>NC_138771.1:461742684-463135184 GCF_965119305.1 Pelophylax lessonae | reverse complement strand
GGTCAGTGGGAAGAATGTTCCTTACATTGGTGGTCAGTGGGAAGAAAGTCTCCTTACATTGGTGGTCAGTGGGAAGAAAGTCTCCTTACATTGGTGGTCAGTGGGAAGAATGCTTCTTACATTGGTGGTCAGTGGGAAGAATGTCCCATACTTTGGTGGTCAGTGGGAAGAATGCTTCTTACATTGGTGGTCAGTGGGAAGAATATCTCTTGTATTGGTGGTTAGTTAGAAGAATATCTCCTTACATTGGTGGTCAGTGGGAAGAATGTCCCTTACATTGGTGGTCAGTGGGAAGAATGCTTCTTACATTGGTGATCAGTGGGAAGAATGCTTCTTACATTGGTGATCAGTGGGAAGAATGCTTCTTACATTGGTGGTCAGTGGGAAGAATGTCCCATACTTTGGTGGTCAGTGGGAAGAATGCTTCTTACATTGGTGGTCAGTGGGAAGAATATCTCTTGTATTGGTGGTTAGTTAGAAGAATATCTCCTTACATTGGTGGTCAGTGGGAAGAATGTTCCTTACATTGGTGGTCAGTGGGAAGAAAGTCTCCTTACATTGGTGGTCAGTGGGAAGAATGCTTCTTACATTGGTGGTCAGTAGGAAGAATGTTCCATACTTTGGTGGTCAGTGGGAAGAATGCTTCTTACATTGGTGATCAGTGGGAAGAATGCTTCTTACATTGGTGATCAGTGGGAAGAATGCTTCTTACATTGGTGATCAGTGGGAAGAATGCTTCTTACATTGGTGATCAGTGGGAAGAATGTCCCATACTTTGGTGGTCAGTGGGAAGAATGTCCCTTATATTGTTGGTCAGTGAAGAAAATGTTCCTTACATTGGTGGTCAGTAGGAAGAATGCCCCTTACAATGGTGGCCGATGGGAGGAATGGCCCCCTTACATTGGTGGTCAGTGAAAATTATTTAAAGTAAATAAAAATTGTTAAAAAAAATGATTGTAAAGCACATCCAGGTAGAGTGCTATTTAGGATGAGCACACGTATGTGAATAATAATGGTGGCACATATGTATGGTATCGTCAGGAACGTCGGAGTGAGAGCAATTCTAGGGCCATAATTTTGTAACATGCTGGTCAGAGCTTTTTATTTTTAATTTTTTGTATCTTTTTTATTAAACTGTTCAGCTAAGAAGACATTTGTTGCACCTATTATATTGTGCTTATTCATGAAAACCTTAATTTTGGAAATGTACCATTGTTACACGTTAACCACTCTACTACCGCTCACAGTAATACTACTGCGGCAGAGTGGCTCGTTCCCGTCCAGTCACGTAGTATTAACGTGACTGGACTCCTCCCCTTCTGGGCGGCGCTTGCGCGCCGCCGGAGGCTCGCTCCCGCTGTTTTCATTCACAGCGGGAGTCGGGCCAGGGGAGGAGCAGCGGCGATCGCCGCTGCTCTTACCCGATCGTCGGGGATCGAGTCTGGAGATCCGCCCGCTGTGTGTAAACACAGCGGGCGGATCTCCATAGTGACAGGGAGTGACAGATCGGACTGTTCAGCATAGCTGGACATCCGATCTGTCCATGAATCACATAGTCACCTCCCCCCCTACACGTCAGTAAGCACCAGGCATACATTAACCCCTCCCTCTCCAATAAAATTAACCCCTTCCCTGCCAGTGTCATTTTTACAGTAACAGTGCATATATATAGCACTGATTACTGCAGTAATGTCACTGGTACCCCCAAAAGTGTCAAAAATGTCAGTCAGGGGTCCGGTCTGTCCGCCGCAATGTCGCAGTCCCGCAAAAAAAATCGCAGATCGCCGCCATTACGCGTTAAAAAAAAACACCAAAAATGACAGAAATCTTTCCCTTTGTTAGTAAACGCAATAACTTTTGCGCAAACCAATCAAAATACGCTTATTGCGATTTTTTTTACCAAACATATGTAGCATAAAACAAATTGGCCAAAAACTTTTAAAAAAATTGGTTTTTACATCTTTTTTGGGGGGAATTTCATATAAAAAAATGTGAAAAATATTGTTATTTTTTCAAAATAAACGCTCTTTTTTTGTTTATAGCGCAAAAAGTAAAAATCGCACAGGTGATCAAATACCACCAAAAGAAAGCTCTGTTTGTGGGAAAAAAAGGACGTAAATTTCGTTTGGGTACGGCGTCGCACGACCGCGCAATTGTCAGTTGAAGTCGCACAGCGCCGAATCGCAAAAAGTGGCCTGGACAGAAGACAGCAAAATCCTCCGGTTGTAAAGTGGTTAATGTAAGTTTATTTTTCTTTTTTCTATACTAAACATTTATTTTGAACATAGTGTCGAGAAATTCTGTGACGAACAAATGTAATGTGGGCAGTGCAAGATGTAGGCGGGGCTTTGTGTGTGGGCGGGGACACATGGGGGCCCATGATCTCTTATTGCCCGGGGGCCCCATGAGTTGTCAGTCCGCCCCTGCCCAGGATGCAACGCAAAGGCGGAAGTGATGTCGGTGGCTGTGGCCACAGAGGGGGGAGAAGGAGGAAGTACAATCAAAAATGCCCTGCAAATAAGGTAAGGGACCCCCGAAAAAAATTGAAAATGCCCAATTGTTGATCAGCATAGCGAGCACTCCAGGAATCACTAAAGTTGCAAAATAGGCCGGAACTCCTCTTTAACTACACAAAGATTTTCTCTCACTTTCTGTTGTGTCTTGGGGCAAGAAGCAAAGGGAAATCTCCCCAACAGGTGATAGTAAAAATAAAAACCTGACTGGGGTTCTAAAGATTGTCAACCCTAAAAAAAATTGGGTTAACACATCCTATGAACTATTCCGGTTACAAGTCTTGTGAAGCCTGCCTGTACTACTCACAGGTGCCGAAGCCTGCACAATCTCTACATACAGCTGTAACCGGAGGAAGCCATTTTGTATACTCCAGAGCTCCAAGATGCAGTTCATCAGTTCACAGAGAACTTGGACTGGTCTGAGGAATTTCCACAAAATAAAGAAAATATAATTCCTACCCAGCTGCAATTGAAGATCTGTAAGTGGTACAATTACACTGATGTTTTATCTTGACAAGATACGATTATCCTCCTGAATTTCTTTGAAGTTTACTATATACATTTATTTTTGTTTTAGACTGTCTAATCAAAGAAAATGTATTAAATCCTCCCTACTTTTCTTAAGGCAGAAATACGGGCTATCTGCCAAATACAAACTTGTTTTTTTTTCTACTCAAGCTTTATTGGAACTCATTTTAGATCTACCTCTTCAATACTTTTTTTTTTTTTTTTTTTTACTATACATAAAACCTTTGTGACAAACTGCAGCAGGGGCTGCTCTGCGTCAGACATTTGTATACACAGGTAAGAACATCAAGGAATCAGAATTTACATAATTGTGTCAGCTCTGAGCCAGCATATCAGTAGAAGTAGAGGCAGACCCTGGATGATGCCTGAACAAAGATGGCTACATGCTTCTGGAGAGAAAAGAAGCTATTTCCAGGCGGAGTATTGTGCCAGAAGTAATAAATACCTGAAAGTGTTACACTTTAGTCCAGGAGTCAGTAACCTTTTTCTACTTAAAGGCTGGATTCAATGTATGTGAATGCATGAAGGGCTGCATTCATCTGCTAATAAATGAAGATAATAATCAGGGCTTTTTTCCCCTCAGAGAATAGGTGCAGGAATCCCCTCTTCCACCCCCTCCCACATCACCCCTTGTCTCTGCCCCTACCCAGCTTCGAGCACAGTCCTTTGATTCCGCCACCTACCCACCTTCCAGTATTACCCTTTTTAAAGAATAGAGAGCAAAGTATCATTTTGTGGTGTTAAGTAATTTGTATGGAATTTGTTAATGATAATAAGAAAAGCAGTAAAATACATCTCCTGCAGCATGCAACAATAGACCCCCCCTCAGCAAACAACACATCCCCCCAGCAAAAATGGACTACCAGCAACAGGAGACCCACCCCAAGCAACAATATATCCCCCACCAGCAATAACAGACCTTCCCAGCAACAATTTATCCACCTGCAAAAAATAGATCACCTCCTGCGACAATAGATCCCCCAGCAGCTAGCATCAACAGACCCTGCAGATCACCCCCCTGGCACCCCATTGACATTACATACATTAAGAGAGGTGCCGGAACTGCGTTCCTGCTAATCCTAACATCGTAATAATAACAGTACAGGTTTACATCAGTTTAAAGTGCTTCACTAATACAAAGCCTGTTCACCCTGAGGGAGCATGGGGCTGGGGATTCAGATTCTACTGCCCCCCCCCCCCCCGATCCTGACACTCAAGGGTGGCTGACACCAGCCCTGCCAGCCAGCATGGTCTGGAGATGCGGTTCCTGTCCCTAGGGAAAATGTGGGTTCCTTCCCTTAGGGAGATGGGGTCCCCATCCCCAGAGGTGATGGGGTCTCTGTCCCCAGGGGAGAAGGGGTCCTTGTCCTTAGGTGAGAAGGGGTCCCTGTCCCCAGGGGAGATGGAGTCCCTGTCCCCAGGGGTGATGGGTTCCCTGTCCCCAAGTGAGAAAGGGTCCCTGTCCCCAGGGGAGATGGAGTTCCTGTCCCCAAGAGTAATGGGGTCCCTGTCTCCAGGGGAGAAGGGGTCCCGGTCCCCAGGGGTGATAGGGTTCCTATCCCCAGGTGAGAAGGGGTCCTTGTCCGCAAGGGTGATGGGGTCCCTGTCCCCAAGGGTGATGGGGTCCCAGTCCCAAAGGGTGATAGGGTCCCTGTTCCCAGGGGAGAAGGGGTCTCTGTCTCCAGGGGAAATTGGGTCCCTGTCCCCAGGTGAGAAGGGATCCCTGTCACCAGGGGTGATGGGGTTCCTAGTAAGTTCCCCCCCTATTTCAGTGTCCTCTGTGCCCCCATAGTAGTGTCCTCTTTCCCCCTTCATATCACTCCCATAGTGTTCTCTCTGCCCCTCCCCCCATAGCAGTTTCCTGTGCCCCCCAAAGCAGTATTTACAGTCCCCTTCAACCCCCCATTGTAGTGTCCTCTGTACCCCCATAGTGTTCTTTGCCCTCTGCACCACACGCCACACAAACACACACGTGTAGGTAGAACTCTCCTACTTTACACATGTGTACAGCAGAGCAGAGATTGTCCGGTATCACAGGGTTGGATAGGGGCGGGAACTGCTGAAGTTAACTTTTCACATTAACAGGCTGGTGATTGGTTGCTTGGAACACCCAGCAACCAATCACCTGCTGTTTAATGTGAAAAATTAACTCCAGCAGCTCCCACCCCTGTCCAGCCCTGTAATACCGGCCACAGAAGAGGAGAGTGGCGATAATGTCCGCGGGCCGGGTGCACGTGGGCACTGACGGGTGTCGGTTGCTGACCCCTGCTCTAGTCCCTAGCCTAAATTTAGTGATGGCAATTAGGCTGTAGGCAGCCTGAGCACTGTTATGTTATCTGGGATTGCTGGGTTTTCCCTAAGCCAGAGGACACTGCTGGCTTCTGCCTTCTACTGTTGACTGTTTCCCAGTAGGTAGAGCAAGAAGATACAATTTATTAGGTTATGACTATGTAGCACTTACCCCTGCAGGAGCGAGCAGCTGGTGATGATAGGTTATCTGTTCTGCCACAGCTCTTGAAGCTGCTTGGTCCCCTCCTACTCATCTGGTTATAGGTTCGAGGCCATTCACACCTTTGTCACTTAAACATTAGTAAGCTACCACTCTATAGTATTGAACAGAAATTAGGCCAAGTAACTGGTGGTAGGTTAAATGGATGTATTAAAGCAGTGCAATTTAACAATGTATAAACCAGTTAACAGGCAGATAAGCAGACTTAAAGATACTGTACTGGGTGATTGATGACTGACCCATGAACTGGAAATCAATAGAATTGTAGCAATATTAAATTAAACTATCATTAGTGCAACTAGAGTTTAAGTATTGGTATAAACAATCTCAGGATAATAAAGGTCATTGTGCACACACAGTTTTCCCCATTGGCCGCCTTACATTGGGGCCCTTCTGTATGTAATGCACAAGTAGCTGTCCCTTTAAGAGTGTGCAGCAGATAGCTAGTAGGCTGCTAAACAGGTGGGAGTCACTCCTGTATTAACTGTGTCAGTGCTGAGAAAAGCACAAATGTTCAACTCACCCCTATTAATAAACAGGGATTTGATCCAGATGACTTGGCGGTTTGCAGCCCTCTGGAGTCAGGTTCTGGTGGCTCAGTCTCTCAGAAGGTCCAGTCCTCCAAAAAGCTTGGTCTTCCAGCTCTGGTGTAAGCACTCACTGCAGATGGTGTCTCAGCTCTGATGCCAAGGCACAGCAAGCGATCCCTCTGCGGCTCAGTCCTTAGTCTTATGGACACAGCAAGAACACCCGGTGTCTGTAAAGGCTCAGAAAAATCAACACGTCTGTGCGGTTCGGCTCCCTCTCCCAAAAGACCTCCTATTGTCAAGAATTGCCCAGGAAACCAGTCCTGTGTCTCTCCTCCTCTATGTTCAGGGATTTTGGCACCTGTAGCTCTTGCAGCCATTTACTTCCACTATCTAGTTCCCCTTTAGGTATCTCCCATGATGCTCTGCTGAATACATCTTTTCTCTCGTGGTCAAATTGGCTGAGGCTCTCCTGCTCTCTGATTGGCTCAAGCTCAGTGCCAGGAAGGGGGGGGGGGGGTGGTTGGCAGAAGCGAGCCTGAGGATTTACACAGAGCCTCTACTGTCAGGAGCAGAAAGAAGAGAGAAGCTGGCTGCATTCTTCTCCCTCTGCTTTGCCGTGTTGGGGGGGGGGGGGGCCTTATTGCAAAAAAGATAAATTGTACATCCCAGCTTAGAAGTCCACAACTGGCCATAGAGAGAGGCTGAACATACATAAAGGCAGCTGTCTGTCTGGCCTACCAAATCCACACGAACAAGTGGAAAAGGTTAAAGCTAATACAAAATAGTGGAGTAGAGTAAAATGTTGCTGCTGTTTTTGGGTATCCTGTGCCTTTAACCTTCTCACCGTTGGGCAACTAAACCAACAAAATAGCAAAAGAAAGATTGACAGAGTAGAAGTATGTCTTTTACCACCAGTGAATCCGTGAGTGTATGAGTGCAGTAACAATGCAAATCACCAAGGAAGGCTAGGAAGGCCTGTAAAATCCAACAGTTCCTCTGGGGGTCATAGCTTAACCACTTAAGCCCCGTAAGATTTTACCCCCTTCCTGACCAGGGCCTATTTTGCGATTCTGCACTGCGTGAATTTAACAGACAATTGCGCGGTCACGCGACGCTGTACCTAAATGAATTTGACGTCCTTTTTTTCCCACAAACAGAGCTTTCTTTTGGTGGTATTTGATCACCTGTGCGATTTTTTGATCATGCGCTATAAACAAAAAAAGAGCGTAAATTTTGCAAAAATAACAATATTTTTCACATCTTTTTTTATGAAATTCCCCCCAAAAAAAATGTAAAAATCAAAATGTTTTAACATTTTAGGGCAATTTGTTTTCTGCTACATATGTTTGGTAAAAAAAAAAAATTGCAAAAAGCGTATTTTGATTGGTTTGCGCAAAAGTTATTGCGTTTACTAACTAAGGGAAAGATTTTTGTCGTGTTTGTTGGTTTTTTTTTTAACGCGTAATGGTGGCAATCTGCGATTTTTTTTGAGGGACTGCGACATTGCGGCGGACAGATCGGACCCTTGACTGACATTTTTGACACTTTTAGGATTACCAGTGACATTACTACAGTAATCAGTGCTATACATATGCACTGTTACTGTAAAATTACACTGGCAGTGAAGGGGTTAACTTTTTTTTGAGAGGGAGGGGTTAAGGGTGTCCCTAGGGGCGTGCTTTTAACTGTGATTGTCTGTGGCGTGAGGTGTAAGAACAGTGATCAACGGTTTTACATAGTAGAACCGTATGATCACTATTCTTACACAGGTGAGAATGACAGGCGGCTTGTTTACATTAGCCGCCTGCATTTCTCCCGGTGTAACAGACGATCGCGCGTGTCTGGCGGACATTTGGTCCGCCGGGCACACGCACGGGGGGGTCGGTGACCGAGCGGGAGCGCGCATCCGGCGGCGCACGCTCGCTCCCCAGAGCCTCACAGGCTAGTGACGCACCGATACGTCACTTTGCCTGTGAGGGGCTGACTGCCGCAGTATATGTACCCAATATACAGTATCTAATGCTAGATCCACTTAAAGGAGACTGCACTTACATATTAGGGCCGGAAGGTCAAAATGACAGATTCTCCTTAAAGCCAACCCCCAAAGCCCCTTATACTCACCTTCCCCATGATCCCCCTCTGTTTCTCTGCAGTCCTAATCCTGTGTAAGCTCTTTGACAGGTGGTGTCAGTTAGTGACACAGTGTTTGGACATGTTAATTAGCCACTCAGGTCTGAACACTGCCTAGAGGGAAGAGGTTGCATACTCTCCAGTACCTGTAAATTTGGGGTATTTCCTGGTGCCTAGAGAAGAGCAACAGAGCAGTGGTGGACCACAATGAAGGTGAGTGTAAGTGAGTTGTGAGGTTGGCTTTAGAAAAACTTTGCCACATTACCCATTCAGTCATTTTATGTGAACCAACAGACATCCAAGGGTGTTTTATTGAGCATTACCATCTGACCGCCCTCAGGCCCCACTCTTGGCTACCCAGGAAACAAAAAAGGCAGCTCTTGTCAGCTGAACATCATCAAGGAACTTGTCCAACACATGTTTTCTCCAAGGGCCATCATACAACAAACATGTGGGTCCAGTCCCACAGGAGCTCAATAGTCTATACAGTGGATATGAAAAGTCTAAACAGCCCTGTTAAAATTTCAGGTTTTTGTGATGTAAAAAAATGAGACAAAGTTAAATCATTTTAGAACTTTTTCCACCTTTAATGTGACCTATAAACTGTGCAACTCAGTTAAACAACAAACTGAAATCTTTTAGGTGGAGGGAAGTAAAACTAAAAAACTAAAATAATATGGTTGCATAAATGTGCACACCCTTAAACTAATAATTTGTTGAAGCACCTTTTGATTTTGTTATAGCCCACTCTTCTTAACTGTTCATAATTCCTTCTATCTTGACCAAGGCCCCTGTTCCAGCTGAAGAAAAACAGCCCCAAAGCATGATGCTGCCACCACCATGCTTCACTGTGGGTATAATGCTCTTTTGGTGATGTGCAGTGTTGTTTTGTCGCCAAACATATCTTTTGGAATTTTGCCAAAAAGGTCAATCTTGGTTTCATCAGACCATAAAACATTTTCCCACATGCTTTTGGCAGACTTCAGATGTGTTTTTGCAAAATTTAGCCGGGCTTGGATGCTCCAGGGTCTCCAACTTTCCTCTTTACCCCATAGCCCAGACATATGAAGAATACGGGAGATTGTTGTCACATGTACCACACAGCCAGTACTTGCCAGATATTCCTGCAGCTCCTCTAATGTTGCTGTAGGCCTCTTGGCAGGGCCGGACTGGGAATAAAATTCAGCCCTGGAAATAATTTCATACCAGCCCGAAAGCATTGTTAAACCAGCCCAACAGCATAACGTCATTATTTTTTTGTTCATAAAAGGGAAAACCATGTATTTTAAAGCACATTTGAAGAGTGTATTATAGATAAGACAGATATGAAAGCATATAGGGCTTTATATACATACAGTATATATATATATATATATATATATATATATATATACAGTGCCTTGCGAAAGTATTCGGCCCCCTTGAACTTTTCGACCTTTTGCTACATTTCAGGCTTCAAACATAAAGATATAAAAATTTAATTTTTTGTGAAGAATCAACAACAAGTGGAACACAGTCATGAAGTGGAACGAAATTTATTGGATATTTCAAACTTTTTTAACAAATAAAAAAACTGAAAAATTGGGCGTGCAAAATTATTCAGCCCCCTTAAGTTAATACTTTGTAGCGCCACCTTTTGCTGCAATTACAGCTGTAAGTCGCTTGGGGTATGTCTCTATCAGTTTTGCACATCGAGAGACTGAAGTTTTTGCCCATTCCTCCTTGCAAAACAGCTCGAGCTAAGTGAGGTTGGATGGAGAGCGTTTGTAAACTCCTGTTCAGTTCTTTCCACAGATTCTCGATTGGATTCAGGTCTGGACTTTGACTTGGCCATTCTAACACCTGGATATGTTTATTTGTGAACCATTCCATTGTAGATTTTGCTTTATGTTGTGGATCATTGTCTTGTTGGAAGACAAATCTACGTCCCAGTCTCATGTCTTTTGCAGACTCCATCAGTTTTTCTTCCAGAATGGAAATGAAAACTCATTCAGCGCTACAATCAGCAAAATGGAGTAAAAGCTGCTGAACACCAGTAAAGGTCAAATCTACCAAAACCCAGAAAAAGCATAAAATACAAAAGGGGTGCAGCGCTACAATATAAATTATAAAATATAAATTGTACACTCAAATTGTATAACGTGAAAAAAGTCCAGAATGAACAATCCAATCACAGGTACTGTGTAAGCATAAAGTATGGAAGAGTCCTTTAAATGCCACAAAGCCAAGCCATAAGATTAAAGGAAACCCGTGTTGTGAAGGATGAAACTATTGCACCTCTTCATATGTGACTCCATCACCAGAGTGTGTGCTAGCCTCTCACCTCAATTCCCAGACCTCTAGGGTCATTGCGCAGTGTGATATCAGACAACTGATGGGCTCCCAATCTGCACAGCTTTGCCTCCAACCTCCAACCTCAAACCGATCACATAATAAGAGATTCCACCATATAGAGGAGGGAACAAAAGGACATCTAGTGCTCTCCGTATATTCAACAATTTATTGTTTGATAAAAAGTAATGCACTTACAAACATGGCACTTTCCCAGTACATAACGAACAGCAGATGTATAAAAGCAGCACAGCCGGCTGACCGCTCGGTGTGCGATCCCTTCGGAGCGTCGCGGGTGACGTCACAGCTCCTCCCCCGTACGCGTTGCGTCAGTGGGCGCGACTTCTTCAGCGGGGTCACCCGCGACGCTCCGAAGGGATCGCACACCGATCATGGGCCTCTTGGCTGCATCTCTTATCAGTCTTCTCCTTGTATGAGCTGAAAGTTTAGAGGGACGGCCAGGTCTTCGTATATTTGCAGTGGTCTGATACTACTTCCATTTCAATATTATCGCTTGCGCAGTGCTCCTTGGGATGTTTAAAGCTTGGGAAATCTTTTTGTATCCAAATCCAGCTTTAAACTTCTCCACAACAGTATCTCGGACCTGCCTGGTGTGTTCCTTGTTCTTCATGATGCTCTCTGCACTTTAAACGGACCTCTGGGACTATCACAGTGCAGGTGCATTTATGCGGAGACTTGATTACACACAGGTGGATTCTATCTATAATCATTAGTCATTTAGGTCAACTTCGGATCATTCAGAGATCCTCACTGAACTTCTGGAGAGAGTTTGCTGCACTGAAAGTAAAGGGGCTGAATAATTTTGCACCCCCAATTTTTCAGTTTTTTATTTGTTAACAAAGTTTGAAATATCCAATAAATTTCGTTCCACTTCATGATTGTGTCCCACTTGTTGTTGATTCTTCACAAAAAATTACAGTTTTATATCTTTATGTTTGAAGCCCGAAATGTGGCAAAAGGTCGCAAAGTTCAAAGGGGCCGAATACTTTCACAAGGCACTGTATATACAGTATATATATATATATATATATACTGTATATATGAGGAAATTCCGGTTAAAAGTGGTAAAAGTGTCAACATAGTACAGGAGGTTGTCATAGGCTGTGTGGGCATAGTACAGGAGATGCAGGGGCTGCAGGCATGGTGCAGGAGATGCAGGGGCTGCGGGCATGGTACAGGAGGACATGTCAGAGGCTGGGGACATGGTACAAGAGATCCAGGGGCTGGGGGCATGGTGCAGGCGATGCAGGGGCTGCGGGCATGGTACAGGAGATGCAGGGGCTGTGGGCATGGTACAGGAGATGCAGGGCTGCGGGCATGGTGCAGAAGATGCAGGGCTGAGGGCATGGTGCAAGAGATGCAGGGCTGAGGGCATGGTGCAGGAGATGCAGTGCTGCAGGCATGGTGCAGGAGATGCAGAGGCTGCGGGCATGGTGCAGGAGATGCAGAGGCTGCGGGCATGGTGCAGGAGATGCAGGGCTGAGGGCATGGTGCAGGAGATGCAGGGCTGAGGGTATGGTGCAGGAGATGCAGGGCCCAGATGCAGGGCTGAGGGCATTGTGCAGGAGATGCAGGGCTGCGGGCATGGTGCAGGAGATGCAGGGCTGAGGGCATGGTGCAAGAGATGCAGAGGCTGCGGGCATGGTGCAGGAGATGCAGTGCTGAGGGCATGGTGCAAGAGATGCAAGGCTTAGGGCATGATGCAGGGCTGAGGGCATGGTGCAGGATATACAGAGGCTGCGCAGGAGTGTTACTCAGCCATCCCCAAGGCGCCTTATATTTAAAAATGGCGCCGCCCGGCGCCACGCATCATTGCGCATGTGCCGTCTGCCCGAGAATGGCCCGGGCTTTCCCGAGCGGCGGCGCATGCGCAGTGTACACGTCGGGCCAGCTGCTGCTGACGTTCGGTCAGCCTCAGGGCAGGGGGACTTGCCAGCCTACCTGGAAATTTCCCGGTATCCCAATAGGCCAGTCCAACCCTGCCTCTTGGCAGCAGTTTTCTTCTCGTCTTTTCATCAATTTTGAAGGGGCATTCAGTTCTTGGCACCGGTAATATCTCTGTTGTGCCATATTTTCTCCACTTGATGATGACTGTCTTCACTGTGTTCCATGGAATATCTAATCTCTAAATTAAGTCGCGCTAGCTTGAACGATGGAAAGTAAAGTCCATAAAGTCCATCTGTAACAGGATCACAGTGTTCAAACAGGCTCCCTATGGGTATATTCTTACCAGAAATGGTAAATCAAAAGGCAGGTTCTCTAAGATAAATCTCGTCCCCTTGATAGCAGACTGGAACCGATATTCTCACGTTGATTCAACGGTAATGATAAAAAATAAACGCACATAGTGTAAAACCCAACACAAATGGAAAAATCAAACACCAATGTGAGTGAAAAACTGGATAAAAGTGTGTGAAAACTCCACCAGTGTATATCCAAAATAATCAAAAATAATAAGGGATAAAAATATATATAATAAAAAATAAAAAATAGCTCTTGAGTGAGACACCTATAGGTACCCCTTACCAAAGGTGACTGCAAATAGGTGCAAACATATGCGTAAAGTGCAATCCTAAAAACGGCTGGTGTCGCCTCTTACCAAATTAAAGGAAAGAAAACGCCAAGTGAAGGGAATTCTTGAGTGTCCTCTGTGTAGATAACCACCACCAGTAAAACTCGCCTCTTACCAGAAGATAATCAGATAAAGCCAGATGATATAGACAAAAATCAAGCAAGAAAGGGATGCCAGCCTTCACCGGTGAGATTTGCCTCTTACCCAAAGGGAATGATCAAATCGCCTGTAAAATTATGAACTTCAGGGAACCTGCAGTGGAATCCTGGTCGAGTAACTCCAAAGGGGCAAGGAGATCACCACCAAACAAAAAAGAAGGCTTCCATAGTGCAAAACCGCTTGATTTATTAGAAAATAACTAGAATAAAACTTACAATAGCGAAGGAAATGTGGAGCATGTATGTGTAAGCCGCCGGCCGGACGGTCTCCACTCATCCGCACTCCCTGGTCGCGATCAGATGACGTCAGTACGCCGTGTCCTAACGACGTTTCATCCTTTAATTTGGTAAGAGGCGACACCAGCCGTTTTTAGGATTGCACTTCACGCATATGTTTGCACCTATTTGCAGTCACCTTTGGTAAGGGGTACCTATAGGTGTCTCACTCAAGAGCTATTTTTTATTTTTTATTATATATATTTTTATCCCTTATTATTTTTGATTATTTTGGATATACACTGGTGGAGTTTTCACACACTTTTATCCAGTTTTTCACTCACATTGGTGTTTGATTTTTCCATTTGTGTTGGGTTTTACGCTATGTGCGTTTATTTTTTATCGTTACCGTTGAATCAACGTGAGAATATCGGTTCCAGTCTGCTATCAAGGGATTTATCTTAGAGAGCCTGCCTTTTGATTTACCATTTCTGGTAAGAATATACCCATAGGGAGCCTGTTTGAACACTGTGATCCTGTTACAGATGGACTTTATGGACTTTACTTTCCATCGTTCAAGCTAGCGCGACTTAATTTAGAGATTCTGTTTAGGGTCTGGTCACACTTGAAGTTGCTGCTGTTTTTTTCCATTAGCGCGGTTATTACCATTGTATTTTATTTATGGAATATCTAATGCCTTGGAAATTCATTTGTACTCATCTCCTGACTGATACCGTTTAACAATGAGATCCCTCTGATGCTTTAAAAGCTCTCTGTGGACCATGGCTTTTGCTGTAGGATGCCACTGAGAAAATGTCAGGAGAGACCTACTAGAACAGCTGAACTTTATTTGGGCTTAGTCACAGGCACTTGACTAATATTTAACATGAGTTTGAATGTGATTGCTTAATTCTGAAAAAAAGCTACACCCAGTTATAATAGGGTGTGCACACCTATGCAACCACATCATTTTAGTTTTTTATTTTTACTCCCCCCCCCCCCCCCCCCAAAGATTTCAGTTTTTTTTTCAATTGAGCTGTACAGTTTTTAGGTCACATTAAAGGTGGAAAGACTTCTGAAATTATTTATTTTTGTCTCATTTTTTTACATCACAGAAAACTGACATTTTAACAGGGGTGTGTAGACTTTTCATATCCACTGTGGGTAGCTTTGTATTTTGTGCATTTTCTACAGCACAGGTTCATTTTAAAGAAGGCCTAGTCCAATTCAAAGCAAGGCAACAATGTCTGTGTTAACAGGCCACCTTGACTTACTAATACTCCCCTTGCTGGGGCTCCTCCGTCACTCCTTCCTCTGTCACGGATACCATCAGAATCCCCAGTGTGGACATATCAAACATGTCACTCTTTCTCCCAGGCTAAGATGCTTGGGCAAAAAAAGCCAAGGAGTTTCCAGTCACAACTTACCAACCAGCCTGCGACCAACCGAATTACCCTGTCTAACAGTATGTGTTAAAACAGGGGTTTAGTTGCACACATTTGCAAAAACATGCGTAAGCTTCAGGCCCCGGCAAGGCATCCTGATATCTGTAGACCCGAACTCTACCTTTAAAGAGTCTCCACAGTGGGAGCACATGTATTCTGATGGATAGATGGAGGACAGGTGACTGGAGGGAGCCCACCCCTCCTTAACCACTTGTCTACTGGGCACTTAAACCCCCCCTCCTGCCCAGGCCAATTTTCAGCTTTCAGCGCTGTCGCATTTTGAATGACAATTGCGCGGTCATGCAACACTGTACCCAAATTAAATTTTTATCATTTTTTTCAAACAAATAGAGCTTTCTTTTGGTGGTATTTAATCACTACTGGGGTTTTAATTTTTTGCTGAACAAACAAAAAAAGACTGAAAATTTTGAAAAAAAAAAAACAAAAAACTGTTTTTATAGTTTGTTATAAAATTTTGCAAACAGGTAATTTTTCTCCTTCATTGATGAGCGCTGATGAGGTGGCACTGATGGGCCATGATAGGCACTGGTAGGCTGCACTGATGGGCACTGATAGACTGCACTGTTGGGCACTGATAGGCTGTACTGATGGGCACTGAGTGGCTGCACTGATGAGCACTGATAGGTGACACTGATAGGCACTGATAAGGCGGCACTGATGGGCACTGATAAGGTGACACTGATAAGGCTGCACTGATTAGGCGGCACTGATGGGTGGCACTGATGGGCGTCACTGAAGGGTACTGGTAGGTGGCGCTGAAGGGAACTAAAATAAGGCACTCATGGGCACTGATTGGCACTAATAGGTGGCACTGATGGGCAATGATAGGCACTGGTAGGAGACACATGATGGGGCACTGATAGGTGGCACTGGTGAGCACTGATAGGTGACACTGGTAGATGGTGCTGGTGGGCACTGATTGGTGGCACTAGTGTGCGCTGGCAGATGGCACTGGTGGGCACTAGTAGGTGGCACTGGGGGACAAATAATCCCTCTCCTCTTCGGACCGATGTCCCTCTGACAGCAGCCGGTGATCGTTGTTTTTTTCTCTTCACACTGACTGTGTGAGGAGAAAGAAACAGCTGATTGCCGGCTGCTGTTTACTTTACATGATCAGCTGTCATTGGCTGACAGCTGATCACATGGTAAGGGGGCGGGATCGCGCCCGATCTCCGATTTGTGATCAGACGAGATTTACGGACTCGCCAATCACAGAGCGAGCCAGGCGCCCTCCGCAGGGATCGCGCAGGCCGCTCGTTGCCGAGAGGACATCAATGTGTGCACTCCCGGCAATTCAGGTCTGCGCTGTAGCCGTCATTCGGCTACAGCGCGGACGTCAAGTAGTTAAAGGCGAAGGGACACACTGAACACCCAGCACATTGCTCAATCTCAGCAAAGGTGTCAGTGCGTTGCGGGCCTGACCAATATAACAACAATACAAAAAATGATGCTTGGGCCTAGAAACTGGCTGGTGGACCTTAGCACTGTCACATGGGAGAATGTCACATGTTCCCCTATGCCCAGAAGCAGCAGGCATTTTTGTCAGATGAGGCAATGGAAGGAGCAGTGTGAGTGCACTGGTAGGTGACTAAAAGTGGGTTGGAGTGCCCCTTTATACCGACGCTATCAGTTTGCCCTGAATGGGCTAGGTGACAGCGTCTCTTTAAAATAAAGTCAAGTTGTCAGCTCAAGGTGGCAGTGAAATCCTTTATCTCTCTTGCAGTTCTTAGCTGAGCTGTGAACATGCTGTTTAAGTTATGTATCCCATCTGTTCCACAGGGTAATTACGAATGCGAAAAGAATGTAATTCCTAATTGCATCATAACACAGAAAAGGACAGGAGGATTGCTGCAGGCTCTGCGGAGCTCAATCAGGACATGAGAGGCGCTCAATCATTTGTTTTATCTATGAAGATGTTCCATACCTGTTCTTTCATCTATCTGCCTACTTTCATTTCAGTAACTACTGTTCTCTGAAAACTCCCCAAATTCTGTCTGATTAATGGCAGTCTAAACTGCAGTAAAGATTCTAAACAAGCATAAAGTCTTTATAAAAACCAAGCCCTGCACAGCTCTACCTGATGCACAAGCTAAATAAGTGAGCATTTAAAGGGAACCTGGGCAAATTCAAACTGAGCGTATAATTAAAAAGCACATAACGAGAGGTTACCATCAGTGAAACCTGCATGTCAAAATGATCAGTAGATGCAGACAGGCAGACAACTGAAATTATCTCTACGTTTGCTGTCAAAATCAAACTTGGCTCCGCCTCTTCTTTTTTTAGCGCTTCCTATTGGTCAGTGAGGCTACTTAACAAGAATCAACAATAAGGCACGGATGTGGAAGGGATGGGGCTGAGTTTCATTGTTGCAGGGCAAAGTAAAAGTTGATGATATTTAGTTTATTAAACCTTATGCATCATAGACAATTGGCATTTTTTAAAATTATCAATTGTTTTCAGAATTTTTTCACTCTTTGTTTATTTCAGTGCTGCTGTTCCAGTCTACGAGGATCCAGCAATAACTGCATGGCATTTCTTATGGCAGGTTTCCTGATAGTGGACCATGCTTACCATGGGCCAATGGTGACAATAGTGGACCATGCTTGCATAATCAGCCACTTGTAGTCCCTCCCAGATGACCCAGTGAGAGGGTGACAACACAGGAGCACAAATGGAAGACAGGGACAGTGCATTGTCACCCTGTAAATTTAGCTTGCCGGCTGCCTGCCTCACATATACTGAGGCAGGCTGGCTCGGCTGCGCAAATCGACTCATGGGTACGTCGGTTCGCGGGAGCGGTGCTGGGGGACGAGTCCAGCAGCTCCAGCCGCTGTCTCGGGTCCTCATTGAAGAGATTGTTAGCAGTAGGAGCCATGTTAATCCAATCCAGTGACATGAGAGCGGTGGGCTGAGTCCTGCTGTCTGTGTCAATGGATGCAGCAGTGGGATTTGTGAGCACGTTTGCACGGGTGCCCCCATGGAAAGCGGCTCTCTGTGGGGATACTCGATGAAGAGGAGGAGCCAGAAGCGACACCGGGGCACCCAAGAAGAGGAAGATCGAGGCTGCTCTGTGTAAACTCTTGCACAGAGCAGGTATGTATAACATGTTTGTAATTAAAAAAAAAAAAATACAATCACTTTAAGGCACAATTGTACACACAGGCCGAATATCGGCCGTTTTGGCTGGTTCAACAAAAACCAGCCGACATTCGGCCCCTGTGTAAGCCAGCTAGTCTGACAGGAACCGGCTTAAAGACTGGCTTTTTTCAAACAGGCATGTTAGAAAACAGGCATCAGGTCAGCACTGGCAGTCAATAGCTGTAGGCTCTTATTGGGGGGGGGACAACACAATAGCTCAGAAGGGAGATTGCTGTACTACATTGGACAGTTAGTACAGCAAGCCCCTCATGAGCTCTTGGTTTTTTTTTGGGGTTTTTTTTTTCGTTCAACCCACTGGGTCCGCATGTGGCCCTTTCATCCCTTCTTAGCAAATTTAAGAAATTAAATTGAATGAGGCCCAGCTGATGAAAGTTACTTTCCTTGCATAATTTTGCATCTAAATACTACAGGAATGTTCTATGGCCTATTTCTTTTGGATACAAAAAATTTGGTTGTGGCTAATTTTTCTAAAATTTAGCAGATGTGGCCCTAAGTAAACATACTGCATCCCCTTACAGATGTTATTTGCGTTTGACATGCCTGCTGTAAGAGGAAGTTCTGAAAAAGACCTTCATAGTAGGATCATCAGGTAATATTTTAGGGAAAGCTGAAAATTTAAAAATAATGGAATTGTCATTTGAAAATTACATGACCTGCAGCTATCTCTGCTTATGTAATTTATCATCATATGCTTAGATTTTTGAATTGCCCAGATTTTCTTTACCTAGATTAATATTTATTAATGCATTTAGACAGAAGAGCCATGTATAGATGAACATTACTTCTGAAACAAAGGGACACATTTAGAAATAAAAATAATTTAGAGAGAAAGCTTCTAAATCGGCATTTACTGTAGTGGATGTTCCTTTTATTATAATAAAATGTATTTAAAGCCCAAATCTTCCTAAATTATTATTTTTTAAATAATAGTCACCCATTGTAAGAACAAAAGCAGCTCTGGCTGCAATACTGACCTTCTGTCTGACGCTGCCTCCTGCAGACTCATCTGCACTGCCATCTATCTGTCTTCTTTTTAGTTAAATACCCAATATTATTTAGCTAACTTCTAGTGAGTGCAGGGCTTTATGGGCCTACCCCCAAGTTGGTCGATACTACAACACTAACAGTATACTTGTGCAGGGAGTGGCGCTTAAGTCATTGCGTCAACAATGGCCACTGGATCATTGAGGACTTCCCACCACCAGAAAAAAAGAAAAAAGAGTACCCTGGGCATTCTGTCACCTGCTTAACAAAATTTGAAAAATATAAGTAGATAAAAATATATACCCTGGGAAGTGGAAGAGTGGAATTGGGCTTTGATAAAGCAGGTAAGAAATTTATTTCAATTCAATGATTTGCATAGCTCTATATACTTTCCAACAAAAAAAATATATATATGAATAAACATTTATTTTTTGGTTTTGTGATGGAAGCGAGCCACCCAGATACTTTCTGTGTTATAAAAGGAACTAATGTGGTTTGTTCTATTTATCTGTAAATATTGGTGAATTATAGTCCATCATAATTATTTTTTTGTTTAAATATCATGTTCTCTAGACATACAGCTTGCTTGAAATTTATCTAAAGTCAACATCTTCTTCTTTTTATTTTTGATAAAGTAGGGAACTTTAAAACACTTCTCTGGATTTTTTCCTATTTGTGTCCTATTGGGGAGATTTCCCATCACAACAGGAAGTAGACACAACAGGAAGTGAGGTTAAAGCTCCCCAAACTGAGGGAATTGCCATCTTAAACAATTGTCACCAAAACACCTTGTCCCGACTTGTTCTGGTAAAAAATGTTCCCTCTATTTGTGTACCTTTAACAGCTAAAAATGTTTCCAGCACTTTTTGTCTCAGTCACAGGGACACCAGTAAAAATATGATGAATAAAAATTAAAATAATAATAATTTATAGGCAATAAAAACTTGACAGGGGTTCCAGCTTTTCCCCATTATATCTAAAAATAAAAAGTTTCGGCTTTAGATGCACTTTGAAACCTAAAATATTACCTTAGGTGGTATCAAATTTATGGAAGAAATTTGAGCAATATGAACCCAACTATGTGGCATGTATAAAAAAATATTGTAAGCCAACAAAAAATAGATTGGCATGCTAGATTTACCACTAAAGTAACCACTTATTTTCTCATTTGGAAGAATAACTCACCCAGTTAGTAGCCCCCTCAATATACATAGCTGCCAGCCTCCACAGATCCATACTGCCCCTAAAAGTTGTGGTCTACCCCCCCCCCCCCAAATCTGCAGCTAAGCCAGCGCATATCTAGATCCATGCCAAAAAAACAGTGTTAATTTTGGCAACAAATTTTGGTTTAATTTTAGTTATAGTCTTTTGACTAAAATGCCATTTTAGTTTTAGTCCCATTTTGGTCATCTGCAATTGTTTTATTTTAGTCCTATTGTAGTTGACTAAAACAGTACATTTTAGTCAAATAAAATAATTTTAGTCAACTAAAATCTAATGTGTTTTGTTAAATTGTAATGCATTATTTAAGCATTTCTATAGAATTTACAAACTTATTATAAACTCCTAGAGTAAAAAAAATCTTATATCATGTTTTTATTTATGGTATTAGGGTTTTAACAAGCTTACAGATACAGATTTAGCCACCCTGGACAGTCTGAGGAGGCCTGTAATGCTACATAGTGCTCTGGACAGTGGTCTGAGGAGGCCTGTAATGCTGCACAGTGCTCTGAATGGTGGTCTGAGGATGGTGGTCTGAGGAGGCCTGTAATGCACACAGTGCTCTGCATGGTGGTCTGAAGAGGCCTGTAATGCACACAGTGCTCTGGACATGGACAGTCTGAAGAGGAGGCCTGTAATGCATTTTACATAGTGTTCTGGATGGTGATCTGAGGAGGTTTGTAATGCACATAGTGCTCTGAACAGTGGTTTAAGGAGGCCTGTAATGCTGCACAGTGTTCTGGATGGTTGTCTGAGGAGGCCTGTAATGCTGCACAGTGCTCTGTGGATGGTGGTATGAGAGGCTTGTAATGCTGCAGTGCTCTGGACGGTGGCTGTCATGCTACATGGTGCTCTGGACGGTGGTCAGAGATGGTCTGTATAGCACACACAGTGCTCTAGACGGTGGTCAATCTGAGAAGAGGCCTGTAATGCACAGTGCTCTAGATGCCGGTGGGCAGAGGAAGCCTGTATTGCACACACAGTGCTCTAGACGGTGGTCACTCTGAGGGATGGCCTGTAATGCACAGTGCTCTGGATGCCAGTGGTCAGAGGAGGCCTGTAATATTGCACAGTACTGGATGGTGGTTTCAGGTCTGAGGGATGGCCTGTATTGCACAGTGCTTTGGATGCTGGTGGTCAGAGGAGGCCTGTAATGCACACACAGTGCTCTGGATGGACGGTGGTCTGAGGGAATTCGGAGGTCCCAGTCTTGTAATTTTAATGTACACACTCACAGTGCTCTGTGGGACTATGACTCTCATCAAGAGTCTGCACAGTGCTGCACTGCACGGTCATCTGAGGACTCGGGAAAGGCCTGTAATGCTGGGTGCACAGTAATGCAACTGCTGCTAAGAAATGCACGCTACGGACTCGACTTGCTTGCTGGGAGCGGAAGCAGGTGGAGCTCCATGGAAACCAGAAGTTCCGAGGGTAAACGTCCCTGCCTCACATTTTCGTTTTGTTCTCATTTGTTAACAGAATTCATTTTTGTCATAGTTTAAGTCAGTGGATGAAAATGTGGTGTAATTTTTGCTGTAAAAATGCCACTGATGAAAATTTTGACGAAAACGTTTTCATTGACTAAATTAGCACTGCAACAAGAGTTTTTTTATGAAATTTGGCCATTTTCAAGAAATGCAATTGATATATGTCAATGGGGAATTTGAAATTAAGGTGAGTTCTAAGAGTACAGGTGACCTTTCAATGACTCGTGAGGGTAAGGAAGGTCCTTCAGCTATACTGGAGCTGTTCTTGTGGCTTTAAACATTTGTCTCATTATTTTTTTTACATTTTTTTGTTCCCATTAAAAAACAGCACTATGTGTAATAAAGTAAACTACCCTAAATAAACCTCTCCAAAAACAACACCCTTTAAACTAAGATAAAAGACTAAATTTCATTTTAATTTAATTTCACCTAAGTAGCCGAATAACTACATTTAGGAGTTCCTATTTTGGTGAAAATTTGTAATTTTGTGGCTCAATTAATTTCTCTGCAGTCACTCCGTTCATCCCCACTCTTGACTCATTAGCAACCACAAGTTCTGCATGTGACTAAAGTCCAAAGTGGGGCTAATTGTTAAAATCCTAGCAAAGCAAAAATGCTTATTGATTACCCTAGCAAACCCATGAAAAAAAACAGTTAAAACTTCACCTTAGTTGCAGTTAAAATTCCCCTTATAAAGAAGTAACACTTGCAGCCATTTGTGGTGCAGGTTAACAAATCTCTGTGGCAGGCATTAATCCGACCATAAATTTTAGAGGCTGCTTTTACCTAGGAGAAAGTGACTTGGGATTTTTCTCAAATAAATACATTTAGCGAGAGCTCCTGTAGTGTTTGGGTTTTTGGTTTCATCGGAGACACATTCATCTCTATAAAGTATACAAGAGGAAGTTAAGCTGTGACAAGGCTTGGGACTTGTAAGTCCTATTTTAAACACAATGTCATCCTGCTGTGCTCCAAGAACATTAGCTACTCCTGACAGGCCTGTCCCTCAAGAAAGGATGCCCGCCCAACAGAAGATTGGGTCAATGGCTGTTACTCAAAGCTGGGAATTGCGTAGGGTTTTGCTGCTGAGGCAAAGGAACAATAAAAGTAAATATGATCTCAAAGCCCAACTCCAGTCAAAATTTTTTTTATGTTTTGAATAGAGTTTTGGATAGAGTAAGAAAAGGGTAAGAAACCTTCCTTCGATTTTCCTACCATTTTTTTTACTGCTGTCTGTGTCTTCATTTGCAGGATAAGCCTAATGCACACCAATTTTTTTATAACAATCCGATGTTAGTACATCGATCTCCTCTGTTGAGCTATTGTGTTCTGACACAAGGATGCCTCCCCCCGCCAGAGCATTCCAGTCAGTGCTTTCAGCCAGTAGCTGAGAGCACTGATTAGGAGCCAGTGGGCTGCTGGTTTTCCAGCATGCTCGTCCAGCAGAAGCCAGCCGAACGGGCGGCTTCTGTCGGACTGGCTGCCATACACACGGGCCAAATGTTGGCCGGTTTTTATTGAACCGGCCGATGTTGCCTGACATCCTGTATCCTGGCCTAGGCCAACAAGGCCCGGGCCTAGGGCGACACTTTGCAGGGGGGGCAGCAAAAAAAATATTTCATTATTTGTAAAATTACTATGGACTTCCTATTTATTATACAAGTAAGTGAACTAATCCTATAATTACAATCAGTGGCAGCAAACACAAGTCCAAATATCTTAAAAGAGTAATCTTACTAATCCCGTGACATAAGGCTGTACTAATAGGCACTGATAAGGCTGCACTGGTGGCCACTGATGGGGCTGCACTGGTGACCACTGATGATGCCACACTGATAAGGCTGCACTGGTGGCCACTGATGGGGCTGCACTGGTGACCACTGATGATGCCACACTGATAAGGCTGCACTGATGAGGCTGAACTTATGGGAACTGATGAAGCTATGCTGAAGGACACTGGTAGACTGTGGTTATGGTCTGTGGTTTACAGATGACAGGGAGGGTCATAAACAGGAAGGGGTGTTGCCTTTACAGGAAGGGTGGGTCATATTTAAATTAGGGGGTGCACAAATTTAGTCAGGCCTAGGGCAGCACAAAACCTAAATGCACCACTAGTACTACGCATTAGGCAGAACAGCAGGTGGGAAAAAAACTTTCCATTTCCTCTCTAACATGTTTCCAACAGAACAGGAAATGAGGGGGGATTCCCCCAAGGAGTGCAGAGACAGCAAAATAACACATTTTATGTATAATCCTATTTTCTTTTTTTTTAAACAGTTATTAAAACACAATCAAGTTAAGTCTTTGAAGATACAGAAGCGAGATATACATTCTTCAAACATAGGCTAAGGAGGTGTATATTGTATTTACATAAAGCAGAACCTCGCCCTAAAAAGGAAATTGCGCTTTAACACCTCCTTATTTACCCCCCCCCCCCCCATCACTGACATCGCAGGTTTTAAGAGGGCGCAGGACCATTCACAAAGTACAGCGTGGTTCAAACATGAGCAGTGAGGAGCTGGCTGTGAAGCCGCAAGGAGTCACAGCCGGCTTCCATTAGTAAACATGCCGGTGCTGGATGAGCGGCAAAGAACCGGACAGATAAGTGTCCTTTTTTAAAAAATTAGCAGCTACAGTATTTGTAGTTTTTTTAAAGTGTTAAAATTGAAGATCCTCTTTAAAGTGTTAGTTTACCTTTGTCAGAAAAAATTAAATTATGAACTAACATTGTATACCCTCCCCAGCCCCCTGTGCTTGTCAGTGCCCATGCTGCTGGTCCAGCAGTCCAGGGATTTGAAATCCCCACTCTTCATCTCTTCATCCCCCTTCTCTGTGCTTCCGGGGAAAGATCAGAAGGATTCATAGTGCAGGCGCTGAGCAATTGGAATCGTTCTGGTCTGTCCCGGAAGCGCTGAACGGAGAATGGATTTAAAATCCCGGAACCACTGGACCGGCTCCATGGGCACTGAGCTCAACATCCTTGGATGTAAATACAGCAGGGACCAGGGGAGGTAGGGAGGGTGTACAGTGTTGGTTCAACTTTTCATTTTTTCAAAAAAGGCAAACTAACATTTTAGGCTCCATGCACACTGGCTTAAAAATCGCCGCTTCTACAGGAGTTTTGTGCTCTGCCTGTAGAAGGAGCTCAATGCGGCAAACTAACATTTTAGGCTCCATGCACACTGGCTTAAAAATCGCCGCTTCTACAGGAGTTTTGTGCTCTGCCTGTAGAAGGAGCTCAATGCTATCCTTTATGTCCATGCACATTAGGACGATTGCAGGCATACTTTAAGCTCAACGTTTAGAGGAAAAAAAATACCCTTTTGGTTTGCATTTCTGGTTGGAGCTTTCTGGCAGAAAAAAAAAACAAAACTCTCCTAAACTCACCTAAACTGTATATAAAAAATGCCCTTGGGCTGTCCGATCAGATCCACTTGTCAGTTTTTCAGGCAGACTTGATCAGACCTTGCACTCTCCCCTATGTAATGGCAGATGTCAGCAGACACCTGCCGCTATCCAATCTGATCCTGCCTGCAAAATCCAGACAGATGGTGGTCCTGTTTTTCATCCGTCTGGTGGATTGGATCGGATAGGACTGGCATCCGTTTTTACCCAATTTCCCCATAGAAGAGTGTGGGACTGTGTCCGTATCCACTCTGCACTGTGAGCGGAGACGGACCTGTCATCCGCCTGCTCAGCGGGGATCAGTGGAGCAAACGGAGTCCGCCAAATGGAGGCGCCCGTGTAAAAGGGGCCAATATGAGCATTTTTTCCTGCCAAGGGAACTGCTTTTTTTTCTGCCAAGAGAAGTGTTTTTTTAAGCCCCGTGCCTGGAGCTCCATTCACATATAGGCGTTTCGGATCACAGGCAGATTCTACCCGCGATCCCGAACCATTGCAAGTTGCAGGATTCCTGTGCGATTCCTGTGACTTCCAATGGAACCCCAAACGCTTTTGCCTTGATTGTCGCCCAACTAATCGCAGTAAAATTGCGCAAACAGAATTGCGGGATGCCTGTTGCCCAAAATAAGTTCTTGTACTTCTTTTGTTGCGACAGGCGTCCCGCGATTCTGTTTGCACGATTTACCGCAATTCCTCGGGTGACAATCATGGCAAAATCGCGCCTCGTTGGGGTGCCATTGCAAGTCATGGGAATCGCACAGGCGTCCGGCGACTTGCAATGGTTCGGAATCGCGGGCAGAATCGCGGCAATTCTGCCTGCGATCCGAGACACCTATATGTGAATAGAGCCTTTAAGTGTATCTAACAACGACTTCACATAGTATTACGTAAAAACAAATGAACAAAAAAGCAGCATAACTTTTGAAGGCACTCTAATTTGGACCCTCTAGCAAGGAAAAATGCTACATAGTTACTCTTTGTCTATGAGAGGGCTGGGCAGCTGTGTTTGCCATAATTATTTTGTCTGGACTGTGCAGGCAGATCTTCATTTTCAATTGTAACTAGATTTGAAAACTGTCTATCCTTACAAAAGGTGAAGTCCCGGTTCACACTACCGCGACTTGTCAGGCGACTGGTCAGCCTGACAAGTCGCGGTCCATTCTGTGCTACGGAAACCGTTCTAATAGGAGCGACTCAAGTCGCTCCGACTTAGAAAATAGTTCCTGTACTACTTTGGGGCGACATCGGAGTGACTTGCATTGACTTCCATTATGTGAAGTCCGTGCAAGTCGTGCCGAAGTCGCGCTACACGCGACTTCACAGGTCGCCTCCGAAGTCGGATCGCCATAGTGTGAACCGACACTGAGGGGCTAGGCTTCTGACATTGTATGTTAATGAGTTCAGACTTAAAGTTTTTGATACCCCCAACATTTCATATTCCTGATATGTGCCTGCTGTACCATGTAGTTACAGTTTATGAAAACGTATCCTGATCTCTGTATTTCTTCCTTTGTGTGAAATCCCTGGTGTTTCTGCCAGTCCCTCTGCGTTCCTATTGAAAACTGACCACACTAAGCAGGAGAACACAACGTGGTCACTTCTAGCTGTGCTGGGTTGGACAGAAAAAAAAATATTGGTGTGTACGAGGCTTTAGGACAGACGCACTCTGACATTGTTCATAAATCCTTGCAATCAGGACACCTCCTGAAAAACAGACACATCGCGGGACATTGTCCAGCATTTTAAAGAGTGGGTAATTGGCTATTGGCTCTGCAATTCTCTCGATCAAGGATTGATGCACACATTGGTTAAGGAAATTGAATTCAAATGTGTTTGTTCTCTACCTGGCCCAAGGTACCACCAGGATGGTGGACAACAAAAAGACCCAAGATTTGCATGCATGCTTTCACTGAAAAAGTTGACTGTCTCATCACTATTCTTGAGAATCTCTAAATCTCTGAAATCTTCCTGTGAGGGAGAAAGCTATGACTTGACTAGTATCAAACTTTATACCTTAATAAGAAAGAATGGGTGGCGGAGGCAGCATGTAGAGAAATCACTGTCCTCCTTTTTCCTCCTGTAGCTGCAGGAGGAAAATGGAGGCGATTGGTTCCTCTGTATGCTGCCCCCGCCACTCCTCCTATCCAGTTCACTTGTGTCCTGCTGTCTCTGGGCCCCTGTGTTCTCCCCTTGTCCCCCCCCCCCCTCACTGTGCTGACCCCCTTCCCACCCCAACACTGTGATCCCTCCCCTCTCCTGCCGGCTGCTGCAGGGGTGTTACAATAGAGAACCAGGAAGGGGTCGGTAAATATGTAATTTACCAGCTCCTTCCTTTTCTGAATGGACAGAGTCATAGCCAGTGATATGGTAAAAAAATAAAATTAAATGATAAAAAATAATACAATTAAAATACCAAAGAAATAAAAACTACTGACACCAGTGGGTGAACTTCCAGGATCGCAAAAGTCACACTTGCAACCAGGCCCTGGCATTCCACTGACGTCACCATTGACGTCATCAGGAGCATCAAATGACGTCAATGGTGACAAAACGCATCGTGCGTGGTTACGTCATTTCCGCCCCACTGGAACGCAGATCCGGCCACTGACACGCATAGTGTCCCGGAAGCAGCCGCTAATGAGGGTTTTGCGGCCCCTAATCCTTTGTATGCTCATTTACCAGTTCTTTTATGTGAGTACATTTTCTTATTCTAAATAAAGCATTTATTTTAAAACGGTACATCACTATATGAGGCCTTCTTCTTGCATATCATCTTGGATACTTACCTGCCTATGATGGATGGGGATATGAGGCTGTATCAATCTTACTGAATACATATTGTATATGTGAGTGAGACGATCCAGGGATCCTTTCCATGAGTCCAGCACACAGGAATTACCTGACAGAGGAAACCCATTAATACCCAAAGGCTGGTTGAGGGGTGCACTGTTCCTTCACTTGGCACCCAGCACCCGGATCCCCCCGATTACCACCCATCAGAATTACGGAAGCATTTTTTTCACATAACACCACTTTATGGACTCTTGATCATTTATTTATTGTCATTTTTTATGAAATTGATTATTTATTTATACCTGTTCTACCTCATCGCTTATATTATTTATTTATTTTTATATATGGTATCACTCATCAATTATTTTAAGATACCACACTTTAGCACCTTGTATGTGCACATATGCACTGTAGCACCTTTTATTTATATTTATATTATCTTTATTAGTAGAATTTATTTCATGTTCTGGATTTTCCCATTTTAAACCAGACATTTATTGTTCACTTCGGCACTTTATATTTATTCCTTCTATATCACTTACACTGACCACTTTTATTGCATTGTTATTTTTTTAATATTGATTATGTGCGTTAAGATTATTTAATCATATTTATATACCATTTGGGTGTGAGGGTACCCCCCCCTTTTATTCCATACCTACATCCACATACAGGCAGCGCTACCTACCTCACTACACTTTACTTTTTATTGATATAGTCTTTTTGACTATATTTTGAGGTTGGCTGCAGCCCTATTCTTTGTTC
The DNA here is from genome assembly GCF_965119305.1 of Pelophylax lessonae. Taxonomy (NCBI): domain Eukaryota; kingdom Metazoa; phylum Chordata; class Amphibia; order Anura; family Ranidae; genus Pelophylax; species Pelophylax lessonae. Next base: position 463,106,399 of record NC_138771.1, on the reverse strand, counting down.
CTTAGCGCGGAAGTTTTTACCTAGTAAAGTAACAATACCCATAGCAGCCCACACAGCTGTCATGGGGCCTTGGGTAGAAGGGAGCCCTATTAGGGAAGATGTTAAAAAAAAATAAACAGTGAAGTTTCCAGTATAGGATGGCTGAATTCAGACTCCCAGATAGTTGCTATAGTCGCAGAAACTCCTCAGTGCAGTTAGAAGCATTTACTTATATGTCTTAGTCCTCTGCACTTTATATCACATACTACTGACCCATGCACTTTGCATTACATACTAAAGACCCTTGACCTCTACGTTACATACTCCTGACCCCTGCACTCTTTGTTACTTACTCTTGACCTCTGAGTTATTTGCTTCAGACCTCTGTGCTCTGCTTTACTGACTCCTGACCTTGCTGCTCTGCGTTACATACTACTGATCTATGAACTCTGCATTCCCCCTTACCCATGAACTCTGTGTTACGTACTCTTGACCCATGCACCCTGCAATACATACCACTGACTGATGAATTTTGTGTTACATACTACTGACCCTGGGCTCTACGTTACCTAATATATAACATAGCACTGACTCCTGCACTCTTCCTTACATAGTACTGACCCATGCACTTTGCATTACCTACTACTGACCCCTGAACTCTACATTATATATAACTGACCCCTGCACTCTGCATTACATACAAATGACCCCTGAACTCTACATTACATATGACTGACCCCTGCACTCTGCATTACATACAAATGATCCCTGAACTCTACATTACATATGACTGACCCCTGCACTTTTCATTACATACAAATGACCTCTGAACTCTACATTACATATGACTGACCCCTGCCTCCTGCATTACATACAAATGACCCCTGAACTCTACATTACATATGACTGACCCCTGCACTCTGCATTACATACAAATGACCCCTGAACTCTACATTACATATGACTGACCCCTGCACTCTGCATTACATACAAATGACCCCTGAACTCTACATTACATATGACTGACCCCTGTGCTCTGCATTACATACAAATGACCCCTGAACTCTACATTACATATGACTGACCCCTGCATTCTGCATTACATACAAATGACCCCTGAACTCTACATTACATATGACTGACCCCTGCACTCTGCATTACATACAAATGACCCCTGAACTCTACATTACATATGACTGACCCCTGTGCTCTGCATTACATACAAATGACCCCTGAACTCTACATTACATATGACTGACCCCTGTGCTCTGCATTACATACAAATGACCCCTGAACTCTACATTACATATGACTGACCCCTGCATCCTGCATTACATACAAATGACCCCTGAACTCTACATTACATATGACTGACCCCTGCACTCTGCATTACATACAAATGACCCCTGAACTCTACATTACATATGACTGACCCCTGTGCTCTGCATTACATACAAATGACCCCTGAACTCTACATTACATATGACTGACCCCTGCATTCTGCATTACATACAAATGACCCCTGAACTCTATGTTTCATTCTACTAGCCTCTGCACTTTGTGTATTGGAAATTGTGTATTGGAAATCATTGGAAATCATGGGCTACGACTTTTCATGCAACTTTGCAGTCCCAAGTCACAGGACAAGTCGCACAAGTGTGAAAGGGACCTAAGTCTTTCACATACAATGCCGGTAAGGCTTTTACTTGTGGCACAGTAAATAAAACCTTATTTGTGGATACAAACACTGTGACACTGTGGAATATGTGTGCAGTGTATGCAGAGAGTAAGCTTTCGTTTTATTTTTTCCATGCTGTTTTAAGCACATCACTGTTAACAAAATTTTGCCAGACCCACTAATTACAGCTACACATGCCACATCATAAGTTTCCTTAAGGTGCCCGGGGTGCCCCAGGTCAATTACATTCCTAGTAACACCCTTACTTACCCTTAAGATATTAAGAGGAGTCAGAAGTCTCACTAAGGTTAAAGAAACATGATATAGTATCTTCATTTTCTTGTTTGCTGTTCTGTACACCTAAAAAATTTGTTGTGAATATAAAACAGAGAGCATTCTTTCTCCAACAGCACATTCTAGCATTTGTTTTACTAAAATAATTCCATTATACAAGGGAGAGAACTTGTACAGAGGGGATTCATTATTGATGTGTGCGCAGCCTACTGCATTAGGGTGTGCACCCCAAAGCACAAACATGCGTGTATATCAGTAGAGCCATGGACCGCGTCAGTAGAGCAAATATTGGTGTCAGTAGAGCAGTGGACGGTGTCAGAAGTAGTTTTTTATTTTTATTATTCTTAAAAAAAAATTTACAATTTTATTTTTTCATTATTTACAATTTTTTTTAGGAGCCCCATTATGGGTCTTTGGTGAAATATCCTACTTTTGAGACAGAGAATGAAACTGGGGACAGAGATTCCCTAATCCCTTTCTCTGCAGCCTGCAGTAAACATTATTTACTATGCTTCAGCTAAGAATGATGACAGGAGTGATTAGTACAGCCCACTCACTGTTCATTCAGAAAAAAAATATTTACCAGCCCCTTCCCTCTCCTAAGAGGAGGGAAGCTGGCAAGCACTGCAGAATGGAGACGTGAAGCAGGGGGAATCAGCACCCCACGGGGTGATGAGGGTGTGCCCAGGCACACCCAGCACACCCTGTGCGCATGTCTATGGATGTGTGCTTAGAAAAGCATAACGTCTAAATTCAGCCATGATGACATAGTAATGTACATGCAACATAAGGATGGGATTTAAATTAGGTGGGCAAGGTTTAATTATTTCACTTCAAAATGACCAATAACTGAAAAAAGGGCAATGTAAAACTCTGGGATTGATTTACTAAAGGTAAATGGACTGTACACTCTGCAAGTGCAGTTGCTCCAGAGCTTAGTAAATGAGGTAAACCTTCACTTTGCAAAGAATACCCAATCATGTGCAAGGGAAATAACAAAAGAAACAACATTTTTGCTTGCTCGTGATTGGATGATGAAAGTCGGCAGAGCTTCTGCTCATTTATTAGGCTCTGGAACAACTGCACCTGCAGAGTTCAACTGCAGTTTGCAAATGCTCCGTCTATTTGCCTTTAGGAAATCAACCCCTTTGTCTACCTATTTTCTTTACAGCATTAGGCCGCCGCCTACCCCAAGACAGCCTCTTTAAAATTCAATCCTAGCTTGGGCAAAACCTAAAAATTTTATAAAAGGTAGCTCCAGCTGCAATACTAACCTCTACTCCACCACTGTCCCCTTTAGACTGAAAGACTTTTCCACTGTCAGAATACACTGACCAGCGCCGCACCAAATGTAGATTTCCCAACAGTCCTGTATGTGGAGCGGGAACTGCCAAAGATGGAGCAAATTTGTCTAATCGCTCCTAAACTGGCTGGATTTTGATCCTTTAAAGGCCAGCTTCAAAGGAGAATGCAACAGAGAGAAGCCCCATATCATTAAGCACCCTGCTGGATACTATGGATGAAGAGGACCTGTAGCATAACTGGACTGAGGACACCTGGCGAAAGGTATGTACTGTAGGTAGATTTTTATATTTACAGGTGGGGGCAAGGCTTGCAACCCCAGAGTTAGGCTATAAACCTGCATTATGATGTCACTTTGATAAAACCCTGTGCTCCTTACATCAGTGCTGTTTCTGTGATCTCATAATAACTTTGGGCTCATTGTAGGTAGGGTGACGTCACTGTATTATGTGGTAGGGTGGCGTCACTGTATTATGTATTCACTTTAAAGGTAGGGTGGCGTCACTGTGGTATGTGGTAGGATGGCGTCACTGTATTATGTATTCACTTTAAAGGTAGGGTGGCGTCACTGTATTATGTGGTAGGGTGGCGTCACTGTATTGTGTATTCACTTTAAAGGTAGGGTGACGTCACTGTATTATGTGGTAGGGTGGCGTCACTGTATTATGTATTCACTTTAAAGGTAGGGTGGCGTCACTGTATTATGTGGTAGGGTGGAGTCACTGTATTATGTATTCACTTTAAAGGTAGGGTGGCGTCACTGTATTATGTGGTAGGGTGGCGTCACTGTATTATGTATTCACTTTAAAGGTAGGGTGGCGTCACTGTATTATGTGGTAGGGTGGCGTCACTGTATTATGTATTCACTTTAAAGGTAGGGTGACGTCACTGTATTATGTGGTAGGGTGGCGTCACTGTATTATGTATTCACTTTAAAGGTAGGGTGACGTCACTGTATTATGTGGTAGGGTGGCGTCACTGTATTATGTATTCACTTTAAAGGTAGGGTGGCGTGACTGTATTATGTGGTAGGGTGGTGTCACTGTATTATGTATTCACTTTAAAGGTAGGGTGGCGTGACTGTATTATGTGGTAGGGTGGCGTCACTGTATTATGTATTCACTTTAAAGGTAGGGTGGCGTGACTGTATTATGTGGTAGGGTGGTGTCACTGTATTATGTATTCACTTTAAAGGTAGGGTGGCATCATTGTATTATGTATTCACTTTAAAGATTATTTACGATGCTACACCAGCAAAGATACATTAAGATGGATATCTCATTTTGAGTCATGCCCTGGTTTCTATAACGTAGACAATGCACAGACAGACATTCACTGTAAACACAATCACCAATACTGAGAAAGTTCCAGAACAGCAAACCAAGGAACATCTAAGATTGGGGGCTTCATTGGAAGTGGGAGGTGGGGGAGCAGATGGTTTTACACTGCGGGACATTAACCCTTCTCAGGTTTTATCTGTTAAAGAAAAAGCTGCGCTGCAGAATCTATTACTTCATTGTATATACTGTATTTGGTAGACTACAGGAGGGCGGATTTAAGACACATAAAGCAGTATTAAACCCTCAGTAAAAAAAAGAAAAATCATGTTTTTCTCTAGCTCCACATAACATTTTTTTTTTCCCATAATATTGGAAATGTTGTAACCATTCACTTACATTTGTCTTTTAGAAGACCTCTGTGCTGCCTCCTCCACTGTTCTTCCTCCAACTTCTGGTTGAAGAGTGCACACTTTCCAAATGGGTTGGATCTGAAGCATCTGGACTATATGTCCCATGATCCCCGGTGTTCTGAACATAGCACGCATGCACGTTATTGGAGCAACTGAACACAGCGTGTAATAATATAGTCTCCGCTGAGAGTATGCATGGAAATGTGGTGACCCTGCAAGGCAGCAAAGCCACCCAATAGGTAGAAAGAAAAATACATTTCATCATTTTGCAAGAAGGGAATGCATACAAATAGGGACAGGGAACAAGCAATAACAGCAATAACATAAAGTTTGCTGCTACATTTACTTTTTTCCTGGGGGGAGGTTCAATAACGCTTTAACACCAAAATGTAAGTCTATTTATGTCTTTGTATAAAAAAAAAAAAAAAAAAAAAATATATATATATATATATACTGTACATATATATATATATTGTCAAAAGTACTGGGACAGCTGCCTTTACACGCACATACATTTTAATGCCCCCCAGTCTTAGTACGTAGGGTTCAATATTGAGTTGGCCCACCCTTTGCAGCTGTAACAGCTTCAACTCTTCTGGGAAGGCTGTCCACAAGGTTTAGGAGTGTGCCTATTTGTGAGGTCAGGCAGTGATGTGGACGAGAAGGCCTGGCTTGCAGTCTCCACTCTAATTCATCCAAAAGGTGTTCTATCAGGTTGAGGTCAGGCCAGTCAAGTTCCTCCACCCCAAACTCACTCATCCCATGTCTTTTTGGAACTAGCTTTGTGTATTTGTCCCAATACTTTTAAAAATATAGCGTGTGTAAGTGTGTATATATATGTATATATATATATACATATACACACACAGTATATATTATATATACTATTATATATATATATTTTTTTTTTCTTTTTCTTTAAAATATTGCTCAGAAATGTCATTGTATTACTTTTCCCTGGCCAAAGAGGGTCTGTTTTAATACACTAGAATGCACTGGAAGTTAGAGTAGAACGGTGGGTTGTTTTCAGTCAATTTCAACCTGGCACCAAACATTTGGGCACAAGACTTGTTAAGGCCAAGGTCTAACCTAAAATGCCTTGTTAACATCCATGGCTAGCACATCTGTAACCCTTATCATCACTCTAACACTAGGGCTGGGTTCACAGATGTCCGGCTGCGGTTTTAATGCGGAAGTCTGGTGCGGTTCTGTTCTCCAGTTCACGTGCGATTCAGGTGCAAATTTATACCTGAAATCGCAGCTGAAACAGACCCAAAACGCACAGGATTCTTTTTAAAACCGCACCGCGGCCGCCCTGCACATGCGTTAACCGGCTGCATTGAGAAGGCTGCCAGTTCACATGTTATGCAAATTGGATGCGGTTAGACACCCATCCAATTCGCATAAATGTGAACCGAGCCTTAAGGCCCTTTCACACTGCTCTGTAGTAAATGTTTGCTGTCTTTCAGATGTGTTTCCTGTGCGTTTCTGGTGCGTTATTGGGTTGCCTGCATCTGTGGAAAAATGGACATGTGACTCAAAAAATGCACCAAAAACACAAATTGCGGTGCCTTTTTACCATTATTTCTATTCATTTCAATTGGAAGCTACGTTCAACAAAGATGCCACATGCAGGACTTTTCAAAATCCACCACACCTGCGGCACAGTGGTGAGAGTTCCGTAGGAAAGGATTTAGGTCCCTTTCACACAATTGGACAAATTGGGTCCACCTGTCCACCCGATCAGGCCACCTATTGACCTCTATTGGGAGGCGGATTTTAGCAGACATGTGTCCACTGACACCCGTCTGGCATCCGATCTGAAAAGATCCACTGAAAACAGACGTATGGCAATACGTTGGCCATCCATCTAGTGGGTCAAATTGGATGGGATTGGATGAAAATGGACAGGCTGTCCGTTTTCATCCTATCTCCCCATAGAGGATAGCGGGGATTTGACAGGTGTGTCTGCACAGCGAGCGGAGACGGACCTGTCATCTGCCTGCTCAGCGGGGATCAACGGAGCGATCCGCGCTGAGCAAGTGGAGTCCGTCCAAACGGATCTGCCCCGTGTGAAAGGGGACATTTTTCTTCCAAGGTAAAAACGCAAGAAAAACATATCAGTGTGAATGGGCCCTTAGGGCTCTTTCAAACCAGCAGCATTGGGCAGCGTTTTTTAACACTGTCACAACGCAAAACAAGGCAATTTGCCTTATGTCCAATAAGTTAAATTCATGTCAACGTGCTGGGTTGGTTTGCACTAAAAAATAGGACATAAACTTTCTTGTAAATAAAACAAAAAATAGGACATAAATAAATTTAACATTTTCATGCAGTGCATTTCTACACACTTTAGCACATTAATAGCACACAGCCAAAAAAATAAAAAATAATTAAAAAAATGCAGTGCAAATTGTATAAATAAGCCCTATAAGTGTGTTTAAATGCTTGCTTAAATATATGCAAGCTTATGGCAGTGTGGTGCATACTGACTACTACACTGACTTCCAAGCAACACAGCATCAAAGTCCTGTAACATCACAAGACAAGTCATATCCTATTGTAGGCCATGGCACTGTTCAAATCGGTGCAACGCTGACTTTGTGGAGCCGCATCGGTTGGAAAAATATTGTTCTACTTTTGGCAAATTCAGGGGCGACTTGGATAGGCGATTGTGCATGAAGCAGCACAGATGTCTTCCAAGTTGTACCTGAAGTCGCACTGACGTGCAAGTTTGAAATCGTGCGACTTCATCTGAAATCGCATGATTTCAAAGCTGCAATCAATGTGAACGAGGGCTTAATGGTATACTATTTTTTTTTGTCCGGTGTGATCATTAAGCGATCAGGAGCAGTGTGATACTGAATCTGCCTACACAGGTGATAATCCTAGCACCATCCATCTCATACAGACAAACAGCAGCGTGGCTGGGTCATTTTTCAAGTCCTCTCTAGGCATGTAAGTGCTGATTTATAGCAACTTTAGCATGAAAGTATGAATACGAGAGGCAGGTCAGGGGCAGGCCTGCAATGTAATGTAAACAACAGTGCGAAGATACTTTTTATGGCTTCATGTAATTCCATGGCATTTGACAAGCAGGCCGATTTACAGCTATATTTAGATAAGCATTTTCAAGCTGTAGACTCTGAGCAGCATCAGCATGAATAGGAAGTCTATAAGAAACAAATTTCCATGTCTTGGAGTTTAAGGGTATATTTAAGCAATACTCAAATTGAACCCCAAACCCCCTTTCAAGTCTCTACAGCATTTTTCTTTTACCTGCCAATCAGCTTTTACCACTCACATAGTTGCCAACATTTAAAAAAAATGTCCAGGGACACTTTGCATCACAGCTACCAATTACTTACCACACCCACTTCCCTGAAGCTCCACCCACTCTGCATAATTAATCTTGTCTATTTATCAGATTATAGAGTCTACTCAATATAGAGAGAATTACAGGAAATTAAAAAAAGAATTTCAAACTAAAGGCCACAGTAGCAGAGTTGGAATAATCCTCCCATTCAGCTGCACTACTTCTGCGTATCATTTATGGGCAGCCTGATTAACAGGCACTTCCAGGGACAATATAAATTACCTGGGACAGGCTCCTATTTGCAGGGACTGTCCCAGGAAAAAAGGGACAGTTGGCAAGTATGCACTCACTTTGCATCATTGCCTGCCTGTAAGATTCTATGAAGGGAAATGGTGGGAGCTCAGTCCCTACTGACATGGGAATGCCCAGAACTACATCCTTAAGGGACCCTTTCCATAAACACAGTGTCTGGACAGGGTCTTGAGTGTCTGGGCACCAGTATTGTTTTTCTGAGAAAGAAACCTAATTAACCACTTCCATACAGAGCAGTTAGACCCCCTTCCTGCCCAGACCAATTTTCAGCTTTCAGCACTCTCACACTTTGAATGACAATTGCTCAGTCATGCTACACTGTAACCAAACAAAATTTTTATAATTTTTTTCACACAAATAGAGCTTTCTTTTAATGGTATTTGATCACAACTGGGTTTTTTTTCTTTTTTCGTGATATAAGCAAAAAAAAGAGCAAAAATTTTGAAAAAAAAAAAAACACATTTTTTTTAGTTTCTATTATAACATTTTGCAAACAATTTATTTTTCTTCATACATTTGGGCCACAATTTATACTGCTACATATCTCTGGTAAAATTAACCCAAATTAATGTATATTATTTAGTCTGTGTGAAAGTTATTGAGTCTAGAAGCTATGGTACCAATTGCTGAAAATTGATCACACCAGATGTACTGATAGCCTCCTTTCTTGAGGCCCTGAAATGTCAGGACAGTACAAATACCCCCCAAATGACCCCTTTTTGTAAAGTAGACAGTCCAAGGTATTTAGTAAGAGGCAAGGTGAGGTTTTTGAAGTTATAATTTTTTCCCACAATTCTTGGGAAATTGAAGAAAAAACATTTTTTTCTTTTTTTTGTCCACAAAGTTGTCAATTTATAAGCCATTTCTAACACATAGCATGTACACAGCAAAAATGACACCCCAAAATACATTCTGCTACTCCTTCTGAGTATGGCGATACCACATGTGTGAGACTTTTACACAGCCTGGCCACAAAAAGAGACTCCACATCCAAGTAGCACCTTCAGGCGTTCTAGGAGCATAAATAAACATAAAACTTTCTTACTACCTATCACAATTTTGAAGACCCTAGAGCACCAATACAATGGAAAAGTCCACATAATGACCCCATTTTGGAAAGCAAACACTCCAACGCATATTCTATGAGGCATTATGGGTAGTTTGAACATGTCATTTTTTTCCACAAGTTTTTGGAAAATGTGGGAAAAAAATGAAAACTTTTTTTTTTTTTTTACACAAAGTTGTCAATTTATAGGATATTCCTAACACATAGCATGTACACAGCAAAAATGACACCCCAAAATGCATTCTGCCACTCCTGTTGAGTATGGCAATACCACATAAGTGAGACTTTTTCACAGCCTAGCCATATAGAGGGGCCCAACATCCAAGGAGCACCATCATGCATCCTAGCCACTTGCCTAGGCCTATTTTTGACATTTGGTGTTTACAAGCTAAAATCAGTTGTTTTTGCTAGAAAACTACTTAGAACCCCCAAACATTATATATTTGTTTTTAGCAGAGACCCTAGAGAATAAAATGGAGATTATTGCAATATTTTTTATCACACCGTATTTGCGCAGAAGTCTTCAAACGCAATTTTTTGGAAAAAATTCACTTTTTTTCATTAAAAAATAATAAACCAGTAAAGTTAGCCCAATTTTTTTCCATAATGTGAAAGATAATGTTACGCCGAGTAAATAGATACCCAACATGTCATGCTTCAAAATTGCGCACGCTCACGGAATGGCGACAAACTTTGGTACTTAAAAATCCCCATAGGCAACATTTTAAAAATTTCTACAGGTTGCCATCTTAGAGTTACAGAGGAGGTCTAGGGCTCAAATTATTCCTCTTGCTCTAACGATCGTGGCAATACCTCACATGTGTGGTTTGAACACCGTTTACATATATGGGCGGGGTTTCCGTATGCGTTCGCTTCTGTGCGCGAGTTCACGGGGACAGGGCGCTTTAATTCTTTTTTTTTTTTACTATTTATTTTATTTATTATTTTTTATTTTTACACTGTTTTTATAAAAAAAAAATTGATCATTTTTATTTCTATTACAAGGAATGTAAACATTCCTTGTAATAGAAATAGGCATGACAGGACCTCTTTTTTGTGAGATCTGGGGTCAAAAAGTCCTCAGATCTCACAAGTACACTAAAAGATAGAAAAAAATAAAAAAATAAAAAAATAATTATATAAAATGAAAAAAAAAAGGGACCTTTAAACCGGTTGCTAGGCTAGATTTGCTAGGTTGCTGTAGCTCCGGTCCTCCAAGACCATAGAGTCGAGTCAGCTTGCCCTCACTCGACATCCTGTCTGTGAGGATCCGGGAACGGATCATTTTCCCCGCTGCCGGCGGGTCCGGTAAGCGAGGAAAAGGACCGGAACGTGGCGGGACGGGGGGGGGCACCGATCCCACGGCGAATCCGCCGCTGGGACCACCCTTATCGGAAAGTCAACCGTCCACCGTTATCCGCTATCTGCTGCCATAACACCGGTATTTAGGTTTAAACGGAGGATGTATATAAACCCTTTTGGACTTGGGTACTGATGATCAGTACTGATACTGATAGGTGATATGTACTGATGGATACTGATGAGTACTGATGGGTACTGATGAGCAGGCGGCAAGTACTCGGGTACTTCAGGCATCAGGTACTCTGATGAGCAGGTGGAAGGTACTCGGGTACTCTGATGGGTAGGTGACAGGTACTCGGGTACTCTGATGGGTAGGTGACAGGTACTCGGGTACTCCGATGACGGGTACTCGGGTACTCTGATGACGGGTACTCCGGTGACAGGTACTCAAAGTACCCGAGTACCCGTCATCAGAGTACCCGAGTACCCGTCATCAGAGTACCCGAGTACCCGTCATCAGAGTCCCCGAATACCTGTCATCAGAGTACCCGAATACCCGTCATCAGAGTACCCGAGTACCCGTCATCAGAGTACCCGAATACCTGTCACCAGCCCATCAGAGTACCCGAGTACCTGTCATCAGAGTACCTGATGGGCTGGTGACAGGTACTCGGGCACTTTGATGGGCTAGTGACAGGTACTTTGATGGGCTAGTAACAGGTACTTTGATGGGCTAGTAACAGGTGCTCTTTATTGGGGGGGCAATCAGTGTGTTTGGGGTGCACTGTAATTGGTAACTAGCTGTTACCACAATCTCCTCCTCACACAGGATCAGTGTGTGAGGAGGAGAACATGGTGACAGCTAGTTACCGTCTTCTCTGTTGACATTTGTGACCCGCTGTGATTGGACACAGCCGGTCACGTGGTAAAAAGCCAATTTCATTGGCTCTTTACCTAGATCGGGGATTGGCTCTGTCCGGGGGACGAGCCTCGTCCCCGGGGGCGCGCATTGCAGAGAGAACGAGCGGCTCGCACTGGAGCCGCTCATGTGATCGGCTGTGATTGACACAGCCGATCACATGGTAAACAGCCAATTTCTATTGGCTGTTTACCTTGATCAGGGATGGGCTAAGTCCGAGGGACGAGCCTCATCCCTGATCGCTGCGCTGCGTGCCCCCGGGGGCGCGCAGTAGCAGCTAGAACGGGCAGATGTCATATGACGGCCGCCCGGAACGGTAAAGCCATCCTGCCGGCGTCATATTACTATACACCGGTATGGATTTGGTTAATGTGAAGTGGGACAGAGAGGGGCAGGAGCAGTGCTGGGACAAGGTCATCCAGTGCCCAGGGCGAACGTGCAAAACTGCGCCCCCCCCCCCCCCCCCCTGGGTTGTGCATGACCAATCATTTTACCCATGCCTGATAACCACACTTGATAATTACACCTATGTATAGAGTGCTAAGGTCAGGACTGAATAATTTACCCCTATGAGGCATTTCATATATGCATGAATACATACATGCAAACACTCAATATATACATTAAACCACCAACTAATGTACCTGTCTAACCCAAATGTATTCCCTGAATTTTTTTCATAATAAACGTTTAAATCCCAACTTCAGGAAAAAAACAAAAAATCAACCCTTACAATGGGGCCTGAAAAGTCCCAGTATATTCCTAAGACTAGAATGTAAAAAAAAAAAAAAATGGTTTGATATTCTCATTGTGTGTATGGGACTTTTTTATTCTAGGAGCAGAGGATTAGGGTAAAACCACTTAGTCCCGGTTCACACTGGTGTGATGCGGGAAACCCTGCTATTCAGTGCCGGTTCCCGCATTGTACCAGAATCGCACAGTGGTTTACACTGAGACCTGCAAATCTCTGGGGGGTGTCAATGTAAAGGTAATGATGACACTTTCAGATTGGTTCGCAGATCGCAGTTCAAACTGTGAAATGGTGCAGGAATTGGATCCCATAGGTGTGAACACCCATGCAATCCAATTCCAGTGCGAACCAAAAAAAGGGCCCTGCTCCATTCTTGTGCAAATAGGATGCGATTTCAGCCAAAAGGTTTGTATGGCTGAAATCACATTGCACAGACATCGCATGTGATCTGCACCACAATGTGGTGCAAATCACATGCGATGTCTGGCATTGCAATAGTGTGATTCGGCACTTAAACTGGCACACATGCATAGGTTTTTTTTTTTGGTTTAGCCAGTGGGCTGAATTGAAAAAAAAACACTTACAGATTCATCCATCCACACAAGAGGTGGATGAAGAAATCCCCTCCACGAGACGTATTCTGATGCTGGGGACTCTTCTCTGTCAGAATACACTGATCAGCATTACAGCCGATTGGCTGCAATGCTGATCGAACAAGGTTTTCCAGCAGGCTCCCATTCTACAGAAGCTCCCATTCTGACAGGCGGCTTCTAACAGGCAAGGCCACACATAGATCAAAATTCAGCTGGTCCCTGCTGAACCGAACAAATTATGTTTCATGTGTACCGAGCTTTACCTTACTCCTTGCTCCAGTAGGCTCTCTCCAGTGCTGTGACTGGTCCTCGGGAGCTCCTGGGTAAACTGTGACTGACTGGGTCACACTCCAGCCTCATCATACCATACAGGGTTAATGTTCCTGCATGGTATGTGATGAGACTTTGGGTGGTAGAGGAGAGCACTGTAGCTGGCTGAAGAAAGTATACATGAGGCTATTTCCCCCAGCACTGTAAGGGTGGACTGTTTCACTTTGCTGGAGTTGGGCTGCAACACATCACTTGTTTATGGTCAATCTTTGAATAGGTTAGGAATATACTGGGACTTTTCAGGCTCTACATACTGTAGATGTATTCCACATACACAATATATCTTATTAAAAGGCAGCATTTTCATTAAGTTACAGTGTGTATGTGGAATTCATTTACAGTATGTGGAGCCTGAAAAGTCCCAATATATTCCTAACCTATTCAAAGCATTTTACTTTCTCTTTAGCAAACCTGCACTGCAAGGGTCAGTACAGGTTTACAGCACAGCATTTCACAGTAAAACAGGACAGGACAGGACAGATCGGGACTCACAGGAGGAGGAAATGCAGTCTGCTATCTGTCTCTTATCTTCAGCTTGAGGAGGAGAGGAGAGGAGAGCTCCGATGTCTGCTGGGCAGAAAGCAGTGATCGAGGCTGCCGTGTAGTGTGCTCTGCTTGCTCCGCCCACCTGTACAGGAGCTCTCACGGTCCCGATCCAACCAGCCAGCCTGTACGAAACCTGTGTCCAGGAGAGTGTTTCTCTCCTTTCCAGCAAGGGGCGGGAAGCCTGCAGAAGGTATGGGCGCATTGTTGGCTCTGATTTGGGACATGTTTTAGCAACACAGGAGCTTAGAATAAAGGTGATTCTTCAGTGTTTTGGCGCCCCCTCCCACACTCCTCCCATACTCCGCCCAGGGCAGCCGCCCCTCCCGCCCACCCCTTGTACCGGCCCTGGGCAGGAGACACTTACTCTGGCTCAGTTTAAGGCCTCAGACAGGAAAAGAGTTGCTGTGATTTCCCTCTTTCAATCCTACTGAGACAGTCCCTCTTTTTCTTCCTTACAAGCGTTGGTAGTGCTCTTTCTAGTACAGTCTGATTACACGCCCTTCCTGGAAGAAGGTTCCAGCCTCTGAGGCATGCAGACTCTTTTCTTCTCTCAGTTCCCACCCAATTGTGGTCAACTATGGCAGGCTTCCATTCAAGTAGCTCAGTCTTTTCCCAACACCCTGTTAGTTTCGTCATTGTCCCCTCTCAGAAGCCAGCCGTCAATCTTCTCCTTGCTTTATTGCATCAGCCAACTACATTCCTTAAAGCCGTTGTAAAGGCAGAAGATTTTTTTATCTTAATGTATTCTATGCATTAGGATAAAAAGCCTTCTGTGTGCAACAGCCCTCCTAAGCTCCCCTAATACTTTCCTGAGCCCCCTCTCGATCAAGCGATGTCCACGAGTGCCTCAGCCATTCCTCCTGATTGGCTGAAACACAGCAGCAGCGCCATTGGCTGAAGGGAAACACCTATCTGCGGCTCAGCATGGATGCCCCCATAGCAAGCTGCTACAATGTAAAGTAGTGGGTGTACAGCTTGTATAACAGTGTAAATTTGCTGTCCCCCCAAATAACTCAACACACAGCCATCAATGTCTAGACCGCTGGCAACAAAAGTGAAGACACCCCTAAGTGAAAATGTCCAAATTGGGCCCAATTAGCCATTTTCCCTCCCCGGTGTCATGTGACTCATTAGTGTTACAAGGCCTCAGGTGTGAATGGGGAGCAGGTGTGTTACATTTGGTGTTATCGCTCTCACTCTCTTATACTGGTCACTGGAAGTTCAACATGGTACCTCAAAGAACTCTCTTAGGATCTGAAAAAAAGAATTGTTGCTCTACATAAAGATTGCCTAGGCTATAAGAAGATTGCCAAGACCCTGAAACTGAGCTGCCGCATGGTGGCCAAGACCATACAGCGGTTTAACACGACTCAGAACAGGCCTCACCATGGTCGGGTTGAGTGCACGTGCTCAGCGTCATATCCAGAGGTTGTCTTTGGAAAATAGACATATAAGCAGAGTTGTATAAAGTACTCGAAACCCATACTTGAGTAAAAGTACAAGTGCTCGATCAAAAAGTGACTTGAGTAGAAGTGGAAGTGCTCAATCAAAAAGTGACTTGAGTAGAAGTACTAAAGTATTCAACATTTTTTGTACTTAAGTATTGCAAGTAGTTTTTGCAAAAATTTTGCTACTCAAGTACTGAAAGTAAAAGTACCAGTAGTTTTGAAAAAAAAATTGCTACTCAAGTACTGAAAATAAAAGTACAAGTACTGTGTTATGTATTTAATAAAGAAAGAAGTCAAAAGTTTGAACATCATATTGTCTTTTATTATTTCAAATGCGGCTTTTATTTATGCATACAGTAGCATTTATTTTCGTATGCGCTGATAATACACATGTTTTGAGCTTCATGAAACCTGCCATCTACTGTTCTGGCAGTGGTAATTTTTATAATAGTAACGAGTAACTATGCAGCACAAAAAAAATATATCGGAGTAGAAGTATTGAAATCATCGAAAAAATGTAGTGAAGTAAAAGTAGAAGTAGGAGAAAAAAATTCTACTCTAGGAAAGTACAGATACCGCTTTTCGGTACTTAAGTACAGTAGTGAAGTAGTTCTACTTAGTTACTATACATCTCTGCATATAAGTGCTGCCAGCATTGCTGCAGAGGTTGAAGCAGCCTGTCAGTGCTCAGACCATATGCTGCACACTGCATCAAATTGGTCTGCGTGGCTGTCCTCCCAGGAGGATGCCTCTTCTAAAGATGATGCACAAGAAAGCCCACAAACAGTTTGCTGAAGACAAGCAGACTAAGGACATGGATTACTGGAACCATGTCCTGTGGTCTGATATGACCAAGATAAAATGTATTTGGTTCAGATGGTGTCAAGCATGTGTGGGGGCAACAAGCTGGGGAGCAGTGGCGTACCTAGAGCATTTGGCACCCGGGGCGGATCCTATATCTGGCACCCCCCCAACTTTAAAATGTAAAAACACCCACAGAAATTTGTAATGTTTTCAAGAATATTTATTGCACAAATTTCACAGTGCCCCTTGCCGTCTGCCCCCCTCCCCCGTCTCTCTAATCACAGTTCCTCCTTTTGCACTCTCTGCCTCCCCTGCACAGTCCTACCTTCAGCATAAATAGATAGAGACTGCAGACATGGTACAGGAGATGGTCAGAGACTACAGACTTGATACAGGAGATGGTCAGAGACTGCAGACATGATACAGGAGATGGTCAGAGACTGCAGACATGATACAGGAGATGCTCAGAGACTGCAGTCATGATACAGTAGATGGTCAGAGACTGCAGACATGATACAGTAGATGGTCAGAGACTGAGGACATGATACAGGAGATGGTCAGAGACTGAGGACATGATACAGGAGATGGTCAGAGACTGAGGACATGATACAGGAGATGGTCAGAGACTACAGACATGATTCAAGAGATGGTCAGAGATTGCAGACATGATACAGGAGATGGTCAGAGACTGCGGACATGATACAAGAGATGGTCAGAGACTGCAGACATGATACAGGAGATGCTCAGTCAGAGACTGCAGACATGATACAGTATGTGGTCAGAGACTGAGGACATGATACAGGAGATGATCAGAGACTGAGGACACGATACAGGAGATGGTCAGAGACTGAGGACATGATACAGGAGATGGTCAGAGACTGAGGACATGATACAGAAGATGCTCAGAGACTGCAGACATGATACAGGAAATGGTCAGAGACTGCAGTCATGATACAGGAGATGGTCAGAGACTGCAGACATGATACAGGAGATGGTCAGAGACTGAGGACATGATACAGGAGATGGTCAGAAACTGAGGACATGATACAGGAGATGGTCAGAGACTGAGGACATGATACAGAAGATGCTCAGAGACTACAGACATGATACAGGAGATGCTCAGAGACTGCAGACATGATACAGGAGATGGTCAGAGACTGCAGACATGATACAGTAGATGGTCAGAGACTGCAGACATGATACAGGAGTTGGTCAGAGACTGAGGACATGATAGAAGATAGAAGAGAACTAGGGGGGCCGGAGAGCACAGGCGAAGCAGAGAGCACTGGAGGAGCTGAAGGGCACGGTGGGGGGGGGGGGGGGCTGGAGAGAATTAAGAGGGGGTTTGGAAAGCATTGCAGGGTTGGTTGGAAGGCGCAGGGGGTGGAGAGAACTGGGGGGGGAGCACTTGGGGCGGGCAGGGAAAACCAGGGAGGTGGAGAGCACTGGGGGGACAGGGAGCACTTGGGGGGTGGGCAGGGAAAACCAGGGGGGTGGAGAGCACTGGGGGGGACAGGTAGCACTTGGGGGGCGGGCAGGGAAAACCAGGGGGTGGAGAGCACTGGGGGGGACAGGGAGCACTTGGGGGGTGGGCAGGGAAAACCAGGGGGGTGGAGAGCACTGGGGGGGACAGGGAGCACTTGGGGGGCGGGCAGGGAAAACCAGGGGGGTGGAGAGCACTGGGGGGGGACAGGGAGCACTTGGGGGGCGGGCAGGGAAAACCAGGGGGGTGGAGAGCACTGGGGGGACAGGGAGCACTTGGGGGGTGGGCAGGGAAAACCAGGGGGGTGGAGAGCACTGGGGGGGACAGGTAGCACTTGGGGGGCGGGCAGGGAAAACCAGGGGGTGGAGAGCACTGGGGGGGACAGGGAGCACTTGGGGGGTGGGCAGGGAAAACCAGGGGGGTGGAGAGCACTGGGGGGGACAGGGAGCACTTGGGGGGCGGGCAGGGAAAACCAGGGGGGTGGAGAGCACTGGGGGGGGGGACAGGGAGCACTTGGGGGGCGGGCAGGGAAAACCAGGGGGGTGGAGAGCACTGGGGGGGGACAGGGAGCACTTGGGGGGTGGGCAGGGAAAACCAGGGGGGTGGAGAGCACTGGGGGGGGACAGGTAGCACTTGAGGGGTGGGCAGGGAAAACCAGGGGGTGGAGAGCACTGGGGGAAACAGGTAGCACTTGGGGGGTGGGCAGGGAAAACCAGGGGGGGCAGGTAGCACTTGGGGGGTGGGCAGGGAAAACCAGGGGGTGGAGAGCACTGGGGGGGGGGACAGGTAGCACTTGAGGGGTGGGCAGGGAAAACCAGGCGGGTGGAGAGCACTGGGGGGGGGACAGGGAGCACTTGGGGGTGGGCAGGGAAAACCAGGGGGTGGAGAGCACTGGGGGGGGACAGGGAGCACTTGGGGGGCGGGCAGGGAAAACCAGGGGGGTGGAGAGCACTGGGGGGGGGACAGGGAGCACTTGGGGGGCGGGCAGGGAAAACCAGGGGGGTGGAGAGCACTGGGGGGGGACAGGGAGCACTTGGGGGTGGGCAGCGAAAACCAGGGGGGTGGAGAGCACTGGGGGGGACAGGGAGCACTTGAGGGGTGGGCAGGGAAAACCAGGGGGTGGAGAGCACTGGGGGGGACAGGTAGCACTTGGGGGGTGGGCAGGGAAAACCAGGGGGTGGAGAGCACTGGAGTCTCCACCAGTCCCTGGGTAGGTAAGGCCCAGAAGGTAGGGAGATAGGCTATAAATGTTCTGGAGCATGACCATGTGGCAGCAGAATCCAGGGTTCAGTTGCATGGAGATGACCCCTGTGCTGAGGGGCTTTGCTCCTGGGCAGAATACAGGACAGGAGAAAGAGAGACAAGGAGCAGCTGAAGCCTCACACCCTTTTCAGCCTCAGCTTGGCTTAGCTGAACCTACCATGACAGTTCATTGAAAGGCTGCATAGAGGGAGGGGCAGCAAAGTGCAATACTTTGCTTGCCTGTGACCAAGGGACAGCTTAGGAACCGGGAAAACAATCCTTCACCTTCTAGCTGGGAGTTCAAGAGCAGCCAGTTGCATTAGCATTTCTCTACAGAGAAGCCTCTGGTATTCAACAGTTGGAACACTGTTGCTATTTGTTCTACTGTATCAGCAATCTCACAGTAAGACAGCATTTTTAATGTTACTATCTAGCAACCAGAGAGATTAGTAGATCCTCAAGGTTGCCTTCAATTTCTATAGTTCTGGGCATCCCATGTTCCCAGTCCCCTTAAGAGTTTTAACCCCCTAAATAAACAAAAACAAAACCAAACAACCCTGGACTGATTCTTGAGTCTGCATTAGAAGCTGCAAAAATCCCTGTTGCCTGGCTGTGTGTGTAAGGGAGGACCTGAAAATCCAGTGCCCCTTTCGGGGGTAGCGCTACAGATACACTATATTACCAAAAGTATTGGGACACCAGCCTTTACACGCACATGAGCTTTAATGGCATCCCAGTCTTAAGGCCCGTACACCCGATACGAAAATCGGAAGTACAATTTCGTCCGACGAACGATCTGCTGATTTTCGGATTGTTAGTATAGTGCTTTCGACAGCCGATTATGAATTTTCAGACAACAAAAACTGGATGTGCAGGCTATAAATTTTTTATCGTACGTCAACACAACGTCCAATTTTCGTTTAACCACTTTACCACTAGAGCATTTTGCTGTCTTACGTCTGGGCCACTTTTTGCGATTCAGCGCTGTGCGACTTTAACTGACGATTGCGCGGTCATGCGACACCGTACCCAAACGAAATTGACGTCCTTTTTTTCCCACAAACAGAGCTTTCTTTTGGTGGTATTTGATCACCTGTGCGATTTTTACTTTTTGCGCTATAAACAAAAAAAGAGCGTTTATTTTGAAAAAATAACAATATTTTTAACATTTTTTTATATGAAATTCCCCCCAAAAAAGATGTAAAAACCAATTTTTTTTTTAATTTTTGGCCAATTTGTTTTCTGCTACCCATGTTTGTTAAAAAAAATCGCAATAAGCGTATTTTGATTGGCTTGCGCAAAAGTTATTGCGTTTACTAACAAAGGGAAAGATTTCTGTCATTTTTGGTGTTTTTTTTAACGAGTAATGGCGGCGATCTGCAATTTTTTTTGCGGGACTGCGACATTGCGGCGGACAGATCGGACCCTTGACTGACATTTTTGACACTTTTGGGGGTACCAGTGACATTACTGCAGTAATCAGTGCTATATATATATGCACTGTTACTGTAAAAATGACACTGGCAGGGAAGGGGTTAATTTTATTGGAGAGGGAGGGGTTAATGTATGCCTGGTGCTTACTAACGTGTGGGGGGGAGGTGACTGTGTGAGACAGGGACAGATCGGATGTCCAGCTATGCTGAACACTCCGATCTGTCACTCCCTGTCACTGAGGAGATCTGCCCGCTTGTGTTTACACAGGCGGGCGGATCTCCACACTAGATCCCCGACGATCGGGGCAGAGCAGCGGCGATCGCCGCTGCTCCTCCCCTGGCCCGACTCCCGCTGTGAATGAAAACAGCGGGAGCGCGCCTCCGGCGGCGCTCGAGCGCCGTGTACAGGGGAGGAGTCTGGCGACGTAGGTCTACGTCGTCAGACGGGAACGAGCCACTTTGCCGCAGTACTATTCAAGTACTCAGCGGTAAAGTGGTTAATTAGTACAGTTTTCATCCAAAAAAAATCTAGGCATGCTCAGAAACGAAAGAACACATACAAAACAATTCAGCACACGACATCACTTCTGAAGTTGAATTCTGTCGTACGGGAATTTTCGTATGAAAGTAACCTCTTCACTTTCCATATGAGACTAGCATGCAAAAAAAATTGGACGCAAGATCGTTTGATTATCTGATCGTGTGTACGAGGCTTTAGTCTGTAGGGTTCAATATTGAGTTGGTCCACCCTTTGTAGCTATAACAGCTTCAACTCTTCTGGGAAGGCTGTCCACAAGGTTTAGGAGTGTGTCTATGGGAATGTTTGACCATTCTTCCAGAAGTGCATTTGTGCAGTCAGGCACTGATGTTGGACGAGAAGGCCTGGCTCGCAGTCTCCGCTCTAATTCCACCCAAAGGTATTCTATCGGGCAGTGGTGTATTTAGGTTTTGTGCTGCCCTAGGCCTGTCTAAACTTGTGCACCCCCTAATTTAAATATGAACCACCCCTTCCTGTAAAGGCCACACCCCTTCTTGTTTTTGACCAGCCCTGTCATCTGTAAACCACAGTCTATCAGTGCCCATCAGCATAGCCTCATCGGTTCTCATCAGTGCAGCATATCAGTGTTGCCTCATCAGTGCCCATTAGTACATCCTTATGTCACAGGATTAGTAAGATTACTACTTTCTTTTAGGATATTTGGACTTGTGTTTGCTGCCACTGATTGTAATCAAAGGATTATTTCACTTATTTGTATAATAAATAGGAAGTCCAGAGTCATTATATAAATAAGTGAAATAAATCAGTGAGAGCAAACACAAGTCCAAATATCTTATAAGATTGGAATAATCCTACTAACCCAGTGACATATTGCGATGGGACATATGAGGTGAGCAGGTCCAAAATATTATTGCAATCATATACAATAAAAGTCTTAATTGATGCAATTCAGTAATCTCGCTCAAGGACAAGGATGTTTAAAGAAATTAAATATATTGACATGATGCCTGCCATACCTGGGGGCCAGTGCTGTATCTTGGCCTAGGCCAACAAGGCCCAGGCCTAGGGCAGCACTTTTCAGGGGGGGGGGCAGCAAAAAAGCTACACCCCGCAGGAAAAAATAAACAGTCTACTCCCTACCCCCCCTTAACGAAAAGGGTCCCCACCGGCTTGAGCTACACTTTTAGTATTGTGCAATTCTTATGGGGCGAATTGGGCCGGAGGGCAGGGTCCAGGAGCAAAATCAGTCTGGCACCCCCATAAAGCGGTCACACTGCTACCTGCCAGTATGATAATACCGGCCGGCCAGGACATTCGGACAGACCCCAGGCCGCCGACCACACTTAATACAACTGGCCTGACGGCCGCCAATGCTAATAAGTGTGGCACTGCACCCTAATGCTCCGCCTACCCTCCTCCCCCTCTAGGTATGACAGGCATCATGTCAATAATATCATTTAATTTCTTTAAAAATCCTTGTCCTTGAGTGCCGGTTCACACTAGGGCGACCTGTGAGGCGACCTGGTCGCCTCACAGGTCGCCGCAGGTCGCCTCCCATAGGGAAGCTGCGGACCCGTTCTAATAGGAGCGACACAAGTCGCTCCGACCTAGAAAAAGGGTCCAGAGCTTCTTTGGGGCGACCCGGAGGCGACCGCCATAGACTTCAATGTTATGAAGTCCGTGGCGGCCGCTCCGAGGTAGCGGCGTGCTGCTCGCACCGCGACCTCGGAGGTCGCGGTGTGAAGTAGCGTCGTTGCAGTGTGAACCGGCGCTGAGCGAGCATATTATATTGCATCATATACAATTAAGACTTTTAATTGTATACAATTTCAATAATATTTTGGACTTGCTCACCTCATATGTGCTATCGTAATATGTCACTGGATTAGTAAAATTACTCCAATCTTATTAGATCTTTGGACTTGTGTTTGCTGCCACTGATTATTTTACTTATTTGTATAATGACTCTGGACTTCCTAGTCATTATACAAAAATATGTGAAATAATCCTATGAATACAATCAGTGGCAGCAAACACAAGTCCAAATATCTTGAAAGAAAGGAGTAATCTTACTAATCCAGTGACATAAGGCTGCACTGATGGGCACTGATATGCTGCACTGATGTGCGCTAATAGGCTGCACTGATGGGCACTAATATGCTGCTCTGATGGTCACTGATGAGGCGGCAATGGTGGGTACTGATAAACTGCACTAATGGGCACTAATAAGGCAGCACTGATATGCTGCACTGATGGGCACTAATGAGGCTGAACCTGTGGGAACTGATGAGGCTGCCCTGGTGGGCACTGATAGCCTGTGGTTGTGGTTGTGGTCTGTGGTTTACAGATGAAAGGGCAGGTCATAAACAGGAAGGGGTGTGGCCTTTAAAGGAAGGGGTGAACCATATTTAAATTAGGGGGTGCACTAGTTTTTCCAGGCCTAGGGCAGCACAAAACCTAAATACACCACTGCTGGGGGCGGAGGAGGGCAGGCGGAGCATTTGGCTGCAGTGCCACACTTATCAGCATTGGCGGCTGGTAGGCCAGTTGTATTAAGTGTGGTCGGCGGCCTGCGGTCTGTCCGGATGTCCTCACTGGCTGGTATTATCATACCAGCAGGTAGCAATGTGACCACTTTATGGGGATGCCAGACTGATTTGCCTACTGGACCCTGCCCTCCGGCCCAATTTGCCCTATAAGACCTATACTAAAAGTGTAGCGCAAGCCGGCGGGGACCCTTTTCGTGCGGGAGCCAGAAGGAGGCTGGTTTTTTTTCATGCGGGGAGCAGCTTTTTTGCTGCCCCCCTGCAAAGTGCCGCCCTAGGCCTGGGCCTTGTTGGCCTAGGCCAGGATACAGCACTGCTATCGGGTAAGGACTAAGGTAAGGTAAGGTAAGGACTGTGCAGGTCAGTCAAGTTCCTCCACCCTAAACTCGCTCATCCATGTCTTTATGGACCTTGTTTTACTGTTATTAAAAATACCCTTCAATTTCAATCTGCAGTCAGTGATGTTTTGTAATAAAAAAAAAAAAAATCTAGAGTAATTTCCGTTCAACTGCCTGGAGGGGTTCTATTTATTGTTGGTGTACAAAATGTCCCGAGAAGAGTCACGGCTTTTTCCCAGAAGTCTGCATAATCTTCAAAGTCAAACTATGGATGTTCTCTGCTATATGAGATTTAGGAGCAATGGGATGTTGAAATTGCTTCTTTTTTTTTTTTTAAATACCAAGATTGCTCAAGGTGGTAATAATAAAAGTAATGTCTCCCACTCAGAAGTCACTTCAAGAAAGAACATGACAATGAGTACATGAACATCTCCTGAACAGGAGAAGAAAATATTTCTTAAATCCCTGCAATA
This sequence comes from Pelophylax lessonae, assembly GCF_965119305.1. Classification (NCBI taxonomy): domain Eukaryota; kingdom Metazoa; phylum Chordata; class Amphibia; order Anura; family Ranidae; genus Pelophylax; species Pelophylax lessonae. The sequence goes on along the minus strand of NC_138771.1, from coordinate 463,082,055 downwards.
TACTGTACATATACTGTATAGGTTTCCCTGGATGTTTTGCTTTTTAAAACAAAGGTTTGCTCCAACCAGTGCTGCTCATCTGATAAACCCCTTCACATGTAGACTGATAATAGATTTTAAAAGAGGATTTGCATGAAAAATCTATCAATTCAGAGACTGATTGAATAGCCTTCTTATTTGCAAAAGCTTAAAAGCATAACACATAGTCATGTGTATTTTTAGTTGAATAATTTTTTTTGTGTATTTCTTTGATTCTTTGATAGCTGTACATTAAAGCAGCATGAAACGTCTCCTGCAGTTTCCTGTAACAAAGACCTGTCTTTGCTGCTTCCTTCTTGTATAGGGCGGCTGGTCTTGCACCGCCCCCCCCCCCCCCCCCCGGAGTTTTCTGCAGTCAGCCTGGATTGGGAGGACCTTCTGGTTTCCTGCCACACCTCTGCTCTGTGCACAGAACATTTTCAACCTATTGATGATGTCACTTCTACATTTGGGAATTGTATCTGGGTTTGCAGAGGCATTTGGTGCACACGAAGTAGATTTATAATCTTTGTGTCCATAAATGAATATATATATTCTGTATGTATATATATATATATATATATATATATATATATATATATATATATATATACACAAAGGTTTTGGTTCCTGGAGTTCAGCTTTAAGGTTTGAGCTCTAATGGTTACCTAAACAACATTTCCTAAAGGAGAAGTACAGCCAAAGCTTCTTTGGCTGTACTACTCCTGTGGATCACAAGAGTGCAGTTCCTTCTGCACTCCTGTGACCTTTTTTCAGCAGACAGCAGACTGAAGCTAACTGTCGGCTGACGTCACAGAGCCGGCTCTGGAAATATTGTGACCATATGGTTGGTATCTGCCCACATGTCTGAACTGGCACCAGCTGCCGCTGAGAGCCGGGGCCAGCCTCTCCCGCCCTTTCCACAGCCCAGCACTTAAGTGAGCGTGGAGGGAGGCAGAGTGAAGAGACAGTGATTGACAGTCACCAGCTATCTACTCAGGGATCTCTGAGAATGAGTGATCAGTATTGCTTGATCGCTCAGTTCTCAGCCTTAGAGCCAGCAGAGTACAGATTCAGTTTCAGACCAATGCTGCATCTACCTAGGTAAGTATGATTCCCCAAAAAAGTATATACTTCTATTTTAAAGAATATCCTTGTACTTAAAAGTAGCACTCATAATCCTGGCTTGTACTACATTACTATAGACAGTTGACGATAAAGAGGAAGAAAAACACATATTAGTAATTCCCTTGGTGTATTTAGAATATTGAATGCTTAAAACATTTGACCCTAATAATGATTTTAAACAAACATACTTAAAGCGGAGATCCAGCCACAAAAATAGTTTTTAGATAAAAATACCCCCCCCCCCCCTAATCCTAAGCTATCGCCAATTACCCTAACACTAACCCCACATTACAGTACAGTACAGTACAGTAATTGAATAAAAATAAATTCTTACCTTTAAAATTGATTGCAGAGCGTGGCCATCTCCAGTGTGGGCATCTGAAGCCGTGGTGTCCCCCCGCTGTGTCCCTCTTCCTGGTTCCTGGCTACCAAGAATGCTGATCGCAATCTCGCGCATGCGCTGTAGATTGCGATCGACAATCAGAGTAGCAGCCGGCCATTCCCATTGCATCCTGGGATTGATGACGCTCATCTCCCAGTATGCAATGCAAGGGAGGAAGTGACGTCAGGGACCGCGGCCGCATAAGGAAGGAAGTGGATGGAAGGTAAGTTCATTTTCATTAAAAACAAGGTAAGTGAAACAAAAAAAAATTAATTATCCAATTCTTTTTCAGGATTTTTTACTGTAACTGATGCTGTAAAGTTCATTTTTAGGGTGGAACTCCACTTTAACATGCATAGCCCAAAAACATATTTTAGGCAAAAAGTGATTTACACAGCTAAAATACAATTAGGGTTGTTATTGTTTTTCTTGCCAAAGGATTTGCATTTCTTTCAATCCAGTTCTGTGTTTTATACAGCTCTGCCACACAGCAATGCAGTTTGGTCACCTCCTTGTCCCAGCCTGGGATATGACAATAAAGCAGAAGAAACAGTCACGCCATCAATTTCTTCTCTCCTTCTGTCTGCATGTTCTTTGTCAGCATGCATTCATTGAGCAGTACTTGACTGGCTTGGAGTTCTATAGCTCCTTGTTCTAGTCTACATTCTTCTGTACAGGGGATTAAAAGAGCCTGATATCAAGATAGATTCAGGTACTTACTCTAGCTGAATTAAAATTTAATTAAATGTCCTTTAAGCCTAGGTTCCCACATATGCAAAGCAGTAACCAACCCGATTCTAGTGCGGATTCCCGCATCGCATCTCCCCTGCAGGCAGTTCACACTGCCCTCTGCGAACCGCTGCGGGTGTCAAAGTTAATGACACCCCCAGATCAGTTTGCAGATCGCAGTACGAACTATGAACTCGGACAGGAACACCCATGTGATCCAAATCCAGTGCTGGGAAAAAAAAGGTTTCTGCACCTTTTTTGTGCGAATCCAATGCAAATTCAGCCATGCAACTGTATAGCAGAATTCGCACAGACATCGCATGTGATCTGCACAGCAATGCGGTGCGAATCACAGGCGATGTCTGACATTGCGTATGTGTGAATTCAGCAGTGTCTGGGTCAAGGCCATGCAGCGCCCAGGGCAAAGATGCCAAACTGTGCCCCCCTTCCCTCAGGGTAAGGGTCAGGATGCCCACACCCCTGTCATAAACCATTGCGCCCTGGGCACCAGTCCCTCTTGCCCACCTCTTGTACCGTCCCTGGAACCCAGGCTTAATGAATACATAACTATGTAGAGTTTCATATATGTTCTGCCTCTCCAAACTGAGCACTGAAGTGTGATCTTTAAAACTGATCCAATTGTGGCAAGATAGCTGTAATTTACAGTCTTAGTAGAATTAGCAGACAGTGACTTGATCCAAATTACTTTTCTCAGATCATAGAAAACTGTAATCCAAAATTTGTGCAGATAATTACAGATGAACATCAGATAGAAAAAAAAAAATTATAAAACTGTATGTCTAGTTCCAGCAATTACATGTGCTCCAAACAGAAAGAACAGACAAAATGAAGGAGGGTGGAACTAACTGTACAGAGCATCTCCTAGCAGGCAAACAAACAACAGTGCATGTGTAACATAGTATATCTGTCTAAAGATCAACTTTCATAGCTTATAAAACAATTTGTAGCTGCATTTAATTTAAAGCTGTATTAAACCCAAAAAGCAAAAATGTAATATATTGTAGCTTACCAATCTTTAGATGTGGTGGGTGCATTCGTTTTCTTTTTTTAGGCTTAAGTTCGCCATAGACAGGTCAAAATTCAGCTGATTCAGCAGGAATAGGCTGAATTTCAATATATCTATGGGCAGGCTTATTGTCCTGAAGTTGATCTGTCAACTGACTTCAGTACAACCAGCCTGTCAGGTTGGTGGGGGAATTGGGCGATTTTCTTTCCTTCAGCCAGTGGTTGAAGAAAGAAAATTGTATAATCTATGGCCTGCGTAAGAGTGTCTGCATCCTGGATGAAGTAGTAAAGCAGACACCTTTGGACAGCATCATTGACCATCTACTCCTATCAAATAAAAGGAAAGATGCCTATACTTATCTATTCTGAAGTTGCTCAGGTCTAGTCACATGATCTCTGCATAGCCAGCTTCCGTGTAGAGGAGGGACAGCTGACAACAACTGAAGAATCTGTGCAATGATGTCACCCATAGCCTTACTATGCAACTTCCGTTGTCAGTTGTCTCTCCTCTACACTGAAGCTAGCGCTGGAAGCCGGTCATGTGACTGGACTGGGAAGACTTCAGATGGATGGAGCCAAATACAGGACAATCTTAGTGGAAAACCTGTTAGAGACTGCAAAAGACTTGAGACGGGGCAGAGGTTAACCTTCCAGCAGTACACCAGACCCTAAACATACAGCCAGAGCTACAATGGAATGGTTTAGGTCAAAGCATATTCATGTGTTACAATGGCCAAGCCAAAGTCCAGACCTAAATCCAATTGAGAATCTGTGGGTAGACTTGGAAATTGCTGGTCACAGACGCTCTCCATCCAATCTGACAGAGCTTGAGCTATTTTGCAAGGAAGAAAGGGCAAAAATGTCACTTTCTATATGTGCAAAGCTGGCAGAGACATCCCCAAAAAGACTTGCAGCTGTATTTGCAGGGAAAGGTGGTTCTGCAAAGTATTGACTCAGGGGGCTGAATACAAATCTACACCACAATTTTCACATATTTATCTGTAAAAGATTTTAAAATATATTTATCATTTTCCTTCCACTTCACAATTATGTGCCACTTTGTGTTGGTCTATCACATAAAATCCCAACATAATACATTTATGTTTTTGGTTGTAACATGACAAAATGTGGAAAATTTCAAGGGGTATGAATACTTTTTCAAGGCACTGTACTGTAACGCAACGCACAATAATGTGTGAAATACTGCACATTAAAGACTTACTACCATGACTGAATGCACCTTTTGAGGTCCACTAACAAACAGCTCAAAATACATCAGATTGGCATACCGGCTTCATTTGTTTGAACATAATGAACCTACATTTAGAGAGGAAGTCTTGTGTTGATTGAAAACAACGTGATATGGTATCAGTTTAAATCCTCTTTAAAAATAAAGTTTCATTATGAGTGCCACAGGTATAGGTCAAAATTTACAAACGGATGGGTTTAAGAAAAAGTAAGAAAAACAGCAATTGGCTTTTTCAAAGACGCTAATTGGGCTGAGAATCAGGGATGTGATTTCTGCAGCTGTTTCACATAAAGTCAAATACACATCCTTATCCTCCTTATCCACAGATGTAAAACAGGATTTGCCTATAATAGATGTAGTTGAACTATTGTGTTGGAAAAATAGGACCCATATTAATATATATACAGTATGCACACACAAACACACACATATATATGTATATATATATATATATATATATATATATATATATATATATATATACATCCTTGATTTTGACCGTTATTGTAAACGAAAACAGCCCATTCAAATGCATGTACATGTTAACATGTTAACTTGTGGACCGCGGTACTACTGTAATGCACTATTACAGTACCGGGCAATAAACCCGTACCATAATGCCCCACAGGGCACACGTCATGTGTTTAGGTATACTGTGTTACAAAGAAAATCTGATTTTTTCTTTGTGCATGTGAAGCTGTGCTGCATTGATGCATATTGTGAATGGGTTCCCAAAGCAAACTGTACCTTGTGCATGGAGGGGGAAGCAACAGGAGCTCCACATAAACATATTATACTCACCTTTCCTTAACTTCTTGCTGCTCAATTCAACCACAGAGGATAAGGAATAGAAGACCAGTGTAAGTTCAAATCCAATATGGCGAACCTTGGCACCCCAGATGTTTTGGAACTACATTTCCCATGGTTCTCCACTACACTGCAGAGTGCATGAGCATCATGGGAAATGTAGTTCCAAAATTCCTGGGGTGCCACGGTTCGCCATCACAGGACTATGAATTCTTTCAACACCCCTATGTGTCAGTGCTAGAAAATCACCAACCTCAGCATTTACGCCTAGGGGGACCAACATGAATCATGTGCTCCTACATAGAGGAAGTGCTAGATGTTTTTGGCGGGGGGAAAAGGGCAGCAGAGAAGCAAAGCAAACTACTGTAGCTGCTGCAGGGGGGTGTTAAAGTGAAACAATTTGCTTGTATAGAAACAAGTTTGCTACCATCATACATTTTGGTTCATTAAGGCCCCTTTCACACATACAGACCGTTTGTCCATTTTTGATTCATCCGTTGACAGATAAAAAACGGACATCAATGCATCTCTATGGAAAAATGGATGTAAACGGATAATCATCCACTTACATCAGTTTACATCGGCATTCATCAACATGCGTTTTTTGGATCAAAGCCCTATTTTTCTTCCGTTAAAAAAAAACGGAACGAAAAACGTATGTAAACAGACAAATGACTAGGTTTGGCCTCCGTTTTTCAATTTCCAACTGATGAGAAATGATGAGAAACTGATGTGCAACTGATGAAAAACTGTACACTTCTTACGTTGTTTCTTTGAAAAAATGTGACTGCACTGATAAAAAAAACGGTCCGCATGTGTGAAAGGGGTCTTACTGAGAATTGAACAGTTAGCCTTTTCAGTGGAGGTTTGTTGCTTCACTGTTTAAAGCCCCTGTCTAAACTGGCCCTAGTATGTGTAAATATGAATGGGATTTAGGGTCCTTAGATTGTAAGCTCCTTGTGGGCAGGGACTGATGTGAATGTACAATATATATGTAAAGCGATGCATAAATTGAGGGCACTATATAAGTACCTAAAAAATAAAATAAACAAATACAGAGATGAAATACATATAACGCAGCTGATTTACCTGGCAAAGGATTTCGATTTCTGTTTATCCAGTCCTATGATTTACACAGCTGTGTCCCACAGTACTGTCTACCAGGATTCTGTGGAACCCTTGGGTTCCTCCTGAGGTTGCTAGGGGTTCCTTGAGCAATGAGCAATTTCTGCCTCTCTGATAAGTTCTCAATGACACCATTGTTCCTTTTAGCTATCTGTTAGCATTCTTCCCTCTGACTGTCACACCAATTTGTCATGAGTTGTAGATTTTTCATATTTTGCAGGGGTTCCCCGAGACCAGAACTTTATTTCAAGGGTTCCTCTGTGTTGAAAAGGTTGAGAAAGGCTGGTCTAGCGTAAGGGAGACCTGATCTTTCTCTGCTGCAATTTCACTTGCGTTTATAGGTCTCCTCCCCACCTTATGACTAAACAGTGAATTCAAAGCAGCACACTGATGAGCGCCTCTCCCTGGCCCCTTAGCAGTATTGATAAGCCAGTTCCTGTGCTAGGGGGCCTATATAAGGAACCTATGAACTCTGTTGGGGGCTAAGGAGACCTCAAACCCAAAGTGCTGGATCATTTGTTATGGCCTAATAATGATAAGGTTATGTTTGTTTCGAACCAGAATAGGTAAGCTGTCACTGTTGAGCTAGTATAAAACAGCCACCAGCAGCTCATTAGCCCGGCACAGCCAGGACTGCCGTTAGAAATCACGGGGCCCCATACAGCCAACCTGATAGGGCCCCGTTCCCCCAATAAACACAGTTTACTATGCTTCATTTATGAATGAACACAGTGAGTGATTGGTACCGATCAATCTTTGTGTTCCTTCGAGAAAGGAAGGAGCTTGTAAATATTACATATTTATCTAACCCTTCCCCCCGCTCTTCATCCTGAAGGACCCTATTGTAAGCTTTCAGCTGCTTGCAGGATGAATAGGAGGAACTGCAGGGGTGGTGGGGCCTGGTGTGAGGGGGGACGTATGGAGCACAGGAAGGATAATCAGAAGGGGGGGGGCAAATGCCAAACCCTTGTATGGCTTTCTCTGCAGCAGCTGAAAGCTGGCAGGAGGGATAGAAGACATTGTTAGCTTTGAGCTGAATTGCTCCCTTCCCCAGGCCACGCTAATCACCCTGCTGGGCCCCCTTCTGGCCTGGGCCCCGTACAGGAGGACTGGTGGTACTCCCTTATCCACAGCTCTGGGCTCAGCTAACCTCCAGGTTTGGATTAACTTGGCTGTGGGCCGAACCCAAGCTTACCAACTTCTGTGGTTGCCAATCTGGCCCCCTCCATGGTCATGCCACCTACCTGGCCTCAAAGGCAGTGGGATACAGAATACGTGGTGCAGACGGGTCTATACCAACATGCTGGCTAACCTAACTTCACCTGGGTGCCACTACCTCTCACTTATGCAAGTTTCATACAAAGTTCCCTAAATATAAGCCACCTTCTTTAGTGGCATGGAAAAGACTGCCTCCGTGTCTTTTTTTTTCCCTTGCTTTACTGAACGTTAACTGGCATAACAAAGCTTCTCTGAACATGCAGGAAATTATTCATGGTTACATGAAGGGCACAACATAGAACATATGGGAAACTCTTGCTAGTTGTATAAAGTTTTTTCCTCTGCCCACCTAGCCATAGTTTTTCATAAAACAGTCCTCCGGCTTCTCTGGGTTGGATCACTCAGGGTTAGGAAGCAATCTCAGCATTCCCCAGAATGGAAATCCATGGTATGGTGCATTACATGGTCTTAAAAGCAAGGCCCTTGGATTCCCACAAGGGACATAAAACAGGAACACATGGTCCTCTCTTTCTACTCTCTACTTCCCTGCCACCAACAACTGCTAAGCCCTCCCCATGTTTCTATTTATAGTGTGCTAACCTAAACAGGGAGACCCCTAGTGGCCAAACCAAGGACTATTGCTCAACCCAAGCATATACTGTACAAGACTATACAGTATCTCTGGTTTCAGTGACTGTTCTAAAATGCAGTTTTCAATGAGGTTAACTTCTGCCTAGACATTCTTCCTCTCCATATGCCCTGCTTTACAGGCCTAGGGTTTACTTTTAATGGTTACATTGTTTCAATTTTTGGATAGCACACTATAGATTAATTAAAGTTTAAGCATAGAAAGCTAGTTTTTTGCAAATGTTAATAAACAGATGGCAAAAATATGACTTCACTAAATGCATTGCACATTAAGCTGAAGGGCAGATATATATTACAAGCTTTTTGTAATAATTAGCAGCAGAAATATTTTTTTTTTCTTTCTAAGTCAGTAAGTGTTGTATTTTATTGCTTCCGATCTTTTTGATGTGCATTTGTTAATGTATTTCTGAGTTTACTGTCAAAATATAGAAAGAATAGGGGCACAGAGCCATTCTTTCACTCAATGCTGCCAAAGCATTCGATAGTGTAGAATAGCAATATCTATTGATGATACTAGAGAAATTTAATTTAGGAAGCACATTTATATAATGGATTAAGTTACTTTATAGGGCCCCCGATTGCCCGCATTAGGGTGAACAACATGCTGTCTCCCTCCTTTGTACTACCTAGAGGTAAAAGGCAGGGTTGCCCCTTGTCGCTACTACTGTTCGCTCTGGTGGAGCGCTTAGCGGCTGCCATTAGAAAGAACCCTAACATTTGTGGATTTAAAAGGGGAGACAGAGAGGAAAAAATAGCATTATATGCTGATGACGCTCTTCTATTTCTAGGCGATTGAGCTGATTCTCTAACGAGTCTCATGACATTAATACAAAGGTTTGGATCCTTCTCAGGCTTCAAAATAAACTGGGATAAATCTACGTTGTTAGCACTGGACCCTCTTACTCTACCCTTACCACATATGGCGCACATCAAAATAGTGGAGAAATTTCGATACTTGGGAATAGTTATTCACCCCAACCTAAACACATATATTAAGCAAAACAATAACCCATTGCTACAAAAATTTCAAGAAAAAACAACTAGCTGGAATAAAGTGCCGCTATCAGTAGTGGGACGATGTAATTTAATTAAAATGATATGGAGTCCCCAGCTATTAAATGCTCTCCACAACTTGGGTCCCTTTTCATATATTCAAAAAATGCAATACCATTTTTCATACACTGATTTGGAGGAAACAGACTCCCCGTATTAGACTGGAAACGTTACAGGAAGTGGGGGACTCAGGTGAACTAGCAGTACCTAACCCATATTACTATTATCTAGAAGCTCAACTACAACATATTACGGGCTGGCTGAAAGCTGAGTTCCCTGGTCCAATTAGAAATATTATCACATCTCTGCTTTCCAACAATAATATTATAGAATGTATAGAAGCAGGCAAACTTGGAAAAATTGTCCCAATAACCCGCGCTAGTGCTAATGGATACAATCTGGTATAGAACTAGAAAACATTTCCAGTATACGGACTACTCTGACTATTCACGCATTATTAAAAATAGTAACTTTTCTGAACTGGATAAGCTAAAAGACTTCTCCAACTGGTCTAAGCATGGGCTGATATATGATAACTGTATCGTGGAACTCTATTGAAGGACTTTCAATCGCTGAGAGAGGAATATGGCCTACCAAATAACCTATTCTTCCAATACCTACAACTAAGGCATGTAATTTCTGCTCAATCCAGAATATCCATTTGGGAACCAACTAATCCCGCAATACTTACAGGACTCATCACATTGACAGCCAGAAAGGGGCAGGATTTCTCCCTATACGGATTCTTTATGGGTCAGATTTCCAAAGCTTCGTCATTTAATGTAGGGCTAGTTGGTCGGAAGATGTAGGTCAAATCTCGGATGAGGAGTGGGCCGGTAAACTGGATAATGTACTTAAAGTGTCAATCTCATCAGCCCAAAAACTCACTCAACTGTTTATCATACATCACACCTATCGCACCCCCTATACCTTACATAGATGGCATAGAAGAGACTCCCCATTATGCCCAAGGTGTGAAATAAATAATGGTACACTCCTTCGAATGCTATGGAAATGTCCAAAGCCAATTGGATGGCTGTACTGAGTTCAATTAACCACTTGCCGACTGCCGTCAGTAGATTTACTGCGGCAGTCAGCCCCTCACAGGCAAAGTGACGTAAATTAACGTCACTAGCCTGTGAGGCTGTGAGCTGTGAGCCTGTGAAGCTCTGTTTGTGGAAAAAAAAGGACGTCAAATTCGTTTAGGTACAGTGTCGCACGACCACGCAATTGTCTGTTAAAGTCACGCAGTGCCGAATCGCAAAATACCCCCTGGTCGTTTAGCAGCCAAATCCTCCGGGGCTTAAGTGGTTAATAACATTTGGAGTCTCACTCTTAAATTGGAACCAAAACTTTGCCTATTGGGCTGGTTGGATGAAGAGTTGTATACTCCTCACACATTTTTTTTTTTTTTTTAAGCCCGTAGCGTGTGAAACACACTCAAAAGACTTCACCCGGTGCATAAAAAAGTGCACACACACAAACGTGAGGAACACAAAAAGTGCACAGGGTGTGCGAACAAATGGTCTTCCCTCCGAAGAGGTAGGACCCGAACCTCGATCCCCCGGGGCGCAAGACTCCTGACAGGGATTTGAGGTACTCATGGTCTGTCTGGCCGGAACCAGACTGACCCCGTTCTTCAGGGGGACTGCCGAAACAGCCCCCACCGAGTACTAAGTGGGGCTCCCCCGAAGGGAGACCCCATGAGAGAGGGCGGACCAAGCCAAAAGGCCATATCCACCCCCTCCCAAGACTCAAGGTAGGGCCCGAGGACCCACACCCTACAAGTCGTGCCAAGTGAAAAAAGGTGATAGAAAAGTGACAAACCACAAAGAAAAGGCACACACAAACAAAAAGGTGGGGGAGGGGAAGTGGAGAGGTGAATTAGTGCCTAAGTGAAAAACAAAGGCAGGCCTTCCGGCCGGAATAAAAATTCCTCTGGTCGAAGCCAAAAGGCCTTGCCCAAGAGGCAGGTGCTTAAAAAAGTGTGCGTAGGTGCAGTGACCATGGTGCCGAAAAACTCAAGGCGAGCTGCCCCTCACCAGTGAGAATTAAGGCACCCCTGGGCTGCCACCCCAGGGGCACATACACTACGGGCTTTTTCTACCCCGGCCCAAAGGCCAGACCAAGTGTAGCCCTATCCTACCAGGAGGCATCAGAACTTTGGACAGCTTAGGGAGAACCTGCCTTCAACTGGGGCAAGCCTTTTGCAAGGCCAGATTCAACCCAGGAGGAAAGGCTCCCCCACCGCCACCGCCGTTCCTTACCAATCACATCCAGGAGCAGTACTAACTGGCCGCAGATCCAGTTTTCTCGCTCCCTTCAAACTGGTAGGGGCGGACCCATTCAAATCAGGAAGGCATTGGAACCCTCCGGCTTTCTCTGGTTTGGCCTACTCCGGTCCTCCAGTTACGCCCAGAGCGCCCCGGTATACTTCGGCCACCACCGATACTAACCTTCAGGTTCCATTCCAACACTGATAAGAACAGATACTACACTTGATCTTAGCCAAAAGGTGTATACTCCTCACACATATGTTGCTATCCTTAGAGTGCTGTTCATTGCTAGGAAGCTCATTGAACAAAAATGGCTTTCTCCTCTGCCCCCTACACACACTGAATGGGCTACTACAGTAAATGAGATTCTCTTAAGGGAGAATCTCACTTATAAACATAGGGGAAGTTTAACAAAATGTTACCATATTTGGGACGCCTGGTTGGACGTTCCCCGACTAGCTTTGTTACAATTGGTCCAAAACAGAATTCTTGAAAGTAAAGCCTCCTCTACTTAATTATAGGGGGGGGGGGGGGTTGAGCTTGAGGTATTTGCACTGTGGATAAGCAAATATTAGTTTTTTTTTTTTCTTTTATTCAAAAAGTTTGTTCATGTCTATATGTGCTATAAGTTGAATCCCACCTAGTTAGTATGAGAATCCTCCTTATCGAGTTTTCTGACCCCACATAGTTTTGAAACATGTATACGGGGTAGAGAAAAGGAAAGAGATAGGCAATATGGGATACAAAATATAATTGGGAAGACATATTAAGAGTGTCTTAACATAAGTGATTTTGCTTTCCTTATATTACTTGACTATATGTAACACATATAATATTGCAGTAGAACCGGTTGGCAACTCATACGGGTGAGTTTATGGCGTACTAAAGATGTGCTGTATATGCTGGATAATTGTGTTTGTTTCTTTTTGTTTCTTGTACAAGTTTTCAATAAAAAAAATCTGATTTAAAAAAATAAAAAAATTATATATATATATATATATATATATATATATATATTTTTTTTTTAAATCAGATTTTTTTTATTGAAAACTTGTATATATATATATATATATATATATATATATATATATATATATATATATACAGTGCCTTGCGAAAGTATTCGGCCCCCTTGGACTTTTTGACCTTTTGCTACATTTCAGGCTTCAAACATAAAGATATAAAACTGTAATTTTTTGTGAAGAATCAACAACAAGTGGGACACAATCATGAAGTGGAACAAAATTTATTGGATATTTCAAACTTTTTTAACAAATAAAAAACTGAAAAATTGGGCGTGCAAAATTATTCAGCCCCCTTAAGTTAATACTTTGTAGCGCCACCTTTTACTGCGATTACAGCTGTAAGTCGCTTGGGATATGTCTCTATCAGTTTTGCACATTGAGAGACTGAAATTTTTGCACATTCCTCCTTGCAAAACAGCTCGAGCTCAGTGAGGTTGGATGGAGAGCGTTGGTGAACAGCAGTTTTCAGTTCTTTCCACAGATTCTCAAATGGATTCAGGTCTGGACTTTGACTTGGCCATTCTAACACCTGGATATGTTTATTTGTGAACCATTCCATTGTAGATTTTGCTTTATGTTTTGGATCATTGTCTTGTTGGAAGACAAATCTCCGTCCCAGTCTCAGGTCTTTTGCAGACTCCATCAGGTTTTCTTCCAGAATGGTCCTGTATTTGGCTCCATCCATCTTCCCATCAATTTTAACCATCTTCCCTGTCCCTGCTGAAGAAAAGCAGGCCCAAACCATGATGCTGCCACCACCATGTTTGACAGTGGGGATGGTGTGTTCAGGGTGATGAGCTGTGTTGCTTTTACGCCAAACATAACGTTTTGCATTGTTGCCAAAAAGTTTGATTTTGGTTTCATCTGACCAGAGCACCTTCTTCCACATGTTTGGTGTGTCTCCCAGGTGGCTTGTGGCAAACTTTAAATGACACTTTTTATGGATATCTTTAAGAAATGGCTTTCTTCTTGCCACACTTCCATAAAGACCAGATTTGTGCAGTATACGACTGATTGTTGTCCTATGGACAGAGTCTCCCACCTCAGCTGTAGATCTCTGCAGTTCATCCAGAGTGATCATGGGCCTCTTGGCTGCATCTCTGATCAGTCTTCTCCTTGTATGAGCTGAAAGTTTAGAGGGACGGCCAGGTCTTCGTAGATTTGCAGTTGTCTGATACTCCTTCCATTTCAATATTATCGCTTGCACAGTGCTCCTTGGGATGTTTAAAGCTTGGGAAATCTTTTTGTATCCAAATCCAGCTTTAAACTTCTCCACAACTGTATCTCGGACCTTCCTGGTGTGTTCCTTGTTCTTCATGATGCTCTCTGCGCTTTAACCACTTTACCACTAGAGGATTTTGCTGTCTTACGTCTGGGCCACTTTTTGCGATTCGGCACTGTGCGAGTCACTTTTGCATTCAAATTTGAGAAAACTTCTATATATGTTTGTTATGTATTCTAATTCACTTAGCAAACCTAGATTTTTTTAAATTGTTTCTTATTTTTTTTTATTCTTATTAACCACTTAAGCCCCGGAAGATTTTACCCCCCCCTTCCTGACCAGGGTCTATTTTGCGATTCGGCACTACGTGACTTTAACGGACAATTGCGCGGTCGTGCGACGCCATACCCAAACCAAATTTATGTCCTTTTTTTCCCACAAACAGAGCTTTCTTTTGATGGTATTTGATCACCTGTGCAATTTTTACTTTTTGCGCTATAAACAAAAAAGAGCGTTTATTTTGAAAAAATAACAATATTTTTCACATTTTTTTTATATGAAATTCCCCCCCAAAAAAAATGTAAAAATCAAATTTTTTTTAAATTTTTGGCCAATTTGTTTTATGCCACATATGTTTGGTACAAAAAATCACAATAAGCGTATTTTGATTGGTTTGCGCAAAAGTTATTGCGTTTACTAACAAAGGGAAAGATTTCTGTCATTTTTGGTTTTTTTTTTAACGCGTAATGGCGGCGATCTGCAATTTTTTTTGCGGGACTGCGACATTGTGGCAGACAGATCGGACCCTTGACTGACATTTTTGACACTTTTGGGGGGTACCAGTGACATTACTGCAGTAATCAGTGCTATATACTGTATATGCACTGTTACTGTAAAAATGACACTGGCAGGGAAGGGGTTAATTTTATTGGAGAGGGAGGGGTTAATGTATGCCTGGTGCTTACTAACGTGTGGGGGGGGGGAGGTGACTGTGTGACACAAGGACAGATTGAGGGTTCAACTATGCTGAACCCTGCAATCTGACCCTGCCTGTCACTTCAGAGATCCACCCGCTTGTGTTTACACAGGCGGGCGGATCTCCACACTCGATTCCCCGACGATTGGGGAAGAGCAGCGGCGATCGCCGCTGCTCCTCCCCTGGCCCGACTCCCGCTGTGACTGAATACAGCGGGAGCGAGCCTCCGGTGGCGCGCGCACGCCGCTGAGAGAGGGGAGTGTCTGGCGACGTAGGTGTACGTCGCCAGACTATAACGAACCACTTCGCCGCAGTAGGCTCAACGTGAGCAGACGGCAAGTGGTTAAACAGACCTCTGAGACTATCACAGGGCAGGTGCATTTATACGGAGACTTGGTTACACACAGGTGGATTCTATTTATCATCATTAGTCATTTACGTAGGTCAACATTGGATCAGTCAGAGATCCTCACTGAACTTCTGGAGAGAGTTTGCTGCACTGAAAGTAAATTGGCTGAATAATTTTGCACGCCCAATTTTTCAGTTTTTTAATTGTTAACAAAGTTTGAAATATCCAACAAATGTCGTTCCACTTCATGATTGTGTCCCACTTATCTTCACAAAAAATTACAGTTTTATATCTTTATGTTTGAAGCCTGAAAGGAGGCAAAAGGTCGCAAAGTTCAAGGGGGCCGAATACTTTCGCAAGGCACTGTATATATATAAAGAAGGCTAGCAGCAATGTTGCATCAAAATAAACCTTAGTAATATTTTAGGCCAATATGTAATATGCAACTGTATCTTGCTGCTGTTAGTTGATGAGAATGCTAAGTAACTGATTTTTATTTGCTGATTATTTATTTATTCTGAGATGACATGGTGTGGGAAGAGTTGTGTCCAGGGTGACCCAGTTAAAGCAGTTTTGAATCCATTTTCTCAAAACGTTTGCAAATAAAATATTTTATAATTATAGTTTGTTTTTTCCATGACAGAGCTGTTAAAGTCCTAAAATGTAAGTTTTTTTTTAAGAAAGAGGAGACACATGAAGCACATTAGGGAAAATACTTATGGGTTAAGGATAAATTCACCTCGTGTAACACCCATAGGGATCTAATTCCCTCCCGCCTATAATTTTAAAAAACTGCGGCGATGCACTGCCCCCCAGCCTCATCATTCATTCACAGTGTTCTCTGGATGTCTAAACTACAAGTACCTACAGCCTTTGCGGCAGACAGCTCATAGTTCTCAATGAACTACCAGGGTGCTGTTAAGTGGTCTAGTTCAGGGATTTCCAAACCACGCGCCGCCCACAAGGGGAGGAGTCCAGCGACGTAGGTCTACGTCGATGGACGATAACGAGCCACATTGCCACAGTAGCAGCAATGTGAGCGGTCGTTATGTGGTTAAGCTGCACTGTCCTGCTGTGACTTCCTGTAGGAGTTTCCCAAATTTCTGTTTATATGCACCTGGGTCACTTGGATTGCACCTTTACGAGGTGAATCAGCAACCACTAGGGATGCTGTCGCATTAACTTATTTAAAGGGTAACGCTACTTTCGTAGGGGGAAAAAAATAGAAAACAAAGAAAAAACAATATAGCGTATACAATTGGGACATAAATCAAATTGCAATTGAATGTTATTAAAAAATATCTTTCCTTTTCAATCTGCAGCTGTTGTAATTCTCAGAAAATGCAATGCAATATGGCTACCTGGAGGTGTTCTGTACACAGAATATGTACTGACCACACCCCAGAAACATAATTTCCTGCTTGTGTGATTGGCTCTCCAATTTTCCCAGAAGTCTGCCTAACATACAAGTCAGATTTCTGGCATCCCCTGCAATAAAAATGTCATCTTTGGTGAGATACTTGCAATAGGAACACGTCTAAAGGGATGCAGGCCCAGCAGATTTCCTCATTAGAGCCCTGCAGGTGCTACAGCTGATAGATAATTATGAAACCACTCCCATTAGACCCACTCAGCACAGAGGCATAGAGAAACAAACAATGCTTTCGTCAGAATAACAAACAGTAGGAATCTGCAACAAAGTTTGTTAAAATCCTTGTAATGTACATAGATCACCCAGAGGGGAATGTTGAACTTCTACTTTAATAGCAATTATTTTTGTATCCCTGATTCAGACCTTCTTAGCTACCATGTGTTTAGGAAGAGAAGTGGCTGAACACAAGTTCTACATTGTTCTAAGCCAAAATACAGGCTCACATTTTTCCATAGCTTGCAGAGTTGATGTCATCCAGTAGGTTAAAGCAGTGGTTCTCAACCTTAAGGAGACCAGGGCTCAGTAAACTCTTCCAAAACCTTCTGAGCATCAACATGGCCATGATCAACTGGTAGATTGCAATTCACCCATTTCCAACCCCCATTCTAAACCTACCCTACTCTATCCTTGTTGAATTAAAAAAAACTTAGAATATGATTAGATATACTTTAAATCCATAACTTTTTATCAATAGAAGCTATAGAGCTGATCCATTATGAAGCAAAATAGCACAAAATTGTACTTTTATCCCACAGCAGCCAATCAAATTTTGATTAATGTCTCCGTACAAATAAATGATAAAATCGCATTGGTTTCTATTAGTTTCCAGTGGATATCCAGGAGGGCTGAACCACAATGGTTGTGCAGCTGTACACTAGGAAAATAGCACAGATGGTCAATATTGTGTACCTGCCTGTCACATCACAAGGGAGGATGCACTTGTACAGATATGGCCATGGCCATGCACATGCAGACAATGGCTACTCTGCAGGCAGTGGCTACTTTGTTCCTTTTGCAATCCTTATTAATGTCAGTTGAAGTGATGGGGGGACCAAAGTTGCTACCTTGCCTAAGGCCGTATTCTTCCTTAATCCCTCTTTGGTGGGAGAGTCCTTCTTCTTTGCCTGTGTGATGTGTACACTTTCCATTGACTGTCCAGCAGCAGTGTTCTTTCAGGCTTCATAACTTCAGCAAGGTGATGATGTCATAACCAGTTGACCAATCAGAATGGGCAAAGACTGCAGCACTGGATCACTGGTCTCTCCTCCTGGAAGAGGCACAGGTGAGGGACAAGTGAAGGTGAACCTGAGTATGTAAGGTGAACCTGAGTATGTAAAAACGAGGAGTTGGAGGGGGTTTTGTGGGACAGAAAAATGTAAATGAGTAGAAGGGAGGGGGTGTTGGATTGCACTAGACATCTTTCTAATATAATAAGCAGCAAATTTTCCAGAACACCCTGCCCAGAGACTGTAGATCTTTAGTTACCTGGACATCATGACAACTGAAGTTACGTCTCCCCTTAGATCATGCAAATTATTGCTAATTCTGATACTTCTTATGTCAGGGCATTACCTTACAATGCTGTGAAAATAACTGGCCTTTAATTTGCTGATATTTGCTTTTGTCCTGACATCGGTAAAGCATGCTACTTTGTCTGAAAACCATGATTAAAACCACCGACAGCAAAAGGAGGGCCCCAGATGAAAGCCATCTACATTAGTGTAAGAAGAGAAGTTTTAGTGGAGTTATTTTCAACAGACTAGAAGTACATTGGGGAGTTGGAAAGGAGAGTTCTGGGAGAGATTCAACATTTTATAGTTAACACAAGGAATAGAGAGACCACAATCTTTGTATATTTCAATAATCAAGAACAAATGTCATCTCTGAAACTCAAAATAGCTTTAACCCTCTCTGTAGAAGTCCAATGGTGGCAGTTAAAGTGTATGTCGGGGCAAAAAAACCCCATATGCAGTACACCTCTTTAATACATGCATGTTTCCCATATTTTATCCCTTTAAAAACTTTGCAAGTACAGAAGAATAACTGTTGATATGCTAAAAATGCACTTAGCTCATAATTTTTTGTTGGGAACTGACAATGCACAGGATTTTTTGTATTGAAATTATAAGAAATGGTCAGCCCTGCCCAGTTGTCTCCTGGAAATGTACTGAATCGTTCCCAATCTACTCATCTCCACAACATAGAATTGTTCTGTAGTCCAATATAAGAACTGGGAGGGCTAAATAGAGCCTTGAGATAACATTGGAAGTGTGCACAGGTCACAGGATCGCTTTGAATTTCAGACACGATCAATAGGTATTTTTTACATTTTTTTCAAAAGATATAACAGAACATTTTGAATTATATA
The DNA here is from genome assembly GCF_965119305.1 of Pelophylax lessonae. Taxonomy (NCBI): domain Eukaryota; kingdom Metazoa; phylum Chordata; class Amphibia; order Anura; family Ranidae; genus Pelophylax; species Pelophylax lessonae. The sequence continues at coordinate 463,063,024 of NC_138771.1, read as the reverse complement.
TTTAACAGAGCAAAATGGAGCAAATAAGAGATTTTAATTGTTGGGCTGTAAATACACTTTAAATTAAAGAGTAAGATAAGTGCATTTTATAATCCACTTGCCAGCACATTTAGTACTTCTCTTTGGCAACCAAGAGGACATCTTTAAAAATTCTCGGTACTGTTGGAATGAATCTGGGTTTAGACAATTTAGGGTATCGTTTATTAGGTTTATCACTATCTTTTAAAATTTAATGATAAAATGAAATCAATTATTACAAAAACAATTGATGCTGGTAAAGTATTTTGGCTTCCTCAAATACTAAAGATTATTTTATTTTAAATTTAAAGTGTACCTTCAGGCAAAACATTTTGGATAGATGTTTAGCTATTATTGTTATCCAGTCTCCATTAGATCCCCTTATCTTTTAAAAAAAGGTTACATTAAAGCACAGTTCTACCTTGAGTTCAAAAAGCATAGATGGATCTCCACACAGCATCTAAAAATGAAAAAGCAGTCTGTGTTGCAATTATTACTTGTTTTTTGGCACTGTCCCTTGAAGCCCCCCAACCCAGCAATGTGGCGCCACTCCTTTTTTGGGTTTTTCAACTCATTCAGGGCCAGCCCCTGCAATGGGCTGACAGGAGAATTCTGTAGAGAGTGGTGGCATGTAACTTTTTGCAGCATTTAGGATCCAGCAACTGCTGGAGGAAGAAACGGGGGAAGAGAACTTATGATGTCATCCGACTAGGCTAAAAATCACCAGAAAAAGAAGCTTAAAGATTTTTATTGAAAGTTGTCTGGAGTGATTTAAGAGGAGAGAAAGTCCCCAGTCAAGAGTTTCAAGTTGGGGTTTACTAATATCCCTTACTAACACCAACCTGTTCAATATTTTCAGTATAGTCTGAGCTTTAGGTGATCCTGTGCTTGTCTATGGAGACAACAGGCTCTCTTGAATGATCATTACTCTGACCCAGGTCCTGAAGACTGCTTTGAAAGAAGAAACAACTTTACTGTAAATTTTTTTCTCCTCAAACTGGTTTATGTTACACCATATGTCATGAAATAAATTGTTCTGGACTCTAAAACCATGGGGGGCATGGGGGGAGGGGTGTCTCTGTTGTGTCTTCTAAAACTAAATTTTGCACAAAATGTCTTTTAAGGTCTTTTCATGATCAATATGCTCTACAGTGTTAAAGTGTTACTGAACCCACAACAGTAAAATCAGTCTGTATGTGCAGTAAAGCATGCTAATTATACTTACCTTGAAACCTAAGGGGTTAATTCTCTGCATTGTGTATAAAGGCTGCGTGGTCCTGTCTCTTCTGATCCTTCCCTTCTTTAACTGACTCCAACCCATCTTGTGATAGAACAGAGCATTAGGAATCAGGCTGCACATGCTCAGAGAGTTTTTCTTGGGAGAGCGCATGTGATCAGCACAGGGCTAATCAGCACTCTCCAGACAGAGGGTCAGGGGAGATTGAAAACTCATCCTACAAGCTTTACTAGGAACTGATACAATTCACAAGGCTGTTATATACTGCTGTTGAGAAAAGGTATTTAGCAGTTTATATTTACTAAAATAATTGCATTTCCATGTTCTGTGTACTGTGGGAGACCAGATATAGTGAATACAGATTCTGGGAATGGTAACACTTTAATTTCCATTTTGCACTTTGCATTTTGTGTAATCAAACCAGTCAGTGGAGGATCCAGCACAACCCAACCATACCTTCTGAAGCAATAAAAAATGACAGAAATTCTAACCAAGTTTTGTCTGCATTTGGGCTTAACATAGAGCTCCAACCAAATATAACAAACTGAAAATAAATAGCCCATTAAAATATAAAATAAGACCTTTTCATGGATCACCTGCTGTTGGGTTGGAGGTGAATAGATGATTTTTAATATGTCTTGGCACTGGGGGGAGGGGGGGGGAGTATTATTATTTACTTTGCTTATTGTACATTTTGATGTATGAACCTTCTGATTTACCTAAAGTTATTACAATACTTGTATGATATCAGCTTGTGATGTAGTTGTGCAGTATACATGCTGTGGACCTTGTACTGTTTATATCAAATGTTTAATAAAATTCTTTAAAACAAAAAAAAAAGATCAAATAAAAAGCAGCTTTTGCTGCACTATTCGCCATTAATCCAAAGGTTTCCCTCAGTTTGACGGCCAGCATCATTTAACCTACTGAGCCCAGGTCACCCTGAACCCACTCCAACATGTTACTGGACTATGGGGATGACCTGAAAACACCTGGGTTCAGTTCATTGAGCTCTGACCAAGTATATCAAAAGTTCAGATGCCGAATTTGAACTGCATTAAAGTCAATGGTAGCAGACTCTGTCAATAAAATTTCTCAGTTTTAAGGTAATAGCCAAGGGATTGGCCAAAGAGTGCATGGGGGGGTTGGTGTGGCTAGACACTGTTCCAGAGCAAATGTACAAATGCAAAAAAAAAGGAAAAAATTTCAGAGAGCAGTAAATTTAAAAATGATGAAAGCGCAATATTCAAAATGCACTGATTCTTAAAAAACAACCTGCTTAGGGGGTCCCCAAATCTGCCTGTGGAGTGGCACATCTCTACCAAGTAAGTAAAGAAGTATAGCTAAAGTGACATTTACAAAGGGAAAAAAAGTTTTTAAAATGGCGTTACGTTTTCCAGAAAGATTCTTGGATTTTGTAAATAATGCAACGTGGACCTCCCAAAATACATGGCAAACCCTCATCAAGGAGAATCAGGGTCTGGTATGTCTTTTGGGGCAGTCCCCATGGCATTATTTACCAAACAACTAAAGTTTTCAGGGAAAAGTAAATTCACAGCCATGTATGTCACTTTTGCTATAGCAAAAAAAAAAAAAAAAAATTACATGGGGTCCCCAAGTAACAAGTACTAGACTCTTTGGATCTGTTATAGATTGTGTGATGGATTGTCCAGCACCCAACTTGGATGCCTCTGTCAAGATACAGCTTCCTCCAGACTGGAACCAAGAACCAGGTATCATAGCTGAGCACCCAAGAACTAGACAACACTAGCTTAGGTGCAAACTGGAACTGACTTTATTGTAAATTCACACAGAATATATATATACAGTATATATATATATATATATATATATATATATATATATATATATATATATATATATTGTATATAGGAGCAAAGTATGGCGCTCACCGAACCTACAGTAAAACTTCACTCACCCAGCGCCAAAGTATTCCAGAAAATTAAAAGAATAAATATATAAGGAAAGCTGCTGCTATAAATTCATACATGTATATAGGTGCATTTAGACTCAAAACAGCTCAACGCTACATATTCATTCACGCACTAGCAGCGCTACAGTCCATGAAATAAACCATGAATCAAAAATTGAATGTATGGATGAACAAAATCAATGAAGGAAAATCCATGCATGCAGTCCCAGATTGTGAGAAGATGATGTCAGTGGGTATATCCTTGCAGACCCCCAAAAAAGTCCCAAGGCTTTTTTGGGGGTCTGCAAGGATATACCCACTGACATCATCTTCTCACAATCTGGGACTGCATGCATGGATTTTCCTTCATTGATTTTGTTCATCCATACATTCAATATTTGATTCATGATATATATATATATATATGTATAGGAACGGTCAAAATAAACATACACAGTACGCTATTTACCAACAAGCCTTGATTAGACAGGGGGTGCCCAGACAATCCAACAACAAGCCCACAACCCTGGATATACAAAGTACATTACACATTATCATAAGCGTAAACACGCGAACAGCCCACAATTGTTCGATAACAAGGTAAATAGGACACAATATTAATCACATCTCCAAGAGATGAGCAGACAGACAGAAACAATAGGGGACAAATTAACAATGGGAGTTCACACCTAGGGGGCACACAATAGGAAAAAGACACTTACTACATAACAACTTAAACAAATTATAGCAGACCCCAGCATCAGGTGGTTTTGAGCTGATTATATTAACATCTACTCTGAGTCTGACAGTCTAAAGCGGTTATAGTTGGTTTGGGCACAAAGGCCCCAAATCTGTATCCTGGTCCTAGATTCCCAAAGTCTGTGTTTGTTTCAGGGAGACATGGAATCAAATCCAAAGCAAGACCACTCCAAGGGTCCCTCAGGCACACACCTCCCAATAATAGAGCCCCCTCAAAAGTCAGGGCCCATAATCAGCAGGCAAGAAGTTACCCTGCAGTCCCATCCAAAAGCCACTGTACTGGTTGGGTCTGTCACAGATTGTAGAGGGCCCAGCCCAGAAAAAAAAATGACTAGATCTTTAAGATCTGGTGTGGATTTAAAGGAGGAACCCCACGCAAAAAAAAAAAAAAAAACACCAAACAATAAATGTCCCCTACCCCTTAAAATCCATATCAGAACCTATAAATCTGATACAGATTTTATGGGGGAACCCCATACAATAAAATGGCATAGGATCCCTCCCCCACCAAAACCATACTAGACTCTCAAGAAGAGCAGGCAACGTGGTAGGCCAAGAAAGGGTAGGCCTCCCCTCCCCCCACATGCCCTCAACATGGGCGGAACATGTTTATGAGGACAAGAGCCTCTTTCCCATAACCCTGGCCAGTAGTGGTGGGAGTGCAGGGGAGGAAAGAAAGGCATGGGAATTATCAGAATCTGGAAGCCCCTATTAAGCCCCTCATTAAGATAAGTGAGCTCCAAATATCCCATCCTTCCCCACATGAATGAGTAAGGCTGGCCATACACGTTTCAAATCTAGGCAGTTCAGTAGGATTCAAAATGTACCAAGTTGATCAATTGATTAACTTGTGTAAAACCAGCCTGCTGGATTCTCTTTCGATTATCACTACCAGCTGCTATAAACAATAGCCTGGCAGGAAGGATTTCCACGGGAAAGAATTTTTCTCTGTGTATGGCCAGCCTAAGCGATACTTAGTACCTCTACACATTCACAAAAAAGTTCAAATAAATCCACACAAATTTTTGACAAAAAATAACAGCCATTGGCAGTGGAACACTGTAATTTACAGTGGGGAAAATATGTTTTTGATCCACTGCAGATTTTGTAAGTTTGCTGACTTACAAAGAAATGAAGGGTCTATAATTGCTATCATGGGAGGTTTTTTAAATAAATGATAGAGACAGAATATCAACCAAAAATCCAGAAAAAAAACACGTGATACAAATGATATAAACTGAGTTGCAGTTCTGTGCGTAAAATTAGTATTTGATCCCCAAGCAGAACATGACTTAGTACTTGGTGGAGAAACCCTTGTTGGCAAGCACAGAGGTAAGATGTTTCTTGCAGTTGATTAGCAGGTTTGCACACATCTCAGGAGGAATTTGGTCCACTCTTCTTTACAGATCTTCTCTAAACTCCTAAAGGAGTTGTAAAGGCAGGACGGTTTTTTATCTTAATGCATTCTAAGGTAAGGTAAGTATAACATAGTTACATAGTTAGTGAGGTTGAAAAAAGACATCAATCCACCCAGTTCAACCTATGATGTGTGTGTGTGTTTGCTGTTAACCGTACATTGTATACCCCTGTATGTTGTGGTCTTTAAGGTGCCCATCTAATAGTTTTTTGAAACTATCGATGCTCCCTGCTGATACGACTGTTTGCGGAAGAGAATTCCACATCCTTACCGCTCTTACAGCGAAGAACCCTTTAAGGTTAAACCGCCTTTCCTCTAGTTTTAGTGAGTGACCACGTGTCTTATTGTATTCCCTTTCTCTGAATAGTTTGTTCCTTATGCTAGGGTCGCCAGTACAGTATTTGTACATTGATATCATATCCCCCCTCAATCGTCTCTTCTCCAGAGAGAATAAGTTCAGTGCTTGTAGTCTTTCCTCATAGCTGATGTCCTCCATTCCCCTAATTATTTTTGTTGCCCTTCTCTGGACTCTCTTCAGTTCCAGCACGTCCTTCCTGAGGAACGGGTCCCCAGAACTGGACAGCATACTACAGATGTGACCGGACCGGAGTCTTGTAGAATGGGAGAATAATCTCTTTATTTCTGGAGTGAATCCCCTTTTCTACACATCCCAGTATTCTGTTGGCTTTGCTTGTTTGTTATTATTATTTTATTATTTTTTTTTGTTAAAAACTAGACTTTACAATCAATTTAAGGTTTCTTGGCTGTCACTTGGCAAACCGGAAATTCAGCTCCCTCCATAACTTTTGTATAGGATTAAAGGAGAAGTCCAAGCAGAACCTAACAAACACTAAACCTGCTATGTGCCACATTCTAAACCTAATCTATCCAACCATGTAAGACAAAAAGAGCTGTACTTACCTATTCTGCAGCCGATCCGGTCTGGTCTCCAGCTACGAAAGCTCAGTGCAGGAGAGGACTGACAATGGCTGTGAAATGGCTGGGAAGTGGCATCACCCATAGAGTTACTATGGGGCTTTCATTGCCTTTCCTGCCCCCCCCCCCCCCTCCATGCCAAAGCTGCGGCTGACAGTTAATGCTGGGACCGGACCAAATCGGCTGCAGAATAGGTAAGTACAGTGATTTTTGCTTTACAGGGCTATATAGATTCGGTTTAGAATGTGGCACAGAGCAGGTTTAGCGTTAGTTAGGTTTTGCCTGGACTGCTACTTAAAGGTCTAGAGACTGGCTAGGCCACTCCCTGACTCTAATGTGCTTCTTCTTGAGCCACTCCTTTGTTGCCTTGGCAGTATGTTTTGGGTCATCCTGGAAGATACATCCACGACCCATCTTCAGTGTTCTGGCTAAAGGAATAAGGTACTCATCCAAGATTTTACAATGCATGGCCCCGTCTATAGGTCCCTCAATTCGGCAAAGTTGGCCTGTACCTGTAGCATCCCCAAAGCATATTGTTTAAACCTTCGTGCTTGACTGTAGGGATGGTGTTCATAAGGTCATAGTTAGCATTTTTCTTCCATCAAACACGGCGAGTTGAGTTAATGCCAAAGAGCTCAATTTTGGTCTCATCTGACCACACCACTTTCTCCCAGTCCTTCTCTGAATCATTTATATGGTGGGCACCTTGTGGGCAGTGCAGGATTTTATTCCAAGGTAGCGTATTGTGCTGCCAATGGTTTGTTTGGTGACTGTGATTCCCAACTGCCTTGAGATCATTCACAAGCTCCTTCCATGTAGTTCTTGGCTGATCGCTCACTTTTCTCATGATAATTCCTACCCCATGAGGTGAAATCTTGCATGAAGCTCCAGTCCAAGGGCAATTGATGGTGAATTTGTATTTCCTCCATTTGCGAATAATCGCTCCAACAGTCGTCTCCTTTTTAACAAGCTTCTTGCTGATGGTCTTGTAGCCCATTCCAGGCTTTTGCAGGTCTACAATCTTGTCCCTGACGTGCTTTGACAGCTCTTTGGTCTTGCCCATGATGGTGAGGTTTGAATGGAAGACAGATGTGGACAGGTGTCTTTTATACACAAATCGAGTTGTCATTAGAAGCACCTTCTTAAATTGACAGCACTAATCTGTGTACCATATAAATACATACTGTAGCCAGTCTGTAAGAACCAGAATTATTGTTGGTTGGTAGGGGATCAAATACTTATTTTACTCACTGAACTGAAATTCAATTTATAACATTTGTATAATGTGTTTTTTCTGTTTTTTTGGTTTATATTCTGTCTAATTATTTTCCCCACTGTATAATAGCAGTCATATTGCTAGTATACATGATATTCAGCTCTCGAAGAACAGGTAAATGTTTGGACGTTTATCTGAACTCCCAAACAGTCAAGTTCCTTCCTACTAGACAGTGAAAAGAGAAGCAATACAGTGATGAGCAGGGCCGGTGCTAGACTATTTTACACCCTAGGCGAGACCAGCTACTTGCGCCCTCCCTTCCCCCAAAAAAAAAATAAAACAAAAAGGGAAGGGTTTAAAAACTCCTCTATGTCATATTCAGTGACCCTGATCTGATGGTTCCTCCATGTAGTTCTTTCATACCCAGTGACCCCCATATTCCTCCATGTCACACCCGGGGACCCTGATGTCCCCCTATGTCCCACCCAGGGACCCTAATGTTTCCCCATGTCACATTCGGGGACCCAAATATTACTCCACGTTGTGCTGTCATACCCATTGACCCCGATGTTCCTCCATGTCACACCCAGGGACCCCTGTGTTCCTCCATGTCGTGCTGTTATACCCAGTGACTGTTATACCCAGTGACCCCAATGTTCCTCTATGTCACACCAGGGGCCCCTGATGCTCCTCCATGTCATACCCGGAGACCCTGATGTTTTTCAATGTCACACCTGGGGACCCTGATGTTCCTCCATGTCACACCTGGGCACCATGATGTTCCTCCATGTCACACCTGGGGACCTATATCCCCCATGGCATACCAAGGGGTCACAATTCCTCATTGCACACCTGGTGACCCCGAACCCCTGTTACACTCCTGACCCCTATGCCCCATGTCATACCTTTATGACTCCAATTCCCCATGGCACACCTGGTGACCCCAATTCTCTTTCACACCAGGGATCCTCCATGCCACACCCAGGGACCCTGATCCCCTGTTCTGGGGACACTCACTGGGCAGTATGAAGAGAGTGGCCCGCACTCTGCCCTCCTTCACTGGGATCCTGCTAAATTCCTTCTCCCAGGAAGCTCCTCTCCTGAACCACAGTGCTCACCACAGCTACAACTGGCTCCTGGTGGAGGGAGAAGCAGCAGTCAGAGAGCGCCGCACATCCTTCATCACCAACCTCCTCAGACCATTCCGGTACCTTGTCGCTTCTGCTCCAGTAAAGGTGCCGCCCTCCAGTGCCGAGCTCCGGCTCAGGTTCAGCTCTCCTCTGCTCCCTGCTTAATACTGACCCAGGGAAATGAACAGCTGCCCACCAGCTCAGTGTAGAGAGCCACGTCCTGCCCAGGGTTTAGGCCGCTCAGCTCCAGATGAAGAGGATCATTATGCAAGCAGCACTCCGGTGGGCTCCCTTCCTGCCTCTTGCCCCCCCCCCCACCAACAATGGTGGAAATCCAGGGCCTGGTAGTTCCGCCATTGCCCCAGACACCTGGCATCTTCCTCTGTCCCTTCTTCATCCCCCACTGCCGCACCTCCCCTCAGCTCCCAAGGATCATTCATGATGGAGAGAGAATGCTGACTCGTGGCTGCGCCCCTAGGTGGCAATGCGCCCTAGGCGGTTGCCTAGTTTGCCTAGTGGAAGCACCGGCCCTGGTGATGAGATCATCTGTGCTCTCTCCTCTTATCGACATGCTTTGTTCGTGTTGTGTTTATTATTAAAGTGTGATTGAATATCCATGATTTTTTTTTTTCAATAACAAACATATCATACTTATCTGCTCTGTGCAATGGTTTTGGCACAGAGCAGCCCCAATCCTCCTCTTCTGGGGTTCATCGGCAGAACTACTGGCTCCTCTCTCCCCGTAGGGTGCCCACCACAGGAATCAGCAAGCTGCTTGCTGTGGGGGCACTCGTGCAGGCTCACTCCAAAGCTGGTTCTGTGTGTCCATAGACACACAAAGCGTGGCGTGGCCCCTACACCAAACTCACTGGCTGCGAATGACAGTGGCAGCAGTCAATGGCTTTACTCAGAAGATTTTATACTTTAATGCAGAGAATGCATTAGGGTAAAAAACCTTTAGCTTTTGGAACCACTTTAAATCTGTGCCCCTTACCTGTATCACCACTTGCTGCTGTTTTTATGACCAGATGCATATACTATTTCACTCACATACTGCGCTAAGTGTACTAACGTACTGATAGTAGTGAATTACATTAAATTTAGTATATAACTAATTGACCATTTCAATAATAAAATCAATTGCCCATAGCAATACCCATAATGCATTATATATTCATAAAGTACTTCTTCACATCAAAAAAGTAAGCTTGTGTTTTACTTCTAAATACAGTCCACAAATAAAGTTCTAAGTATCGAATTCTCAAGTGCGTGCTTGCTCTTGTGATTTTCCAACACCCCTCTGTGAAATTGTCTCACCAGATTCCCTTTCAGAAGTCAGAAATATAAACAAAAATAACTAAATCAACTGAAATACCTGAAATACTCCACTTTGGTGAAATTTTGCCAATAGCAAAATTGATAATCTCACCAAAACCTCTGCATTCATCCCTATTATATCTATATGTCACTAGAACATTATATGTATTGCATTAAAGTTGAACTACACCGCATCTGAGCATCGCAAACCAAAATCGCAATTTAATTCATTTATAATATTCATAGCAACTCACACATCCATTAATGTCTTTATGCTTTATTTTGCTGCAATATCACTTTGAAAAACAACCCCCAGCATTTCTGGCCATTTACTTCTTGGAATCCATCTGTCCCATAGCTCAGGCATTAAGGCAAAAGGGTGTGCTTAGCTGCAAAAACCCCGCCTCCCCTCCTGAAGACTCCTGGGATGTATGACATCATTTGCGTAGGCCTGGAAACCAGGAAGTAACTGTAGAAATGTAAAAAAAAGTTTAAAACATGTAAATATGTTAAACTTTCTTATCTATTTACTAATGTAGCAGCATAATTATTAAAAATACTAGTCATAGTTGATTGAGAGAGTGAAGTTCTGCTTTAATTTCTAACATAATATATTATATGGGGCAGGACAGTGGCTAAGTGGTTAGCTCCTCCACCCAGCAGCACTAGGGTCATCACATTGAATCCCAACCACAGTGCTACCTGCCCAGAGTTTGCATGTTTTCCCTGTGCCTGTGTAGGTTTCTTCTGGGTACCCTAGTTTCCTTCCACGCTCCAAAGACATGCTGGTAACTTTAAGTAAATTGGCCCCAATATATCTATAAATGTGAGTTAGGAACTGTAGATTGTAAGCTCCATCACAGCAGGGACTGATATACACACGTATTATATATTAGTAAAAATGCAGCATAAATTGATGGAACTATATAAGAACCTGTAATAAATATTATTATATCTATTATTGTGCAGCACCACAGGAGATTATGATGATATAATAACAATAATTAAACAACAATAGAATGCAAACATATGTGCCACATTGGAGGTAAAAACAGAATTTCTTCATGTTAGCATGTTTTAGGGCTTTCTAAACTTCAGGCCCTCCTGTGGATTCCCTTGTAGTTTTAATAGACTAAGTTCAACTTCTCTGTGATGGAGGCCTAATTACCCTCCATTGCCTCTGGCTCCTAAAATGTGTAAACCATAAAGCAGGTCCCCCATACTGTCATGAAACAGCCAATTTAAAACTGTCTTCTAAATAGTGATTGTCAAATCTGACCAATTTTGATTTGCCAGGGGTTTGGCAAAATGTATTTGAAATTTGGCAAAATTTAATTCAGAGACAAGTTGTATTAAAGTTTTTTTTTTTTTGGGGGGGGGGGAGGGGTACTTTTTCCAACATGTTCCCAATTTTTAGGGCAAATAGCAGACTACTTTCAAAATTAAGGCATTGTAGGCTGAGCACTTCTATGGGGGGTTTGTAATAATATAAAAGATAAAAAAATATCATACTGTGGGGAGAGGGTATTTTCATGTCGCTTTTAGGGTTAGTGCTTTACCACAAGAATCAAGATACTATAGAGTAGGGATCCTCAAACTACAGCCCTTCAGCTGTTGCAGAACTACACGAGGCATTGTAAAACTCTGACATTCACAGACATGACTAGGCATGATGGGAATTGTAGCTCCTGAACAACTGGAGGGCCATAGTTTGAAGACCCCTGAGTATAGAGCATACAACAGTGTAAACAGTTTTATTCAGGGATAATTGGCCTAACTGGTGTATGCCTAACTTTTATTTTATCTATGGGGATTGGGGGTGTGTTACATATGTGTGATATAATGTGAAGTGGAAGAAAGCATTGCAGCAATAAATAAATAAATTAAATAATAACTGTCCTGTCAACATAAAATAAACTCTGAAAATAAACGAAAGGCCATTTTTAAAAGGATGTCTTGCAGCAGTTTGCTATAGACAGGCATGTAAAACATAAACAAAGAATAAAAACCCACACAGGCTATAGTGTAGTAATTAAAAACGATGTGTTTATTAACTCCTTGGCTCCGGCAAATATGCGGCCTCTCATGGCCAGCCTTGGTGCAGAGTGGCTGCATATTTGCGTGCATTAGTGCAAACAGCGATGTGCAGAGAGCACGCTCCCTGCCTTACCTGCACCTGGCACCTGTCAGAAAACTCCCGATCGCCCCATGCGATCTGGATTTTTCCGATCATGTGACCGCCAAGAAGGCCAATCACGGCATATGACCTTAAGCCCGGTCCTACAGCATGTAAAACCCCTTAAGGGGCTGGCATCCGCTAGCTCCAAGGGGTTAAATAATAAAATAAGATGCACTCATAAACAGACCAGGAGGCAGAGGATTGGATGGACGGAAAAGCAAATGAGTCGCTCGAATGTGCCATGGAGATCCGTTCCTCGGGGAGCCTCGCCAGACTATTCTAAAGTAAAGGGAGAATTAGTTTTCAGCCTAAAAGGTGTCCCTATTGGTAGGTCCCCTCATGTCCTGTTCCAGGGATGACCATACATCTTTTCTATCATTTTCTTTTCCATTGAGGGTAGTCATCAAGACAAACAGAGAAGGTAAATCTCCCCAGGGAGGACATCAATAAAAACCCAACTGGGGTCTTAACCCTCCCCTACTCTGTCAAGTTTTCAACCTAAGAAAATATTTTGGCCTTACTGAAAAATAGTCAGAGAGTCTACTAGAAGTGCATTTTAGTCAGAGACCAGAGTTCAGCTTTAAAGCAAACACTACAGTAATATCTGAGGCAGGTAGATAAATGGAAGTTGGGCAGACCAGTGGCTTAGTAGTTAGCACTTATGCCTAGCAGCACTGGTGACCCCAATTTGAATCTCAGCCAGGATGCTATCTGCATGGAGATTGTCTGCTCTCTCTGTATTTCTGTGGGGGTTCTGTTTCCTCCCACCCTCCAAAGACAAACTGATAGGTTAGCTGGCTCCTGTCTAAATTGGTACTAGTATATGTGTACAAGCTAAGTATGCACATTTTTTCTTTCGGGATCCTGAGGGTGTGCAGCAGCAGTGCAGAAGATTGTTGCCATCCCTTTGCCCACTGATGGAACACTTTGAGCATTCTTCCACTTTCTTCATTTTTCAACTTGACTACGAGGGATGTCAACTGTTTGCAAAGAGCGCATGAAAACTGCACCAGATTGCCTCCCCTAAAAAAATCTGCCAAATGGGGCTATACTCAGTGAGGCCCCATTCACACCTCAGCGTTTTGGAGAAAAAAATAAATTATTCGCTATGGAGATGGTTCACATCTCCACTACAAGTTGCCTGAAGCCAAACGCCTGAAGCTCAAAAAAGTTCTGGAGCTTTTTTTCTTGATTTTCAAGTGTTTTTTTGTTTCATAGAAATTCATTGAAACAATAGATTTGAACGTTTGAGTGTTTTAGTGTGTTTTGTTGCGTGTTTCTGAGCATTGTTCTGCTCAAATGCAAAAAATAAATACAAATGAATGATAAATAATAAATAAATAAATAAATACAATACATACATAAACTAATAAAACATAATAACCAAAAATAAATAATAAAAAATATAACTAAAATGACCCTAACCCCAACCTCTATCCCTAATATTAACCACTAATAATAACCCCTAACCATAATAATAATCCCTAACCCTGATCCTAACCCCTAACCCTAATCCTAACCTCTAACGCTAATCCTAACCCCTAACCCTAATATTAACCTCTAATCCTAACCCTAACCCCTAATCTAACAAAATAATTAATAAATAAATTAAATAAATACATTAACCAACCATAGCCATTAACCCCTAATCCCTTACAAAAAAAAGTTTAAAAATTAATAAATTAATATTGAATAATTAACAAATAAAAGTGGATGAAAAGCTGAAAAAAATTGCAAAAAATGATGAAACAGATTATATTTTTCTCCAAAAAACTCCAAATCTCAAAAATGCTTTAAAAAACGCTGTACAAAAAGGCTCAAAAACGCCTATATAATCGCCTGAAAAAACAATAAAGAAAACTCTCAAAAAACGTGACGCTCAGGTATGAATGCAGCCCAAAACCCAGTAATCTGCTGCATCGGTTTCGCTTTAGACCAAATCTTATGCATTAGCATGTTCATGGAGAATGTCCTATGGGACTTAGTATGGTGCAGGACAGTATACAGCATAGATTTATAGTAACTGGGGGCATAATGTACATTTTATTTTGATCTGTCTGACCACCTGTAGATACCTTGGGTAAATTCAGCAGCAAAACCGAGAGAAGGCAAGCAAGGGCCTGCAGAGAGGAGTCACGAGACTTGCTATAGCTCAAAAGGAATCTTAAGATTCTGTAGGTCATCTATGGTTTTAAAATCTGTGGCAATATTCACCTATACAGTAAACCCCTGTTATATCGCGGTTCAGTTTTTGCGGTCCCAGTATATTGCGTTTTTTTTCTGTAAGAGCCCATTCACATTAGCGCAACTTGTCAGGCGACTTGTCAGCCTGACAAGTCGCGGTATGTCGCGGTCCATTGAGTAGTACAGGACCCCTTCTAATAGGAGTGACACAAGTCGCTCCGACTTAGAAAAAGGGTCCTGTACTACTTTGGGGCGACCTTGGAGCGACTTGCATAGACTTCCATTATGTGAAGTCTCTGCAAGTCGCGCCGAAGTCGAGGTGCACAGCGGTGCACGCAACTTCACAGGTCGCCCCCCCGAAGTCGTGTCGCCTCAATGTGAATGGGCTCTAAGACCTATTAATGTTAATTTACTAATTAAATCATTGTTAATTAAATATTTTTGTGTTTTCCATTGCTCTTGCTCTGTCTTTCAGTATCTTTTATGTGTTTAAATATGTTTCTATTGTTTTAAAAGTGTGTTTAAAGACCTTAAAATGTTTTTAAAAGTACAGTGAAAGTTATAAAAACATGCCTATTGTGTATTTAACCACTTCCATACCGAGTCATGTAAAATGACGTCGGCAAAGTGGTTGTCTAGATCCGGGCCGCCGTCATATGACGTCGGCCCGTTCTAGCTGCTACTGCGCGCCCCCGGCGGCGCGCAGCGGCGCGATCAGGGATGAGGCTCGTCCCTCGGACATAGCCCATCCCTGATCAAGGTAAACAGCCAATAGAAATTGGCTGTTTACCACGTGATCGGCTGTGTCAATCACAGCCGATCACATGAGCGGCTCCAGCACGAGCCGCTCGTTCTCTCTGCAATGCGCGCCCCCGGGGGCGCGCAGAGCAGCGATCGGGGACGAGGCTCGTCCCTCGGACAGAGTCGATCCCCGATCTAGGTAAAGAGCCAATGAAATTGGCTCTTTACCACGTGACCGGCTGTGTCCAATTACAGCCGGTCACAAATGTCAACAGAGAACACGGTAACTAGCTGTCACCGTGTTCTCCTCCTCACACACTGATCCTGTGTGAGGAGGAGATTGTGGTAACAGCTAGTTACCAACTACAGTGCACCCTAAACACACTGATTGCCCCCCCCCCCAATAAAGAGCACCTGTCACTAGCCCATCAAAGTACCCGAGTACCTGTCACCAGCCCATCAGGTACTCAGATGACAGGTACTTGGGTACTCTGATGGGCTGGTGACAGGTATTCGGGTACTCTGATGACAGGTACTCTGATGACGGATACTCTGATGACAGGTACTCGGGTACTCTGATGACAGGTACTCGGGTACTCTGACGGGTACTCGGGTACTCTGATGACAGGTACTCGGGTACTCTGATGACAGGTACTCAGGTACTCTGATGACGGGTACTCGGGTACTCTGATGACGGGTACTCAGGTACTCTGATGACGGGTACTCGGGTACTCTGATGACAGGTACTCGAGTACTCTGATGACGGGTACTCGGGTACTCTGATGACGGGTACTCGGGTACTCTGACAGGTACTCGGGTACTCTGATGACAGGTACTCGGGTACTCTGATGACGGGTACTCGGGTACTCTGATGACAGGTACTCGGGTACTCTGATGACAGGTACTCGGGTACTTTGAGTACCTGTCAACGGAGTACCCGTCATCAGAGTACCTGAGTACCTGTCACCTACCCATCAGAGTACCCGAGTACCTTCCACCTGCTCATCAGAGTACCTGACGCCTGAAGTACCCAAGTACTTGCCGCCTGCTCATCAGTACCCATCACTACTCATCAGTACTCATCAGTACCTATCACGTATCAGTACTGATCATCAGTACCCATCAGTACAGTATCACCTATCACCTATCAGTCAGTGAGTACTACTCATCAGTACCTATCACCTGCCTGTCACCTGCCCATCAGAGTACCCGAGTACCTGTCACCTGCCTATCGGAGTACCCGAGTACCTGCCACCTGCTCATCAGTACCAGAGTACCTGTCACCTGCCCAACAAAGTACCCGAGTACCTGTCACCCTTCATACAGCCACCATGTCCAAGTCCAAAAAGGTTTATATACGTCCTCCGTTTAAACCTAAATACCGGTGTTATGGCAGCAGATAGCTGCCATAACCCTGGTATTTTTTTAAACGGTGGACGGTTGGCTTTCCGATAAGGGTGGTCCCAGCGGCAGATTCGCCGTGGGATCACCCTTCCGGGATGGCGGAAGAGGCGCCCCCCCTCCCGACGCGTTCCGGTCCTTTCCCCCTCTTACCGGACCCGCCGGCAGCGGGGAAAACGATCCGGTCCCGAATCCTCACAGACAGGATGTCGAGTGAGGGCAAGCTTGCCCTCACTTGACTCTATGGTCTTGGAGGACCGGAGCTACGGAAAATGTTGTTGCCTAGCAACCGGTTTAAAGGTCCTTTTTTTTTTTTTTTTTCATTTTATATTATAATTATTTTTTTTTTTCTATCTTTTAGTGTACTTGTGAGATCTGAGGACTTTTTGACCCCAGATCTCACAAAAAAGAGGTCCTGTCGTGCCTATTTCTATTACGAGGAATATTTACATTTCTTTTAATAGAAATAAAAATGATCAATTTTTTTTTTTTTTTTAAACGGTGTAAAAATAAAAAATAATAAATAAAATAAATAGTAAAAAAAAAAAAAAATTAAAGCGCCCTGTCCCCGTTAGCTCGCGCGCAGAAGCGAATGCATACAGAAACCCCTTCCACATATGTAAACGGTGTTCAAACCACACATGTGAGGTATCGCCGCGATCGTTAGAGCAAGGGGAATAATTTGAGCCCTAGACCTCCTCTGTAACTCAAAGATGGCAACCTGTAGAAATTTTTAAATTGTCGCCTATGGGGATTTTTAGGTACCAAAGTTTGTCACCATTCTGTGAGCGTGCGCAATTTTGAAACATGGCATGTTGGGTATCTATTTACTCGGCGTAACATTATCTTTCACATTATGGAAAAAAATTGGGCTAACTTTACTGGTTTCTTATTTTTTAATTAAAAAAAGTGAATTTTTTCCAAAAAAATTGCGTTTGGAAGACCGCTACGCAAATACGGTGTGATAAAAAATATTGCAATAATCTCCATTTTATTCTCTAGGGTCTCTGCTAAAAAAAAAAATATAATGTTTGGGGGTTCTAAGCAGTTTTCTAGCAAAACAACTGATTTTAGCTTGTAAACACCAAATGTCAAAAATAGGCCTAGGCAAGTGGCTAGGATGCATGATGATGCTCCTGGGATGTTAGGCCCCTCTATATGGCTAGGCTGTGAAAAAGTCTCACACATGTGGTATTGCCATACTCAGGAGGAGTGGCAGAATGTATTTTGGGGTGTCATTTTTGCTGTGTACATGCTATGTGTTAGGAATATCCTATAAATTGCCAACTTTGTGTAAAAAAAAAAAGTTTTCATTTTTTTCCCACATTTTCCAAAAACCTGTGGAAAAAAATGATATGTTCAAACGACCCATAATGCCTCATAGAATATACGTTGGAGTGTTTGCTTTCCAAAATGGGGTCATTTTGTGGACTTTTCCATTGTATTGGTGCTCTAGGGCCTTGAAAAGTGTGATAGGTAGTAAGAAAGTTTTATGTGTATTTATGCTCCTAGAACGCCTGAATGTGCTTCTTGGACGTGGAGTCTCTTTTTGTGGCCAGGCTGTGTAAAAGTCTCACACATGTGGTATCGCCATACTCGGAAGGAGTAGCAGAATGTATTTTTGGGTGTAATTTTTGCTGTGTACATGCTATGTGTTAGAAATAGCTTATAAATTGACAACTTTGTGGGAAAAAAAAGAAAAAAAAATTTTTTTCTTCATTTTCCCAAGAATTGTGGGAAAAAATTACAACTTCAAAAAACTCACCATGCCTCTTACTAAATACCTTGGACTGTCTACTTTACAAAAAGGGGTCATTTGGTCGGTATTTGTACTGTCCTGACATTTCAGGGCCTCAAGAAAGGAGATAGGCAGTCAGTACATCTGGTGTGATCAATTTTCAGTAATTGGTACCATAGCTTCTAGACTCAATAACTTTCACACAGACTAAATAATATACACTAATTTGGGTTAATTTTACCAGAGACATGTAGCAGTATACATTTTGGCCGAAATGTATGAAGAAAAATTTATTTTTTGCAAAATTTCCTAATTGAAACTAAAAAAAAGTGTTTTTTTTTCAAAATTTTTGCTCTTTTTTTGCATATATCACGAAAAAAAAACCCCCAGTTGTGATCAAATACCACCAAAAGAAAGCTCTATTTGTGTGAAAAAAATGATAAAAATTTTGTTTGGTTACAGTGTAGCATGACTGAGCAATTGTCATTCAAAGTGTGAGAGTGCTGAAAGCTGAAAATTGGTCTGGGCAGGAAGGGTGTCTAACTGCTCTGTATGGAAGTGGTTAAATAGGGTCTTTCTATTTTGCGGATTTTCACTTTTCGCGGGTGGGTCCGGAACGTAAACCCCGCGATGGAGGGGGGTTTACTGTAATAGGTGATATAAGAAAAAGGGCAGAGCTCGTACTAAAGAGCATCATGAATGACTTTCCTGGACAGATGACTCTCTAAGTACTGCCCTGATAGGGTAATTTGGGATTTTTATAACGAGTAGTAGTAAAAAATGATTAAAATATATAATTTTCATGAAAAACTACAATAGCATTAGACAAAGGATAAAAAAAGAGTTGTAACAATGAATTATCAACAAATGAGTTATTGTTGTATGTAGCTAAACTTCACACGTCCAGGAAAAGGGGCTTCAAGATTTCACAGTAACCCATCAAATCCAAAAATACTTAAAAGTAAATGCTGGCCTAAAAAAGAAAAAAAGAAAAACACAACAGCACACCGACTAACTGTCTGGGAAGCTGGATTGTAACAAATCGTTATGGGAAATACTAAGGCATTTAAGTGGTCCCTGTGCCCCATGGGACTGAACCCTAACGCTGACTGAAATCAGTCAAATCAAATTTGTCATCTTTAAAAAGTTAGAAGACATTAATGGGCTGTTATAGTGAATGATTAATACAGGGGTTAGAAAGTAACTGAAGGGAAAAACCATGTGCTGCTCCTACTGGAAGATTATTAAAATGGAAGGTGACTTAATGCTTGCAGAGACCCAGCTCTGCTCAGTATTAAGTCCCCCTCCATGCCTCCGTCACACATGCAGCACATGGTATGGGATAAGACACATTTCTGAAGGTAACTCCTAGGCTTATGGGATCAATGACAAATAATGAAAAGTGAAGAAGTCCACTGTTTTCAGCTGGTCATTAAGCAGGTTTTCCACCTTAAAATGATAGTAAAAAACCTTCCCTCATATCCCCAGCACTGCAGCCTGCCCATTCCTCTGTAATAACACCAATGTTGTTGCCACCCATAGCTGCCTGGCTTACCTGTCATGAGAAAAAAGCTGCTACAACTAATCTGTCCTTAAATGCTTATTGCCTGGCTGTTATGTTGAAGCTTTGACTTTCCTAACACAAAGATCGGTGATGCTGACACTTATGTTTGGCATGCTTGTTCTGATATTTGGAAAATTGTAGGTCAGACCCAGTCAGGCATTGATATTTTTCAGAAGGAAACCATCAACAGCAGACCCCATTATTCTGTTCCCGCTGCTACCCACTATCATCATGCACAGGGCTGCTGATAGGGGGGGGGGGACCACCAGTCCTCCTGTAGGGGGCCCAGGCACACAGGGGGGCCCCAACAGAATGGGGAATCAGTGTGGTTGGTTGGAGGGGCAACTACAGAAGGAAGCCCTGTGCGGCTCTCTGCAGCAGCTGAAAGCCAGTCTCCCCTTCCTGCCAGCTTTCAGCTGCTGCTGGGAGAGACACAGACACAGGGCATCGTTCCTGCAATTGCTTCTCCGACACTGATCCCCCTCCCTGTTCTGCTTGATTCTGATCCCCCCGCTTGTGTGCCCCCTTTCACTGTGCCCCCCACCCCCACAGCATTGCAGGCTATATATATATAAATTAATTTAACATTGTAATAAATAATTTTAAAAAATTGTACAATAAAATAATTGTAAACATTTTTAACCACTTTGCCGCTGCTCACTAGAGCTCTACTGCAGCAAAGTGGCTCTTGTAGGCATAGGTGTGCGCAGCCTATTGCATTAGGGTGTGCACCCCAAAGTTTAAATACACATGCATGTGTTTGCCTACATGTATATGGCCCCGGTACATTACTCTCCCTGCTGGCAAAGTGAAATAGAAGTGTGTGGCACTTCTCTTATGGCAGAGCAGGTCCGAGGGAGATCTTTCCCATCTCCTCACTGGCAAACAGAGCGATAATGCTAATGTGCCCTAGGGGATTAAGGTGTGCCCAGGCACACCCGGCACACCCTGTGCGCACGCCTATGCTTGTAGGTCTGGCGACGTAGACCTACGTCGCCAGACACTCCCCCTTCTCGGCGGCACGCGCGCGCCGCTGGAGGCTCGCTCCCGCTGTATTCAGTCACAGCGGGAGTCGGGCCAGGGGAGGAGCAGCGGTGATTGCCGCTGCTCTTCCCCGATCGCCGGGGAATCGAGTGTGGAGATCCACCTGCTTGTGTAAACAGAGTGGGCGGATCTCCTAAGTGACAGGCAGGGTCAGATTGCAGGGTTCAGCATAGC
The DNA here is from genome assembly GCF_965119305.1 of Pelophylax lessonae. Classification (NCBI taxonomy): domain Eukaryota; kingdom Metazoa; phylum Chordata; class Amphibia; order Anura; family Ranidae; genus Pelophylax; species Pelophylax lessonae. The sequence goes on along the minus strand of NC_138771.1, from coordinate 463,042,036 downwards.
TGAACCTGCGATCTGTCCGTGTGTCACTCAGTCACCTCCCCCCACACATGTCAGTAAGCACCAGGCATACATTAACCCCTCCCTCTCCAATAAAATTAACCCCTTTACTGCCAGTGTAATTTTACAGTAACAGTGCATATATATAGCACTGATTACTGTAGAAATGTCACTGGTACCCCCAAAAGTGTCAAAAATGTCAGTCAAGGGTCCGATCTGTCTGCCGCAATGTCGCAGTCCCGCAAAAAAAATCGCAGATCGCCGCCATTACTCGTTAAAAAAAAAACACCCAAAACTACAGAAATCTTTCCCTTAGTTAGTAAACACAATAACTTTTGCGCAAACCAATCAAAATATGCTTATTGCGATTTTTTTTACCAAAAATATGTAGCAGAAAACAAATTGGCCTAAAATGATAAAAAGTTTTGGTTTTTACATTTTTTTTGGGGGGAATTTCATATAAAAAAAATGTGAAAAATATTGTTATTTTTTCAAAATTTATGCTATTTTTTGTTTATAGCGTAAAAAGTAAAAATCGCAGAGATGATCAAATACCACCAAAAGAAAGCTCTGTTTGTGGGAAAAAAAGGACGTAAATTTAGTTTGGGTACAGCATTGCACGACCGCGTAATTGTCAGTTAAAGTCGCACAGTGCCATTTTGCAAAAAGTGGCCCAGACGTAAGACAGCAAAATCCTCCGGTGGTAAAGTGGTTAACATATAAAAAATATATATAATTTTTTTTTTTTTAAGGTTAAAAAACAATTAAAAAGGGCCAATGTACACAGGTTCACAGGTTCTCTATGTTTGTGTCCACTAATAATAATTTTATTGAAAATATTATCTTGCTATATTCGAGGGGGGGGGGGGGGCTGCTAGTTAGGCTGTACGGAGCCCCATGATTTCTAACAGCAGCCCTGATTCATGCACACCAACCCCCTAAACTGTCATTAGCTGCACTTTCTGGCATCTCCTTGAACCACTGCAGCCAGCAGGAATATCTGGCACTGCCAGGTATTGGGGAGCATATGACCGGTTCCCCTGTGACAGTGTCCAGGCCTAGCAGCCAATCAGTCATGTGACTTGCGGGAGTAATATAACCGATCCATTCAGGTCACTAATTTTGGTGTGGGCTGCAGATGGATTTGGCAAGGTACTGCAAGGGCGTGCAGGTATGATGAATATATAGGGTGTGGGGGTTGGGCGGGGTGGAACTTTGTAGAGAAACTGTTACATTCTCCTGCATATAGGTAAGGTGTCAGTGTCTCTTTAAGGTTGTAGTAAACTCACTTAACATGTACCTACAGGCAAGCTTACAATCAGACTTACCTGTAGGTACAATGAATATCTCCTAAATGTGCATTGTTTGGGAGATATTAACACTGGCAATAGCTGATGACATCACCAGCCCGTGCACAGTGATGCTCAGGGCACACATGTACCAGAGTGACATCATCGCAGCCCTGGCCATTCCAGAGGCCAGAGCCCATGAACCCGGAAGGAAGACCAGGTGAAGATGGGAGCCCTGGCTGCAGTGACAGCGCGCTGCTGGAGGGATCAGTTTGCAAGGTAAGTACAGTATGTCATAATGTGCTAGTATGCGGGGCATACTAGCACATAATGGCATAAAACTACAGGGGATCAATTTTTTTTTTTTTTTGAGGGGGGGGGGGGGGGGAGTGCTTTACTACCACTTCAGGAAAACTTTGGGATGCAGTAAAAAGATGAGCAACTGAAAAACAACAGACTTACTGGCTGGATCACCAGATGAAAATAACGAAAACCTAAAAAATAAAGCTAATGCATCCATCAAATCTAAGACACATGTAATCAATGTCCAAAGCTTGCCTCCCCAACCTCTGCAACATCCCTAAGATACGCCCCTTCTAAACTAATGACACCACTAAGCTCCTAGTTCACTCCCTGGTCATCTCCCGCCTCGACTACTACACCTCCCTTCTCATTAGCTCACCTTTACATAGACTATTCCCCCCCCCCCCCTTTCAGTCCACTATGAATGCTGCAGCCAGGCTTATCCACCGTTCCAACCATTATTACTCCTCTCTGTCAATCCTTCCACTGGCTTCTGCTTACCCAGCAAATTAAATTCAAGATACTAACAACAACTTACAAAGCTATCCACAACTCGGCCCCCAGCTACATTACTAACCTTGTCTCAAAATACCAAACTAATCATTCTCTTCATTCGTACCAAGACCTCCTGCTCTCTAGCTCCCTCCTCACCTCCTCCAATGCTCGCCTCTAGGACTTCTCCTGAGCCTCTCCTATCCTATGGAACTCCCTACTCCAAAACATCAGACTATCTCCTACTCTGTCCACTTTTAGATAATCCCTGAAAATTCATCTCTTCAGAGAGGCCTACCCGGCCCCCCTAACAGCTGTACATTTGTTTTCTTCATCAGCTCATCCCCCACAGCTTTTACCTTTAGTATAACTTGACCCTCCCGCCTAGATTGTAAGCTCTAATGAGCAGGGCCCTCTGATTCCTCCTCTGTAGAATTGTATTGTAACTATACTGTCTGGCCTTATGTTGTAAAGCACTGCACAAACTGTTGGCGCTACATAAATCCTGTATAATAATAATAATAATATATCATTTGGGCTCCATGCACACTAGCGTTTTTTTTTTTTGTTTAAGCCCCTAGAAGCTGTTATTAGCATTTCTTTCTGCTCCTAGAAGCTAAATAGTGTTATCCTATGTGTCTATGCACTCTACTTTAGGCTATTAGCATTTTTTGAGCTTCAACGTCTAGGAGCATAAAAAAATAGTTTTTTGTAGAGTTTCTTGGAGCGTTTTTCAAGCAGAAAAAAATGCTTAATGCTTCTAACTGCTTCTAAATGCTACTAAAATATTACTAACAGCTTTTTTTTTTTTTTTTTTTTAGCTTTTTTGTTAGCTTTTTTCTTCATGTAATCCAAAAACACTAATAAAATTCTAATACTCCTAAATGCTACTAAAAGCTGGCACAAAAATGCTATGATCAACATTTTTCATCCAGCATTTTTTATAGCTTTTTTGAACTCATGAAAACCGCTAGTGTGCATGGAGCCTAAGGCCTGTGTAGGAGGGTGTTGTTGGCATAATGTTGGCATAATGTTGCATTTCACCTGCTTGGCTTGTAGTGCAAACGCATCTCAAAAGGACTTGCTGTGTTCCCACTAGCCCAACCAACTAACATTAAAAGGAAAAAAATTCAGTATAATATTAACAGTGTTGTCATCTCCAAAACCACCACCTCTTATACTGCTGAACCAAAACAACCAATGGGCCAGATTTTTCAAAAATAAATAGTTTCCTCCATCCACACAAACAAAGTGGATGGAGGAGTCCCCCTCATACCCTCTCTTCCACCCCCCCCCCCTCCTTGCCCCACAATGACATTGTATTCTGACAGCTGCACCCCACCCACCACTGTCAGCGGCTGCAATCTATTGGCTGCAGAAGCTGTTAGAGAACAAATTTCCAATACTTCCCTTCAACAGAAGTCAATCAAACTCTATTGAGCAGGGACAGCTATACACTGATGGAAATGCAGCCAGTCCCTGCTGAATTGGCCAATTTTCAATTAGTGTATGGACAGCTTTAGTCTATACTATAGTATTGAAGTAGGTAATCTGTTGACCTGCTTTTATTTGTGTGGTAAAGTGTTCCCTATTTTTCTACTTTTTTTACGTATTATATACAGTGGCTTAGTGGTCTTGCAGCACTGTGGTCCTTAGTTTGAATCTCAGCAAGAACCCTATCTGCATGGAGTTTGCATGTTCTCCTTGTGCTCCATACTCCAAAGACATGCTGGTAGGTTAATTCGCTCCTAAATTAGCCCTACTAGTATGTGAGATAGGGGCCTTAGATTGTAAGCTCTTCGGGGTAAAGAGGTAAAATGTAAAGCACTGTGGAAATTGTAGGCTCAATACAAATACCTGTAATTAAAAAAATAAATCTTCTCATTTTGGTTTGCTGACATACTGCTAACTATAATTATAACTAATAACTTATTTTGTAAGTAGCTATCTATTCATAGACGTATGTATGTAAGTTTTTTATTTAAACAGCTGTATATACTGTATATATAATGTCTATAATATGGATCTCCCTCTCTATTCCCAGAGAAGCAGTGTTCAGACCCATGTTAACAAGCTCCTGAAGAAGCGCGATGTGGTGCGAAACATGTTGAGCTAAACCAGTTAGCAACCATTGGATCCATCACCTGGATACTGGTCACCTATACTGACCTTACGCTTATGGCTTTGGCCATTAGGTTATAGTATTTTTTGATTTTTGGAGTTTGACATCCAATATCTAGGTTAAATGGTTCACCATTGTGTTGGGTTCAGAACTTATGGGAAGATTATTGTTCTCTAAAACTAAAACAATTTTTTTATGTGATATTTTAATGGATTTATAATAAAATATAATTCTTATGAAATGTAATGTCCTGTAGGACTATGTTGTGCCACCAATGTCCATTCATCTTCGTTCTTTGTTTAATGTAATCCAGGATGAGGCATGGTTTATTATGCCAGTGTCCACAGTGCCACTCTGTGGTCACACCCAACAAACTAACTACTGCTAACTATAGTCATTTAACTGAGTCACATACAGCATATGTGATCTTTATGTAAATACTATTTAAAGAGTTACATGGACATTATTCTGTACTCTTGTTCTTTTAAATATGCAATAAATACTTAATGTATAAAAAAATGTATATTCTTCCTATATATGGACATATATGTGGACACTTTCAGGATTCCTGAAGATGTTATTATTTGTTGCCTTGCTCTGGAATCTCTAAACATTTTGGGGGTAATTTTGCCATCAGACCCTTGAGATGAAAGGGGCTGCTGAAAGTAGGCACATAATTCTATGTAATCCAAATTCCAGGATGCCTTTCCACCTTTCTCTGCAAGTCTTTGGTTGGTGGACTACACATACATATTTCTGCATATAAAGCAGTAACCCTATGTTTTGAAATGTCCATAAAAACGAGGCTGTATGGCTAAGGACATAAGGGGTGGATCACCCACAAAGGCGCATCATTATACATGAGTCCATGTCATCATTGCCTGAAGAAAGTAACTTGTCCAATCAATGATCTGCTGCAGATTTACATGCTTATTTGCTGTTGAAATATGGATTAAAAAAAAAAAAAAATACTTTTGCAATAAATTGTTTCCAAATCAGTAATATTTAATTGGCTCACAGCATCAAATACTATTTGATACATTCTGAAGAAGAATTATGGCGTTAATAAAATACAAACATACTGTAAATACCAAGGGCTGACTGGCAACTTTCAGCCCAGAAGGCAAGTACAAACCAGAGGCCCATGGTGCAGCGACTCGGCCCCCCTCCCACTCTCTCTCTTTCCGGACTCCTCCTGACCCCCATTCCAGGCTGAAGCTTCGCTCCAGGTACTCTCTACTCACTGGTCGAATCTGGTTTCCCGACCTGGCCAGCAGGGGCGGTTGGGGGGGGAGCTGGGACATCTCGGTCGGGGCTTGCCAGAGGAGGAGAGTCTCCAGTAGGGCATGGAACCGGCCTCTGCTCAAATACAGCTTACACCATCCATACTGGGGGGAGGGCTGCACTCTGTCCTTATCTTTGTCCTGCACTCAGTAGGTCAGTGTGGGGGCTTTTTACTTCTCTTCACAAGGAATCCTTTAGGCATGTCTGTGGCAGAAGCAGTGCAGCCTTTTTATGGGGCATCAGAGTGGCCCAGGGGGGCAATTGCCCCCCTGCCCCCTGTCCCAGTCCTCCCCTGATAAATACCCACCTCCATGCTGTAGCATTGTGTGACTTGCAGCTGTCTCTCTCCAGCTGCAGATCTCCCTCTGACAGATCACATGACCTCTGATCAGTCGGGTCTCGTTCTGCTGGCAGCGGAGAACATTGACTGTTAGTCAATGCACCCTACTCTGCTCCTTCAAGCTTACCTGAGCAACAGGCTGGGGAGGAGGCATGAAGAGCTGGTTCTGGTTCTCAGCCATGTGCTGAAAGGCAGAGCCAGCTGTTAATCGGGCAGCCAGGTGGATCCTGACAATATTTTTGGGATCCTTCCTGAATGTGGTGCAGGTCTGCCCCGCCAATGAATTGTTCTTATTCTTACATGCTGTAATCCAGAGCAACCAATCAGTATTCCTCTTCTGCCTGCTAAAGGCTGCCAAGATAAAAACGTATTACAGCCCAGCTTTAGACCCTGTGCACTTATGCCAGCCATAGATGGCTGGAATCTCTGCCGGTTCAGCAGGAACTGACCAAGATTTGAACCGTGTATGGGCAGGCTGAATGCACCAATTTGATCGTTCGAACAACAAGGTCTGCTGGATTTTACTTGCTACTATTGCTAGTGGCTAGTATAGTTGCTAGCAATTATCGATGTCTTCTCCCGCAGGAGGTGGCTTTCCCCACCCGGTCCTCCCACCGGGAGTAGACAACGGCTCAGCAGGAGAGATTGCCACATCAACACTGTCTGTGTTGATGTGGGAATCAAGCAAATTTTTTTTTCTTCAACTCGTGGTTGCAGGAAAGAAATTTGCACTATGTATGGCCTGCCTTAATAATGTAGTACACCAGGTCAGACACGTCCCCTTGCCTTTGATGCAATACAGAATTTGCTCTATATCTGTATACAGTACACTGTGATAAAGCTTGTGCTGTGGGGGTCTCTATTACTCAACCCAGACTGCCACAGAGCACTGCAATGTGGGGGCTGGAAGTTGTATTTTCACTGAGAGACAAAATATTGTAGACCCTTGTGTACTAGCCTGTATCAGTCCTGTGATAGTTAGACTGACAATTACTTAGTCAAGCAACTGTACCAAAATTAATTTTGTATCATTTTTTTTCTAAATAGATGGAGTATTCTTTTGGTGGTATTTAATAACCACTGGAATTTTTATTTTTTTTACTATAAAAAGAAAAAAAAACCTTGCTTGTAGAAAATATCAAATACAAATACCAGGACGGTAGAAACACCCCCACAACTACCTCTTTTTATAAAGTAGACACCCAAGGTGATCCTAACTTGCAGCAATTTTTTGGGGAATGAATAAACATGCAGGTATTGAGGTGGTAAAAACATGAGGCTTGCTAATGGTGTACTAGATACAGCACATGATTAATGTACAGGTCATACACAGAAGAGGGGGGTGGTGAAGGGATTAATGTACAGGTCACATACAGTGGGAGTATGGAGACAAGGGGGTTAATGTGCAGGATAAGGTAGGTGAAGGTGTTAAATGGTTAGTTCACCTTTACCATAAAAATGCCTATGCAGGTACTGTAGGTGGCACCTGTACATAAAGACAAATTGTGCAGCTTTCACTAAAGTCGCATAATGTCCTTGCTATAGGTGTAGACAAATGACCTACCTACAGAAGCCTGGCTGAAACATTATGCAGCTTTACCTAAAGCTGCATAATTCCCTTGCTACAGTATAGGTGTAGACCATTTGTGTACCTTTCAAAGCCTGGCCGAAAAACTTTCAGAGATGGCATCATCCTGTCCTGTCTTGTTGCTAGGACATTGTTAAGACACTCCAGGCTGTGTGCAGTGATGTCATTGTGGCGCTGTTTAACACCAGAATTGACTTCTTTGCACCGGAAGTAACAGGGAGCATTTCAGAGAATACTGGAAGCTGGTGCTTCCTGAGTATTTTCTGGTGGTTGATACCTTTTTGAGCAATTGGTGCCTTTGAAGAGGAGACATGAGGCTTTTCCCCTCCCCTTGGTAGACCTATATATACATTTTCAATGGCCAAGTCTAGGTTGTTGATGCTGCCATGGTGGCATTGTAGTGATCTCTTATAACTTCAATTTGGGAGTCCATGCATGTTTTTGGTAAGATCCTACTTGTTTCCCAGCTATTTTTGGGGTACTTTATTTTTTCTCCTTTTTGACTCTTTTGTTTGGGGCAACCTGTCCCCCTGTCGCCTGGCTTTGTTTAGATATTTACTATTTTTTATTTCTATGTGTAGTTATTCTGTTTTGTGCTCTATATTTGGCTGAAAAACTTCCTCACATTAGTTTTTACCTATTAAATTATTATTAATATAATTTTAAATATATTACTTAGATATTGTTTGTTTGAGAAGGAGGAATCTCTGGCGCTCCCTGTGCTCCCTCTATCTTCTCACTATATTGGTCACCGGCAACCTATAGATATAGTAGTTTCTAGTTTGGGCTAATTCTCTGTACTTTCTTATCTGACATTGTAAGCTATTGCTACTTATAAATAATGACTAGCATTTGTTGTGTTTTACATTTGTGTATGTCTTTTTGATATTTACACTTACATTGCAGACTTACCACCAATCTCTCCCTGATGAAGATTTTTCAGAAATTGAAATGTGTCAAGCTTACATGTAACAATCGGTCAAAATTTGATTGATTGTAAAAAAATGTATAAATATATCCATCTGTTATGTGTTGATAGATGGTTCTACACAAGTTAGGGTCCAACGCTTTAATCAGCCTTGAATTTATCAATGTTTTATGTAATATTCAATAAAATGTATTGTTTTATGTTGTGTTTCTCTTTTGGTGCCTAAAAAATCCCAACTTTTAGGACTTCTCTTGATGGTTTTCTATATTTTGGGGATGTAACACCCTGGACAACTTCAGACTCTAATGTGAAGTGTTAGAGTTATTAGTCTGCTTATGTTAGCTCTCAACCAAAATGTTAATCCAAGAAATCAGGGCTGGGACAAGGGGTAGGCAGGAGGGACAGCTGCCCTGGGCACTGTGGTATCATGTAAGGTGTGGGGGCACAGTGAGGAGATTGAGGGGGGAGGGAATTTGTGTTAGGAGGAAGAATTTGAAGGGCAGCAGGGTAAAATGATTGTTCTAGGAGGGGAAATTTGAGGGGGTGGGGCTTCTAGGAGTGGTGATTCAGGGGGGTTTGTTGCGAAGGGGGTAGGAGAAGAGGATTTGTGGTAGGATGGGGGATTTGGGGGGGTTTGTGCTAGAAGAGGTGATATGGTGAAAGGGGGAGGAGATTTGTGCTAGTAGGAATAATTGGGGGTATATTTGTTCTAGGAGGGGGATTTTGAGTGGATGGGGTGAGAATGTGTACTGGGAGGGGAAATTTGAGGAGTGGAGGACTTGTGCTAGGAAGGGAGATTTTTTTTTTTTTTTTTTGGTGGGGGACATTTGTGCTGGGGGAATTTGGCGGATAGAGGGAGCAAAGATTTATACTGGGAAGGGGGATTTCAGCAGTTGGGATCCTTTGTACTGGGAGGAGGGCGCATTTATGCATAGAGGCTAATCATTCAGATTAATGCCCAATTTGTTTGGGGGAAGGGGGGGCAGTTTGGCATCTTCGCCCTGGGCTCTAGGTAACCTTGTCTCGGCACTGCAACAAATGTGTGATCACATGTGCAGCATCATGACAATTGCAGATCAAACAGAGGCTAAGATGGCAGCTTCTTTGGCTATAAATGATATGTTGCGCATTATTGCAATTTTAGTCTCTCGTTTTGCATAGCTTATTTTTGCTCCATCTGCAGTGGAGTGACTGTCAGCTACGCCATTCGCAGACAATTGTGGTCTGATTATATAGACACTTACCTATGGTTTATGCTATACCTGGAGAAAAGGTAATCTTGTTTCATTTTCACTTTCATTATTGAGCTACATATCACATTGCATTTATTGTTTGAAGTTTGTATTTTATGTAGAGTTATCTTTTGTGTCATTTCCAGTTTGATCATATATTGTGAATACATGTCTTGTGAATAAATATTCTTATATATATTCCATACTGTAGACTGTTTTCACTAAGATTGGTATATGCTTTTAAAAAGAAATTAATCAATTAAAAAGAATTCGCTACATATTGATTTGTGGAAATAAGTTGAGATTCTCCTACCTCACAGATCTTTGCTTATTGACATAAATAGACACTGTTATATTCAGAGCAGTATAAATATTCTGACAGATAAGAGGGTTTAGTTCCACTTAAAGTGAAGTAAAGCCATAGATACGAACCGGAATTGCCTTTTCTGAGACTAAACCTGTATAAAATGAATTCTATCTGGTTGATGTGGGTTACTACAACTTGGCATTAAAACGTGTTAGGGCTCTTTCACACGGTCTGCCTCTGTAGGCGGATATGTGCTGCTCAGCGGGGATCGATCCGCGATCCCCGCTGAGCCGGCGGATGACAGCTCCGTCTCTGCTTGCAGTGCGGAGAGGGAGGTGTCACAGCCCCCGCTGCTCTCTATGGGGAATCGGATGAGAGCGGACCGCCTGTCCGCTGTCATCCGATCCCATCCGATCCGATCCCCAGAAAGGATGGAAAATAGGGTTTCCATCCGTCCGGATTTCACTGACAGGATCGGATGCGGATGGCAGCGGGTGTCAGCGGACATGTCACCGCTGACATCCGCTGCTCCATAGGGCTGAATGGGGCATCCGATCAGATCCGCCTAAAAAACTGACAGGCGGATCTGATCGGACCACCCGTGTGAAAGAGCCCTTAAGAACTATTTATTGCATTGCATGGGTATTTGTGTGCTACCCTTAGTTCAAAACAGAAGTAGAGCTATGAAAACGATTACCTTTTAAACAATGTGATTTTCTCAGTAAATCTTGCTCTGTTAATCTTCAGAAAATAGTTGTTATCATACAAGGATAAATTAAGGAATCTATTTTTTACCCTTTTCTAAACATAGTTTTATCACAAATAAACAATATGCAAAAGACTTGACGGATTAAAGACACATTCCCTTGAAGGAAGCTTGTACAGAGATATATCTGTAGACCTAGGCCAGCTATACACTAGTAGAACTCTGAAGTTTTATTTCATTTTAGGAACATTCATTTGATTGTGGGGTCGACATATGTTTTTGACCATAGTGATGAGAAAATTCGAAGGAACAGGATGGAAATTTTTTCTTGAATTTCTAACAGTGTGTATGGTTTTTATTCTGTTTTTCCATTTATTCCAAAATTGAATGTTACAAGCAAACTAAATCTTGAACAACTTTCAAATGTTCTGAGAAAATATGTGTTTTCATAAAACAATTTTGTATTGTATAGCCAACTTTAGAACCCTGACCTCCCTCCTATAATACTAAGCCTATCTGTCCCTTGGTTTTTAGGGCTTTTTAAGCTGCTAACCTGGAACAAGCATACAACAGGTAAAGTCAGGGCTCCTGAGCTGCATACTTGTCCCACGTCAGTGCAGAAACACAATGCTTTAGGATTAGCATGACAGCCAGGCAACCATGTGCAAAGTGGTAAAATCAGCGCAACTAATAATCTTAATAAGTGATGATGCACGGGTATAGTGCAAAAGAGACTAGGTGTAAAAATAAGGTGCTATTATTCAATGTAAAGTGGCACAGTGCTTAACACGGTTCACCATCAACCGTAATGTTCAGGTGTGGTGTAAAAGGTGCAAATTAGCAAAAATCTGTGCAATTCATAAATATATGAATACATATTATACAGCAGCTATACCAAAAAACTTCCTCACTGAAAAGGTGCTATAATATATAAGATGTAAGGGTACAGCGCTATATAAAAACAATTAATATAAGGTGCTTAATAAACCTTAAGGTGACATGGTGCTAATGCAGTATCCATATAGTATACAATAGGTTACATATAGATATCTCACAATATCAAAGGAGCATAAAAAAAGAGAGGGACAACAATAAAGTGCGTAAGAAGTGTTCAAGTACAATCCAAAAATGTCCCAGTGTAAACTCAATATATAAAGTAATTGATAGATGTCTCCATCCACAATGTGCTCATAAACACCACCACCAATAGCCACAAGATGGCCTCTCACCTCAAATAAATGTAGGAGAAGCAATAAATCCTTAATGAAGGTGGGTCCGGAAAGCTGGATGCCAATCACTGGACTGCTAGTGTATCGAGCTCAGCACAATCAATTAGCATGAAAAGAAAGGTAGCAAGAGATCTAAGTGCTCTCTGTAAATCAACCCTCAATTAAATGTAGGAGAAGCAAACAATCCTTAATAAAGGTGGGTCCGGAAAGCTGGATGCCAATCACTCGACTGCTAGTGTCTCGAGCTCAGCACAATCTTTGTGGTGGTGAAGAGAAATTGCCCATTGCTCAAGGAACCCCTAGCAACCTCAGGAGGAACCCTAGGGATCCACGAAACCCTGGTTGAGAAACCCTGGTCTACGGTTTCCAGCCTTACTGAACAGCCATTTTCAAGAACATGTGCATGGGGAATATTGCATTTGGACTTGTTAACAATGGTAGTGTACATCTAGAATCGATACGGTTTTTTAGAATGTGGGATGTGTGCTTCAGATATGCGTGTTGAGATATAATTATTCCCTAGCTCTTGCTTGGGTATTAGAAGTTAATAAAGGGTCAGTGATCTTAGGGTGGCTTTAAACTTGTCATCTGTCACAGAGGCCTCCTAACCTATTCTCATGGAGAAAAGTGAATAAACCATTAGAAATGTAAACTCCTATCTCTATGTGGGCAAGTCATATAATATGTACCACGATACAGAGGCGTAACTAGAACCTTCAGGGCCCTGGTGCAAGAAACCATGAAGGGCCCCCCGGACCCTTGGCTGGGGCCCTTCCCTTCAAGCCTGGGGCTCTTCCCACTGATCCTGGGGCCCTTTCCTCTCATTGTGGGACCCTTTCACAAGTTCTGCAGTGGGCCCCTTGCTGCCATCTTGAGGCCTCCCCACGGTGGTGGAATGCCAGGGCCCGGTTGCAAGTGTGACCTTTGCGATCCTGGAAGTTCACCCACTGGTGTCAGTAGTTTGTATTTTTTGGTATTTTAATTGTATTATTTTTTTTATTTTATTTTTTTACAATGTCACTAACTATGACTCTGTCCATTCAGAAAAGGAAGAAGCTGGTAAATTACATATTTACTGACCCCTTCCTGGTTCTCTAGTGTGACACATTCCCTGCAGCAGTCAGCAGGAGAGGGAAGGGAGCACAGTGGGGGGGGGGGGACCAGGGGAGCACACAGGGGACCAGAGACAGCAGATCACAAGTGAACTGGATAGGAGGAGTGGCGGGGGCAGCATACAGAGGAACCAATCTCGTCCATTTTCCTCCTGCATCTACAGGAGGAAAAAGGAGGACAGTGATTTCTCTACATGCTGCCCCTGCCCCCCTCCCACCTATCCAGGTGTACAGGGGAGCCGCCCAGGCCCCCTGGAGCATGGGGCCCAGTTGCAATTGCAACCCCTGTAGTTACGCCCCTGCCACGATATGCAGCATTGTTCTAGGAAATTATCCTGCTTCACTCAACATTCTTAGGGACACATCTGCCTGTCTATGAATATTGACTAAGGATTCCTATAGACCAGTGATGGTGAACCTTGGCACCCCAGATGTTTTGGAACTACATTTCCCACGATGCTCAACTACACTACAGAGTGTATAAGCATCATGAGAAGGTAGTTCCGAAACATCTGGGGTGCCAAGGTTCGCCATCACTGCTACAGGCAGATGAATGTTTGTTAAGTACCACAATATTTTTAACGCCTTACAGTGAGGGTTCAATTTTACTTTAAAACAGAAACTCCAGCCAAAAATAACAAGATAAAAGAATAACTCTTAGAGAAGAGAAGTGCGGGATCCTAAGAAAACATACATACTCACTTAGATGACTGCAGCATCAATCCAGGCCACAGCTGTAGCCTGCAGTCACTGCTTTGTGCTTTGCCCTTTCAGCACTCACTGGAGTGCCACACTATGGAGGGGGCAGGGGTGGCTGGCTCCAGATCCCAGCAGTTTGCTGAAAAGCTGAGGAAGCTGCTGGTCAGGCATCTGGGAGAATACCAACATTATTGTCGGGGTCCCTGCAGAGCCGGGACTGGCTCTGTGACGTCGAATGGCAGTAGACTTTAGTCGGCTAAATCTGGGTCACAGGAGTTCAGAATTCAATTTACTTCTGTGACCCACAGCAGAAGTTTGGCCAAAACAGCTTCGGTCATACTTCTCCTTTAAATAGTCTTAACGTAATTTTGCTGCAATAGTGTTTCAGTCTAGAGGTTTTCCCCACAGTACTTTTTTTTCTTCCACTAGATGCCCTCAGTCTGATGATCAACAACAACTTCCTCTGAGCCCAGGTCATCCTGGACCCACCTCAGCCTGTGACTGGGCAGTAAAAGGTGAAGCAGAACAGCGATGAGCCAATCTCTCTTTCATTCTTCTTTCTATTCCTATTACCAGGCATCCTGGCAGTCCTGAACCAATAAGCTCATTGTATTACTTCTTCCTCTCACTTCAGCCCTGCTGTACAGGGACTGCAAGAGGCTGAAACCACAAGGCATTCACATATTTTCACTGTTTGTATTAAAAAAATATATACTTTAATGTAATAATGAATACAGAGTTTGCTTAATCTGTGCCTTTTTTATCTTCAGCGTTCAATATCATTATATGATTTCCTAAATATGTTCAGAGATCTTGTTCAGTATGTTTGTGTACATCTATGTGTCTGTGATCCTACAGTGCAAGTGTACCATAGCAATTTATTCCAGCTCTTATTCATTTTCTTTGTAGACCATGCCCAATAGGCATGCATGATTCTTATGCCTAAAAGCATATTTTCATATTACTGATCATAGTGACAAATCAAAAGCACCTTTACATTGTAGTGGACTAAAAAGGGTCGATTCACTAATTGGTGAGGACTATCCAATCATTACCCTTTAATGCAATAGGCCTTTTTCTAAAAGAATAACCAGAAACTTCATAAAAGGCCTGCACTTCCCATAGCAGTCAATTACATCCCAGATGTCATTTTTCTGAGTCAGCTTAGAAATTGAAAACTGAAAAATGATTGGTTGTTTAGGCGTTTTCCAGCGCTTCTGAATTTTATAAATCCATCTCTGTATTAAAGGGAAAAAAAACTGTATATTAAAAAGTGTTATATACTGATAACTGTATGGGGTTAATAATTATTATTAAAGTATTCAGTTTATTAATGTCTTTTTTATTTTACCACATTTATATGCAGATCAAGCTGACTAGCAAAAGTGACAGCTACAGGGTTTGGAACTGGATGTTGCTTACATTGATCAGTGTTAATTTATTTGGTTTAAACCTTTTATCTGCTTTTTAACTGCTTTAAAAATGTTATCTCGAGTTAAGCTTTAACCTTTTTTCCACTTGCTGAAAGTCTATTCAGAATTACATATCCATCTAAAACTACCCAACAGTTTGAATGTAGAACAAAGAGTGTTGTCACCCTGTTATAGGTAATGGAAAAATAACAAATCTACTGGCAGGATCAACAGATAATAAAACTATCTTACCACGAACTCATAAAAACAAAATCAGCCACATTCATGCTAGTGTCAGGCTGCATGATAAACGTATTTGTTTTCGTTTACCTATAATACTACTTTTATAGTTAGTCACTCATTTTAAGTGTTCATCTAAGGAGAAACATATTATTATGGGTAGAAGTGTGTGTGTATGTGTGTGTGTATGTGTGTCAGGAGTAGCAACATTAAAAAGTAGCTGTACAGTAAAACTGAAATCAACCATACATTATTCGTGTTCTCTGTAACTGCTTAATATACTGATTGTAGGCATATACATATGTAATCAGTCAATTAAGAGAGGAAGAAATGGAAAAGGAAAGGAAAGGATAGGAAGAAGGAAAAGGGGAAGGAAGAACGAAAAGAAAGGAAAGGGAAAAAGAAAAGGGAATGTAAGGGAAAAAGGAAATGAAGGATGATCTCTGTAACTGCTTATTATACTGATTGAAGGCATATACATATGTAATCAGTCAATTAAGAAGGAAAGACATGGAAAAGGAAAAGAAAGGAAAGGGAAGGAAAGGAAAGGAAAAGAAGAAGGAAAAGGGAAAGGAAGGAGGAACGGAATGGAATGGAAAGGAAAGGAAAGGAAAGGAAAGGAAAGGAAAGGAAAGGAAAGGAAGAAGGAAAAGGGTATGTCAAGGAAAAGGGAAATGAAGGATGATCTCTGTAACTGCTTATTATACTGATTGTAGGCATATACATATGTAATCAGTCAATTAAGAAGGAAAGGAAAGAAAACAAATGGAAAAGGAAAGGAAAGGAAGAAGGGAAAGGGAATGTAAGGGAAAAAGGAAATGAAGGATGATCTCTGTAACTGCTTATTATACTGATTGAAGGCATATACATATGTAATCAGTCAATTAAGAAGGAAAGAAGTGGAAAAGGAAAGGAAAGGAAAGGAAAGGAAAAGGGAAAGGGAAAGGAAAAGAAGAAGGAAAAGGGAAAGGAAGAAGGAACGGAATGGAATGGAAAGGAAAGGAAAGGAAAGGAAAGGAAAGGAAAGGAAAGAAAGGAAAGGAAGAAGGAAAAGGGTATGTCAAGGAAAGGGGAAATGAAGGATGATCTCTGTAACTGCTTATTATACTGATTGTAGGCATATACATATGTAATCAGTCAATTAAGAAGGAAAGGAAAGAAAACAAATGGAAAAGGAAAGGAAATGAAAGGAAAGGAAAGGAAAAGAAGAAGGAAAAGGGAAAGGAAGAAAGAAAAGAATGGCAAGGAAAGAAAAGTAAAGAAAAGAGAGAAGAAAAAGAAGGAATGAAAGGTAAGAGAGAAGGAAAGGAATGGAAAGGAAAATACGAAGGAATGGAAATGAATGGAAAGGAAAGTGAGAAGGAATGGAAAAGGAAAGGAAAGCAAAAAGGAATGGAAAAGTAAAAAAAGGAAAGAGGGAAGATAAGGAATAGAAAGGAAAGTGAGAAGGAAAGGAAAGGTAAAGGAAAGTAAGAAGGAAATGAAAAAGGAAAGGAAAGGAAAGTGAGAAGGAAAGGAAAGTGAGAAGGAAAGGAAAGGAAAGGAAAGGAAAGGAAAGGAAAGGAAAGGAAAGGAAAGGAAAGGAAAGGAAAGGAAGGAAGGAAGGGAAAAGGAAAGGAAAGCTAAAAGGAATGGAAAAGAAAAAAAAGGAAAGAGCGAAGGTAAGGAATAGAAAGGAAAGTGAGAAGGAAAGGAAAGGAAATTAAATGAAAAAAAAAGGAAAGGAAAGTGAGCAGGAAAGGAAGATAAAGAGATGGAAAGGAAAGGAAAGTGAGGGAGCAAGGTATGAATGATGGAAAGTAGGAAAGGTAAGAAAGAATAATGTTCTGTAACCATAGCACCAAATCAAAAGTACTTTACACTTAAATGTTCCAAATTCCAAAGGAAGGAAGAAAGAAAGGATTAAAATGAATGAATGAATGTATGAATGAATGAATAAATGAATGGCCAATAATTCCCAGGGAGAATATTTATTCAGCATGAATCAAGCACACATTGTTGCTGTCAGAGTAGGCTGTAATGTCAGTGGCAGCTTCTCCTGTCACCAGGTATTGTCCAATCATACTTTCTTCTCATACAACAAAGCGTTCACCCTGAACTCCTTCTATGACTGTAGTGCGAGCCATCAGACACAATGAAAGTAACACATCCCAGATGTGAGGGTAGATTACAGAGAGTAGAGCCACACATCGACAGCTAAAATATGCACAAGAAAAAAAAAAAGTTTCATTTTATACTCATATTTTCCACTGTTGAAATGGAGAAGTTTTTTTCCCTCTGTTCGATGATTAAGAATAGTCAGCGGAATGAATTCACCTCGGGAAGACACCGGAGGCACATTGTACAAATGTTTTCATTAGAAAAGACAGATACAAGTCAGCTATCAGAGGGCAAATGGTGCCACCCTGGGCTGTCCATAACAATCCTCCTCTGCAGGATATGCTGGGACTTCTGGTTCCTCTGCAGACTGATCTAGTACCCCCCTTTTTACTGTATTATTATTATTAGACTTGTAAATTTGTATGAAGAATGAGAGAATGAAATGTGTGTTGTGAATACAGAGGATCACACTAAATGTTGTGTTATATATAGCAGTACCTTTGTATTTGGCATTTTATCCTGTTTAGAGGTTGGCTGCTGTTATTGATCAGGTCGGCTCAGTTCTTCCCCTAGGACCGGAATAGATAGCTCTGTCTGATCTTTCTAGTTATCTTATCGGGTGTTTATTCTGTGACTACTCCAGAGTGTTCCCATTTACTGCCAGGTGACTATAGATAACTACAAAGATACTGAAAGGACAGTACAGCCATTTACATGATGGGCACACTGATCGGGGATTTACCAGTAATTGCCAGGGATGCTCCAAATATTTTCCTGTAATGTAATAATATCTTAATCCTGCTGTGCCGTACTGGAACTGCATTCTATGGTGTAGACATACAGTAAGTATGCAATGTAGTAAAAAGTTATGAATGGAGAGAGAGAAATATGAGAGAGAGATGGGGAGAGAGGTAAAGAGAGAGTAGAAAAAGATGGAAAGAGAGAGAAAGAATGGGAAAAGGTTGGAAGAGAGGGAGGGGGGAGAGGTAGAGAGAGAGCGAGAAAGAGAAAAAGAGGGGGCAAGGAGAGGTAGTAAGATAGAGAGGTAGAGAGAGAGGGGAGGGAATGAGAGGTGTAGAGAGAGAGAGAGAGAGAGAGAGAGAGAGAGAGAGAGAGAGAGAGAGAGAGAGAGTGGGGAGGGAAACAGAGGTAGGAAGAGAGAGAGTGGGGGGGGGGGTGTAGGAAAGAGAGAGAGAGATAGATGAGAGAAGGAGAGGTAGGAGAAGAGAGATGAGAAAGAGAGAAAGGAATGAAGGAGAGGTAGGAAGAGAGAGAGACTAGAAAGAGAGAGAAATATAAAGATATACAGTATCTCACAAAAGCAAGTACATCCCTCAAATTTTTGTAAATATTTGATTATATCTTTTCATGTGACAGAGAGAAAGAGAGGAGAGAAAAATATGTAGTAAAAAAGAAGAGAGAGAGATAGAGAGAGAGAGAGAGAGAGAGAGAGAGAGAGGAGGGAAGGAGAGGTAGGAAGAGAGGTAGAGAGAAGGAGAATGAGAAGGGGGGAGGCAAGGAGAGGTAGGAAGAGAGAGAGGTAGAGAGAGAGGGGAGGGAATGAGAGGTGTAGAGAGAGAGAGGAGGGAAAAAGAGGTAGGAAGAGAGAGAGTGGGGGGGGGGGGTAGGAAAGAGAGAGAGAGTGGGGGGGGGGTAGGAAAGAGAGAGAGATAGATGAGGGAAGGAGAGATAGGAGAGATAGGAGAAGAGAGATGAGAACAAGAGAGAGGAAGGAAGGAGAGGTAGGAAAGAAAGAGAGATAGATATAAAGATATACAGTATCTCACAAAAGTGAGTACATCCCCGACATTTTTGTAAATATTTTATTATATCTTTTCATGTGACAACACTAAAGAAATTACACTTTGCTACAATGTAAAGTAGTGAGTGTACAGCTTGTATAACAGTGTAAATTTGCTGTCCCCTCAGAATAACTTATCACACAGCCATTAATGTCTAAACCGCTGGCAACAGAAGTCCAAATTGGGCCCAAAGTGTCAATATTTTGTGTGGCCACCATTATTTTGTAGCACTGCCTTAACCCTCTTGGGCATGGAGTTCACCAGAGCTTCACAGGTTGCCACTGGAGTCCTCTTTTACTCCTCCATGATGATATCACAGAGCTGGTGGATGTTAGAGAACTTTCGCTCCTCCACCTTCCATTTGAGGATGCCACCACAGATGCTCAATAGGGTTTAGGTCTGGAGACATGCTTGGCCAGTCCATCACCTTTACCCTCAACTTCTTTAGCAAGGCAGTGGTTGTCTTGGGGGTGTATTTGGGATCGTTATCATGTTGGAATATTGCCCTGCTGCCCAGTCTCCAAAGGGAGGGAATCATGCTGTTTCAGTTTGTCACAGTACATGTTGGTACTCATGGTTCCCTCAATGAACTGTAGCTCCCGAGTGCCGGCAGCACTAATGCAGCCCCAGACCATGACACTCTCACCACCATGCTTGACTGTAGGCAAGACACACTTGCTTTTGTACTCCTCACCTTGTTGCCGCCACACACGCTTGAAACCATTTGAACCAAATATGTTTATCTTGGTCTCATCAGACCACAGGACATGGTTCCAGTAATCGATGTTCTTAGTCTGCTTGTCTTCAGCAAACATTTTGTGGGCTTTCTTGTGCATCATCTTTTGAAGACTCTTCCTTCTGGGATGACAGCCATGCAGACCAATTTAATGCAATGTGCAGCATATAGTCTAAGCATTGACAGGCTGACCCCCCACCCCTTCAAACTCCACAGCTATGCTGGCAGCACTCATTCGTCTATTTCCCAAAGACAACTCCTGGATATGACGCTGAGAACGTGCACTCAACTTCTTTGGTCAACCATGGCGAGGCCTGTTCTGAGTGGAACCTGTCCTATTAAACCGCTGTATGGTCTTGGCCATCTTGCTGCAGCTCAGTTTCAGGGTCTTGGCAATCTACTTATAGCCTTGACCATCTTTATGTAGGGCAACAAATCTTTATTTTTTTTTCAGATCCTCAGAGAGTTCTTTGCCATGAGGTGCCATGTTGAACTTCCAGTGACCAGAATGAGAGAGTGAGAGCAATAACACCAAATTTAACACACCTGCTGCCCATTCACACCTGACACCTTGTAACACTAACAAGTCACATGACACCAGGAAAGGAAAATGGCTAATTGGGCCCAATTTGGACATTTTCACGTAGGGGTGTACTCACTTTTGTTTCCAGCGGTTTATTCCTGGTTCACACATATATGATGCAGCAACCCTGCGAATCCACTGCAGGTTCCCGCATCGCACTCAACTCACAGGCAGTTCACACTGCCATATGCAAATTGCTGGGGGTGTAAGTACAATGTTAACGACACCCCCAGATCAGTTTGCATATCGCAGTCCGAACTGTCAGTTTGGACATGAATCAGATAGCATATAGGTGTGAAC
Source organism: Pelophylax lessonae (assembly GCF_965119305.1). NCBI lineage: Eukaryota > Metazoa > Chordata > Amphibia > Anura > Ranidae > Pelophylax > Pelophylax lessonae. The sequence goes on along the minus strand of NC_138771.1, from coordinate 463,021,235 downwards.
TCCCATGCAATCTGATTCTGGTGTGGACTCAAAAAAGGGTCCTGTGCGAGTATGGTCCCAATGCGATGTGAATTCAGCCATACAATCTATATGGCTGAATTTGCATCTCACAGACATTGCATGTGATTTGCAGAGCAGTGCACTGTGAATCATATACAATATCTGTGATTACATATGTGTGAACCTGCTCTCAGACATTAATGGCTTTGAGTTGAGTTATTTTAAGGGGACAGCAAATTTACACTTTTATACAAGCTCTATACTCAATACTTTACATTGTAGCAAAGTGTCATTTCTTCAGTGTTGTTCCATGAAAAGATAGAATAAAATATTTTCAAAAATGTGAGGGGTGTATGAGACAGAGACAGAGAAATGGAGAGCAACAGAGAGATGGAAATAGAGCGATATAAAGAGACAGATGGAAAGAGAGAGAGGGATGGGAGAGAAAAAAAGAACAAGAGAGAGTGGAAAGATAGAGTGAGAGGAAGAAAGGAAAGAAAGAAAGAAAGAAAGAAAGAAAGAAAGAAAGAAAGAAAGAAAGAAAGAAAGAAAGAAAGAAAGAAAGAAAGAAAGAAAGAAAGAAAGAAAGAAAGAAAGAAAGAAAATGAGAGACCGATGAGAAAGAAAGAGAAAGAAACAGGGGGGCCCAAAGAGATATGCATTTAGGGCTTCTGAGCAAAATCCATATAGATATAAATCAAGTTTATTTTGCAAAGAAATATGTGACAGATCCAGGATTTTAATGATGTTGTGTCCTATCTGATATAAATCATGCCCATACTGCAAATTTGCAACTCAATGTATACATAAACAACTGTATATAAAATGATGTGTAAATGTGAAATGTATATCCATATAATGAACACTCAATTTATACTGGGGCAGATAAACCAATATATATGTCAAGATCGTCACATAAACCCAAACCATTCACATTTTAAATCATGTAATCTTGCTCATATACATTATATATATATACATTTGTTTTTTTGTTTTTTACTCATAAACAGTGTTTTTTCTTTTTTTTTTTTTAATAACTACCATTGGGCAAGTAAGTTCCAGTCTATACTCGGTTACTATGTATTAAACTGTTTACAGATCTAATTTTCAATAGAAGATACAGCTTTTTACATACGGCTGTCTCCTGTTGCAGATGGTAAAAAATAACTGTATAAAGCGAAGTACTTACTGTATTCTTGTGTGTATTACACTCCTATGTAGTAATAATACAAGCTCCATACCATCAGAATACTGTGTGAATGGTGAATATAGGATTATTTCTATCATGTAGCACACAGTCTGCTTACAGTCACTTTCTTTCCCAGTGTAATAAAGATAAATGTATTCTATAAGTTACAACATTATTCATTTTTGGTGTTAAATCAATTCAGCTATTTATATAACAGAGCAAAACAGCAGACACAGAATTGTAGCTACACTTTTTTTATTATTGCAAAGGAAATAAAACAGATTTAAAACAACATTTCTCTTGTTTAATGATTTTCCCTCATAGAAAGTCAGATGATATATTTGAAGAACAGAGAATGCCGTAAAAGTGATACATCTGGTAACATTTGGAATCATATAAATAATGAAGAGCACTATGATATTAGAGTCCCATGGTCCCAGTCCAGGAGCAAAATGTTTGGATCACAAGTGAGAATGGTCATAATCTGTAACAGCCGCTGTATGTCCATGGCTCCGGGATGATGATGGATCCCTCATCAGGCAACCTAAAATATTACTATGTATACGGTTATATGGTATATATACTTTATTTGGTATATATACTTTATTTGGGATGGATGGAAAGTGTGTGACGCCTAAACCATATGCGAGATTAGACTGGTATAAAACATGAAAGGTTGTAAAAATTCCTCAAAACTGATAGTTACTTATAATTACTCCATTAGTACTATTACTACTACTAATGATACAGGGTATAATTCCAAACTTTCTCCTATTAGCTATAATAGCAATAATACATTCCATTTTACTTTAATTTTTTGTTTTATTTTTGCTTGTTTATTACAAATAGTCGCCCTTTCTCAGTACGCAGGCACAATATCGGGATTACAATGACCACAATATTATAAGTGTGCGATGTTTGTTTTACTTTTATTGTACAAATATTTTTTTTATTGAGTGGACTATTTTGGATACTTAATATTAAATAGTAGAACTGACTGTGTGTGTGCTTATTTTTTAGTATTATTGCTATTTATTTTTAAGATTTTTTTATATTATATTATAATAGAGAAACAGAGCGTGCGTGTATGTGTAATAAATACATACACATATACACACACTATAATAAAATACAGTATACTATAACATCATAATAATATTAATAAAAATAAAATGATAATAATACAGTTAAATGTGTACAATTTTATATATATATATATATATATATATATATATATATATACATATATATATATATAAAATATATTATGATAATATAGTAATGAACACATACATACAAATACACACACATATTTATTATAGTATTATACTGTATACACACGCACTTAATATATTACACACACCTATATTATATGTGTGTGTGTGTGTATATATATATATACACACACACACACACATATATATATATATATATACACACACACACACACACACACACACACACACACACACACACACATATATACATTATGATAATATATGATCACCCATACACACACACTATAAGAAAATATATTGTGATAATGTAGTAAGGAACACGAACATACAAATACACACACACACATACCGTATTTATTGTAGTATCATACTGGGAACACACATTCTTAATATATTACAAACAAATATAAAAAAAAAAAAAAAAAAATATATATATATACACACACACAAATATATACATTATGATAGTATACACACACTATAAGAATGAGAATATAGTAATGAACACATACATACAAATACACTCACACAAACACACTCACATGTACTATAGTATTTTACTGTGAACACACACTCTTAATATATTACAAACATATATATATATATATATATATATATATATATATATAGACACAAATATATACATTTTAATGATATACACACACCATAAGAAAATATATTATGATAATATAGTAATGAGCATATACATACAAATACACACAGACATATATTTATAATGATTTTATACTGTATACACACACACACACTTAATATATTGCACACACATATAAAATATATATACCCACACATATACTGTATATACAATATAATAATATATACACATTAAAATGTGTGTACTATTTTAATTCACTCTGATCGTGAATACTACTGTTAGTGTTTGTTTTTCTAGATAATGCAGACATATATAGACATGAATGAACAGAGTACGTTTGTTAAACAACAATCACAATATTCCAAGTTCAGTAAGCAGCCCAGTATTATTTATTCATTGCAGTGTGCAGTACTATAAGTACCACTGGATAAACATAAAACACCTTATAAAATCCTTGCATGGTTTGGAAAAGATTTGTATGCTATTATCATCATAGGTGATGATCTTACCCGGTCCTATATTTGTTGACATAAAATAAATCAGAAAAGCTGTCAGTGCTCTGTGAGAAGAGTGAGAGCTGTAGGTATGTGATCAGAGCTGGGACCCTGGTGAGGTGGTAACCTGGGACTCTGGTGGTGAGCTGGGACCCTAGTGAGCTGGTGAGCTGAGACCTTGGTGAGCTGGGACCCTGGTGAGCTGGGACCCTGGTGAGCTGGGACCCTGGTGAGCTGGTAACCTGGGACCCTGGTGAGCTGGTAACCTGGGACCCTGGTGATCTGGGACCCTGGTGGTGAGCTAGTACCCTGGTGCCGTAGACAGAGCATTAGGTGAGAGTATAAAGTTCTCTGATTCCAGGTGATTGTCGCCTGCTACCCCTCCTCCCCCCTCCTCCTCCTCCTCTTCTTCTCCCCCTGCACTTCCTATTGGTTGCCAGCACAGTCTGACATCAAGAGCCGAGGTCCATATAAAGCTGCCTGGGGAGGCACACAAGGGTTAAAACGCTGAGAGCAGCAGAGCTGGAGCCTGGATCATATCTGTTATTGTATCCCAGGCTTACCTTATCCTCTCTAATCTTACATATATAGATTCTGGCTTAGCAACTTAGCCCTGAGTGTGATCTGCTGGATGCTGGGAGTTAGTTGTCCAAGGAGAGCCCTGTTCATGAGGTGGAAACGTGTCTTGTAGGAGACTAAAGGAATTCCAGGTCCAGATCTCATGGGGTCACAGTAAGGAGCCGCAAGGAGCCAAGTTGTAGCAGATCAGCGCTTTGTCTTAGTGGAGGAGGAAGAAGATCTCTCAAGGGTTACCATGAACATCATTGGGAGTTACCAGCACCACCATATGATGCCAGAACCCTTTATCTTTACTCCCACTTCCAGATGTCACCAGGAAAGACCTTACTTCCAGGGATGGGTCCTCAACCCAGGAGAAGTGTCACCAGAGTTTGCCACCCAGCCTCCCTACAGCCCTGAATATGGCACTGTAGGCCCATCGCAGACTGGCAACCGCCTGGAGGCCTTGACTGGTAGACTGAGCAGGAGGAAGGGGGTCCCTCCTAAAAAGGAGAGGAGAAGGACAGAAAGTATTAACAGCGCCTTTGCAGAACTTAGAGAATGTATCCCAAATGTGCCAGCCGACACCAAACTCTCAAAAATCAAGACCCTCAGGCTCGCCACTAGCTACATTGGCTACTTGATGGACGTCCTGGCCAAAGATACTGAGCCTGGGGGCACTGAGGGCTTTAAGGCTGAGCTCAAGAAAGTAGACAGCAGAGACTGTAAAAGGAAAAGAGAAGGGGTGAGTACAGAAAACAAATATATAATACTGTTTTCTTTCTTTCTTTCTTTCTTTCTTTCTTTCTTTCTTTCTTTCTTTCTTTCTTTCTTTCTTTCTTTCTTTCTTTCTTTCTTTCTTTCTTTCTCTTTGTTTTCTTTCTTTCTCTCTTTCCTTGTTTTCTCTCTTTTCTTTTCATTCCCTCATTCTTTCCTTGTTTTCTCCCCCCCCTTATTCTTTCCTTCTTCTTTGTTTATTTTCATTCTCTCATTGTTTCCTTTTTTCTTTCTTTCTTTTCAGTCCCTCGTTCGTTCCTTGTTTTCTTTCTTTCCTTTCATTCCCTCGTTCTTTCCTTGTTTTCTTTCTTTCTTTTCATTCCCTCGTTCTTTCATTGTTTTCTTTTTCTTTTCATTCCCTCGTTGTTTCCTTGTTTTCTCTCTTTCTTTTAATTCCCTCATTCTTACCTTGTTTTCTTTCTTTCTTTCTTTCTTTCTTTCTATTCCCTCATTCTTACCTTGTTTTCTTTCTTTCTTTCTATTCCCTCATTCTTACCTTGTTTTCTTTCTTTCTTTCTTTCTTTCTTTCTTTCTTTCTTTCTTTCTTTCTTTCTTTCTTTCTTTCTTTCTTTCTTTCTTTCTTTCTTTCTTTCTTTCTCTTTCTTTCTTTCTATTCCCTCATTCTTTCTTTCTTTCCTTTCTCTCTTTCTTTTAATTCCCTCATTCTTACATTATTTTCTTTCTTTCTTTCTATTCCCTCATTCTTACCTTGTTTTCTTTCTTTCTTTCTTTCTTTCTTTCTTTCTTTCTTTCTTTCTTTCTTTCTTTCTTTCTTTCTTTCTTTCTTTCTTTCTTTCTTTCTCTTTCTTTCTTTCTCTTTCCTTTCCCTCTTTCTTTTACTTTCTTTCATATTTATTTTTTTGTATTTCTTTCTCCCCCCTCTTGTTTTTTTCCCTTATCTTTGTGTTCCATGCTCTACCTTTTCCCCTTTTTTTCCTCCTTGCTTTTTATCTTTTATTCTCTCTTTATTTAGTAATTCACACCTAAAAAGCATCCTACCTCTTTTAAATAAAAGGTGACAACGATCCCTAAATTAGGAAATCCACCAGTCCTGTGTAAAATTGTATTTAATAAACATAAAGGTTTGTTTGTATATGTTTTAACCAAGATTCACACAATTGTCTAGATTTAGCTGGAAAAAATATATGAATCTTGGACCCCCCTATTTTTTTTAATTTATTTTATTTTTTTTCATAAACGCTAAATTCCTTATCACCTATTTTTTTTTTTTTTTTAACTTAAGGATGACTTTGTTGCAGAAATGTTTTTGATAAACATGTAGGACTGTTACAATACTGTTCTACAGCCTCACAAAACTGTAAACACATTCTGCATTTGGTGTTGGAGTAAAATATTGCTGTGGGAAAGTTCACAGCCCTTAAGATAAACCCTAAATCCAGATTCTCAAGAGGTCTTCAAATATAAAATATTTAAAATATTCTTTTAAAATGTGGTCAGTTTATGCTGTATTATACACAGGCTGATAATTAATTTACTCTGCTTTCTTTTTTTATTTACCATAAATATTCTACATAACACTAACAACAGACAAGCCCACGAAGTGTATGTTTATTTTTCCTGTAAATATCTCATAAATGTTACAGTTAAGTATGTTTTTTTAATTATTTCTTTTTACTAAAATAGACTTTAAAGAAAATCATTCATGACATATTTCCCAAGATTGGTTTTTAAATATTTTCCCTAATTTTATTTTCTGTTTATTTTTTGTTAAGTATTTTTTTCAAATAAATTCTTTTTTCTTTTCTGCAGAGTGAAGGATTCTGGGGTAATAGTCCAGCAGGAGAGAAGAAGATGAAGGGTCGGACAGGGTGGCCACAACAGGTCTGGGCCTTAGAACTGAACCCCTAAAAGTTGCCTTAATTACCCTGAATGCACTGTAACCATCCTAGAGAATCCTAGACAAATGGAATTTAATAACCAAGCACTCCTCTTAAGGCTGGGTAGGAAAGGACAGACAAACTTATGTGCAATTTAAAAAATCTATTTCTTTGGACAATTGTAAGATTTTTTTTTTTTTTTTTTTTCCTTTTGTGAAGACAGGATTGTGCACAAATGATTACCATGTGTTTGCGTGAGAAGTCTGCAAATTATAAACTGCCTTCAATGGATTTATATGTAAAGAACCAGAGAATGTACATAACAATATAATAGGTTGGACTGTTTATATATTGTCACTAATGTCTCAGGGATCTTGTTTTTTTATATACTTTTCATACACCCTTATATGCTTGAGCAAGTTTTTTGAAAACATTTTGCATAGCGATATAAAACAAAAAATTGAAAAATGTTCCCAACAACAAATGCAGTAAATATTTTACATCTTAATATGTGGTCGTTATTAAGATTTTTGTGCACTGTGAGCTACTTTTTGGACATTATAATATGTGCAATCAATATAAATATAGTGGTTGTGGACAGTATCCCCAAAACAGCATTGTCTTCTAGGCCAAAATTAATTTTCTGTAAAATCAAGTTTTGCTTTATTGTTTTTATTTTTATTTTTTTACGTTAATGCATCAGGGAAACAATTCTGTAGCCAGCTCCAGGCTCATAAAATGGTCAGTAAATTAGAAGCAGAGTGTTGATATATACTACCATGCTGATTTCCTATAAAAAAAAAAGGGGAGGGGGGCTCCTTCCACAAATTGTACCCTTTCTAGTCTTCTATAATGAGTGGTTCCTTAATTGATATTTTCAGCTAAACTGAGCAGAATATCTATTTTTATGCGGTTTGTAAATAATAAAAAAAAGAACATATTTTTCAAAGTTAAAATTGTCAGTTGTATTTAGCAAACTTATTTGTGTGCGTTGAATGGTTGATTGTAAACTGTCTGCGCTGTATCATGGATTTATTTAATTTAATGAACCACATTGCAAGAATGTTTAATTACCAAGTCAAATTTTTATTTTTGCAAAAAAAACAAAAGCAAAAAAAACAAAAAAAAAAAAAAATAACCTCACAATCACATATTTATCATTCTATGGAGTTTCCAATGTTTGAGCCATTATTATTGGGGATTTTCATAAATTTGGCATGTGTTTGTATGTATTAGTATAATTATAGTGATTATCAAATCAGGAGAATGAGTGAATGGGAAATTTTTGATTTATCTAAATGTTCGCTTGTATCACTATCAGACATGGAATTTTAATTTACATATTTTATGTTTATCTACAGTATTGTCAAATGTTCATGTATTTATTAAGACAAACCTACTCAATATATATATATATATATATATATATACACACATATACACATATATATATATATATATATATATATATACATATATATATATATATATATATATATATATATATATATATATATATATATATACATACATATATATATATATATATATATATACATACATACACACACATCTTTATATATATATATTTATACACACACTCACAGATGTGACAGGGAAGGGTTATGATCACATATAAAAATCCCGCTTGTTATCTTTCTCTATGTCATGCGGATGTCATTATTTTAGATATGGTACTTCTATTATTAAAAAACCCATAATCTGAAAAAAAATCACAATGCTGGATAGGATATAGCACACACACATTGCAGCAAAACATACCATTGCTATGCACATTTTATTCACTGAAGCAGTAATCACTTATGCTAACCCAGTAAATCTATATGTGTTATTTGCTTTTTTAGTTTAAAAAAAGATTTCTCCCCCATTTTTCCAGAATTTAAAATATGCACCCAATGTATATATAGGCTCCCAGTCAATCAATTTTTATACCCATATATTGTCTTTTTTAACTGGTCATCAACAATAAAATAAGAACTAAGTCACATGAAGGTTGCACATGCAACATGTCAACCAATCCAACTACATAGAAGATTCATTAGCAGTTTACTTGGTCTTCAGCATCCAATTACATTAAGCATGGACTGGGTCATCTTGGGGACCAGCTCTCAGACAGCAAGACCCTTGACAATCCATTCAGCTTTAACTGTGACAGTGCTGAGCAGATTTGTCTAATTTCTTGTCCCTGAGACACCCATAAAAGAAACACCAGGACATGAAGGCACAAACAACATTAAAACAATTTGGGGAGTTTGTACCCTTCACACAGAGAGAGAGAGACACACACACACACATATAGATAGATAGATAGATAGATAGATAGATAGATAGATAGATAGATAGATAGATAGATAGATAGATAGATAGATAGATAGATAGATAGATAGATAGATAGATAGAAAAAAGAGAGAGAGAGAGAGAGATAAATAGAGAGAGAGATAGATAGAGAGATAGAAAGAGAGAGAGATAGAAAGAGAGAGAGATAGAAAGAGAGAGAGATAGAAAGAGAGAGAGAGAGAGATAGAGAGAGATAGATAGAGAGATAGATAGAGAGAGAGATAGATAGATAGAGAGATAGATAGATAGATAGATAGATAGATAGATAGATAGATAGATAGATAGATAGATAGATAGATAGATAGATAGATAGATAGATAGATAGATAGATAGATGCAATTTCCATTTTTTTGCCCAGTGTTAAATTGAATGTGCTCCTAAATAATCCTGTTTGTTTTTATTCACTGTTCCTCAATGGAAAGGAGTGTACCCTTGTTCCATCAGACCTGGGTTTCTCAACCAGGATTCCATGAAACCCTAGGGTTCCTCCAGAGGTTGCTAGGGGTTCCTTGGGCAATGAGTAATTTCTGCCTCTCAGATAAGTTCCTACTGACACCATTGATTATTTTAGCTATCTGGAAGGAGGTCATTCTTCACATTGACCACAAGTGTAAGTAGCATTCTTCCCGCTGACCATCTCACTAATGTATCATGAGTTGTAGATATAGTGATTTTTATCAGAGGTTCCCTGAAACCTGAAAGTTATTTTTTAAGGGTTCCTCAGTGTTGGAAAGGTTGAGAAAGGCTGCATGAGACTTTAGTGATATCATCTCATACACTGTTGTTTCACATGTGTAACTAAGCCCTCATACATATTTCTGCATTTGCACTAGACGCCATTGGTATCCCCCATAGGGACAAGAAAAATGTAGATCCATCCAAAAATGGCCACTAACTGATTTGTAACTTCTCACAAAAGGCACATAAGGACAAGCACAGGCAGCTCAAAACTGAACTTTAGAGTTAATGTGAGTTTACAACATACACAGTAAAAATCACTGTGCTACAGCTGGGATTCTATCAATGTATGCTAGTATTGCTGAGTAACCAGCAGTGGAAAAATCTTTTTTATTTATCCTTTGCTTTCTAATTCAACGAAATTGTATAATGCATAAGAAAGAAGTGTAAGGTCCAGAAAACTTGCATCCTAATACCATAATTTAGACAGATTCAAGCTCTAAGCTTTCCACTTGTAAGCTTTCTAAAATCTTCATGAAGTTGGCAGCTCTGTGTATGGGTACTATTATTAAAAACGACTAAACCTTCAGTGAATTTTGAATTACATGGTAATTTAAAAGCTGAACCATGGGCAAACAGCTAACATGCTAAATACATAAATATACATTTTTGTAACTGTTAAAAGACTTTTGATCGTTAAGCCTGCGTTTCCATCGAGGGACCCCAGTTGGGCAGCACAGCCAAGCAGCCATCCTTCAGTTAATTTAATAAGCAAAGTTCAAGGACTCACCCCCAGCCTACTGGACAATATAAGAGCAGGAGCACAATAATAAGGTCATCCTTGTTTTCTTGTTTATTGAGGCTCATGCACACTGCAGCTCAAAAAAAAAAAAAAAAAAGTTGCTTGTACAGACATTTGAGCTTTTTTTTTTTTTTTTTCAGCTTTGGTTCTTTTGTACAATTTTAATAAGCTTTTTTGAGCTGTTTTGAGCATAAGTTGTTTTTTCACAATCCCTCCCCTCAGTTAATTTTTCCAATTTTTTTTTTTGTATGTTTTCAAGCTTTTTTGAGCTATTTCATGCTCATTCGCACTTTTTCGTGCATTTTTGCACATTTTTGGGCACCTAAGCGTTTTTGTTGCTCGAAAGCTCCTCAAAAACATGATTTTGGTGGAGTTTTTTTTTTTGCTGCCTGTAAGAGCATATGCCTGTAAACTCCTAAAAGTTCAAAAGAGCTCTAAAGCCTGTAGGAGCAGTTTCTTTGAGCTGCAGCGTGCATGTGCCCATAGACTGACAACACTGTGCAATGCAACAGAGCCCCACTGTATCAGAGTAAAGATTTCTCCTGCACAGGACATTACAGGAAGCTAATACAAAAACATTTAGGTACTAGTGCTTGCTTTATTAAAAATTAAATTTAATTGCATTTTAATAACTCTAATGCAGGGATCCTCAAACTACGGCCCTCCAGCTGTTGAGAAACTACACATCCCATGAGGCATTGTAAAAACTCTGATATTCACAGACATGACTAGGCATGATAGGAATTGTAGTTCCTGAACAACTGGAGAGCCATAGTTTGAAGACCCCTGCTCTAAGTGTGTGTGTATATATATATATATATATATATATATATATATATATATATATATATTTAGATACATTTATTTTTATTTTTTTTAATAAGTCAGCTTTATTTAAATTTAAATTTTAAATTAAACCCATTACAGACTTATGGGCAATGCAGCTGAATAAACAATGAACAAATGCATTAGCAGAGTCTTCTGTCCGTCAGTAGATTCAATTCTATAGGCTGCAGAATTATATGAAAATCTTGACCTTTCCTGTAAAATCTGACCTTAACTCCAGCCCCTCTTAGGTCCCAAGCCTCCCAACATTATACGGAACCAATAAGGAGGCTCCGTGGATGGGCATGGGTAGACCCCAGCTCGACTTGCAGGCATCTACTTGTATCTCTGGATCTACTGACTTTATTGACCTGCTGTTTTCATTGATGATAATCCTATACATGTTCATACCTCCCAACTTTCTGAGATGGGAATAAGAGACACCTATTGGCAAAGGTATGAAGGCATAGGACACACACCCCTGCCAAACCACCGCTTTACAGAGAATTGTACAAACTTTATTGCCACTACTATTCCTTTATATTGGCTTTTGGAATTTTCAAATGCAGCAATTTGGAAATTGGATGAAAGGTTTAGCACAGGGAAACACTTTCTGAAAGATAAATAGTGCATCTTATATACAACTATATAGATCAGACCAAAATGAGGGACAAATGAGGAGGAAAACTGGACAGAGGGACTTTGTTCCAAATCAGGGACAGTGGGGGAGATTTACTAAAACTGGAGCACTCCGAATCTGGTGCAACTGTACATGGTATCCAATCAGCTTCTAACCTCAGCCTGTTCAATTAAGCTTTGACAATAAAACCTGGCAGCTGATTGGTTACTATGTAGAGCTTCAAAAGGTTTTGCATGCTCCAGTTTTAGTAAATCTCCCCCAGTCCCTCTAATATCAGGGACAGTTTGGAGCTATGCATGTTTACCACCTTCTCAATTGGAATTGCTCAGAATATGTGTACATGCATACATTTACAAAGCCATTCTAATTATAAAAAAAAAAACAGAAACAGGATTCTTACACTTGAAAATGCTGTATAGAGGTTTACATGTTTAATACAAGTACTTTATCTCCTATTACATGTGTTTTCTACCCTGGATTTTTCTGCCAACAAGGTCCAGCATATTTGCGTGTAATGAAATATGTCTGTGTACAAGAGCCCTTACTTTAAGGCCTAACTCTGGCTAAATCCTATTTTCCTGGACCTCATGTCAGCCCACTACGGGTGAGCTCCGCCCCTCTGACCCCTCTAGGACAACCTCTAACTAGCCTTTAAAGTGCGGCTGTCTCCCCTAGGAAACTGTTCTTTTTTCGTCCTCGCTCTGGACACCTTTAAAAAAAATAATAAATTACCTTTCCTTGTGGCCTTCCCAGGTTCAGCCTCTCCTGGGCAAGAAGACCCCCAATTATGGGCTGTAAATCTCCCTCGATGGTGGGTTCCCCTTGGTGCTTGGGGTAAGTTACATTGCAGTATAAATTGCTGCATTTCATACTGGTACCTTTGCTTGACAGTCCTATCCTATTATATTGGTTTTGGTTAGCATATGGAAGATTTAGAACCTATGTTAGTCTTCCATTTCCATCTGTCCGTCTGTTGGGGAGAATTCACCTTACGTCTTGTACTGGTGACCATACAAGAAGTGAGATATCATCTGTGAGGACTGAAACAGCCTGGCAAAAGGTTCTCACGCTTCACAATTCTTTTTTTTTAAGTCTTACTTATTATGGTGACCACGTAGGAAATGAGCGAGTATCCCCCCGATGGGCACAAAATCCCCAACAGAGGTTCAAACCCTTCCCAAGGCTGTCCAAACTAAAACAAGGCTTTAATCCAGACACAGTAACATGGCAAACACATTACTTTATGAGCTGCAGCTATCAGATGCCCATTTGTAAACGACAGATTACAAATCTATCCAAGAATTTCTCATACTTTGAAGCTGCAAGGAGCACCCATCTAGAAGGAGGTTCCGGATCAGGACTTGATACCAAGAAGAGAAAGGGCATGTTATGTAGTTTGTTTGGGCCTTACTACTACCCCTCAGGGCTGTGCAGGCCTCTGCTTCCCAGGCCACCCCTAGATCTGTCAGGGCAGGGGGGATGAGGGGAAGTGATCTAAACAGACAGACACCCTATTAAGGCGTCCAGATCTAACCCAGATTTGAAGCAAATAAAAGCAGAACTTGTAAATCCTTCAATTAACTTTAATGCTTCACTGCATGCGTTATCTGACATGAAACATAAGGCGAAGGGAGAGAAGCTGTGAAAGAACAGGCGGAGGAGGGCGAGTTGGGGTGTGAAAAGGAGTGCAGGAAAAAAAAAACTTACATAGAAAAAGAAAAGTATATATATATATATATATATATATAAACACACACTATATATATATATACAGTATATACAGAGTATATGTAAAGTATATACTATATACTATAACTATACAGTATATGTATATATATATATATATATATATATATATACAGAGTATGCAATAACTATATTGTTTGCAGGTATATGTATCAGTTTTATATTATTATATATATATATGTATATACACACACACTATATATATATATATATGTATATATATATATATTTTATAAAACTGATACATATACCTGCAAACAATATAGTTATTACAATATTTTTAAAAAACTATTAAAATGGCTCTTTTTTTTTATCTCCAGCTATATACAATATATATATATATATATATATATATATATATATATATATATATATATATATATATATATATTCTGTGTATGATAATTATCAACAATTAAAATTTTATTCTTCTTGCAACCATTACAACAGTTTTGTGTTTAGTTGGTGATTTTTGATTTCCTAAAACATGTGTTGGTGCAGAAATGGCCCGATCTTCTAATTTTTCAGCCAAATTGGGATAACACTGACTTTGCATTTGCTACATCTTCCCATTCACATTTTTTTAACTTTTTTTTTAATCAAAACTTTTTTTATTGACAAGGATTGTAAGTGACCGTACAGTACAATAATATAGTATACAGATCAATCAGAACACAATTATTTCACATACTATTATGTATATAATAGAAGACGGTCATCTGGTACGTGGTACATATATAGCTCTTTGTGCAAAAACAGAAATCAAAAGGAAAAAGAAAAAACTAATCAAACCATCCAAGCTTGTTAATGGAGATCTGCTCAAAATGTCAACTTAGCTACGCCGATTTATAGAACATAAGAAAAGTCCCAAGCCCAGGCAAACATCACTAAAACTTTTGGTGGGTTTAAAATCGTAGCAATCTATCCATCACTAGCTATGGAGGGGCAAGGCTAGGGTTATCTTGTCAGTTCTGCCAGACAAGGTTGAATTCTTTGACTGCATTACGATGGCGATAGGCCAATTGTTCTCTAAGAAGGATAGAGTTAACATAGGAAACCCACCACATTGCCTAACTTTAAAATAAATAAAATGTGAAACTACACTTTAAAGACAAGCTTCAGTCCCCTGTGATTTGGCCCTGCACCCCTCCAGTGCCACCATGTTTAAAAGTCCAGCATATATGCGGAAAAGCTTAAGGACTCTGCCTGGCCATTGGGACCAGCGGAGACCTGCGGCACATCTGCACTCTTTTCAGTCACAGCGGGAGTTGGGTCAGGGGAGGAGCGGCGGTGATCACCGCTGCTCTTCCCCGATCTTTGGGGATCAAGTGTGGAAATCCGCCCGCTTGTGTAAACAAAGCGGGCGGATCTCCTAAGTGACAGGCAGGGTCAGATTGCAGGATTCACCATAGCTGAACCTGCGATCTGTGCCTGTGTCACATAGTCCCCTCCCCCCACACACGTTAGTAAGCACCAGGCATACATTAACCCCTTGATCACCAATAAAAGTTAACCCCTTCCCTGCCAGTGTAATTTTTACAGTAACAGTGCATATTTATAGCACTGATTACTGTAGTAATGTCACTGGTACCCCCAAAAGTGTCAAAAATGTCAGTCAAGGGTCCGATCTGTCCGCCGCAATGTCGCAGTCCCGCAAAAAAAAATCCTAGATCGCCGCCATTACTAGTTAAAAAAAAAAACAATAAAAATGACATAAATTTCCCGTAGTTAGTAGCAGCGATAACTTTTGCGCAAATCAATCAAAATACGCTTATTGCGATTTTTTTTACCAAAAATATGTAGCATAAAACAAATTGCCCTAAAATGTTAAAACATTTTGATTTTTACATTTTTTTTTTGGGGGGGGGGAATTTCATATAAAAAAATGTGAAAAATATTGTTATTTTTTCAAAATTGTCGCTCTTTTTTTGTTTATAGCGCAAAAAGTAAAAATCGCACAGGTGATCAAATACCACCAAAAGAAAGCTCTATTTGTGGGAAAAAAAGGACATTTATTTGGATACAGCGTTGCATGACCATGCAATTGTCCGTTAAAGTAACGCAGTGCCAAATTGCAAAATATGGCCTGGTCAGGAATGGGGTAAAATCTTCCGGTCTTAAAGCAGTTAAAGATACGCTCATTGAGAATTTCTTTTGTCAAAGACATGTAGCTAAATACATTTTGGCCTAAATATATGACAAAAATTGAATATATTGGATATTTTTTAACTGTCAAAGTAGAAAAATATTGTTATTTTTTCAAAATCTTTGCATTTTTTTTATTAATATCGCAAAAAATAAAAAGCGCAGAGGTGATCAAATACCACCAAAAGAAAGCTCTGTTTGTGGGGAAAAAAGGACGTAAATTTAGTTTGGGTACAGCGTTGCATGACAGCGCAATTGTCAGTTAAATTCGCACAGTGCCGAATCGCAAAAAGTGGCCCAGACGTAAGACAGCAAAATCCTCCAGTGGTAAAGTGGTTAAAGGAGAATTATACAAAAAAAATGATTAGTTAAACGCACAAGTGCTTTTTTTATCACTACTATTCTTTTAATCTGGCTTTTGAAATGTACGAATGCAGAAATGTAAAAACTGGATGAAAGGCTTTGCACTGGGAAAGACTTTTTGAAAGAAAAGTGCATTTTATATACAACTATACAGATCAGATCAAAATGAGGGACAAATGAGGAGGAAAATGGGACAGAAGGACATTGTTCCAAATCAGGGACAGTCCCTCAAAATCAGGGAACCTTGGGAGCTATGCTAAGGTCAAGGACCTCATACCTTTGCCATCTTCACACATGTGCGGAAAACCCCTACGCATCCGCATAAATGCTGCAGGTCGATTACTAAAGATACATCTGTATCCACACATAATACATAGTTACATACATAGTAGGTGAGGTTGAATAAATACATGATCTGGGTAGATCAGAGCTCCCATGCTGTAACCTCCTATTCCCCATACCCACTACCAAACTTACCAATCTATTAAATAAACACGCTACTCATACTTGGAGTTAAAATGGCCGACATGGCCTTTTATTAAATAACAAAGTATATTAACACTGAAATAACAATATAACAATAACCCAGATTAATCTTGTTTGTAGGTCCTTGACAGTACCATATTAACCAACTTTTGTGTCTGTGTCACCATTTGGCTTAGCCACGTCCCCAGCCGCTAAGCACCGCCTTGGAGACTAACACAGCCGACCTCAGACACCCACCTGTACCAATTAGAGGACGCCATACCTCGGATGGGTCCCCATCATTTTGCCCAAAAAACAGTTTGATAAACCCCTGTCAAGGACCCCAAACCGCCACCCTTAAAAAACGAAAAAGACATACCTCCCAGCAAAAAGAATTCCCCCCACTGAAAAAACAAACAATAGGGCGGGAGGGAGGGACTTTCTTCCACGCTTTCTCCTACAAGATTGACCTGACCCCTCCTACCCTGAAGCTATACTTCAACCGCTCCACCCCCTACCCATACCTACCCATACCACTGACCAATAAGGTAAGTACCCTCACAGACCACCTACTTTTATCCCCCACTTAACCTTTCCTGCTCGGTTCCTCTTTCACCCAGTCATGTATGCCCTCTACTTAGTTCGTTCCTCCTAGCGCCGGGCATGTCTATAGTCCATCCAGTTCAACCTGTGTAGGTGTGTGTGGCCATAATCATCTCTCATACCCCTGAATGTTCTGATAATACAGCGGCGGGCACCTCTAAAAAAGAAAATACATACCAAAATCTTTTTTATAATTTAATTGTAGAAGAGGGAAGGAGGGAGGAGCCAGAACTAGTTGTTTAAACAAGCGAAGCATCATAGATTAATTTTTCCTCTTGTTGTGTGTGCAAGTTAAACTCTTGTTCTATTGTCCCATGGATTTGGCACACTTCATGATGCTACTTCAGTTACCACCTATGCTCCCGGTGAGACTGGTTGGTCGACCATTGCCAGCACCATGTACCCACATGATTTGCCACGATTTGAGCTGCCCTATTCGCATCATATGCTCCTGATGAAGTGGAATACCAGTCTACAGAAACGCGTCAAACCTATCTTGATGCAGACCATTACTTATATTATGGGTTACTCTTACATACTTATGCTGTACAATTTTGACCAATGTATGGTGCAATTTTGATGTACGTATGTACTCCAGCTCAGAATCATTGCTTTTTCACTGTATTTACAGTTGTTATATTTATATGCATCTATATAATAAATCTGTTATTACCATTTTTACTACCATGGCCTTTGTCACATGTCTCATTCAAATTCTCAACCTTCTCCTCTTCTATATATATTGAACCGGGATGGAGATGTTCATTCATCTCATTTAAAGTCCCAAAAAAAAAACCCTTTTTTTGCCATTAAGTAAGGTTACCAGATTTTAAAAATGAAATCTAGGCAAAATCCAATTGACCACAAAACTATGCCCCTATTTGTAGCCACAATCACAAAACCATGTCCCTTTTTAACACAACCCGAAAGCATTTGGTCACAGACTTTTGGAACAAGAATCAGGACATTCAAGGTAGAAAGACAAATACCTTGGGCACTATACATGCCATGAAAATAGTGGGTGTGGCCAACATATCGTCACAGCAGGAGCTGCCTAAAAGGGGAATGGTTAAATAAAACCCAAACCTATGCTGCTATGAGTTAAGAGTGCCGGCTATGTTTGTCTGTTGATCTACGTTGCAGTCATGTAATACTTAGATCAGTAGATCAATAGACATACATAGCAGATCTGTCCAGTCTAGGCAATGCTAGCTGTGTGCCATTCAGTATTGGTCTCCTCCACTCACCCACACTACCCCTGTCTCTGTGCTGCTCCCCTAACACTGCTCACCTCTGCATCCCATGCCATCCTCTTCTAACACTGCTCACCTCTGCATCCCATGCTGCACTCTCCTAACACTGCTTACCTCTGCAACCCATGCCACCCTCTTCTAACACTGCTCACCTCTGCATCCCATGCCCCCCTCTAACACTGCTCACCTCTGCATCCCATCCATAGGGAGCTGATTAGTTTCTATGCAGAGCTGCACCCGATTTTGCACTCTCCAGTGTTAGTAAATGAACCCCTGTGTGTCCTAATGAAGGGTAAAGGTGTAGAGGCTGGGCTTCTTGCATTGTATGGTAATGAGGACAGACTTGGGATAATAGGCTCATGCTAACATTCCAAAAAAGAACTTTACAATCAGCCAGGACATCGCCTCCTGAGAAACATCTAATCCAGGACATTTCCAATCTGTGACGAAACGCGTCGGAAAGGCGTGATGACGTCACCACGTGATACCCGGAAGTCGGGCGGCCATGTTCTGTTGGATTCTGCCGATAATAGCGCTACTATTCCTTTTACATGTGAGTTTTTTACCTTAATTTAATAAAGTGTTCCCCTACGGACTACACTATCCGTGGCCCCTTTCATATTCCGTTTGGGAGTGTCGGGCCCGGACTGTTCTAGTGTGGTGGCTGGTCTATGATTACGGTTCCCTGCTGGACGAGTCAGAAAGAGGCATCACGCCACCTACAGGATCCCGTTGGAGTTTCTATTATATATTGGATGCTTGTCTTTATCTTCCCTCCGGAGCGTTTAGCGTGCCCTTAGCATACAGCACTGATTGTGGAGGAAGTCACAATATTTGGTGAAGGATTTCTTTCTTGCACTCGGCAACCATTTTTGGACTTTCAATTTTTCTTTATCTTTATGGACATTATTTACCATTAGATTGTTTCACTGCCATGATTTATTCAATTGGACATTATGGTATAATTTGAAGTACAGTTTATTGTCATCACAATTTTTAAGTTTGATTTTAGTATCATTGTGTCAATTTAGCGCGGCTCTTCTTTTGCATCTATGCTACTATGAGTTAAGAGTGCCGGCTATGTTTGTCTGTTGATTTACGTTGCAGTCATGTAATACTTAGATCAGTAGATCAATAGATATACATAGCAGATCTGTCCAGTCCAGGCAATGCTAGCTGTGTGCCATTCAGCATTGGTCTCCTCCACTCACCCACACTACCCCTGTCTCTGTGCTGCTCCCCTAACACTGCTCACCTCTGCATTCCATGCCACCCTCTTCTAACACTGCTCACCTCTGCATCCCATGCCGCCCTCTCCTAACACTGCTTACCTCTGCATCCCATGCCACCCTCTTCTAACACTGCTCACCTCTGCATCCCATGCCACCCTCTAACAATGCTCACCTCTGCATCCCATGCCCCCCTCTCCTCACACTGCTAACCTCTGCATCCATGCCACCCTTTTATAACACTGCTCATCTTCACATCCCATGCTACCCTCTAACACTGGTCACCTCTGCATCCCATGCCACCCTCTCTTAACACTGCTCATCTCTGCATCCCATGCCACCCTCTAACACCACTCACTTCTGCATCCCATGCCACCCTTTTGTAACACTGTTCATCTCTGCATCCTATAACACTGCTCATCTCTGCATCCCTTGCCATCCTCTTCTAATACTGCTCACCTCTGCATCCCATGCCACCCTTTCCTAACACTACTTACCTATTCATCCCATGCCACCCTCTTCTAACACTGCTTACCTCTGCATCCCATGCCACCCTCTTGAAACACTGCTTACCTCTGCATCCCATGCTATCCACTTCTAACACTGGTCACCACTGAATCCTATACTGCCCTCTTCTAACATTACTCACCCCTGCATCCCATGCCACCCTCTTCTAACACTGCTCACCTCTGCATCCCATGCCACCCTCTAACACTGCTCACCTCTGCATCCCATGCCCCCCTCTCCTCACACTGCTAACCTCTGCATCCATGCCACCCTTTTATAACACTGCTCATCTCCACATCCCATGCCACCCTCTAACACTGGTCATCTCTGCATCCCATGCCACCCTCTCTTAACACTGCTCATCTCTGAATCCCATGCTACCCTCTAACACCACTCACTTCTGCATGCCATGCCACCCTTTTGTAACACTGTTCATCTCTGCATCCTATAACACTGCTCACCTCTGCATCCCTTGCCATCCTCTTCTAATACTGCTCACATCTGCATCCCATGCCACCCTCTTGGAACACTGCTTACCTCTGCATCCCATGCTATCCACTTCTAACACTGGTCACCTCTGAATCCTATACTGCCCTCTTCTAACATTACTCACCCCTGCATCTCAAGCCACCCTGTTCTAACATTGCTTCATACCTTGTTATCATCTTCTAACTATGCTCACCTCTGCATCCTAAGCTGCCCTCTCTAAACACTGCTCACCTCTGGATCCTAATGCTGCCTGCTTCTAACACTGCTCACCTCGGCATCCCATACCGCCCTCTTTTAACACTGTTCCCCTCTGCATCCCATGCCACCCCCTTATAGTACTGCTAACCTCTGCATCCCATGCCACCCTTTATTAATACTGCTCATCTCTGCATCTCATGCCACCCTCTTCTAACACTGGTCACCTTTGCATCCCAGGCCGCCCTCTCCTAACACTGTTGATCTCTGCATCCCATGCCACCCTCTTCTAACACTGCTCACCTCTGCATCCAATGCCACCCTTTAATATCACTGTTCATCTATGCATCCCATAACACAACTCATCTCTGCACCCCATGCCATCCTCTTCTAATACTGCTCACCTCTGCATCCCATGCCACCCTCTCCTAACACTGCTTATCTCTGCATCCCATGCCACCCTCTTCTAACACTGCTTACCTCTGCATCCCATGCCACCCTCTCCTAACACTGCTTAGCTCTGCATCCCATGCCACCCTATTCTAACACTGCATACCTCTGCTTTCCATGCCACCCTCTTCTAACACTGTTCACCTCTGCATCCCATGCCACCCTTTTATAACACTGTTCATCTATGCATCCCATAACACTGCTCACCTCTGCACCCCATGCCATCCTCTTCTAATACTGCTCACCTCTGCATCCCATGCCACCCTCTCCTAACACTGCTAACCTCTTCATCCCATGCCACCCTCATCTAACACTGCTTACCTCTGCACCCCATGCCACCCTGTTCTAACACTGCTCACCCCTGCATCCCATGCTACCCTTTTCTAACACTGCTCACCACTGCATCTCAATCCACCCTCTTCTAACATTGATTCATACCATGGCATCCTCTTCTAACTATGCTCACCTCTGCATCCTAGGCTGCCCTCTCCAAACACTGCTCACCTCTGCATCCCAATGCTGCCTGCTTCTAACACCGCTCACCTCTGCATCCCATGCTGCCCTCTTCCTACACTGCTCACCTCTGTATCCCATGCCACCCTCTTCTAACACTGCTTACCTCTGCATTCCATGCTGCCCTCTCTAACACTGCTTATGATATACTCAACATAATTATCAGTACTATAAGTATGTACACTAAACAAAACCACCATTACACGTTCATAAATGTGATTTAGGAAGGTTAAAAAGTGGTCAGTCCATATTGTAAAAGAAAAACTGTGATAAGACATCTTTGTGAATAAATTGAGGTAGATCTTCTCACAGAGATTCCACTTAGAAATGAGCCAATCGAAGAGACTAGGAAGTGCACGTTACATGCATGCACACCTCCACCACAAAGCCTCTTACCAGACAGATGCGATCCCCAATTACAGAGTTTAAAAGTGCATAGGGAGCCTCAAATCCTCAGCCGGAATCTCCAAATCATGAAGGTTTGGTCAGCAGGGTCTCAGTATAAAAGCATCACTTAGTAATTGCCACAACTCCAAAGTGAACTCAGAAAGCCATTGTAGTATGGTAAGCAACGGGTTAAGTTGCTGTCTGCAAAATGTTACAATTATGTATATGTCTGGGAGCTGGGTGTGGCTGAAGTTTAGTTGCATGCGTGAGGTTCAGTGAATAAAGAAGCAACCTGTACAGCCTGGTCCGTGTTAATACACTACATTTTGGCGACGAGGATGGCTAGCTTTCTGGATTTACCGGCTATCGGACCGTTTGATGTGTCTGGAGACCACACTAGTCTCTCACAGCGCTGGGACAAGTGGAAGAAGGGATTTCAGCTCTATGTTATAGCCACAGGAGTGACTGCACCTGTTTAGAAGTGAGCCATGCTGCTGCATCTAGCTGGACCTCAAGTTCAGGACATTTTTGAAACCCTGGGAGCAACAGGGGAAGATTCAGACTATGAGACAGCCATGAATAGACTGAGTGAGTACTTTGAGCCAAAGAAAAATATTCCCTATGAAAGATATAAGTTTAGACAGGCTGTGCAAGAGCCGGGAGAAAGCAGAGACAGTTATGTGACTAGGCTGAAATATCTGGCAAAGTCTTGTGATTTTGGGACTGTAACTGAGGAGATAATCAGAGATCAGGTCATAGAGAAATGCACATCTGTGCACCTCAGGAAGAGATTATTGAGAGAACCTAGTCTCACACTTACTAGTCTGCAGGAGATTGCAAGAGCCATTGAACTGTCTGAGTTCCAGGCTCTGCATATTGAAACCAAGGACACTGCATCTGTCAATACAGTCTCCAAACCTACCTATAATAATAGGAATATCTGGAGTAGGAAAGAGAGTTTTCCAAAGAGGACTATACATGTAGCCTGCAGTAAATGTGGCAGAGAGGGACACACAAGTCAGGACTGCACTGTGGTACAGAATAAAATGTGCTATGCTTGTGGAAAGACAGGTCATTTTGCAGCCGTGTGTAGAAGTACACCCAGAGACAACAAAACCAAAGGACCATCAGCACAAGTAAATGTTATAGCTGAGGATAAAGAGAGTGCTCCTGACTGTGAATTTATATTCTGCCTGTGTTCTCTGCAAGCTGGGACATTAACCATTAAGATTGGAAATGCAGATGTGTCAGTGTTGATTGACTCTGGAGCTACATGCAATGTTATGGACTTAGCTTCTTGGCACAGTCTTAATGGCAGAGAAAATCACCTTAAATTGTGTAACACCACTAAACAGATTTATACTTATGGCTCCAGTACACCACTACAACTTAAAGGCAAATTTTATACCTCTGTTCAAACACATGAGACTGGTCCTCCATTGCAGACCGAATTCTATGTTGTAGATGGCACAGGGTCGCCTCTGCTTGGTCGTCAAACCGCAATGGCACTAGGGGTGTTAAAGATTGGCCATGATGTAGGCAGCGCAAGAGTGAATATGGTGTCTCCTGCTATTTCTGCATTGACAGAGGAATTTAAAGATTGCTTCTCTGGGTTTGGAAAATTAAAGGATTTTCAGTTGGAGCTTCACATTGATCCACATGTAAAGCCTATTGCACAGCCAGTACGCAGACTTCCTTATAGCCTGAGATCACCTGTTGAGCACAAACTGGCAGAGCTGCTAGACCTTGACATTATTGAACCTGTAGAAGGACCCACTCCGTGGGTATCGCCGTTAGTTGTTGTACCAAAGGGCACAGATATTCGGATTTGTGTGGACATGAGATGTGCTAACCAAGCTGTGCAGAGAGAGAGACATCCAATTCCCACTATTGAAGATGTTCTACATGCAATGAATGGGGCAAGTGTCTTCAGTAAACTGGATTTGAAATGGGGTTATCATCAGATTGAATTGACCCCAGCATCTAGAGTCATCACTACATTTGCAAGCCATAAAGGTCTTTTTAGATACAAGAGGTTGATGTTTGGCGTATCGTCAGCACCGGAGACCTATCAACATGTGATTCAGCAGGTGCTACATGGTTGTGAAGGCACGCATAACATTTCTGATGATATAATTGTGTGGGGAACAAACACACAGGAGCACGATGAACGTCTCCGTGCAGTGCTAAATCGCTTGAAGGAGAAAGGGTTAACATTAAATGAGAAGAAGTGCACATTTCAAATGAATAAAATGACTTTTATGGGCCATGTGCTGTCTGACAGGGGCATTGGTCCGGAGGACTGTAAAATTAAAGCTGTGTCTGATGCCAGAAATCCTGAAAACCCTGCAGAAGTACGCAGTTTTCTTGGGCTGGTGAATTACTGTGCCAAGTTTATTCCAGATATGGCGACTGTCAGTGAACCTTTGAGATTGTTGACTCGCAAAGCAGTCCCTTGGAAGTGGGGCCTTTTGGAACAAGGTGCATTTGATGAACTTAAGAGACGGCTGACTTGCGCCACAACTTTGGCTTATTTCAATCCTACTGCACACACCCAAGTTATTGTCGATGCTAGCCCTGTGGGGTTGGGCGCCATCTTGGTTCAGAGACAATGCACAGGCGATTACAGGCCTATTCAGTATGCAAGCAGATCCCTTACTGATGTAGAGAGACGTTATTCTCAGACCGAGAAAGAAGCTTTGGCTGTTGTTTGGGGATGTGAAAGGTTTCACACCTATCTCTACGGCCTTGATTTTGAAATCATCACAGACCACAAGCCTCTGGAAGTGATATATTCGCCACGCTCAAAACCATCCGCCAGAATTGAAAGATGGGTTCTCAGATTGTTACCGTATCGATTTACAGTGCGGTACAGACCTGGACCGACTAATGCGGCAGATGCACTTTCCAGATTGCCTCAGTCTTCAGCACCTGTTCATAACCTAGCAGAAGAGTACATTCGTTTTGTGGCTACTAACGCCATGCCTCAGGCATTGACACCGCGGGAGGTTGAAGAATTGTCATCTGTGGATCCGGAAATTGCTCGGTTGAGAAAATGTGTAAGACAAGGGGTTTGGGTGGATTGTGACCAAGGCTATCACAGAATCAAACAAGAGCTGAGTATTGCAGGACAACTAGTTTTACGTGGCAATCGTATTGTGATGCCTAAAGACTTACGGAAACGTACATTACATTTAGCCCATGAGGGCCATCAAGGCATTGTACGCACCAAACAAAGATTACGTGAGAAAGTCTGGTGGCCAGGAATTGACAAGGATGTGGAACGTTTGGTTTCTTCATGTCGAGCATGTCAGTTGGTGGGCAGCAAACCTAAACCAGAACCAGTAACTCACACTGTTCTACCTGAGGGACCATGGGAAGATTTAGCCATTGATCTGTGTGACATTCCATCTGAACACCATCTTTTAGTTGTTGTGGACTATTATTCAAGGTGGCAAGAGGTGGTAGTTCTCACTAAAGCTACATCATCAACTGTAATTGAGGGGTTGGAGAGCATTTTTGCGTCTCATGGGTTGCCTAAACGGATTGTGAGTGATAATGGTGCTCAATTTACTTCTCAGGAATTTCAGGATTATCTGAAATCAAATGCTATTGAACATCATCGTACAACTCCATACTGGCCACAGGCTAACGGGGAAGTGGAACACCAGAATCGAACCTTGCTGAAAGCTTTGCGGATTGCTCATTTAGAGAGAAGAGACTGGAAAAAGGAACTGTGGCGTTTTCTTTTGGCTTATCGCACAACTCTGCATACTGTCACTGGAGTTAGTCCTGCGGAACTTCTTTGTGGTCGCAAATTCAGGACAAAATTGCCAGACATTGGGGGCCCTCCTACGAGTCAGAAACCTTTTCGGCATATTGATGAGGAAAGGAAGATCCGGGCTGAACAGTATGCAAACCACCGCCGCCAGTGTCAACATAGTGGCCTTCAACAGGGTGATAAGGTGTTGCTTCAAAATGATCGGTTTAACAAACTGGCTCCGTCCTTTGAACCTGAGCCTTATGTTGTAAAGGAGAAAAGAGGTACTCAAGTGGTTTTAGAGGATTTAGATGGACACACAAAAGTGCGTAATTCCTCATTTGTGAAGAAATTTATTGAGTCAGAAGGTCAAGTATCGGAAGACGGCGAACAGGCAAAGAGTAGTGATGATACTGCCAGTGATCCAGACTTCAATCCACAACCATCCACATCGGAATGGCCAAGAGAAAAACGAGCAACTAATTCACCGGCCTACCTTAAGGACTATGTGTATAGTCAGGAGTTTATAGTTTAAATTTCTAGTCGTTCATCCATGCATTTTGTTAATCTTATTAATACGTTGTGCATGTTATGTTTTATTCAAAGAGAGGAGGGAATGTAGTATGGTAAGCAACGGGTTAAGTTGCTGTCTGCAAAATGTTACAATTATGTATATGTCTGGGAGCTGGGTGTGGCTGAAGTTTAGTTGCATGCGTGAGGTTCAGTGAATAAAGAAGCAACCTGTACAGCCTGGTCCGTGTTAATACACTACAGCCATCATACAGGGAAAGGGAATAAAGGACTCACATAGCGTCAATACCACTAGTACATCTTTATAATTAAAACCACAAAACGCGTTTCACTTCGCAGCACGTTATCAGGGAAAACCAGAGCTTCCACACTGCCCTCTTTAAACACTGTGCCCTTCTGCACTCAATGCCACCTTCTTCCAACACTGCTCAACCTGACTCTAGCAAGCTCCCTCCCTCTGTGTAACTAAAGGAAAATTGTATTTTATTTTTAGTTTTGGATAGGGTGGAGTGGTATTATAACAGCTGTCAGTGTTTATTGCTGTTTGTGCCCCCATTAGGGAGATTCACCCTCTCTATTTGGCCTGTTTACCATTGTCATTGAAAGTAAAAGTAAAAGAAAATCACAAATTTTGGATTGTCCCCAGAAAAGTAATAGAGGGGAAATCTTCCAATGGGGACACTAGTTCTGGTGACCTGGGGGTCCCCAAAGAATTATTTTAATATTTGCAGAGATTTCCTCTCACTTCCTGCTATGCTATGGGACAAGACGTTAAGGGGAATCTCCCCAATGGGACACAGATGTCAAATAAAAATCAGACAGTGGTTATAACCCTCCCTTACTCTATCCAAAATTGAAAAAAAAAATGCCTATAGTTCTACTTTTTTTTTTAAACATATTTTATTGATTTTTCAACAAATGAACAGAATTTGTCACAAGCGAAGCAATGCATAATATACAACAAGTGATAACAAGTCAACCATAACATCAAAAGGTGAATCAAAGCTGGCATCCCCCTCAAGCCTTGCGGAGGTGGGGCCGTGGTCCGAGTGTGATAGCCTGAGGAGAGCTAAGAGATCATAGAACAATGCATTGCAAACTAGCAGTAAAGTATTTTGGGGGGTGAGAGATGGAAGAGGGGAGGCCATGAGGCAGGGTGAGGGGAGGGGAAAGGAAGGAAGGGAGGAGGGGAAGAGGGGAAACACCATCACATGAGAGCATATCAGTGCATTTAAATAGCAGTAAACTAGATCACAGCATACTAAGTTCCGGAGTTTATAGAAGTGTTTCAGAGTAGGAACCTCCTAATCACATTGTTTCCCCATGTGGTTAGATGAGGAGTACCGATCTGTAGGAGCACTGGGTAACAGGATTTCCAGCTGGTTGAAAGATCAAGAGATCAGCATGTGCCAAGAGCTGCGGTATAGATATAGTCGATGGAATAGGTGTTGTCTAGTTTTGTGGTGGCTTTCAAACAGGCGGTAACTCAAATTAGAAAGGTACTGAGGCTATTGTAGGAGCTGCTGGGTATCCAAGTCAACTGGCGGACGGGAGTGTTCGCAGAAAAGAGTTCCACTTGCGATTGAGCTTGTCAAGATTGGGAGAAGAGGAAGTTTTTAGCTCGAGGGCTTCCCTGGCGTGGAGTTGTTGCAAGCCCGAAATTACGTCATTGATTGTTGGAGGGGAATCACGTATCCACTTGGCCAGGATAGCCCTCCTGGCGACCATATAGCAAGTCAAGAGCCATGTTTTGTGCTTATGAATGAGGATACATTGACTCCTAGGAAGTCTGGAGAGGGGGAAGTCCAGGTTTCCAAACAGAAGCGTGTAAGGGTCGTTCAAAGGTGTCAGGCCTGTTATAGTATTGATGTAAGATTCAACTGAGTCCCAAAAGGTAGAGATGCGTGGACATGACCAGAGTCGATGAGCGAGGGTAGGTTTTGAAGTAATGCAGAGTGGGCAGCAGGTCGAGTGGGGGTTTTGAGCATTCCTAGAGTACGGGACATAACTACGGTGCACAATCTTGAACTGTTGTTCCCGCCAAAATTCATTAGTGATGGCCTTGTTGGTGGCCAGGTAACCTGACAAGATAAGTGAGTGGGCGTTGGGGTTAGGGAAGTCTTTGTCCCAGGTAGAGGTGTGAAAAGAGGATTTACTGATGGATGGTAGAGACAAGAGGTTTTTGTATATATCCGAAATTTTATGGAGGCCCTGTTCCAGAAACTTGTCGACCAAGGTATGTTGGAACCGGAGTAAAGGGTCAGGGCAGGACTTGACCACGAAGCTAACAGCTTGTATGACACCCAGAGTGTGGCCCTTGGGAAGGTGAAAACGCTCCATAATCACTGAGGTGGGCAAAGGGGTACCCAGGACAGGGTCAAACAGCTGTGCGAAGCGGTGGAGGTTCTGGATGTGCCAGTCCCTGAAAGGGAGATAACGCTGTGCCTGTGTGAAAAGAGGATGTCCACAAATAGGGAGATGGCGAGACATGGTAGGAGATAAATGAATTTTGCGGTGTATTTCCCTCCATGCTATGTTGGTGTCCCTGATAAGAACATTGTTCTTCAATGCAGACGGTAGATCCCCGTGTTTACAATGTAGGATGGCTGCAAGGTCATAGGGTGATGACTGGTGTGATTCAAGTAAAAGATTAGAGTATCTGGAAGTTTTGCCAATCCAATCCAGGCCCACTCTGAGTACACATGCAAGGTTGTATAAGTGGGCGTTGGGGAGCGCCACTCCACCCTCCCTCCTCGGCAGATACAATTTCTGAAGGGCAATACGAGGCCTCCTGCCCTGCCATAAGAAGGCGGTGATAGCTTTAGTCAATTTCTGCATGTCAGCATGTCTTACCAAAAGTGGAATCGTTTGAAGAGGGTACAGCAATTTAGGGAAGCCTACCATCTTATACAGATGACATCTGCCAAAGAGGGAGAGGGGAAGGCCCATCCACGTGTCCAATGCCGAAATTATTTTAGAAATAGTAGGAGGAATATTCAGGTGGTATATAGAGGAAGGAGTGCGGCCAATTTTGATACCCAAGTATGTGATAGAAGTCTTAGCTATAGTGAAGAGTGGTGTGAAGGGCCAAGGGTTGTGTGTGGCGTGGCGAAGGGGAAGGAGTTCGCTTTTAGAGAAGTTAATTTTTAGGCCCGAACAGAGACGGAAGTCATTAAAGATCTCATAAACTAATTTGGAATCCCTGACAGGGTCAGATGTAAAGATAAGTATATCATCCGCAAATAGGGCTATGCGTAAGTCTGAATCTCCTATGCGAATACCATGGAGTTTGGGGTGGTGTAGAATGTGCCTAGCAAGGGGCTCAAGAGCTAAATTGAATAGTAAAGGGGACAGTGGGCATCCCTGTCTGGTTCCCCGGAGTAGAGAGAATGGTGCGGAAACAAGGCCGTTGGCCACAACACAGGCGGAGGGGTTTGTGTACATGGCTTTGATAAGGTGGACAAAGGGACCCTGGAAACCAAAACGTTGCAGGACCAGATGGAGCCAATCAATGTCCACCCTATCAAAGGCCTTTTCTGCATCTAGGGAGATAATTGCCATGTCGGATAAGGGGTTAGCTTGGGACGCTTCCAGGGCCGCCAGAACTTTTCTGATATTGGCCGTGGCTGATCTGCCAGAAGTAAAACCCGCCTGGGCAGGATGGATCAAGGTAGGCATGATGGGGGCAAGCCAATTGGCTATTATTTTGGATAATATTTTACCGTCTAGATTCAGGAGTGAGATGGGGCGGTAGGAGCCCGGTTCAGTTGGATCCTTGCCAGGTTTCGGTATCAATTTGACGTGTGCTTGGAGACCCGTAGGGAAGTAAGGATGACCCTCCAGAATGTGTTGATAAAGGGATTGAAGGGTCGGTGCTATGATATCAACCGACGCTTTGTAAAAGTCAGAGGTGAAGCCGTCGGGTCCGGGCGCTTTTCCTGGGGGCAATCGTGCTATGGTGGATCGGATTTCTTCTAACGAGATTGGGGCATTCAGGGAGGTAAGTTGGTCCTCCGCAATGGTGGGGAGGGTTACAGAGGCCAGCCAAGACTCGGCTGCTTGGGTGTCATGGCTCTCCAGATTGTATAGGTTAGAAAAGAAGTTGGAGAGGGATTCGGCTATTTCCGACGGTGATGTGGTCAAGGTACCCGTACTAGATTTCAGTGCTGTGATGTGTGTGGGGGCGAAAGAGCCTTTGCATAATTTGGACAGTAATTTGCCTGGTTTATTGCCATATTTGTGGAATTGGAGATCCTGGATGGAAGAGTATAATCTCTCCTGCGCTGCCGCCCAAGTGTCAAAAGCTAATTTCGCTTCTTGCCACCGTTGTCTGTTAGATTGCGTATTTGATTGAGATAGGGCCAAGTGGGCGTGTCGTAGCTGGGCACTAGCTTCAGCATATGCTTTCTTAATGACCTTCTTACGGCCGGAGGCGTAGGAGAGAATGCGACCCCTCAACACCGCTTTCCCCGTTTCCCAAAACAGGGTAGGATTGGAGGCGTGAGAAGCATTGGTTTGGGTAAACTCTTGCCAAGTTTCCTCAATTATATTCGCTAGTTGAACGTCATGCGCTAGGAAGGAGGGGAACCGCCAGTTATTTGAAGGCGGTTTGGGGAATGCCTCCAAGAGGTCCAGGGAGACGGGGGCATGATCGGAGATCACCAAGTCATGAATTGTGGAGTCTGTGATTAAAGGCTGTAAAAGGGAGTTAGAAAAGAAGTAGTCTATACGTGAAAGGGATTTGTGTGGGTTTGAGAAAAATGTGAAGTCTCGTCCCGTGGGGTTCAGGAGGCGCCATACGTCAGTGAGTTGGACATGTTCTGCAAAATCGGCCAGGGGGCTGGGGTGGGGGAGCCGAGCCGGTGGTCGGTAAGGTGTTGGGCGAGACCTATCTTCCCTGTCATCCATGACTGTGTTCATATCACCCGCAAAGACTAGGGGGACATGAAGGTAAGGTGCCAATTGAGAAGCCACATCCTGGAAGTATTGTTTCGATGGTGAGTTGGGGGCATACGTAGTAGCCAGAACCCACTCCTTCTGGCCCGAGGATAGAGTGGCGGCAATGAACCTACCAACAATATCTGTGTGGGAAGAGAGGATTGTGCAGGGGAAACGTTTGTGGATGAGGATAAGAACGCCCGCTTTCCCCTTAATTGCAGGTGATCCCAAAACCTGACCAACCCAAAGTTTCCTCATACGCTTAAAATCCTGTTCAGGGAGGTGAGTCTCTTGTAGGACTGCAATGTCTGCTCGGAGCCGTTTCAGATGGCGAAGAACCGCCATTCGTTTATGGGGGGAACGTAGGCCTTTCACGTTCCATGTAATTAACCTAACCATAATCGTGGGCTAGGAATACGCAATGGAACTGAATTTGTAGAGCTAAATTGTTGACTGTGGAATGATAACGTCTACATAGCGTAGTGGGTGTGGACGTATAGAAAAGGATTGGGTGATGGTGCATGGAAATAGGGGGTGGCGGAGGGTGAATTGGCAAAACTTGTTCAACGAAAACTAAACAATACAAAGCAGTGCTATGACACTTATTTGTCCGTGGAAGCATGAACTTCACTTCTTCCCACATGTGCTAACCACCAACAGCAGCGCTACCGGGGAAGGTCAAAGCTCAAGCCCGAGCGGCGTATCCGCAGCCCCCCCACAGTTAGATGAGGGTGGAGATGGGGTCCGATCGCGGACAGCGCCATCATCATCAGGGCGACCACAGCTGGCTGTAAAGGAGCAGACGATCCGCGGTAGCACCCTGTGAGGAGGAGAAAGAGAAATTAAAAAAAAAAAAAAAAGATTAAGAAAAACAATCAGATAGAAGGCATCAAATAAGCAAACAGGAGCCTGAGCAAATAGAGATAGCCATCAATGTAGATCAATGGAGGAATATTAAGCTGGGGCATGCCATTCAAGATGAGAGTCACAACCTGTCGGTGTTCAGAGGGGCAATAGATCCACTAGGAATAGTACAGGTAGGTGAAAATACATCCGGGCAATATCATCAGTGGCTCCCAGTGATGATTATCACAACATTGATGGAGTGGAGGTAGTCAGGGGAATGAACTGTGAAACTATGACCAGCGTTGCAACCATATTGGGGATCACGCAGGATTGTATTTCCCGGAGAGGTCAGTGAGCCGCAGTTTTTTAGCTGGCTCCTTGCGGGGGCTCCGTTGGTCCCTGGGATGCTGATGCCTGTCGCATAGCTGCGCAGGCGGCGCGGAAGTGTCCATCGGCAGTCGCAGGTGGGAGTTCAGGTAGTCCCAGGCTTCATCAGGGTGGGTGAAAGACTTAGGTAGGCCTGTCGGGTCAGTGAACCGTAGAGTTGCGGGATATGCCAGAGTGAACTTTATACCCTGCTGGTAGAGGGCATTACAGATTGGTTGTAGGGCCTTGCGGCGGCGGGAGACCTCTTGTGAATAATCTGCGAACAGTAACAACTTATGACCGTCAATTTGCAAGGCTTTTGAATTGCGATAGGATTTCATCAAATTATTCCTGTCAGCAAAATTCAGGTATTTAACTATCACCGGGCGTGGAGTGCGCCTTTCATTAGAGGGGGGTCCCACTCGGTGTGCCCGTTCAACGACGCAGGGAGCGGTGAGTCCCAAGGTCTGGGGGACGCGCCGAGAGCACAGCTCCATCAGGGAATCAGCGCCATAAGATTCCGGGAGACCAATTATGCGCAGGTTATTTCTGCGAGACCTGTTTTCCAGGTCATCCACCTTTTCCAATAGGTATTGTTGTGTTTGATGAGATTGCTTCTCATTGTGGAAAGAAGCCTGTATTTCCTCCTCAATTTCTGTCACCCTGCTCTCCAGGTCAGTGAGGCGTAGTGCATGTTCACCCAAATCCTTTCTGATCTGGGCAATGCCAGCGGCCATAGCCTTGTCAACAGCCTCGGTAATAGTTGGTGACAGCAGGGCTGCTACAGCCTGAGCAATGCCTGCATAGTGATCGGGTGACAGGGCGCTGGATGATGAGGAAGTGGCCACTACAGCTGCATAGCTAATCCCCTGTGGAGGCTGGCTGGGGAGCTGAGCCGCGCCCTCCGCCATCTTGCCTGGCTGTGAGGCGGCGGGAGAGCAGTCCGTGCGGTCGGAGTGGGAGGCGGCGGCAAGTCCGTGGACCAGATATTTGTCCATGAGATGGTCCCCTAGGTGCCGGAGGTAGCGGGGGTGGCCGCGGATCCGCCGATCGGGCTGTATATGCCGATTTACAAGCCGATGTACCCGGAGCCGCTACTTCCTGCTCCCTCACATCTGGCGCCGGAACCGGAAATCATAGTTCTACTTTAACCCAGGTGGGTTTGAGCTTCATTGTCCCACTCCTGAGACTCCAGACTCCCACAGTGTCCCCAGAGAATCTAGCAGGGTGTCAATGTGTCACCACCAGCAGCCCTGGCCCCAAAGCTGCCAGTGTCTGCTCCCACGGTGCTTTGTTCAGACTTCTCTGAGTCCCATAAACCATTAGGCACCAATTATTTTACCCCCAAGCTGCAGTTAGCTTTCTGATCCATAACCCATACTAACAGAATCCATTCACATGGTGCATCGAACAAGTCTGTCACTAAGTCACAGTGATAGACAGGGCATGCTACAGCGCCCACTGGTTGAGAAGGCAGTGGAGGTGGAGAAGCAGAAGAAATATGGGACAAAGTGCAAGAAGCTCATTGTTAGGGCATACACTTTTAACCACTTGCTGACCGCCTTATAGCAATTTTACTGCTACAGGGTGGCAGCTGTGCGCAGGATCATGTGTATCACCACCTGATAAAGGGGGCGTGTGCTCACCACCTGTGATTATTCACAGCAGAAGTCGTTCTGCGGGTCCTGGGCACTTGATGTCTGCCAGCACCCGCTGATTGTCGAACAGAGACTCAGAACAGAAAGCAGGGACTCAAATTCATCTCTTCCTCTAAAAGCAGCACACATGGTAAACACAAACACTGGCTAGGCACACATTAACCCTTTGATCGCCCTAGATGTTAAACCCCTTCCCAGCCAGTGTCATTAGTACAGTGCCAGTGCATATTTTTAGCACTGATCACTGTAATAATGTCTCTGGTTACCACAAAGTGTCAAAAGAGTCAGCTAGTGTCCGATTGTCCACTGCAATATCGCAGTCCCACTATAAGTCGCTGATCCCCGCCATTACTAGAAAAAAAAATAAATAAAAGAAAATTCTAGTATACATCCCATAGTTTGTAAATGCTTATTGGGATTTTTTTTTTTTACCAAAGACATGTAGCAGAATACATATCGGCCTAAATTGATTAAGAAATTAATTTTTTTTAATTATTTTTTTTGTTTAGCTATCTTGCTGCTCCATCCATCCACAGTAAGTGAATAGAAATTCCTGTGTAGGCTACTGGTTGCAGCTCACACAGGACCTTGTAATTATTAGATACAAATAAAGAGAAAAAAAAGGAAGAAAAAGGAAAACAAATGCAGTCACCACAACTACAGTGCCTTGAAAAAGTATTCATACCCCTTTACATTTTCCATATTTTGTCATGTTACAACCAAAATGTAAATTATTTTTATTGGGATTTTATGTAATAGACCAACAGGAAGTGGCACACAATTGTGAAGTAGAAGGAAATGATAAATGGTTTTCACAATTTTTTGCAAATAAATATGTGAAAAGTGTGGCGTGCATTTATATTCAGCCCCCCTGAGTCAATACTTTGTAGAGCAACTTTTCTCTGCAATTACAGCTGCAAGTCTTTTTGGGTATGTCTCTATCAGCTTTGTACATCTAGAGAGTGAAATTTTTGCCAATTCTTCTTTGCAAAATAGCTCAAGCTCTTTTAGATTGGATGTAGAGCATCTGTGAACAGCAATTTTTAAGTCCTTCCACCGGTTTTCAATTGGATTTAGGTCTAGACTTTGACTGGTCTATTCTAACACATGAATATGCTTCCATTGTAGCTCTGGCTGTATGTTTAGGGTCGTTGTCCTGCTGGAAGGTAAACCTCCGCCCTTATCTCAAGTCTTTTGCAGACACTTCCTATCTTCCCATCAACTTTGACCAGCTTCCCAGTCCCGGCTGAAGAAAAGCATACCCACAACATGATGCTGCCACCACCATGCTGCCAGCACCATGTTTCATGGTGGGGATGGTGTGTTCAGGGTGATGTGCAGTGTTAGTTTTCCACCACACATAGAGTTTTGCTTTTAGGTTAAAAAGTTCAATTTTGGTCTGACCAGAGCACCTTCTTCCACATGTTTGCTGTGTCCAACCCATCGCTTCTTCCAAAATGCAAACGGGACTTCTTATGGTTTTCTTTCAACAATTGCTTTCTTCTTGCCACTCTTCCATAAAGGGCAGATTTGTGGAGTGCAAGACTAATAGATGTCCTGTGGACAGATTCTCCCACCTGAGCTGTAGATCTCTGTAGCTCCTCCAGAGTTACCATGGGCCTCTTGGCTGCTTCTCTGATTAATGTTCTCCCTGCCCGGCCTGTCAGTTTAGGTGGACGGCCATGTCTTGGTAGGTTTGCAGTTGTGCAATACTCTTTCCATTTTCTGGTGATGAATTGAACACTGCTCCATAAGATGTTCAAAGCTTGGTATATTTTTTTATAACCTAACCCTGCTTTAAACTTCTCCACAACTTTATCCCTGTTCTGTCTGGTGTTTTTGTTGACCTTCATGATGTTGTTTGTTCACTAAGGTTCTCTAAAAAACCTCTGAGGACTTCACAGTTACAGCCCATTCAGACTGGCGCGATCCGACTTCGAGGGGCGACCTGTGAAGTCGCGGTGCACAGCATGCACCGCGACTTCGGCGCGACTTGCAGGGACTTCACATAATGGAAGTCTATGCAAGTCGCTCCCAGGTCGCCCCAAAGTAGTACAGGACCCTTTTTCTAAGTCGGAGCGACTTGTGTCGCTCCTATTAGAACGGGTCCTGTGCTAATCAATGGCGAGCGACCGAGCACGACTTGCCAGGCTGACAAGTCGCCTGACAAGTCGCGCTAGTCTGAATGGACTCTAAGGCCCCTTTCACACATACGGTCCGTTCAGTTCATCAGTTCAGTCACCTCAAAATGTATCAGTTTTTCATCCGTTTTTCATCCATTTTTTCATCCATTTGTCATCAGTTTTTCATCCGTTTGTCGTCCGTTTTTCATCCGTTTTTCATCCGTTTTTTTTTAAATCCACTACCAATGAAAAAACGGATGAAAAACGGACCGTTCGTCTGTTTGCATCCGTTTTTCATCCGATCCGTTTTTTTTGACGGATGAAAAATAGGACATTCATCCATTCAAAATAACGGACATTGACAGAAGCGGATGAAAATGGATGTTAACAGACAATCATGCGTTGTCATCCGTTTTTCCATAGAGATGCATTGATGTCCGTTTTTCATCCGTCAACGGATGGATGAAAAACGGACAAACTGACCTATGTGTGAAAGGGGCCTAAAGCTGTATTTATATCAAGATTAAATTATACACAGGTGGACTCTATTTACTAATTAGGTGACTGGCAATTGTTTCCACTAGATTTTAGTTAGGGGTATCAGAGTAAAGGGGGCTGAATACAAATGCACACCTCACTTTTCAGATATTTATTTGTACAACAATTTTGAAAACCATTTATCATTTTCCTTCCACTTCACAATTATGTGCCACTTAGTGTTGGTCTATCACATAAAATCCCAATAAAATACATTTACGTTTTTGGTTGTAACATGACAAAATGTGGAAACATTTCAAGGGGTGTGAATACTTTTTCAAGGCACTGTATGTACTGATAAGCTGCAATATATTTGATTTTTGTTCTTGGAAGGAAAAAAACTGCAACATTAATTATCATATCAAGGAAATATTGTATGGAAAGCAAAAAAAAAAAAGTGGAAGTTACATCAACCATTGCTTCCGAGTGACTGTTTTCATACTAATTAAAAAATTGGACTCGCTGAAAATGAACAACAGTCACCCTTTTAAAACCTTGGCAGCAGCACTAACTCTGGCCAACAACTTTGTCTCCCCAATTCTCCCACGCCCTCCAGTTAAATAGCTACCACGCTGGTTTAATGGTGGCGTGTATATTTTATGTTACATCACACAAGGCTAGAAATTTTCTTTTACTCTCGATAATAGGCCACGGACCGGGTAGGGAGTGTCAGAGGCCCGATTTCGTAACCTAACAGTCCATCCTGCAGTGCGTTTTAGTGCTTGAGGTGGAAGGCCCATTAGTGTTAATGTGGTAAACTCAAAGGAACCTTTATCCTAGGCCTAACTGCTGCTTGTACAAAACAATCTGGCCTTTATAAAGCCTCCCCCTGTTCTCAGGAGGCCAGGGAATAAATAACAGACGCAAAGAAAAAGGCAGGGAAAATTAGATCAAAAAAACGAAACCGTTTTAATGAGGAAAAACACCTCGGTCGTAACGATCACACTGGGACTGCAAAGAGCTTGGTGGAGAGACCCAGAGGGGCTGCAAAGCACTTTGTATTGTGCGCTGAGCGAAGGGGAAACTGCCAGAACTTGACATATTAGCGCTGAGGTTCAAATGTGACAAAATGGCAGTAGCTGCCTGCGGGACAACACCACGTGGAGCAGTGTATTAGGATAAAGATTATCTCCATTCAGGGAATAAGTGCTGTGTACATTATTAATAAAATCATCCACCTATAACACAGGTGAAATGGACGTTATCAATGCTTTAGCAGGAATGCTTATAAAACGTAACCGGAGAACATGGTTAAGCATGGTGCAAGTGTCATTTTGCCAAAGCTGACTGCAGAAGTGAACAGCAATGATTAAATAGGCAGTTAAAGGGAAAGTACAGAGTAATAAGGGAGGGCCTGTTTTGCTTTATTATTATAAAACTGATTGAAGGTCATTTTTTACATGATTTTCACACTGTTACATATTTGCTGTGCTGCTTTACCAGGTGATATTTTATAAGCAGACAGAGAGAATGTTTCCTTTGTGGCTACTTGAAAGACAGATAGAGCAATTAACATCCCTACTGAATGACTGCCAAGATACAATCGGGAAATGCAGGATAAGTCGCTTAATGCCTTATACAGTAAAGAGTTCCTAAGTGCTAATTGTTAAAATATACTGCATGTAAAGCCAAAACTTTTATTTTGTTTGAAATTAGGGAGTAAGGGGGGGATACAACCCCCTATTAAATTATTTTTGTTGTTAGCTTCTTTTTCTGTTATGGAGTTAAAAAAATGAAATGAGAGGAAATCTCTTCAAAGTGAGAGGAGTTACCATTTTAGAGAATGGTCACAGGCAGTGCCGGGACAAGGTCATCTAGCGCAGTGGTCCTCAACTCCGGTCCTCGGGGCCCGCTAACAGGCCAGGTTTGCAAGATAACTAAATTACACCACAGGTGATCTCATTTGCTGCTCAGTGATTGCAGTATTCTAGTCTGCATCTCCCCAAGGTAATACTTAAAATCTGGCCTGTTAGTGGGCCCCGAGGACCGGAGTTGAGGACCACTGATCTAGCGCGCAGGGCAGGGCAGTAGCCAAACGGCATCCCCCTTCAAAATGTATAAGCATTATGCGCCAGCAAAAATATTCCTCTCCCTTCTCCCAAAAAAAATTTGAGCGCTAATCTTAACACTTACCCCCTAAGCATAAATTCCCTTTGCAAGCCAAAATTCTCCCGTAAGCTAAAATAATTCCTCCCCCTCCCCAACACCCCCCTCCTAGCACAATTGCTCTACCCCTCAAATTTCCCCACTGAGCATAAATCCTCTTCTCCCTCCAAATCCCCCTCTCCCAGCACAACTTCCCCCAAATCTCCTCTCCTAGCACAAATCCTTCCCCCTTCCTAATAAAAATCCACTCTCCTAGTACAAATCCCCCCCCCCAATCACCCGTTCTAGCACAACTCTCCAAAATCTCCATGGCGCCCAGGGCAACCTTCCCCCCCTGCCCACCCTCTGCTCACAAAGTCAGGCGTCACCTCACTTGTTGCTCTGTTGACAACCCATAATTTCTGGATATCCCCTCGCTTCCTGTCTCAGTGACAGCAATCACCAGGGGAAAAAAGCGGAGTTCATCTACCTAGAAGGGGCACAGACAACTATAAACTCTTCAAGGGGAATTTAAGTCCCCTAATTTGCCTTTACATGCACTTTAATTGCGAGAAGACACAGCAAGCTATTAGAATTCTCTCTGCTGAGGCCTTACTAGTACAAGATGGATTCTGTGTTGGTTATAGTTAAAATTCTAGTTCGTCTTCCTCCTTTTGGGGAGATTTCTTCTTGTTTCCTGTACCAGAGACACAGCAGGAAGTGACAGGAAATTTCTGCAAAGTATAGGGTAATCCCCTCTTAGACACTTGTTACTGGAACAAGGGTACCCATTGGAGGATTTTCCCTCACCACCAGTTTCGGTGACAGCTGTACAATTTTGATTTTCCTTCATTTGTTGTACCTTTGAAAATAGTCCTTATAAAAGAGACAGTGGATCTCCCCATGCAATAGGGAGTGAAAATCTCTAAAAGGTCAGCAGAAATCTCCTTTTAGACAGGGGTCTCCACTGGAAGATTTCCCCAAAGCTCCTGTTTTGGCTCCTGTTTTCCATTACTGTCTTGGAGTAATGAAAAACACAGGGGCAGCAGCCCTGAAACTAAACACACAGCCCATTATAAACGATCCCACAAACTGGAATAATGTTGCCCCTCTTATATATTTACTTACAGTTCTGAAGACTGGCTCAACTTGAGTTAACGACTTGGCTTATCCTTGAGTCAAGGCTTATTGCTGTGCTGGGCTCAGGGTGCTGACTGGCCTCAGGGTGCTGGCCTGACTGGCCTCAGGGTTCAGGCCTCGGGATGCTGGCCTGGCTGGTCTCAGGGTGCTGGCCTGGCTGGCCTCAGGGTGCTGGCCTGGCTGGCCTCAGGGTTCAGGCCTCAGGGTGCTGGCCTGGCTGACCTCAAGGTGCTGGCCTGCAGGGTGCTGGCCTGGCTGGTCTGCAGGGTGCTGGCCTGGCTGGCCTC
This sequence comes from Pelophylax lessonae, assembly GCF_965119305.1. Taxonomy (NCBI): domain Eukaryota; kingdom Metazoa; phylum Chordata; class Amphibia; order Anura; family Ranidae; genus Pelophylax; species Pelophylax lessonae. The sequence goes on along the minus strand of NC_138771.1, from coordinate 462,980,609 downwards.
TGGGTGCTGGCCTGGCTGACCTTAGGGTGCCCGCTTGGCTGGCCTGCAGGGTGCTTACCTGGCTTGCAGGGTGCTGGCCTGGCTGCCCTCAGGGTGCTGGCCTGACTGGCCTCAGGGTGCTGGCCTGGCTGGCCTGCAGGGTGCTGGCCTGGCTGACCTGCAGGGTGCTGGATTGGTTTAGGCTGGCTGGGCAGAATGAGTGGGGTGTGACACACACTGTGACTCTCTCAGAGGAGAGGAGACCCGGGGCTCCGCATGATGTCGCAGACGGAACTCCGTAGCCGCGTACGCAAAGGGCAGCCAGGCAGGCGAGGTTGGAGGAGGAGCAATGCGACCGAGCAAGTAAGTCCTGACTCTTTCACTATGCGGTGAAGGATCAGCTCGGGAGGCGATACGTGAGCACCCGGCCTCAAGACACGAGGCAGCTGCCCTGATCCTGCAGGAGCAAAGGGAACAGCATTCCTGCTGTGGAAAAAGTGCAGGAACGCTGTTCCCATGCGTTCCTGCAGGACTCGAGCCCTGGTGTTACTTAACAAAAAAACCCCTTCCCATTTTATGCTGTCAGCAATGGCACCACATGGAAGAGAAATGTCACAAGGCCTGAGAAATAAAATAATTTATTTATACAAGAAAGGTGAAGGCTACAAGAAGATCAGCAAAGCTTTATTTATCAGTCAGAATACTGTAGTAAAAGTGATACAAAAATTTAACAAAGATGGAACTGAAACCATCTCACAGAGACATCCAGGCAGTCCCTGGAAGTTAACACCTCGACAGGATCGTCTTCTGATGAGACTGGTTAAACAAAATCACCATGCAAGTTCACTGCAGTTAGCTAAAGAAGTAGAAAGCCAAACTGGGGTGATTGTTTCCTGTGACACAATACGGCATACACTATACAGGTATGGCATGCATGGGTGCAATCCATGAAGGAAACTTCTCCTAAAGTCCATGCACAAAAAGCCTGCCTAGAATTTGCCTATGCTGAAGAAAAAGAAGACTACTGGGACTCTGGAGTGAAGAAACCAAGATAAATGTTATTTGGAAATAATGGTTTTAAAGGTGAGCAGTACAAAGAAAAATGCATGGTGCCTACAGTGAAGCATAGTGGTGGCAGTGTCCTTCTCTAGGGCTGCATGAGTGCTGCTGGTGTTGAGGAGCTGCATTTCATTAATGGTATCATGAATTCCCAGATGTACTGCTCTATATTGAAAGAGAAGATGCTACCATCACTCCATGCCTTTGGTCGTTGCGCACTTTTCCAACATGAAAATGATCCAAAACGCACATCTAAGGCCACTGTTGAATTTCTGAAAAAGATTCTGAACAGGATGAAAGTGATTTAGTGGCCAAGTATGTCTCCTGATCTGAACCCAATCGAACACCTGTAGAGAACTCTAAAGAGACAAGTTGAGCATCACTCTGCATCCAGCATCTAAAAAAGGTTGTTCTTGAAGAATGGAAAAAGATAGATGTTGCAATATGTTGCCAACTTGTTCATTCCATGCCTAGAAGACTTTGTGCCATCCTTACAAGTCATGGAGGTTATACAAAATACTAGATGGAGTAGTTTTTGTTGTGGGGATGTATTCATTTTTCCATCAACTAATTTGAGCAAAACTGAAGATTTAGGAATCCAAATTATATTCCTAACCTTACTTTCATGTAATGAGTTACATAAATGTTCTAAAAAACTCAGTTTTGTGAAAACTTTGTAAATTATACTTGTGTGTTCATTAATTTTGATTAAAATCTTACTTTTCAAAAGAGGTGTACTCATTTATGCTAAGCACTATATGTATATATATATATATATATATATATATATATATATATATATATATATATATATATATATATATATATATATATCCATCCACACCAAGAAGTATTTTGAAACATGTTGGCAGTATAGTTTTCCAGAATGCCAAGAGAAAGATCTGCTTTTAATTCAAGGATATTGAGTGTTAAATATTAGGAACACTTTGGTTTTACGCATATCCTTTAATGAATATACCTTCTTGTTTTTACTAGGTGGTTCTCTATGGAAAACTACAGTCATCATTAGGCTGCTGTCCACAAACATATAATGATCACACGCTATTGTGTGGAAAATGAGTGTGTGCAGTAAAGAAAAAATCTTTTGATACACATAATAAAAAATAGCTGCAGTCCATAAGTACAGTATAATAACTGAACAATTTCTTGTGATTTTCAAATTAAACTATCTGCAATCTCATCATCCATTCTGGGACTGATTTCCTCAATGCAATTTAAGTTTGTGGAAAAGGTGCAGCTACACTATATTACCAAAAGTATTGGGGCACCTACCTTTACAGGCACATGAACTGTAATGGCATCCCAGTCTTAGTCCTTAGGGTTCAATATTAACAGCCTTCAACTCTTCTGGGAAGGCTGTCCGCAAGGTTTAGGACTGTGTCTATGAGAATATTTGACCATTCTTCCAGAAACACATTTGTGCGGTTAGGCACTGATATGGTCAAGAATTCATCCCAAAGGTGTTCTATCGGGTTGAGGTCAGGACTCTGTACAGGCCAGTCAATATCCTCCACCCCAAATCTGCTTATCCATGTCTTTATGGACCTTGCTTTGTGCACTGGAGCACAGTCATGTTGAAATAGGAAGGGGCCATCCCCAAATTGTTCCCACAAGTTGGGAGCATGAAATTGTCCAAAATGTCTTGGCATGCTGATGCCTTAAGAGTTCCCTTCACTGGAACTAGGGAGCCAAGCCCAACCCCTGAAAAAAACCCCACACTATAATCCCCCCTCCACCAAATGACCAGTGCACATAGCAAGGTCCACAAAGACATCGATGAACGCGTTTGGGGTGGAGGAACTTCACTGGCTTGCACAGACTCCTGTCCTCAACCCGATATAACACATTTGGGATGAATTAGAGTGGACAGTGCGAGCCAGGCCTCCTCGTCCACATCAGTGCCTGACCTCACAAAATGTGCTTCTGGAAGAATGGTCAAACATTCCCATGGACACACTCCTAAACCTTGTGGGCAGCCTTCCCAGAAGAGTGAAAGCTGTTATAGGTGCAAAGGATGGGCCAACTCAATATTGAATATTACGGACTAAGACTTGGATGCCATTAAAGTATATGTGCGTGTTAAGGCAGGTGCCCCAATACTTTTGGTAATATAGCTGAACTATATGTTCACTTTGAACACCAAATCATTTCTAAGGTAAATAAAAAAAATTGGATCTATGCATGCACACAATTAGATAACGAAAATGAATGTGGCTTCACTTTATTTACCAATCTGAAGCTAGCCAGATGATTCCCCCATCCTCACATTCGAGGTAGAAAAAAGAATCCTCCTTGCTGCTCTATTGTATTCTGACAATGGGACTTCTCCGCTGCCAGAATACTCTGATCAGTGGTGTATCTGATTGGCTGTATGCACTGATTGAACACAAATTTTCTAAAAGTCCTGTTCTAGAGGAGTTAATTACTCTTAAATGGAAATAGCCGTAGATGGATTGTAATTTGGTCAGTCCTTGCTGAACCAGTCAAATTTGAATCCATCTATGGCCAGCCTTAATGAACTTTACAAATCAGAAATCTTCTATTGCTATAGGGCACAGGTTTTGTTTGCTTCTGAGTTGCTTGTATTCTCAGTAACGTGAATACAAAGCAACACAAAGGAGCTTGATGTAGCTCTTGGAGCAGCTTTTAGGGTACATTCAAACCATATATGGTGGTACTGCTGGGTCCAGTGAAGTCCACATAACAAGGCAAAATGACTTGTCTCCCTATCTGTCCAGTCCTACACCACTGCATTGTGGTGGTGTGCAGTGATAAAGAACTGCGTGCAGTACTTTTTTCAGTCATTGCAGTGCAAGGCGATCCACTGCCTCTTACTGTGCAGCTGGCAATTGAACTTTATGAGATGTCTGTGTGACATCTCAATAAAGTTCATTTTTAAAAAAAGGAACAGTGTGAATCGCCATGATCAGCACATCAGCAGTGCGCTGATCTGGACACACCGCACACCAGCGGCTGGTGTGAAAATACCCTAAGGCAAATCAAAGCATTTCAAAAGCAAAAAGTACCTTGAAGCACCTTGAAAGCATATTACATAAAAAAAAGACCTACAAAAGACCTCCCCAATATGTTAAATTCACATAATCCTCTACACACCATCGGACTGTCAATGGGACAGTCTTGAATCACTGCTGAAAGTGCAGTGATTGCATTCCTTACAACTCTCTGGGTAGGTTAGGACGGACACAAAGAAAAAAAGGCAAAGAACACATCCTTGGACCATGGGGAATAAATGCGCAAAAAATGATTTGTTAAACCCACAATTTTTTTAACCACTCTTTTTCAAATAAGGACAAATCCAATAAATAGAAATTTACTAAAAACAGAATAAGGTCCAAAGATTCTAAAAGGCATTAAAATGTCAAACCTGTATACTGTATCTGTTTACAAGACTTTTACAAAAAATCTCTTGCTATATATATATATACCTAATAAATCTAGGTTTATATATGATGTACTAAATTCCCTTTATATGGTCATACTTGCATTCCTTTTCAAACTGTGGAGCCAATTGTGATTGATAGACCTCTATCCACACCACACTGACAATTCCAACTCACTAATAAAGCCATACCCCAACCCACTTTGATTCAACCAAAATATCCATCAAGGACCAAGGACCCTGAAAGCCATTCAAATTGATTTCCTGACTTATGAGCTTAGGCAACATAACAAACATTTCTATTAGAGATGGTGGGAGGGAAGCTCATTCTACGCCAGCCGATTCCCAAATGAAGCTTCTTCGCTTTTTCTCTAGGACAACCTCAGAAGATCCTCCTCACCCAGTCTCAACCTTCCAGTCAGGTAAATGACATTTTTATTTCTCCTCTTCTATTACCACTGTTATCCCCTTGTGCGGTTGTCACCTCTTCTTCTCTGCCATGTAGGCCATGCACCTCTGCCTTTGCCTCTTTCTCCAGACCCATCTAAGGAGAGAATCGTGCACATCTTCATTCCCACAATTACCGGATGTTCATAAAGATCCAGTGGGGGGGAACATAGAGCCACTATGGGCTCCCTTCCCTCCCTGTGCCAAAGAATCCCCAACACCATTACAAATCCCCAAGACATAATACTATTCATACATAAAAAAAAAAAAAACTGACATTCTAATTTTCATGCATGTTCCAGGCTTGTCAGGGACACAGCCATAAAGGCATTTCTGCCAGTACTAGTCATGGACGCTCCTGGCTCAATCGACACAGCCCTCTGCTGGCCCATAAGGGAAATGGCCGTAGGAGAACTGGCAACATTGCCAGTAATAGCAATGGTCGCTCCTGCCTCAATTGACACTGCCCTCTGCTGGCCAATAAAAGGTGGCCATAGGAGCAGACTCATTGCTGGATTATCTCTCAGCTTCCTGTGCTTCCTGTTTTCTGTTGGACTTCCTGTTGTGACCCGGCTTGTTTCTGAACCATCTGATCTCCTCCTGGTGTTTGACCCTCGGCTTGCCTCTTGGACTTTGCTCTTGCTACTACCTGCCTGTTTTCCCAGTGTATGACCCCGGCTTGCCTAAGGACTCTGTTTCTGCCTGCTCACCTGTGTATGACCCCGGCTCATCCCTGTTCTGCTACTTACCTTGCTCTTGGACTGATCACCTGTGTATGACCCTCGGCCTGGCTTTTACTACTCCTCTAGTTGCCTGCCTTACCCAGAGTTCCTGAAATCATCTGGTGCTCACCACAGGCAAGCTGTGCTACTTGGGACGCTTCACCTCCTGTACCACTTCCAGGGGTGACTCGCACTGAGCTGCAAGGGAAGCCCTCTCTGTATTTCGGCCTCCATCCAGATTGTGATAAGGCTAGTGACTGATAAAGTATTAAAGCCAAAGATCGCAGGGAAAGTGGCCTTTTCAGAAAGAGGCCAACAATGGCAGCCCCATACTGATCTCAGTACAGCCAAAAAAGGTTTCTAGTTTTGGATAGCAGCATGAAAGGGATAAACCCTGGCTGTCTGGTCCTCATCTGAGAAACCAACCTGCACTTACTCTCCCCAGAAAAACAACAGGAAGTACAGGGAAATATACCCAAACCGAGAGGAAATCCCACCTCTGACAAATTTTACCATAATAATTGCCACCATTCAAAAATACTCCTATTATAAAGACAATAGTAAATTGTTGTATTCTTCCTCACTTTTCCTTCTCAGTTATAATGGTCCACAAGATAAATAAAGAGGTTATATCTCCCCAATAAGAACACATGCAGCAATAAAAGCCCCCCAGGGGTGTTAACCATTCCCTAGTCTATCCAAAACTAGGATACAACTTTTGACAGGTCCTGAATGGATATATAGAGAAAAGTAAATTTTTCTGGTTAAATCTAAGCATTTATTGTTATCTAAGAAAAAAGTGTATTATTTGCGCTAGCATTTAAATAATATGTGAAATAACAAGGTGTCAATCATCAAACAAATGTGTACATATACGTGAATTCAAACAAATATGGGAATAGTAGCACTTAAATATATTGCACATAACAATAGAAAATACCATGTATAGAAAGTAAATGTGCTTATCCAAAACAACAGTGCTAAAAAAAAAAATTATTAATAGCATCAATTAAAAAAGGGTGTTTTTTACAAACAAAGTGAAATATATAAACCAAGATTGAGTCCATGGTTAAATAAATAGATGAAAAAAGTCCCATGCACAAGATATTGTGATCAGGTGTAGATTCCCAACAACCATTCAAAGGTGGTTCTTCCTATATATAATTGTGAACCTATTTAAATACACCGTGCTCCACTGCACACAAAAGAGGATCTGCCTCTTACCAGATGGACCAACCTTTGCAGGTCTAACACTGCCTTTCTGCAGATTTTTCAATGCAAGCAAAGAGCGCCTCATCTGAGGGATGACACATTCTTAGCAAATCCAGGCTCTCAGTATGGATGGATAAACCACATCTCATTACCATCAAGCTTTGCTAGTAATCCACACTCCAGCTTGTTGGGTCACACATGAAAAAGGAGGAAACAACTCATTGCGCAGACATCCAAAAAACTATTTATTGGTATAGACATATACCTACAAGAAAGAAGGATGTTATAGACAAATCGGTTACACACAGCGTCCGGCGTCCTTACAGACAATAAGACATCACTGCTACCACTACTGCCTGATGTAGAGTTCATTCTAATGGACATCAACACTGGGGCAACATGAAGTCCACAAGACAAATAACTGAAAATTTACTACCAAATACTTACCAAAATGTTCCCTTCCTGATGGACTCCATGGCAGCATATGTTTGGGTAGCCCTGCCCTCGCTCCTACACCATAGGACCTCACTCCCATACATTTTCAGGCTGAGCCAGAGGCCGCGTTCCATAACTAGCCTACTCATGCTTCTGGGTGGGAACTCCTGCTGCCATGGAGACCATCAGGAAAGGAAAATTACGGTAAATATTTGGTAGTAAATTTTCAGTTTTCCTGACAGACTTCCATGGCAGCATACTTTTGGGAACTAACTAGGACAACAAAAAAAAGAGTGGGATGTCGGAAAAGTAGGATTTCAATCATTGCCAACAAACCCTATAGATAGATGTGTCATCCTCCAACTATTCCTGGGGCCCTTTGACAGGGAGCCCACGAAGCCTTAGCATTCCTGGATGAGTGTGTGGTGACTGCTTCCGTAGGAACCAAGCCCTAAGCTTTATAAACCTAATGACTAGCTGGAAATACCCATCTAGCAAAAATTCTGGATAACATCTCCGTCCCGCTGATTCTGCTAGAGAGAGTGACAAATATGTCCTAAAACTCTGAGCAAAACAAAAGCTTGAGAGCATGCACCTAAAGTATAAGTATCCATGGCATGGAACCAGTTATTCTTGGTGGTCCTACATTAAGGAAGAACAAAGCCTTTGTTCTCATAGAATCCCGAAGCCACCTCAGATTGACGCCCAGTATGGATATAAACACTACCCGTACTGGGCAGAAAGCAATAAGGATCCTTCTCGGCACAAGGCCTGACTGAGGAAAAAAACCCATTAAAAGGCTGCCTTCATGACTAAGACATTACGCAAAACTGAACTGAAAGAGATTACATCTGGAGCAGTAAGCTGTCAAGGGGCCTTAAGAGCCCTGATTCTGGCTAAGCTTCCGGAGGCTGTAAGTCACCAAAGGATCCTTCCTAGCCTAAAGCTGTGTTCTTGGCAAACTTCCTGGCTGAAGAGATAGCCCTTAGAGTGCATGTCTTCATAGCTCAGGCTTTACCCAGGCTGGACTGCAAAAAAACTCTCATCTGGAGCTGGCAAGGAAGTCCAGAGCAAGAAGTAAACCCTGCCTAGAGAGCCTAGAGAGTCTTGGCTCTCCTTCAAGTCTCAGATGCAGCTCCCCATCAAAGTATTGGATGAGTAAGGGATAGTCTACCCAGGAGACATTGGATATGACAGGGACTGCAGAGATCTGCCCTCTAAGAGAGCTTTAGGATCAGTTGCACCTAACCAGAGGACTGAAGCAAAGAAAACAAAGCAGTCCAAACTGAACAAGCTCTTTTCAAAGCCTTTTGTAGGATTTATAGATGTTAGCTTAGAGAAACAACAGCCAAGCCTGATTAGTCTCTTCCTGCCATGATGAGAAAGTGGAAGAGATGAACAAAGGTGGAATATTGTTCTTTAAGACAGAGGAGCTCATCTGAGAGAAAGGACTACAATCCGATACCCTGGTATCAAAGTCAGGAACCAAGGCCTGTTTGGCCAATAGGAAATTACTGCAAACATTGCCACAGTCTAGGAAACAGACCCCTCAAAACAACTGTATATGGATCAAACTGGAAAGCATATGGTTTGTGAGACCTTTCCTGATCTGACACAGAATCCGGACACAGGGCTTGGCCCAGGCCCCTAGGGAAAAGCTTTCCAACTTGTAACAGTAAGGGGATTGAACTAGATCTAACTGTCACGTACCTGAAGGGAGACTGAAATGACGAAGTCGGCCTCTCTTTTATCTCTTACCCAGGACCCACTGAGAGTGAAACAGAGGGTGCTGAGGGACAGGAGGAACACGAGTGCCTGTAGGTGCAGATCCGGGAGCTTGCAGCGGGAGCTGCGATTCTGGGGAGACAAGAGAACCATGAGATCAGGTGCAGTAGTGAAGTGACATAGTTCAGCTGAGTTTAAGGAAGCACTCCACTTGTACTGCAGGAACGGAGTGGGTGACAGGTCTGAGCCTTCAGCAGCCTTGCAGCAGGAATGCACAGTGGATCGCAGAACTGTGGTCGCAGGTAGTCAGACAGGCACTCGAACAAGTTGGGAAGCCAGGATTGAAGACAGAAGCAAAGTCACAGGAGAGCTGGGGTCAAAGCAGCTGGACAGAAAAACCAACCAAATCAGGGACAGAGCCAAGTTAGGGACAAGCCGGGTCAGGAATGATGATAAGACTAGCAGGATCCGAGATCAGGACAGAATAAGCCAAGTCAGCAACCGGGGAAACCACACTGGAAGTACACAGGACACAGGGGACAGCTGAAGACCAGTCAGCATTAGAGAACAGGCAGAGGCATCCTTAAATAGTTCGTCTGGCGCCAACATACGTCGCATTTATGTGCGCATGCGCATTTCTGATAGCTCTTCTGCGAACATTCATGTGCCCATGCGCACATCTATTAGCCAAACGTTTCACAGGAATTCTCTGACACTAACTCTGAAATCTTGTCCAGAGATAAAATCCACTTTGAGGACCTGCATGTAGGAACAACTCATTGCCCAATTGGGCCACAGAATATGGATTCTTCCCAGAAATTCCATGTAGATTTAAAAGATATAAGGAAGATTCTACTCCACCCAAATCACAGTCATCTCCACCTCTTCTAAAAAGCCTGCTGTCAGGTGACAAAAGGCAAAGGGAGCATGAAAGAGCTGGCCACAAATCCAGAGTGTTCAAACTAACTTCCCAAACAGGAAGTTCTACTGGCAAAACAACTTCCTGACAGGGGAGTTCCACTGGCAATAACTCAGCAGCACAGAAGATTTATTACTGTGCCAGCACCCACGGCTTCATCTGCCTCTTTGCATGACATGAATCGCCGGGTGCGTGATCAACATTGGAGGAAAAAAAAAAAACCCTTTCAGGACAGGAGGCCTTTTCCATTGAGCTCACCTCACTATAGGGATGGGAGAGACCATGATCCTTATCATCAGGTATTGAGACACTGACAGGTGAACAGAGGAAAGTCAGGAATACCCAGCATCCTACCAAGAGTATGCTTTAGTGGCAAAAACTATGTATCCTGAACCATGATGGATTAAGCTCTCAAATACACAAGGATTTGCGTAGGAGTTACAAGACCCTTTTTGAAAAACTAGCCAGCCAATCTCTTTTAGGGTTCTGAGAACTCCCTCTGTATACTTGGCAGGAACTCCTGTTTAGAGGTGGAGTGGATCGAGAACCCAACCAGAAGACATATATGCTGCATAATGTCATTATCCATGTAGAAACAGAGGTATGTCAGAAGACAGCTCTGGGAGTTGAAAATAGGCATCTGTCTGAACAACAATAGTACTCCTCTTAAAATCACATCTGCTGGAATTAGAATTGCCATCCCTAGAGATGGTAAGAACCACGTTGGCTAACAGAACTTACTTATTGTTGCTGGGGCAAAGGATTCCTCCTGGCACAGTCAGAGGCTTGAAGGTAGCTGATTGACAAACATGGCCTGAAGTGCTTGACCTAAAGGTCCAACCATCTGAGACCAAAGCTGTATCTTCCTATCAGAAGAGGTGCAACCAGGTACCCATAAGATAAGGGTGGCGCAAATATAAAAAAGGCCAGTAAGCAACCTCTCCCGCAGAAGTAGAGCTTTTTGCTAACTACTTAGTTAAGGACACTTTCTCTCTTCACTTCTTTCTGGACTCTAGGCCGTAACTGCAGGAGCAAACCTTTTTGGAGTTAGACACTGACTCTTGAATTGCAGTCCTCTTTCATTCAGCAGACATGTTCTCTTAGGGAAGGAGGACAGACTAAACACAGCTCTTAGCTGTCAAATGAAGCTAGCCCTTGTAGGGGGCTGTTTAGACTCTTACAATGCAGACAAGATTGTCCCACTTGTAGAATTATTCCCAGCTATTTGCTATCAAATGAAGCTAGCCCTTGAAGGGGACTGCTAGACTCTCGCAATGCAGACACGATTGTCCCAGTTGTAGAATATTTCCCAGTTATTCGCTGTCAAATAAAGCTAGCCCTTTAGGGGACTGCTAGACCCTCAAAATGCAGACAAGATTGTCCCACTTATAGAACTATTCCCAGCTTTTTGCTATCAAATGAAGGTGGTCCTTTAACCACTTAAGCCCCGGAAGATTTTACCCCCTTCCTGACCAGGGGGTTTTTTGCGATTTTTTACTGCGTGACTTTAACGGACAATTGCGCGGTCGTGCGAAGCTGTACCTAAACTAATTTCACGTCCTTTTTTTCCCACAAACAGAGCTTTCTTTTGGTGGTATTTGATCACCTGTGCGATTTTTTGATCATGCGCTATAAACAAAAAAAGAGCGTCATTTTTGCAAAAATAACAATATTTTTCACTTTTTTTTATATGAAATTCCCCCCCCCCAAAAAAATGTAAAAATCAAAATTTTTTAACATTTTCGGCCAAATTGTTTTACGCTACATATGTTTGGTAAAAAAAAATCGCAAAAAGCGTATTTTGATTGGTTTGCGCAAAAGTTATCGCGTTTACTAACAAAGGGAAAGATTTTTGTCATTTTTGGTGGTTTTTTTTTTAACGAGTAATGGCGGCGATCTGCGATTTTTTTTTTTGCGGTACTGCGACATTGCGGCGGACAGATCGGACCCTAGACTGACATTTTTGACACTTTTGGGGGTACCAGTGACATTACTGCAGTAATCAGTGCTATATATATGCACTGTTACTGCAGAAATGACACTGGCAGGGAAGGGGTTAACTGTATTGGAGAGGGAGGGGTTAAGTGTGTCCTAGGGGCGTGATTCTAACTGTGCAGGGACAGGTCTCCTAGTGTAAAAACAAAGATCAACGGTCCTACATAGTAGAACCGTCTGATCTTCATTTTTACACAGGGGAGAATGACAGGCGGCTTGTTTACATGAGCCGCTCGGTCTTTCTCCCGCTGTATCGGCGATCGTAGTGTGACCGGCGGACATCGGGTCCGCCAGTCACACTCCCGCACTCCTCCGTGAACGAGCCGAGGCGGGCGCGCGCCTCAGCGGGTGCACGCTTACCCGATATTGGCTCTAAAAGGAGTGACAGGCCAGTGACGTTAATTAACGTCACTCTGCCTGGCCTGGGCTGACCTCCGCAGTAAATTTACTATCGGCAGTCGGCAAGTAGTTAAGGGGATTGTTTAACCTCTTGAAATGCAGACAAGAATGTTCTACTTGAAGAATCCTCTCCAGCTATTTGCCATCAAGATGAAGCTAGCCCCTGAAGGGAACAGAATAAACTCTTGCAATGCAGACCAGATTGTCCCAATTGTCATAATTATTATTTAGGATAGAATATTCTTTATCCCAACTTCCATTGCATTGGAAGATAGGCAAGGGTTAAGGCAGGCTGCAACTGCAGACAGATATACAGCCTTAAGCTGGATACACACTATCCAAATTTTGTGGTTAGATTTCCTTCAGATTTACCTTTTCTATGTAGTGCAAGGGCCTGCCAGATTGCATACAAATTGAAAGTGTTTAGGTTTGACCTCATATTATATGGTTTTGATAAGTCTAAAGGAAAAAAAGTCTTCAGAAAATCTTATAGTGTGTATGGCCCATAAGGGACAAGTGCAACCCAAGACTATCACGAGAAGATGCTACACCCTTTAAGGACACACCCTATCATCCTGATTGAGTATACCCCTGAAGGACACAGCATCCTCCAATGACAACTCTATGTATATGGCTAAGCTGACGAAGGCAACATCAACCAAACAGGTGACTAATTATACTGGAAAACCTCTTCCCTATAAGTGCCTTATATTGATATCCTGCAGTGCAGGCAGAAGTGTCCTAGTTGGGGTTTGAACTTGAGCAACCCAGTACTGCAAGTTGCTGACCACTAAGACATTCTGCTGCTCCGACCTTCTGTTCAATTTGCACCCCTCTTCAAGAATGATCTTCTAGCTTAAACATCATAGGAAGAAAGGCAATGCACTCATTTGGAAGTGCTAAAACACTTGCATTGCAGGTACCTCTGTCATTTTAGGCATCCTAGCAGCCTATGAAAGGAGGTACAAAAAAACTGCTCAAAGATCTTATATAAGATCTGCATATTCCTTTTAGGAATTGTTTGAAGAGAATTGAAGAGAGCTGTCACCTTGCTCCCTGGATGCCTGAACAAGGCAGGAAATTCATACAGGGTTTTACCAGCCAAGGCATGAGCAGCAAAGGCCCAGTTTACGGTGTGCATAACACATGAAGGCTGGAGACGCTTAATAGCAGATACCTATTAGTCAGCTTTTCATACACTAGCTTTAAGAGACCTGCAGAAGGGTTGACAATCCAGGAACAGTATCAGCAGGGCTTTTTTTCAGCAGGAACGTGGAGGAACGCAGTTCCGGCACCTCCAGCACCAGATGTATGTAATAGGAAGAGGTGTGCTGGAGTAGTCTATAATATCAAGGGGTGTGCTGGAGGGTACATTGATGCTGGCTGCTGGGGGATCTACTTTTTTTTTGTTTGAGGATCTATTGTTGCTGGTGGTGATGTAAATTGGTGCTGGGGGTTTTATGTTTCTGGTAGGGATCTATTGTTGAGGGAGAGGTCTGTTGTTGCTGGCTGCTTGAAAGTCAGTTGTTGCTGCTGGAGGGTCTATATAGATGCTGGCTGCTTGGAGATCTGTTGTTGCTGCTGGGAGTCTAATGTTGCTGGGGTGGATCTTTTTTTTTGCTGGGGGTGATATTTTGTTGTGGGTGGTCCATTGTTGCTGCGTGGGGGGGGGGGTCTATTGTTGTGTGGGGGAACAATTGTTGCTGGGGGATCTATAGTTGCTGGCTCCAGGGGATCTATTGTACTGCTTTTCTTGTGACAAGAACAAATTCCAAAGACATTTTTAGCACCACAAAACGATACTGGGGGCAGTACTGGAAGGTCGGTAAGGGGGGGACCAAGGGACAGTGCTAAGAGGCGGATAGGGGGGGGGAGACAAGGGAGGACTCAAAAGGAGGAGTTCCTGCACCTATTCCCTGGGAAAAAAAAACCCTGAGTATTAGTAAGGAAGACACTGCCCCCCCTTCCTCCAGCTATAACCTGCATAGAGCAGACAAGGCATAGAGGTATAAGGCTGCAGAGCATTTGTTGCAGAAATAAACAAATTATTTTATAGGAGTTAACCATTACTATAGGAATACTACCACAGCAGACTTCTCTACACAGGTGATTTCTTTGGACAGAGCATTCAACACAGAAAGATATCTGTTCAAGACAGAAAGCAACTGCACCAAAGTTTGATAAAAATGCTACAATGCACATTAGAACATAGACATCTCCATAAGTTTTCATTTTGGATATTATTTTTTTATTTTTATTTTTCACAAGTGGAGTTACTGGCTAGCAGCCCACATGGCATCTGGTCCCTTCTGCTGACCTCAAGCCAAACATACTCACGTATCCCGGGCCTCGTCCACAGAGCAATAGATGCCTTTGCAGGGTAACCCAGATCCCAGGAACACCGTCATGCTGGGCACACTTTAGAGGTCACCCGCTTTTAGCAGGGCATCTGACCTAGCGCAACTGCTTGCCATTGGCAGGGCTTCCATTATTACAGGTGTCAATCTTCTGCACATGTGTTCCATTGACCATTTGGTGACTACTAGAGCCATCCTGGAACTTCTAGACAGCACATGACACTCCCAATATCTGCACGGCTATCCTGCGTGAGACCCCAGTCGCCACGTCTTCCAAAAGGTAGGAAACATCATACAAATGGTCCTTACGAGTGAGGAGGAAAAAAAGAAATGCGGCTTCTGGCTCAGCCTGCAAATTTTTGGGAGTGGGTCCTATGGGGTAGGAGCGAGGGCAGGGCTACCCAAATGTATGCTGCCTTGGAAGTCTGTCAGAAAAAAGAGATTATATCTCCCTAATGAGAACACATGCAGCAATAAAACCCCCCTTGGGTTCTAACTATTCCCTAGTCTATCCAAAACTAGGATAAAACTTTGACAGGTCCAGAATGTATATATCGAGAAATGTAAATTTTCCTGGTTAAATCTAAGCATTTATTGTTATCTGGTTGCTAGATAGAAGGCACTAAACTTCTGGGGTAGACAAAATATGGTGGAATAGCCAGGTCACCAGCCAGTTAAAATGTAGTCATTGTTAGGGGACTTGCTGTTAGATTTGCGTAGTACAATTACAGTCTAATTTTAGAGACAGAAAGCATTTAAAGTATGGACTATCTGCAGATGAGATGCGGAGAATGTTTCCAATACAAACACACTGCTTAGATTGGGTATGTGCACTCTGATAAAAGTGAGATGTTTTGACCAGTTTGGATATCATGAAGGGACGTGCAGTCAAGGGAGGCAGCGCCTCCCCTGCTATTAACATATATAAAAAAAAAATTAAAAAAAAGATTGTGATTCGAGGATTGTAGCTTGATGACCTGGGTTCACAGAGACCATAAATGTGAGGGGTAGGTACCTGAGGTCCTACCCCACCACTGGGCACCTATGGTTCTGGAGATACGGGGCTGCTCGCGCAGCCTGTCAAAATCTGTTTGCAGCAGATTGAGAGGATGAGCTCACAGTGCCTCTGATTTCTTGTCAGAGGCACTGAGCTCAATGGACAGCTTGGTTGGAGCCTTGGACCAATGGTAAAGCAACATTGGTCCAAGCTGTCTAATAAAAATGCTGCAGTGGAGGCTGTTCTCTCACTGCAGTGTCATAGAAGGGGGGATGATACGTTCTGCATAAAAAAGTAGAACGAATGATACGTTCTGCACAAAAAAGTAGAACGTATCATTCGCAAGCATTGGGCCATCTTAAAAGAGGATAAAGTATTGGGCCCTGCTTTGTCTGAGTATCTGAAATGTATTTATTTATTTCTGAGAGACAAAATAGCCCCAGGTGTGGTGGATCCTCCTCGGTTTAAGGAAAATCGGTTGTTTTCCTTTTTATCCGGCTTTCACGCATGAGGCAAGTGTGCCACGTGTAAAAGTTGCAAAAAGAACAATAAAAGGAGGAAAGAATTTGTTGCCACGGCTACACGAAGAAACTATGAAATTAAAGATCTTATAACATGTACCACACAGGGAGTGGTTTATATGTTAGAGTGCGAATGCAGTCTACAGTATATTAGACGAACATCAAGAGCGCTCCATGTTCGTGTTGGAGAACATGTAAATAATATCAGAAAGGGTTTGGTTACCCATAGTGTTTCAAGACACTTTAGGAACCATCATTAAAGAAATCCGAGCGGTCTGAGATTCTGGGGTATAGAAAAAGGTATTCATCACTGGAGAGGGGGCAATTATATTCGCCAGCTTAGCCGCAGGGATTCCTTTTGGATCTACGAAGCAAAAGTTCTGGTGCCATCAGGACTTAATGTAGACTTTGATCTAAATTGCTTCATCTCAGACAGATAAATATTAGGAATAAGAGTGCATTTGAGTTTGCGGTTTATTCTATTTTATTTTATTCTATTCTATTTTAATAAGGTTTTAACTTAACTTTTTAATTTTTTTATGGTGATTTTTATATAATGATATTATGTTGATATTCTGTGATAAGATATATTGGTAATAAGTTTATCAATATCTTATATAGTTTACTAAGTGTATTGTACGGTGCTGCCACCTGGTGTTCTAGTGTGATATGGCCAGGGTCATTTATGACTATTTAACATTTCACATGAAAGTGATATCGTATATGTGTATGTGTGTATATATATATATATATATATATATATATATATATAATGTTTATAATGTTTGCTGCAATAGAGCTTACTTATGTGTATTCATATTATCGGTGTGAGATGAGGTAAGAATGAAGAGTCGCCCCCATATGATTACAATGTTTCACTCATAGTAAAAGTATCATTGAGTTGACTCTACGCCCAACGCTGCCTTATGTTCCTGTTTATACTGGAAATGAGCATCCCCTAGGTGATGGGGATAGCTTCTGACAGCATCATAGGCGGAGTTAGAGTATAAAGAGGCGGGTCTATGATGTATTCCTCCATCCCCTCTGATGAAGTCCTGCCCATTGAAGGACTTAACGCGTGCGGGGGAAGTCATGTGACCCGCAGCCATCTTTGAGAAGACCAGGAAGCAATCCAGCACGCTGCACGCTCTGCAATGTTTGGCTGTTTTAATACGAAATATATGTGAGTGCAACTTCTATTTTATTTATTAATAAAGAGGGCATTAAACAGAGAGCATTAGATCTTTTGTCACTTGTTTTTCAAACTGCGGAGGGATCCTAGAACCGCTGTCCCGGTCAGTGGAAGTGTCTCCCCGCAGGAAATATCTCTGGAGTTGTGTCCTTTGTTGTTGGATAATAAAGCTGTTTGACCCCGTAGGGTCTGTGATATAAGGTGAAAGGCAGAGAGTGCTTGGAGGTGGGGATCTCTTTGACACCAAGGGAAGCATATTGGAACATATTCAATGAGTGTATTTCGGGTTTCTATTTCCATCACCTGCAAGAGTTTGGACTCTCTCCTTCACCTCATGCACTTTGGACACATTATTACTACTTTTTTACGTGAACTATTCATTTATGTGGAGTGGGTGGTTATTTATAATCACTTTTGAGATTGTGCTGCACTATTATGTTATAACATAATAATTTATTATTTATCTATTTTCTGTGAAATTACTGGTTTGAAGTTATAACTTCAAACTTCAATAATTTGTCCGGTAAGCCACCTGCTTGAGTACAGTTTTTTTTTTTTTTTTTTAAATATAGTAAATTACCCTTGAGACCTTGTAACACTAACAAATCAGGTGACACTGGGGAGGGAAATTGGCTAATTGGGCCCAATTTGGACATTTTTACTTAGGGGTGTACTCATTTTTTTGTTAGTGGTTCAGACATTAATGGCTGTGTGTTGGGTTGATTTGAGGGAATAGAAAATTTACACTGTGCAAAAGTGAATATATCGGCGCAAACGATTGGCTGTATGCAATCAACTAAAGGTGCTAAAATAAGCTGCTATACCAACTGAGTTTACCACTACAAAGCAATTCAATAATCCAAAACAACGGTACAGCGCTAATAAGGTGTATTCAGTTATAATATGTAAAAATAAAAGAACATATCTATGCAATATTAAGGTGCTATAATACATAAATCTGTGCAGTATTAAAGTGCCATAGTACAAATAACTGCGCAATGTTAAGGTGCTATAATAGAAATAAAGTGCTTGTAATAAATCAAATTCATATAATATATAAATAAATAATTGATAGATCCAAAGAGTCCAGTGGTCTTGTGCTAGAATTGGTGCAAAATTAGCTTGATGACGATAATCCAGCCAGTGTTTTACAAGTGAATCTGTGTGTCTTTCACCACCAACACCTAAGATAATTGGCCTCTCACCTGAAGTTTTGACCTGTGTTTCACCACAAGGTCAAAGTAAGCAAATAATCACCAGCACCTCTCAGTAGACACACCCTGCTGCCCGAAGATAGCCAAACATAGGGACACGGATCTCATCATGGATATCACATAAAAAATAAAAGGCACAGGATCTAATGCTCTCAGTATGAACAGGGGTTTTTATTCAGGACAAAAAATGGTAAAAAACTCACATGTACAGGCACTACTGATGCATGGAAACCACAATTATAGAGCAGCAAACTAGCTGTAAGCTTCCAGGTTGCCGGTGAAGACTCCGCCCCCCTATACGCGTTACGTCATCAGTCAATCAGACGCTGGACTTCCTCAGTAGGGGGTCTTGACAAATATGTTCTTTTATTTTTACATATTATCACTGAATGCACCTTATTAGCGCTGTACCGTTGTTTTGGATTAGAAAATTTACACTGTTATACAAGCTGTACATATACAATGGAGCAAAGTGTCCTTTCTTCAGTGTTGTCACATGAAAATATATAATGTGGGGTTTACTCACTAAATATTGTGGGGGTTGTATCTGGCTCTGATACTAGCCAGTGCTTTTGGAAAGACATCTTTTGCTCCACCAACACCACACAGCTGGCCATATACTGAGTTGTATTTAATAATCAAATAATAATGCAAAATGCTATACTTGCAAACACTTCTTGGGTGGGTCTTCTGGCTTGGTAAGTTATACCTGTCATAGGCCTGCCTTGTATAATACACTTGGCACATTTTATGCACATATTTATCACAGGCTCTTGCACTACACTTGTGGTGATTCATTTATTATTTTTAATCTCAGAAACAGAGAGTGCAGGTTTTTTCAGGACTTGAACTGATGTCAGTGAAAAGATCTGTGGTCCTCAGGTTTTTTTTCCTCTCCCCAATGGGGGGTCTCTCTCCGTGGGAGCCCTCACCAAGTACTAGTTTTGATAGATTCCTAAGGAGCGGAATCTGTCTAGCTTTGGTCTAGGTAGACCAGACTACCTTGCGCCTGTCAGGAGCCTTGTATCCCAGGAATGGGGGGGGGGGCCCTTCCTCTTCGGAGGTTGGACTAGTGCTGTATGCTTGTGCACTTCTTTACGTGTGCTGGGATTTCACAGTTCACTCTTTTTGTTCACAGGGTTTTGACAAGCACAGTGGATCTCCAAGTAAAATGTTATTTATACTGTGCACATATATATATATATATTGAGCGAAATGATTAATCGTTGGTTTAGCACTGCCTGCATTTAATCAGATGCAGGAACTTCTCAGGTGGGTGCATTTACTGTTTTAATTACGAAAGTGGAATTACCCTGTATCATGAAAACATTTTGATTTTAGATCCACTTTAAAGAAGAAGTAAAGTCTGAACTTTTTTTTCTTACCTGCAAAGTAAATACATAATGTACTAGTATGCATTGCATACTAGCACATTATGTGACACTTACCTGCAAATGAAGCCTGCATCATTCCTGCTGGAGGCCGCATCCGTTTTCCTTCTGGGCCCGCAAACTTTGGTTGTACTGTTGGCCGGAGCCGCGTGACGTCACTCCTGCGCATGCGCGCGAGATTTGCCAGTCATGGCACAGGGCTCTGAAGAAAAGGAACAGGCGCCGTTTCTTCAAAGCGCATGCGCCGGTGACCTAATTGGCTACATGCAATGTCAATATCTCCTAAATGGTGCAAGTTTAGGAGATATTTACAGTACCTATAGGCAGGGCTTTTCTTCAGCGGGAACGCGGAGGAACGCAGTTCCGGCACCTCCAGAGCTGAATGTATGTAATGGCAAGGGGTGCTGGGGTGTGCTGGAGGGTCTATTGATGCTGGCTAATAGGGAATCTATTGCTGCAGAGGATGGGGGTCTATTGTTGCTGGGAAGGTCTTCTGTTGCTCATAGGGATTTATTGTTGTTGGGGTGGGTCTTTTGCTGCTGGTGGGTCAGTTGTTTCTGGGAGGGATTTATTGTTGAGGGAGGGGTCTTTGTTGCTGGCTGCTGGAAGGTCTATTGATGCTGACTACTGGGGAATCTAGTGCTGCTGGAGGGGATCTTTTTGCTGCTGGAGGGGATCTTTTTGCACAGAGGGTCTATTGTTGCTGGGGAAGTCTGTTGTTGCTGGTGGGGTATCATGTTGCAGGGAATCAATCATTGCTGGAAGGGATCTACTGTTGAGGGAGGGGCCTAATGCTGTTGGCTGCTGGAGAGTCTATTGATGCTGGATGTTGGAAGTCCATTGTTGCAGGGGTGGATCTATTGTCGCTGGGGTGTCCATTGTTTCTTGATCTATTATATTGCCTTTCTTGTTATCGTTAATTCTCTAAAAGGGGTGGTACTGGGAGGTGGGTAGGAGGTGAAACCAAGGAATGCTGCTCGGGGGTGGGTAGGGGACAGAGTTAAGGGGTGACTCAGAAGGGAGGAGTTCCTGCACCCATTCTCTGAGAAAAAAAGCCCTGCCTATATGTAAGCCTTATTATAGGCTTACCTATAGGTACAAATTACCACCGGGTCCACTTTTTACTATGACATTATGCTAATCCAGTCTCTATCTTCATAGATGATATTCAAACACATTTTTGGCAGCTTTTTTTATTGCTATAATAAGTCAGCAATACAATTTAGTAATGTCTAGTACACAAGAGGAAAAAATTGGACAGAAAATACAGTTTTTGAAGCAATTGTATGATAATCTGATTGTTAGTACAGAGCTTTCAATAGCCAATCATGACAGTTGATCCAAAATTATCCGAAGAAATTTTCCGAAGAAATCCAAGAAATTTTTTCTCGTGCAATCCCAGAACAAATGATTTTCGTTTAATCAGTACAGTATTTGTCGAAAAAAAAAAGTCGGAAGACTAAGACCACGCATGCTCGGAAACTAAAGACTACAGTTCAATACAATACAATACATAACATCACTTTGGAAGTTGTATTCTGTCCTACTAGAAATTTCGTAACTTTAGTAACTTCTTCATTTTCGATATGAGAGTAGCGTGCAAAAAAAAAAAAAAAACAGACAATGATTTTTCCAAAATTCTCATTGTGTGTAAGAGGCTTAAAGCGGTAGTAAACTTTGAAAAAAAAAAAAAAACTCTCCCTCTAAGGCAGTGGTCCTCAACCCTGGCCTACAGGGCCCACTAACAGGCCAGGTTTGCAAGATAACTGAAATACATCCCAGGTGATATAATTTGCTGCTCAGTGATTGCAGTACTCTAGTCTGCATCTCCCCAAGGTAATACTTAAAATCTGGACTGTTAGTGTGCCCTGAGGACTGGAGTTGAGGACCACTGCTCTAAGGTAAAGGCATAATGTGCTGGAATGCATTGAAAAGAAATTACCTTGAAATGAAGCCTTCCAGCGCCGCGCTGTCCTCGCTGCAGAGGCTTTCATCTTCTCCCGGTCTTCCTTCTGGGTTCCCAGGCTGGGGCTGCTTGAATGGCCGAGCTGCAATGACGCCACTCCTGTGCATGCACGCATGGCACAGAGCACTGGAGGAACTGCACTGGTATGCCGCTCCTTCAGAGCGCATGCGGCTGTGACGTCACCAGCGGCTGCTCACTAAAACATCTCCTAAACGTAGCACATTTAGAAGATATTCATATAACCTATAGGTAAGCTTTATTATAAGCTTACCTGTAGGTAAAAATTAAAATAGAGAGTTTACTACCATTTATTGTCTGTGACTATTCCATTACACCTTTTTCTGATGCTCTACCTACCAATCTGAAGCTGGCCATACATTATACAATGTTCTTTTTCAATTTCCATCAGATTTACCTTCATCTATGTAGTGCAGGGGCAACCCGAATTGCATACAATTTGAATATGGGTAAAGTCTAGTACACACGATCAGAAAATCGGACAAACAATACCGTTTTCGAAGCTATGGCATGATAATCTGATCATTAGTATACAGCACATGAGAGCTGATCACAACAGTTCGTCCAAAATTATCTGAAGGGACAAACACGAAAATTTTTCTTGTACGATACCAGATTGTACAATGTTTGTTTAATCAGCACAGTTTTTCGCCCCAAAAACTACACTAGCTGCCTGGAGTTTGCATGTTCTCCCTGTGCCTGCGTGGGTTTCCTCCAGGTACTCCAGTTTCCTCCCACACTCCAAAGACATGCTGGTAGGTTAATTGGATCCTGTATAAAATTGGCCCTACTATGTAAGTATGAATGTGAGTTAGGGACCTTAGGTTGTACGCTCCTTGAGGGCAGGGACTGATGTGAATGTGCAATGTATATGTAAAGCGCTGCGTAAATTGACAGCGCTATATAAGAACCTAAAATAAATAATACAATACATTACATCACTTCCAAAGTTGTATTCTGCCATACGAAAATTTTCGTAAGTTGAGTAACCTCTTTTCAAAATGAAACTAACATGCAAAAAAAAGGATGATCATTCATTCGGATATTCTCACCGTGTGTACAGGCCTTTTGTTTCACCTCATATTATATGGTTTTGGTAAATCTAAAGGAAAGTTGTACAAAAAATAGGCCCTGTTATCTTTCACTATCTAAATATTAGCATTTACTGAAACACTAAACTAATAATAATTTACTTTATCCATAAAAACTGCTCCTTGAACAGAAGTTCCCCCTCTGGGGCACACGTACCCCTGGCTGAGAACCTGTGGTCTATACCACACCTTCCAACAAGCTGCATAGATCTGTTTATCTGATATCTTGGTAATCTTCTCTTATCTTGTTAGTGGTTTAGAAAGGGTTAACGTGCAGCATTTAGCCCAGACATCTTGGAGCCAAATAAAATAGCAAGGCTTAGGGTCGGCATGGGGAAAGTAGATTTGGGGTCATCTGGTTAAGCCAAAGAACGAAACCCACCAGTTTATAGAGCTGGACATGCAAAGTTCTTTAGTTGCTAATATGTGATGGATAAAAGTGTCAAGCAGATCCTCGAGACATCCTTGGCAAAAATATCTTGGTGCTTTGTGGGAAAAATAGACATTAGATGACTGCCAATCTATCTATATTAGGTGAGAACAATCTAACGTCAGTGGAATGTGGGGTACCCAAAGACTCCACTGACCAAGGAAAATTCGAGCAAGAGCAATCAAGTTGGAATACCCTGCCAGGTGGCATGCTTTCCTACTGATTCAGTGGTGGTGACTGCAGCACACCTCTCCCACCCTGCGTCATAGGCTAAACTAGAACAGTCACTGGATACCACAAGTCATGTCCAGGGATGCTCCAGCTGGTAGTCAGATTGCGTCTACACCACTGACTCCCACTAGTGCCTATGGCAGCTTAAAGCGTTTCTAATCTCTAGAACAAAAATGTAATATGTTTCAGCTTACCAGTCCTTAAGACCCCATTCACACTTGTGCGAATTGTCATGTGACTTTGAACAATAACGTCACATGACAAGTCTTACCCCATGAATAATAACCATTCATATATGTGCAAATTCAAAGTAGTTCATGCACTACTTTGGTCTGACTTTCATGCAACTTGAGGGCCATAGACCTCAATGTTAACCCTCAAAAGTTGCATGAAAGTTGTACCTGAATGTTTTACATGCAACAGTGGGTCAGTCTTAGCAGAAGGACAACAAGTCACATCCAAGTCGCACCCATCCAAAGTTAGGGATGCACCGATCCGATATTCGGATCGGATATCGGCGCTGATATGGCCATTTTAGATGGATCGGGGGATCGGTAACATTGACCAATCCACTGGCCGATCCGGTTTTTGCTTGGTAACGGCTCAGCCATCCCTTACTAGGTGCAGTAGTATGGGATGGGAGCCACTACTTCCTGTATAGGTCCAGCTCACAGGCGGAGTGATATCAGATGCACTCCGCCTGTGAATGGAGGAACCGTACACATGAAGCAGTTGTTTGCTCTGTACTGCAGCCGCTTGCTTTGTGTGCAGCTCCGGATTGGTATCGGTATCGGCGATTTCACAACGCCAGATATTGGTATCGGTATCGGGTCCAAAAAAGTCAGATCGGTGCATCCCTATCCAAAGTTGAGTCAAAGTTGCATCAAAGTTGCACCAAAATTGCACTCCAAAGACACGAGACTTTGGAGTCGTTCAAGTGTGAATGGAGCCTTATGGCTCATACACATGATCAGAAAATCAGACGACAGATCTTCCTTTTTTTCTTTGCATGCTAGTCGCATATCGAAAGTGAAGCGTATACTAAAGTTATGAAAATTCTCATATGACAAAAAAAAAAAAATTCAGAAGTGATAATAGGTGTTCTAATATATTTTAGTTTTTTTGAAAGACAACTGTACTGATTAAATGAAAATCGTAGTATCTGGTATTGTACAAAAAAATGTTTGTGCTTGTCCAATGGATCGTGTAATATCAGATGAACTGTCGTGATCAGCTCTCGAAAGCTCTGCACTATCGATCAGATTATCGTACGATCGCTTCGAAAGTGGTATTTTTCGTTCGATTTTTGGATCATGTGTATGGGCCATTAAAGCGGTTGTATCCCGCTTTTTTTCACTTTTACCTACAGGTAAGCCTATAATAAGGCTTACCTGTAGGTACAAATAATATCTCCTAAACCGGCACGGTTTAGGAGATATTTACAGTGCATGCAGCCGCTCGCGCGAGCGGCGCATGCGCTCTGAAGGTCCGGGGGGACCTTCAATTAACTTGCCGGGAGCTTGCTGGAAAAATCACTCCCGCGCCCATGCGCGGGAGTGACGTCATCGCGGCTCCGGCCAATCAGCGCGCTGGAGCCGTCTCTTCCGGCCAATCAGCGCGCCGGAGCCGCCGAACCCGGAAGAGACGACGAGGGATCATGGCAGCGCCCGCATCGATGTCCAGGGGTCCGTGTCGGGGCTTCGTTTTAAGGTAAGTTAAACATAATGGGCTAGTATGCGATGCATACTAGCTCATTATGCCTTTGTCTTGCAGGTTTTTTTTTTTTTTTTTTCATAGGGTTTACAACCGCTTTAAGAGGAGATAAACTGAAGCACTCAGAATCTGGTGCAGCTGTGCATGGTAGCCAATCAGCTTCTAACTTCTGCTTTTTCAATTAAGCTTTGACAAAAAAAAAAAACTGTAAGCTGATTTGTTGCTATGCAGAGCTGCACCAGATTTTGCACTCTCCAGTTTTAATAAATGTTGTGGTTGCATTCATTTCCTTTTTTAATACATTTTTATTTTTGGTGTTTTTTTTTTTTCACCCAGTGATCAGGTCACACTAGATAAACAGACACATCCTGTCCATGGGTGAGAACATTCACCCACTTTACCATATCTGTGAAGAGGGAGTCGTTTTCAGAAGATAACTGGGAAAGCTAATAACATTATTTGAGATTTCAGTTCAGTGCACAGGAAGCTGCAAGGACAATGATTTTCCAGCAGGATCAACAGATATTTTCTGTATTGCAGAAAATATAAATATACATCCCTGAGATTTATAGGAGTTTCAAAAGTTTTGAGATTTGTTCCTAACTTGGAAAAAAGGTTTTTTTTCTCAACTGTGATTTCAGGGTCTTCTCCTGGTGTCCGCAGATCATCTTAACCACTTGCCGACCGCTGACTCGAGCTCTACTGCGGCAAAGTGGCTAGTTATCATCTAGCGACGTAGACCTACGTCGCTGGACTCCTCCCCTTGTGGGCGGTGCTCGCGCGCCGCCGGAGGCTCGCTCCCGCTGTATTCAGTCACCACCGCTCTTCCCCGAATCGAGTTTGGAGATCCGCCCGCTTGTGTAAACAAAGCGGGCGGATCTCCTAAGTGACAGACAGTGACAGATTGCAGGGTTCAGCATAGCTGAACATGCGATCTGTCCCTGTGTCACTCAGTCACCTCCCCCCACACACGTTAGTAAGCACCAGGCATACATTAACCCCTCCCTCTCCAATAAAATTAACCCCTTCCCTGCCAGTGTCATTTTTACAGTAACAGTGCATATTTATAGCACTGATTACTGTAGTAATGTCACTGGTACCCCCAAAAGTGTCAAAAATGTCAGTCAAGGGCCTGATCTGTCCGCCGCAATGTCGCAGTCCCGCAAAAAAAAAAAAAAAATCGCAGATCGCCGCCATTACTCGTTAAAATAAAAAACCCACCAAAAATGACAGAAATCTTTCCCTTAGTTAGTAAACGCAATAACATTTGCGCAAACCAATCAAAATACGTTTATTGTGATTTATTTTACCAAACATAGGTAGCAGAAAACAAATTGGCCAAAAATTTAAAAAAATTTTGATTTTTACATTTTTTTGGGGGGAATTTCATATAAAAAAATGTGAAAAATATTGTTACTTTTTCAAAATTTACGCTATTTTTTTGTTTATCGCACAAAAAGTAAAAATCGCACAGGTGATCAAATACCACCAAAAGAAAGCTCTGTTTGTGGGAAAAAAAGGACGTAAATTTCGTTTGAGTACGGCATCGCACGACCGCGCAATTGTCCATTAAAGTCGCACAGTGCTGAATCGCAAAAAGTGGCCTGGACGTAAGACAGCAAAATCCTCCGGTGGTAAAGTGGTTAAGCATAGGCACATTGAGCATCAGTAGGCTGGGTGACTTTTTACCCTAAATTTTACATTTGTACTTTTGTTCAATGTATTGAGGCGAAACCTTAAATCTTTACACTGGAAAAAAACAAAAATTAAAAAAATCGAACCAAATCTAGTACTTTCTTTAAAAATCTAATTGCCCAAATAAAAAAAAAAAAAAAACAGAGATGGGCACAACTGACAGACCACCACTTGGAGCTGATGACCTGCCCATCACACGGGCACTGGGGCAATACTTATTGTAGGTGGGGGGGCCGATTTTATTACCAGCCAGTCTGACTTGTGGCATGATGTCAGTGAGAGAGCAGATATCAATCACTTAGAGGCAGCCTCATTAAGCAGGGGTGAATTTCCCCATGGGATGCATCAAACCCTATCAGTACTAAATTACTCTAATCAGAGGAACTTTCTTTTACCTTTCAGTAAATAAACAAACAGAGGTAGGACAGATCTAATCAAAAAAGAAGTCTAGCTCTGAGCAGACAGATATTTTACTTTAACCTGTCACAAATCTGGGCAATTTAGACTGAGCTTGTGATAGAAACCACATAGGAAAATGATCAATAGATCTGAAGATATAGGCAGTTGATGTTATACACTGTTCTTTTTGAAGGAAGGACTGGGGCCTGGGTTGACTTCTATAAAAAAAAAAAAATAGATCTGCATATAACTTCAGCTGCCTCTATCTCTCCTAACACTAAAATTGGCCAAAGACGGTTTGAACCCCTGCTGAACAGACCAAGATGCGAACCATTTATGGGCAGGCTGATTGTACCCAAGTTGAACGATCGATTAACTTGGGTACAACCAGACTGTCAGAGTTTACATGTGATTATACCCTCCCTTCTAGATTGTAAGCTCTAATGAGCAGGGCCCTCCGAATCAAATGTATTGAATTGTATTGTAACTGTATTGTCTTCCCTCATATTGTAAAGCGCTGCACAAACTGTTGGCTCTATATAGATCCTGTATAATAATAATTATTGCTAGCAGCTATTATAGCCACCAGCGGTAATCACTGTGTTCTCCCAGCAGGGAAGGCTCCCCCAATCCCCGCCGGGAGAACACCATGGCTCCACGGGAGGGAACCCCCCCCCCCCCCCCATCAATACTGACTGTGTTGATGGGGGAATGGAGCGATTTTCTTTCCTGCAATCCATAGTTGAAAATCGCTCTGTCTATGGCCAGCTTACCAGCATGGATGGTGGAATCTCCCTTACCAGCTATTGTATTCAGATGGCTGGTACCCACGCCCATCTGGATACCTAAAAAGCTAAAAAGTAACTGCATATGATTGGATGCAGGCACTGTTCATCTGACAATTTTTCACCTGGCTCCTTTATTTTTTCAGTTGAAAATCATTAAACTGGGTGGTGCCAACAGGGACTCCCACAGCTTGAATTTCGCCCAATTCAGCTGGTAAAATTTGAGCCATGTATGGCATTTTGTATTCAATTGTTTTGATGGCATGCAAAAAAGTGTGAATAAAGATCCCTTATTCTCATGAAGATGAACACTATCTGTATGAAGTTTGTAAAGGCCCGTACACACGTACCGATTGTCGGCCGTAAATATTCGGCCAACGTCCTATCGGCCGATTGTCGGCTTGTTAGTATGATGCTTCCGACAACCGACTGCGACTTTTCGGCCGAACAAAATCTGGTCTGCATGCTATAAAATTTTTGTTTGCCAACACCAGAACGGCCGATTGTTCGTCAGTCAGTACAGATTTCGGCCGACAAAAGCCAGATGAGCAAGACTGGGCATGCTCAGAGAAGAAAAAACACACGGAAAGTTATCCATCACATGACATCACTTTTGAAGTTGGTTGTTGTTGGCCGACAAAATTCGTGAGCAGTCTTGAGCACTTTTCAACCAACACGACAGCCCTGGACAAAAGACGGCCGATCGTTAGGCTGACAATCGGTGCGTGTGTACGGGGCTTTAATTCCCATCATGTTGTTTTTTTTTTTTCTGGATTCTCTAGTTTCCTATCACATCCCAAAAACCACCCCGGTAGGTTAACTGACCTCCAATCAAATTAGCCCTACTTACATGTGTGAAAACCATAGGGTCATTAAATTGTAATTATTCAAGCAAATGGTTTAATTATTCAAGCAAATGGTTTAATTATTCAAGCAAATGGTTTAATAGCACAACATAGTGACTACATGGGTAATCTTATTCCTTCTACCACTGTGGTTCTAAGTTCAAATTCCATCAAGGACATAGACTTTGTATGTATTTGGGTTTCCTCCCACAATCCAAAAGCAGACTGGTAGGTTAAATGGCAACTGCACAGAACTGGCCCAGCTTTGTGCATGGCTGTGCTACAACATAGAAACAATACTGTAGATTGCAAGCACCTCCACAGTGGGAATTGAGTGAGATAAAGGCCCAAATACATTTCTTATCCTTTTATTTATTTATTTATTTTATGAATTGCAAGCAGACAGATATCTTCTCCTTCATTGAAATGGACAGCAAATAAATAAAATAAATGATTTTACCCCCCTCAATTGCCTAATGAAAAAAAATACATATAAAATCAATGTAAATGCATACAGTTATGCTCCTCCATGATTCCTCGAAGTCTTCTACAGAGTACTGCAGAAATTTTGGCAATATAAAAAATAATGTTAGCAAACATTTACAATAAATATTTAAGCCCAAAGCCAGGCAATTTTAAAAAAGATAGAATATAGTAGGAAATGGTTTAGTTAGATATACGCAGACTGAATTTCAGCAGATACTTACTATTCTGACTGCGGTGGGTAGCAGCTGTCAAGATACAATAGCTGGCACTGCAGGAACGTCCATTCACGCTGTTTAGCATGGATGGGGGATCAAGTGATATTGAGTGAGAAATCTTAATGTGTATGGCCAGCTTTAGAATCTCTATTAGGATTTAATTCATTTTCATCCTCATTTCCTGTCCCTGTGACACCACCTTCACTACAAACAAGCTGTACTCAGGCAGCCCAAGCATTCACTCAGGAAGGCCATACATGGTGCAAATTTCTTTCCTGCAACCATCGGTTGCAGGAAATAAATTTTCATTATTTCCCAATCAACACAGACAGTGCTGACGGGGGACGCGGCAATTGTCTTCTCCCAGGGGGGGCAGGGGAAGCTGTCCCTCCCGGGAGAAAACAGTGATTTTCTTATGATCGCAAGAAAAAATGGCAGGTTGGTTGTACCCAAGTTGATAAATTGACATTTAGCGTGCTCATTAACGATTAAAATCTTGGCTAGTTCCTGCTGAACCGGCCAAAAATCAAGCTGTGTATGGCAGGCCTTATACTCTAAGACCTCTTCTTAGAGTCCAATCGTGCCTGCATATCTGACCATCATCTGAGGCCTATGACCACCTTATGAAGACCTTCAAGAGGAAGAAATGTTTGTCCATAAATCACCCCTTTGTGTGGGGGCTTCAGGCATCAATACACACTCCAGGGGTTGTAAATGAGTCATTAGTTCTGGAGACCTTTGACAGACAACAGCAATGATGCATGTGCCATTTACAGAGATCTAACTCCAGATAAGAATAATGCTAAAGGTGACCATACACTAGCCCAATATCAAAGGACGATTGGCAGTGTTTGGCCAGTTGTTAGGTTGTAACTGAGGCTACACGGGATTAGGTCAAACACAACCCATTAAAAATATGTTTAAGTTAAAGCCCAACTCTGAGCATCATAGTCTTTTTAATAGCTTTAGATAGGATAGTAGCTGATTACCTCTGCTGTGCAGTCATTCAATCCTGACTTTTCTTTATATGGTTTAATGGGGCAGGTTATGGTGAAAAGGGACTAAAGGAAACAAAAAGCTCTCTATCTAATTCAGGCATAGCACGGCAAGGCATTCTTCAAACAAAGGTATTCACATATCTCATTTCATCACATATCTAAAACGTAAGAGGATTGGGTGGGCTGGATATCATTCTCAATGGCTGTCTTCCAGTACTGAAAAGTTGAGTGCAGCCTGGGCTACACAGAAAAGATGGGTCCCTTGGCCACCCCCTTCTGATTCCTTATCCATTCATAAAACTTGTCTTATCAAATCCCCACAATTCACCACATTCTATAAATGGAGGTGGAGCAGTTGAATGGTAGAAATCCACCGCCTATTCACAGAACGCACTGGATTGCGGGATTGTAATAAGACAAGTTCTATGAATGGCAGAGAGAGCAAAAAAGGGCCAGGTGATCGGCAAAACTTTTCTGTGTAGCCGAGGCTGTAATTAACTTTTACTTAGTGGCGGTTCACACTAGGTCGCTCCAACTTAGGGGGCGACCTGTGAAGTCGCGTGCATCGCGACTTCGGCGCGACTTGCACGGACTTCATAAAATGAATGTCAATGCAAGTCGCCTCCAGGTCGCCCCGAAGTAGTACAGGACCCTTTTTGTAAGTCGGAGCGACTTGTGTCGCTCCTATTAGAACCGGGCCTGTACTACTCAATGACCGCGACGGTGCACGACTTGCCAGGCTGACCAAGTCGCCTGACAAGTCATTATTAGTGTGAACCGGCACTCAGGGCTCATTTACACTTGTTTCGACTTCAACACACAGTAAATGTTTTTTTCATGTGTTTTTGATGCTTCTGTGATGCTTTGGTGGTGCTTCAACGATGCTTCGCTGGTGCTTCAATAATGGTTCGGTGATGCTTCGATAATACTTCGGTGGTGCTTTTTTTAAAGCTTTAATGAAGCTTGCAGATGCCCTGTGTGTTGATATCTCACACCGGCACTTTCTCCAAAACAAAGCTAAGCTTAAGTGGAATTAAAGTTTTAAAGCAAGCCTAATCGAGCCCTAAAGCACTTACCACTTCAACATGCTTTTTTGATGTTTTTGATGCTTCGGTGGTGCTACGGTGATGCTTTGGTGGTTCTTCCGTGGTGCTTCAAGCAAGCTTTGCCATAGACTTCTATAGAGGCTTTGAAGATGCTTTGAAGCACCACTAAAGCGACATGGGGTATAATTTTTGAAGCAAAGCAAACGCGAAGGGTGTAAACAGGACTGTGGCAGGGGCTTTGACTGGCGCTCCTGAGAGCTTTAACAAAGCAAGCCAGAAGCCATGTTTTGAAGCAAGTGTAAACGAGCCCTAAAGAACTTACTGTTTCAACATGCTTTTATGATGTGTTTTTGATGCTTCTGTGATGTTTCGTTGATGCTTTGGTGGTTCTTTGATGATGCTTCGTGGTGCTTTAATGATGCTTCGGTGGTGCTTGGATGATGCTTCAGTAGTGGTTCATGGTGCTTTTCTGAAGCTTTAATGAAGCTTGGCAGATGCCCTGTGTGTGTGTGTTGATATCTCATACTTGCAATGACTCCAAAACAAAGTGAAGCTAAAGCTGAATTAAAGCCTCTAAAAAGCCTCAGGTGCTTCAAGCGAGCTTGGTCATAGATTTCTATGGAGGCTTTGAAGGTGCTTTGAAGCGACAGGGCAAAAGCAAACGCAAGGAGTAGACAGGACTGTAAGATAACCATTCTATTTAGTGACAGGGGCTTCAGAGTGCTTTAAAAAGTATATCCAATGCTTTGTTTTAAAGCAAGGGTAAACAACTGCCAAAGAACAACCGCTGAGGACGGTATCGAGAGGTTGTAAGGAGTCACAGAGGGGGAAATTTGTAGCACAAGCAGACCTCTGCATGGGATACACGCCAATACACATAACTAATGTGCAAAGTGCTATACACCCACCAAAAAATGTATGCTAAACTTCAACTTTAAGGCTAATACATGTTTCGATTTCTCTTTTTCAGCTCCAGGCGCTAAATAAGAGAAATCACTCTATTCTACTATCCAGGCCAAATGTATGTAGGATTCTGCATTGTCAGCTATTGTATTCGGACAGCTGCTGCACCTTCGTCTATCTGATTGGATGCACTGACTGTCTGGCCAATGATTTTCCACATAGATCCCTCCATTTTTTCAGTTTTGTCAAGCCAGGTGGTGACAACAGACCCACCCACAAAATGAGTTTCAGAAGGCTAAGGATCCTTATTTTTTGAAATAACGTAAGTACCAGTTATTTTCAGATCCAAAGTTTTAGATTTCAGAATCCAATGAGATTTGTAGGATACAGTCACATGGCTGAAAATGAAGACCATTATCCTTGTGTTATAGCTTAGTGAATCAATCCACTTAATTGTTGAAATGTAGCAGCTTTATTACATTATGTAATACCCACATAATAAAGAACATTTAGGGCAGACTCAGAACTTTGTGTTGCAGTAATGTGAAAGAAAAAAAAAAAAAAATATATATATATATATATATATATATATATATATATATATATATATACAGTATATACTGATTTTTTTTAATAAGGTGAAATTACATTGTAGCATTACATCATGATGCATTGGTTTTAGACTGTTAGATGGGTCATATGGGGCTCAAGTCAATAAAGAATATCTTGTGAGATAATTGAATCATGTGACACATTTTTTCCAATGATCTCATGCGATGCTGAAAATGTCAATTCACCTTATGTGGTATTTACCTCAAAAAACAAAAACACTCTGTAAATACCTCATAAAACGACATTAAAGTCAATTTACTAAAGGTTAAATAAGTAGTTGTCCAGGCATGTGGTATTTAACCACTTCAATACTGGGCACTTTCACCCCCCTTCCTGCCCAGGTCATTTTTTTTTTTTTCACAACACTAGTGCTTTAATTTGGCGGATTTAATCACCGCTGGGTTTTTTTTTTTTGCTAAATAAAAAAAACAAAGTTTAAAAATTTTGAAAAAAAAATCATTATATTTATTTCTGTTATAAAATTATATATCTGTTATAAAAGTATATATTTGAAAATTCATCAATCCTCATTTCTTGAGGCCCAAAAACACCAGGACAGTACAAATAACTCCAGATGACCCCTGTTTGGAAAGTAGACACTCCAAGATATTTAATAAGATACATACCATTTTTTTTTAAGTAATTTTTTGGAAAATTAAAAAAAAAGAAAAAATGTTTTTTGCACAATTTTTTTATTTTTTTTTTTACATACTATCACCAGTGCAGTACAGCTTTAGCATATAACTGGTATTTTTTTTTTTTTTCTTTCTGAATTACATTTTTTACACAATTTTTTTTTTTTTTTTGTGATCAAAGCAATGCAGTGTTACAACAGTAACACTGTACTACTCTGGGAATGAGATCAGGATTTTTTTTTCTTTTTTTTTTTTTACACATTATTATTACATATACCAGTGAATTTCACTGTTCCAAACAACTATTTTTACTTAATAAAACTGATTCATTCAGTGTGTATTGTTATAATTAGTTGTGATTGGCTACAGCTAATCATATGGTACACATGGGCTGTGATTTGCCCTGTCTGTCCCGACCAATCACAGCTAGCAACACAATTGTACACAATGAATGGCATGAATCAAAGTCATTAATTGTTTACAATTGTCATGTGATCTGTTGTGACTGGTCACAGCAGATCACATGGTACTGGCAGTACACTGATCAGTCATCGGCTGTGTCCACCGAGATGCATTCCAGGAGGATGTCATGTGACATTTACCAGGAACAATGAATGTCCCACCCAGTTGCCATTTGAAAATAGAATGGGCAGAAAGTGATTAAAGAATGTAAAGATATAATAGCCAATTTGGAGTAGTATCTACTAGGGCTGCGCATCTTCACTTACCTCACGATTCGGGCTGTCAGAGCGGGCGGTCGGGCAGCAGCGTGCTAGGTGGGCATGCCGTGTGTATCCCGGGGCCAGAGAGAGCACTGATAGCTCCGCTCTCCTCCTCTCCTCTCCTGCGCCGCGAGGAGGAGCTCCGTATCCCACAAGCCCGGCCAACGCCGCCATGTCACTTCTGTCCCCGCCCCCGGAAGTGACGTCATTAGGTAATCGATTATTCAACCACCCCGAATCGATGCAGAATCGCGAAGGGTCACATCGCGATGCATCGATTCGGCGATTATATTCAGCAGCCCTAGTATCTACCTTTTTGGGTCAGTTTCAGTAATGCATAGAAACCTAAAAATGGCAAAAACACAAAATCATGGGGGTGGATTTACTTAAAGTATAACTAAAGGCAAAACTTTTTTTTTCTAGTTTTGGACAGAGCGGCGATGGATTAAATCCCCTGCCAGGTTTTTATTGCTGTCTGTGCCCCGTTAGTGAGATTCACCCTCTCTATATGCCGTGTTTACCATTATCAGTGAAAGAAAAAGAAAATTGAAAATTTTGGATTGTCCCCAGAAAGGTAGTAGAGGGGAATTTTTTCAATGGGGATACTAGTTCTGGTGACCTGGGGGGTCCAAGGTTATTCTGTTAGTTTGTAGGGATTTCCTCTCACTTCCTGTTTTAGCTATAGAACAGGAAGTAAAGGGAAATCTCCCCAATGACAATTGTCTTTTTTATTGGTGGAAAAGGGATATTTATATATGTGTGTGATTTTTTTTTTTTTTTTTAGACAATTTTCATTCAATATTTGACATGTATAAAGATATTTTGTATTTACTTAATTTAACTTAGTTGTTTTTGATACACCATGTGCGTCCTGTGAAAGCAATATCCCTTTGGTCTTCTAGTCACCTTTTTTCTTTTGTATTATTAAATATGCTACAGAGTCCGCACTGACTGTGAGTTGGCAGATTTCTACCGTTTCAATCATGTTATCTCTTTATTATAAAAAAAAAAAAAAAAACTGACAGGGGTTGTAATTCTTCTCCACTGTATCTATTCCACTGGATATCACATAAGATAAAATACAGAAAAAACTCACACTTTATTTTAATAGTGTTTTTTTGTGAATTGCAACAAGAAAAAATTGAAAAATCTATGAGCTTTTTTATCTCAGATTTAAAAGAAGAAAAATACCTCTTGAATTGAGCACATGGAGAGGTTTTGATTCTGGCATTATTTTCATGCAGCAATGCTAAAATACAGTATCTTCTGCATTTGCTTAGCTAGTGCTGCCCTCTGCTGCTCCGGTTTGGTTAAACAGTTAGGCTGGAAAAAAGATACAAGCAGAGTTTAACCAATAAATAAATGAATACATAAATAAATTGGAAACCGCCATATATACATAACCCTATACCCACAGCTGATCCAGAGGAAAAGGAAAAAACTCTTATAATGGTCCAATTTGCTTAGACAGGGGGAAAAATGTCTTTCCTGATCCCTAATGTAATTGGATATTCCTGGATAAACACATTTTGGTGTTATTACTTAGAAATCCTATTAGCCAGTTACATTCTATGCATTTAGATACACATCCAGCTTTTTTTTTTTTGTTAAATTTCCTCCCAAGGCAGTCTATTCTACATTTTCATAGCCCTTACTGTGAAGAAGTCTTGCTGTATGCAGAGGTTAAAGTGTACTTCCTCTTTAAAGCCAAATTGGGATAACATTTCCTTTATTTATATCTGGTATGTATTCCCTTTACCATAACATAACCTAAAATGATAATAACCACTTGCCGGGAGCAGAGCGGCTTTCCTGCGCCAGATCACGTGATGTAATCCATCACTTCTGGCCTCGGTAGGGGGTGCACACCTGGCCGGCAACACAGCTGGGCTGTAAATTAGACAAAGCAGAAGCCGATCAGTTGGTGCCGGCCAGTGGATGTCCACCGGCACCTGCAGATCGGCGAGGAGAGAGTCTGGACGGGGCTCTGCCTTCGTAAACAGGGCAGAGCTCTGTGCTGACAGGGGGGAAGTCATGGATTTGCTTTCCCAAATCCATCACTTCCCTTAGTAAAAGCACTACACAAAGTACATATAACATAACACTGGCTAAGCACACACTTAACCCTTTGATCACACCAGATGTTTAACCCCTTCCCAGCCAGTGTGATTAGTACAGTGACAGTGCATATTTTTAGCACTGATCACTATATTAGTGTCACTGGTTCCCACAAAGTGTCAGTTAGTGTCAGAATGTCTGACACAATACCACAGGCCTGCTATAAGTTGCTTATCACCGCCATTACTATTTTAAAAAAAATAAATAAATACAAATTCCAGTATATATCCTATAGTTTGTAGATGCTATAACTTTTGCGCAAAACAATCAATCTATGCTTATTGAGATTTTTTTTTTACCAAAGATATGTAGCAGAATACATATTGGCATACATTTATGAAGAAATTTGATTTTTTTTACATTTTTTTTTACTGCATATGTTTTTTAGCAGAAAGTTAAATAAATATATATATATATATATATATATATATATATATATATATATATATATATTTTTTTTTTTTTTTTTTCCAAAATTGTTGGGTTTTTTTACTTACAATTCTTTAACTTAAAAAATAAGAAAACCGTAAAGTTACCCCAGTTTTTTTTTTATAATGTGAAAGATAATGTTATGCTGAGTAAATAGATACCCAACATGTCATGCTTCAAAATTGTGCACGCTCGTGGAATGGCAACAAACATTGGTACTTAAAAATCCCCATAGGTGACAATTACAGAGGAGGTCTAGGGCTCAAATTATTGCTCTCGCTCGAACGATACCTCACATGTGTGGTTTGAACACCGTTTACGTATGTGGGAGCTACTTATGTATGTATAAGCTTCTGTGCACGAGCTAACGGGGACGGGGCGCTTTAATTTTTTTTTCTATTTATTTTATCTTTTATTTTTACAATGTCCTTTTTAAAAAATAAAAATGTGATCACTTTTTTTTTCCATTACAAGGAATTTAAACATCCCTTGTAATAGAAATAAGCATGACAGGTCCTCTTTAATGTGAGATCTGGGGTCAAAAAGACCACAGATCTCACATCTACACTAATGTGTTCATGATGAAAAAAATGGGCTCTTTAAATCCGTTGCTAGGAAGCCACTTATGACGTCGCTCCGGTCCTCCAAGATAATAGAGTCGAGTGAGGGCCATCTTGCCCTCACTGGACTTCCTGCCTGAGGGGACAGCGGACCGGATCGTTTTCCCCACTACCGACGGATCCGGTAAGCGGGGAAAAACGACCAGGAAGCGGCAGGAGGGGGGGGGGGGCGCCTCTCCCGCCGACCGTAAAGGTGATCCCGTGGCTAATCCGCCACTGGGACCACCCTTATGTTAAAGCGGACTGCCCGCCATTTAAAAAAATACTGGGGCTATGGCAGCTATCTGTGGTCCGTAAGTGGTTAAGGTGGTAATTAAACTCACTTAGTGCCTTATGTGCATTGTTTTAGTCTCAGAACCTGTGTAATTAATATGTGTCCTGGTTTAGAGGGATGAGGTGGCAACCCTAGTGTGAACCCAGCCTAAAAGTAACAACTTTGCACCTGTTTGCTATATGGACTATTTCTGTATTTGTACAAGGTGATCATATATAGTTATTTCAACTCAACTAAAATGTACTGCAGGTGTGACGGTACTGGGGATGACTAATAGATATCCCCATCGGTGCCAAGAAAAATAGAAACCCTAGGGATCAATTCTTCTCCATCTTTCTGAGCTAAGTCTTGCTCAGAGTTCTCCTGCTGATCTCTTAGCTTAAAAGCCGACAGCACAATATACCTGATGATATCTTTATTAGCCAAAAAGCTTCTTTCTCCGACTTCATGCCTGATTTTTGAAGTGTTCAGCTCCTGAGCCCTCTAAGGACTCATGAGCTCATATCACCATGCAGAGGGTTGTGTTTATGTGCCTGGGGAATTGAACAGTTGTTCTGTACAGCCAACCCATCAAATTCAAGGATATGCTGAAAGACGCATCAGCTGTACAGATCTTAACCCACATACCAGTGCTTTCTCTGGACAGGGGCAGGAATACAGCTCTGGATGTGGATAATGTGCGTCCAGAGCTGTGTGTCTATCTTTGAACAGGTGTAAACACTGACATGAGTCTAGCTTGTCATTGAATTTGACAGGCTGGCTGCACAGAACATCTGCCATTGTCCAGGGGCTGAAAGACAACCCTCTGCATTGAGGCACCAGTTTATGTGCCCATGTGAATGAAACAAACGAGTTGTTCGCAGATTTGCCATTTTGAGACTATAGGACAGTGGTGCTGTGCGTGGACAGCTGCCCTAGGGTGGTGAACCATTCGGCCCAAGCATGAGTTTGCCGCACAGTGCATTGGAAGCTATGATTGGCTTAAGCAATGAAAGCTTTGCCCAATTAGGGCACATAGCACTGTCAGAGCTATGATTGGACACTGTCATGATGGATCTGTCCAATCATGGCTGATTTCTCTTAGTCCCACCCTACGCTATAAAAATATTCTTACCATAGCGGCCATTTGCAGTGTGGTATTGGCATTGAGAGAGATAGAACAGGGCTCTGTTCAGTGCTACTAGCGAGTTAGTGTGCTATAGTGGGCTACTGTGATTCTGTTGTCAGCGTAAAGTATTAGTTTAGTGTGAATCTAGTGAAAGTTCAGTGTGAGTGTAGTGCGACTGTTCATTTTTACTTTAGTGTCAGTTTATTTTGTCAGGGCAGGTTTCAGCATACTTCAGTGCATAAATGCAAGTTTAAAGTAGTATATTTCATTGCATTATTGCAGGTTTACCTCAGTACATTGCTGTGCGTTAGTGCACGTTTAACGCAGTATATTTTAGTGCGTCATTGCAGGTTTACCACAGTATATATTAGGGTGTTAGTGCACATTTAACGCAGTATATTTCAATGCAATAGTGCACGTTTAACGCAGTATATTTCAGTGCATTGGTGAAAGTTTACCGCAGTATATAGCAGTGCGCTACTGCATATATTTTAGTGCATCATTGCAGGTTTACCACGGTATATTGCAGTGGGTTAGTGCACATTTAATGCAGTATATTTCAGTGCTTTGTTGCAGGTTTACCACAGTATATTGCTGTATGTTAGTGCACATTTAACACAGTATATTCCAGTGCGTTGGTGCACATTTAACGCAATACATTGTAGTGCGTTAGTGCACGTTTAAGGCAGTATATTTCAGTGCGTTGGTGCAGGTTTACCGCAGTATATTGCAGTGTGTTAGTGCCCGTTTAACACAGTATATTTTAGTGCGTTAGTGCACGTTTAACGCAGTATAGTTCAGTGCATAAGTGCACGTTTAATGCAGTATAGTTCAGTGCAGTATATTATAGTGTGTCAGTGGAGTGTGTCTGTGTAGTGAATACTTAAGTTAAAGTGCACCAAACACACCTTTCCATTGATTAAAGTGCACGTACACATTTCCACATCTTTATTAAATTTGGGTAATAACCCCCTTCCCGCATTATGTCTGGGAGGCCAACAAGGATAGGCAGACATTCCCATGCCACTGTGAAGGGGCCAGCAGCATCTGTGTCCACAGGCAAAGGTAGACATGGTCTGTCCTCAGACAGGGCATCGTTTCCTCCGTTTAGTGATGTTGTCCATACTATCCAGCCACAGCATGATGAGGAGGTGGTGGACTGGCTTACTAAACCATCTTCATCCCCTATCACCCAAGCAGAGACTAGTGTGCAGCCCACTGCAGCTGCCAGAGTGGCTTATTCCGCCTCCTTGTCCACAGCATCAGGTATGGAGGAGTCAGCTGAGTTATTTAAACACTGCGTCAGCCACTTACTCCTTGACAATGCATGAATCATCAACAGTGCCTCTATAGGGTTACGATGTGAAGGCACCACCAACAGCCCAAAGCCCAATTTTTCCCACACTTGTTTCTTCTATTCAAAGTCTGTTAAAGAGACACCAGAAGTTATCCAAAAATTCTCTAAGTGCACTAAATTGTGGCCTCATCATACAGACTGGCTCCCCAACCTGTTGTTTACAAATTATAGAAAGCTTGCTGGGAAAATTTCATTTTTTTTGGCTTTATAAATGTCATTATTGCTGCCGCAGGTTCTATACACAGTACAGATGTGCTACTTTACAGGCAGACTAAGGGGACCCCCCAGGCACTATATTTAAAGGAATTTTTCTTTTTTTTTTGTTAGTTCTCATTTTATTGGTTTCACTTTAGGCATCAGTAAATCACTTCTCATTTGAAAATGATGTTTTTTACAAACTTTTGTTTCATTGATACATGCCCCCCAGGGCAGCACCCAGACCCCCATAACCATTGTATGCCCAAGCACTTGCATATAAGCCTTCAGCATGGGCACTTTGATTTTTCCAGTTTGAGTCCCATATACTTCAATGGGGTTCATTATTTGGTTCTGAACTTTTGCAATGTTTGAAAGTTCTGCCATGAACCAAACAGGGGGGTCATTAAGCCCATCTCTACTCAGCATGTGGATCCCTGATTGCTGTGTATATATTTTTGTGCCCTCTCCTCAGGACTGGCTGTGGATTGGGGTCATACTTTCTTGTTGAATCCCCTTCTTATGTCGCTCTTGTTGATGGCAGTCAGCACTTCTATTAATATACTGGTTCACATTTCTCCTGAAGAAGCAAAGGTAGCAAAGCGCAATGAGTTTCACAGATTCTGAATTCCCAGTGTACCGAGTCGGCATATAA
Source organism: Pelophylax lessonae (assembly GCF_965119305.1). Taxonomy (NCBI): domain Eukaryota; kingdom Metazoa; phylum Chordata; class Amphibia; order Anura; family Ranidae; genus Pelophylax; species Pelophylax lessonae. The sequence continues at coordinate 462,939,078 of NC_138771.1, read as the reverse complement.
TGGTTTTCATATCTGCACTCCCATAATTTCTGTTTATCATAAATTAATGGAGTTTGGTGGGCTAAAAGCTAGTGTCTGGTAAATTTTAAATGCAACTTATGTATATATTTCAAGTGGAAACTATTTTTACTCTTTTCTACGCAAAATGTAAAGCTGAAAAAAAAAAAAAAGTCTATTTCTGAAAGCATTCTTAGTTTACAGCATTTTTCCACACCTGCCTAAAACTTTTGTACAATACTGAAGTGGATAATAATTTGGCTACTTGTATATGTAAATATCAGAACATGATAGCAACCAAACCAACTGACATGAAATTCTTAGTACGTTCAAAAAAATGATTTCAAAACTATAAAAATGATAAAACACAGTGTATGTTTTGCAATAAAGAAATGAGTAAAAAAAAATGAAAAATTACTTATTAATCAATTATAATAATGATGGCAGAACATTGGTTATGTCAAAAATAAATTAAAAAGAATTTACTATTAATGTAAAAATGTATAAAATGTTAATATATGATATTTTGTACAATAACCCATAAGGTTTGAACTGCTACTAAATGATTTAACAATATTTATACATAATTTATTGGAGTGAAATAAATTAGATACCAATACTAGGATCTCAACTAATTATGTCCCAGCCTTACTTCTAGATATAGCAGTAGTCTGACTACATTTTGCATAGCTACATAAAAAGCAGAAATTGTTACATAGTACCAATTATTAACTGAGGCAAAAGCATGTGTATACAATGTAACTAATGTGAACCAAGATCAAATACAAAGAATAGTGTAAATAAAAAAGGGTACATGTAAATCTGGAATGTTAGCTGTACTAGCAGGTTTGGCAAGTTAAAGCCAAATCCCATTTGACATTTTATAACTAGTTATAGCAGAAAAATGTTTTCCCCTTTTGGCATAAAGGCTTTGCATAAATATATATAAATATACATCATAAGCACCCCTGTTTAGCAGTAAATAGTTTGTCTCATCCTTCTAACTGATTTATGTGCAGCAGAGCTTGTTTTTTTTCTGAAAAACAGACATACTGGCCAGATCACCAGGTGAAAAATAAAGTAAAGAAAACCTAAAATAAGAAAAATAATGCAGCCATCAATTTTAAGAATTGATACCCTGCAATATAATAAATGTTTGCTGTTGGGTTTAATAAGGTTTTAAATATGGGGAAGTATATTGGGTAAGTAGTTAGCACTTCTGGCTGGCAGCACTAAGGTCATCATGTTGAATCCCAACCACGGCACTACCTGCCTGAGTTTGCATGTTCTCCCCGTACCTACAGTGCCTTGCAAAAGTATTTACCCCCTTGACTTTTTACCTATTTTGTTATATTACAGCCTTAAGTTCAATGTTTTGTTAATCTGAATTGTATGTGACAGATCAGTACACAATAGTCTAAGTTGGTGAAGTGAAATGAGAAAAACATATACATAAAACTATTTTTTAGAAATAGAAAACAGAAAATTGGCATGTGCGTATGTATTCACCCCCTTTGTTATGAAGCCCATAAAAAGCTCTGGTGCAACCAATTACCTTCAGAAGTCACATAATTAGTGAAATGATGTCCACCTGTGTGCAATCTAAATGTCACATGATCTGTCATTACATATACACACCTTTTTTGAAAGACCCCAGAGGCTGCAACACCTAAGCAAGAGGCCCCACTAACCAAACACTGCCATGAAGACCAAGGAACTCTCCAAACAAGTAAGGGAAGATGTTGTTGAGAAGTGCAAGTCAGGGTTAAGTAATAAAAAAATATCAAAATCTTTGATGATCCCCAGGAGCACCATCAAATCTATCATAACCAAATGGAAAGAACATGGCACAACAGCAAACCTGCCAAGAGACGGCTGCCCACCAAAACTCACGGACCAGGCAAGGAGGGCATTAATCAGAGAGGCAGCACAGGGACCTAAGGTAACCCTGGAGGAGCTGCAGAGTTCAACAGCAGAGACTGGAGTATCTATACATAGGACAATCAGCCGTACGCTCCATAGAGTTGGGCTTTATGGCGGAGTGGTCAGAAAAAATCCATTACTTTCAGCAAAAAACAAAATGGCACGTTTTGAGTTTGCAAAAAGGCATGTGGGAGACTCCCATAATGTATGGAGGAAGGTGCTCTGGTTTCATGGGGGACAAAAATTTTACTTTTCGGCCATCAAAGAAAACGCTATGTCTGGCGTAAACCCAACACATCACATCACCCAAAGTGAAATATGGTGGTGGCAACATCATGCTGTGGGGATGTTTTTCAGCAGCCAGGACTGGGAAACTGGTCAGAGTTGAGGGAAAGATGGATGGTGCTAAATACAGGGATATTCTTGAGCAAAATCTGTACCACTCTGTGCGTGATTTGAGGCTAGGACGGAGGTTTACCTTCCAGCAGGACAATGAACCCAAACACACTGCTAAAGCAACACTTGAGTGATTTAGGGGGAAACATGTAAATGTGTTGGAATGGCCTAGTCAAAGCCCAGACCTCAATCCAATAGAAAATCTGTGGTAAGACTTAGATTGCTGTTCACAAGCGCAAACCATCCAACTTGAAGGAGCTGGAACAGTTCTTCAAGGAGGAATGGGCAAAAATCCCAGTGGTAAGATGTGGCAAGCTCATAGAGACTTATACAAAGCAACTTGGAGCTGTGATTGCTGCAAAAGGTGACTCTGAGGAAGGGAGCGTGACTCCTAAAAAGCGTCAGCGGTCCTATTACAGGGACATGTTCTTTTCCACATAGCGGTGGCACTCATTCAATGCGATTTTTGCTCTTCATGTTTGGGAGTATGTTTTTGGCATTTTTATAAACATTTTAAAGGTGTCAAAGGGTAATGCACTATGTGCTTGCGCCTCCTTTCTTTTCCATGTTTACAGCTTTTAGAAGGTAAATAGGAATTCCTTCCAGTAGGCTTAAAATTTTTTGGAGATAATCCTATTGTTTTTATGAGAGCGCTCCATATTTAAAAAAAAAAAAAAAAAAAAAAGAAGAGGGTACTTGAATCTAGTACACACCAAAGCTATTGGTTATTACAATGTTTAAAAAAAAAAAAAAAAAAAAAAAAAAAACAGGTCTTCCCATATGATGTTTACATCGTCAAAGTACCACCCTTAATCAAATAAGTGCGGCATAAGGGGTTTTTAGCCCAATTATTTAGCTCTTCTCAGTATCCAATTGTCAAGTTTGTATAGCTGGGTGCATAATTAGCACCAATAGCTTTGCTGCAAATAGTAGCTGTCCAAAAATGAAAAAAAAAAATAGTTATGTTCTCACCTAAACTTAGCACATTCTGATATGAACTGGATTTGCTTGTATAACTGATATCTACCTCTCCAGCCAAAAAAATTATGGCGTGCAACTGTATGAGGAATGGTGATATCAAGACATATCAAAAAGTAACCAGGCTCCCAGGTAGAATCATATTTTTCAATTAGCTGGCTGGAGTCCTTAATATATGAAGGAAGGGAGTATACTATGGGCTGTGAAAAGCAATAAATCTATTGTAAACCGAGCATTCTCCTTTCATTCTTGGTGAGAATTCCTCCTTGTACCACCTTATCCACTAATGCTTTTTGGAGTTTCAGTGAAATCTGGCAGTAGATCTTAGTGGAGACACATAAGTAGAGGTGTCAGACAGCAATTAAGTAGCTACTTTTATATTCGCATTTCCGATTTTCTTACTCCTTAATCCACCTCCCTTATCTGCCTGTTTTGCTATTATACAGTGCATTGCGAAAGTATTCGGCCCCCTTGAACTTTTCAACCTTTTGCCACATTTCAGGCTTCAAACATAAAGATATAAAACTGTAATCTTTTGTGAAGAATCAACAAGTGGGACACAATCATGAAGTGGACCAAAATTTATTGGATATTTCAAACTTTGTTAAATAAAAAACTGAAAAATTGGGCGTGCAAAATTATTCAACCCCTTTACTTTCAGTGCAGCAAACTCTCTCCAGAAGTTCAGTGAGGATCTCTGAATGATCCAATGTTGACCTAAATGACTAATGATGATAAATAGAATCCACCTGTGTGTAATCAAGTCTCCGTATAAATGCACCTGCACTGTGATAGTCTCAGAGGTCCGTTTAAAGCGCAGAGAGCATCATGAAGAACAAGGAACACACCAGGCAGGTCCAAGATACAGTTGTGGAGAAGTTTAAAGCCGGATTTGGATACAAAAAGATTTCCCAAGCTTTAAACATCCCAAGGAGCACTGTGCAAGCGATAATATTGAAATGGAAGGAGTATCAGACCACTGCAAATCTACAAAGACCTGGCCGTCCCTCTAAACTTTCAGCTCATACAAGGAGAAGACTGATCAGAGATGCAGCCAAGAGGCCCATGATCACTCTGGATGAACTGCAGAGATCTACAGCTGAGGTGGGAGACTCTGTCCATAGGACAACAATCAGTCATATACTGCACAAATCTGGCCTTTCTGGAAGAGTGGCAAGAAGAAAGTAATTTCTTAAAGATATCCATAAAAAGTGTTGTTTAAAGCTTGCCACAAGCCACCTGGGAGACACCAAACATGTGGAAGAAGGTGCTCTGGTCAGATGAAACCAAAATCAAACTTTTTGGCAACAATGCAAAACGTTATGTTTGGCGTAAAAAAAAACACAGCTCATCACCCTGAACACACCATCCCCACTGTCAAACATGGTGGTGGCAGCATCATGGTTTGGGCCTGCTTTTCTTCAGCAGGGACAAGGAAGATGGTTAAAATTGATGGGAAGATGGATGGAGCCAAATACAGGACCATTCTGGAAGAAAACCTGATGTAGTCTGCAAAAGACCTGAGACTGGGACGGAGATTTGCCTTCCAACAAGACAATGATCCAAAACATAAAGCAAAATCTACAATGGAATGGTTCACAAATAAACATATCCAGGTGTTAGAATGGCCAAGTCAAAGTCCAGACCTGAATCCAATCAAGAATCTGTGGAAAGAACTGAAAACTGCTGTTCACAAACGCTCTCCATCCAACCTCACTGAGCTCGAGCTGTTTTGCAAGGAGGAATGGGCAAAAATTTCAGTCTCTCGATGTGCAAAACTGATAGAGACATACCCCAAGTGACTTACAGCTGTAATCGCAGCAAAAGGTGGCGCTACAAGGTATTAACTTAAGGGGGCTGAATATTTTTGCACGCCCAATTTTTCAGTTTTTTATTTGTTAAAAAAGTTTGAAATATCCAATAAATTTCGTTCCACTTCATGATTGTGTCCCACTTGTTGTTGACTCTTCACAAAAAATTACAGTTTTATATCTTTATGTTTGAAGCCTGAAATGTGGCAAAAGGTCGAAAAGTTCAAGGGGGCCGAATACTTTAGCAATGCACTGTAGACTTTCTGATAAGGTCCACCTATCTGTTTTTCAGGCAGATCTGATCGGAAGCTCCATGTTGGTCTATGAACAGGCGGATATAAACGAACCTGTGTGTTTTTACGCCTGCAAACCTCCTAGTCCGGAAAAAAACAAACAAAAAGGACTAGGTCCTTTTTGGTTTTTCTGCACCTGAACATGACAGATCAGAGGTAGGCCAATGTACAAGGACAAAAGTCCATTTACATACGGCCACCCACAGAGACATCACATGTCCACTGCATAAATGCAGACGCAAAGTGAATGAGCACAGCTGTAAAAAGAACCAAAAAAAAAAAAAAACAACACACTGACAACTGTCCTGTTAGCTCCGATTCAGCAGAGGGTCTACTCACAGATCCCTGCTGGATGGAGCGGAGTGGCGCCGTGTGACTAAGTAATGTATTCCTAACGTATAGGTGTATTCTTGGCCTATAAATCATTTAGTGTAGAGAGCACTTGTTCATCAGTTTGAATAAAGAAAAGATTCTCACTGTTTAAACCTTTGTTCCACATCTTGACTAGCTAAAAAAAAAAAAAAAAAAAAAAGTGTTATCCCATGCTACCTAAAAATGACACAACTGGGCTAATAATTGGTGGTCACATCCAACCCAATTGTGTCACCTAAAAGTGAAGTAAATAAAAAGTGCAAATGTTGCTGCACCTATACCCTCTGAGCGATTTGTATTAAACCAGGGATCCCCAAACTACAGCCTTTGTGGACTACACATCCCATGAGCCATGTAAACTCTGACATTCACAGACTTGACTAGGCATGATGGGAATTGTAGTTCCTGAACAACAGGAGGGCCATAGTTTGAAGACCCCTGTATTAAACCATCAACATAAAAAACTTTACACCAGGACTTCCTCCAAACAAAATTTTCCAGTACAAAACTAATAAATATAGTCCAAAAAAAAAAAAAAAGTCCTTAAAACATTTAAAACCATATAGAGCAGTTCATTAAGTGGTTCTCAACAATGTGATCCAGATGAAAAGTGCCAGTGCGTGCATTAAGACTTAATTAATGCAAGCACTAGGACCTGATATCTGGATCACATTGTTGAGAACCACTAAATGACCTGCACTAAATGGTTTTAAACATTTAAGAACATTTTTTGAAGGACTATACTTTATAGGTTTTGCACTGACAATTTTGTTTGGAGGAAGTTATACACGCAAAAGCACTTTAAAGATATTTTTTTGCAAATCTTGACTAGCTATCAGTTTTTATATTAGAGTGCCTATTAATGAAAATCCCCATGACTGTTTTGAAGTCTTTAAATGGAGTAAAAGCATTAGGCCAGAAATCGGGGCAAAATTAAGATAGTATAGAGCAGGGGTAGGCAACCTGGCAGAAGATGAGATCTAACTGAACAAGATGGAGGAAATCAAAGATACCCAAGGAGGGGGAGGGGCATAACAAAGCTCCCAATAAAAAAAAAGACAGTATGAAGATCATGGTGTGTAATATTAGTGTCTTCTGCTCTGCTTCAAATCATTCCCCCCTCACAGTGGTGTCCTCTGCCCCCTTTTATATCATCCCCTCCCCCCCCCAGTAGTGTCCTCTGCTATCCCTCACCCCCCAATAGAATTGTGCTCTGCCTACCCCCCCCCCCCCACCTCCCAATAGCACGGTTATCTGCCTCCCCCCCACCCCCTTAAAAGGAAGTGTTCTCTGTCCCCCGACAAGTTGTGGCATTTGCCCTTTCACAACACAGCTGTGTGTAGGTAGCTCTCCCCTACCTTACGCTGTCTTACATCAGTGAAGTGAGAGGCAGCACAGTGCTGGATGGATGGCTAGAGCGTGAGCTGCCAGAGTTAACTTTTCATGTTAACACTAATTATTGCTTGCTAGGACCAACTAACACTAATTATGGCTTGCTAGGACCAACTAACACTGATTATGGCTTGCTAGGACCAACTAACACTGATTATGGCTTGCTAGGACCAACTAACACTAATTATTGCTTGCTAGGACCAACTAACACTAATTATTGCTTGCTAGGACCAACTAACACTAATTATGGCTTGCTAGGATCAACTAACACTAATTATTGCTTGCTAGGACCAACTAACACTAATTATTGCTTGCTAGGACCAACTAACACTAATTATTGCTTGCTAGGACCAACTAACACTAATTATTGCTTGCTAGGACCAACTAACACTAATTATGGCTTGCTAGGACCAACTAACACTAATTATGGCTTGCTAGGACCAACTAACACTAATTATGGCTTGCTAGGACCAACTAACACTAATTATGGCTTGCTAGGACCAACTAACACTAATTATGGCTTGCTAGGACCAACTAGCAGCCAATCACCTGCTGGTTAACTTGCAAAGTTAACCAAAACAACTCCTGTGCTCCCACCCTCCCATCCAGCACTGTTTTGCCTCTCACTCTGCTCTGAAAAGGAGAGCGTCAGAAGCCGGGGGGGGGGGGGGGGAGGCATCGGTACAGCCCTGTTCATGATCTACACGTCAGCTTCCTGCGATCGATAGGTAGATTGCGATAGATGGGTTGCCGACCCAGGGTATAGAGAGTACATTAGTAGTAAGGTTTGGCTGGATAGATTAAACATTTCTATTGTACTATTTGTGGAGAAATGGTGGTACTTTTTTTTTTTTTTTTTAATTTCCCTTCCAGCCTGTCAGATGATTACTTGATCTCTGCTCCCTGATCATTCCCATTTCCATTCTCAACTCAGCCCCAACTTAACCAGCCCACACCTGGCATTTTTCCCTGCAAGGATGTGACATGCAGCAAGATAGAACGTCCTTCCAGTACCTGGAAGCAGGACATTTTTCAGAGGAACATAAATCAAGCTAATGATCTTGTATTACACAAAATGTAAGCTCTTATAATTTAATCTTTGTCGGTTCCACAGAACCTGGACAGCAATCTGCAAATGTGCAGGATTCTGGAGTTAAGCTTTTATCCCATCAATGTTATTAGAGAAGAACAGAGAACAGTGTAGACAAATTTTCAGCAGGACCAGTGAAGTAGCTAAAGGAAAATGTGTTTATTTCCAAACAATATAATACATAGCTACACAGACAGATGTCTGACAGACAAACATCTATATACTACATCTTGCATCTTTAAAACAAAAGGGGGAAATCCCTCCATAAAGATATTTCCACAGAATATCATTATTATTCAGTTATAAAAAGAAAAAAAGGAAACAATTTCTCATACATTTCTGTTTAACAGCAAACGTCATTCACCGTGCAGCTGGACTGTCATGATTTTATTAAAATCATATTCAAAAGGTTACTAAATATCAAAAATGTTTGGGCTCTGCAATACAAGTGGTTGTAAAGGCACAAGGTTTTTTTTTTACCTTCATGCATTCTATGCACGGAGGTAAAATACCTGTGTGCTGCAGCCCCCCCCCCCCCTCCAATACAAACTTGAGCCCCCCTCTCGACCCAGCGATGTCAATGAGAGCCTGGCCTCTTCCGGGACTTGCACTCCTGATTGGCTATTGGCAGCAGCATGAGCCATTGGCTCCCGCTGTTGTCAATCACAGGCAGTGAGCCAATCAGGAGATGGAGGGTGGGGGGCAGAACCGTGGCTCCGTGTGTGAATGGACACACACAGCAGCGGCTTGGCTCGAGTGCCCCCATAGCAAGGTGCTTGCTGTGGAGGCATCCAACAGCAGGGAGGAGCCAGGAGTGCCCACAGGGGAACCGAGAAGAGGAGGATCTGGGCCACTTTGTGCAATACCATTAAACAGAGCAGGTAAGTATAACAGGTTTATTATTTTAATGAAAAAAAAAAAAATAAAGCTTTATAATCACATTAAAGTAGAACACCGGGTATGGGTTTTTTGGCATAGTTACATTAGTCCAGCTTGAACTAGTGTAAGAATGCATGTGTCATATCTGCAGGACTGCTGTAGTATGTAGTAGTCACCGCCATCCTCAAGGTCCTGTGTCAAGCAGCTGCCCTTAACATAGTAACCACAGGAACGAGGGGGGGGTCACTTGCTTGGCATGGGTGCCAGTAACAAAAAGCCTTGATTTTTCTAAATTAAAAATGCATCTATTCATAAATCCCTATAAATGGATGACATGGCTGTGCAGACAGAATCAAGCACAGCAGCACTAAAAAACATTGTTTCAGGAGGAAACACCCCACAAGTTGGGTACATTGTTGTGGTAGTTTGAAGGTGGTGGTGGTGGGATGATGCAATGATGAGGCATGGTCCCAAAGGTGTGCTATGCCTTGAGCTGTAGTAATGTGAGGTTTATGTATTAAAGGCAAATCCACTGTGCACTACAAGTGCAGTCGCTGTAGACCTGAGGGACAGATCTGAAATAAGAGGAAGCTCTCTTGATTTTCATCATCCAATCACGTGCAAGCAAAAATGCAGTTTTATATTTTCCTTGCATGGTCCCCTCAGATCCACAGCGACTGCATGTGCAGTGCAGTTCTGGTGCACAGTGGATTTGCCTTTAGTAAATAAAGCCCTGTGTGAAAAGAATCCATGCCGATGACTGACACAGCATTTCAAACTAGCGGCAGATAAAATGGACACATAATAAAAAGGCAAGGTTATTTAGAGACTTAGCCTGCACATTACATGATATATTAGGAACAGCCGGGGGGGGACACAAGACACTGGTTCGCCAATACAAAGAATCTTGGGAAGCAGAAATCAAGTAAAGTTACCGTAATTGAGAGCCATCAAGCTCCACCTGCTGGCTCAAAAAGAAAATACAATCATTACTTTGTAATTTTCATAATTACTTAAAAATATATCATTATTTTAGTTGGGATGCATTATGGTGGATAATGAGAATTCCTACAAAGCAAACAGAACCTCTGCCAGGTTTTATATTGCAGTCGGTGCCTTGCAGAGGTCTCCAAATTAGGGTAAGGAAAATAAAATGTAAAAACATGACTCAGTACTTTCTATTTCAGTGCCAGGCTGATAAAGTAATTCCATTAGTACTGCACAAGGTAAAACATTGTCTGCTTCATCAACTGAAATCATAAAAAGCACGATCATACAAAGTCCATCAGCACAAAGAATCTGCATGCTACAATTCTCCGTGTAGAGATCTCAGAGATGGATTACTATACCGTGGTCCTGTCATGTTACCTGCATTGATGGGTGAGGGTTAGGGATCTGTCATGCAGCAAAGTCCCAATACAAACCACAAATTGCTCTTAAAATGCAATTCTATGGAATCCCTATGAGTGCATGCATGCTTGAAATGACATTCTACACAAAGATGCAAAGTATGGAGCTTCCTGTCTTTGAGATAGACATAGCCCACCCCCCCGCCAAATGATGGATAAAGTGGGTTTGAAAGTTGGGAATCCTTTACTAGACCATCTTTTTGATGAAAGGGGAAAACCTCTTTAGCAATTAAAACACTCACAACAAATAGCTTATTAAATATAATTACAAACTTGAGATTCAAACTTTTTAAAAGCTAACAAGTATTCATAAAACTTAGAAGATGGATATTTATACAAAGGATCCAAAGCAATGGACATAACACTGAAATTTACCAGGAATCCTCTGGATGAGCTGTAAACTAAATAAAGATAGCATAGATATAAAGATCTCTAACCTTGGCTGTCATTTACACTCATTAGATGCATTTTTTTTTGTAGGCTGGTCCTTGCTGGCAGCAAGATCCAGAGATTAAGGATAGATATGAGAATATTCATTCCACTTGGGTGCATGAGCCCTAAAAAAAAAAAGTTTAAAAAAATATAAACAAACACTCTACATTTTAGTTAGGTTTGGGGGTAGAGGAACAAGGTATAAAATCCCCATTCCTGGCTTTTGTAGGCTTCGGGTGCTCTCTTCTTGATGCTTTGGATTGTGGACAGCTTGCCATCCTAATGTACAAGACTATACCAGCAAAGGTAGGTTCCAAGGCCAATCATACAGTGGCTTTTGATATTTCCTTCAGCACTGAGATACCACAACACCATGATCTGCTCAAAAGCATAAGCCATTAAAAAAAAAAAAAAAAAGTGGAGCATTTATTAGTAAGCAGTATTTAAAACCCCCCCTAGTTACCCAGGAAAAAAAAAAAAAAAAAACTAACTTAGATTCCCCCAAGCCATTTCTTAAAAAGTAATCTTAAAGCTCAACTCTGGGATAAGCAAATATTGTCTAAATACAGGAGTCGTGTATTCTTACTCAGAACTTGGTGTGCTTTGTGTATTTATTCCAGATCTGTGCAGTAACTGGGTAAGAAACTGCATCTGTGCAGGAGCTTCCTGTAATAAAGACCGGTCACGGCTGTCCATGTGTGGGGTGACTAGTTTGGTCTCCGTCACTTCCTGTAGTTTTCCTGCAAACAGCCTGTAGTAGGTGGAGCCTGCTGGGTTCCTCCCACAACACAGTGATGTCACTGCTACTTTTACAAGGCAATAATTACACACAAAGTAGACTTAGATCCTGAATCCTTGAATCCTGATCCTTGAATAATATATATATATATATATAAATAAAATAATTTGTGCCTGGAATTCAGCTTTAAAGGGACCCTTTTATTATGGAATTCAAAGTAAAGTAAAGGCAATCTGTAAAAGAAGACCATTGCCTGACGCCCCAAGTCTCAAAAATCCACTGCATTACAGATCTCCTTTGAACCCATATAATGGCAGGAATACTAAGTTATAACTCCAGTCAAAGTTGTTTTTTTCTGGTTTTAAATAGAGGGAAAGGAGGGTTAGAACATCTGTCAAGTTTGTATTGCCATCTACGTAGTGGAGAGATTTACCTTCACTTCCTGTCCAATGAACAAGAAGGTCACCAGGTCAGAAGGAGCGGGGTTCTGCCCAAAGAAGAAAACTGTAATAGAAACTAAATAGTTCTAAGCTGCCCCCAGCACTATCCAAAAATAAAAGGTTTTGGCTGGAGTTCTACTTTTAAACGTTTACCTGCTGCCAGAATAAGATTACAAAGAATCCGAGCTGCGGGAACAGGAACTTAAAAAAATAAATAAAATAAAAAAAAGTTAAAATTGTGAAAGTTCCATTAAAAAAGAAAACTAAATATAACCACATAATAGGATATAAAATATATATGTGGAAATATCTAGGGGGAAGAGGGAGAAATACTAAAACGCTGTAAAATAAAATACAAGGTCTGGGGAGGCTGTCAATTATTGCTGAGAATTTGAGATCTTGTTTAGGGAGGATGGATTACACTGGTGGCAGTATGCCATGACCCAGCCACATATAGCAGATATAGCAAACCCCAACACAAAAACAATCAACACAGATCCGTTTATAAAAGCTAGTCCAATAAAAAGTGATCAGGGATTGGTAATGAGTGACATCATATAGGGAAGGTTAACCATCGGTTTTCATATGGCAAGTCCAAGGCAGTATACATGAATGGCACATGCCTGTAATAATTATAAAAAGGGAGTAGTAGCTGACCAGGCTTTCCCTATTAAATTTTTCCATGCAGAGCGCAGTGCTGCAAACACACTGTCCGTACATAAAGACCATCAGCCGGTCTGCTGAGGAGAAGAGGATATGGCACAGGATTGGTGGCCGCGACCACACATGATTTCTATTTACACGTTCATTGGTTTGAAGTAAAAGCTGGTCAAAGTCCTATAGTCTCTGTGGCTACGCATCCAGCTGTTTGCTGCTTTCAGACTTCTGGTCCAGGCGACTTCGATTGTTCTTTACCATGTAGATAAAATAGGCCAGTGTTTCCTTCTCATTCACTGGAATGTTTCGGAAATGCCGGCTCACAGTCTGTATGGGGGGAAATAAAAAAGGAAGATAAATAAAATATAATGTTGCATGAATAAACTGCCTAGCATTGAAAATGGAATAAAGAAAGATTCACAAAATGCAATTGAGATTTTTTTCATTGTAAGTTTATAGTGTAGTTATAGTTAGCTAGACAGACACCGTTTTCTAAAAGAGTAACATTCAAAATAATAGCAAATTACCTGGTAGCATTTGGCAACAAGTGACTACTACTATGGTAATGAGATTAAAATGTCCTGTTATCTGGGCAGCAGCTTGTTGTCTTTATACCCATTCCTGTGTAAGACGAAACATGTAGGCGGAGCTTGGCTGGCGTGACTCTTGTTGCTGTGGAGGATCCGGGGGCCATCTTTTGGGAGTACAGAGCTACTGCTACATCGATCTACATACTGTTTTATGCTGTTACCTACTGGATAGTGTGTAAGTGGCCAATTTACCTTACAATAAACCTCTAGTTTGATGTACTATACCATGAGGAGTCTCCATTTATATCTTTGATCTGAGGTCTGTTAAGCACTGGTACCAGGCTGCCTGACATGGAGGACTTTTGGATCTGGGACCGGCTCCACATGAGTGAATGTTTATTGGGCACGCTTGACTGATCTCTGTATTGGGGGTCTGTCAGATCCGATAAGAGGCTTGGACATCTGGTGTGTGCTGGTGGTGGCTTCTGGATTCACAGTTTACTTTTTACTCTGTCTGAACCACGTTTATCTTGGATTCCCCATTCATTCATATGTGTGTGGACTCTATATGAACTTTCATTCCCACTTGATATTTTGTGGATTTTATTACAAAAAGAGCTGCATGTTATTTCAAGCTCATTTATATCCATATTTTAGAATTGGTGCAAGCTGCTTTTTTTCCGTTGACATAGGGTTTGTTTATTTAGCGCAGTATTTTACCTTTATTAATATATATATATATATATATATATATATATATATATACACACATTATATATATATTAAAGTCAAACCCTATGGAAATATAGTCCAAATACATTAGTGATTATAGTTTACGGTTGAATCTGTGATTGATTAATGGTTTGTGTATGGCCTGCACTGGGAATCAAATGTACAAAGTGGCAACCGCCCCCAATCTATAACTATATTGTATTAAAAGAAAGGGAGGGGAAGGGGAAAAGTGGGACTTTAGATGAGACTCTTGCCATTGAGTCTCCATCCCTATATGCGATTAAACAGTAGAACACACAGTGTTCAAAAATAATTGGGGCTTTATACGAGATGTGGCCAGTTTACAAATGATGATGTAAATGATAATTCATATACATATGCTGGTAAGCACAAAACAAGTATATAATTAATTAACACCACGTATTAGTATATCCATGGCAGTTTACATCAGTACATATACAATGCAAAAACAGTAAACTGCCATGGATATACTAATAAATACGTGATGTTAATTAATTATATACTTATTTTGTGCTTACCAGCATATGTATATGATTATTTACATCATCATTTGTAAACTGGCCACATCTCATATAAAGCCCCAATTATTTTTTAAACACTATGTGTTCTACTGTCCAATCTATAACTAGCCTTTGGAGTAAGGTGCACATGGAAAGCAACTCACATCACAAACAAAGAAAAATGTCCCAGCACACCTACGAGCTAGTCTGCCAAAAAAAAAACTCCCAAAAAAACCAAATTGCCCCAGTCTAACAATTCTCGCTAAAAACAGTGTTTAATTTGCTTGTTTGTGAAGTCAGAAATATACCTCTGCCAGTTGTGCCTTATTGAGCCCAGGACGAGTCTGTAGCTTGTAATGCCTCTTGTATCTGCGCAGTGTGTTCACTTGTAGCTGAAAAAGATCAACCTACAGAGAGATAAAGAGTCCAATTAATACTTTTAATAAGAAAAGAAGAGAAATTAAAGCAGAACTTAGTAGCCAGCAATCAAGCAGCTTTCTTTGACATAAAAAGAAATGGTTTTAGCCATTTTTGGTTTACCTGTAAAATCCTTTTTTTTGGCGTACATCACAGGACACAGAGTCTCATATTTATAGCAGCCACCTTCAGCTAAAAGGACACTGGCCAATGAAGAACCCAAACAAGACAGTAAGGATCTCTGTCGTGTGATGTACTCCAAGAAAAGGATTTTTATAAGCAAGCCAAAAATGCAAAAATGTCTTAATTGTACATCACGGTACACAGAGGAGTTCATATTTTATGACTATTTGGGTTGTGCTGAACACAAGGGATGGACAACAAAGAAAAAAGGCCCAAATGCCCAAAACCAGAACAGGAGGGAAACCCCGGTACAAAGCTGCCTGTAGGACCTTTGCCCATAGCTGGTGTCCACAGCGGAATAAACTTATCTGGTAGAAGTTAATAAATGTGTAAAGAGAAGACCAGAAAGGAGGAACCCTGCTCTTGATACCATAGGCCTGAGAAACGAGCTGACAAATGCACCTAGAAAAAGTAAATTGAGAAGGGACCTCGGCTAGAACAGAGAGAGAATTAGATTGTTAAAGCAAAGACTTCAGATAAACTTGAACAGATCGAACAACATCAAAAGAGTGAAGCATTTTTACCAACGGATGCTTAGGTTTAGGACACAAGTATGACAACACAATGCCCTGGTTCACATGGAAGGAAGAAACCACCTTAGGTAGGAAAGAGGACTGAGGCCTCAACACCTCCTTACCCTGGAAGGATTCCTTGCAGGTAGGTGCAGCCAACTCCGAGACCCTGCGAGCCAGAAACGGCCACTAAGAAGAAACTAAGGAGTGACAAGGCAATCTCTCAGAGGTTCAAAAGGAGAAGACTGTAAGACAGATAAGACCAAGTTAAGGTCCCACTGAGACAAATGGGGCCACACACGCAGAACAATCCATGAGAAAAGCTTTAACCGAGAAATGACACATGATCGGTCTTTCTTTGATAGCGCATGGCCCAAGTCAAAGATATTCACTTGATGGCACTCAAAGCCAGAGATACCTCCACACCAGACTGGAGAAATGTCAAAATACCCCCCCACAACATACTATTGGGGACGAATAGCTTCACACCAGGAGAAATAAGTCTTCCACTTACAATTGTACACTTTCCTGGAGGCTGATTTTCTAGCCTTAGGGCCCTTTTATACAGGCATACTGTTTGTCTGTTTTTGGATGAAAACTGACAGCTATTTAATTCCTATGGGGTTGCAAATATCAACATATCATCATCAGTTTACATCCGCCTACATCCGTGCCTGCTCAGATGCCTTTTTTTAATGTAGCAAGGCTGCGTCCTTTTCCATTCAGAAGGATCTGAACAGATGTAAACTGATGTCTGTTTATGTCCATTTTTAGGCAAGAAACATGTTTTGTTTACACTTTGGTCACTTATGACTAGTTACATAGTTAGTCTGGTTGAAAAAAAAATAAAAAAAACAGTCCATCTAGCTCGACCAATAAAAAGGGGAAATCAAAACAAACTTTTTTTTTTTTCTTAGCCCCCGTTCACACTAAGGCGACCTGGTCGCCTCACAGGTCGCCTTCCATAGGGAAGCTGCGGACCCGTTCTAATAGGAGCGACACAAGTCGCTCCGACTTAGGGTCCGGAGCTTCTTTGGGGCGACCAGGAGGCGACCGCCATAGACTTCAATGTTATGAAGTCCGTGGCGGCCGCTCCGAGGTCGCGGCGCGCTGTTCGCGTCGCGGTAGTGTGAATGGGGGCTTACAATCCTATATACACAATCATAAACCCACAGTTAATCCAAAGGAAGGCAAAAAAAACCCCAGCAAAGCATGATCCAATTTGCTCCGGCAGTGGAAAAAAAACGTCTTTCTGATCCACCAAGAGGCAATCGTATGATCCCTGAATCAACTTTACCTATAGTTTCTTAAAAAAAAAAACAAAAAAAAAAAAACACTGAACTGCAAACTGACGTAATCTGAAGTAGTATGTACAAATTGATGTAACCTGAATCTGTATTTATCAGTTTTTCTTAGCAAAAAAAAAAAAAAAAAACATGACTGAACTCAAGACATGGCTGTGAAATTACCATAAAGAAGGGTAGGGAATTAAAGAATCAGAAATTCCCCTATTACTCAGGATTTGGGCTTTAGTAGCCATGCAGTCAAAGCCCGATACTGTGAAAAGAATGGAAGAATAGACCAAGAACCTTTAGTGAGATCACTGCCCCAGACCTATAAAGCACCATGCCAACATGTATGCTGTACACCAGAGATTTATGCCCACAGGGTACAGTACCAATAGGCAGACATTACAGGCTGTCCCCACTCCTAAATGCAGGGTCCTGGTGCAGTCCCCTCGACATACTGGCTTAGCGACTTAACTGGAGAAGTCCCACCTCTGCATCGCCAGGGGATTAAGGAACAGGCCATCCAGTACCTTTGGATACAAGCTAAAAACAGAGGTTTAGCTGAGCTGGTTGGGGTAATGTCTGGGCACTGAAGGTGCCACCTTATGGTGGCAACATAACCCAGGTTGTCATGAATATGAACACCTTTGTGTGCTGTTATGCAAGTTTAGGAACATACATTTTTTTTTCTCAATTTAAAAAAGAATCTTAAACAAAAATTAATATTTTGACATGCTGACCTCTGGCACATCCGTTTCATGTTCTGGCGAGTCTCCTCCATCATCGCTAGTTTTCCTCTTCCTCTTATTCCGAACACTTTGAATAAAATTCTTGTGGAAGTCACAGATGTAAAGATGTCGAACCTGAGATAGAAAAATATCACAAATTAATTCAAATGGAAATAAACAAGGGTGGTAGGATGTCTAAGAAAAATGCCTAAATGGCTGATATTATTTTAAAAAGTATAACAAATAGTTTAACGGTAGTCCCTAAGAGCCATTAAAATAGCCTCTTCCCAATCAAAGTATCACCCCACTAATGTCACTACTTGGTGATCTCAAGGAATGGGTGAAAAACGGAATTTTTGTAAAATCTTACCTGTAAAATTCCTTTCTCTGAGTCCTCCGACAGTCGCCGCCTCTTCATATTCGTCACATATGGGGTATTAGACTTTGCTCCGAAGGAGTAGCTAGGCAACAGAATATGTTAACAATAAAGCTTTAACATATCCCACCCTCAAGGGGTGGTCCCCTCAGTCAATACCCTCCTACTTCCTGCAACCATATCTCAGTTTTAGTGGAATAGCAGTAGAGTATACATTCAAACCCCAAAAGAGGGGCGGGGGCGGCGACTGTCGGAGGACTCAGAGAAAGGAATTTTACAGGTAAGATTTTACAAAAATTCCGTTTTCTCTTACGTCCTCCGACAGTCGCCGCCTCTTCATATTCGTCACATATGGGGACGTCCCAAAGCAGTGCAAACATGAGGGGTGGGAAACGCATCCGCGCCGAAAGGCAACGCAGTCTCCACATCAAAGAAAGAAACCTTACCAAAGGAAGGAAACTAGCTGGGCAACAGCAAAAATAAGTGCTCAACAGGAGCAACAACCCAGGAAAAGACAAAAAACCAGGGGATACAAAACTTATCCCAACAGCCAGGAGTCCCCAACAAGGGACCCTAGGGAACAGCCGCACTAAGAACCTTGCGGCCAAAGGAAGCATCCGCCGATGCCTGAACATCTACTTTGTAGAATTTTGTGAAAGTGTGCACGGTCGACCAAGTCGCCGCCTTACACACCTGGGCTACAGAAGCCCCATGACGACAGGCCCAAGACGTACTCAGAGATCTAGTAGAGTGCGCCTTCACAGGCACAGGGGGAACCTTCCCCTGCAAGGCATAAGCCTGTTCAATGGTCTGCCTGATCCATTTGGCAATGGTAGAGGCGGAAGCCGCCATGCCCTTCCGAGGACCCTCTGGAAGAACAAACAAGGAGTCCGTCTTTCGAAAAGACTCAGTCGATTTAAGGTAAACCCTAATCGCTCGAACAACATCCAGAGAATGCAATCTCACCTCCTTAGGATGTTTAGGCTTCGTGCACAACGAAGGCAAAACAATATCCTCGTTAAGATGGAATTCCGAAACTCGTTTCGGCAGAAAAGAAGGATTAGGTCGCAAGACCACCTTATCCAAATGAACAACCAGGTACGGAGACTTGCAGGACAAAGCCGCCAGTTCCGACACTCTGCGAGCCGAAGTGATCGCCACCAAAAAGGCGACCTTTTTGGACAACATAGACAACGAGATCTCCCTGATCTGTTCAAAAGGAGCACGTTGTAACACAGACAGGACTAGATTCAAGTCCCAAGGGGGCAAGGGATCCCTCCTAGGAGGAACCAGATGCCGCACACCCTGAATAAAAGTGCCAACCAAGGAGTTGGAAGCTACGGGACGTTGAAACAGAACGGCCAGCGCAGACACCTGACCCTTTATCGTAGCCAGCGCCAAACGCTGATCGACACCCGTCTGAAGGAAAGACAGCACACGGGAAACCGAGTACGTGCGGGGTGAAAACCCCCTGGACTCACACCAGGCAAAATAGGCCTTCCAAGTACGGTAATAAACCTTTCCCGAGGAAGACTTCCTCGCGTTGATCAAGGTATGAACAACCTCTGGAGAGAGACCCTTCTCCTTCAGGACCTCGGTCTCAACAGCCAGGCCGTCAAAGCCAGCGACTGTAAAGCAGGATGGTAAATCGGTCCTTGAGACAGTAGATCGTCCCGAAGAGGCAGACGCCAGGGGGCGTCGACCGCCAGATTCACGAGGTCTGCGTACCAGGACCGGCGAGGCCAGTCCGGTGCCACAAGAATCACCGTGCTGCGTTCCGAGTGTAACCTGCGAAGGAACCGGGACAGCAACTGAATCGGTGGAAACGCGTACATCAGCCTGTACTGATGCCACGGGGCCACTAACGCGTCCGACGCGTCCGCCCGAGGGTCGCGCGTCCTTGCCACGAACCTCTTCACCTTGTAGTTGAGGCGAGACGCGAACAGGTCCACATCTGGAAGACCCCACTTCGCGCACAACATCTGGAAGACAGCCGGGTGGAGAGACCATTCCCCCTGATCCAGGGTCTGGCGACTCAGATAGTCCGCCTGCCAGTTCTCCACTCCCGGAATGTGAACCGCCGTTATCGCCGGGACATGAGTCTCGGCCCAAGACAGAATGTCGGCCACTTCTCGAGCCGCTCGGGCACTCCTGGTGCCCCCTTGGTGGTTGATGTAGGCCACCGCCGTGGCATTGTCCGTCTGCACCCGAACCGGGCAGCCCTGCAGCCGGTCCGTCCAGCGATGAAGACAGAGCCTTATCGCACGCAATTCCAGAATGTTGATCGGGAGGGAAGACTCCCCCTCCGACCAGGTCCCCTGGGCGGACAAAACGCCCAGAACACCACCCCAGCCCGACAGGCTGGCATCCGTGGTGATTATCGTCCACGAGATCGGACGAAACGACTTGCCCCCGGACACCAACGGGGACTGGAGCCACCACAGGAGGTTTTCCCTGGTGCGATGACTCAACGAGATCTGAAGATCCAGAGATTGAGGTCGCCCGTCCCACTTGGACAAGATCTCCGCTTGGAGACCCCGCGTGTGAAACTGCGCGAAAGGAATCGCCTCGAAAGCCGAGACCATCAATCCCAGACATCTCATACACGTCCGCAGAGACGAGTTCGGAACGTCCCTGAGGGACCTGACTTCCTCCTGAAGAGTCCTGAGTTTGTCTTCCGGCAGGAAGACCTTCGCCTGCACCGAGTCCAGTATCATTCCCAGATAGGGAAGACGAACCGACGGACTCAGAGTCGACTTTGGAACATTTATCGTCCAACCGAACTCCTGCAGAGTTTGCATCGTGACAGACAGGTCCTTCTCCAGACCCTGACTGGTCGCAGACCGAATCAGAATGTCGTCCAGATACCCCAGGACAGAAATGCCCTGGGCTCTCAATAATGCCAGAACCGGTGCAAGCACCTTGGTGAAGACCCGCGGAGCCGAGGCGAGCCCAAAGGGCAACGCCACGAACTGGTAGTGATCCTCCGCAATGGCAAATCGAAGGTATCTCTGATGACCCTCGAATATGGGGATGTGAAGATACGCATCCTTCAAATCGATGGAGGCCATGAATTCCCCCGGAACCAGGGCAGCCACCACCGAGCGCAGGGATTCCATGCGGAACTTGCGAACCCGCACAGAGCGGTTCAGAGCTTTCAAGTCCAGAATTGGACGAACCTTGCCCTCCTTTCTGGGCACAGTGAACAGATTGGAATAAAACCCCCGAAATCTGTCCCGATGAGGCACCGGAACCACCACTCCCTGAGTCCTCAGGTCCCGCACCGCCAGGCGCAGATCCCGCAGGCGCTCTGGAGACAGTTGTAGATTTGAGGGAAAAAATCTGCTCTCTGGCCGAGAGAGAAACTCGATCTTGTAACCAGATCGAACGATTTCCAGAACCCATCTGTCCCGCACACGGGCCAACCAGGGCTGAAGAAAACCGAGCAAGCGTCCCCCCACCCCAAAACTGGGTGAGGGCGCCCCTTCAGGCCGAACTGTTATGGGCCGCAGGTCCGGATTGGCCGGACTTCTGTTTTCCAGACCAGGGCTTCTTCTGAGAGCCCTGGCCCTTGAACGGTTTGCCCTTGTAGTGCGGCCGAAAGGCACGAAAGGACCCCTGAGGGGGCCGAAAATTAGCATGCTTCTTCCCAGAAGCCCCCTTAGCCTTGGGGAAATGGGGCAAGAGAGTGCTCTTACCCCCAGTAATCCCCTTAATCAACACATCCAGGGACTCCCCAAAAAGGCGAGACCCATCATAAGGCAGATTGGCTAAGGTTTTACGTGAAGATTGGTCCACCGACCAACATTTCAACCAAACCAGGCGGCGAGACAACACCGCCACGCTGTGCACACGCGCGGCCAACGGAATCAGGTCCAGGTCCGCATCACACAGATACATGACACCCTGGTGGATCTGATCCACCATATCCAGGGTCGCCGCTGAGGCCGAATCGGCCACTAGGACGCGCCTAAGCATCTGCGTCCAACTTGCGATCGCCTGGGCCGCCATGAGAGAAGCAAACAGAGCCTTAAGCATAGAACCCGTAACAGAATAAGTATGACGGGCAAGAGACTCCAGTCTCCTATCCGTGGCATCACGGAAAATAGGGGATCCCTCTGCCGGGATCGCAGTGGCTTTGTTCAAAACCGCAATAGCATGATCTACTGGCGGAGGCACACACCACCGTTCATCAGTGGCAGGCGAGAAAGGATAACGCAGCTTAAATTTACTTGGTACCGCAAAAGGCTTGCGCAAATCGCGCCATTGGTCCTTAACAGCGCGCTGAAAATCAGCATTGCAGGGAAAGACCTGCGGCGTCCTGCGTTTTCTCTGCGTCCCATAAGCCGCCAAGGCAGCTGGGGGACACACCTCGTCCTGCAAACGTAGCGTCTGCTTAATGGAAGCAATCAACTCATCCATGATTGCAAGCTCTTCAGGCGAGCCAGGGGGAGAATTATCAACCCCCTCAACTTCAGCCTCTACCTCAGACCCCACTAGATCCAGAGAGGAGCGGGACCCCGATAGGGGGGTCCCCGCCAGAACAGCCCCATCACCTTCACCCTCAGAATCAGAGGACAGAGCAACTCTGGGCCGTTTAGTAGATTGAGCAGCCACCAGCATTTGCACCTGTGCAGCAAGGCCAGCCACAATAGTGGCCAAATCCCCCCCCTGGGGGGGAAACAGCGGTCCCCTGGCTTTCCACCAAGACTGTGGGAAATTTGCCCTCCTGAGAATCCATTGCCCCTGTATGCCAGACAACCAAGGGTTAACTGCCCCCTTACAGCAAGCGCGGCAAGCGCAGCCCACCGCACCACACTCAGGCACAATGAGACCCCCACAGGGAATATACAGACTGAATACAGGCAATGGAACACAGGAATAGAAGGATAAAACCTGAGGAGACTCCGCTGCAGCTGCTGCCTCGATCGGTGCTTCCAGGAGAGAGGAAGTGATGCTGCCAGGGCGCTCTATGTAAGCCTATGGAGTCTACAAGAAAATGGCCGCCGTGCATGTAAACCATGCGGCCGGAGCGGGCGCCGGTAAAATGGCGCCGTTTGGCGCCGAAATCGCCGCTCCACAGTGCATAAAATCACACACAATATCATCCCATAATATGGATACATGTTAGATCGCCGCAGCGATCGCTGTATATGCCCCAACATGCCATTAAAAACATGCCCCACAGCACACAGCTCCTCACACTGCCCAGCCTGACATACTCAGTGTCATACAGCTCCCCCCCCCCCCCTTGCAGCCCACAGCATGCAGCCGAGAGATAGGGAGACAAGCAGTGTGATTAAAGGCAGGTTACACAGTCCCAGACTGAGACCCCCCCAGACAGACAGGTCCCCACATAGATACACTTACCTCACATGGCGTGGGGAACCCGCACAGGCGAACAAGCCGCTGCACATGAGGCAGGGAGAGTCGCTACTCAAGACGCACACCAATGGCGGTTCAGAAACCGCACAGCGTCCGGTGAGGTAGCCACCTCACCAATCATCCCTGCACCGAACAGGGATGGGTCGTTCACCGTGCCAGGAGCGTTACCTGGCTGAACGCTCGATGGCAGACTGGGAAGCCACTGACCCACGACCTGCGACCAGGGGGATCAGCCCGAGACCCAGTCCGCATGATCCTCTTCGTCCGAAGAACTAACTAATGCTGACAAAAATAACAGCTAAGTAAAGGTAGAGAGAAAACTCAAACAAAATATCAAAAAGAAGAAAGAGTCTGGGACAAAAAGTCCCAGCACAGAGAGAGCCAGCCACTCCTGACAAGCTAGACATTAAAACTGAGATATGGTTGCAGGAAGTAGGAGGGTATTGACTGAGGGGACCACCCCTTGAGGGTGGGATATGTTAAAGCTTTATTGTTAACATATTCTGTTGCCTAGCTACTCCTTCGGAGCAAAGTCTAATACCCCATATGTGACGAATATGAAGAGGCGGCGACTGTCGGAGGACGTAAGAGAAACTGACTTTGAGGGATGATTCCTCGGATGGCTCTGAGAAAGAGGGTTCTCCCTTGACACGCGTTAGCCCTATCTATATAGACACCAAGTTCGCTTGTCCTAATTAAGGAATATGGTCCTGCAGTCTCTGGATAGTCGAAGGAATCCTTTGGTTTTTGCTTTTATATAGCATACTCTTGTGAGTATAATGTATGACGTGGTTTTAACAATTCCTATAAATGTTTTATGGTATTGCACTAGGTCGGTGCGCCCTTCTCTTGTCTTTTATGCTTTCAGTTTCTGTGGATGCCCATCATCCTGAGAGGGCAGCAAGACTTCAGATGCCAACAATTTAGCCACCGTCTCTTTGGTTTTTACGCAACATTTGAGAGCAGGAGACATTTACTTGTCTTTTTTGCATCACGATTACTGTCTGTGGTTTTCATTAAAAAAATTCAAGCTATCAGATGAGCTCCATTTTTTTTATTTTATTGCTCTAAGGGAAAAAAAAAAAAAAAAAAGAGGAAACTCCCTGCATTTAGCAAAGTCTGAACACAACAGACAACAGTATTTTTTTAGAACAGTAAATACGAAATGGCACAGCCCCCTTTAGTACATTCCACAGCCCCCCTGCACATTAAACAGCCCCCCATTTATAAAACACAGCCCCCCATTGACATAACACAGCCAATTTACATATTTACATTATATAGCAGCCCCCCCCCCCCCTTGCACTCCCAGGATAGCCCTGCCGGCAGTGCACTCTAAAGTTAAAACAAATTAGTGTCAGTGACTCCGTTTCAGGGACCCTTCCTATAGTGTGTAAGGGTTAATGTAAACTGATGCCTGATTACCTTATTATCTCCGATCTTTTCATCACTGTCAGTCTCGTGCACTCCAGCTGGCGGGGAGGAGGAGATCAGCTGGCCAGAGGGCACGCGATTGTTACGGCACTCCGGCCGGTAGGGAGGAGGGGGGGGGGGGGGGGAGGAGATCGACCGGCCAGAGGGCTTGTGACTGAGGATGAAAAGATCAGAGATAATAAGGTAATCAGGCATCAGCTGAATGCAAATATCAAAGATAACATGAACATTCAATTGACGGGCAACAACTCCGGTGGACATTCCTGCAGTCAGCATGCCAATTGCACTCTCCCTCAAAACTTGCGACATCTGTGGCATTGTGCTGTATGATAAAACTGCACATTTTAGAGTGGCCTTTTATTGTGGCCAGCCTAAGGCACACCTGTGCAATAATCATGCTGTCTAATCAGCATCTTGATATGCCACACCTGCGAGTTGAATGGATAATCTCGGCAAAGGAGAAGTGCTCACTAACACAGGTTTAGACAGATTTGTGAATATTTGGAGAAAAAGGTCTCTCTCCACCATAAGCCGTCTCCAAAGACGTTTCAGAGAATTTGGCTGTACATCCAACTGGCCTTACAACTGCAGACCACGGGTAACCACACCAGCCCAGGACCTCCACATCCAGCATCTTCACCTACAAGATCGTCTGAGACCAGCCACCCGGACAGCTGCTGCAACAATCGGTTTGCATAACCAAAGGATTTCTACACAAACTGTCAGAAACCGTCTCAGGGAAGCGCATCTGCATGCTCGTCAACCTCATCGGGGTCTCGACCTGACTGCAGTTCGTCGTTGTAACCGACTTGAGCAAGCAAATGCTCACATTCAATGGTGTCTGGCACTTTGGAGAGGTGTTCTCTTCACAGATGAATACCGGTTTTCTTAGATCTTTGATTTCTGCTCATGAAAAGTGGGGGCAAAAACAAGTATTGCGTTTAGAATTTTGTTCAGTGTATGTATGCAGTTTGGAACAAATGGCTTTAATATTAGTCTGTATTTGTACTAGAAACCAGCAATTCTTGCTGTACAGTTGGTCCAGGGGTATAAAGGAATGATTTGCATTTCTCCACCTACTCTCCAAAACCAAAGAAAGGCAAAATATAACAAGAGTAATACAAATACTTAAATTCACAGATTGGAGAGAAACCAGGGAAGTGAAAAAGATTCAAATTTTTTTTACTCAACATCTACGGTTTTTCTCATCAAAAAGCCAATCTGATGGTTTGCCGAATACCTTTTTCCAGATTTATAGGCAGCTGCCCAATCACTAAAAACGTATACAGTATCTCACAAAAGTGAGTACACCCCTCACATTTTTGTAAATATTTAATTATAACTTTTCATATGACAACACTGAAGAAATTACACTTTGCTACAATGTAAAGTAGTGAGTGTACAGCTTGTATAACAGTGCAAGTTTGCTGCCCCCTCAAAATAACACACAGCCATTAATGTCTAAACCGCTGGCAACAAAAGTGAGTACACCCCTAAGTGAAAATGTTCAAACTGGACCCAATTAGCCATTTTCCCTCCCCGGTGTCATGGGACTCGTTAGGGTTACAAGGTCTCAGGTGTGAACGGGGAGCAGGTGTGTTACATTTGGTGTCATCGCTCTCACTCTCTCATACTGGTCACTGGAAGTTCGACATGGCACCTCATGGCAAAGAACTCTAATGATCTGAAAAAAAGAAGTGTTGCTCTACGTAAAGATGGCCTAGTCTATAAGAAGATTGCCAAGACTCTGAAACTGAGCTGCATCACGGTGGTAAAGACCATACAGCGGTTTAAAAAAGACAAGTTCCACTCAGAACAGGCCCCGCCATGGTCAACCAAAGAAGTTGAGTGCACATGCCCAGCATCATATCCAGAGGTTGTCTTTGGGAAATAGACATACGAGTGCTGCCAGTATTGCTACAGCTGTTGAAGGGGTGGGGGTCAGCCTGTCAGTGCTCAGACCATACGCCGCACACTGCATCAAATTAGTCTGCATGGCTGTCGTCCCAGAAGAAAGCCTCTTCTAAAAAGGTGATGCACAAGAAAGCCTGCAAACAGTTTGCTGAAGACAAGCAGACTAAGGACATGGATTGCTGGAACCATGTACTGTGGTCGGATGAGGCCAAGATAAACTTTTTTGGTTCAGATGGTGTCAAGCGTGTGTGGCGGCACCCAGATGAGGAGTACAAAGACAAGTGTGTGTTGCCTACAATCAAGCATGGTGGTGGGAGTGTCATGGTCTGGGGCTGCATGAGTGCTGCCGGCACTGGGGAGCTACAGTTCATTGAGGGAACTATGAATGCCAACATGTACCGTAACATACTGAAGCAGAGCATGATCCCCTCCCTTAGTAGACTGGGCTGCAGGGCAGTATTCCAACATGATAATGACCCCAAACACACCTCCAAGATGACCACTGCCTTGCTAAAGAAGCTGAGGGTAAAGGTGATGGACTGGACAAGCATATCTCCAGACCCAAACCCTATTGAGCATCTGTAGGACATCCTCAAACAGAAGGTGGAGGAGCGCAAGGTCTCTAACATCCACCAGCTCTGTGATGTCCTCATGTTGGAGTGATAGAGGACTCCAGTGGTAATCTGTGAAGCTCTGGTGAAGTCCATGCCCAAGAGGGTTAAGGCAGTGCTGGAAAATAAATGTATATGTATAGGTGGTTCCTGCGCTATCTGAGGTGGTTTTAATTCCTTCTTATTGCTGCACCACGATACTGGCACCAGAAACCAGTTTACACAGCAATTTAAACAGGGGGGTTATGGTGCGCTTCAGAAGTGAATTAAACTCAAAAGAAAATTATTTAAAATATTAAATTACAGTTGATTTGTTACAATTAATTACAGTGCTGTGCTTGTGGGGAATGGGGTGTTTATATTTTGTTGAATCACAACCTCATAACCTTAGATATATAATAGTGCTTCAGTAAACCATGTGATCAAATAAATTAATCGTGAGACAAAACAATCTTTCTCTTAAGTGCTGGGTGCTGCAGTTCATATATAAATGCAAATGATACAGAAAAAAATCCTTAAAAATCAAAATTTGTGATTTAAATAAATGTCCGTTCTTCCAGATCACCACAAATAATATAATCAGGTGTGTGACTTCAATCTCAAACTTAAACAACAAAGTGCTTCCGTGCAGTTAAGGTGCTGTGACTTTCTCCTCCACCAGGTGTCACTTCTAGGTGCTCTAAACTCTCACCTCAGTAATATGCATAAATCGCCTGTGTGTATGTATCTTTTCCCTCAATCTCGTACTTCACGGCTCCCGGGTCCTGCCTAAAGTATCTTATCAGTGGTCCCGATATGCCTCTAGGGGTCCGTATTGGGGCGCTTTCTACTGCGGATTCTTTAACTGCTGCCACAACCTCAGGGGCTCATCAAATAAAGAGGGCCATCATGGTGCAGTATTAAAACCAATTTATTTCGCATAAAAAGAAATACACTTACATTCGGCCCGCTTGTTTCAGGCATATAAACAAACAATCTGAATAGCGCTGCGGGGACTTCGCTCCGATTACCAACGTCACTTCCGGTTACGGTGGCACCTCCTACGCGTTACGTCACGTGACTTCCTGAGGGCCCCGTACACACGTACCGATCGTCGACCGAACGATCGGCCGTCTTTTGTCCGAGGGCTGTCTTGTCTGTTGAAAACTGCAAAAGACTGCACACAAATTTTGTCGGCCAACAACAGTCGACTGCAGAAGTGATGTCATGTGATGGTTAACTTTCCTGGTCTTTTTTCTTTTCTGAGCATGCCCAGTCTTGCAAATCTGCTGTCTGTCGGCCGAATTCTGTACTGACTGGCGAACAATCGGCCGTTCTGGTGTTGGCCAACAAAAATTTTAATGCCTGCACGACAGATTCTTTTCGGCCGAAAGTGCGCTGTCGGCTGTCGGAAGCATCATACTAACAAGCCTACAATCGGCCGATCGGTCGTCGGCCGAATCTTTACGGCCGACAATCAGTACGTGTGTACGGGCCTTTAGGGCCCAATTTAACACTTAGGGGTGTACTCACTGTTGCCAGTGGTTTAGACATTAATGGCTGTGTGTTGAGTTATTTTGAGGGGACAGCAAATTTACACTGTTATAGACTCACTACTTTACATTGTAGCAAAGTGTCATTTATTCAGTGTTGTCACATGAAAAGATATAATAAAATATTTACAAATATGTGAGGGGTGTACAGTATTCATTTTTGTGAGATACTGTAGAAAAGCTGGGGGACTGGCAGGATCACCAGGTATGTTGCACAAAGGAAGCAATGCAGAACAGAAGACAATAGGACATCTTTTCATACAAGTACATGGTATAACAGACACATATCAGGAATTTGAAATGCTGGGGTAATATACACTTTAAAAAACAAAATGTTGGGTACCAGCTGTAATGTTTTAGTAACACCAATAATATGCTTCCTGGGGACCATCTAGGCCCAGTATATACCATCACAGTGCATGTGGCACACCATATACAACTCTGTTATCAACATCGTCTGCGACAGTATATGGTCTAAAAGTGCAGGTCCCCCGTGCATCTTTAACCACTTCAATATAGGACACTTTCACCCCCTTCCTGCCCAGGCCAGTTTCCAACTTTCAGCACTGTCATACTTTGAATGATAATTGTTCACTCATGCAACACTGTACCCAAATATCATTTAATTCACACAACTAGAGCTTTCTTTTGATGGTATTTAATCACCACTGTTTTTTTTTCTTTGCTAAACAATGTTATAAGCAACCATTTTTTTTATGTATGACACCCAGTGTTTACTATTGTGATTTGCTGTGATTAGCCACAGCTAATTACATGGTACAGATGTGCTCTGATTGGCCCTGTCTGTACCATGTGATCACTGTGACCAATCACAGAGATCAACACAATAGTACACAATGAATGGTATGAATGGAAGCCATTTTGTACAATTGTCATGAGATTTGCTGTGATTGGTCACAGCAATCACATAGTACTGGCAGCAGCCTGGTACACTAATCTGCCATGCACTGTGTCCGGTGGCCACAGCGGGTGACAGATCGTACCGCAACGAAGCCTGTGGGGCATGCCAGGTGCGATCCTAGGAGGACATCATACAATGTCCACCTAGATTTAGAGAGCTCTCATCTGGCCTTCATTTGCCTGTAGTTAAAGATTACATAGTGGAAACTGCACACCGTTGGCTAGATGCCAAGGCAAAAACAGATGTAAACCCTGCGCCCAGCACAGCGGGAAAGTAGGGATGAGCTCAGGTGTCTGTATTCGGAAATACAAACTTGCCTGAGCTATCCTGCTGGGAAGCTGTCAAAGTTGATCAAGGCATTCTGCAGCCGCACGTATGCAAAGAGCAAGTAGACATGTGGTTACAGGATGGGGAAAGTCTCCACTGCCTATGATTGGCTGTTAAGTTTGACAGCTTTCCGTGGGATAGCTCAAACAGGTTTGGACTTTTGTCTGAACATGCTTAGGTTTAGGGTATATATATATAATACACACTCATCTAGGTGGATGCAACACTGGTCTGGATATATTGTGTAACCAAACCTGAGGGTATAGTGTCACCATAATCCCTAAACAATGATTTGTAGAAAAACCCCCTTGGGTGTGTGGGACTTTATAGGTAACTAATTTTAAAGAGTATAGAGTCCCACACACCCAAGGGTGTTTTTCTTCAAAGCAACACTGGTCTGATGCTGCATTTGTCCCCCATTGATTCTAAGATTGTCAGTCATTACACTCTGCTCTGCCCCTCCAGTGCTCACTGTAGCACTGGGCTGTGGAGGGGGCGGAATCTGATGACTCAGTCTCTCGGCAAATCACAGAGGCTGAGCCAGCTGCTAGTCCATGCATCTAGGTGGACGGACTCTGTGACATCAGCTGACAGTGATCCACAGAAGTACAGCCAAAAAAGCTTGGGACCTACTTCTCCTTTAAATCTGATATCCCATTTAGGAGGCCGTGTACCTGCTGCTTAGAGCTGATTGAACCCCCAGGGTATCAACTAGACAATGAAGTTGATATACTAAAAGACTGGAGGCTGATCATGACAAAATAAATGACAGCATACTGCTCCATAACCAAATTAGCTGCATGTAAATAGAATGTGCAGCACTCTTACAGTGAATGCCTGTTAACATGCACCTGAATTAAAATGTGAATATTTGCTATGTTACAGGAACTGTGTTAACTATGCCTAAGCTGTACCCTGAAAATTGTATCTTTTGCCTTAAATTTATTTTATTACAGCAGTGCACTCCCCGTGAGTGCTTGGTCTGTACTTACAGCCTCATAGCTGTATATCTGCAGTGTGAGACCTAAGGTACTGCTGGTATCAGGGGAATTGGAGAGAGATTTGGTGATGTCGTTACAGTGCCACTCGCCATTCTCTTTCCTGAGGGAACTAAAACCAAGCCTTTGCCAAGATGGCTTCTTAGGAAGATGGGAAGTATGTAATGGGTTAAAGATCAACTGCAGGAACACTACAGGCAATACTGGTGACTAGTCTTTCGCTTTCTGCCTTTTTCTGGGCACAAACCCTGACTGACAGTAAACAACAGAATAGAATTAGTGGTACAGAGTAACATGCTGCACATGCGCTATAATATATTATATAGTGCTATTGTCTGTAGCCTATGAAAAGTGATCTTAAAAAAAAAAAAAAAAAAAGAAGAAGGACGACACACAATGCAATATAAACATTACGCAAATATAGCAATACAGCATACACTGTACAATAAGCATGCACATCTCCTTGAATAGTAGCAGGCTGCAAAGTAGCAATGCAAACACACACTATATAAACACATCTGCTCGTTTTATGTTCAGGGTAACCATATATCAATGTACTATGTATGGTAAGAGCAGTACAATACACCATACAACGTACACAAGTCATACACAATGAACAAATGTCCAGCTGCAGCTTCAGGTGGATGATGTTACTATACACACACTTATTGGTAAAACGGGAGAGTATCGGTATTATTTGTGCCTACTAGAAAAGTGAAATAAAATACACATTACAATGTGATAGTATATGGTAGTACAAGCAGTAGCCATCACTGATGTAGAGTAGCATAGCATAGCATATAGAAGTACAGTGCAGTGTAGAGAGGAATGTAGACAGCACAGGGTATAAAGTGCAGTATACAATAATAGGGGCAGAACATTGTAATTTACAGTAACAGAGGGCACTGTATACAGTAATACCAATAATAGAGGTAATAGTATTAATAGAAGGTAGTATATGATAACAGAGGAAAGCACTGTGCAGTATACAGTAATAAAGTGCAGAGAAGTATACAGTAATAAGGATCAGAACTAGTGATCGAACGATATCGTTTTTTTAATGGCGATACCGATATTTTCGGAAATTTAAACTTTTTTTTTTTTTCCCCTCACAGTTACTGTTGTGGAGGGATCTGGGGGTCTAAAAGACCCCAAACCCCTCCTCTGCACTTAAGAGTTCAAAATGCCAAGTTTGGCTGTTTTGAATGCTGTCATTTATTTTAATCTGGCACTGAGTACCCAGAAGCGATATCATGACATCACTTCTGGGTTTTTACATGGAGACCCGATCAGAGCCGAATGCGGCTTTGATCGGGTCTTCCCTTCGGCGGCCGTGCAGGCTGGTTGCCCAGGTCTCCCGGTGGGACGGGAGACCTGGGCGAGCTGCAGAAGGCGGCGGGTGGGGGGGGGGGGGGGGGAAGGACGTCCCCTCCCGCTCCTTGTAATGACAGTCAAGCGGCTTCTCAGCCGCATCGGTTGTCATTACAAGACAGCCGACCATCGGCTATGGACGCCGGTACCGGGGTGATGCCTGTAGCTGCAGGCATCACTCCGATACATGCACTTTCCCGAAATATCGGCAATATCCGTCAACTTGGTGGCCGATTCCGATATATCGGGGAAAGTGCATATCAGCCCCCAATATAATCGGTGTTGCCGATAATCGGTCAATCCCTAGTCAGAACAGTGCTGTATACAGCAATACAGGGAAGTGCAGTGAAAGAGAGTGGGGCATTACAGTCCAGGATACAGTAATAGTATACAGTAGTATGCAGTGTACAGTAACAGAGGGCAGAAGTATGCAGTGTACAGTAATAGCAGTGTACAGTAATAGAGTGTAGAATGCAGTGCACAGTAATGGGGCACCATACAGTTCTGTACACAGTAATAGGGGGTGGCAAAGTGCAATATACTGTAATAGGGGCTGTACAGTTCAGTATACAGTAATAAAGGCTGTATAGTTCATTATACAGCGATAGGGGGTTGTAAAGTGAAGTTTACAGTAATGGGGCACCAAACAGTTCTGTATACAGTAATAGGGGCGGTAAAGTATAGTATAGAGTAAGAGTTCTGTATACAGTAATAGGGGGCGGGAAAGTACAGTATAGAGTAATAGGTAGGGTTTCGAGTCTTCACTGGTCTCACGATTCGATTACGATTATCAACAATTACCGATGCATCACGATTACTACCCACAGCCCCGCCATTGACATAACACAGCCAATTTACATTATGTAGCAGCCCCCCCCCCCCTTCACAGGAAAGCCCTGCCGGCTGCCAGTGCACTCAAAAGTTAAAACAAATTAGTGTCAGTGACTCCGTTTCAGGGACCCTTCCTAGTAAGGGTTAATGTACATTGATGCTTTATTGATTACCTTATCTCCCAATCTTTTCATCGCCGTCAGTATCGTGCACTCCACAACTCCGGCCGTCGGGGAGGAGATCGGCCGTTCAGAGGGCACGTGACTGACCAGCGATGAAAAGATCGGGAGATAATAAGGTAATCAATAAAGCATCAGTGTACATTAACCCTTACTAGGAAGGGTTCATGAAACGGAGTCACTGACACTAATTTGTTTTAACTTTTGAGTGCACTGGCAGTCGGCAGGGCTGTCCTGAGAAGGGTGGAGTCGGGATGACATCATCCATGCATCGATGCGGCCGTTCCTCAGCATCGTATTTGAATCGTTTAAGGCTGCATCGATCCAGCAATTATTTTCAACACCCCTAGTAAGAGTTCTGTATAACAGTAATAGGGGGCGGGAAAGTACCGTATAGAGTAAGAGTTCTGTATACAGTAATAGGGGGCGGGAAAGTACCGTATAGAGTAAGAGTTCTGTATACAGTAATAGGGGGCGGGAAAGTACAGTATATAGTAATAGGAGTTGTGTATACAGTAATAGGGGCGGGGAAGTACAGTATAGAGTAAGAGTTCTGTATAAAGTAATAGGGGTGGGAAAGTACAGTATATAGTAATAGGAGTTCTGTATAAAGTAATAGGGTGGGAAAGTACAGTATATAGTAATAGGAGTTCTGTATACAGTAATAGGGGCGGGGAAGTACAGTATAGAGTAAGAGTTCTGTATTAAGTAATAGGGGTGGTAAAGTACAGTATATAGTAATAGTTCTGTATACAGTAATAGGGGTGGTAAAGTACAGTATAGAGTAATAGTTCTGTATACAGTAATAGGGGTGGGAAAGTACAGTATATACAGTGCATTGCAAAAGTATTCGGCCCCCTTGAACTTTGACCTTTTCCCACATTTCAGGCTTCAAACACAAAGATATAAAACTGTATTTTTTTTTTTTTTGAAGAATCAACAACAAGTGGGACACAATCATGAAGTGGAACAAAATTTATTGGATATTTCAAACTTTGTTAACAAATAAAAAAACTGAAAAATTGGGCGTGCAAAATTATTCAGCCCCTTTACTTTCAGTGCAGCAAACTCTCTCCAGAAGTTCAGTGAGGATCTCTGAATGATCCAATGTTGACCTAAATGACTAATGATGATAAATAGAATCCACCTGTGTGTAACCAAGTCTCAGTATAAATGCACCTGCACTGTGATAGTCTCAGAGGTCCGTTTAAAGTGCAGGGAGCATCATAAAGAACAAGGAACACACCAGGCAGGTCCGAGATACTGTTGTAGAGAAGTTTAAAGCTGGATTTGGATACAAAAAGATTTCCCAAGGAGCACTGTGCAAGCGATAATATTGAAATGGAAGGTGTATCAGACCACTGCAAATCTACGAAGACCTGGCCGTCCCTCTAAACTTTCAGCTCATACAAGGAGAAGACTGATCAGAGTTGCAGCCAAGAGGCCAATGATCCCTCTGGATGAACTGCAGAGATCTCCAGCTGAGGCAGGAGACTCTGTCCATAGGACAACAATCAGTGGTATACTGCACAAATCTGGCCTTTATGGAAGAGTGGCAAGAAGAAAGTAATTTCTTAAAGATATCCATAAAAAGTGTCGTTTAAAGTTTGCCACAAGCCACCTGGGAGACACACCAAACATGTGGAAGAAGGTGCTCTGGTCAGATGAAACCAAAATTGAACTTTTTGGCAACAATGCAAAACGTTATGTTTGGCGTAAAAGCAACAAAGCTCATCACCCTGAACACACCATCCCCACTGTCAAACATGGTGGTGGCAGCATCATGGTTTGGGCCTGCTTTTCTTCAGCAGGGACAGGGAAGATGGTTAAAATTGATGGGAAGATGGATGGAGCCAAATACAGGACCATTCTGGAAGAAAACCTGATGGAGTCTGCAAAAGACCTGAGACTGGGACGGAGATTTGTCTTCCAACAAGACAATGATCCAAAACATAAAGCAAAATCTACAATGGAATGGTTCACATATAAACATATCCAGGTGTTAGAATGGCCAAGTCAAAGTCCAGACCTGAATCCAATCGAGAATCTGTGGAAAGAACTGAAAACTGCTGTTCACAAACGCTCTCCATCCAACCTCACTGAGCTCGAGCTGTTTTGCAAGGAGGAATGGGCAAAAATTTCAGTCTCTCAATGTGCAAAACTGATAGAGACATACCCCAAGCGACTTACAGCTGTAATCGCAGCAAAAGGTGGCACTACAAAGTATTAACTTAAGGGGGCTGAATAATTTTGCACGCCCAATTTTTCAGTTTTTTATTTGTTAAAAAAGTTTGAAATATCCAATAAATTTCGTTCCACTTCATGATTGTGTCCCACTTGTTGTTGATTCTTCACAAAAAATTACAGTTTTATATCTTTATGTTTGAAGCCATAGGCCATGTGGAAAAAGGTCGCAAAGTTCAAGGGGGCTGAATACTTTCGCAATGCACTGTAGTAATAGGAGTTCTGTATACACTAATAATAGTGGGCTGTGCAGTATACAGTAATATAGTTCAGTACACATTAATGGAAGGCTACACAGTGCAATATATACACCCTGTATACTAACATACAGATATATTTGTTGGTGTAGTGTGTGTACACATACATACACACACTGTACACGAACATACAGAGCGATTTATACACACAGATATAAAACCAGTACTATACCCTGTATAATAACAACTATACAGAAACGCTACACACACTCACACACTATATACACTACACACACTGTATACAGACAGCCTGTACACACACACACAGTATACAGCCTGTACACACACACACACTGTATACAGCCTGTACACACACACACACTGCATACAGCCTGTACACACACACACTGCATACAGCCTGTACACACACACACTGTATACAGCCTGTACACACACACACACTGTATACAGCCTGTACACACACACACACACACACACACACTGTATACAGCCTGTATACACACACACACACACACTGTATACAGCCTGTACACACACACACACTGTATACAGCCTGTACACACACACACACACACACACACACACACACACTGTATACAGCCTGTACACACACACACACACTGTATACAGCCTGTACACACACACACACACTGTATACAGCCTGTACACACACACACACACACACACACTGTATACAGCCTGTACACACACTGTATACAGCCTGTACACACACACACACACACACTGTATACACCCTATACACACTGTATACAGACACCCTGTATATACACACACACACACACATTGTATACAGTCTGTACACACACACACACTGTATACAGCCTGTAGACACACACACACACACACACACACACTGTATACAGCCTGTAGACACAAACACACTGTATACAGCCCGTACACACACACACACACACAGTATACAGCCTGTACACACACATTGTATACAGACACCCTGTACACACACACACACACACACACACACACACACACACATTGTATACAGCCTGTACACACACACACACACTGTATACAGCCTGTACACACACACACACACACACACACTGTATACAGCCTGTACACACACACACACACACACACACACTGTATACAGACACCCTGTATATATACACACACACACGCTGTATACAGACACCCTGTATATGCACACACACACACACACACACTGTATACAGCCTGTACACACACACACACACACACTGTATACAGCCTGTACACACACACACAGTATACAGACACCCTACACACACACACACACACTGTATACAGCCTGTACACACACACACACACACACACATTGTATACAGACACCCTGTATATACACACACAGTATACAGACACCCTGTATATACACATTATGTATTATATATACACACACACACACACACACACACACACACTGTATACAGACACCCTGTATATACACATTATGTATTATATATACACACACACACACACACACACACAGTATACAGACACCCTGTATATACACATTATGTATTATATATACACACACACACACACAGTATACAGACACCCTGTATATACACACGAAAACAGTATACAGCCTGTACACACACACACTGTATACAGACACCCTGTATATACACACGCAAACCGTATACAGCCTGTACACACACACACTGTATACAGACACCCTGTATATACACACTATGTACTATATCAGGGATCCTCAAACTACGGCCCTCCAGCTGTTGTGGAACTACACATCCCATAAGGCATTGTAAAACTCTGTCATTCATAGATATGACAAGGGCATGATGGGAATTGTAGTTCCTGAACAACTGGAGGGCCATAGTTTAAAGACCCCTGTACTATATACACACACACACACACACACACACACTGTATACAGCCTGTACACACACACACTGTATACAGACACCCTGTAAACACACACACACTGTATACAGCCTGTACACACACATTGTATACAGACACCCTGTACACACACACACACTGTATACAGCCTGTACACACACATTGTATACAGACACCCTGTACACACACACACACTGTATACAGCCTGTACACACACACACACTGTATACAGACACCCTGTATATATATATATATATATATATATATATATATATATATATATATATATATATACATACATACACACACACGCGCGCTGTATACAGACACCCTGTATATGCACACACACACACACACACACACACACACACTGTATACAGCCTGTACACACACACACACACACTGTATACAGCCTGTACACACACACTGTATACAGCCTGTACACACACACACTCTGTATACAGCCTGTACACACACACACACACTGTATACAGCCTGTACACACACACTGTATACAGCCTGTACACACACACTGTATACAGCCTGTACACACACACACACACACACACACACACACTGTATACAGCCTGTACACACACACACACACACACACACACTGTATACAGCCTGTACACACACACACACTGTATACAGCCTGTACACACACACACACACACACACACACACACTGTATACAGCCTGTACACACACACTGTATACAGCCTGTACACACACACACTGTATACAGCCTGTACACACACACACACTGTATACAGCCTGTACACACACACACTGTATACAGCCTGTACACACACACACACTGTATACAGCCTGTACACACACACACACACTGTATACAGCCTGTACACACACACACACACACTGTATACAGCCTGTACACACACACACACTGTATACAGCCTGTACACACACACACACTGTATACAGCCTGTACACACACACACACACTGTATACAGCCTGTACACACACACACACACACACACACACACACACTGTATACAGACACCCTACACACACACACACTGTATACAGCCTGTACACACACACACACACACACACACACACACATTGTATACAGACACCCTGTATATATACATACACACACACACACACAGTATACAGACACCCTGTATATACACATTATGTATTATATATACACACACACACACACACTGTATACAGACACCCTGTATATACACACGCAAACAGTATACAGCCTGTACACACACACACACTGTATACAGACACCCTGTATATACACACTATGTACTATATACACACACACACACACACACACACACACACTGTATACAGCCTGTACACACACATTGTATACAGACACCCTGTACACACACACACTGTATACAGCCTGTACACACACACACTGTATACAGCCTGTACACACACACACACACACACACACACACACACTGTATACAATACAGCCTGTACACACACACTGTATACAGCCTGTACACACATACACACACTGTATACAGACACCCTGTATATACACACACTGTATACAGACACCCTGTATATACACACACACACACACACACAGAGTGCACTCACGCTCTTGTCGATGTCCAGTTTGAGTCTCTTCTGACTGATGCTCTTTTGCACTCTCTTGCTGAAAGACGCGTTCCCAGCCGGCCGGGCACAGCGCTCTCCCCCGTCTATCAGACAACACGTCTGACCAAAGAACGGAGCGGCCGGGGCCGGCGGCCCATCCCTGCTGTCCTCCTCCGTACTGAAGCCGTTCATCTCCCCCTGCCTCTCAGTACACACTCAGTCCGAACATGCCGGGCCTCTCCCCGACACACTGCAGCAACAGAGTCGCCAGCACCCTAACAACGGAAGTCCCGCCCTCTGCCAAGAGCCGACTGGACAGAGCAGTCAGTGGGCGGGTTTCGCTTGTGACACTCGGTGTCAAGATTGGCCGGAGCTATTGTCATTTGGGGCGGGAATGGTCACGCCTCTTCCGGGTACGGAGCCGACCAATACCGTGCTATGGCCGGGCTGTTCTCCATAGTAAACAAGTGTGGGGCCCCGGCAACCTGTGGATGATCAGCCATTATCCCGGCCATGTATCATAGTTTCCCGACCCCCAGTGTGTATACTGGGTGATGAGTGGTATAATAAAGCCTTATAGATGTGTCAGGAAATCACATCATTATCGCTGTGTGTCACCCGATCAGGGAGATGTCCCTGTGACAGGCAGCCTTGTGTAGGAAAGAAGTGTAACCCTTCCTATCTATCCCTAAGTTTTATGAAGTTTATATGCATCTAACAGATCAGAGCCCCCACGAGGGGAAAAGTGGGCAGGTACTCGGGTACAGATTCCCTTTGTGTGCGGTTTGAGAATGGGCATTGGTTGCTGGCAGTGTTGCCAACCCCCAAAGTGAAATTTACTGACAGGACGCCAAAATTTACAAACAGCACCAATTTTTATTTACTGGCAAAAAACATGGCATTTACTGACAGCCACATTTTTTACTGACACTGCAAAAAACGTACCATAAATGGCCTTTTTTAGTGCTAAAAAGTGCAAATATCAATATTTAAACTATAAACATGTAGCTAGTGATATTAGCAATGTGTTTAAGTTAAACAAAAGTCAAAAACCATATTTCTCCATTTACATGTAGGTCTGATTAATATAACCCAGCCAGCACAGCGTTCCCCCATATATCAGAGTGTGCAGGATTCCCCCTTACAGTGGAACTTTGACATAAAGCAGAATGCTGCAGATCATGATTTAAGGGGGAACTCTGATGTAAGCGGGTGCTCTGGAGACCAGAAACCACCTTATAACAGAGTCCACTGCGTTCCCCTTTACATCAGAGTTCCCACTTACATCAGGGTCTGCAGCATTGCCCTTTACATCAGAGTTCCCTTTTACATCAGGGTCCGCAGAGTTCCCCCTTGCACTGTAAGGGGAGAATCCTGCAAACTCTAATGTAGAGGGGAATGTCAGGAACTCTGATTTTTATTTTTACTCGCCCAGCCCTTACATCAGTGACCCCCCCCTTAAACTGGCATGGCGGCGCTGTCACTGACCTCCTCTCAGGTGCTCCATGCAGGCTCAGTCAGAGGGCTCTAGCTTGGCGGCTCTGGTTTTATCCTATAGTCTCCTCTCCACAGTCCACATGCATCTGACTTCACCCGTGACCCCCATCCCGGCGGCACTCCCACTCTTGACTCTCCCTCAGGGACTGCAGACATGATAAAAGACATGGTACAGGAGGTGGTCAGAGGCTGCAGACATCATACAGGAGGGTGGACAGAGGCTGCGGACATGGTACAGGAGGTGGTCAGAGGCTGCAGACATCATACACAAGGCGGTTGGAGGCTGCAGACATGATACTGGAAGGGGTCAGAGACTGCGGACATACTACAGAAGGTGGTCAAAGGATGCGGATATGGTAAAGGAGGTGGTCAGAGGCTGCAGACATGGTACAAGAGGTGAAGATAAGATAACAAAAAGAGGGGCCCTCGGTCCTGAGGTGGCAGCAAGACCTTCAGTCCTACCCATCCATATTTGTTGGAAACTTGCCTCTTCCTTCCCATTATTGCACTAGAGTGCAGGAGAATTGAACTACATTATGGTACAAGAGGTGGTCAGAGGCTGCGCGAACATGGTACAGGGGTTGGTCGGAGGATGCAGACATGGTACAGGAGGTGGTCAGAGGATGCAGACATGATACAGAAGATAGCCAGAGGATGCAGACATGGTACAGGAGGTGGTAAGAGGATGCGGACATGGTAAAGGAGGTGGTCAGAGGCTGCAGACATGGTACAAGAGGTGGTCAGAGGATGCGGACATGGTACAGGAGATGGTCAGAAGTTGCAGACACGATACAGAAAATGGTCAGAGGCTGTGGACATAGTACAAGAGGTGGTCAGAGGCTGTGGACATGGTACAGCAGTTGGTCAGTGGATTTAGACATGATACAGAAGATGGTCAGAGGATGCGGACATGGTACAGGAGGTGATCAGAGGCTTTAGACATCATACAGGAGGGTGGTCAGAGGCTGCGGACATGATACGGGAGGTGGTCAGTGGCTGTGGACCTGATATAGGAGGTGGTCAGAGGCTGCGGACATGATACCGGAGGGGGTCAGAGACTGCGGAAATACTACAGGAGGTGGTCAGATGCTGCAGACATACTACAGGAGGTGGTCAGAGGATGTGGATATGGTAAAGGAGTTGGTCAGAGGCTGCAGACATGGTACAAGAGGTGGTCAGAGGCTGCGGGAACATGGTACAGGAGGTGGTCAGAGGATGCAGACATGATACAAAAGATAGTCAGAGGATCCAGACATGGTACAGGAGG
This sequence comes from Pelophylax lessonae, assembly GCF_965119305.1. Taxonomy (NCBI): domain Eukaryota; kingdom Metazoa; phylum Chordata; class Amphibia; order Anura; family Ranidae; genus Pelophylax; species Pelophylax lessonae. Next base: position 462,896,774 of record NC_138771.1, on the reverse strand, counting down.
TGGTAAGAGGATGCGAACATGGTAAAGGAGGTGGTCAGAGGCTGCAGACATGGTACAAGAGGTGGTCAGAGGCTGCACAGACATGGTACAGGAGGTGGTCAGAGGATGCGGACATGGTACAGGAGATGGTCAGAAGATGCAGACATGATATAGAAGATGGTCAGAGGCTGTGGACATGGTACAAGAGGTGATCAGAGGCTGTGGACATGGTACAGGAGTTGGTCAGAGGATTTAGACATGATACAGAAGATGGTCAGAGGATGCGGATATGGTACAGGAGATGGTCAGAAGATGCAGACATGATACAGAAGATGGTCAGAGGCTGTGGACATCATACAGGAGGGTGGTCAGAGGCTGCGGACATGATACGGGAGGCGGTCAGTGGCTGCAGACATCATACACAAGGAGGTTAGAGGCTGCGGACATGATACGGGAGGTGGTCAGAGGCTGCAGACATCATACACAAGGAGGTTAGAGGCTGCGGACATGATACCGGAGGGGGTCAGAGACTGCGGAAATACTACAGGAGGTGGTCAGATGCAGCAGACATACAGTGCCTTGCGAAAGTATTCAGCCCCCTTGAACTTTTCAAATTTATGCCAAATTTCAAGCTTCAAACATAAAGATATAAAACTGTAATTTTTTGTGAAGAATCAACAACAAGTGGGACACAATCATGAAGTGGAACGAAATTTATTGGATATTTCAAACTTTTTTAACAAATAAAAAACTGAAAAATTGGGCGTGCAAAATTATTCAGCCCCCTTAAGTTAATACTTTGTAGCGCCACCTTTTGCTGCGATTACAGCTGTAAGTCGCTTGGGGTATGTCTCTATCAGTTTTGCACATCGAGAGACTGAAATTTTTGCCCATTCCTCCTTGCAAAACAGCTCGAGCTCAGTGAGGTTGGATGGAGAGCGTTTGTGAACAGCAGTTTTCAGTTCTTTCCACAGATTCTCGATTGGATTCAGGTCTGGACTTTGACTTGGCCATTCTAACACCTGGATATGTTTATTTGTGAACCATTCCATTGTAGATTTTGCTTTATGTTTTGGATCATTGTCTTGTTGGAAGACAAATCTCCGTCCCAGTCTCAGGTCTTTTGCAGACTCCATCAGGTTTTCTTCCAGAATGGTCCTGTATTTGGCTCCATCCATCTTCCCATCAATTTTAACCATCTTCCCTGTCCCTGCTGAAGAAAAGCAGGCCCAAATCATGATGCTGCCACCACCATGTTTGACAGTGGGGATGGTGTGTTCAGGGTGATGAGCTGTGTTGCTTTTACGCCAAACATAACGTTTTGCATTGTTGCCAAAAAGTTTGATTTTGGTTTCATCTGACCAGAGCACCTTCTTCCACATGTTTGGTGTGTCTCCCAGGTGGCTTGTGGCAAACTTTAAACGACACTTTTTATGGATATCTTTAAGAAATGGCTTTCTTCTTGCCACTCTTCCGTAAAGGCCAGATTTGTGCAGTATACGACTGATTGTTGTCCTATGGACAGAGTCTCCCACCTCAGCTGTAGATCTCTGCAGTTCATCCAGAGTGATCATGGGCCTCTTGGCTGCAACTCTGATCAGTCTTCTCCTTGTATGAGCTGAAAGTTTAAAGGGACGGCCAGGTCTTCGTAGATTTGCAGTGGTCTGATACTCCTTCCATTTCAATATTATTACTTGCACAGTGCTCCTTGGGATGTTTAAAGCTTGGGAAATCTTTTTGTATCCAAATCCGGATTTAAACTTCTCCACAACAGTATCTCTGACCTGCCTGTGTGTTCCTTGTTCTTCATGATGCTCTCTGCGCTTTAAACTGACCTCTGAGACTATCACAGTGCAGGTGCATTTGTACGGAGACTTGATTACACACAAGTGGATTCTATTTATCATCATTAGTCATTTAGGTCAACATTGGATCATTCAGAGATCCTCACTGAACTTCTGGAGAGAGTTTGCTGCACTGAAAGTAAAGGGGCTGAATAATTTTGCACGCCCAATTTTTCAGTTTTTTATTTGTTAACAAAGTTTGAAATATCCAATAAATTTCGTTCCACTTCATAAATGTGTCCCACTTGTTGTTGATTCTTCACAAAAAATTACAGTTTTATATCTTTATGTGTGCAGCTTGAAATGTGGCAAAAGGTCAAAAAGTTCAAGGGGGCCGAATACTTTCGCAAGGCACTGTACTACAGGAGGTGGTCAGAGGATGCGGATATGGTAAAGTAGGTGGTCAGAGGCTGCAGACATGGTACAAGAGGTGGTCAGAGGCTGCGGGAACATGGTACAGGAGGTGGTCAGAGGATGCAGACATGATACAGAAGATAGTCAGAGGATCCAGACATGGTACAGAAGGTGTTAAGAGGATGCGGACATGGTAAAGGAGGTGGTCAGAGGCTGCAGACATGGTACAAGAGGTTGTCAGAGGTTGCGCAGACATGGTACAGGAGGGGGTCAGAGGATGCGGACATGGTACAGGAGATGGTCAGAAGATGCAGACATGATACAGAAGATGGTCAAAAGGCTGTGGACATGGTACAAGAGGTGGTCAGAGGCTGTGGACATGGTACAGGAGTTGGTCAGAGGATTTAGACATGATACAGAAGATGGTCAGAGGATCCAGACATGGTACAGGAGGTGGTAAGAGGATGCAGACATGGTAAAGGAGGTGGTCAGAGGCTGCAGACATGGTAAAAGAGGTGGCCAGAGGCTACACAGACATGGTCCAGGAGGTGGTCAGAGGATGCGGACATGGTACAGGAGATGGTCAGAGGATGCAGCCATGATACAGAAGATGGTCAGAGGCTGGGGACATCATACATGAGGTGGTCAGAGGCTGTGCACATGGTACAGGAGTTGGTCAGAGGATTTAGACATGATACAGAAGATGGTCAGAGGATGCGGACATGGTACAGGAGGTGATCAGAGGCTGTGGACATCATACAGGAGGGTGGTCAGAAGCTGCGGACATGATACGGGAGGTGGTCAGAGGCTGCGGACATCATAAATGAGGCAGTTAGAGGCTGCGGACATGATACCGGAGAGGGTCAGAGACTGCGGACATACTACAGGAGGTGGTCAGTTGCTGCAAATATACTACAGGAGGTGGTCAGAGGATGCGGATATAGTAAAGGAGGTGGTCAGAGGCTGCAGACATGGTATAAGAGGTGGTCAGAGGCTGCGCGAACATGGTACAGGAGGTGGTCAGAAGATGCAGACATGATACAGAAGATAGTCAGAGAATCCAGACATGGTACAGGAGGTGGTAAGAGGATGCGGACATGGTAAAGGAGGTGGTCAGAGGCTGCAGACATGGTACAAGAGGTGGCCAGAGGCTACGCAGACATGGTACAGGAGGTGGTCAGAGGATGCGGACATGGTACAGGAGATGGTCAGAGGATGCAGCCATGATACAGAAGATGGTCAGAGGCTGTGGACATTATACATGAGGTGGTCAGAGGCTGTGGACATCATACATGAGGTGGTCAGAGGCTGTGGACATCATACATGAGGTGGTCAGAGGCTGTGCACATGGTACAGGTGTTGGTCAGAGGATTTAGACATGATGCAGAAGATGGTCAGATGATGCGGACATGGTACAGGAGGTGATCAGAGGCTGTGGACATCATACAGGAGGGTGGTCAGAGGCTGCGGACATGATACGGGAGGTGGTCAGAGGCTGCGGACATCATACACAAGGCGGTAAGAGGCTGCGGACATGATACCGGAGAGGGTCAGAGACTGCGGACATACTACAGGAGGTGGTCAGTTGCTGCAAATATACTACAGGAGGTGGTCAAAGAATGTGGATATGGTAAAGGAGGTGGTCAGAGGCTGCAGACATAGTATAAGAGGTGGTCGGAGGCTGCGTGAACATAGTCCAGGAGGTAGTCAGAGGATGCAGACATAGTACAGGAGGTGGTCAGAGGATGCAGACATGGTACAAGAGGTGACCAGAGGCTGTGCGGACATGGTACAAGAGGTGACCAGAGGCTGTGCGGACATGGTACAGGAGGTGGTCAGAGGCTGCGGACATAATACAGGTGATGGTCAGAGGATGCAGACATGGTACAGGAGGTGGTCAGAGGATGCGGACATGGTACAGGAGGTGGTCAGAGGCTATGGACATGGTACAACAGGTGGTCAGAGGCTGCAGACACCCCCACCCCCCCAACAGTAGTGTCCTAATCTGCCCCCCCTTTACCCTCCACATCAGTGTCCTTCTCTGCCACCCTTTACATCATCCTCCCACGGCAGAGTCCTTCTGCCATGGTACAGGAGGTGGTCAGAGGCTGCAGATACCCCCCCCCAACAGTAGTGTCCTAATCTGCCCCCCTTTACCCCCTACAGCACTGTCCTTCTCTGCCCCCTTCAGCCCCCAAAGCACTGTCCTTTTCTGCCCCCTGCCTTCAGCCCCCACAGTACTGCCGTCCTCCTCTGCCCCCTTCTCACATGAGTGTCCTTCTTTTCTCTGTAGCCACGGTGCCACCGAGACAGTGTCACTGTCTTCCATTAAAAAAATTACGCCAACCAGCGCCAGTAGGTCACTGCGCATGCGCCCGTATAGCCAAAAATAGGCAAGCTTTTCAGAGCCCGACAGGCAGTTGCACAGGGGGCCGCAGCAATCTTTTTACGGGTGCCGCTGCCCGAAATGGGCATTTACGGGCAGTCCGAAAATAGGCTAAGATTTACGGACTGCCCTTAAATTAACAGGCGGTTGGCAACACTGGTTGCTGGTCAGTGGATACAGGGATTGACAGCGCTGTTGTCAGGGAAATGGCTGGTCATCAATGATTGAAGCGCAATATTTTTATTATTAGATTGTCATATATAATGAAATCAGCTTGTCACTTGCCACCGTCACCTGGTACCAGATGCAGCTTGTCACTTGCCACCGTCACCTGCCTTCAGATGCAGCCTGTGACTTGCCACTGTCACCTGCCACCAGATGCATGTCACTTGCCACCATCACCTGGCACCAGATACAGCATGTCATTTGCTACCGTCACCTGGCACCAGAGGCAGTGTGTCGTTTGCCACCGTCACTTGGCACCAGATGCAGCGTGTCACTTGCCACCCTCACCTGTCTTCAGATGCAGCTTGTCACTTGCCACCATCACCTGCCTTCAGATGCAGCGTCTCATTTGCCACTGTCACCTGCCACCAGATGCAGCTTTTCACTTGCCATTGTCACCTTCCTTCAGATGCAGCATGTCACTTGCCACTGTCACCTGGCACCAGATGCAGTGTGTCACTTGCCCCCGTCACCTGGCACCAGATACAGAGTATCACTTGTTACCATCACCTGTCTCCAGACGCCGCATGTCACTTGCCACCGTCACCTGCCACCAGATGCAGCTTGTCACTTGCCACTGTCACCTGCCTTCAGATGCAGCGTGTCACCTGCCACAGTCTCCTGGCCCGAGATGCAGCATGTCACTTGCCACCGTCACCTGCCACCAGATGCAGCATGTCGCTTGCCACCGTCACCTTCTACCAGATGCAGCGTGTCACTTGCCACCGTCATCTGCCACCAGATGCAGCGTGGCACATGCCACCGTCACCTGGCACCAGATGCAGAATGTCGCTTGCCACTGTCACCTGCCACCAGATGCAGCATGTCGCTTGCCATCATCACCTGGCACCAGATGCAGCGTCTCATTTGCCACTGTCACCTGCCACCAGATGCAGCTTTTCACTTGCCACTGTCACCTTCCTTCAGATGCAGCATGTCACTTGCCACTGTCACCTGGCACCAGATGCAGTGTGTCACTTGCCCCCGTCACCTGGCACCAGATACAGAGTATCACTTGTTACCATCACCTGTCTCCAGACGCCGCATGTCACTTGCCACCGTCACCTGCCACCAGATGCAGCTTGTCACTTGCCACTGTCACCTGCCTTCAGATGCAGCGTGTCACCTGCCACAGTCTCCTGGCCTGAGATGCAGCATGTCACTTGCCACCGTCACCTGCCACCAGATGCAGCATGTCGCTTGCCACCGTCACCTTCTACCAGATGCAGCGTGTCACTTGCCACCGTCATCTGCCACCAGATGCAGCGTGGCACATGCCACCGTCAACTGCCAGCAGATGCAGCTTGTCACTTGCCACCGTCATCTGCCACCAGATGCAGCGTGTCACTTGCCACCGTTACCTGCCACTGTCACCTGCCAGCAGATGCAGCTTGTCACTTGCCACTGTCACCTGCCTTCAGATGCAGCGTGTCACTTGCCACCGTCACCTACCTTCAGATGCAGCATATCACTTGCCACAGTCACCTGGCACCAGAAGCAGCATGTCACTTGCCACCGTCACCTGCCACCAGAGGCAGCATGTTGCCAGCCACCATCACCTGGTACCAGATGCAGCATGTCACTTGTCACCGTCATCTGCCACCAGATGCAGCATGTCACTTGCCACCGTCACCTGCCACCAGATGCAGCTTGTCACTTGCCACCGTCACCTGCCACCAGATGCAGCATGTCACTTGCCACGTCACCTGCCACCAGATGCAGCTTGTCACTTGCCACCATCACCTGGCTTCAGATGCAGTGTGTCACTTGCCACCGTCACCTGGCACCAGATGCAGCATGTTGCTTGCCACCGTCACCTGCTACCAGATGCAGCATGTCACTTGCCCCTGTCACATAGCACCATATGCAGCTTGTCGCTTGCCATCGTCACCTGGCACCAGATGCAGCATGTCACTTGCCACCGTCACCTGCCACCAGATGCAGCTTGTCACTTGCCACCATCACCTGCCACCAGATGCAGCATGTCACTTGACACCGTCACCTGCCACCAGATGTAGCTTGTCAGTTGCCACCGTCACCTGACTTCAGATGCAGTGTGTCACTTGCCACCGTCACCTGGCACCAGATGCAGCATGTTGCTTGCCACCGTCACCTGCCACCAGATGCAGCATGTCACTTGCCCCTGTCACGTAGCACCATATGCAGCGTGTCGCTTGCCACCGTCACCTGGCACCAGATGCAGCGTGTCAACTGCCACTATCAACTGGCACCAGCTGCAGCATGTCACTTGCCACCATCGCCTGCCACCAGATGCAGCATGTCGCTTGCCACGTCACCTGGTACCAGATGCAGCGTGTCACTTGCCACCGTCATCTGCCACCAGATGCAGCGTGTCACATGCCATCATCACCTGCCAGCAGATGCAGCTTGACACTTGCCACAGTCACCTCGTACCAGATGCAGCGTGCCACTTGCCACCGTCACCTGCCAGCAGATGCAGCTTGTCACTTGCCACCATCATCTGCCACCAAATGCAGCGTGTCACTTGCCACCCTCACCTGCCAGCAGATGCAGCTTGTCACTTGCCACAGTCACCTGGTACCAGATGCAGCATGTCACTTGCCACCGTCACCTACCAGCAGATGCAGCTTGTCACTTGCCACCGTCATCTGCCATCAAATGCAGCTTGTCACTTACCACCGTTACCTGCCACGTCACCTGCCAGCAGATGCAGCTTGTCATTTGCCACCATCACCTGCCTTCAGATGCAGTGTGTCACTTGTCACCCTCACCTACCTTCAGATGCAGCGTATCACTTGCCACAGTTACCTGGTACCAGATGCAGCATGTATTTGCCACCGTCACCTGCCACCAGATGCAGCATGTTGCCAGCCACTGTCACCTGGTACCAGATGCAGCGTGTCACTTGCCAGCGTCACTTGCCACCGTCACCTGCCTTCTGATTCAGCGTGTCACTTGCTACGTCACCTGACACCAGATGCAGCGTGTCACTTGCCACCTTCACCTGCCACCAGATGCAGCATGTCACTTGCCATCGTCACCTGCCACCAGATGCAGCTTGTCACCCACCACCATCACCTGGCTTCAGATGCAGTGTGACACTTGCAACCGTCCCCTGGCACCAGATGCAGCATGTTGCTTGCCACCGTCACCTGCCACCAGATGCAGCATGTCACTTGCCCCTGTCACGTGGCACCATATGCAGTGTGTCGATTGCCACCGTCACCTGGCACCAGATGCAGCGTGTCACCTGCCACTATCACCTGGCACCAGATGCAGCGTGTCACTTGTCACCGTCACCTGGCACCAGATGCAGCATGTCGCTTGCCACCATCACCTGCCACCAGATGCAGCATTTCGCTTGCCACCGTCACGCAGCACCAGATGCAGTGTGTCACTTGTCACCGTCACTTGGCACCAGATGCAGCGTGTCACTTGTCACCATCAACTGGAAAGAGATGAAGCGTGTCACTTGCCACCATCACCTGGCACCAGATGCAGCATGTCGCTTGCCACCGTCACCTGCCACCAGATGCAACATTTTGCTTGCCACCGTCACATGGCACCAGATGCAGCGTGTCCCTTGCCACCATCACCTGCCACCAGATGCAGCGTGTTACTTGCCACAGTTACCTTCCACCAGATGCAGCTTGTCACATGCCACCATCACCTAGCACCAGATGCAGCTTGTCACTTGCCACCATCACCTGGCACCAGATGCCGCATGTCACTTGCCACTGTCACCTGGCACAAGATGCAGGGTGTCACATGTCACTGTCACCTAGCACCAGATGCAGCGTGTCACTTGCCACCGTCCCCTGGCACCAGATGCAGCGTGTCACATGCCACCTTCACCTGGCACCAGATGCAGGGTATCACATGCCAGCATCACCTGGCGCCAGATGGCGCGTGTTACTTGCCACCATCATCTGGCACCAGATGCAGGGTGTCACTTGCCACCGTCACCTGGCACCAGATGTAGCATGTCACTTGCCATCCTCACCTGCCATCAGATGCAACGTGTGAGTTGCCACCATCACTGGCACTAGATGCAGCATGTCGCTTGCCACCGTCACCTGCCACCAGATGCAGCATTTTGCTTGCCACCTTCACATGGCACCAGATGCAGCGTGTCCCTTGCCACCATCACCTGCCACCAGATGCAGCGTGTTACTTGCAACCGTTACCTTCCACCAGATGCAGCTTGTCACAGGCCACCATCACCTAGCACCACATGCAGCTTGTCACTTGCCACCATCACCTGGCACCAGATGCAGCATGTCACTTGCCACTGTCACCTGGCACCAGATGCAGGGTGTCACTTGTCACCGTCACCTGGCACCAGATGCAGCGTGTCACTTGCCACCGTCCCCTGGCACCAGATGCAGCGTATCACATGCCAGCATCACCTGGCACCAGATGCAGTATGTTACTTGCCACCATCATCTGGCACCAGATGCAGGGTGTCACTTGCCACCGTCACCTGGCACCAGATGTAGCATGTCACTTGCCATCCTCACCTGCCACCAGATGCGGCGTGTCAGTTGCCACCATCACCTGGCACTTGATGCAGCATGTCACTTGCCACCGTCACCTGCCACTGTCATCTGCCACCAGATGGTTGTCACTTGCCACTATCACCTGCCACCAGATGTAGCATGTCCCTTGCCACTGTCACCTGCCACTGTGACCTGGCACCAGATGCGTGTGACTTGCCACTGTCACCTGCGACCAGATGTAGCATGTCCCTTGCCACTGTCACGTGCCACCAGATGCAGCATGTCATATGCCACCGTCACCTGCCACCAGATGCATGTCACTTGTCACCATCACCTGCCACCAGATGCAATGTGTCACTTGTCACCGTCACCTGCCACTAGATGCAGCATGTCACTTGCCACCATAACCTGCCACCAGATTAAGCGTGTTGCTCGCCACCATCACCTGCCACCAGATGTAGCATATCACTTGTTACCATCGCCTACCACCAGATGCAGCATGTCACTGGCCACCATCCCTGGCCACCAGTTGCAGCTTTTCACTTACTTCCATCGCCTACCACCAGATGCAGCATGTCACTTGCCACCATTGCCTCCCTTTAGATGCAGCATGTCGCTTGTCACCGTCACCTGCCATCAGATGCATGTCACTTGCCACCTTTGCCTTCCACTAGATGCAGCATGTCACTTGCCACCTTCAGCTGCCACCAGATGCAGCTTGTCTAGATGCAGCATGTCACTTGCCACCATCACTTGCCACCTTCGCCTTCCAATAGATGCAGCTTGTCACTTGCCACCCTTGCCTGCCACCAGATGCAGAGTGTCATTTGCCATTTTCGCCTGCCACCAGATGCAGCATGTCACTTGCCACCGTCACTTGCCAACTTTGCCTGCCAGCAGATGCAGTGTGACACTTGCCACCGTCACTTGCCAGCTTCACCTGCAACCAGATGCATTGTGTCACTTGCCACCGTCACTTACCTACTTGCTCTTCCACCAGATGCAGCTTGTCACTTGCCAACTTTGACTGCCACCAGATGCAGTGTCACTTGCCACTGTCACTTGCCAATGTCGCCTTCCACCAGATGCTGCGTGTCACTTGCTACTGTCACCTAGCACCAGATGCAGCATGTCACATGCCACCATCACCTGGCACCAGATGCAGCATGTCACCTGCCATTGTCACCTGCCACCAGATGGTTGTCACTTGCCACTGTCACCTGCCACCAGATGTAGCATGTCCCTTGCCACTGTCACCTGCCACTGTCACCTGGAACCAGATGCGTGTCACTTGCCACTGTCACCTGCTACCAGATGCAGCATGTCACTTGCCACTGTCACCTGCCACCAGATGCAGCATGTCACTTGCCACTGTCACCTGCCACCAGATGCAGCGTGTCTAGATGCAGCATGTCACTTGCCACCATCACTTGCCACCTTCGCCTTCCAATAGATGCATCTTGTCACTTGCCCCCCTTGCCTGCCACCAGGTGCAGAGTGTCATTTGCCATTTTTGCCTGCCACCAGATGCAGCGTGTCACTTGCCACCATCACTTGCCAACTTCACCTGCCAGCAGATGCAGTGTGACACTTGCCACCGTCACTTGCCAACTTCACCTGCAACCAGATGCATTGTGCCACTTGCCACCGTCACTTGCCAACTTCGCCTTCCACCAGATGCAGCATAGTACTTGCCAACTTCGCCTGTTACCAGATGCAGTGTGTCAGTGTTTCACATGCCGCCGTCACTTACCTACTATGCCTTCCACCAGATGCAGCTTGTCACTTGCCAACTTTGACTGCCACCAGATGCAGTGTCACTTGCCACCGTCACTTGCCAACGTCGCCTTCCACCAGATGCTGCGTGTCACTTGCTACCAGATGCAGTTTTCTCTGTGCAGCATATGAGCAGATGAGAGCAGTAGCCCTCTGCACATAGTTGCAGAGAGGTTGTTCCTCTTTTTTCAGACAAATGGGTCACATTCAGTGGGCACTATGGCCTGCTGAGTGCAACAGAGAGGATCATTTGTGCTGTGCCACAGCATGAGTACACCACGTCCACTGCCTTTGCAGCTAAAGGGGAACCCACAGCCGGACATATTTGAACCCAGCCTAAGAGATCAGCAACATTCTGTGTGAGATCCGAGTGGAGGCCTTCAGCTGCTGAGAAAAAACATAAGCAAGTGAGCAACACACTCCCAAACCAAATCTCATAAGGGGAGAGTCCAATATCCCCTTGGCTTAATAAAATATGGGAAAACCATCAGGCAATTGTTCTCTAGTTTCTGACATCCCCTTAGTTACTCTACTTTTTCCACTACATTTTGGATGGTAGGGGGTGTAAAATAAAACCTCAAAACTTCTTGTAAGTACTCTCCCATAAAATGATTTCCTCCGTTACTCTCTGTAGCTTCTGAGACTCTGTACTTACAAACTACTTCTGATAACACTTCTGGCCATCCACAAAACATGTCCATACAGACAAGTGCATATTCGTAAGGTCCTGACTTGGGCATCTGGATATATCTTTTTGTAATCTCTAAAAGGGATGTTCAGCTTTTGGTAACACCTTTGGTAACAGGTAAAACAAAGAGCGGTATATTTCAAAACAACTATGGTGAACCCTGGCCCTATCACATGCTCATTTACTAAGGCAGCCATAACTGTCTTATGATTGATGACACGGTCCATGTGTCAAGCTGGAGGGAGAAGACTGGCTGACAGACAAGATCACCTTTTTCCAGAGTCATGTTTCATAAGAAGTTCCCCACTGTGGACTACTTGTTCTTCCCGTTCTGGGGTCCTCAAAGTTTAAATATTATTCCAAGCTCTACTGGGCCAGAACTAGGGTGGAATCTGTGAGTTGCCCAGACCCAGCAAGTGTCTGGGGCTGTAATGCAGCATCCTTAGTCGCCTGATCTGCTTCCATGTGTGAGTTTTAATGTAAGTATGGTTACCTCAGCAAGAAGCTGGAAGGTTGAAGGCAGCCAATCAATTAACTTAGCATGCTTGATTTACCTGCCGAAGTAAAATCCTTCTAGCCCTTCGAATGGAGCCAAAAACATGCACCACCCCAAAAGCTTTCCAATTCTCTATTATCTATATAAATGTACAGTGCATCTGGGAAAGTATTCACAGCAACTTCACTTTTTCTACATTTTGTTATGTTACAGCCTTATTTCAAAATGGATTAAATCAATTATTTGCCTCACAATTCTACAAACAATACTCCATAATGACAATGTGATAGAAGTTTGTTTAAACTCTTTGCAAATTTATCTAAAATAAAAAATGAAAAAGTATTTTTTCATAAGTATTCACAGCCTTTGCTCATTACTTTGGCACCAATTACAGCCTCAAGTATTTTTGAGTATGATGCTAAAAGCTTGGCACACCTATTTTCAGGCAGTTTCTCCCATTCTTCTTTGCAGGACCTCTCAAGCTCCATCAGGTTGGATGTGGAGCGTCGTTGCACAGCCATTTTCAGATCTCTCCAGAGATGTTCAATCAGGTTCAAGTCTGGGCCCTGGCTGGGCCACTCAAGGACATTCACAGAGTTGTCCTGTAGCCACTCCTTTGTTATCTTGGCTGTGTGCTTAGGGTCCTTGTCCTGTTTGAAGATGAACCTTTGCCCCAGTCTGAGGTCCAGAGTGCTCTGGAGCAGGTTTTCATCAAGGATATCTCTGTACATTGCTGCATTCATCTTTCCCTTGATCCTGACTAGTCTCCTAGTTCCTGCTGCTAAAAAACATCCCCACAGCATGATGCTGCCACCACCATGCTTCACTGTAGGGATGGTATTGGTCAGGTTGTGAGCGGTGCCTAGTTTCCTCCAGGTTCCTCCACTTGCCATTCAGGCCAAGAGATCAGTCTTTGTTTCATCAGACCAGAGAATTTTGTTTCTCATGGTCTGAGAGTCCTTCAGGCACCTTTTGGCAAACTCCAGGCAGGCTGTCATGTGCCTTTTACTGAGGAGCTGCTTCTGTCTGGCTACTCTACCATACAGGCCTGATTGGTGGAGTGCTGCAGAGATGGTTGTTCTTCTGGAAGGTTCTCCTCTCTCCACAGAGAAATGCTGGAGCTCTGTTAGTGACCACCTGGTTCTTGGTCATCTCCCTGGCAACCTTTCCCTGGCAATATTATAATTTCTCTTTACTTGCTTTGTTGTTAGTTTTATCAAGATAACAAAAGTCCTTAGATTCCATTTGACATTATTTTCCTGATTTTACAACATAATAATATATGGTAACAATATCACGCGGCTATGAAGAGATGTCCGTAAATCCAAGGTTTTCATGAGCTTACCACTCCACTTACAAGGAAAAGGGGCACATCATTTCACAATCCACACATTCTGCTTTGGGTTTCAAAAATAAAAATAAATGATATGCAAGATCAGAAAACTCAACAGCCAGATCAAAAACTATAAAACAGCTGGCTACAGGTGGCATCTATTCTAATAGGGTGTGTGGACTTGGCATGATGGGTCTATTATATTTAAATTGTATTTAATACTCTCACATCATGGACCGCACATCAAGTTATTATCAGACCTTTCAATTATTTTTCTGTAGAAAGACGTCTTATGTATCCCATCCATATAGGCTAACCACTTCATCTTAATCTAAGTAACCCCATATTACAAGTTTTCCCAATAACCTGTACTTCATTTCCAACCAAAGGTTGTCTAAACCAATTAAAATACATCTTTATCATTATTAAAATTGTTAACATCATATCAGAAATTAGTACTAAAGTGATAATCTCAATATCACACCCTAATTCCAATTACACAGATTTATCTCCTTAACTTGGTACCATCCGCGCTACAGCCTATATACGGCTGCAGCACGGACTCACATTTTCGGGAGGCCGTCTTTATATGGCCTCCCAGTAACACGCTCCCCGCGCGCTCCCGCGAGCGTGCATCGGGGGAAATCTGTGTCGGCCGTGTCCCTTGGACACAGCCGATCACAGATCGTGGTGAATGGCCAATCACAGCGGCCATTCACCACGTGATCGGACCGTCCAATGAGAGATGATCTCATATGTAAACATATGAGATCATCTCTCATCGCCAGCGCTCCTTCCTCACACAGAGACTGCAGTGTGAGGAAGGAGGAGAGCCGTCAGCCGCCGGGGACACACAGGAATGTAATCAGGGCACCGATCACCAGTGCCCTGATTACTAAAGGTAAAAAACATACACAAATTGCCCCCCATCAGTGCCCACAGTGCCCACCATCAGTGCCCCCCATCAATGCCCACAATCAGTGCCCATAGTGCTGCCAGTCAGTGCCCATCAGTGCCTGCTCATCTAGGCACTGATGAGCACTGACTGGCAGCACTATGGGCACTGAGTGTGGGCACTGATGGTGCTGCCCATCAGTGCTCATCAGTGCTGCCCATCAGTGCTCATCAGTGCCACCCGTCAGTGTCCATCAGTGCCATCCGCCAGTGCCCATCAGTGCCGCCTATCAGTGCCCATTGGTGCCTCCCGTCAGTGCCACCTCTCAGTGCCCAGAAGTGCCACCTCTCAGTGCCCAGCAGTGCCACCTCTCAGTGCCCAGCAGTGCCGCCTATCAGTGCTCATCAGTGCTCATCAGTGCCGCCTATCAGTGCTCATCAGTGCGGCATATTAGTACCTCCTCATCAGTGCCCATAAGTGCCACCTCATCAGTGCCCATCAGTGCAGCCTATCAGTGCCCATCAGTGCCGCTTAATCAGCGCACATCAGTGAAGGAGAAAAATTTAATTTCAAAATTTACTCGCAGAAAATAAGAAAAACTTTTTTTTTTTTTCAAAATTTTCTGTCTTTATTCTTTTTTTTTTGTAAAAAATAAAAAACCCAGAGATGATTAAATACCACCAAAAGAAAGCTCTATTTGTGTGAAAAAAATTATAAATTTTTCATATGGGTACAGTGTAGCATGACCGCGCAATTGTCATTCAAAGTGTGACAGCGCTGAAAGCTGAAAATTGGCCTGGATGGGAAGGGGGTTTAAGTGCACAGTAGGCAAGTGGTTAAATCTGAATTCACACCTCTGCGCTTTGAATTGCAGATTTGCGCCAATTCTGCCCACTATTTTAAAGTGTCGATGTGTGAATGGCAGATATCAGGACACACATTTGAGATGCCATTTATTTGAATGGCACCTAAAATGGTGGTTCAGTTCTGCCACGATTGTCGCGTGATAAATCGTGCTTCAATCGCGGCAACCTGTAGCCATGAAGCATGTCGCTCAAAAAAGTTCAGGAGCTACTTTTGGGCGATATGCTTAAGGCGATCCACTATCAAAGGATGCTTCATTTGTGTTATTTTATACTATGTGCACTTTTTAATGTAACCTTCATTTTACCATGTTTGGAAAACAAATTCAAAATATCTGTGATCACATTATCAGATAAAATAACCCGGAAAAACATGAATGAAAAATAATAGTAGCGCAAAAAGTCACTTATGATGTAACTCACAAATTGCATAAAATACAACCATAAAATAAAGGGTGTTATAAAACACTTCAATATAGGATAAAAAGTCCTTTACAGTCCATAGACCGTCCAGGATAGAGTGATGTTGTTAATGGATCACCTTTTTCAACCACCACCAAGTGTCACACAGTAGAAGTGGCAACTCACCAGATATAGTGGCTCAGGTGTTCTCACACAAGAGCACAAAAAGCAGGAATCAAAGGTATTAATGATGGGTGTCAGAAACAGCCTTGATCAATCCTTGCTGTATGCACTAGATCCGATATCCCTTCCACAAACTCCACTCAGTATAATGGCCACATGCAAGGTAAAATGACTACAATAGTGAAGTACTGTAAAACTCAACTTTATTATAAAAAGAGAATTGCACTCACATATGTAGGAAAAGGTAAAGCTTCCATATATCAATCAACAGCGGTCAGGCAGGAATCCTCACACGAATAGCCTCCCGGGTTGACTCCACGCCAACCCCGATACTTCCGGGTGGGTCCTCTACCGTACCACGTGGTGTCGGATGCGTCGTCTGGTCACGCCCGACGCGTTTCGTCATTTCCGACTTCAACTGGGGGCGTGACCAGACGTCGCCATCCACCATCTATATACCTCCGCTGGAGAGCACCGCAGCCAATCAGCATAGCGGTGAGCCGGCCGGAAGAGAACCAGCGCTTCCGGAAGCGGAAGTAACCAGACACATCTAAAATTACGTATGTCCTCTGTAAATCAACAAAGGCCATGACACTGCAGAGAACTTTTAGCAGCGCCGGAAGTGCCCGGCTTGATAAGCAATGGGCCCACGGATGCTCAAATAAAAATGGAGCTAGCTGATGACAATTGCCATGTTTAAAGCAATATACTAAGGGTCTCCCCTATGCTGATATAGAGTCTGCAGGGCGCCCTCAGCCATACATATAATTCAATATCAACATATGTGCACATGACTCTAAAATCATAAAGGACATAGCTAAATTACATGGAATATACCAAAAATAACATGGAATATACCAAAAATAAAATAGACATAAATAAAAAATACTACAAAGTCACCCATATACATTGTAGTATGTCAACCATAAAATACAAAAGAAAATGTAAAAAGATGGTAAAATATTGGTATTATTCATCCACAACCAGATAATCTCATGGGGTCCTAAAACATAAGGAATAACCCCAAAAATAGGCAGACTATAAGTATCACGAATTACTAATATAGCAATTCAAGTCCAACTCTATATTTAACCCCGTCGGGGCGAGGGCCTGGGTGAGAAAAATCCACTTAGTCTCACGTTTGGATAATTCTCTCACCCAATTGGCGCCCCGCCACGACGGGGTCACACGCTCTATGCCCCAAAAGTGAAGACTCCTGGGATCTCTCTGATGGAATTTACGAAAGTGTGCGGACACATTGTGTTCTCGCACACCTTTCAAAATATTGGTGATATGTTCACCTATTCTCACCTTCAATGCCCTCTTAGTGCGACCTATATATATTAGGTTACAGGGGCACATCAATCCATAGACCACATGTGTGGTATCACATGTGATCAAATTTTTTATTTTGAAAGTTTTAGCAATAGCCGGAACTGTGAAGGATTCTCTTCTCCTAAAATTGGTCGGTGTAAAGGAACAAGCCCTACACCTACCACAGGTGAAGGAACCCCTCATGTCCGGAAAGAAGGAGACGTTTGGGGGATCTAGTACCTTCTTAACGACCTGATCTCCGAAATTCGGGGCTCGTCGATAAATGAACGATGGTTTGGCTGGAAGAACTGGACCTAGTGTTCTATCCATTTGTAAAATGGGCCAATGCTGTCTGAAGATCTCCTCTAGCTTTTTATAGTCATTGGAGAAATCCGACAGGAAGCTCCATTGTTTGGGATCATCGTTGGTATGCATAGATTTTATTGAGGGTCTGAGAGGTCTGGGAGCATTCTTGATTTTAATAATCTCCCTATCAAGACAAGATTCGTCATAACCCTTGGCGACGAATCTGTCCTTCAAGACCTCTGCCTGTTCCACATAGTCAGTCACAGAGGTACAGTTTCGCCTGACGCGGACAAATTGGCCTCTAGGAATATTCCTAAGCCAGTTAGGATGGTGTCCGCTCTGGATCGCCAAGTAACTGTTCCTGTCCGTGGTTTTGAAAAAAACTTTAGTTGTCAGTCTCTCACCTTCTCTTTTGATTACAACATCCAAAAAGTTGATTTCCTTCAAACTATGGTGGAAATCTAACTTTATGTTATTCCGATTGGAATTAAGATGTTCCATAAAGACAATCAGGCCATCTTCAGATCCCTGCCAGATAAAGACGATATCGTCTATAAAGCGCCTATATAGTAGTAGCTCCTGCCGATCTTGGTTGAACACAAACTTGTCCTCCCACTCCGCCATGAACAAGTTTGCTAGGCTAGGAGCAAACTTTGCGCCCATGGCTACACCTGTTTTCTGGCTAAAGAAATCACCCTGATGCCAAAAATAATTATGGCTCAGGCAGAAGTCCAGAGCCCTGCCAATGAACACTTTCTGTTCCCTGGGTAGGTCGTCCCTTTGACACAATGCCCAATTAAGGGATAATAAAGCATCCTCGTGCTGGATGATGGTGTACAGGGACGACACGTCGGCCGTAACAAGAAAGACCGGCGAGCCATCCCCCAGCACAACACCATCCAGCACGAGGAGAATATTTGGTGAAGTAGCAGCAGTTTGTTTGTTTTTAGCAGTTAACCAGCTGACTCCTCCAACAAGCGCAGAGATATCCTGCTTGACATACGTGTGTCCAGATATATATTCATAGATAAAATAACCCGGCACATTTTTTTATGCTATACATGCAGTTATATCATCAGTGTCCTTGCCAGTTATCATTGATGTCTCATCCAACACATTCTTTTTCATGAGAAAGAGAAAAGAGAGGGGGGGTCACGTTAGCACAGAGCTAACAGTCCCCAGCATACCCATTCACACAATTACACGATTATCTCTCTAAAATGTTTTCTCGCTTAAATTTTTTCCCATTAAATGTCGAAAATTTAAATAAAAAGAATTTTCAAAAAAAAAAAAAATAATAATTTCAGAAATCATATCATTCTCTCACTTTCCTTTAACTCTCTTCAATATTTCCTTGCTTAACCACTTTAATACTGGGCACTTTCACCCCCTTCCTGACCAGACCAATTTTCAGCTTTCAGCGCTGTCACACTTTGAATGACAATTGCGCGTTCATGCAATGCTGTACCCAAACAGCATTTTTATCATTTTTTTGCGACAGATAGAGCTTTCTTTTGGTGGTATTTAATCACTACTTAGTTTTTTACTTTTTGCTAAACAAATAAAAAAATATGAAAATTAGAAAAAAAAAAAGTTTTTCTTTGACTCGGTTACAAAATTTTGTAAATAAGTAATTTTTCTCCTTCACTGATGTGCGCTGTTGAGGCTGCACTGACGGGCACTGATGAGGAGGCACTAATATACAGCACTATTGAGCACTGGTAGGTGGCACTCATATGCAGCACTGATAGGCACTAATGGGTGGCACTGACAGGCATCACTGATGGGCACTGAAAGGTAGCACTGATAAGCAGCACTTATAGATGGCACTGATGAGGAGGCACTGTCAGGCATCAATGTTGGGCACTGAAAAGCAGCACTGATGGGCACTGATTGTACTCAAAGTAGGGGTACTGATTGGCATCACTGGTGGGCACAGGTGGGCATTGGCAGGCATCGCTGATGGGGCTGCACTGATTATCAACGCAGACTCTCCCTGTCAGGAGAGCCGTTTCTCTAGCTGTTTAATCTGCACGATTCTTAGTCCTTGTAGACTTGGTACCCTTTTACCCATTGTGGATCCCTGTCCACTTTACCCATTTATCTAGGGGCTCAGTATAGGCGGAACTGCACCTTCGGTTCATATATTTTCTAGCGCTCCTCTTGAGCTGGGCATTTTCGAGGGTCTCTTACTCTTCATTCCCTTACTTAACTTAATGCCCATAATGACTGGCCAGTCTTTCCATCTTCTTAGTGTCTATTACCTCTTGCCTCTAAACTACTATTGCAACAGATATGTGCTACTGTAATGGTGCTGGTGGCTGAGCCTGACGTGCAGAGGTAGCCTCGTGGGATCTGGTACAACAGGAACACGGACGGGTCACACTGGTGGTAGACACGGGCTAGTCTGAGGTGCGGAGTCTAAGTGCTAGCTGGTTTTCACTAGAGCCCCTGATGGTGGGGATAGACTGCGCTGCAAGCTAACACCAGGTCGCGGTCCCCAGGGTTGCCCCACCAGGAGGTGAACACGTCCAGAATCGGAAGCAGATAAGCCGACAAGGATAAGGCAGGAGAGTGGTCACAGGAATGAGCCAAGGTCAGGGCGGGCAGCAAGCAGACGAAGTAGTGGACAAGCCGGGAGGTCGATCAGGAAGTCAACAGGAAACAGCAGGTTCAGAATCAGGAAGTACAGGTAAAGCTGCAGACAAGACAGCAATGGCTCAGTGCTGCTGTGGTGTTTAAATAGGCCAGCCTTTTGCCAATTAGTGCAATTACTTTGCACTAAGTTAACTCTTAACTGGCAGATTCATGATAGCACTTCAGTGTACACAGGGAGTGTTCCTAACATTGCCCCCCCCTTAAGGGCAACCTCCGGGTGCCCAATAGGTTTTTCTTTTGTGGGTGACTGCGAAAGAAAGCATAGATCAGTTCTTTAGCATGGATATTCCGTTCTGGTTCCCAGGAATTTTCTTCCAGGCCGTAACCTTTCCACTTTATGAGAAATTGTAATTGACCTCTCCTCCTCCTGCAATCCAAAATAGCCTCCACCTCATATTCTTCCTCCTCATCGACAATCACAGGTTCGGGTGGTTCCGAGCTTCTGCCCGGGAAGGAGTTAGGGACTGTAGGTTTTAACAAGGAGACATGAAACACCGGATGAATTCTAAGAGAATCAGGTAAGTGTAATTCATATGAGACCTCGTTGAGTTTCCTCTTGACCGGGAAGGGTCCATTAAACTTGGGTGCCAATTTCTTTGAGGGACAGGCTAGGCGGAGGTTGCATGTAGATAGCCATACTTGGTCACCTGGTTGAAGGATTAGTTCCCCTCTCCTCTTCCTGTCAAAAAATTTTTTAGAGGCTGCTTGTGCCCTTATTATAGCATCCTGCAGCAGTTTACAATTGCGGTTGAGGAAACTAATGATATCCTGTACTGCTGGAACTGTGGGTTCAGCGGGAACGTCCGGTAAGAAGGACGGATGGAAACCGTAGTTTGCGAAGAACGGAGCTTGCCCTGTAGCAGAATGTTTAGCATTGTTGTATGCAAACTCTGCCAATGGTAGTAGGGCCACCCAGTCATCCTGGACAAATGTGGTGAAACAACGGATATACTGTTCCAACGTCTGGTTTGTCCTTTCGGTTTGTCCATTAGTCTGAGGATGGTAGGCGGAAGACAAGGACAGCTCAATCTTCAACGCGTCGCACAAGGCTTTCCAGAAGCGGGAGGTAAACTGGACCCCTCTATCTGAAACAATATTTGCAGGAACCCCATGAAGCCTAATGATCTCTTTAATAAAAACTTCTGCGGTCTCCTTGGCTGTGGGCGTATTCCTGAGTGGCAAGAAATGGGCCATCTTAGATAGACGATCAACGACCACAAAAATGGCGGAACAGCCCTCTGAGGGGGGAAGCTCCACTATGAAGTCCATGGCGACCATCTTCCAAGGCCTGTCAGGGACTGGTAGTGGCCTGAGCAGGCCCCACGCCTTGTTTCTTACAGACTTGCTACGGGTACAGACGGTACAAGACTTCACGTACTCCCTGCAACTCTGTTCCAGATCTGGCCACCAAAATGTTCGTTTTAATAGATCCAGGGTCTTATGAGTACCAAAATGGCCCGCCAGAGGGTGGTCATGGCATAACCCTAAAACCGTCACTCGGACCTCTTCAGGGACAAAGATCTTGTCTTCAAGCCATAATAACCCATCTCTGGGTACCAGGGACACCTCAGGGAGACAGAGATTCTTTGCAGAAGCTTGCTTTATTTGGGCCATCAGGTTGGTCTGTAATAACAAAAAATTACCTGCGGACAGGATGGTGTCGGGTACTGGCACTTCCTTTGGATCATCAAACATGCGGGAGAGCGCATCTGGCTTGATATTTTTAGATCCCGGCCGGTAGGTAATATGGAAGGAAAATCTTGAGAAAAACACTGCCCAACGTGCCTGACGTGGCCTCAGCCGTTTAGCAGCTCTTAAATACTCAAGATTCTTGTGATCTGTGAAGATGAGGATAGGATGCGTTGCCCCTTCCAACAAGTACCTCCACTCCTCAAGGGCAGCCTTAATGGCCAGAAGTTCCCGATCGCCAACGTCATAGTTCCTTTCTGCTGGGGAAAGTTTACGAGAGAAGAAGGCTATAGGATGTATGAGATCTTTAGTACCCTGCCTTTGCGAAATAACTGCCCCCACGGCCACTTCTGATGCATCTAGTTCGAGAAGGTAAGGAAGGGCAGGATTCGGGTGACTCAGGATGGGAGCAGTTGTAAAGAGCCTTTTCAAGGTTAGAAAGGCAGTCTGGGCTTCAGGAGGCCAATTGAACCGGGTATTCTGCTTCGTGAGCTGTGTAATGGGGGAAATGATGTCAGAGAATCCCTTAATAAATCTCCTGTAAAAGTTGGCAAAACCTACGAAGCGCTGGACCCCCTTCTTGTCTGACGGGGGTGGCCAGTCTAAGATGGCTGAGACCTTTTGGGGATCCATCTTAATTCCTTCAGTGGAAATTATGAGACCTAGGAACTGAATACTCTGGTGTTCAAATTCGCACTTCTCAGGCTTGGCATATAATCCGTGTTGGCGGAGTCTGCCGAGGACATTTTTGACATGTCCCCGATGTTGATCCAGGGATGCAGAGAAAATCAAGATATCATCCAGGTAGACAATAACAAAGATATCTAACCAGTCTCTGAAAATATCATTTACAAAATGTTGAAAGGTTGCTGGGGCGTTGCACAGGCCAAAGGGCATCACCAGATATTCAAAATGCCCAAACCTGGTGCGAAACGCTGTTTTCCACTCATCCCCCTCACGAATACGGACCAAATTATAGGCCCCACGTAAGTCTAACTTAGTGAAAATGGAGGCTGACCTCAGTCTTTGGAAAAGTTCTGGTACCAGGGGAAGAGGGTAACGGTTCTTGACCGTGATCTTATTTAGTTCCCGGTAGTCCACACAGGGGCGGAGAGAGTGGTCCTTTTTTTCCACGAAGAAGATTCCTGCCCCTGCTGGGGATGTCGATGGACGAATGAACCCCTTCTTTAGATTTTCATCCACGTATTCTTTCAGAGCCTCCAATTCCCGTTCTGACAAAGGGAAGATACGACCGAATGGAATCCCGGCCCCAGGAAGTAACTCGATCGGGCAGTCGTATGTGCGATGAGGAGGAAGGGTCTCGGCCCCCCGTTTACTAAAAACGTCAAGGTAGCCATGATAAGGCTTAGGCACGGCAGAAAGCAGATCTGTGTCAGAGTCCAAACAGAGCAGGGTACTGGCAGGGCTGAGAGAGACCGGTAAACAGGAGTTTATGCAGTAATCAGACTGAAATTTGATCGTTCTTGTCATCCAATCGATCTGCGGGTTGTGGGCCTGCAGCCATGGCAATCCCAGGATAACCGGAAATAAAGGGGAAGCAATAGCATCCAGGCTTAGTAGCTCTTTGTGACCTGAAGAAGTGACCATAGGAAGAGGAGGGGTCTCCTGAGTCACAGGTCCAGACTTAATATGAGACCCATCTGCAAGAAAAATGGAAAGTCCTTGAGTCTTGGTTTGAAGAGGGATGTGTTGTTGGATGGCGAACGTGAGATCGATGAAACAGCTGCATGCTCCAGAATCAATAATTGCGGTGACTGGTATTGTACCTCCCGGGAGTTGAAACGAAACAGGGAGCGCTAAGTGAGTAGCACTGGCAGCGGATGCTGGATAACTTGAAGGAGAGATGGAGAGAAACTTACGTAACTTTGCTGGGCAAGAACGTATGTAATGGCCGGCTTCACCACAGTATAGGCAGAGGTTATTCTTTTGCCGGCGGTGTCGTTCTTCAGCGGTTAGGGTAGACCGCATAATGCCAAGCTGCATGGGTTCTGGGGCATCTGGTGTGAAGTTAGCAGGAGCCAGGTTGGCCGGAATGGGCCTGGTGGAGGTGACATGAGCCGGAGTTGCGAACCGCGGCATCATCCAGAATGGGCGTGGGTGCTGGGCAGACCTTTCCGCACGGCGCTCACGAAGCCGGCGATCTATCTGGATAGCCAATGAAATCAATGCCTCTAGGGAGTCTGGAACGCCAACTCGGGCTAGCTCGTCCTTCAGACCCTCAGATAGGCCTGAGCGGAACTGGTGACGTAGTGCTGCGTCGTTCCACTCGGTATCAGTACTCCACCGTCTAAAATCCGTGACGTACTCCTCTACTGCTCTGCGGCCTTGCTGGAGTGCATGAAGAGCAGCTTCCGCTGTGGAAGTGCGCTGTGGATCATCGTATAATTGAGCCATGGCACTAAAAAAAGAAGACAAGGAGTCTATGTGTGGGCTGCGCTTTTCAAGAAGTCGGTGTGCCCAGGACTGGGGTTCATCCAAGAGTAGGGAGATGACAAATCCAACCTTGGTGGCTTCCAAGGAGAAAGTCCGGGGCTGCAGTGAGAAATAAAGTTCGCATGCGATACGGAACGTCCTAAATTTGCCCCAATCGCCTGAAAATCGCTCCGGTGTAGGAACCCTGGGTTCAGGTGGTAGCATCACCACTGTGGGTCCTGAGACCGAACCTGTTGGTGTCGTGGAAGTTGGGGGTACCAAAGAAACAGGAGGGTTCCCTGGGTTAGTCACAGAGTGCAACCGTTCCTCCAAGTGCACATAGCTGTCCTGGAGCGACTTGACTGTTTGCGACAATGCTGCCAAGTGTTGGCAGATCTCGTCCAGAGGAGAAGCCCCTCTTGCAGGCTCCGACATGGCTGTCTTGTACTGTAATGGTGCTGGTGGCTGAGCCTGACGTGCAGAGGTAGCCTCGTGGGATCTGGTACAACAGGAACACGGACGGGTCACACTGGTGGTAGACACGGGCTAGTCTGAGGTGCGGAGTCTAAGTGCTAGCTGGTTTTCACTAGAGCCCCTGATGGTGGGGATAGACTGCGCTGCAAGCTAACACCAGGTCGCGGTCCCCAGGGTTGCCCCACCAGGAGGTGAACACGTCCAGAATCGGAAGCAGATAAGCCGACAAGGATAAGGCAGGAGAGTGGTCACAGGAACGAGCCAAGGTCAGGGCGGGCAGCAAGCAGACGAAGTAGTGGACAAGCCGGGAGGTCGATCAGGAAGTCAACAGGAAACAGCAGGTTCAGAATCAGGAAGTACAGGTAAAGCTGCAGACAAGACAGCAATGGCTCAGTGCTGCTGTGGTGTTTAAATAGGCCAGCCTTTTGCCAATTAGTGCAATTACTTTGCACTAAGTTAACTCTTAACTGGCAGATTCATGATAGCACTTCAGTGTACACAGGGAGTGTTCCTAACAGCTACATATAACCTGTTACCAGTGCTATTCTTCCCTTTCTTATCTATAACACTCAGATGGACAGTAGACAGTGACGACATAACATATAACCACCAAACAATATACTTTGATTAAGAGGAGTAAAATAGATACCCTTTGTCGCGAAAATGCCTTACCGATCAAGGAAGTCCGATAACCCAAATGTAAGCAAAGGGCTTACCTCAGCCAGCTGATTATTATAAATTCCCAGATTGTCTCAAGCTTCTCAAGCTCTCCAACTGTTCTGGAATTTTTTTTAGATAACCGACACAAAAGCATCTTTCCAAATAACTCTTCTGTTTATTCAACGCAATTGAAGTTTTTTATACATATGGTTACATACAAATCGCATTAATATTACAATTACTGTATACTTTTATGGTAACAAGGGGCGTAACATGGTCAGGTTAATTCTAATGAAAAGAATGCAAACATGTAATGAAAACATTATTAGTGCCATGTGCACAATGAGTGTAGTGTAAAATTTATAGGCAAACATACAAGATAGAATACAATTATTTACAGATTTTACAATTTCCTTCCAGTACAGTATTAAAGCAGACTTTACGCATAACGGCAA
Source organism: Pelophylax lessonae (assembly GCF_965119305.1). Taxonomy (NCBI): domain Eukaryota; kingdom Metazoa; phylum Chordata; class Amphibia; order Anura; family Ranidae; genus Pelophylax; species Pelophylax lessonae. The sequence continues at coordinate 462,870,880 of NC_138771.1, read as the reverse complement.
GTCCAGCCAAAGCATTTTTTTGGGGGTTTTGGCTACAGTGGGTTAGTATCCCTGTCAGGTTTTTACTGCTGTCCACTGATTGGCACTGCATTAACATGCATTTCTCCAAGGACCACCACTGCATGGTTGTGCATTTCTCCTCTGTCCAGCATTCTCCAATACATGTCAATGGACTAAATTAAGCTCTGGCTGGCAAAAGCTAAAACAGGCAGATTTCTCTCTGTACTCTGTGCAATTCTGCTAGCATTTTTTTGCACTATTTTAGAGTGTTTCCATATGCAGCGCACAGGGCAGCCTATTTAAGTGAAGTCTTTTCCTAACTTCCCTAATCCCTAACTACTGGCTTGTGGCTGCCCCAGCATACCTGCTGTATCAAGAGTCAACGGTGTTTGTGACCCCCTATCACAGAGGGTCAAACCCACTCGCGGCTACTACCCAGCCAAGGCCTTTGATCTTCCCATCAGGATGGTTTGGCCTCTAATGCTCTCAATAGATCGAAAGGGCAAGGAAGGATGTGGTATTATCCCCAATGTGTTGAAGGCGAGGATCCTCCCGCACACCGTGCATATGGTGTGAGGCTCCAGACAGGGGACACAGCGGTGTGACAGCTCCAAACACTAGGTACACTGCAGGCTTCGTCCGGAGAACTTATTGTGCTGTACAGCGGAGCGGAGAACTGACAGTCTACTGCTCCAAGGGAGGAGCCCGAGTGCTGTACATCACTATAAGTTTCCCGGACGGAGCCCGCAGTGTACCTGGTGTGTGGAGCTGTCATTCCGGGTAGTAGCCGCAAGTGGGTTTGACCCTCCGTAATAGGGGGTCAATACCGTTCAGTAAGCGCGCAACTTATCAGGTGGAGGTTACACTTGTGGTGATTACACTGGAGGATATTTTTCATATATTTTTTGTTCACGGTTATTTTAGTCACTTATTTTCACCCATAAGGGCTGAATATCATTAATTTTCATTATTTCTGATTTGAGACTATTGCCTTATTTGGATCTTTAATGTTTGCATTCATTTTTGAATGGTATATGTTTTCTTAAATAGTACACTAATCATATGTGTGTTTAGTGCCGCTCCTTTACGCCTATTTTTGTTCCACTGTGCAAATCTCACAGCTGAGTTGCTGCTTTAGACGATTAAAGGTAATTCATCACATTTTTTATTTATCACAGTTTTTTTCTCTTTTCGCTGTAGGACAAAGGTGTCTGACAAAAACAGGGACTCCCAGAGAATAAGAGAGCCTTGGAAGAAGCAGCAGGAGGTCACATCTTGCTGTCTGTCTGTCTGTGTCTTTAGAGAGGACTGTAGGTCCCAGCAATCCTCATTCTCTCTTCTATTGCAAGCAGCTGGAAATCACATGCTGTGGCCTGTCTGTAACTTGTTTCCCTGACTGACTAAGTACAGAGTCCTCCCTCTTTTTATTTACAGCAGAGGGAGAGAGGGGCCGAGCTCATAGGAAGCGCTGGAACCCGGTTCACTCTTTCCCTCCTGGCTGGGCAGCAGCTAACTAGAACCTTCCAAGCTGCTTACAGTCACCAAGACAAATAGACAGGGGGAATCTCTTTAATGGGAACATAGACAGCATTAAAAAACTGGCAGGGGTTCTAATCTATCACCACTCTTTGAAAAACTATAAAAAAAGTTTGACGTTTAGTGATACTTTAACCTTCATTCAATTGATTTATTGAGTTGTTGATCGATTTAGACTCTGCTAAAATGGTCGGCTGTGGTGGAATTTCTTCTGATCAAAAAAATCTGATTAATCGATTGCACTATTTTAGAGCGTTTCCACATGCCGCACACAGGGCAGCCCCATTCACTTGAATGGGCTGCCCTATGTGCAGTAAACGTGCCAAAGAAGCTCCCACACCTTTTTGGTCATTAAGTGTTATGCGTTTTTCAGTGCAACTTTTTCCGTGTTTGTCGAGCGACAAAATTCAAGTCAACTAACCATGTTTAGGGTGCACCCAAACCCATGTTGTACTGAAATTTTAGCCTGATTTGGAATCACAGGCAGAATGCCTGATTCTGACTGCAATTTCACATACACAAAGTGTGAACCAAGCCTCTTGTACGAAGGTGTTGGAGCCATCAGGAGAACAGATGGACCTAGCAACTTGGATGGGTCAGCCTAAGAAAGTGCATTTAATGCCCTTAATGTAACTTTGTAAAGGGTCTTCAGAAAAAAATGGTCAGAGCACAAATGACAGATATATTTAAAATTTATTAAAGGATGGTTTTCCTCTTCCTTACAGTGCTGTGGGGAACAAAGTTGTTGATATACAAAGTAGCAAATTGAGCTCAGCTCTGCACAACCTGCAAACTCTCCTCCCAGATTAAGGCTCCGTTCACATGTCAGCGTATGGATCTCGGGCAGAACCGCCGCGGTTCCGCCCGCGATCCGGAGATTATTGCAAATCGCGGGACGCCTGTGCGTTGCCCGTTGATTTGCAATAGACCCCCAAACGCTGAGCGATGTTGTCGCGATTTCCGCCTGCCGAATCGCGGTAACATCGCGCAAAAAAAATTGCGGTACGCATTACGCCCAAAAAAGTACAAGAGCTTCTTTGGAGCGTATCGGCTGATATGGGCCGATATTTTGTACATTTAAAGTTTTGCAAAATAAACACAAATTTCGACACAAATCTGTTACTGAACATGTTAATGTTTATTTATTAACTTTTTTAACATTAAGGGCTCGTTCTTCACACCTTAACTGCATGAAAACTGATAGGAAAACTGCACTTGCAGGGAATATAAAAGGGGGCACATTATGTGGCCACTTGTGTGGGATTGTGGCCACCATTAGCAGTTCTGTCAGGTAAGCATAGGAGTATAGGTTTACAGGTTTAGGCTAGTAGGAGGTTAATTTTACCTGAGCATACAGCAGGTATCCGCCAATCGGTGTGCAGGGAAGGTTCTAGCAAGCTGGGGCAGAGGCTTTATAAGCTTGGTTTGGGCTGGGGTGCTTCCTTTTGCACCGAAGAGCACAAAGAAGAAAGTTCAGCAGAAGTAGTCCAGGAGGTTTTTTCTTACCTGCTGTCATGGAGGCCTTGTTGAAGCAGCTGATTGAGAAGGCAGAGAGTGCGGGGGGGAGAAGCCTGGCTGCGGCATTGTCTCTCTATGTCTGGAATTACAGAGCAAGTTGCGGTTGAAGTTCACCCTGCTCCTTCACAGGCAGAAGCGCCTGCAGAGAGAGAGAAGACACCTGAGAAGCCGGCGTGTGTACCTGCAGGAGAGCTGCCATGCGTTGTCATGGCGGTGAAGACGTCCCAGGCGCACATGCGCCAAGCATCTAAAAGAAGACGAGCCTCCCTGTCTCCAAGAAGGGGCGGCGGAGGGCGGGCTGAAAACTAACAGGCGGACCCAGAGAGGAAGAGAAGGCGTCTGCCATCTCCACAGAGAATTATCCCTGTAGTTTCAAGAACACCTGCTGTGGGAGTGGCTACAGCGCAGCATGAGACAACAGGAGCATCTGACAGTGTGCTGCTGGAGGAAGCTGAGTAGCAGCCTGTTCTCCCCCCAGCAGCTGGTGAGTTGTGCAATGTACAGAATCTGTCTATATTAATTAACTCTTTATCTTCTTTGGTGCAATCTTTTTCTCGTGTCTCCCCTGCTGTTTCTCCTGTGCCTGTTAAGCCTGTTGTGTCTGTTCAGCAGCAGCCAAGCTGTGAACTTAATTTCTCACCTGCAGTATCTACTGTCTCCATTCCTTATGGTGATAATTTCGCTCATAGTAATATTAGTCAAAGTTTATCTAAGGAAAATAATGTTTTGTCCGCGCATGCACCATTGCTGGGAGGTAGCGGTGTGCCTGAGGTGTGTATGAAGGGCGCGATGCCATGTGAGATGTCACCTCTGGGCTACCACTTGAGTGTTGGGCTTAAGGAAAAAATATGGAAGGGCGAGTTTGTCGACTTGTTAACACTGTTACCTGCTCATAAGGAGCTGTCGGTTAGGACTGATAAAAGAGACGACAAACAGGATGAGGAGCGGCGCAGGGGGGCCCCTAGGTCATTCCATAACTGGTTGCAGGCGTTTTGTATATTTGCGGGGTTGATGGCTGAGAAGCACCCTGAGGGGTGTGGGGGCCTATTTCGGAACCTCAATTTTATCTTGGAAGCTTACAAGAGCTTTGGGGGGCTGGGCTGGTACTATTACGACAAATCTTTTCGTCAGAAGCTGTCAGTCCACCCCTCTTTAAGATGGGGTATGAAGGATGTCGGCCTTTGGCTGAACTTGATGTCCCCGCAGAGGCAGAATCCTGCTAGGCAGCCGGTGGTGAACACTCAGAATGCAGCTTATCGCAAAGGTTGTTGTTTCGCATTCAACGAAAGTCAATGTCTTTGGAATGCGGCTTGCCGTTCTAAGCATGAATGTTCATTTTGCTCTGGCCCACATCCAGTGAGTAAGTGCTTTAGAAAAAATGCTACGGTAGGGTCGGGGCAAGTTCCAAAGGATATTTTTTCCAAAAAGCCTGCACGCTTGTGAGGCTGGAAAGAATGCTTCCATGGTTGGACAGATACCCAAACAGGGAGAGGGCCAGTTTTCTCATTGAAGGTTTTGAGAAGGGTTTCCCTTTGCCCCCATTTGTAGGGAAAGGATGTACAGAGGTTGTCAATCTGAAGTCGGTGGAAAACTTCCCACAGGTAGTTAGGGACAAGATTTTTAAGGAAATCGAGCTGGGTAGGGTGGCAGGTCCTTTTGAGCATCCGCCTTTTGATAGTTTTCGTGTTTCTCCGCTTGGAGTGGTCCCCAAAAAAGAGCTGAATGAATTCCGTGTCATACACCACCTCTCTTACCCGAAAGGAAGCTCACTGATTGACGACATTGATGGAGATTTGTCTTCAGTGTCATATGCCACGTTTGAAGAAGCCATTGCTATGATAAGGCTGTTTGGCCAAGGGGCATTGTTAGCGAAGGCGGACATAAAGTACGCGTTTCGTCTTTTGCCTATATCACCTGTGGCATTTAATTCTTTGAGCTTTAAGCTGGAAGGTATGTACTTCTTTGACAAAAGCCTCCCTATGAGATGTTCTGTGTCATGTGCCTACTTTGAGGCGTTCTCTTCTTTTTGCACTGGGTGGTAGCGGCTAAGTCGGATAGTGTGGGAGTTTTGCATTACCTGGACGATTTTTGTTCGTGGGCCCACCAGATTCTGTGGATTGTCTTAGTTTGTTGCAAATCTTTAGGGGAGTGGCGGAAGATTTTGGGGTTCCTCTGGCGGAGGAAAAAACTTGCTTGAATACTACAAAAATAATTTTTATGGACATTCACATTGATACGGATCGTATGGAGTTCTGTTTACCTGTGGATAAGGTGGCAAAGCTGAAATCTCTGGTGCGGTTGTTTATGTCGAGGAGGAAGGTCCTATTGAAGGAGATGCAGTCTTTCTTGGGTTTGTTAGCGTTTGCATGCAGAATTATGCCCATGGGTAGGGTGTTTTCAAGGCGCCTTTACTTGTCTACTTCGGGCTTGAAGGCCCCCTTTTCCCACATCAGATTGACTAGTGACCTGGAGGATTTGGCTGTTTGGGCGGAATTTCTCAAGGTGTATAATGGTCGTTCATTTTTTCAGGAGGATTTCATTTTTGCCCTTGACTTTCGTTTGTTTACAGATGTGGCGGGCTCTAGAGGCTTTGGGGCCATATGGCAGACGCATTGGTGTTGTGCAGGATGGCTGGAGTCATGGAAAAGTGGAAAGCTGACAAAAAACGTGGTTTTGTTGGAGCTGTTCCCCATCTTAGTGGCGTTGGAACTGTGGGGTGCATGTTTCGCGAATAGAAGGATTCTGGTGGAAACTGTCAACAAAGGGGTCTTGTTCGCGGTGAACTGCCTCTCATCCAAGTCCATTTGTGTGATTAGAGTGCTCAGGAGGATTGTCCTTTTGTGTTTACAGCTCAATGTATAGCTTAAGGCGAAACACACACCGGGTGTCTTGAGTAATCTGGCCGATGCGCTATCTCGGTTTCAGATGGACCGTTTTCGCCAGCTGTTGCCGGAGGCGGACGAAAAAGGTACCGAGATTCCGAGCCGAGTTTGGACAGTTGTTGGGATTTAGTCGAGAGGTCGATCGAGGGATCAGTGGCCCCCAGAACATGGGCAAGTTATTCTGCTGCCTGGAAGAGTTGATTGGCTTTCATGGAGGCAAAGGGCAAGATGGAGGGTCGACCGGAGGAATGTCTGGTTCTGGAGTTTATGGGTTCTTTGATGCAGCGGAAACTGTCTTATAGTTATTTACGTAAGACATTGGCGGGCATCTCTTTTTTCTGCCGCCTGAAAGGTTTTCCGGCTTGTACGACCTATTTTTCGGTACAGCAAGCATTGAAAGGTTATAGGAGGAAGGTGGCGGTAACAGATGACAGGAGACCTATTTCTATTGAGTTATTGGGGGATATCTGCGGTATGACCTCATTAGTGTGTAATTCTGACTATGAAGCACTGTTGTTCAGAATGGCTTTTGTATTGACCTTTTTTGAGGCGCTCCGCATCTCTGAGCTGCTACCTTTGTCAAATAAGACTGAGGGAGGCCTTTTATATGATCAGGTAGTGGTAGGCAGGGAAGATGTCCAGATTTGGTTACGTCGCTCAAAGTCGGACACTCTGGGGAGAGGTGTGGCAATTACTATTAAGGCTCAGCATAATCAGGGTGTTTGCCCGTTGAGCATGGTCAATCAATTTGGTTGGTGGTGGGCGTTTTTTTGGTCCACATGGATTCCACTCCACTCACAAAATATCAATTCGATTTTGTTTTACGGAAATGCTTAGAGCGGCTGGGCTTAAAAAATTTTAGGTTTTCCTCACATTCATTCAGGATAGGGGCAGCATCAGAGGCAGCTAGAAGGGGATTTTCGGACAGGGTAATACAAAGTATGGGAAGGTGGAAATCAAAATGTTTTAAAGTGTATGTAAGGACTAACTTGTTTATTTGAATCCTTCAGGTTTTCAGCGAACAGTCTGGATCTTGGGCCACTCATTCATTTTTTGGGCGAGGAAAAGAGCTTCACATCGTATTTACAGTACAAATTTAGCACTACCTCTGGAGTTTAAATTATTTTGGAAAGGAATTAGAGGCTTGCAGTGGCACCAGCTGTACTTTCATTTGTCTAGATTGTTCCAAGTTTGGCCTCCTCCGTCCATCGTGGTTATTCACGCTGGGGGTAATGACCTTGGTAATATTAAAACTTTGGACTTACTATTTAAGATTAAGAGAGATTTGCATTTATTTTCCCTCTCGTTTTCAGGGACAGTGGTGGTATTTTCTGAAATAGTTCCTCGGCTTCCTTGGCTTTCCTCATCGCAGAGGAAAGTCATGGAGAAGATGAGGAAAAGGGTAAATAGGGCAATGGAAAAGTTTATGCCGTCTATTGGCGGCTTGTCCTATAGGCATGTGGATCTGGAGGGTGGCATCCAGGGGCTCTATCGCCAGGATGGCATTCACCTTTCAGATGTGGGGATTGATATTTTAAATCTAGGGCTGCAGTGTAGCATTGAAAGGGCCGCGGTGGTGGGGTAGGGCCGTCCTTGTTGCTCAAGCCCGGCTGGTGGGGACATTCTATTTCGTATGGTATTTTATGTTTATTGTTGCTCGAGTTGTTTTATAACTGAGCAATTATAAGTTATTTCAGTTTGAGTGTTTTTACAAGCAAGTAATTGATGATTCAATTGAATTGAATGATTCAACTATTCAAAGTAATTGTTATGATTTAATTTATTTATTTAAACCAATAAAGAGTGCCGCGGCCTTTTCTTTGCCAAAACTGGGGTCAGTGTTATTATTCTAGTTAAGTTAAGTGAGATTATGCGGGAGTGTGGCCTACAATTCCATATAAAAGGGGGCACATTATGTGGCCACTTGTGTGGGATTGTGGCCACCATTAGCAGTTCTGTCAGGTAAGCATAGGAGTATAGGTTTACAGGTTTAGGCTAGTAGGAGGTTAATTTTACCTGAGCATACAGCAGGTATCCGCCAATCGGTGTGCAGGGAAGGTTCTAGCAAGCTGGGGCAGAGGCTTTATAAGCTTGGTTTGGGCTGGGGTGCTTCCTTTTGCACCGAAGAGCACAAAGAAGAAAGTTCCCCGCCCCCCCTCCCTTTGTCGCGTGCACCTTTGTGTGGTTGGGTCACCCTAGTATACTAGGGGGGACATTCTATTTCGTATGGTATTTTATGTTTATTGTTGCTCGAGTTGTTTTATAACTGAGCAATTATAAGTTATTTCAGTTTGAGTGTTTTTACAAGCAAGTAATTGATGATTCAATTGAATTGAATGATTCAACTATTCAAAGTAATTGTTATGATTTAATTTATTTATTTAAACCAATAAAGAGTGCCGCGGCCTTTTCTTTGCCAAAACTGGGGTCAGTGTTATTATTCTAGTTAAGTTAAGTGAGATTATGCGGGAGTGTGGCCTACAATTCCATTCAGTTTCACATCATCTGATTGTGAATGATGCATAAACTGCTGCAGTAGTGCACTCACTCACTGCAATCATTTTAAATCACTACTGCAGCAGTGTAATCAGTGGCAGCAAAACTGCTAGAAACAAGCTAGACAACAGATAGACAGTGGATTGGAGTCAGTGGACTACTGCTGCAATAGTGCACTCACTGCAATGATTTTAATCACTACGACAGTCAGTGTAAAACTGATAGAAAAAAAGCTAGACAGTGGATCGGAGTGCACACTAGTACTACTACACTTTTCAATGCTCCCAGTTAAGTAGAACAATATTATACTGCAGAAAGCAGAACATTTCAGCATGCTCATGTTCACCTGTTAAACAGCTTCTGTTTTTTTCATATAATGCTGCCATCTTATAAACATGCTCACTTGGTACAGGAGGAGAGGACAGAGGAGCAGAGAGAGAGAGGTATCTTCTATCATGGGAAGCAAGTCTTTTGTAGCGTGCCTCATCTTCTCTCCACCACTGAAGAGGATCACCACTTCTGTCAATTACTGGTTCCTTCAAATAGAGATGAAATTCATCATCCAGGTTCATTATTGCAGATTCAGAAAAATCCTCTGCATGAGGCCTCAATAAAACACTGAACACTCACCAGAACACCAGCTGGTAAAACCAGCACTCTCGCTTTAACAACCAATCTCCAGCTTGATGGTGTGACCTAACACACTTGCTCAATCCACCCGATGGTCCCGTTCACCAAAGACGATAACCCCAGGGATATAGAGATTGTGTGGAGGGGAAGGAGAGAGACAATATCCACATAGCGTAACTCTGTATAAAAATACGTTTATTAAAATAGATATGGTTACACTGACAAATAAGCAGTGTCTACCCGAAACTGGGATATCCGGCATGTAAATAATGCAGCGGCGCTCCGGCTATCTCCAGCCTAGATACAAGCGTGCATCTCTTGACTGCGGTGTTTTCCTTCAGCGTCCTAAGCCCCGCCCTACTAGTTTTGTCCCATTGACGTCTTCTCGGAGTGGCCTAGGCACTATTTACAGGCACTTATTTTAAAAGCTGGTGTTCTGGTGAGTCTATTTAGGGGAAAAGGTCTTGCACGGATGGTGAGATTTCCACGCTTGGACAGTGAGAACACATTATTATCTGTATTGGCACTGCTGCTGCACGTTTTGCATATTTCATCACCTGAGAGGAATTATTATGAATTACATGGATTGATTTATGGACTAATTATTTGAATATATTTCATTCAGTTATTCTCAGGTGTTTTTTGGGTTGATGCTATTTTAGACAGAAATATTTCTTACCTGTCACAATATATATGATATATGTTGTTTTACATAAGGTCACATTAGCATTAGCACTTTGTTTTTTTTCTATGATTTACCAATACAGTATATTTCACATTTTTGCTGCACTTTAATCATCAGAAGGGTGGTAACATTTTTTGCTGCACTTTATAATACTGCCAGACAGTGGGCAGTCCTTAAAAATAATTATTTTACACTTGTTTGCACTTTACACATAATTTCCAGCGTACGGATTATTTTTACAAAAGATAATTTTTGCACATTACGGCTGTCTGAGGCAGCTGGTATATTTTTTGTTTACATTAGCACTATACACTTTAATGTTATGAATTGTTAGATATATTTTATTGTGGATGGGACATCTATAACCTTGCACTGGCACCTTAATTTAGGAGATGAAATATTTCCAACTTCATATGTCCGCCTAAAAGATATCATTGATTTATCCTAGCCTGGTTTGGGGTATATAAGAATTTGCGCTAGTTTTTTATTTTTTTTTCCTTGCACATATGTAGTATATCTACAGTTGACCAGCAGCATCTTCTTACTACCCTTATCAATTATTGTCAGTTTTTTCTCTTATCCAATTTTTGACATCCAGGGCGCTTGATTACAAACTTCTTCTATGAATGAGAGTGAGTTGCCAGCATTCTCTGGTTGCAGCATAGCCTTTACTTTCTCAACTACCTTTTGGTAAATCTTTCCCAGCATTTCGGTATGATAATACTTCTCACTATTCAGTGTGTACCTTGGCTCAAGTATGGACATCAACCGCTTAAATCCTGAGTCAGACACTGTTGTAAATGGCTGAGTATCAGTGACCATCATCTCTGTGATTACTCTGTCCAGCAGTTGGGATCTTCCATCTGAATCTAGACTGTGACACCTGTTTTTTTCTGAAACATATCTGTTATTGTTGCCTGGGATAGTTCAAAGGTGAGGTAATTCAAAATCACATTGATATTCATTTTGTTTTTTCTGTGCTGCATAATATAATTCAATATGATGAAATCTTAGATGGGCCCAAAGATTTTACATATTTTTGTTTTTTGCAGTTACTGATCCCATGCTTATATTGTTTGTGCATGTGTTGCACACTGCTGCTTTTCCTGGAGATGGTTGAGACGAGAAATAGTCCCATACCACACTTTTACTTTTTCTGTCTTGATCCAACTCCATTGCAATTTGAAAGAGACAATAAGGTTAAAAAAATGGCTGGCTGGCTGCTGACACACTGCCCTGCTGTGGGTGGCTGGCTGGCATCCTGTAGTGGGTCGGTGGCTGATGCCTGGCAGTGTGGGTGGCTTGCTGGCATCCTGTTGTGGGTCGGTGGCTGATGCCTGGCAGTGTGGGTGGCTTGCTGGCACCCTGTTGTGGGGTGGCTGGCTGCTGTCACCCTGTTGTGGGTTGGTGGCTGACGCCTGGCAGTGTGGATGGCTGGCTGGCACCCTGTTGTGGGTCGGTGGCTGACGCCTGGCAGTGTGGGTGGCTTGGTGTCACCCTGTTGTGGGTGGCTGGCTTGGTGTCACCCTGTTGTGGGTGGCTGGCTTGTTGGGACACTGTGGTGGGTGGCTGGCTTGGTGTCACCCTGTTGTGGGTGGCTGGCTTGCTGGAACACTGTGGTGGGTGGCTGGCTTGGTGTCACCCTGTTGTGGGTGACTGGCTTGCTGGAACACTGCGGTGGGTGGCTAGCTTGGTGTCACCCTGTTGTGGGTGGCTGGCTTGCTGAAAATCTGTGGTGGGTGTCTGGCTTGGTGTCACCCTGTTGTGGGTGACTGGCTTGGTGTCACCCGGTTGTGGGTGGCTGGCTTGGTGTCACCCTGTTGTGTGTGGCTGGCTTGCTGGAACACTGTGGTGGGTGGCTGGCTTGGTGTCAGTCTGTTGTGGGTGGCTGGCTTGCTGGAACACTGTTGTGGGTGGCTGGCTTGGTGTCACCCTGTTGTGGGTGGCTGGCTTGGTGTCACCCTGTTGTGGGCGGCTGGCTTGCTGGAACACTGTGGTGGGTGGCTGGCTGGCTTGGTGTCACCCTGTTATGGGTGGCTGTTTTGGTGTCACCCAGTTGTGGTGGCTGGCTTGATGTCACCCTGTTGTGGGGTGGTTGGCTTGCTGGAACACTGTGGTGGGTGGGTGGCTGGTTTGGTGTCACCCTGTTGTGGGTGGCTGGCTTGGTGCCACCCTGTTGTGGGTGTATGGCTTGCTGGAACACTGTGGTGGGTGGCTGGCTTGGTGTCACCCTGTTGTGGGTGACTGGCTTGCTGGAACACTGTAGTGGGTGGCTAGCTTGGTGTCACCCTGTTGTGGGTGGCTGGCTTGCTGGAACACTGTGGTGGGTGGCTGGCTTGGTGTCACCCTGTTGTGGGTGGCTGGCTTGGTGTCACCCTGTTGTGGGTGGCTGGCTTGGTGTCACCCGGTTGTGGGTGGCTGGTTTGGTGTCACCCTGTTGTGGGTGGCTGGCTTGCTGGAACACTGTGGTGGGTGGGTGGCTGGCTTGGTGTCACCCTGTTGTGGGTGACTGGCTTGGTGTCACCCTGTTGTGGGTGGGTGGCTGGCTTGCTGGAACACTGTGGTGGGTGGCTGGCTTGGTGTCACCCTGTTGTGGGTGGCTGGCTTGGTGTCACCCTGTTGTAGGTGGCTGGCTTGGTGTTACTCACCTTGGCCTGTTGTGGGTGGCTTGCTTGCTGGAACACTGTGGTGGGTGGGTGGCTGGCTTGGTGTCATCCTGTTGTGGGTGGCTGGCTTGGTGTCACCCGGTTGTGGGTGGCTGGCTTGGTGTCACCCTGTTGTGGGTGGCTGGCTTGCTGGAACACTGTGGTGGGTGGGTGGCTGGCTTGGTGTCACCCTGTTGTGGGTGGCTGGCTTGCTGGAACACTGTGGTGGGTGGCTGGCTTGGTGTCACCCTGTTGTGGGTGGCTGGCTTGGTGTTACTCACCCTGGTCTGTTTTGGGTGGCTTGCTTGCTGGAACACTGTGGTGGGTGGCTGGCTTGCTGGATCCCTGTTGTGGGGTGGGTGGCTGGCTACTGGCACCCTGTTGTGGGGTGGGAGGGTGGCTGGATGCTGGCCTGGCACCCTGCTGTGGCTGTTGTGGGTGACTGGCTTGCTGGAACACTGTGGTGGGTGGCTAGCTTGGTGTCACCCTGTTGTGGGTGGCTGGCTTTCTGGAAAACTGTGGTGGGTGGCTGGCTTGGTGTCACCCTGTTGTGGGTGGCTGGCTTGGTGTCACCCGGTTGTGGGTGGCTGGCTTGGTGTCACCCGGTTGTGGGTGACTGGCTTGCTGGAACACTGTGGTGGGTGGCTGGCTTGGTGTCACCCTGTTGTGGGTGGCTGGCTTGGTGTCACCCTGTTGTGGGTGGCTGGCTTGCTGGAACACTGTGGTGGGTGGCTGGCTTGGTGTCACCCTGTTGTGGGTGGCTGGCTTGGTGTCACCCTGTTGTGGGTGGCTGGCTTAGTGTTACTCACCCTGGCCTGTTGTGGGTGGCTTGCTTGCTGGAACACTGTGGTGGCTGGCTGGCTTGGTGTCACCCTGTTGTGGGTGGCTGGCTTGGTGTCACCCTGTTGTGGGTGGCTGGCTTGCTGGAACACTGTGGTGGGTGGCTGGCTTGGTGTCACCCTGTTGTGGGTGGCTGGCTTGGTGTCACCCTGTTGTGGGTGGCTGGCTTAGTGTTACTCACCCTGGCCTGTTGTGGGTGGCTTGCTTGCTGGAACACTGTGGTGGCTGGCTGGCTACTGGCACCCTGTTGTGGGGTGGGAGGGTGGCTGGATGCTGGCCCGGCACCCTGTTGTGGGTCGATGGCTGGCGGCTGGCATCCTGCTGTGGCTGGCTGGCACCCTGTGGTGGGTGGCTGGCTGGCATCCTGTGGTGGGTGGCTGAGGCCAGGGCCTGTGGGTGGCTGGTTGGCTGGCACTGTGACCAGACTGCAGCTGCACACACTGTCCGAGGCTGTCCAAGGAGTTGGAGGTGGTCTTAGAAGGCAGAACGTGTCAAATTATAGGCCCAGTGTTTGGAGACACGTGAAGTAACACACGCAATGATGTCACGTGTGCGCCACGCACAATATCGGCAACTTCCAGGGACGATTCCGATATTTTGGGGAAAGTGCATATCGGCCATCGATATATATCGGCCTTGCCGATAATAGATCGATCCCTAGGGCTTGTGGTATCTAAGGTGACACAAGCCGTTTCTCCCACCATGATGACGACCTTGGCTCTACAGTATGTAATGTAACCAATGAAGATGATATATTGGCTCCTTCCATGAAAGTCAAGGAATTTATTAAAGTAATGGACAATGAGTTCTTTCAAGGCGACTCCAATATTTGGATAGCACCCCTACCTTTTTGTCTCCCAAGAGAGAGATTGCAGCAGGCCAGCAGTAGATTCTCCTCCTTAAAGTGCAACTTAAGCAAAAACCAGAGATGTAAAAGCACTTTGTGGATTTTATGCAAAACATATTTGACAGAGACCATGCAGAACCTGCACCCCCACTATAGGACGGAGAAGAATGCTGGTACCTTATATCCTTTGGCGTGTATCACCCACGCAAACCAGACCAAATCAGAGTTGTCTTTGATTCCAGTGCTCAACATGAAGGTGTTTCTCTTAACAACATGCTCCTTACGGCGCCCAACTTGAACAACAGTCTAATAGGAGTCTTGATTCGCTTCAGACAAGAGCCCGTAGCAGTAATGGCCAACATTCAACAAATGATTCACTGCTTCATTGTCAGAGAAGAAAACAAAAACCACCTCAGGTTTATATGGCACAAAGACAATGACATCAACAAGGAAGTGATAGATTTTTGAATGAAGGTATATGTCTTCAGTAACAGTCCTTCCCCTGCAGTGGCAACTTATAATAAAAAAAAAAGTGGGTTTTTGCGCTAGAAAATGAAAATATATCAGCAATATACACGTGATGTGAAGGAAAGCAGCACACAAGGACCTATAGAAAAAATCCAACACAGAACTAAAAACATAAATGTGTAGCGCTATCCACAATACATTTGAAAAAATTATTAATCATAACAGTGAATAAAAATATTTATAATATAAAGTCCATATATTTAGTCCTTAAATGAATAAGGGAAAAAATTTAAGTGCAGAAAAGAAGGAACCACAAGTCGCAGCATGTGGATACACTCCAAACTTCTTGACAAAGAAGGATAACCCGTGTGAGGCACAGCACACCAGTTAGTAGCTTACCAGATAACATGGGCCACCCAAACCAATGGAGAGGCCACTCAGCGTTTAATACAATAGAGGGAGGCTGCCAAGTATCCCTTTCATGGGGTGTAGTAACACTTTCAGGGGAGGTAGTACCAGGAAGGCATTCAAGACTGGAAGATACGGAGCCACATGCATAAAGAAATGTACAGGCACATAGCGTGATACAGTTAAGAAATCCAGTTTATTAAAAAAGATTGCACTCACATGATAAAAGCATGATCAGGCATGCAAAACCAAAAGCGCAGGAAGACAGAAGCTGCGGCGTCCCCGCACTCGATCACTAGCAATCTGGCTCAGGGGGTGTGGTGACGTCACGTCTGGCACCACCCAACGCGTTTCATCATAGGCTTGATGTCGTCACCACGCCCCCTGAGCCAGCTTTCTAGTGATCGAGTGGCTTCTTACTTCGAGTGGCTTCTTACTTCCTGCGCTTTTGGTTTTACATGCCTAGTGATCGAGTGGCTTCTTACTTCGAGTGGCTTCTTACTTCCTGCGCTTTTGGTTTTACATGCCTGATCATGCTTTTACGTTCTAAGTTGACCACACACTTAAGTCTTTTCCAACTGCTAAAGAAGCAATCAATCTTTTCACCAGAACAAAGGAAATGCTGTCTTTAGCAAACCTTAGACTTTACAAGATTGTATCTAACAGTCAGGAATTTATGAATGCCTTTCACTCTGAGGAATATGCCACTAGTCTAAAAAAAACTTAATTTAGGTACAGATATGCCTCCAGTACAGCGAAATCTGTGTTTGTTGTGGAGAAGTCTTGTCGATGGTGAACAGCATCTATGAACCACTGGGTTTTATTGCTCCAGTTACCATTTTTGGTAAGATTCTGCTAAGACAGTTATCTACTGAGAACATAGACTGGGATACTCATTTGCCTAGTGAGAATCAACACGAGGGAAAGGTGAAGATATTCTTTGAGGTCACTAGAAAAACTTCAAATTTTACGTTGCTATGTTCCAGCTTCCATTTCAACTATTGGCCGGAGAGAGATTCCTATTTTTTTTGATGCATCAGTTGAAGCTATTTCTGCAGTAGCCTATTTAAAGACCTCTGAAATTAATGAAGAATCACAATGTAGTTTTATTGTAGGCAAGGCAAAACTCACTCCCAAACCTGTACATACCATAGCAAGGCTTGAACTCTGTGCAACTGTGCAAGCAGCAAATATTGCACGCGCATCGCATCGCATCAGGAGGAATTAGGGAGAGTCAGAAATGGAACCAAATTGTCTAAAAAACAGTTCTTCAATCTAAACCCTGTACTGGATGCCAATCAGCTGCTTAGAGTTGGTGGCCGTATTGGGAAATCTGACCTATGCAGCAAAGAGCAGAATCCTATAATCACATCATGTTACTACTCTTCTGGTTCATAACCACTATGAACGGGTGCAACATCAAAGCCGTCAGTTTACAGAAGGTGCTATCAGGTCAGCTGGCTTGTGGATTGTTGGTATGAAAAGTTGCGCCTCCTCCCCGGTCTTCAGGTGCGTCAAGTTAAGAAGAAAACATCAACAGCAACAAATGGCAGGTCTCCCAGCCGATCGCCTAAGTACAGATCCAACTTTCACCTATGTTGGAGTAGACGTTTTCTGCCCATGGTCCTAATCACTCAGAGAACTCGTGGTAGAGCTGCCAATAGTAAAAGGTGGGCTGTTTTTTTTTATCTATCTCAGCATCCAAGAAATACATATATAAGTTATCGAGTCTATGGATTCTTCTTCCTTTATCTGTGCCCTACGAAGATTCTTCTCTGTCAGAGGACCGGTCAATCAGCTAAGATCTGACTGTGGTGCCAACTACGTTGGAGCATGTAAAGAGTTGCAATTGGACAATTTCCTGGCCAACAATGAATGTACATGTTTGCTTACCCTCCACATTCTTCACATATGAGAGGATCCTGGGAACAAATGATTGGAGTAGCACAAAGAATTCTTGACTCCATGTTGCAGAACCACAAGTTTTTACCACTCACTCAAGAGACTTTGTCTAATTTTCTCACTGAAGTGTCTGCCATAGTGAATGCAAAACTTTTAGTGCCAATATTTTCAGATCCTGATGCTCCAGTGATCCTTACTTCAGCTTCGCTTCTTACTCAAAAGATTGGGACTGCTGTAATATCTTCAAGTGAGATTGACCCCAAGGATACCTGCAGACATCAGTGGAAGCAGGTGCAACATCTAGCCAATGTGTTGGGGATCCTGAGGAAGTCACGTGGGCATGACGCAATGTGTAGGATGTAGACAGAGCGGAGGCATACCAGAAGTGACGCACTAGTACGAGCTCGCTGCTTGTGGAGTATAAACACAATTTTATCTTTTAAAAAGTGAGTAACTACACTGTTTTTAAACGTATTAAAACTTTTTAAATTATGCTACACTATTGGAAGTTTCTCTTTCATTTCCAACTAACCTAGACTACTTTGGAGGGACCCCAAAGAACTACATAGAGGAACCACCCACTTCTATAAAGATTTATCACCCTGATGGACTACAGGAGGACCCTCATAGGCATGATGAGAAATACCAAGGAACAGGAAAAGATACCATTATATGCTGTTACCTTATAGCAGTAAGGTGAGATGCTTATGAGCACATAGGTGTCAGAACATTAGAAGGAAGAGACACCGGAGTCACACTCCTTAATGGTGAAGGGATACGCCCACCTTTAACTTTTGTTTTCAAACTGTACTGAGTAAATATGGACTTTTTTTTACCCTTATGTGTTTGCTTTCAATCAGTCACTAATTTCACTTCATTTACTCAGGTTTGTGTTTTTCACATATATTGAGCACAATGTATGATTTACTTTGCACTTGAGCAACCAGTTATCATTTGGATGGATGTACTATGTTATTTATGTATATTTTCAAAATATATCTATATAAATATAAAAAGTATAAAATTATAAATATAATCCCTGCGCTCAAAGAATTGATTGAAGTAAATAAACAAATAAAATTAAATTATAAAATTATATTGCTGCTACTGTAAAGTGCATACATTATAAAATAGACAACCAACATGTAAGCAATTTTGCAAAATGAAGGAAATCAGTAGCGCAATCTAGCATGACAGCAACTATATAAATTCATAAAAACAGTCAGTTAACAATTGAAATATTGTAAGTAATTTCAATAATAGTTCCAATGGTAAAGAACCATGGTGTCCAGATGTGAATATAAGAAGAAAACACCTCAAGATCCACCACCGATGTGTGTTCACACTCCCACACGTTTTCTGCCTTTTCCATGAGAATGGAAGGCAATACTTTCTGGTGAGTGACCATAGTAGTGGGAGTGTGAACACACATCGGTGGTGGATCTTGAGGTGTTTTCCTCTTATATTCACATCGGGATACCATGGTTCCTTACCAATTGAACTATTATTGAAACCACTTACAATATTTCAATTGATGACTGACTTTTTTAATGGACTGTTTTCATTAATTTAAATAGTTGCTCTCATGCTAGATTGAGCTACTGATTTCCTTTATGTATGTTATTATCGTATTACCATATATTATTTTTATTTTTTGTACACCTATTCACTGAGGATCTGATTACATTAACAGCGCGGCATCATCATGGTTTTATTTTCATTGGTGGATATACCTTCTGTCAGCCTCAAGTGGCATTGCAGTGAAAAGCCTTGTACACACGATGAGAATATCGGACTAATGATCGTCCGTTTTATTTTTTTTGCATGCTAGTCCCATATGGAAAACAAAGAGGTTACTCAACTTACAAAAATTCTCATACGACAGAATACAACTTGGGAAGTGATGTAATGTATTCTTTCGTTTCCGAGCATGCATATTCTTGTCCTTCCAATTTTTTCCGATGAAAACTGTACAAAATTCATATGATCTGGTATCGTACAAGAAACATTTTTTATGCGATGCATACTAGCACATTATGCCTTTACTTTCCAGATAAGAAAATACAAACTATAGACATTACTTCCTCTTTAATAAGGTCACATACACTGTTATTTTGCAAGGGAATTTTTTCTTAGCTTAGTGAACAAGGTGAAGCTCTTCCGACTTCTATCATCCAATCATGTGCAAGCAAAAATAAGATATTTTTAAAATATTCCTTGAACCCAAATGGATATTCTTTGCAAAGTGAATTTTCACCATATTCACAAAGAAAAAGTTAAATTTCAATGTGAAAATTCCCTTGCAAAGTTAACAGCCTATTTTCCATTAGTAAATCAACCCCAAAGATTTTTTAAGAAGATATTTAATTGGATCACAAATTTATTGTTCACATTTGTCTATATGTGTATTATATTTATTTTATAATTCTGTGGAGCACGGGTGATTGTTTTATTTATGCTAAGCACTACAGTGTTTAAAGTAAGCGGCATAACTGATACTGTTGTGTGGGGACGAGAATAAATAGTAGTACATTTGGTGGAGAATAGATGGAACCATTATTTTAGGGTAAAGAGATGTTGGTAATGCTCTGCTGGAAGAGAGCTAATGGATTTTATGTATTATTACCTCCTTATCTTAAGTCTGCTGGAAGTCAAGTTCAGTAATTGCAGTCCATTAGCTATATGATAAACAACTTTTTTATTCTAAGAACTAAAGTACCGTAGCTTGTGACTTCTCAGCCTCCTCTGGCAAAAGTTCAAATTTATTCTGTGATTTTCCTGTTTTATAAAGGCTCTATAATAATATTTCTGGTACACAGTAAAAGTTATTTTTTAAATTTAGCGTTTCGCTCTGTCCCTCAGAGCTTAATCATGGGCCCATCCCCATGAATAAACTCCAAGGGGCAGAGCGAAACGCATTGGGGGCGTAGCCTGGCCAGAGCCCAGGCTAAGGCTACTGTTCATTCTCTTACTACAGGATAGACATTGCCCTTGCTATATTGGCGATCTGTTCCTGGTCACAACTCTTAGCGTTCGGCTATTGACTTATACCTCTAGCCTGAGCGGCACCCATGCCTTTACTTTTTTTTTACATTTGTTATTCTTTTGTTTGGCTCCATTTGTTCCAGCAGCATGGAACTAAAAAAGTTTTTCTTCTCGTCTCTAAAGTAAGTACCCAGTGACAGCGGTTTGTAAGTGGGAGCTTTCTTCCCACTGACCATCAATATAGGGGAATTCTTCCCACTTACCAATATAAAGGGGCAACTTTCTTACTAACAGTCAGCATAAAGGGTTCTTTTCCACACTGACCACCAAACATACAGGGGTCCTTCTCTTACTGACCATCAATGTAATGGGATCCTTCTCCCACTGACTACCAATCTAAGAGGGCACCTCTTCAACTCACCACCAATCTCATTCTCTATTGGCCACCAACAGCAAATACAAAGGGAGCACTTTTGGATTTTCACTGTCTGCATTTCTTGCTTGCCCAATTTTATTATTCTATTCCTTTATGATCAACTCACTGCTACTGCTAATGTACCATGCACTGTAGATGTAAACAGTTTTTGGCAAGTGTTCTCTGAAACTTGAAAACTATTTTAAGAGTTCCTCCCTTGTATTTAGAGTTAAAAAGGCTGATTTAGATGTTATATGCACCCAGGTAGCCATTGGTATATGTTGGTCCAGCCTGTGAGTTGGGAATTGCATCATACCTAACAGCAGGATCTCTTAAAATGGTTTTAGAAAGAAGTCTGTTAATGTTTGTCCAGAGAGAAGAAACCATTCTACTGGACCACCAAATATGCAACTCATTGCCAACTTCTTTTTTTTTTTTTCCATCAAAATAGTTTATTAAAGAGTAAGAAAAAGGGAAGTTTACAAACATTTGCTCTAATGAGCGCATGAAAATATAACACAAAAGTTTTCTTTTTTTGTTTTTTTCTCTTTTGGTTTACAAATATGTACCAGCAACATGTTGTATACTGACAAGTCAAGTATAAAAGACCATAGCAAGGGACACTTATAGTGTCCATTAGGGTAATAATTAGAGTATTGATAGCCATACTTATACAGGAGTGGAGCAGCCCGACTCGCCCATAGGGTCGATCACAGTCGGGCTCTCCAACACATCAGAACCAGCAGGGCAAGGAGAAAGAAGAACAAGAAAGGAAGACAGGCAGAAGAGAGAGAGAAAGAAAAAAAAAAGGGGGGGAAGAGGGAGAGGACCGGGTGGTGAAAAGGAATGGGGGGAAGGTCCGAGAGGGACAGGGGGAAAATTATAGGAGTGTACAAAAGCAGAGGGGAAAAGAGGAAAGGTGTGGGAGGAGACGCCCCAGCCCCTCCCCCCGGAGCGCCCTGATCCACCAGCCATGCGGAGCAGTCCAGCCTATTCAGGTGGGACAGTCCCCATCACCTCCATGTACGACAGGGAGGATTTAAAAGCAGACCAGCACAACCAAGTGGCATGAAATTTGTGTATTCTATCCTGGGATGTGAAAATTAGTTCCTCCATCT
This sequence comes from Pelophylax lessonae, assembly GCF_965119305.1. Classification (NCBI taxonomy): domain Eukaryota; kingdom Metazoa; phylum Chordata; class Amphibia; order Anura; family Ranidae; genus Pelophylax; species Pelophylax lessonae. The sequence goes on along the minus strand of NC_138771.1, from coordinate 462,849,505 downwards.
CCTCCGTTTTATTAATTCTAGAGAACCATTCCGTCGGAGTTGGAACGGGCGTAGATTTCCAATGTATGGGAATGCACATCCTGGCAGCGTTAGCCATGTGCATAGCTAAGGACTTGAGGTAGTGGCGTTTGGGCAGGGACGTATGGTGAAGCAAGTATTGGGCAGGTGTGAAGTCCAGGGTGTAGGAGGTGACTCGGCAAGTGATCTCGTGGACCACATTCCAGAAAGGCTGAAGGAGGCGACAGCTCCACCATATGTGCAATAGAGACCCATCCTCTTGATTGCACCACCAGCAGAGTTTGGAGCAGCTGGGATAAAACCTGTGGAGAAGTGTAGGGGTCCTATACCACCTTCTCCGTATTTTGTATGAGTTTTCCTGGACAGAGGTGTTAAGGGAACTCTTGTGTATGTATTCATGGACGGTTTCCCAGTCCTCATTAGTGAGGGAAATCTGCAAGTCAGATTCCCAAGCCTTGCGGGCCGTATCCTCAGGGTGCTGGGAATCCGCCAAGAGAATTGCGTAAATGTATGGTATAGTATGGGATTGTGGTGACCGTCTGGTACACAAAGCCTCAAATGGGGAGAGCTCTCTTGTCCACTGGCCCGCCATGGGTGGAGAGGCAAGGAAGTGGTGTAGCTGTCTGTACGACCAGGAGGGGAAAGAACGTGTAAGACCTGGCAGCTAGTTGTGGCAAAGAAAGTAGCCTTCCCCTTTTGTATGAAGGAGCGCACTTCCAGACTTTCATTCGGGAATTCTTCCCGCAGGATGGAGCTAGACAGACCCGGAGGGAAGGCAGGATTGTTGCGGACAGGGGTAAGGGGGCCATGTAGCGATGATAGTGAGGAACTTCTTTTTTTTTAATGCGAGAATTGATTTAACAAAAAGGGTAATCACAACATTTGGCCAATAACATAGCATATAAGAATAACAGTGTACAGTTTATTAGAACAGTTTGAGAAGTAACTAGCAGTGCTGGGTCTAGGGGTGAACCTTAGTAAGCACTAACCTTAGTGGATAACAGTCGGGTTAACAATTAGTAGGTAGAAGGAAGGGGCAAAGCCTAAGTCATTAGACTTTAAAGCATATTTCAATTTAAGTGGAGGGTAAGATGTCAATTAGGGGGTTGTTGGTTAGCAGTTTAGTCTGGTACCATTCGGTAAATTGAAAGAATTGTACTATGGTGTAATGAGTATCTACTGGCGAGGTTTGCATGAAAGACTTCCAAACAGCAAAGAATTTTTTGGACTTGCGATTCCTTGCATCATTGCCAACTTTTTATGGTTGAAGGTGTAGGACTAAGTACGAATAATCCATTAATACTCTCTTTCATAAGACTTGCTTTCTTCTTGCCACTCTTCCATGAATGCCTGATTTGTGGAGTGCACGACTAATAGTTTTCCTGTGGACAGATTCTGCCATCTGAGCTGTAGGTCTCTGCAGGTCCTCAAGAGTTACTATGGACCTCTTGGCTGCTTCTCTGATTAATGCCCTCCTTGTCCGGCCTGTCAGTTTAGGTGGACGGCCATGTGTCGGTAGGTTTGCAGTTGTACCGTACTCTTTCCATTTTCAGGTGATGGATTGAACAGTGCTCTGTGAGATGTTCAAAGCTTGTTTTTTTTTAACCTAACCCTGCTTTAAACTTCCCTACAACTTTATCCTTGATCTGTCTGGCGTCTTCCTTGTCCTTCATTATGCTGTTTGTTCACTAAGGTTCTCTAACAGACCTCTGAGGGCTTCACAGAACAGCTGTATGTATACTGAGATTAAATTACACACAGGTGGACTCTATTTACGAATTAGGTGATTTCTGAAGGCAATCGGTTCCACTAGATTTTAGTTAGGGGGCTGAATACAAATGCACGCCACACTTTTCAGATATTTATTTGTAAATATTTTTAAAAACCATTTATCATTTTCCTTCCACTTCACAATTATGTGCCACTTTGTGTTGGTCTATCACACAAAATTCCAATAAAATTAATTTACGTTTTTGGGTGTAACATGACAAAATGTGCAAAACTTAAACGGGTGTGAATATCTTTTCAAGGGACTGTACGTTTTCATACTAAGTGCATGCATTCTAAGTAATGTCAGTATATCTACACCTCAAGCATGGTCTGAATTTGCCACTAACTATAAAAGGTTCTGTAGTCTCTTCTACGGCCAGGATAATACAATTGAAAATATTCCACCATAGTCATCTTTCAGGCTGTGTAAAATGGGCTTACGCCGTGGTAAAATCTGATTTTTTTTAGTGGATGTGGGGAGTTGCTTAACTCCTTTAAATCTACTGTCTTGGGACTGTCCAATATCCTGCACCCCAATATCCTAATAAATGTTTAATGGGTATTTTTGGTGATTTTTTTCAACCTTTTTTAAGCCAAGGCATCCTTTAGAACTGTGCACAGTCCCAGGACACACCAGTCTGAGGGCTCGTTTACACCAGGAGGTGCTTCCAAGCACATGCTTTTTTGCATTTTTTTTTTTTATTGAGCGCAAACATACACGCTTTTGCCTGATGTGTGGGGGTTTCATTAAGAAATAATGGCACCCACATGCAACTGCAAAAGGCAGCACATTTTTGTGCGGTACACGAAAATGTGTGATTTTGCATGCTACCTCACTGCGCTTGGTGTGAAGAAGACCTAAAATGTAGTCTGTGTGGCAGAGTTCAGTGATCTTATACTGTAACTCTCCTACCGCCAAGTTCCTCCTAGCACCCCCTCCCCCAAATTCCCTTGTAAAGCACAAATCCCCCACCCTAGCACAGCCCCCCCATTCCTAATCTCCTACCACAACCCCTACCCCCGAAACCCCTCTCCTAGCACAAACCCCCCTGTTCCCGACTAACACAAACCCCGCTCCAACCCCTCCAATCACCTCTGTGATTTCACAGCTATGCGAACTATTGCCAGCAAAGCAGAAAACTGTAGTGCCGCCCGACATGTCCTTAACCACTTAAGCCCGGAGGATTTGGCTGCCCAAAGACCAGGCCCTATTTTGCGATTCGGCACTGCTTGACTTAAACGGACAATTGAGCGGTCGTGCGATGCTGTACCTAAATGAAATTGACAACCCTTTTTTCCCCACAAACAGAGCTTTCTTTTGGTGGTATTTGATCACCTGTGCGATTTTTACTTTTTGCGCTATAAACAAAAAAAGAGCAACAATTTTGAAAAAATTAATATTTTTCACATTTTTTTATATGAAATCCCTCCCCAAACAAATGTAAAAATCTAAATTTTTTTAACATTTTAGGCCAATTTGTTTTCTGCTAAATATGTTTGGTAAAAAAAAAATCGCAATAAGCGTATTTTGATTGGTTTGCACAAAAGTTATTGCGTTTACTAACTAAGGGAAAGATTTTTGTCTTTTTTTTTTAACGAGTAATGGAGGTGATCTGCGATTTTTTTGCGGGACTGCGGAGGACAGATCGGACCCTTGACTGATATTTTTGACACTTTTGGGGGTGCTATACATCTGCACGGTTACTGTAAAAATGACACTGGCAGGGAAGGGGTTAACTTTATTGGTGATGCAGGGGTTAAGTGTGTCCATAGGGGCGTGCTTCTAACTGTAAAGGGGTGTGGCTAGTGATGTAACAACAGAGATATACGATCCTACATAGCAGGATTGTATGATCTCTGCAGTTACATCAGGGAGAATGACAGGCGGCTTTGTTTACATCAGCCGCCTGCCTTTCTCCCTCTGCACCGGGAGATTGCGAGTGACCGGCAGACATCGGGTCCGCCGGTCACACGCACGGACATGTTAGAGAACGAGCGGGGGCGGGAGCGCGCCCCCGGCGGTGCACGCTCGCCCCCTAGAGGCTCTCAGGCTAGCGACGTAGTACTACGTCACTTTGCCTGTACGGGGCTGACTGCCGCAGTAAATATACTGTGGGCGGTCAGCAAGTGGTTAACAACCGATGAAGTCATTGGTGGGTAGGACACGGGCGGCCGACCCACACAGCTTTCTGCTTTGCAGGCAATAGTTCACATAGCGGTTGTAGGGAGGAGGAGGAGAGAGTGGTGCGGGCTGAGCTCTCTCTCCCCTCCAAGAGTCACAGCCCACAGGAGTAGCGCTCAGACCGAGACGTGGCCGCGGCACCCCTGCGGACTCTTTGTAGTAATCCGGTTAAAAACCCTGATCTAACTTCATCCGAATATGTAAAACGTTTGCTACGTAGTTTGTATTTTTTTACTTAAAGAAAAAACACTCCTATCCTGGAAAGGAACGGTACGCCCTATATTGCCCACTCGGCCTAAATTGATTCCTTTGTACAAGCTTACTTATTTTTGAAATCAGAAAAAAGCCTGCTCTTTTTGTAACAATTTGGGGTAAATGGATATTAGCACGCTTACATTGGCATCTCTTACTCCAGGATATTAGTATTCACCTTGTGAGGTTTTATTCTACATTGAGCACTATTTCCTACCGAGTTTGAAATACCCACTTCTTTGTCGTTTCCACTCACATGCTGTGTGTTAGTAAGCCATGGGAGGCAACTTGTATTGTTTTGTAGTTTGTACTTTTTTTTTTTGGGGGGGGGGGTTTCAATGAACTCAAAAACATATCTTTACAAAATGTCAGTATATCACAGGTTTTTATTCCCTCTCATAGTCCTCCGGTTGGCAGTGCCTCTGCTTTTCTCTCCGAAAATAGAGAGCTATCTTTAATCAGACATTATGCATAGTCAGTATCTACTTCTTGGACTGAGCTCAGAGATGACACAATAATGTAAATCCTGATTTCTGTACAGTTCTTGGCAGCATTTAGATATCTAAAAAGGATCAGCTCCTGTTGCAGCCTACAAAGTTACAATGTATAGTCTGATCACTGGGGAAAAGGATACTGTTGAAATGCTTCTCCTGCCTGCAGCAGCCTATCACCTCAGTGAAGGCAAAAATCACTGGCTATAGCTTAACCACTTTACCACCGGAGGATTTTGCTGTCTTACGTCTGGGCCACTTTTTGCGATTCGGCACTGTGCGAATTTAACTGACAATTGCGCGGTCATGCAATGCCGTACCCAAACAAAATTTACGTCCTTTTTTTCCCACAAACAGAGCTTTCTTTTGGTGGTATTTGATCACCTGTGCGATTTTTACTTTTTGCGCTATAAACAAAAAAAGAGCGACAATTTTGAAAAAATAACAATATTTTTCACATTTTTTTTATATGAAATTCCCCCCCCCAAAAAATGTAAAAATCTAAATTTTTTATAATTTTAGGCCAATTTGTTTTCTGCTACATATTTTTGGTAAAAAAAAAAATCGCAATAAGCGTATTTTGATTGGTTTGCGCAAAAGTTATTGTGTTTACTAACTAAGGGAAAGATTTCTGTCGTTTTTGGTGTTTTTTTTTTTAAACGAGTAATGGCGGCGATCTGCGATTTTTTTTGTGGGACTGCGACATTGCGGCGGAAACAGATTGGACCCTTGACTGACATTTTTGACACTTTTGGGGGTACCAGTGACATTACTACAGTAATCAGTGCTATAAATATGCACTGTTACTGTAAAAATTACACTGGCAGGGAAGGGGTTAATTTTATTTGAGAGGGAGGGGTTAATGTATGCCTGGTGCTTACTGACATGTGTGGGGGGAGGTGACTGAGTGACACAGGGACAGATCGCAGGTACAGTGATTACCGCCGCTCCTCCCCTGGCCCGACTCGAGAGAGGGGAATGTCTGGTGACGTAGGTCTACGTCGCCAGACGTTATCGAGCCACTTTGCCGCAGCAGAGCTCTAGTGAGCAGTGGTAAAGTGGTTAAGGTCTAATTTTTAAAGACAAAAGGCAAAGCTTTTGCGAAAAAAAAAAAAAAACACAAATGACTGTTGACATACAATTCATGCAGACTTGTAAAGTTACTGGTAGGCTTATGTAAAGCTTTGCATCCATTGCAGGGCTCTCTGTTCATTTCAATAGGAGGAAACTTTCCAACCCCTGAAAGACCCACCACTTCACTACTCAATTAGAATCCAACTCAATGAATCCCTAGGAATGGTGGTGCCACCCTTATTCCTACCAAGGGACAGAACAGTATTTATTGGCTCAATATTTCCAACGCCACCAGTTAGGTCACCTGCACTGTACCCAAAGCAGTTCAGCTGCAGTCTAAACTTCTCATCGACAAAAAAATCACCTGGACAAGCCCAAAAATGTACAGACAGACTCATGACCACACCACGCTTTAGGAAATCTTTGTAAAATTTATTTAATTTAAATACATTACAAAATAAGTCTTCTTTCAGCCTTTAAAAACCTAGCAATGCATTACGTCAGAAAAGTCATCAAGGATTATCCAAGCCACTAAGGTTAAAGTGCTAAAATCACCCACCCTCACCGATCAGAAGGAAAAGTTCCTAAAATTAGAGGAATTATACATAGGATTTAAGATTGTCTTTTGTAGAAATGGTAAAAAAAAGAAGATATTTCCTCTTCAAGAACCACAGCAGGCTCAGACAATCTATGACATAACAGTGGGATAAAGAGAACCTGTTACCTTGCAGAGATATAATACTTCAAAGGAGGATTTCATGTATGGGTACATTTTTTTTTTTGGTGAAAGTTAAAATAGAGTATTCAAGAGTTTAAATCGGAGTTCCATCCTTTTCACTTACCTCTCCAACGGTCCAGCGATGCGGCCGCCCGAAGCCTCGATCCTCTTCCCTCTGGTCTCGGCGGCGCCGGCATCACTGCTGTGGGCACCTGGCTGTGACAGTTTGCGGCTTCACAGCCGGGTACACACTGCGCATGCGCGAGTCGCGCTGCGCGAGTCGCGCTGCGCGTCTTGATTGGCCGGCAATCTTCTGGGACCTCTGACATGTCCCAGAAGATTGCAGGGAGGGAGGGGGAGAGGAGAACTTCCGTTCAGGGCGCCGCGGCGCTCCGAGCGGAAGTGGGAGCGGGTACCTGTCAAAACTAGGTACCCGCTCCCCCCCCAAAAAAATGACATGCCAAATGTGGCATGTCAGGGGGTTAGAATACTCCGCTTTAATGAAAGAGTTTAATCAACGGCTTAAATTAATTATTTGTTCTGATATTTTGAGACGCTGGTGTAAAGACAATTGAAGGCCTAAAAAGATTATTGGACTGGGCAAATAAGGACAGAAAAGATCAAATAAATCTGACTGCCTCCCTTGAAGTGTAACTACACTTTTAGATAGTTAAATCCCAACTGACACCCCCATGCTAACTATACCACCTTGATCTTACTATTGATAAGTGGGTTGGCTGGTCCAGAAGCCATAGCCTAAGCTTTATTCCTCTTCTCAATGGCCAGTGGCATCACAGTACTGTGCAGGCGACTTTTCTCTCTAAGACCTCATAGAAAAAGCTTGCAGAGAGATTGCTATACACATAGGGCCTATGGAGAACAGGCTGTGCAGTATTGCATAGCTCGGTGGCTGCTAAGAAAAACATTGAAGCTTCGCTCAACATCAGCTGCAGTTCTAGACCATCTCACTTGTTGAGCGAAGGTAAGTACAAAGCAGTATAGTCACCACTGGGAAGGGTTAATTAGGATTCAATCCTAATGGCAGCCAAAACCTTTAATTTTGTTTTGGACAAAGTGGGGGAGGGTTAGCGTTTTTTTAATTTTTTTTATTGAATCTGTCCCCCTGATTGAGAGATTGCCCTCAATTTCTGTCAAGATAGGAATTGAAGTGAAATCTCAACAGACACACAAAAACAAATCACATTTTTAGTAAATCAAGGAAGGGTTAGCTCTTCTGAGAAGGTTATTATGAAACGATACTTCCTGTCCCAAAAACAAATGCACCTTCCTATTTCTTTTACTGGCACCACAGGGACAGGAAGGGAGGGTAGTATCCTGCCAATGGTGTCACATATAGAAATAAAAACTTGACAGAAACTTTACTCTTCCCTAAACTGGAGTTAGGCTTTTAAAGCTATTTAAAATGACCATTTAAGAGTTACCTCTGTAGCCCTTATTTTTCTTTTAATAGGCTTCCCAGAAAAACAGTTCATCTAATCACGTCCTTTGAAGCTGAACTTTAGACATAAGGCCCCTTTCACACATACGGGCCGTTTGACTGTTTTTCATCCATCCGTTGACAGACATCAATGCATTCCTATGGAAAAACGGATGTAAATGGATGATCATTCATTTACATCCATTTCCATCGGCTTCTGCCAACATCTGTTTTTTTTTTTGAACGGATGAAAGCCCTATTTTTTGATACCGTTAAAAAACAGATCGGACGAAAAACAAATGAAAATCGGATGACAAAGGATGAAAAACGGATGAAAAACTGATGACAAAGGATGAAAAACTGATGACAAAGGATGAAAAACGGATGAAAAACTGATGACAAAGGATGAAAAAACTGATGTGTGAAAGGGGCCTAAAAAACACACTATAATGCAGCTCTTTATTGAGGTCTTTGGATGTATTTTTTAATGAAAGAAGTGTTGAGTACCTGAATCCTGAATTTGTATTAGCCTTGCAGTCTCTGTACAGCACAGCTTAGACTGGGGAGGAAGAAGCAGCACATGGGGGCCTGTCAATTGGGTTGCATTGCACGGAACAAGCTGATAGGAGGAGAGCTCTGCTGATTCTGCTTTGTCCAATCATGGGCTGGGTGGAGGCAAGACTTTCTAAGTTTCTAGATAGCACAGTCCCCTTGAAGAAGACCGTCAGTAGGTCGAAACGCGTCGGAGCTAATGCCCATCCACCACCAAGTGTTTGGGGTGTTATGTTGCATTTATCTTGCTACGATCATTATGCAATCCTACTAACATGTATCAACAATCAGGAGCTCATAACATACTTCCCGTTTAAGGGTTGTTTTTAACATGTATATATACTTATTTTTTGTCACTTTTTCTACTTTTTTGCCTAAATAAAGAAAACTTTTTATATATCTTTTTTGAAATCTTTATTCCAAGATTTGGTTAAATTTGCTGCCTAAAAACCCGTTGGGGGTTGATACCTCCGGTATCTCCTGTTCCTAGACTTTCTAAGTGTTAGTAAACTAAAACAGAAAAAATTAGGTTCTGCCTTTCCAGACATGGCTATGCTGCGTGGCACTGCCAAGACTAGATGGACAGAAATACGAATCCTTTAGCAGGTAGATATATAACCAGGAATGAGGTGTCTCCTGAAATTGCCACCATCCCTAAGCAAAAAGAGACACAGAGGTTGCCCCAACTGGGTTTTGATGGCAATTAGCTACAACTGTGTTATAAAATATTAACATTTTATTATATAATAAATAATATTAAAGAAAGATTTTTATGTTTTATAACACGGTTGTAGCTAATTGCCCAACAGCTCCCATATATGTCTAAATAAACATTCCTAGGTTTATTTAGCCATTTCCCTGGAGTTCAGCTTAAGGCTTGTTGCAGATGTGACTTGGGTCACACAGAATTGGCATGACAATGAAAATGACATTATTTTCAGTGATGCCAGTTCACATCAATGCAGCTCAGCATGGCACGATTTTGGAAAAGGTTCCTGTACTACTTTGTTGCAATTTCGGCCACACAGAATATGTAAGTCACTTCAAAGTAGCATCAAAGCAGCATCTAGGGTGCACTACATAATCGCACTGAAAGTCAGATCCAAACTGGATTATAGCAGTGTGAACCTAGCCTAAACCAAACCGCCTAGGAGTAGGCAAAAAATGGGAAGCAGAGCTTAAAGCAGAACTTCAGTCTCTCAATCAACACTGACTTTTTAAAATCCTTATGTTTCTAGCATTAGTAAATACATGGGAAAAATATATCCTATTTACTTGTTTTAAACTTTTTTTTCAGTTACTTCCTGGTTTCCGGACCTAGGCAAATTATGTCATACATTCCTGGAGGGGAGGAGGGGGGTTTCTCAGCTAAGCACACCCTCCTGTCTTGCATGCCTGAGTTAAGAGCAGATGGATTCCAGGAAATAAATGCTACATGAATCATTTGCTGCCCTTACTCAAGATGGCCACAGCTAGAAATACTAGGAGAGAGTTTTTCAAAGTGATTTTTCAGCAAAATAAAGTATACATGGATGGATGGGGGAGTTTGCTTTGACTATTAAAAATGAAATAAATAGTGTTTTTGGTTTGTGGTGCTCAGATGCAGTGTAGTTCTGCTTTAAATTGAAAAGGGAAGAACTTATCTTTAAAAACACACTAAAAGTATTACATTTATTTTTAAAAAGCAAAGCGTTCCTTCCTTACTATCTCCTCTACATTATTATGTCTACTACAAGGTAACAGGTCCATTCTGAGTAGCACCCGATAGATTAGCCAGGGCTACACATTTTTAGCTGCATTAAAGCGACCTCTATAAGGCTCACACATTTTCTAGGATACAGAAATACTTGTCATTTTCTCTTCCACTGGCAAGTAGTAAAAGGTAAACGTTGTCACGACATTATCAATACTGTACATGTGATTTTTGGCAATTTCATTTTCACATACCCGAAACAGAGTATAATACATTATTAAAAGTTGAGGCTTTGGGAAAATAACATTAAGTACAGAATACGAAAAAAGTAAATCAAGAAAATGAAAGGGTCAGTTCATATGGGTGTGCCATTTCTGTTCTAGGTAGGTAATAAGAAGAGTCACATATTGGTTTTCATGTTCTTAAGGTTCCATGGCTTGCAGATCCCTGCAGCTGGGTTTTCAGATCTCTACGTCCCCCCCCCAAAAAAGTAGAGCCAGAACAAAATGATCTTTGTTGGCTTTTTAAATATATTTTACATTACAGAATGGAGCTTTTAAAGTAAACTTGTTCAACCCAACAGCTGAATGAGAACAGACATTTGATCCATAGATTCCCCATCCACACTAGGCAGCATGAATGAAGGAATCCCCTGTTGCTGGCTACTGTATTTTCACAGTCCATACCCATGGCTGTTGGCATCCTGGAATAGTAACTGCAGCTGATTGGCAGCGGTTACTGTTTGGCTGCTTTTTTTCTATCGGTCTCCTTTAATTTCTCATTTGATATTTTTTTACGAGCCAGGTGGTTCTTCTGATTTTCAGGAGTCAATTGAAATTTGAGCCGTGTACGCTCAGCTTAATGCTTTACCAGTAGGGATAAGTTTGAATATGTTTGGAATAGGATTCAAATTGACATTTTGAGCCCACCAGGTAGTTGTCAACTGTACCGGCCAATCATCTGAGGCCGGGGTATTCCCCATCCCACAGCTGCATTAATACAAGGGGTGTGTATACATGTGGCTGCAGGGTGGGAAATGTTCGGCCAGAGAGGATTGTACCATACAGGTAACCACTTCTTGGTGCCCAAGATATTACTATTCACCAGTAGCAGGAGAAAAGCTTCCACCCAAACTAAAGCTGCAAGAGTACTCATTAAAAAATCTCAACCCTCCCTCACAACCTTAATCTGGCATTTCCATGATTCATGTTAAACAAGTGCAGAGTCGCTGTCTGATCAGATAAAAAAAAATAGCAGCTGGCAAATGTTTATCAAGAGAGATAAATAGAAACATTGTATCATTTGGTTCTTTTAGATCAAAGGGATGAACTTCTGCAAATGAGGTCAGTTTAACCATCTAAAGACTAAGCCTTTTTCTGACCCTTGTTACCTAAAAAAAAAAAATCAGTATTTTACTTAGAACCCCCAAACGTTTTATATATATAATGTTTGCGGGTTCTAAGTAAATATATATATATTTAGCAGAGACCCTAGAGAATAAAATGGCGGTCGTTGCAATATTTTATGTCACACTGTATTTGCGCAGAAGTCTTTAAACGCAATTTTTTGGAAAAAAATAAACTTCTAAGAATTAAAAAAAAAAAAACTAAACAGTAAAGTTAGCCCAATTTTTTGTACAATGTGAAAGAGAATGTTACGCCGAGAATCGTGATCTTTAATCTAAGCAAAAGTAATGTGATATTTATTTTGTCCAGAATCGTGCAGCTCTAACCCAAAGCTGAATAAATGTGGGTGGACTGTTTCTTCTTTAATCATTCTTATGAAGTCCCAGCTACCAATAGGATGGTTAACATAGTTCAAAAAAATATAACAATAGAAGATTTGTTGGCTATACATGGCCTACTTTCCAGCTGTTCCAATGAAGATATGTCTGTCATTTACAAAAAAGTCTATACCGATACAGGTTGCAAAAGAACTTGTGTGTAAGAAATTGAAATATGAAGTATGAGTTTTTTAAATTGTTCAGTTCAGAAATTTCTGATGTTCTAGATGCTATATCTGTACAGGTAGGGGTTGCTGTTCTACCTACAGCCAATTGCTGACATGGTAAACATGAAGGGGAGTCTTGACATCTGAAGACGAAACCTCTTTAGCTGCAAGCATAGTAAAGCATGTGTTGCTTGCATCTACTATTCTACAGATTCTCTTTTTTTTCTCTATCAGATCTGAAAAAAAAGATGAAATCTGATAGATTTGCAATGCGCAACAAAGTTGCAAATATATGAAAGGAATTGGTCTACCAACCCGCACAATTGTTTCAAAGGGCCCACTCTGACACAGCATTACATACAGTGTCAGATTCCATATGTGTCACTCTGACACCCTAACAGTGTCAGAACAATTACCATGTCATATGACATTTCCTAAGCATACCAAATTCTGAGGCTTCACTCATTGTTTTTAAGCCCACCCCTCTGTCTGATCTTTGTGGCTAGTCCAGGGCACTGGACCACCTAAACATACAAATGGAGAAAATGTAGGGTCCAGAATTCCAGTCTCTTGAAGACAATTCACTCATAAATATGGCTCATAAATATGTCTTTGTGCTCCTTATACAGAACAGACCCTCCTATTTCTAAAAGTTGTTTTACATTTTTTTTTTGTGTATAGAGCAGGGAATAGTAAAAACTCTAGTCATGTTTTTTTTTTTTTTTTAATCTATGTTTTTTTGGGGAAATTTCCCTTCACTTCCTGTCGTGTAACCACAACAGGAAGTGAAAGAAAAGCTCTCCAAAGTTAAGAAAAATCTCCTTTTAGACTGCTGTCACGGCAACAAGTGTCCTCTTTGGATGATTTCCCCCCTATTCCCATTATTAGAGTGACAACATTTTGCATTTTCTCATCATTTTCCCAGTGATATTTTACCGTGACAAATCAAGGGGTTGAATCTCCCTAGCCAGCACACAGAATATTATTTAAAAAAAAAATAAAAAATTAGGTTCTAAGCCTTGCCTACTCTATCCACAACAATAAAAAGAGAGCTATACGTTATCTATGCAGGGCAAAGCAACAGTTTAAAGTTAAAGCCTGCCCCCACCGCAGCTTATGCTTGCCTTGCCATATGCTTACCCAGCCATGTGAAAGCGTCCCATTAAATTTATTCCAGGTTAGATTATAATTGGCTGTTCTAGGATGCATGGGCTCTTTTGTAACCTGTGCAGTTTATAAATCTACATCAATACATTACAAGTTAAAGGACAGAAGTGTATATACAGTAACAAGACATACACTATGCATTGTGCTGTGGTCTCCAGGATTAAGAGGTAGGTAGAAGGTTATGTAGAAACACAGTTTCAGACCTCACAACATAAGCATATTATGCAAGAATATAACTTCAGTAGCACATACTTGATATGCTTAAGCAATATTTTTTTTTTTTTTTCAATTTATCTCTTTTTATTCAGGAATTCACATGGTTATACATAACATTTTCAACATATACATCTTTTTCATAATATATATCATAATATATAACATCTCTATCTGCTATTTTCCTAAAACATTTTTCTTTCCTCCCCCCCCCCTTCCCTCCCCTCCCTCCCACCCAACACGACAGAGAAAAAAAAAAAAAAAAAAAAAAAAAAAAAAAAAAAAAAAAAAAAAAAAAAAAAACCAAAAGAACTTATTGTAATAAACAGAGATGGGGGGATACTCTCTTTTGCTATCTCACTTTCCTTCTCATTTTATTTTGTGAAGTATCGTTTCCCTTCTTCAGAGCATATCCAGTGGTTCCACAGTTCCCAAATTTTTCTATGTTTCTCCTGTCTATTTTGTGCCGCTGCAATCAATTCTTCCAATCTCCTGTTATCTTCTATCCTTCGTATCCACTCGGACACTAAGGGAGGTTGTGTTTTTTTCCAGGCCCCTGGAATGCATGCCTTTGCTGCATTTATCAAATGAGGAATTATGGATCTTTCATATTTTTTTGCTGGAATATCCGATAGGTTTAATAGGAGAAAAGACGGATTCTCCTCTAATTCGTGTTCTACAAATTTCTGAACTATATCCTTCACCCCTGTCCAGTAAGTTTTTATTTTAGAGCAGGACCAAAAGATATGGTACAAGGTTCCCACTTCCGTCCCGCATCTCCAACATAGATTAGATTCATTTGGGAACCATCTATGTAATTTCTCAGGCGTGACATACCATCTTGTTACCAACTTATAGTTCGACTCTTGTATTCTGGTACATCTAGATGACCCTAGTGCAAACCTTAATATCCTCTGGATCTGCTCCCCTGTAAACCTACAGTTCAAGTCCTCCTCCCACCTCCTTACCCATGGCAAATCCGGTTGTTCCTCCGGGTTTGTCAATAGGCCATATGCAATTGACAGAGTACGTGAGAGATTTCCTGGCTTTACACAAGCTTGCTCGAATCTCGTTAGTGGTCTATCAAAATCCTCTGGTCCCGGTATAGAGACCAGAAAATGATGTAGTTGGACAGCTTGCCAAAAAGGCACCTTATATAGTCCCTCCCCTTCAGTCAATCTGGTCATCGAAGGCCATTTTTTTTGTGTTAAGAAAGACGATGCCTGTTCCTGCTCCCTTTCCCTTAGCATTACAAATTGTCTTTGATCTAGTCCCGGAGGGAATCGGGGGTTACCTAATATTGGAAGCAAGGGGGATCTATCTGTCGTTAGTTTATTAAATACATTTGGTCTCGTGCAGATCCGTAAAGTATTTCCAATTATTAAGTGATGTTTTAATCTTTTCGGGAGGTCCTGGTAGCACCATATCGCTCTTTTCAGGTTTACTTCTGTTTGTGCTTGTTCCAGGATCACCCAAAGTTTAGTCTCTGAGTGATGCCACCAGTCCAAGATCCTACTTATTTGAGCTGCCTGGTAATATGCTCGTACGTCCGGCAGGGCTAGACCCCCCTTTTTTTTAGGCAAAGTTAAAATTTCCCGTGCTATTCTTGGTTTTTTGTTTGACCAGATATATTTCACAAGCAATGAGTGTATAACCTTGAAAAATCTACCTGGTATCTTCACCGGTAGTGCTCGGAAAAGATATACAAATTTTGGCAATATTATCATCTTCAATAAATTACATTTACCAAACCACGATTGCATCCCCCCGTGCCATTTTTCTAATAATCTCTTAGTCGTTGCTATCATAGGCAGGAAATTGAGGTCATACACCTGTTCTAATTTTGCCGGTATGTATGTTCCCAAGTATCTCACGGCCGTCTCATTCCACTTAAAACCAAAGCTATTTTTCAATAATTGCACCTGAGTCGTGGGCATCTCTACCCCCATTGCCTCTGATTTCCCAAAGTTGATTTTTAGATTTGATAAGGCCCCATATACTTTAAGTTCTTGTATCAGGTTCGGCAATGAGATACTTGGATTAGTTAGCGAAAATAACATGTCGTCCGCGTAAGCAGCTATTTTGTATTGTTTCCCCTTTACGCTTACTCCTTCTATGTTTAAGTTCCCTCTGACTTTACAGAGGAAAGGCTCTAGTGTAAGGGCGAACAAGAGGGGTGATAACGGGCACCCTTGCCTTGTGCCATTTTTTATCGGAAATGTTTTTGATAATAACCCATTAGCTTTCACCCTAGCAGTTGGATTTGTGTAGACTCTAGTTATTCTATCTATCATTAAGTTACCCAACCCGATATATTTGAGCACGGCAAACAGGAAAGGCCAGCCCACCCGGTCAAAGGCCTTCTCTGCGTCCGCGCTCAACACTACACACGGGGTCTTCTCTTCCTTTACTATTTGTATCAAGTTGAGTATTCTTGTTGTATTATCTTTCGCTTCTCTTGATGTCATAAAGCCTACTTGGTCTAGATGTATTAATTTTGGTAATATTCTTGCCATCCTGTCTGCCAGTATCTTTGTGAATATCTTCAAGTCCACGTTTAATAGGGATATTGGCCTATAACTGCTACAAGCCGCTGGGTCCTTACCCTCTTTTAAAATTAATGAGATATGTGCCGTCAGTGTGTCTCTGGTTAACGTCCCATCTGACTCTGTTGCATTGAATAACTTTACCAGGTATGGGCCTAAAATGTGGAACAGTGACTGATAGTATTGTGCCGTTAGGCCATCTGGCCCTGGCGCTTTTCCTGGTTTCATTAGATTCGTTGCCTGCTGTATCTCCTCTATGGTTATTTCTGCTTCTAGTGAGTCTCTTTCTTCCTCTGATAGCTTAGGTAATTGTGACTCGTTTAAATATTTTTCAATTTCCCTTTGTTTAGGTGGCTCTCCTTTTAAATTATACAGTGTGGCATAGAATTTCTCAAATACTTCCGTTATTTGTGTTGGTAATGTCTTTTTATTCCCCTCAGCTGTTACTATATGCGGTATGTATGACCTCAATCTCTGTTCCTTGACAGTCCTAGCCAACAATTTTCCACATTTATTTCCTGCCTCATAATTTAGTTTGCGGCATCTTTGTATATCTGCTTTGGCCTTATATTGTAACAGGTCCGTAATCTGTTTCCTAATCGCTGTTAACTCTGACAATATTCTATCTGACGCTGACTGCTTATGTTTTGTCTCTAGTTCTCTAAGTTTTTCTAACAACTGTGCCATTTGTTCATTTCTCTCTTTTTTGATACGCGCCCCGTTCTTGATAAAAATCCCTCTTATTACTGCCTTATGTGCTTCCCATAGGGTGCCCATCCGGCATTCCTCTTGATCATTAATCTCGAAAAAGTTTTTTAGTTCTTGAGCCACCTCTTTTAACACTTCTTCCCTTTGCAGCAAGCTCTCGTTCAGCCTCCAGCATTGCTTATTCCTTAAAGGATTTAATGTGAGGCCATACACCATTGTTATAGATGCATGGTCTGACCATGTGATATTATCAATATCCGTTTTTTTCACTGCCTGTAGCTGAGCGTGGGGTATTGCAAAGTAATCAATTCTAGAATAATTCTTATGCGGCGTCGAAAAGAACGTATATTCTTTCTCGGAGGGGTGTTGAAGGCGCCATACGTCTATCAACTGAGATTTATGCAGTATTTTCAATATGCGTCTATTCCTTCCGGGGGATACTGCCATAGTCCCGGCTGAGGTGTCTACTGCGGGTATCAGGGGAGCATTAAAATCTCCTCCCAGGATTAGTTGACCCTCTGTGAAGCTCTCCAAATTAGCCAGGGTTTTTGATATAAACCTATCCTGTCCATTGTTAGGCGCATATAGTGTTGCTAGTGTTACCCTTAATTCTCCTATTAATCCTTTCACAAATAGGAACCTTCCCTCTGGATCTTGTTTACTGTCTTGCAGGGTCCACGGGACGCTCTTTGCTATCAATATAGATACCCCTCTCGATTTTGCCTCCATATTCGTGGAGTGATATGTGTATGGAAAAAAACTATTTTTAAGATATGGTATTTTATCTGTCCTGAAGTGCGTCTCTTGTATAAATGCAACGCTAATTCTTCGTTTTTTTAGGTCATTTAATAATATGCGTCTCTTTTCTGGAATGTTTAGCCCCCTAACATTATGCGACATGATTTTTAAATCCTCCATCTCTGTTTAGTTTACATACAACAAAACAATCCCAAAAAAAAAAAAAAAAAAAAAAAAAAAAAAAAAAAAAAAAAAAAAAAAAAAAAAAAAAATCAAACCAAACCCCTCCCTAATTGGCGAAGAGAAGATTCCGGTTCCCCGCGGTTCCGGCTCTTCTCTTCTCCAATTTGGATAGTAAACCTATCCTTATCTCACACTGCACTATTAAGTGTACTTCTGTGTGGATTTTTTAAATAGGGGACTACCCCGGCATGACTCTCCGCCGATCCCCCACACCTCCCTTCTATACTTCTTCAATTAATTCTAGTCTCCCACTACCCCCCGGGTCCTTTCTAATAGGTATTGCATCGGCAAGAGAAAAATAGTTACATTCCTTCATAACTCTCTCCTTCCCCCTTATATGAGTGCTATTTAGTCTTACACTTCCTTGTACTATTGCCTTGTTCCCCCTTAAATAGTGGCAAAAAGTAAAAAAATAAGTAGAGGTCAAAAAAAAAAAAAGAAAAAAAAAAAAAAAGAAAAAAAAAAAAAAAAAAATATATACTTTTGTGCTTCGTGCTCCAAATTTAGAGGAGGAAGAAATCCCAAACACACCTTCCTCCCAAAAAATGTGGGGAAAAAAAAAAAAAAAAAAAAAAAAAAAAAAAAAAAAGAAAAAAAAAAAAAAAAAAAAAAAAAATATATACTTTTGTGCTTCGTGCTCCAAGTTTAGAGGGGGAAGAAATCCCAAACACACCTTCCTCCCAGAAAATGTGAGAAAAAAGAAAAAAAAAAAAAAAAAAAAAAAAAAAAAGGAAATTATTTACTTTTGTGCTTCGTGCTCAAAGTTTAGAGGGGGAAGAAATCCCAAACACACCTTCCTCCCAAAAAATGTGAGAAAAAAAAAAAAAAAAAAAAAAAAAAAAAAAGTATTTACTTTTGTGCTTCGTGCTCAAAATTTAGAGGGGGAAAAAATCCCAACCACACCTTCTCGTGTGCAAAGTTTAACAAGTGAAAAACCCAATCCTCCCATTTCATGTATAAAATCCAAAGGAGGAAAAATCCCAGCCATGCCTTCCTCCCTTAAAGTGTAATATGCTAAAAAAAAAAAAAAAAAAAAAAAAAAAAGGGGAAAAGGAGAATCTCCATTCCCTACTAGTGTATCAGTAAGACATAATCAGCATTACGAGAGTTCCATTCCTATCATAGATCTTCTATGTTGTTCTTCTTTCTCCTATCTCTTCCACCCGATCGTCTCTCTCTTTCTCCTGTAATCGGGGATACCCAATGGGTCCCTCTCTGGGTATATGGCACAGCCAGTTCTCCACCTGTATAGGTTCTGCCTCTATAAAGCGAAAAAATGCCATTCTATCTTGGTACGATTGGAGCTTGAAGTATCTTCCGTCTCTGCGAAACGTCACGGAAAAGGGGAACCCCCATCTATAAGTACATCCCGCCCTCTTGGCCAATTCTAACAAAGGTCTCAGGATCGCCCTTCTCCGTAACGTTCCCCCAGAAATGTCTGCAAAAATCTTTACTGGTTTTCCTTCCATTATTATCTCCTGGGTCTCCCATGCTGATCTCAGAATCGTTTCTTTGTGTGTGTAATGGTGTATTCTGCAGATCACATCTCTAGGCCTCCTTTCTTCTTTGCTTCGGGGGCCAAGGGATCTGTGGACTCTCTCAATTTCTAAGTTTCCTGGGTATTTATCTTTTAAAACTTGTTTAAATATTTCTTTTGTCACCTCCACTAATCTTTCATTGCCGAAAGTTTCAGCTATTCCGCGTATCCGCAGGTTACTGCGGCGACTTCTGTTCTCTATGTCCTCTAGCTGTAGTTGTAATACCGCCTGCGTGTCTTCCTGGTTATCTCTTTTTGCTTCTATAGCTGCCAATCTTTCTTTTAATGCGCTAATTGAAGCCTCCTCTTCTCCTAACCGGGTTGCAATCTCCTGTATGTCTTTTTTAACTTCTTGTATTTCTTGCTGATGTTTCTCCTCTATTCTATTGATCATCTGTTCTATGTCTGCTCTTGTCGGGAGTGCCTGTAGCATAGCTTTAAGCTCTGAATTTTGTGTGGCAGCTTGCGTGAGTATACAGGTTATTGGTGTTTCATCTTGGCTATTCCTTAAGTCATTAGCCACTCTTACTGTAGTGGGTGAAGTGTCCGCTAATTTTGATGTATGGCTAGCTTCTGAGCTTGCTGCTGCCATTTCTACAGTTTTTGCGGATTTCTGGCTATTAGAGAAGAAACGGTCAATCTCTCCTTCTGTTTTGTTTGACTGACCTTTTCCTGTACTCCTTCTTCCCTTTCTTCTCTTAGTGAGTGTCATCCTTTTTCTTTATCCTACATAGCTTCCTGTCCTTTTCTCCCTCTTCATTAGTGTATTTTTTCTCCTGTTATTGTTGGTTTAGCAGATTATTCCACTCTTTCCAGCAAGTATACATCACACAGTTCTATTGCACCAATACATACTTATTGCCACTTAATATGTCTTACAGTACTCACGGCTCCAGTTTAGCTTTGTCTTCCTTCACCTCTCCACAGAGTGTGTCTCTTGTACTACGAAAGTTTTTAGTTATAGTGTAATATCCTTCCCTTTTCTCTGCCGTTGCTGTAATCCGTCCTCTCGGGGGGAAGAGGGGTAAGGCCAGGCTTCTATGCTTGTCTTGTTATATGTGACCGTCCATTGCCTCTCCTCTCCCCTCGGGTGGTCATCCTCAATTAGCTCTACAATGGGCGGTACATCTCAGTCTTTCAGAAGTGTATATACAGTAACAAGACATACACTATGCATTGTGCTGTGGTCTCCAGGATTAAGAGGTAGGTAGAAGGTTATGTAGAAACACAGTTTCAGACCTCACAACATAAGCATATTATGCAAGAATATAACTTCAGTAGCACATACTTGATATGCTTAAGCAATATTACAAGCTATGCTGTGACTGTGCTGGCTCCTGCATCCGTCTGTGCCAATTCAGCTATGGATTACGCTTCTAGAAATCTAGCTTTACAATGATCTTGTCGAATTTGTGTAATTGCTCCACCAGGCCCAGAGTAATATAGGGGAATGGCTCAGTCAGCAAACCAGCAGAACTGTCAGTTATGTGTCACCAAAATGCTAAGTGCGTTACCTAAACCTAAAACTTTTCTAAAATAAGGCCTCATTCACATGGGCAATAAGCCCCTTAGGCTGTGAATGGGACATTTTTTATGGAACTTCAGCTGCCAGATGATACGTTCAAGGAGCTTATGTAAGTGTACGGAGAAGCAGCAGCTTCAAAGATAAAGCCACTTGTCCTAATTTGACATAACGATGGGTACGTGGCTCACCTGCACCCATACACCAAATTAGGAAGAGTGGCTGTGGCCGTGCAGCTGCCCTGTTCCTATACACATACGTGGGCTGCCTGCAACAAACGGTCTACTGACCTCAATGCGTGTGTGAATGGAGGTAAACAGTTGTGCTGAAGTGCAGACAACTGGTGTTAGCCTTCAGATCAGTCTCTTTGAATCCAGGCTGTGAAGATGGTCTTGACTGTTCAAGTCAAGATTAGCCTTGGCCCTTCTCTGCCCATAATAAGTTAAATGCCAAAGTCTTGATCACTCACTGAGGTCCTGGCATTTGACAGCTGAATGACAGAGAGGAGGTTCCTTTTGAAAAGGGGTTCCACAGGGACTGAACTGAAGACAAGTTGGCCATACACATATCATTTTTTTTTCTTCGGGCTGCAGGATGAATGAAAGAAATACAACAGATTTTGCCATCTTTGTTAAACAGCCCGATGCACAAATCTCCCAGTGCAGTTATTATATTTTGAAAAATGGCACCGCCAGCTGTCACAATCTTGAACCGTGCCTGCGTCTGATTGGATGCAGGCACTGTTCGGCTGACAATTCTCCACTCAGCGCCTTTCATTTTTAAACTGAAGGAAGACGGAAAGAGTGGTGCTGACAAGGCTATTCACTGATTGAATTTTGAGTGGTTCATCAGGAAGCGGAGGAAATTAGACCAGTGTAAGGCCCACCTAACTTCGTACTGCATTTCAGCAATACTGCTACCATATTGCTTTACTACCTTGCTGTTTCAAGCCCAGTACAGTTTTATGTTAAATATTGGCTGGAATTCTAAGAGGATTTTCAAAATGTAGAGGACTATGTGGAAGGTGATATAAAATGGAAATGATTGACTTTCTGTCCAGTAACCCCATATAATAAAGCCCTGAACTAAACATGGTGCTTCCTTTTGCCTCTTATGGCAAAACGCTGCACAGCAAAGCTTCAAAAACATCAAGGTTCCCAATCGTGCACGTTACTAGTAGCTCACATAAACTAACTCTTTGCTATTAAGTTTAGTAGTTCTTAAGCAACAAAGCATCCCTGTAAATGTTATCAGTATGGCAGCTCCATAATACATGTAAAGACAAAAATTGTATCTGAACTGATGAAAATATCAGATCAGAGAACTTAAAAGGTCTTCTTTCGCCATCAACAACTTATTTTTAAGCTGCAATTCATTGCTAGGAAAGGCAAAAAAAGCACTCATTCACGGGTTTGTAAAACTCAGTCATACAAATGGCTCCTGGTTATTAAGAGGTAAAGATGAAAAAACAAATTGAACGGGCTCCACCCAACTCCCATGGTCCTCTTGTCCAGCAAGGCACTAGAAAATATTTCAAGTTTCGGCATTTGCTGTTTACTAATGCTTTGCAGGTTTTCCCATTTTAGTGATGCTGTGTTTAAACTATTCCATTGGACTTGTTAGACCATGTTTTATCTGTTCCAGCAGAAACTCCAATTAAGCGTAGGAAGGTTTCACCCTCTGATTCGTTGGTGTTATACTATATGAGCAGAACTTTGTGCTCATCTGAACATCACACCTGTGTGTGCTTGTTTGACATTCCATTCCAAAATGTTGACCATTCATGAATTGGCCCCTCCACTTTTCTGGAAAGGATTTTTACAAGACATTGGAGGCTGTGTGGGAAAATGTGTACATATTCAACCAAATAAACATTTATGAGGTCAGAAACGAATGTTGAATGAGAAGATCTTGCTCACAATCCGCATTCCCATATATCCCAAAAATGCTCATTAGGGTTTATGTCAGGGCTTTGTGAGGACCACAGAAATTCTCCATGGCAAATTCAATCCTCATCAAATCAAATCTTTTTGGACCTGGCATAGAAAAGGGTCTTCTCCAAACTGTTGTCAAAACTATCTAAAACTTATTTTAATTGCATGCTGTAGCATTAGTAGTGTCCTTCACTGAAAACAAAGAACTCGGTAATTGAAGAGGTGTCCACATACTTTAAGCTGCACAGTAGGTGTGATGTTCAGGTGTTTTCAAAGATTTGGCCATATACCGTGCACCTCTGGGCAAGCATATCATTGAACAAGTAGCTGAACATGTGCACAACAAGCCTGAGTTTTTCTGATCCTAAGAAATGGAAGATGTCAGCCTTCAGCCCTGGACAGGAGCCTCAACTAAAGCCAGGTGTGAAGTGACAGTACAGGTTCCCTATGAAGAAGAGCAACTCCCCCCCTCCTCCCCCATTTTGGTGAGGGATGAGGGATAGGAAACAAACGTGTAAGCGCCAATACTCAGAGGTCGTCTGCACAAGGTTGTCTGCACCCCCCAGAATGCTCTCTGGTTGCTATGTGCCAACACATTCTCCAGAGATGTAATAGTCAACTGACAATATTCTCAGTACTGCATCTAAGGTGCATTCAGATCTGAAGGAGGTGACAATCAGTCCAAATAGAGACATAATAGATCCCTTTAAAAGCATATTATATGGATGCTTATTAAAAAGTGAAAGTCACAGCCAGTTACTTTAGGGTAAACACTGCAACAATTAGTCCAAATATGTGCTCATGAAAAGTGCTCTTCACTTTCTGTTTAAAGTGTATGTCTAGGCAAAATAAACATTAAGTACACCTCTGCTATGCACTGTATGTCTATTTTTTCATGTTCGGTCTTAAAAAAGATTAAGAAAATCACCTTTTGATTTGCCAGAAACCCAGCGACTCCTGACTTCCTGCAGTGAGCCCACAATGCTGCCTCTGAACTGAAGTCTAAAGCAGTGTTGTCAGCCTTGCCCAGTCCTCCCCTTTAAAGAGGAACTATGCTCACCTCCACTTCAGCGATATGGTACCCCATGGACCCATCGCTGTCTGCTGACATCTTCGGCCAGCTGGTCTTTTTCCGGGTTTTGATCTTCAGTCATTTTGATTGGCTGGGCAGGGATGACGTCACTCCTGCACAAGCTCATTCATCTCTGCAGATGCCAAAGTTATACACTGAGCTGTTTATGCGCAGGTCAGTGTAAACCGTGAACAGGCGGATAAAAATAATTTATTACAAAAGGGACATAGCACGTCTCTTATGTATTTAAAAAAACTGCCTGTTCGCAAATCTTTATTTTTTTAGTAAGCTCCAGTTTAAAGGCTAAGTTCATCTTTGGAACATGTTACATGTTTAGGGTGTAACATTACATTTTCCAGCACCCCCTCCTTCCTTCCCCATGATAGCAGGCAGGAGTACTTCTCCACCTCAGCTGCTCTCCCATTCAATAATGGCAAGGCTGTGCGGGGCTTCACCTGCGTAGCCATGTCATTAATTCACAGAGATCTGTGAATTAATGACATGTGAAGCTACAAGTCCCAACTTCCACCATGACATGGCTTTCCATGGACTGCAAGAGTACAGATGAGCGCCCTTGTAGTGCACTGACACTTCCTCCAGTTCTCTAATAAAAAGCTTGTACAGGGGTACAAGCAAGAAAGCTGGAGGAAGTGTCTGCAGGAGCCTGACATTGTACCCATGATCCACTGATTGCGGGTGCAATGGTTTGCAGGCTACTGTAGGAAAAAATATGATTT
Source organism: Pelophylax lessonae (assembly GCF_965119305.1). Lineage (NCBI taxonomy): Eukaryota > Metazoa > Chordata > Amphibia > Anura > Ranidae > Pelophylax > Pelophylax lessonae. The sequence goes on along the minus strand of NC_138771.1, from coordinate 462,824,950 downwards.
TTCTTCTGCAAAAACATGTACATTATTTTTTTCCTTAAATGTAAACATAGCCTTTCAATTATTGAGCTGAGGAATAGGAGAGATTTTCTGTGAGCCAGTAGAAGAGAACTCCGGCAGGGCTCAAAGCATTACTTGGCATTCTGCTGCAGCAAAGGCAGCATTTTCAGTTCACTACAGGAGCTCATTGCATTTCTGGCAAGATAAACAGATTAATTCTGTATTTGCAGCATATTGCAGAGATGTACTGCGTATGTTTTTGTGGGGCCAGACCTACCGTTTAAAGCTTCGTATGCACAATGAGAATATTGGACAAATGATCATCCATTTTTGTTTTTTGTTCTTGCAAGTCTCATGTCCACAACCAATAGGTAACTAGAGATAAAAAAATCATTGTAGGACAGAATACAACTTCCCACAATGATGTAATGTGTGGTCATGCGTAATCTTGGTCACTCGATTTTTTTCGCACTTATACTGTACTTATTAAACGAAAATCGTTAGTTCGGTTATGGTACGAGAAATTTTTTTGTACTTGTCCTTTCGGATAATTTTGCATGAACTGTTGGGATCGGCTCTCAAAAGCTGTGTACTAACAATCAGATTATCATACAATCGCTCCGAAAGCTGTATTTTTCGTCCCATTTTCTCATTGTATGTACTAGGCAAATGTCCATTGGGTAGATCTATTGTCTCTGAAGAAAGGGTTAGCACACGTCACCCAGAGAGGCCCAATAAGCAGACAGAAGGCACCCTGGTGCCACAGGTAAAACTCATCACAAGTCCAAAATATTCAATAACTATACCCAGAATAGATTCTTCCATTTAAGGTGGGCAGGGTTTGACCCTCTGCAGAATCACAGGAAAGAAATCTCTCCTCAGCACGCCTGTGACAGGCCAAGCTTGGAGTGTATGCGTAAGACAGCTCCCATTTGTGACCTCTGTATCAGTTTCCTAAGAGCAATGAGACCTTCTATCCAGCAGGCAAAGCACAGTACCTGCTCGGCTTTCAATAATTTCTAGCTCTGAATCTGGTAATGTTCATTCACAGCATCACGGATAAATAGCGCAACCTGCATTTCTGCATTCAGAATATCCCTTTTTATGTTAATCCTACACACAAATGAAGAACGGAAAAAAAAAATCTTGCCAGAAAGAAACCAATCTCCCACCCACCCATCAGTAAAAAATATAGATTTAAAATATATATTCCTATTTATATATGTATATCCTTTTCCATTCGTCATTATAAGCCTCGATCTCTGTTGAAGATTTCTAAGATTGTGGAGTTGGTGTTTTCAAAAGTCCATTGCTGTGTCTGGGAGGATGGGTTACAAATGTTCATGAAGATCCTGCGGTCTGATTCGTTGCAGTCTAAACAGCTGTTACTGATGGGGTGATGGATGGTTTTATCCTGGGAGTAGAATAGATAGGATTAATATTTTACTATAAGTTTTCAAAGGTACACTTTCAAGATTGATATATATGGATGGTGGGGAGGGATAGGTCTATGGCCAGCTACTGAATACCAAGCAGACATAATGAAATAGGAAAACAGAGAGATCTGAGAAACACTAAACAGATATCATTCTATCAATAAGTTCACCTGTCCTTTCATCCATCACCTAGAACTCTTTCCTGCCTACAAAGGATTTGTTTAGACCTGCTGACCTTTGTGTATTTCCAAAGTTGGTTCCCTCTCATCCCATGGCAATCAAAGAGTGTGACAGGACTGGTGTGAGATATGGCATCGAAGCATACTTTCTTGGTGTGCAGTGGATCTCCAGGACGTACGTCTTCTCTCCATCCCAGGGTGAATACCTGTAAGAAAGCTTGTATTAGCTTTTTCCTGCTAAGCTGGGATATGTACGGAAGACTCCGGTATCCATCCTATCTACCTGCACACTGTTCCAGGCATCTGCCTTACGCCCCTTGGTGCAGGTTTCCAGTCGTAGCTCAGAGCCCATAGAGGCATGCTTACTGTCTACACAGAGACCTGTCTTCTTGTTCCGAATCTAAAGAAGGGAGAAAAAAAAAAAGACAACGTTTAAAGCAGTTGTAGCCCTAAAAAAATGGATTTTTGTAAAATCTTACCGTAAAATCCTTTTCTCTTAGCTCATTGACAGACGTAGTCCTCGGTGATACAGCACCTTCGGGTTATGTTGCCTCCACAGGAGCAGGACTAGACAGGAAATTAAAAAGCTCTGGCCACACCCTAGGGGCAGTCCCAGAGGGTATATCCTCTCTCTCTCTGCCTCAGCAAATCAGTTATGTGAAAAAGCAGTCTTTAGAGATTTTAACCCAACCCAACTCAAAAAACAGAGGGGCGGGGACTACGTCTGTCAATGAGCTAAGAGAAAAGGATTTTACGGTAAGATTTTACAAAAATCCATTTTTCTCTAGCGCTCATTGACAGACGTAGTCCTCGGTGATACAGCACCTTCGGGACGTCCCAGAGCAGTATCACAAATGAGGGGTGGGAAAATGAAAATCAAATCCCAATCTAGAAGGCCCAACCGGTGCCAACTAGAAGTTTACAATGCTCATCCTTAATGATGAGACTCAACAAAAAAGAGAAAATTTTTTTTTTTTTTTTCAAACAGAAAAAACCCTTGAGGTAGACCACCGGTCTCCTCAAATTGCGGCCTGCAAAACCTTGCGGCCAAATGAGGCATCCGCCGATGCCGTCACATCAATTTTATAGAATTTTGTAAAGGTATGTACCGACGACCAGGTGGCCGCCTTACATACCTGGACCATTGACGCCTGATGGCGAAAGGCCCAGGAAGTACTGAGCGCTCGAGTGGAGTGCGCCCTAACAGGGAACGGAGGACTCTGACCCTTAATAGAATAAGCCTGTACCACCGTTTGTCTAATCCATTTGGCAATGGTCGCGGCAGATGCAGGCAAACCCTTTCTGGGGCCATCCGTGATCACAAAAAGTGAATCCGTCTTACGGAATGATTCCGTAGCTTTCAGGTATACCCTGATTGCCCGAACCACATCTAAGGAATGCAACGCATGTTCCCGATGATGCTTGGGCTGAGGACACAAGGAAGGTAGTACAATATCTTCATTCAGATGAAAATCTGAAACCACCTTAGGAAGAAAAGATGGCTTAGGATGAAGTACTACCTTATCCCTATGAATCACTAGGTATGGGGACTGGCATGATAATGCAGCCAGTTCTGACACCCTGCGAGCAGAAGTAATAGCCACCAAGAAGGCCACCTTCTGGGATAAAGTAAGCAAGGGAATCTCCCTGATGTTTTCAAAGGGAGGTTTCTGTAGAACCGACAAAACCAAATTAAGATCCCAGGGCGGTAAGGGCGCGCGGACTGGTGGAGCCAGGTGCCGCACCCCCTGGATGAAATTCCGCACCAAGGACTTGGTAGCTAAAGGCTTCTGAAAGAAGATTGCTAATGCTGAAACTTGACCCTTGATGGTGCTCAAGGCTAGCTTCTGCTCAACCCCTTGTTGCAAAAAGGCCAATATTCGAGTCACCGAATAGGTACGTGGAGGAAATCCTAAAGATTCGCACCACGCAATATAAGTCTTCCATGTGTGATAATAGACCTTGCTGGAAGTCGCTTTCCTTGCTTTAATAAGGGTAGGAATGACTGAAGTAGACAAACCTCTGTCCTTCAGTACTTGGGTCTCAATGGCCAGGCCATTAAAACCAGCGACTGTAAAGCATGATGGTAAATTGGTCCTTGAGACCACAGACACTCCCTGAGACGAAGTTCCCACGGAACGTCTGCGACTAGCATGTCCAAGTCGGCCAGGCCGGCTTGAGGAGGCCAGCCTAGAATTTCTAGGACCACTGGCGCTGATAGAATCTGAACCAGGCGTCCCTAGAGGTATCTGGCCCCGACCATCCGAGAAAGTCTGGTCGTTTTCTGTTCCCACACATTTATCAGATACCTGATTGTTATCAGGAAGGGTGATCTTTTCTGGTTGAACCTCAGGGACCGAAGTCACCCGACTAGAGGCTACTTGGCCTATCTGGTCAACCAGATCCGATTCCTGTGAGGTATAGGGACTAATCTTAGGAAAAGGTAAAGGAAAAGATCTATTCAGGGAACGGTAACTACCGCTTCCTGTAGTACTTAAATGTTGGAAGGGAAGAATCGCACCGGTAGTAGTGGTTGATGCTCGATCTAATGTCCTGAATACCGGTGAAAACGTCCCCCCACCCTGAAACCGGGTGGGGGCGCACCTTCAGGCTGTGTACTCCTTTGCTTCGGGTTTGGCTGGGTTGGTCCTCTGCTTGTCCGAACAGCCCTTCTTCAACCCTCCTGGAGGAGTCTTGCCTTTCCCGCTTGTACCAGCCGGGCGCCCTTTATGGGCGGTAAAGAAAGGTCCTCGCTTGTTGCGAGGTCCCTTAGCTTTAGCAGCCTGTGGCAAAAAAGTGCTCTTGCCCCCAGTGGCATCCTTAATGATTTCATCTAGGTTGGCCCCAAATAGACGATTCCCCTGAAAAGGGAGATTTGTCAAGGTCTTTTTGGAACCTAGGTCAGCTGACCAGCATTTTAACCACAGGACACGTCTGAGGATGACCGCTGACATAGATGCATGCCCTAATAAGGGAGTAGTGTCCAAGGCTGCGTCACAGATAAACTGTAGCCCTTGTATAATCTGTTCCATCAAATCAGATGTCTCCTGGGGAATATCTTTTCCCCTAAGGTCTTGGCGTACCATTCTCGCCCATTCCGTAAGTGTCTGGGAAACTAGACCAATAACAATTACTGGTCTAAATGCTGACCCTATCAGAGAGAAGATGGTGCGGGACTCTGCTTCCATCTTTCGATCCACCGGATCCTTAAAGGACGAAGTGTCCTCCACTGGGATAACCGTGGCTTTATTCAGCCTGGAAATAGGTGGATCCACCACTGGTGGTACCGTCCATTTCTTAATGATGGATTCCTCAAACGGATAGCGTCTAGCAATACGCTTGGAAATAGTAAAGGTACGTTTAGAATGCTCCCATTCTCCTTTTATCTGATTACCGAAACACTTGGGTACAGGAAAAACCTTCACCGTTTTGATGGGCTTATTAGTACCAAAAGGAATCTCTGTTTCAGTTGCCTCTGCCGGTAAAGCCTCAAGTTTTAAGGTTTCATGCACTGCCACAACTAGTGCGTCCACCAATGCTTCTTCCTGAATTATAGCGGGAGAAGAAACGTCCTCCTCACTGTCTGAGGGGGCTTTACCTGAGATAACAGCCCTTGCAGAGGAACCTGCAACTGCAGTGACCATCTCTGAATCTGAGTCAGAGGTGTCAGATAGTATAGGGGTAGGCGGGGGTCGCTTCCTTGACCCCCGTCCCTGACAGGCCGCCTCCACCCGAGCCACCATAGACTCCAAAATTGCTGTAAATGACTCTACACTCTGTGCACCGGCGGGTCCCGTGGCCCCCTCGTGGGAAACAGGTGGGGGAATATGTGTGGCAGGGTCCATGATAATTCCAGTCACTTCCTGGATAATATAATTCAAAAATAAAAAACTTTTTTTTTTTTTTCCCCGACCCCCAGCGCCACAAAAAGCCCCTTAGTGTTACCTGCTAGGGATCCCTATCGATCGAGAGAGAGAGAGAGATAGACCCCCAGGCTCACCACTTGATGCTCAGAGTTTAACTGCAACAGGTTACAGCGCTGTCTTGACAAACAGGAAGTCTTTTGGCTGGCTGCCCAGGAAGAAAGGAGGCGGCTCCGCCCCTCTGCACGCCTTCCGGCGCCTCCCCTAGCTCCACGAGGTGTTTGGATCACCTCAAACATGGCCGCCCCCATGCTGGAGACACGAGGCTACGCCAAAATGGCGGCTCGTGCGATCCAGCAAAAAAAATGGCGGCGGCCTGTACTGAATAGCGGTGTGCTGCAGGGCACACAACACTCTCTCTGCATGGGGATTTGGCGTGGTTGGCGGTACCGGCCCTGGCGGACCGCATGGCCATTCGGGAGGCCTGCTAATAGCTGGAGATCTGATTAGGAAGGCAGTCTACATGTCCGTGGCTTCTGACTGGTAGGTAGCTTATTTTTATCACCGTAAGATTCCCAGAATGCCACTGATTACAATCTTTTTAACATGTATACAATTAGATTGTTAGCTCCCAAACCAAGCCTCCTGGCTTTTTGCACATAAAATCACACTCAAAGTAGGAGGATCTGTGTCATTTATAGGATAGAGAGGGACTCTATCTTACCATACAGAGAGGGGCCCGTGTTCACCACAAGACCCGTCAGGGGAAAAGGGGGAACATACTACTCACCATACCGGAACCAGGCGGGCACCAACTCCTGACAGTACCCCTCTCCACCGGGGCGGGAGGGCTGTCGACCGATATGGACGCCGTGACTCATGGACTTTGGCGTTTCAGCGAGACGTTTAACTCGCGGGGTCAGTCCTTTAATGGGACTTTGTCGCGGCCGACCCAGCGCGGAGCTATGGCCTGCACGCGCTCGTAGGCTGAACTGGGGTGACCACCGGATCTCAACATCCAGCCCGTCGCCCAGTTCAGCTTTCTTGCTTGAAGATCTCACAGGAACACTGGAGAAAAAAAGCTGTCTAAAAAAATCTTTTAAGAAAAAAATCTTGCCAGGACCTAAGATCCCAGCAAGGTATCTAGGTCCTTACTCCTAACTAGACAGAAAATAACTGATTTGCTGAGGCAGAGAGAGAGAGGATATACCCTCTGGGACTGCCCCTAGGGTGTGGCCAGAGCTTTTTAATTTCCTGTCTAGTCCTGCTCCTGTGGAGGCAACATAACCCGAAGGTGCTGTATCACCGAGGACTACGTCTGTCAATGAGCGCTAGAGAAAAATATTTTAAGTAATTTGTCCCTCTCTATGCTGTAAAATACCTGGTTGATCCTGCCTGTTCCTGTGTCCCCCTGTATGTGCTGACCACAGTATTCATGGCCACTGCTCCTTGATACCGTGGTCAGTACAAGCCTCTGTCAGCCCACAGCTTCTCCCTCTTCCCTCCCTGTCAGCTATTGAGTCAGTGCGGATCTGCTGCCCGCCCCTCCCCACCTGCTGCTATTCTGTGTAAAGTAACTATGCCTAATAACTAGAATCCCTTCTGTTATATAAAGCTATGTTGCACAGTGTCTTTGTTTTATAATAATTATGCAGCTCAATACCTTATTTCAGGGTGCCAATGTGCAATTATGTGACCACCCGCCGCTCTCCTCTTCCCCTCCTGGCTGACGTCAGAGGGAGAATCTCAGCCCCTCCCACTGTAGTTCTCAGATCAGGGAAGGAGAGTGGCAGGACGTCATGTGACCTCACAGCGGGACTGTGAAAAAAGGTATTGCACTGCAAAATGTAAAAAAAAAAAAAAAGGACACTGTGCAAAAAAAGCTGCATAGAACAGAGGGGATTCTAGGAATTAGGCACAGTGACTTTTCAACCACTTTTGAATTAAAGGAATAAACTTTGCATAAAGAAAAACTCCACTTAAACAGTTTTTCAGAAGACATTTTGGATCAAGATCGCTTGTGCTCCTACTAGAATTCTGAATACAAGTTGAATACAAGTGTTCTTACTGGAAGAACTTCTGTTCATCCACCAAGATGCAAAACAGCATTGGGAGGTCTGCAGAAGTAACCCTAGTGCTTGAAATTAACCTATAGTTTAAAATGAACCTACAGTTTTGGCCTAGTTGGCAGTACATACATATTGTCCTTTTAAACCAACTGGCACATGATATATGTAAACGAGTCTAGTACAACTAGTCTGTAAACTAGTTTGGTACTTAAAGGATAAGTCCACCTTTGGGAACATGTTACGTGTTCCACTCATTTTTAGGGTGGAGTATATAACATGTTCCCAATGCTGCAGCTGATCCCCCCTCCCCTCCTGTGACAGCAGTACAGGGAGAGGTTCTGTATCAGTCTGTTACTTTTGAAAAAAGCATGGCCATGCAGGGCTCCTTCCACATGGCTGCGCCATTCATTCACAGAGTTCTTTTGTGGCTGCTGGATTGTAGTTCTTAATGAACACCATGGCCTGTCGATCATTGGTTCTTTCTGTCAGTGTGAAACTGCCTGCCCATATGATGTACACACAAATAGGTGCTCACAATAAAAGCCTGCAGGAGGCCTGCATGGTGCCAGCTATCATGGGTGTAATGCTTTCCAGGCTTCTAAAATAAAAAAATAAAAATTAAAAAGTGAATGCACATTTTTTTACCTGCAAAATGTGCATTTATTATGTTTTTTTTAAGGTGAACTTATACTTATGAAAGTAAACCTAAAACCATTTTTTTGTATAAACCTTTCCCTACTATAAAGGTCAGCAATGATTATTTGTTGGTTATCACACATTGTTTTTAAGTGGAAGATGCAGACAGTGAGGAACTTTTATTTTTAAACCTGCGGCAGTGGTTTTTTCAGTTTCCGCTATGCAGGTTTTGTTATCCGCACTGCTGTGTATCTCTGGACATTTACGGTGGAACGCAAGCTCTTCGTGAATGGCCGTGTACTTCCAGGGGGCCTCTGATTGGCGTAGATGAGGCTCTCCTGTGTTGTTATTCTATTTAAGGCATGCTTGTAGGCGCCGGCCACACCTTTGAAAATGTCTGATGACGAAACGCGTCAGCCCCACATGACGCACGCACCCGCCGCGGCCATCTTTGTTTACATGTCTGTATCATCTGCTTTCATGTGAGTAGTATTCTTCTGATTTTATGGAATAAAAGCCTGTACATATTACACGGTTGGAGCCCTTTCTTTTATGAGGTGTATACTGGAGGTTTGGGGATTCAGAAAATGCCAGAAGGGTTTATCATGCATGTTTCTTGAATGCACCGGGGAAATGGATGTACTGAAGGATAGCCCCCTATATGCTGCCTTGCCACGAGAGTGATTTTACATGCCTGCTTGACTGCTCATTAATTTGAGGGTCCACTCAGTCTGGTAAGAGTATATTTACATCGAGCACAGTAGTGGACCATTATCCTGTATTAGGAGCGGCTTCCTTTCCTCACTTCCTCTGTTTACACCAAGCTATTAAGAGACTGTGGTTTGGCCACGCTAGTGGCTGTCCTCCTTTTTTTGTGTTTCCATCAAATGGACTCCTTCATGAGAGTTACGCTACACATTTTGCAATCTGTTTCCCATTGGATAGTGTTCCCTTTATGTCCAGTCCTGGAGACACAACAGACAGTGAGAGAATTTTTTTTTAAACTGGTTGGGTTGAACGGAAAAAAAAAAAAAAGACAGCAGTCCGACATTAGTACAGCAATCTCCTCCGCTGAGCTGTTGTTTTTTGACAGGGGGATGGCCCCTCCCAACAGAACACTCTGATCAGCACTCTCAGCCATTGGGTAAGAATGCTGATCGGGAGTTAGTCGGCTAATGGTTTCTGCAGGACCGGCTGACATACACACGGGCCAAATGTTGGCCGGTTTTTATTGAAACGGCCGATTTGTCCTGACATTTGGCCCGTGTGCACTAGGCATTAGACAGTTGTCACCAGAACAAGAATCCCCCACTTGAGGATTTCCCCTTTAATAATGTTTTGCCCAAAACTCAAATCTTTCTCCCTCATGTTTAGTCCCAGTCTAGTCACTAGATAGAGTGAATCTTTTTAAACGCGGGTACAGTCAGAAATGAAAAATTCTCAGTGGACATATAAGGGTACGGTAAGCCTCTTCGTTCCTGACAATATACTGCTATGAGAAAATAACTGGAACACTATCCTATAAAAATTAAACTATTTAATAATAAAACCTAAATAAAGTTATGGTTCTAGTTAACAGTAAGAGTCCATTCACACTGCCGCGACTTGTCAGGCGACTTGTGTGCCCTCAAGTCGCCCCAAGATGCTTGTCACAACAAATGCAATGTAAATGAATGAGAGCCATCTTAATATGCACTACTGAAGTCGCTCCGACTTCAGAAAAGGGTCATGTACTACTTTGAGGCGACTTGTATCCGACTTGTGCCAATAGACTTCAATGGGAGTCGCCTCCAAGTCGGATCCTTATCTTTTGTCAAGCGACTGTGATCCGACTTTCCAGGAAGAAGAAGGAAAATTAGCCAGGCATTCCCCACATTGCAGCCATGCCTACAGTTCCTATATACCATTATCTTTGCCTGGTCTGTGTGAGTGGCACTGGTGGGCAGTGGCACTGGTGGACACTGATACATGGCACTGATACGTGGCACTGGTGGACACCGATACGTGGCACTGGTGGACACTGATTTGTGGCACTGGTGGACACTGATTTGTGGCACTGATACGTGGCACTGGTATGTGGCACTGGTGGACACGGATTTGTGGCACTGATACGTGGCACTGGTGGACACTGATTTGTGGCACTGATACGTGGCACTGGTGGACCCTGATTTGTGGCACTGATACGTGGCACTGGTGGACACTGATTCGTGGCACCGATATGTGGCACTGGTGGACACTGATTCATGGCACTGATATGTGGCACTGGTGGACACTGATACTTGGCACTGGTGGATACATACATGGCACTGGTGGGCAGTGGCACTGGTGGACACTGATACGTGGCACTGGTGGACAATAAGTGGCACTGGTGGGCAGTGGCACTGGTGGACACTGATACGTGGCACTGGTGGGCAGTGGCACTGGTGGATACGGATACGTGGCACTGGTGGGCAATGAGAAAATGAGTAAAAAAAAAACTGAAAAGGGGAATTAGGTCACAACACATCATATTCTGATTGGCCAAATACAGTCGTCTATCATATAAGTCGCTTTAAATAATTCACAAGTCGCGCTGAAGTCGCAGTAAAGTCGTGGTAAATTAGCGGTAAAAAGTCGCTCCGACATGGGGCGATTTATGGTTGCGGCAGTGTGAATGCGGTCTAAATTATAATACAAAAATGCATATATGCACAGATATATGAAACAACTGACCGCATATTAAAAAAGTTATGTACTCCCCAACTGCCTATTATTGGGTCTATTTATAAAAAAGTGAATGTGACTTTCACCAAACATTTTCTGGTGCAGAATCAATTACTGTCATTTAAAACACTGCGCTAGGAAGATTCCCCTGCAGAGAATGTTTGCTGAATGTCAGATCTACTGTTTTATAAATATGCCCATAAATGTTACCTACAATTGTCAAACTTAACCTGTTGCCGACCACCTGCCGCCTTTTTACTGCGACAGGGTGGCTCTCCTGCGCAAACCGACGTAGACCTATGTCGTTTGCATGCGGCTAACTAGGGGGCACGCGCGCGCCCCCGACCCCACTCGGCAGCGGGGAAGCCGATACACGGGTCAGGCGGCTCCGATTGTTGTAAACATAGCTGACCGTTCTTCTCCCTGGAATGATCATAGAGCTCCTGTGATCCTTCTATATAGGATCACAGGTCTCTATGATCATTTCACAACCCACACCCCCCCACAGTTAGAATCACTCCTCTAGGCTCACATTTAACCCCTTGATCACCCACATTGTTAACCCCTTCCCTGCCAGTGTCATTATTACAGTAACAGTGCATATTTGTAGCACTGATTTACTGTAGTAATGTCACTGGTCCCCCCAAAAGTGTCAAAAATGTCAGTTAAGGGTCTGATTTGTCCGCCGCAATGTCGAAGTCCCGCTAAAAATCGCAGATCACCGCCATTACTAGGAAAAAAAAAAACAAACAATAAAAATGACAAATCTTTCCCGTGGTTAGAAGATGCGATAACTTTTGCGCAAACCAATCAAAATACGCTTATTGCGTTTTTTTTTACAAAAAATATGTAGCAGAAAACAAACTGGCCTAAAATGTTAAAAAATGTTGAATGTTCTATAGCAGAATGTGAAAAATATATTTTTTTTTTTTTTTTCAGAATTGTCACTCTTTTTGTTTTATAGTGTAAAAAATAAAAATCGCACAGGTGATCAAATACCACCAAAAAGAAAGCTCTATTTGTGGGGAAAAAAAGGACATACATTTTATTTGGGTACAGCATCGCACAACAGCGCAATTGTCCGCTAAAGCAACTCAGTGCTGAATCGCAAAATATGGCCTGGTCATTAAGGGGGAAAATCCTTCCGATCCAGAAGTGGTTAAAGTTTGTCAGGACTGCATCCCACAGTAAACAGAACCTGGAAATTATTTTAGTACATATAAACTTCTAAATACCTTTTCTCATCAGCGGCTTATAGAAGTCTTGTGACTTCTATCAGTGCCCAGTCAAACACTGGTTAAAGCTTGTAGGAAGAGTTTTCATTCTCCTGTCTGTCTTAAGAGGTTGCATGACCCCTGACCCTCTGTCTGGACAGTGCTGATTGGCCCTGTACTGATCACATGCACCCTCCCAAAAAAAAAAAAAAAAAAAACTCACTAGCAATATACACCAAACTAAGCATGTGCAGCTTGCCCCCAAGGGAGATGGATTGGGGACTGTGGAAGAAGGGGAGGTTTAGAGAAGACAGGATCAAAAAGCCTTTTTACACAATGCACATTATTACCCCTTAGGTTCCACAGTGAGTATAACAAGCATGCTTTACTGCATTTACAGACTGATTTTACTGTTGTGGGTTTAGTAACACTTTAAATTAGGCTAAACCTACTCCCACCCTCATTCTAAGCCTATTCTATCTAACCCTGTAAAGAAGAGATTTGTATACTTTCCTATTCTGAAACCGCTCTGGTCCAGTCATGCAGAAAATGCATTAAAGAGGTTGTAAACCCACATTTTTTTTCACCCTGCAAGAGAAACCCATAATGAGCTAGTATGCATCGCATACTAGCTCATTATGAAATACTTACCTTAGAACGAGCCCCCGCCGTGCCGCCCGCTTACCTCTATGACGAGCGACATGTCCAGTCGCCCGTCTTCCGGGATCGCGGCATCCGGCCATCTGATTGGCCGGAGCCGCGGTGACGTCACTCCCGCGCATGCGCGCGGGAGCTGACGGTCACGGCATGGGGCTCTGAAGTAACGGCACCAGCGGCCGTTCCTTCAGAGCGCATGCGCCAGTGATGTCACTGGCTGTATGCAAGGTAAATATCTCCTAAACGGTTCATGTTTAGGAGATATTTACAGTACCTATAGGTAAGCCTTATCATAGGCTTACCTATAGGTACAACTTGCAGAGGAGGGTTTACTTCCTCTTTAAGGTAAAAAAACTTCTGCCTTTAGAACCACTTTAATGAAACACCGGGTTGTCTATTTAACTGCATATATATTTCAGCTGTCTTTCACTGAAGCTAATGGGGCTTTTTCACAGGCCACAGCAGCCAGGGAAAGTGACAGCCGAACACGGAAGCGACGTCATGCCCATCACTTCTTATTTTCATTGAAGCTAGGGTAAAACTGCTATTTTGTGGTCACTGGTCTTCCTCTCTTCTACCTAGCGATATCTGCCATGGGGGGTCCTGGGCCTGCAAGTATGATAGCAGAGCAAGGGAAACATGCCAGGTGGGTTGCACGAGTGAGGGACTCTATTACCAGGGTTTTGTGGAAGCTTCCACCTGACTGTGAATTTGTCAGATTTAGGAATGTGTAAAATCCCTCGTTGCTGGAGAGAGCAGAGGGATGACATCATTAACTTGCTACTGCTTATTCAGCAGGCTGGGTGGGGAAGACCCCATTGTTTCCCTTCTACAGTTTAAAACAGAAAGTGGTGCCATCCGCCAAATTGTACAACAGTACTGTATGATCTCAGGAAACGATGAACAGAAATCATAATTTGTTGGCAGTAAAACAGCTTCCTTATATGCAGTTCATTTGTCTTTATATCAGTTTGTCTGGAGTTATTATATTATTTTGCTACACAAAATGATGGACTCCTCCCTGGGTATGGGGGTCCTTTGAATACCTATCCGAGCCCGACTTTCACTTACCTCTCCCCAAGCAGCGGCAGGAGGCTCCACAGGGGGGTAGAACTTGGGCAAGTCCCAAGCCACTTTGGTCATGAACCACTTGAAGGTCTGACAGTTTAACCTGCTGCGCAGTTCCTTCTGAGATGTCACATCGCCAGGAGAGAGATGCCGGTAGTCAGGGCGTCGTTGGTAGATATATTCTGCATATTCATCCATCCACACTTCAGCTACTCGCTTCAGGTTCTGTGAGGAGATGTAGACTTATCAGACAAAACTTCAAATGCAAGCTATTACTTCTGAATCCCCAACAATAAAGAAAACTTTACTGGAACTGCTGGTTAAAAGATCTAGAAAGGTATTAGCAACATGACCACTAGATGGGGCTAAAACAAAGCGTATTTTGTGTTCAGTGGATTGGAATCAATAGTACAGAAATACATTTTGCTCCAGTAAGTACAGCTAAGTATATGTTTATGATATCTCTTTTTCGATTCATTTGCTCAGCCAGGCTCAAACTATCATAGACACTGTGAATTCTTAAAGCAGGCTTGCATTATGATCATGATATGAACATAAAAGGGAAACATATTTTTTTTCTTAACCCTTTACTTACAATTCTGAAAAACTCTGCTTTAAAGTCTTACTCCATCTTTAAACAAAAAAAAAAATAGCAAAGCTATTATGTTCACTGGGTGGGATAAAATTCCAAAAAGTCTAAAAAATGTTTAGTGGTAAAAATAACAGTATAGAATAAACAGCACAGTGTACATAGTGGACAGAATAAAGTATCTAAGACAGGAGAGGATGCAGTGCAGAATATATAATTTACTGTACTCCTGACCATACAGAGTGGAGCAGTCTGAAGTGTGTATCATACATCACAATATACAGAGTGGTGTTGCCCAGAGTATGTAATCTTTTCATCTTATATACAGTGTAAAAAATACTGCATCCTGTGCAGTACTGAAAAATACATCACAGCTTGTTGAGTGGAATGATATGCACTGCAATTGCATGTAACATACAAGCACAGCATTCAGTACAGCTTCAGTATGCCATGTACAGCACAATGTACAACGTATGTAATATACAGAATGGTGTAAAAAGTTGAGTGGTCTGGATTATGTAATGTACTTCACAATGTAACGAGAAGAGTGGTCTTCTTTATGAAATGTACAACACAATGTACAGTGCAGAAAAGTCTAGAGTATGTAACAAAGCACAGGGGCCTAGAGTATGTACTGTACAGCACAGTATACAGCGTGCAACAGTTTAGTGAATAAAATGTACAGTGCAATGTACAAAGTGCAGCAGTCTGGAGTGCAGCCACCTAGAGTGTTAGGCATGCAGCACATTGCAGAGTACAGCTGCATGGAGTATGTAGTGTACAGAACAGCTAACAGAGTAGACAAGCACAGCTAACCAGGAACATTCTTCCCACTGACCATAATACGAATGTATCATGAGTTGTAGATTTTAGCAGAGGTTTCCCGAGATGGGAAAGAAACCCATCTAAGAAAACTAGTTCAATACCTACAAGTATACAAAAAAAGCAGGCAGCATACTTGCCAACTGTCCCGTTTTTGCTGGGACAGTCCCAGGCAAATAGGAGCCTGTCGCGGGTAATTTATATTGTCCCGGCAATGTACTGTTTTACACTTTGCACTTACTTAATGTACTTATTTACACTTTATTGATATTTACATATTACATTTTTGTATAGTCACACCTGAGCACATTTGACACTTTAGAATTGCGGGGAATTGTGATGAGAATTTTAAACTTTAGGCAGAAGTAGTGCAGCTGAATGGGAGATTTATTCCAACTCTGATCCTTTGGCCTCAAGTATAAAATCCCCTTCTCGATTTTCTGTAATTCTCTCTTTATTGAGTAGACCTTATGATAAGTAGGCGGAGATTAATTATGTGGAGATGGCGGAGCTTCAGTGCAGTGGGTGTGGTAAGTAATTGATAGCTGTGCTGCAAAGTGTCCCTGGAAAATTTCTTTCAAATGTTGGCAACTATGAGGCAGGGTGACAAAGACAATGGTTTGCACAAATAGAACATAAAGGTTAGGGACAATAATGCAACAAGTGCTCTCTCTCCCCTCAGTCTAGAGGTTCGTGCTTCATCTTGCTCTCATTTAAATGTATCATGAAAGAAAATACTGTTCTAGATAACGAGCAGAATAGAGCATGCAATCAAAAAGACTTAGGGTCAGGATTATTTTATTTTTTGCAATAGAAAGCAGGACACTGATGTTATTTTATTATTTTCTTTTTATGCATGCAGGAACAAAATTGTTAACTTAAATATTGTAAATAATACATTTACCCTTGCTAGGCTGACACCAGCAGGCACCTTGTAGGGCACATATTTCCGGTAAATATGTCCCACGCGAGAGCATGGAGCATCTTCCATCCGACCTCCACACATCCACACCTGTAGTGACATACAAATATGACTGGTTAGCCCATGGGAAATATGTGAATTCAACCTTCATGTAAACCATATTTATCTACAGTCATTTATCATCTTACTTTCATTTTTCATGGTGGGACAAAAGGTTAGAACCTGTAAGATTTTTATTGCTATTTGTGTCCAAATTTCATTTCATTTCATTTTCCCTGCTGTTACCTGCTGACAACGTCTCTGATCTTTCTCCAATCAGTTTTAAAAACCTTGTTAAAAACCTAGTTGGAGAGAACTACCCTCACTTCCTGTCTCTTGTGGCACCGGTCATCAAGCGAATAAGCGAGCATACATCTACACAATGAGGAAAAAACTTTTACAGAGGGTCTATCGTTCCCCAACTCTCTTCAAAATTGAAAAAAAAAAAAAAAAGTGGGCTTGTTTTTTTTTTATTTGCATTTTTTTTAGTTTTACAATGAAAAGTAACAATACAAAATAGGATTAACATGTACATTACCAAGCATACAGCATAGAGATTGCTAGTAACAACATCCAAATCGAAGAGGCACTGAAAAAAAGGAGTTTTAAGCCATAGTCCAGAGAACAGATGTTAATGGTTGAACAGATAAAGAATGTCCGCAAATACAACGTAACGTAATCCCAGCTCAGAAAAGCATGCAAACAGATGACCCTCAAAGTAGTTCACCAAATGAACCATACAGGGGGGCAAGGTCGGCCTACACCCAACCACTCATCTAAGAAGTCAATGACTAAAAGCTGCGCTCCATACTGCACTGTGAAACAGGCAACGGTCGGCTTGCTTCCCATTTCTATTGTTTCTAATAGCAAAGAACGCTATCTATTTAACAGTTGTGCCCCAGTTAGTATAACGGGGAAAGGCTTTTAATATGCAAATAAGCAGACAACTGAAACCTAACATCAGGATAAAGTCATTGGAGCCATAGCTACAAGAATTTTCTTGTACAACTGACTGGCCATAAAGCTGTTAGAGTAAAGCACATCACTATACTTGTCGTGCCCAATCCACACATCCAGTACGGCTGCCATGTTCCCCAAGGTTTCAGCATATCCATTTCACTTGTTTTGGATAACGTGGTAAGGAGTTGGAACTCCTTTATGGTTTTATTGCAGTCTTTTTCCCTGCTTGGGAGATTTACCTTAATTTGTCCTGGTGACTATTTCACTTTGACAAAACGTGATGAAACATTCAATACTGTACAGTTGTCATTGAAACAGAAGATGAGGAGAAATCTTCCAGTAGAAACCCCTGTATTGCTAAGAGGAGATTTGGACAGATTTCCTTTTACTTAAAAAAAAAAAAAGAAAAATTGGTTTAAACCATTCCCTTTTGTTTTAGAGCCCATTCACACTGCCGCGACTTGTCAGCCTGACAAGTCGCGGTCCATTGAGTAGTACAGGACCCGTTCTAATAGGAGCGACACAAGTCGCTCCGACTTAGAAAAAGGGTCCTGTACTACTTTGGGGCGACCTCAGAGCGACTTGCATAGACTTCCATTATGTGAAGTCCCTGCAAGTCGCGCCGAAGTCGCGGTGCACGCGACTTCACAGGTCGTCCCCCGAAGTCGTGTCGCCTCAGTGTGAACCGGCTCTTAAAGTCAGCTATAAACATGTTGTTGTTCAAAACTGAAACTTGTTAGATGCTGGAGAGTGAAGCCACCACATGATTTCTCTGTGTTTTCATTCTCAGGCCTGTACACCATCCAATGCAATTACTAGGGGTCCTAGATCTTTGGCCTATTTTATTTTAAGGAGAATCCAGTTGAAGGAGCACCCCAAAACCCCAAGCAATAGAGGTGGGCACTAAGTAGATGAATCAATCTAATAACCCATACCTGCGCAACACAATATGTGAATAGGACAAATGTAAATATACAGTGCATCCGGAAAGTATTCACAACGCTTCACTTTTTCCACATTTTTGTTACGTTACAGCCTTATTCCAAACTTGATTAAATTATTTATTTTCCTAAAAATTCTACAAACAATACAATATGACAACAACATGAAAGAAGTTTGTTTGAAATCTTTGCAAATTTAGTAAAAATAAAAAACAAAATAAATCACATGTACATAGGAATTCATAGCCTTTGCTCAAAATTTTGTTGGAGCACCTTTGGCACCACTTACAGCCTCTGTCTGGGCCACTCAAGAACATTCACAGAGCTCCCATAGCCACGCCTTTGTTATCGTGGCTGTGTGCTTAAGGTCCTTGTCCTGTTGGAAGACAAACCTTCGCTCCAGTCTGAGGTCCAGAGAGCTCTGGAGCAGGTTTTCATCAAGGATATCTCTGTACATTGCTGCATTCATCTTTCCCTCAATCCTGACTAGTCTCCCAGTTCCTGCCACTGAAAAACATCCCCACAGCGTGATGCTGCCACTACCATGGTTCAATGTAGGGATGGTATTAGCCAGGTGATGAGCGGTGCCTGGTTTCCTCCAGATAAGATGCTTGCCATTAAGGCCAAAGAGTTCAATCAGACCAGAGAATTTTGTTTTTCATGGTCTGAGAGTCCTTCAGGTGCCTTTTGGCAAACTTCAGGGGGGCTGTCATGTGCCTTTTACTGAGGAGTGGCTTCCGTCTGGCCACTCTACCATAAAGGCCTGATTGGTGGAGTGCTGCAGTGATGGTTGTTCTTCTGGAAGGTTCTCCTCTCACCACAGAGAAATGCTGGAGCTCTGTCAGTGTGGCCATTGGGTTCTTTATCACCTCCCTGGCTAAGGCCCTTCTCCCCCAATCGCTTAGTTTGGCTGGGCGGCCCGCTCTAGGAAGAGTCCTGGTGGTTCCAAACTTCTTGCATTTACGAATGATAGCGGCCACTGTGATCATTGGGACCTTCAATGCTGCAAACATTTTTCTCTACCCTTCCCCAGATCTGTACCTCAATACAATTCTGTCTCAAGGGTCTACAGACAATTCCTTGTACTTCATGGCTTGGTTTGTGCTCTGACATGCACTGTTAACTGTTGGACCTTATATAGACAGGTGTGTGCCTTTCCAAATCATGTCCAATCAACTGAATTTACCACAGGTGGACTCTAATCTACTTGTAGAAACTCCTCAAGGATGATCAGTGGAAACAGGATGCACCTATGCTAAATTTTGAGTGTCATGACAAAGGCAGTGAAGTCTTATGTACATGTGATATTTTGTTTTTTATTTTTAATAAATTTGCAAAGATTTTAAACAAACTTCTTTCACATGGTCATTATGGGGTAATGTATGTAGAAGTTTATGGATAAAAGAATGAATTTAATCAATTTTGGAATAAGGCTGTAACATAACAAAATGCGGAAAAAGTGAAGCGCTGGGAATACTTTCCGGGTGCACTGTATGTACGTGAAACCAAAAAATATGTGTGTCTACAACGTGAACCAGAATTACATGTATGTTAAAAGATGCATTTCATCAGACTTGGGTAAGCATAAAGATGTTTGAAAATTCTTACAAAAAACTAAGGACTAGGCCACGCTCTTATAAAATACATGTGATCAAACAATGTGTCATCAAATAAAAAAAAAAAAAAAACAATATAAAATTGGAAAATATGCAATGCAGCAATGTTTCCAGGCCTGATATGGGTCTGCCATTGTTACCGGTAACACTTTCAACACATTTAAGTTGAATACCCAAGTGTGAGATTGGAGACAATGACCATTCCGGCATCTTTTGTTTTGTTTATTTTGTAATGGGGATGAGAGAAGGGAATGAGTGGGATACTCCTCTGGCTCAACTAGGTTTAACTGGGACACTTTATAGAAAAATGCCTGTTCGCGCTGTCTTGACGCCAGCTGAATGCCAACCAATGCTTCCTGTCGCTTGAAGATACTGTTTTGCTAAACTGTGCTAGAACTTCGACTTTAACACTCTGATTAACTCAGAAGATCCAGGACTGTAATGACACTTGACTCTTGACACTCTGTTTAGCTCAAAAGTCCGGTGAACAGCTCCCTCCAGTCCTTCACTGACTGAGGTAGCTCCGTGAAACTGCTTGTGCTGCTGCAACCCTTAACACTGTACACTGCACACTTAACTCTTCAGGGCCCAACCGCTGGTGCCCCCTTTACACTTTCAGGGTCCTCTAACTAGTACTCACGAACTTGGAATGCTTTCCTGGAACTGAACCCCTCTTTCTCCGCTGGTCCTCGGCACACCGGATCCTCTTTGCAGCTCAGCTCACTCTCTGGACTCTCAGGCAAGCCACCCGAGACACCTGATCCTTCTGACAGGAGGAGAGACAGCCATACTCTCCCTCCTGAGACTCTGCTTCGCGCCAAAGATGCTGAGTCATGCGCTCCCCTCCAACTTATACCCCCTCCCAGAATCCTCTGCAGCAGAATCTGCCTTCCGGGGTAGATACAGGCCTGAATGAGCCACTGATTGGGTTTCCTCCACTGCCCAATGAGAATCCGCTCATGGAGCCAGTGGGGAGACTCCCCTCTCAGCAGCCACACCTGGGAGACATGACAGCCCAGCTGTTAGGCATCCAAGGCCCACTATACTTTACCTAGCATCTACTTTGTAGGGTGCTACAGCAACAAAACTTAAACGTTCATAAACAGTCCAAATGTAGTGCCAGGTGGCATGAGGCACCACATTTGGACTATTAATGGACGTTTAGGTTTTGTTGCATTTTTCCAATTTTACATTACGCAATTGGCGTTCCCAAAATATAAAAAGTTAGAGAGTGATTTAGTAAACTAGACTGCACGTATAACCAAAATATTTCTTTTTCGTGAACTCTCCTTTTAATGCAGGCTACTCTCTATCATATACTATCCTAGGATTATTCTGAAATATGAAAAAATAGAAAATAATTTACAACGAAAATGCTCTCTCTTGACTCTCTTGCCAAGCACTGCATTCTTTCTTTATATTTTAAGTGCGCCGAGTTCAAAACTAAGGGCTCGCTGAATGTCATCTGGATTTACATGACCAAAGTCCTATAATTTATGCATGCTCTGTGCCTCTTGGTAGCAAGATGAGAAAAAAATGGGTCATTACAAGATAAATACATTCTGAACTAGCAAGTTTTAATTACACTTAAACAATCATTATGTAACACTTTACAACAAACTCCCTCCCATGAGACAGCATCAAGTAAAACAGCAGTTTCTCGCAGCGTGTGGCTGTTTTAATAAGTATCAAGGGTTTCCAGACACGGACATTAAAGGGCTTGTAAAACGAAGCTAAAAGTCATTCCATATTAAATAGCTCGTAATAAATTTCACAAATAGAAGTGTAAAATTTTCTATACCAATTGGTATATGTCCTCTTATACTGGGCATTTAGACATGCAGGAGTTCTCTAATAAAGTACCATGTTACTGAGGAGTCCGTCAATGCCCACATTAAAGGAGGGCTCTAGAAAAATTAACTGGAAGGGACAGTAGGGGGTTTGGGATGTGTAATAATTTAATTATGCTTACTTCCATGCTTTCCTATCTGAGCGGTATGGTTAGCACATCTCTTCCAGTCCATGCGCTTTCTACATCTTGTCCCTGCTATTGTCTAAATGTAATTAGTTGCTGTAATAAAGGTCTATGGGGGAAGCCACTTTCTGCTTCCCTTTAAAGCCCACCCCCACCCACTTTATATTAACCTCTTTAGCACTCCCCAGCTCTGTTGCAGCCACCAAAATACTGTACCTGTTGTTGGAGAGCAGAATGAGCAGCAATTTCACCCCCTCCTTTATCCGAATGGTAATCTCGCGCCTCGACTACAGCAATTCCCTTCTCATTGGCTTACCTCTACATAGGCTATTACCCCTTGAATCCATCATGAATGCTGCTGCCATACTCATTAACCCTACCAATTGCACAGTGTCCGCTATTCCTCTCTGTCAAGCCTTCCACTGGCTTTCGATCACCCAACAAATTAAATTCAAAATACTAACAACTTACAAAGCCATCACCAATTTAGCCCCCAGCTACATCACTAGCCTAGTCTCAAAATACCAATCCAATCACTCGCTTCATTCCTCTCAAAACCTCCTGCTCTCTCGCTCCCCCCATCACCTCCTCCCATGCTCGCCTCCAGGACTTTTCCAGAGCCTCTCCTATTCTATTGAACTCCTTACCCCAATCTGTCCGATTATCTCTTACTCTATTAGCTTTTAGATGATCCCTGAAAACCCTCCTCTTCAGAGAAGCCTATCCTACCCACACCAAACAACTGTACTTCCATTTTGAGTTTTAGGCTCCATGTACACGGGACGTTGTAAATGGCCGTTTAGGAGCACTTGGGCGTTTTTTTCAGAAGCCCTTGAACCCATCTACATGTTATCTTATCTGTCCATGTACACAGGGTCGTTTACAGTCATTTGCAGGCAGTTGAGTTCAGGGACGTTTTTTGGAACGCAATTATTTGTGTTCGAAAGTGTGTTTCCCGGCGTTTCAAATGCAGAAACGCAGCCGAACGTGACCAAACGTGACTGAACGTGATGAACGTACGTTCAGCCACGTTATAAGTTTTTTTTCTTCCATTCAAAATCAATGGTTCCCTATTGATTTGAATGTAAGGCGCACCGCAAGTCGGATGAGGATGATCCGACTTGCGCTGTGAGAATCTTGAGGTGGAACTCCACGCCAAAATGGGAATAAAAAACGGCGTGGGGGTCCCCCCCAGGTTCCAAACCAGGCCCTTCGAGTCTGGTATGGAATTTGAGGGTAGCCCCATGCCGAAAGAACGGCGTGGGGATCCCCCCAAAATCCACACCAGACCCTTATCCGAGCATGCAGCCCGGTAGGGCTGGAAGGGGGAGGGGATGAGCGAGCGGCCCCACCCCCCCTGGACCATACCAGGCCACATGCCCTCAACATGGGGGGGTGTTTGTGCTTTGGGGCAGGGGGAGCTCTGCACCCCCACCCCAAAGCACCTTGCCCCCATGTTGATGAGGACAAGGGCCTTATCCCCACAATCCTGGCCGGTGGTTGTGGGGGTCTGCGGGAAGGGGGCTTCTCGGTATCTGGAACATGTCATCTGTGACATGAGGGGGCGGGGCCTCCCGATGACATCACCGGGGGCCACGCCCACAATGGCTATATAACAAGCTGCAGAGACCGGCATAATCACCGGAGACATCGTCGGAGGAGGACAGGAGGAAGAAGAAGAGAAGAGCGGACATCAAAAGAGCAGAAGAGCGGAGGGGGAGAAGAGCGGAGGGGAGAAGACCAGAGCGGAGAAGACCGGATGAAGATTTTTAATAAACTTTCCAAAACGTCTCCTGTCGTTATTTACATACACTGCCTTTTATGGGGTGAATGGGTAGGGGTACAGTGTACCCCATACCCATTCACATAGGGAGGGGTCCGGGATCTGGGGGGCCCCCTTGTTTAAGGGGGCTTCCAGATACCGAGAAGCCCCCTGCCCGCAGACCCCCACAACTGCCGGCCAGGGTTGTGGGGATGAGGCCCTTGTCCTCATCTACATGGGGGCAAGGTGCTTTGGGGTGGGGGGTGCAGAGCTCCCCCTGCCCCAAAGCACCAACACCCCCCCCATGTTGAGGGCATGTGGCCTGGTATGGTCCAGGGGGGGTGGGGCCACTCGCTCGTCCCCTCCCCCTTCCTGCCCTACCGGGCTGCATGCTCGAATAAGGGTCTGGTATGGATTTTGGGGGGGGACCCCACGCGTGGGTCTACCCTCAAAATTCCATACCGGACCCGAAGGGCCTGGTTTGGAACCTGGGGGGGGGGGGGGGGGGGGACCCCCACAAGGTTTTTTTTCCCATTTTTGGCATGGAGTTCCCCCTCAAGATTCTCACAGCGCAAGTCGGATCATCCTGATCCGACTTGCGGTGTGACTTCCATTCAAATCAATAGGCTCCCGTAGGGAACCATTGATTTTGAATGGAGGCAGAAAAAACGCTGCTAAAAGCAACGTGGCCAAACGTGCAATAACGCCAATGGAAAAAGCTACTGAAAGCATGTTTAACAGCTGCTTTTTCCCGGCATCAGAACTAGCTTTGCAGCACGTTTTATCTAACGTCCCGTGTTCATAAAGCCTTAGTCCCATTTAAGTCTTCTGCGAGTGTTTTAGTTTTAGTCATATTTAGTCAACTAATTCTCCAGTACATTTTAGTCGACTAAAATATCCTACATTATAAGGGATGGCCTGTATGCATTGCACAGTGCCCTGGATGCCTGCGGTGGTCAGGTCAGAGAGGAGGCCTGTAATGCTGCTGCATGCACAGTGCTGGATGGTGGTCTCAGGTCTAAGGGATGGCCTGGCCTGTAAATGCACAGTGCCCTGGATGCCTGCGGTGGTCAGAGGAGGCCTGTTGTAATGCTGCTGCACACAGTGCTGGTCTGAAGGATGGGCCGGCCTCAGCGGCCTGTATGCACAGTGCCCTGGATGGCGGATGCCAGTGGTCTGAGGGCAGGCAGTAATGGCTAGCCTGCTGTTGTAACACACTCACTCAGTGCCAGTGGGTGCTCTGTGTGCTCTGCTCTGGATGTGGGTGCCTGGGTGGTCGTCTTGTGTGAGTCAGGACTCCGTAGGCCTTGCTGTAGTGCTGCAGTGCTCTGGTCTCTTGCAGATGCAGTCATCGCGTCATGGGACACGCCACGCCCGACGCCACACAGTCGCTTGCTGGGAGCGGAAGGAGGCGGAGCTCCGTGAAAACCGGAAGTTGGTTAAACGTCCCTGCCACACATTCTCGTTTTGTTTTCCTTCGGTAACGAAAACGGATTTGATTTTCGTCATAGTTTTCGTCAGTTGACGAAAATGTGCTATACTTTGCGTTTCTTTTTTGTCACTGTAAAAATGCCTTTGACGAAAATGGTGACAAAAACGTTTTCGTTGACGAAATTAACACTGGTTCATATATATTACAATAATCAGTTTCTGGGCCCTCAGGGGGCTCTGGAAGATCAGTATAATAACTATGTGCAGGTATCTAGAGGTGTGGAGGTTAGTCAGGTAAAATAAAAAAAGTTGCCAAGGAGTTTTTTTGTATTCTCAAATCCAACCAAAGGATGGAGATCTTGTCTTCTTTTCACATGTTTCAAAGGCTAGCCTTATCTGACTTGCTGTGAAAAGGCCCCACACCTTTTTTTATTTTTAATTATTAAGATGAAGAGTTCAAGCACTAATGTATTGTGAATAAATCAGAGGATCCACCTCCCTTCTCTGACTTTTAGGACAGCTCTGTACGAAGTTTCAAACAGATGGAAACCGCGTCTTTGCATTCACTTTTTTTCTTTGTAACAACATCATAGGTACATTCTGCAGTAAAGTAAAATTAATTAAATTATTAGTTCAAAGACGGATAAACGTAAAATATTTAAATTTTGCCCAAGGCCATCATAGCTTCTTTTCAATTGTCCCGACCATTAAAGGATAAGTTCACCTTTCGTAACATGTTACACCCATATTTAGGGTGTAACATGTAACCTGTTACGAACTGCCTGAGCTCCGCGCCTCCCTGATCCCTGCTGTGACAGGTAACAAGGGTTCTTCTCCCTACCTGCTGTCAGAATCTTTTTTGTAGCCTTCACCAGATCTGTGCCTTGCAATAATCCTGTCTCTGAGCTCTGCAGACAGTTCCTTTGACCTCATGGCTTTTGCTCTGATATAGTATGCATTGTCAATCATAAAGCCTTTTTTTTAGAGGCGTGTGTCTTTCCAAATCATGTCCATCAGTTCTAGATTACCACAGGTGGACTTCAATCACGGTGTAGAAACTTCACAACAACCAAAAGAAATGGGAGGCACTTGAGCTAAATTTCTAGTGTTGTTGCAAAGGGCCTGAATACTTATGCCAATATGATATTTAAGTTTTTTTCTTTTTAATAAATTCATACATTTCTAAAATTCTATTTTCATTTTGTCATTATGGGGTATGAGTGTAGATTAATAAGGAAAAAAAATGGGATTTTTGACTTACCATAAAATCCATTTCTCTGATGTTCATTGACGGACACAGCTTCTGGTATTTATAACCACTGGGTTATACTGCCCCCTACTGGAGTTGGACACTAGGCAGAAAAAAATTCTGGCTTCACCCATGGGTAGTCCCAGGGGATATACTCCCTCTCTCTCCTATAGCCACTTTGTAACAAGCAGTGTCAGGAGAATAACTCCCCAGAGGGGTGGGTGCTGTGTCCATCAATGAACATCAGAGAAATGGATTTTACAGTAAGTAAAAAAATTGGATTTTTGACTTACCATAAAATCCATTTCTCTGATGTTCATTGACTGACACAGCTCCTTATCTTCTTTGGGTTATACTGCCCCAACAGGAGTAGGATACTAGGCAGGAAAAAGCTTGACTATGCCTATTGCCCATGGGCAGTCCCAGGGGGTATACTCCCACTCTCAGCTATGAGCACTCAGTTTTGTTACAAGCAGTGTCAGAAGAAAAACAACTCCACAGAGGGGTGGGTGCTGTGTCTGTCAATGAACATCAGACAAATGGATTTTACGGTAAGTCAAAAATCCCATTTTCTCTTTCGTTCATTGACGGACACAGCTCCTGATCTTCTTGACCATTGGAAAGTTCCAAAGCAGTGTCAACATGAGGGTTGGGAACAGACGGAAAAAATTCCCAAGGCTGACTGTAGCCAGCCAGGTAACATGGAACTCAACCATAAACAACTGGAACTCACTTGAAAAAACAATACACCCTCAAAGAGGACCAGGTCCTCTTAACAGCAGCCTGCAAAACCTTGCGGCCAAAAGAAGAATCCGCAGAGGCAACACATCCACCTTATAAAACTTTGTGAAAGTGTGCACAGACGACCAGGTGGCCGACTTGCAAACCTGTATCACTGACACCTGATGACAGAAGGCCCAGGAGGCACTAAGCACCCTAGTAGAGTGCACCTTGACAGGGTAAGGAGGAACCTGACCCCTGATGGAATAGGCCTGAACCACCATTTGTCTGATCCATCTGGAAATGGTCGCAGCAGAAGCAGCCAACCCTTTTTGAGGTCCATCCATGAGTAAAAACAGTGAGTCTGACTTCCCAAAAGACTCTGTAGCTGCCAGGTTACACACTAATTGCTTGGACCACATCCAAGGCAATTTCTATCGGATGTTTAGGCCTGGAATACAGGGAAGGCAACACAATATCTTCATTCAAATGGAAATCAGAGACGACCTTTGGAAGGGACGACGGACAGGGGTGAAGAACCACCTTATCTCTGTGAATCACCAGGTAAGGTGAACGACAGGATATCACCACCAGTTCTGACACCCTGCACGCAGAAGTGATAGCCACTGAAATGACCACCTTCTTAGACAACGTAAGCAGGGGAATCTCCCGAATATTTTCGAAAGGACTCTTCTGCTGAAAGCACCAAATTAAGATCCCAAGGCAGCAACAGAGCCCGCACTGGAGGAACCAAATGTTGGACACCTTGAAGAAAGATACACACCAGGGAGTGTGTGGCCAAAGGTCGTGGGAAGAAGACCGCCAAAGCCAACACCTGGCCCTTGATGGTACTCAAGGCAAATTTCTGTTCAACCCTCCATTGAAGGAAGGTTAAGATCTGAGCCACCGAGAAGGAGCAAGGAGGAACCCCAAGGGACTCAAAAAACGCAATGTACGTCTTCCACGTACGATGGTAGGTCTTCCTAGAAGTAGATTTCCTAGCTTTCAATGGGGTAGGAATCACCGACTCAGATAAACCTCTATCCTTCAGCACCTCGCTTTCAAGAGCCAAGCCATCAAAGCCAGCAACTGTAAAACAGGATGGAAGATCGGTCCTTGGGACATATGATCTTCCCTGAGAGGAAGCTTCCAAGGAAGGTTGGCAACCAGCCGAACCAGAACGGTGTAGCAAGCCCGGCGAGGCCAGTATGGAGCCACTAAAATGACCGGAATTCTTTCTGCCTCGATCCTGCGTAGAAGTCTGGGCAGAAGCTTGAGAGGAGGGAAGGCAGAAATCAGCCGATACTGACCCCACGGAGCCACCAGCACGTCTGTGACGTGCGCCAGAGGATCCCTTGACCGAGCCACAAACCTCTGCACCTTTCTGTTGAGCCGTAATGCCAACAGATCCACCTCGGGAGTGCCCCACCAGAGACACAGCTGATAAAACCCCTCCGGACAAAGGGAACATTCCCCGTAGTCCAACGCCTGACGACTGAGGTAGTCCACCTGTCAAATTTCCACCCCGGGAATGTGTACCGTAGAGAGGGCTGGAACAAACCGTTCTGCCCGCCTTCGGATGCCAGCTAACTCCAGAGCCGCCAGGACTCTTCTTATGCCCCCTTGATGATTGACATAAGCCACAGCCATGGCATTGTGCACTGGACAACCCTGAAGACGATCTGTCAATTGATCCAAAACATCCAGACGTCTGATCGCTCGGAGTTCCAAGACCTTGATCGGTAGTCTGGACTCCCCTGAGCAGGCAGCTTGCTGAGGACGCCTCCCCAGCCGGACAGGCTGGTATCTGTGGT
The DNA here is from genome assembly GCF_965119305.1 of Pelophylax lessonae. NCBI lineage: Eukaryota > Metazoa > Chordata > Amphibia > Anura > Ranidae > Pelophylax > Pelophylax lessonae. Next base: position 462,796,288 of record NC_138771.1, on the reverse strand, counting down.
TACCACTGTCCAATACAAGAGGAGGATTTTCCCAGCCGAAGTGCCGGAGAACGAAGCCACCATATCAAGGACCTCTCTCATTCCCCGACTCAGCCGGATATTATATTCCAGAGACTGGGGAGTCTTGTCCCATTTGATCAGAATCTCCCTTTGCAGGGACCTCGTATTGAACTGTGCAAACAGAACCGCCTCAAAAGGTGGGCACCATCAGGCCCAGCACCCGCTTGCAAGTCAGGAGGGACGACCATCTGTCGGAAAGCAGGAGACAAATTGCAGCCTGTTATTTCCTGAGTTTGTTCAGAGGAAGGCTAAGGCCGAGTCCAGAGGCCCAGATAGTCCAGCTTCATGGAAGGAACCAGAGTAGACTTGTAAAAGTTCAGAATCCACCCGAACTCCCGCAGAGTCCAGATTGTGATCTCCAGGTTGTCCACCAGAGCAGAGGGAGACTCGGCTCGCAGAAGGGGATCGTCCAAGTAACCCAGTACCACGATCCCCCATTGGCATAGCAAAGCTAGAATCGGGGTTAACACTTTTGTGAAGATCCAAGGAGCAGAGGCGAGACCAAAGGGTAACACCACAAAATGATAATGCTCCTCTCCCACAGCAAAGTGGAGAAAACACTGGTGACTGGCAGATATTGGAATGTGAAGGTAGGCATCCTTGATATCGATAGAGGCGAGGAAATCCCCCTGACGCAGGGATGCCAACATCATTCAAATGGACTCTGTTCTTAACTAATGTACCCGCACAAAGCAGTTTAGCGCCTTGAGGTCCAGGATTGCTTTGCCTTCCTTCCTGGGGACTGCAAACAGGTTTGAGTAAAAACCCTGAAAACTTTCGGGACCAGGACAATCACCTCTTGAAGGAACAGGTCTTGTACTGCCCCAAAAAGGCGCTGTAAGCGGTCTGGGGACAGGCACAATTTGGAAGGAAAAAACCTTGCCGGGGGACAAAAGCGAAACTTGATCTTGTAGACGGACTGAATGACTTTGTGGACCCACTTGTCTTGCACTAGGGAAGTCCACGGGTCCAGAAACCAGCAAAGATGTCCCCCCACCCCTGATACGCATGAGTGCGCACCTTCATGCTGAAGAAGCCTTGTCCACGGGTCTGAAGAAGCCTGATCTTGGCTTGCCAGGCTCGTTTGAATCCTCCTGAAAAGGCCCTGAAAGGCTTCGAGCACTTGTTAGTTGACCCTGAGGGACGAAAAAACTTCTTATGAGCTGAGAAGGAAGGCCCACGTCTACGACGAGGTTCCTTGCCCTTAGTAGCCTGCGAGAGAAAAGTACTCTTCCCCCCCTGTGAGACCTTTAATGATGTCATCCATGGTAGTGCCAAACAGGCGATCTCCTTGGAAAGAAAGATCAGTCAAGACATTTTTTAAGTCTGATCCACAGACCAGCACTTGAGCCAAAAGAAACACCTAAGGACCACTGCCATAACAGAGGCGCGAACCATCAGGGGAGCCGCATCCAGAGGCATCACAGATAAACTGCAGCCCCTGGACCAACTGGTCCGCCAACTCAGTAAAGGCAAGGGGAGCTCTTCCCCCTCCAGGTCACAGTGCAAGAGCTTAGCCCACTCAGTCAGAGTTTGCGACACTAGGGCAATGGTGACTACCGGCCATATTGTACATATGGCGGGCCACAGCCTCTGCCTTCCGGTCAGCCGGGTCCTTAAAGACTGGGGACTCTTCAACCGGAACCATGGTTGCCTTGTTTAATCTGGAAACCAGAGGGTCCACCACCGGTGGAACAGTCAACTTCTGAAGATGGGACTCCTTATAGGGGTAACACCTAGTAAAGCGCTTAGGGACCCCACGGGGACGCTTTAGTCGTCCCCACTCTTTAGCGACAATTCTCTCAAAACAGGCAGGGAAAGGAAAGACCTTTGCTGCTCTGGATGGCTTGTAAGTGCCCAAGGGTACCTGCACCTCCGTGGCAGCTTCAGCTGTTTCAGGGGTATGCTACATGAAGAATTTGGGGGGGTGTTATGTACATACTGTAGAGTTCAGGAGTGCACTGCATACAGACTGCAGAGTTCAGCCTTCTTTCACAGCTGCACCCCCTATCCACATCTAACCTTCAGCCCTCTTCAACTCTGACCTCTGTATACAACCCCACCTCCACTGCCCCATCTTCTCCACCCCCCTCCTTAAAAGCTTCACCATCTTCCACAGCCACGTGTTACTTTTGCTTCTTTATTAAGCTGACGCACTCAGCCGGCTCTATTACCTCCCAATACACTGTAGGGGGCTCCACCTCTCTCACTTGCAAGGAGATCATCCAGTAGGGGGTGTAGGTATCTGCACTGCACCCAGGGCACCTGCATATCCCTCGTCCCCCATCTTGCACTCAGTAGGAGCTGTTCAGGAGATTAGATTTGTGGGAGCTGTTGGGAGAGAAGCTGCACTTCTGTATTTACAAGTGATAGTGGTGAGCGGGGAGCAGAGGGCCTGAGGCAGAGGTGGTGGAACTGAGTTCCACCAAGTTCCAGCTGAAAAAAAGCCCTGGATGAGACAGATGAGGCAGGGGGAGTCAGGGGAAGGCGGGGGTGCTTTTTGCTAGCCCGTCGTCCGCAAGCCACCTCCCCCTGGGACACAAGGGACTCCAGGACCGCCGTCAGTGCATGGATGAATGGTTGGGCCCTGGGCGATCCCGCAGCCTCAGAGAGGGGATCAGGTGGGGAAATGTGCTCCATGAGTCACCAGGGGGACCCCACAAAAAACTGTAAAACATTGCTAAGGGTCAACCCCCACCGCGCTGGCAGCACCACTTGGCACCAGGCACAAAGCACCAAGTGATCCCCAGCAGAGAGGGAGAGGACCCCACCAGACTTATCACCCACAGAGACAAGCACCTGCAGCTACCAGAATAATCTGCACTACACGTGCGGCGATCAGAAAGTAAAATGATCCAGGAGTCAGCACCAGGGGATGAGGAGGGGCTCCCACCGCTGAAATCGCCGCCCACAGGGCTCCACTTTCATGGCCGCCGCTATTTTCAAAGGCAAATCTCAGCAAAATGGTCACCGGACTACGCAAACATGGCTGCCATGTATAGAACTCACAGGCTACAATAAAATGGCGCATGACAGGTTAATTTGGTTGGTAAGCAAACTGGTTAGCAAATTGAACTGGGACTTTTATTTTTGTTTGTCTCATGTGCGTTGCCCTTTCATGTGTTCTTTGCTATGAAGGCCAGTTATAGGTGGGGGCAGAGGCCATTTTCTTTGTTGTTAATATATACTGGTGAGTGGACATACTGGATGCCTTTGCTGTAATACCATTGGCTGGGCTTCCATTATGCCCCCAAGTACCTTTCAGGAGGGATGGGCCACCTCCAGGCTCACCTTCCCCCTATCTATCCATTAGCTTGCATGTGCTTCCACTGTGATCATAAATTCACTAGAGTTAGGACTGCAGGTAATACAGGGTGCCGTGGAGTGGCCCTGCAGCTTACACATGCGTTTGCAAATGTGTGCTAACTAAACCCCTGTTTTGACGCAAACTGTTAGACAGGTTAATTTGGTTGGCAAGCAAAATGGTTAGAAAATTGAACTGGGACTTTTATTTTTGTTTGTCTCATGTGCGTTGCCCTTTCATATGTTCTTTGCTATGAAGGCCAGTTATAGGTGGGGGCAGAGGCCATTTTCTTTGTTACAATAAAATGGTGGCACCACAAGGCATACAGGAACCCAGGATTAGGAGACCAAGCCTCAAGGACAGATCCAGGCAGAACGGGGGGCCTGGCAGGGGCCCCCACCAGGTACAACCCCCTCCCCCTTGCACAGTCGATTGTCTGGTCGCTGGGGTCGCACCCCCACGGCCCCTATCCCCAGTCAGAGCCATGCCCCCACCCCAGGAAAGTGACCAGATTACCCAAACAGCCCCAGTAAATGTGGAAGGGGGGGGGGCAGGATGAAGGACTCGGCAAGGGGGGTATGCCTGTGGGAAGAAGGGTAACCCAGGGATCCGACCATCCTAAGGAGGGGCCCAGGTCCACCCCAAAACCCTCCAGGGGGAGGGGGGGGAAGCTACTCCCCATACCAGGTACTAGGCGGGCACCGCTCCAGACAGGACCCCTCTCCATCTAAATGAGGGGGCTGTCGCCCAAGAGGAACGCTGTGACTCAGGCTGAGACCGGTCATATGTGACCTCGTGAGGCGTTTAACTCGCAGGTCAGCCCCCATCCAGTGGGGCTATGTAGCAGCCGACCTAGCACGGTGCTGAGGTCTGCGCGTGCTCGCTGGCCAGACTGGAGTGGCCACTGGATCTTGATTGCCCAGTCCGGCAGCTGATTGCAGATCTCACAGGAAAAATCCAGGTGGAAATGATTTTCTATCTAAAATATTTTGCAAGGACCAAAGATCCCAGCAAGGAACTAGGACCTGACTAGGCAGAAAAAAACTGAGTGGCTATAGCAGAGAGAGAGAGTATACCCCCTGGAACTGCCCATGGGTGTAGCCAGAATTTCTTTATGCCTAGTGTCATACTCCTGTAGGGGGCAGTATAAGCCAATGGTTATGAATACAGTACTAGGAGCTGTGGTCGCCAATGAACGAAAGAAAAAAAAGGAATTTAAACATAAAAAAGTGAAGAGATCAGAATATTTTATCAATGCACTTTAACTCTTAGGGCTCTTTCACACGGGCGGTCCGATCAGATCCGCCTGTCAGTTTTTTAGGCGGATCTGATCGAATGCCCCATTCAGCCCTATGGAGCAGCGGATGTCAGCGGTGACATGTCCGCTGACACCCGCTGCCATCCGCATCCGATCCTGTCTGTGAAATCCGGACGGATGGAAACCCTATTTTCCATCCATCCTGGGGATTGGATGAGAGTGGACAGTTGGTCCGCTCTAATCCGATTCCCCATAGAGAGCAGCGGGGGCTGTGACACCTCCCTCTCCGCACTGCAAGCAGAGACGGAGATATCATCCGCCGGCTCAGCGGGGATCGCGGATCGTTTCCCGCTGAGCAGCACCGATCCGCCTACGGAGGCGGACCGTGTGAAAGAGCCCTTAAGAATGAGTTAACAGAAATCCTTTGACAGGTATAACAACTTTCATATACGTATTTTTTTTTTTGTGTACTTAGCCATTTGTGAGGAGTTCACTTTTAAGACTTTTCCCTTGGTCTAACAGAGTTTAACAAGAGCTAAAAGCTGCACGGCAAAGCAGCATGACAAATATCTGCATATTGGTACAGATCCAGAACTTAAAGAGCATTATAGTGCCTATTATTTGCAGCCAGTTTTACAAAATACAAATAAAGTAATTGCTTTGTTTCAGGGATAGAGTGAAAACTGACATCGTAAAATAGACATCGTGGAGAAATGCAGTCCACCAATCACAACAGTACTCTAAATCTGCTGGGACCTGCTGCTCATTATTTTAACCAAGCTGTACCATCATGTAACATGGCAAAACATCTAAATGCTTGGCAGTTGCAGGTTTTCTTCCCTGTATATCACACATATCTCTATATATTTTCTGTTCTGCTCTGTGCAGCACTGTCAGCGCAGCATGAAAATAAATAAGCTTAGTTAGCCCCCATAGCCCAACCATCGCTCATTTCCCAGTTCCCATCCACCCCCTCCTAACAGCCAGCCCTTCTGTGCGTGTGATTCCAGCACAGTTATTAATCTATCAGCTACAGATGACTGCACCACTTTATCTTAATTTCAGGACAATAAACGGAGCTGTTTCTGTGTGACTTGTACCCACCCTGTCAAAGGGGCTCATAGCGGGTGACTAATTACAAGGGGTGCAGTCAGTAACTCTATCTGGTAAATGGGGCTGTGCTGCTGAAAGCTGATTTCATAGGTGTCAGAAGAATTTGGGAGCGTGGCTGTGAAGGGAACAATATGTATTTGTTGTGCTGTTTCACGAAACCCTTCAGGATATGAAAATTATCTGTGACTTAAAGATCCTCATGTATGAAACTGCTGTGTCCTCCGACTGGGGGCCAACAAACCACCATGCTCACAAAGACACAGAGGCATAAAAGATGTGTGGCATGGTCTGGCATTCACAGCTCCAGCACAACAGCCTCTGTCTGAGCGTAGCTATCTCCCTCAGCGCAAATGAAATATTGGGTGACATTTCTTGGGTGAACTGGAGTTGGGGTGCCATGAACCAACACCCCATTCAAAAAAACAAAAATTGGACTACTTTTCCCACATGTGTCATGGTGGGTTAAAAATTCTGCACTGATGCTACATACATCTTGGCAACGTTCTGCTCTTGTCATCTAAATTTTTTTTTTTAAATAAAACAAGGTTTACCGTAGATACGGTACAAGCGTCCAATAACATAAATGCTGATATGAAGCAGATTTGCATTGATTTTGGGAGTAAGAGTCGGTTCACACTGAGGCGACACGACTCCTTACTACTTCGGGGGCGACTTGTGCATTACCATGCACCACGACTTCGGAGCGACTTGCAGGGACTTCACATAATGGAAGTCTATGCAAGTCGCTCTGAGGTCACCCCGAAATAGTACAGGACCCTTTTTCTAAGTCGGAGCGACTTGTGTAGCTCCTATTAGAACAGGTCCTGTAGCGGTCAATGGACCGCGAGGGAGCGCGACTTGTCAGGCTGACAAGTCGCCTGACAAGTCGCGCTAGTGTGAACTGGCTCTAAGGACTCTTCCCACCCCCACATGACAGTGTTGGGTCAATTAACAAGTACTAGTGTTGAGTCACAACTTACTTGGTACCTGAAAGTACTGGGTATTTTCACTGTTTCTGTTGGCTGAACCAAGAGGTAGAAGAGTGAAGTAAAGATGAGCTTGTGATGTTGGAGAGGGGGCTATTAAAGCAGACCTTAAGTTATTGAAAAACCATCACCTTATTCTCCAAAAATAATCTATATACATTCACTAATTAATGACCCTGTAATCTATTGCTCATTAAATTGTTTTTCTGCCTTCCAGCATCCTCCGTGACCTTCCGAACCTCTCCTTTTCCCTTTACACTTTCATTTGTTTGAAACCAGCAGTGCACGCTAGTTGCGGTCATGTCCACTGCTGTATGCTATGGAATTCTACGTGCGATTCTGAATTACCGAAAATCAGAGGACGCCGTTGCGATCCTGTTATTTTCAATGGTACTCAAATTGCGCCACCAATGTCGCCCGACGAATAGCAGCAAAATCACGCAAGCAGAATCGCGGGACACTTGTTGCCCAAAAGAAGTACTTTTGATGAACAGTCAAATAGATGGTGCCTGTTATGGTACTTTTGTGTCCTGGTGAATTTCTCCAAAAGTACAAAAGAAGATCTCATGGTAGATGGTGAAAAAATTAGGTTTGGCTGAAAAGGTGATGCATTGCTGTATAGTAGGAGGCATCTCCCTACAGGAGAGCTCTAAAGAGTAGGGATCAAATTCTGCCTCACTCCGCTCAAAATAGAAAAATACTTTTTGGTAAGGATGCCCTTTTAAAAAACTGCTCTCTTCTCTATGGAGAAATAAATTCTTTCAATGATTACAGAAATTCTCAAAAAAAAAAAAAAAAAAAAAAAAGGTAGATGCTAGCTCATAGGTCACCATATACAAGGACAGTCCTATAACCCAGATTAATACAGGAAAAGTTTAATTATACTTATGGAAATCTCAGTGTAAAGGCACACTGTGGTGCTGCACAATATACTTTTTGGTAAGGATGCGGATGCCCTTTTAAAAACTGCTCTCTTCTCTATGGAGAAATAAATTCTTTCAATGATTACAGAAATTCTCAAAAAAAAAAAAAAGTAGACGCTAGCTCATAGGTCACCATATACAAGCGCAGTCCTATAACCCAGATTAACACAGCAAAAGTTTAATTATACTTATGGAAATCTCAGTGTAAAGGCACACTGTGGGCTGCAGAATATTGCCAAGGAAGTTTAAACAGAAAAAATAAATCAAACAAACAATTCAGCCAATCGCTCACTCCAAAGGGGAATACTGGCGTGCTGCTGCTCTCCTCAAGTAGGGAACTCCAAAATGGGTACATAAAAGAAAAGAGAAAGGAGGCACAAACACCTAGTGCATTACCCGTGGTCACGGTTTTTAAATTTGTTTAATAAAATGCCAAATGCATACTCACAGACATAGCTCTGAGGAAGGGAGCTTGACCCCCGAAACACGTTAGCGGTCCTATCTTCAAGGACATGTTCCAGTTCATGTGTGACGGGAATTTGTAACACGATTTTAATATATTCATGTCTGTGAGTATGCATTTGGCATTTTATTAAAAATTTTTAAAAACAGTGACCACGGGTAATGCACTAAGTGTTTGCGCCTCCTTTCTCTTTTCTTTTAGAAAAAATAGATAATGCAATAAACAATATTAATTCACAGACTGACCTTGAATGATATCTCATATTGCTCTCCTCCCCAGATCTCCAACCCAGGATCGTACCCTCCAAGTTCCCAGAACCATTTTCTGTCTACAGCGAATAATCCACCGGCCATAACTGGAGACCTGCAATGAAAGGAAATGTAAACGTGAGTTTGCAGACAATTTACATTCTTGTCCTCATCAGCTGCCTTCTATGCTGGTAACGGAACACAATATTTACATTGTACTGCATGCAGCAGCAATATGAAGGGGATTTCTCTGATTCTGCATGGCTTTTCCAGCAATTCATCCAGCTGCTGCCAGTAAAGCTTATAACAGATTGTGGAGCTATGGCTTGCTGAGCCTGAAGGCCACAAATGGCATATGGTTTCTTCACTGAAAATATTTTGGAGCTGAGCATGATAACACTACAGCTGTTCAATAGCACACAACTTTAAGATTATGTAAACAACAAAACTCTCTTATTTTCTCCTTTTTGGTAATTTAAATATACCAAAAAAAGTGTTTTGATATATCTGTTCGATAAATGCAAAAATAAAAAAAAAAATCCCTGCCGATCCTGCCAGAAATCCTGTGAGCTGATAACTTCCTGTGCTTGTAGCTTCTGTGAGACTCTCAGTTGTTTTTTTACTCCCTTCTCACCGTACAATACTTAGAAGAGGAGATGGGGAAGTGTTCTGTAGTCCTAACACACTTCCTGTCCTAAACTGACAACACTGCTTCCCCATAGATACAGTACAGTAAGTGAGCAATATCACCCTATGACAGGGAGTAAAATGGCCAGATCACCAGGTGAAAAAAAAACTGAAAAAAGAAAACAAATGTAGCCAACATTTTATAAGACTGGTAAGCTGCAAAACCTGTAGTTTACATTTTTGTTCTTGAATTTAAAAACGGAGTTCCACTGGATTTTGGGTTTATTAAAAGTCAGCAGCTACAAAAAGTGTAGCTGCTGACTTTTAATAAACACACACACACCTATCCCATGGTCAAGCGGGAGCCCTGATTCTCTCCCTCTTCTCTCTGCAGCGCTGGCATCACTACTGTGGACACCCGGCTGTGACATCTTGTGGCTCCACAGCCATGTGCGCACTGAATTGCGCGAATTGCTCTGTGCATCCTGAGTGGACGGGCAATCTTTTGGGACCTCTGACGTGCCCTAGAAGATTGCAGGGAGGGAGGGGAAGAGGAAAACTTCCGCTCCAGCCGCCTAGGTGGCATGAGCAGAAGTAGGAGCGGATACCTGTCAAAACCAGGTACCCCCCCCCCCCCCCCAAAAAAAATGGCATGCCAAATGTGGCATGTCAGGGGCTCAGGAGGCCTTAAAGCGGAAGTTCCACTTTTGAGTGGAACTCCGCTTTAAATATGTTTAAACTATCATCAGTATCACTTCACTGCAAACTTGAGATTCTTGACCACCTCAAAACCAGACATCTTAACCCCTTCCTTGCACTGGGGCGGTTTGTCCCAGGCTGTGGTGCTGGAGCTTCCCTACCCATCCATCTCTTGGAGTAGGCATTAGCTGTCAGCAGGTCCGAACTGGGACAAAAATTAGGCCTGGGCATTTTAGACTAAGCAGCCAATTTTTTCCAGGGACCCGGCGGGGGAATGAGGCATTCGTGGGGGTGGCTGGTGACAGGATATTTAGAGTTAGTCCTCCACACTGTAATGTACAGGAGACACTTTCATATAAAGGGGACTGCACTGTAATGATTACAGTGCCCCTAGCAATCACAGCCCCCATCACGGTGCCCCTTGTAATCTCTGCTCACTGTGCAGATCTCCAGCTCCTCCCACCCCCTGCTCCCTTGCATCAAAGTCCGCACAGCCCCCCCTAAACCAGAGTCCGCACAGTCCCCCTTACATCAGAGTCCGCACAGTCCCCCTTACATCAGAGTCCGCACAGTCCCCCTTACATCAGAGTCCGCACAGTTCCCCTTACATCAGAGTCCGCACAGTCCCCCTTACATCAGAGTCCGCACAGTCCCCCTTACATCAAAGTCCGCACAGTCCCCCTTACATCAGAGTACGCACAGTCCCCCTTACATTAGAGTCCGCACACAGCCCCCCTTACATTAGAGTCCGCACACAGCCCCCCTTACATCATAGTCGACACAGTGCCCCCTTTACATCAGAGTCTGCATCGAGTACCCCCTTACATCAGAGTCCGCACATATCCCCCCCTTACATCAGAGTCTGCACAGCCCCCCTTAGAGTCTGAAGAATTTCGACTTACACTTAAGGGGGAGCTCTGTGGACTCTATAATGTAAAGGGGAACTCTGATTGAAGGGGAACTCTCATGTAAGGGGCGTTCTTGGAACCCTGATTTAAGGGGAAATGCTGTGGACTCTGGTGTAAAGGGGAACTCTGATGTAAGGGGGTCACTGCTCACCAAAGCCCCCCCTTGCATCAGAGTCCACAGAGCCCCCTCAAATTAGTTTTAAATACTGAGAGGCAGGAGAGAGGGTTAGCTTACTCATCCCCAGGATGGAAGCTCAGGCACAGGCTGTCTGCAGCTTTTCTCTTCTGGGTTTAAACTTCCAGCCCACACTCCCTGGGATGTGTGGGCCGGGCAGACCCAAGAGGAGAGGGGCAGGAGGAAGAGCCGGCGAGCTCTCTCTCCCCTCTCATGTATATGGGGAGAGAGAAGGGGGGAACTGTCAGCGCTGGCTCAGAGGCTGAGTTGTGTGTGTGAGAGATACACAACTCAGTTCTGCAGCCATCAACCTCGTTCATAGTCCTGCCGGAGGAGACACTGTTATGGCTGCACAACGGTAGGTAAGCTGCAGCCATGGCCTGTGTTAACCCTGTCCAGACGGCGGTCGCCGCTTACCTCCCGCTGAGCAGCCCGGTCATCAACAGGCCATGGAGCGGATTTGCCCAGTCTGCCCTATGGCCAGTCCGAGCCTGGCTGTCAGAAATGATTGAAGCAGATAGCAGAGCAGGCAGCAGACAGAAATCGCACTTGTGTGCTGTATAGTCTTGGCCACTGTGCTGCAGCTCAGTTTCAGGGTCTTGGCAATCTTCTTATAGGCTAGGCCATCTTTACATAGAGCAACAATTCTTTTTTTCAGATCCTCAGAGAGTTTTTTGCCATGAGGTGCCATGTTGAACCTCCAGGGACCAGTATGAGAGAGTGAGAGCGATAACACCAAATTTAACACACCTGCTCCCCATTAACACCTGAGACCTTGTAACAATAATGAGTCACATGACACCAGGGAGAGAAAATGGCTAATTGGGCCAAATTTAGATATTTTCACTTAGGGGTGTACTCACTTTTGTTGCCAACGGTTTAGACAATAATAGCTGTGTGTTGAGTTATTTTGAGGGGACAGCAAATTTACACTGTTATACAAGCTGTACACTCACTACTTTACATTGTAGCAAAGTGTCATTTCTTCAGTGTTGTCATATGAAAAGATATAATAAAATATTTACAAATACGTGAGGGGTGTACTCACTTTTGTCAGATACTGTACATGTCTCCCACAGGAAAAAGATACAGAGGAATCAAGTCTCACACAAACTGGCTTTAGTACAGTTTATTTCCTAGTGCTATACTATCCAGTACTCCATCTTTTACAAGTTCAAAAGAATGGATATGCACCTTTGTATTTTATCTTTCATATGCAAATATTGTATGAGAATTGTTTCCTATAATATGTGCATTATTTTGAATGCATTTGTATTATTTGCGTGGGTTAATGCTTACATTTATAGGTATGTAATGTGTGTATGTATATTAGTGCGTACATGTGTATGTGTGGGTTTGTATATGCATTTACATTTACTTACTGCTATCAGGGAGCCATCATGTAAAATTTGCATTGAATAAATTATATTGATACTTTCCCCTAACATTTGTTACCTTAGGGCACGAGTGTCAAACACAAGGCCCGCGAATCAAATCTGGCCCTCCAGGTCATTTCATATGTCACTTGCACCTCTCCTGCAGCTGCAGTACCCCCCTTATGCAACCGTGGAGAGGCTCATCTCTGTCCTCCTGTCTCAGCAGTAAGCAACAGAGGACGGCAGAACTCCTACAGATCCTGTGCCTCTCTGTGCAGCCACAGCACCCCCTTGTCTCTGCCTCCCCTGGTCTCAGTATTCAGCAGACTCCAGACCTCCTCTGGTTCTCCTCCAGCTCTGCCCCCTGCTTTTTCCCAGCAGCAGCACAAGATAAGAGGGGTGCCCTGTGATGTAAGGGAGGGTCAGGACTCTTTGATGGTGCAGAGCTCTTGACATTTGATGTAAGAGGGGTGGAGGACTCTGGACATTTAGTCTTACAAATGCAACTGTCCCTTTGAGGGCAACCATAATGCTGAGAGTGAGTCCCAGAAGACCAAGGGACTCTTTGACATCGCTGGAGCAAGATGGGGCTCAGGTAAGTATTGAGGGGATGGAGGGACTGGGGAGGCTGCTACACCCCAGAAGGCTTTTTATCTTAATGCATAGAGTGCATTAAGATAAAAAACCTCCTGATGTTACAACTCATTTAAGGTAAGAAATGTTCAGGCTTTAGAACCACTTTAACAGTTGTGTGTTTGGATAGGGTGGAACTCAGGCCTTATCTTCAGTTGCACGGCTCTTATGTTGTACTGAAATTGTTTACTGGCTTGAATTAGAAGCTGCAGCAAGTTAGAGGTCCCCTCAATGCCCTGGCTGGAGAATTCCAGTTCTTTCATTCATGGAGTCTTAGCATTGCGCACGTGGCTTTTATCTAGGGGCAGTCTGAATATAAATGCATTCTGCTTAAGAATGCCCACTCCTTGAAACTTGAGGCCATAGCTGGTGTGATTTTCTTTCCTGCAACCAGGAAAAAATAGCTCAATTCCCATATTAACACAGTAAGAACTGATGGGGGAATCCCTCATGCTGAGCTATTGTGTTCTCCCCGTGGGGGAGCATTTGGGAGCCATCCCTGCCTGGAAAACACAGTGATTATTGCTAGCAGCTACAGCCTCTGGCAATAATTGCCAGTAAAAATTTGACAATCAGCCTGCCCATAGGTGGTTCGAATGTTGGCCGAAAATTGATCCATCTATGGTCGCTACCTGTTGCATAAAAGTCGATCTAATAATCAACTTCTCTTGAACCGGCTTGATTGACAATTTTCCTTGCTGCAGCGCTGATCAGCGCATTCTGACAGAGATGGTGTCTTCTCTGCCAGAATACATCCACCTTGCTTGTGTGGATGGGGGAATCCATTCAGTTTTTTTCAATCAGCCCTCTGGCTGATGGAAAAAAAAAATGATCCATGTATGGTTAGCCTTACTACAACCATCCATCTAATAATTGCATAACTCCTACCAAGGCAAATAAAAGGAAATCAAACTTAAGCTTTTGACAAGGTCAAAATCCAATGTCCCATGTACAACATGGGACTAGAATCAAGGATGCTTGGGACAAAGGGATTCATCTGAAGACTTGGGCTCCATTCACACTGCCGCGACTTGTCAGACGACTTGTCAGCCTGACCAGTCGCGGTCCCTCGCGGTCCATTGACTGGTACAGGACCCGTTCTAATAGGAGCGACACAAGTCGCTCCGACTTAGAAAAAGGGTCCTGTACTACTTTGGGGCGACCTGGAGGCTACTTGCATTGACTTCCATTATGTGAAGTCCGTGCAAGTCGTGCCGAAGTCGCGGTGCACGGGACTTCACAGGTCGCCCCCGAAGTCGTGCAGGAGTCGTGCCGCTTCAGTGTGAATGCGGTCTTAAAGCAGCCCATACACAATTCTGTTTATTTTGTTCAACCAGCAGGTTAAACAAACAAACAAAAAAACAAACGACTCAATCCCCTTACCCACACATTTTATATAGATAGGGGGGAATCACTACCGCTGAGGTCTTGTACTCCGACAGCAGGGAGACTTCCCTGCCATCAGAATGCACTGATCAGCACTGTGGGCTATAGTCAGCGGCGCAGATTGCGCAGAAATGTTCCAACAGGCTGGTTAGTAAGATTGGTAGATTGACTTCTGTACAACCAGCCTACCCAAACATTGATCGAAATTTGGTTGGTCCCTGCTGAACCGGCTGAATATTGATCTATGTATGGCCGACTTAACACAGGTACTTACTGGCACCAGGATTCCAGCATTATTGTTTTTGAAATGTAAAAACTGCTCTGGTTCACATGGGGTTACAAGGTGCAAGAGATTTGGTGGCTGAAAGCCTACTGTTTTTTTCTGAGCCTATAGGTGCTCATTAAAAGTCTCTTAGCCAGAGAATAAAAAAAAAAAAGGAAAAAAAAACAGGCTTATGGTAGTAACTTGGTAACAGCACATGGCCGATGCCTGTGACCAATTCTGATTAGAGCACAGAGTTCTGCATCATTTATAACAGCAACATTTACTAGGCAATGAGACACTATTATACAAAATACTTTATTTTACCTGAATGAGCCAATAAAGCAACTTTGGAGGAGGTTTAGCAAAGTGGGAACCCATTTACGCATTGTGCTAGCAGAACTATATATAGAGAATGCCCTTCCAGGCACTGGATTCCGATAATGCAAGTAGACATAATAAATGGGTATTCTGAAATGCCATTAATATGGGATTAAAAAATCAACACGGCATTAAAGTTTACGGCTGCGGAGAATGTAAACCTATTGGCTATGTATTATAAATGTGTACGATCTGATTGCTAATGTATTAATCCGCCTACTAAATTTAGATGAGCTAATTACTGGATTTCAGAGGGGAAAAGGTAATTCTGGGTTTTGTCCTTCAACTATAAAAGGAAACCTTTCCTGAGAGACATATCATTGATGCTGTTTCTTGGCTGTCATGCTTACCCTCTTGCTAGTGTGATTAACCAACCTTGTAGAAGTTTAGACATAGATGGATAAGAGGTTATCTAAACCCTAGAACAAAATGTAATATATTACAGTTTACCAGTCCTTAGATGTGGTGACTGCACTGAGCTAAAAAGAACGCACGTTTTCCGGTGTTTGTATTGTCGCGCGTTAGCTCCCAAATGAGCTGTAAATGTGTGCAATATACGCATGTATATGTACATCCAGAGGCTTACTGAAAGGTATCTGTACACAGAAATAACCTAAGAACGCAAAATGCTCAAAAACTAAATTTTTTTTTCTTTTTTTGGCTTCAAAGCTCCTCTCTTGAATGCGATTTTGGAGCTTTTTTTTCATGCTTGTAAACTCCTCTACCTCTTAAATGGTTCTAAAGGCAGAAGGTTTTTCTATCTTAATGCAGTCTATGCATGAAGGCAAAAAACCTTCTGTGTGCAGCAGCCCCCCTCAGCACCCCCGAATGCTTACCCGAGCCCCCTCCCAATCCAGCGATGTCCACAACTGTCTCAGCTGTCCAGGACTCCCCTCCTCATTGGCTAAGACACAGCAGCAGCGCTATTGGCTCCCGCTACTGTCAAAGTCAGTTAACCAATGAGGAGAGAGGGGGTGGGGCCAAACCGCAGCTCCATGTCTGAATTTATGCAGGGAGCTGTGCCTCGGCTTTGATGCCCCCATAGCAAGCTGCTTGCTGTGGGGGCACTCAAAGGGAGGGAGGGGCCAGGAGAGCCGAGGAGGGACCCGAGAAGAGGAGGATCTCGGCTGCTCTGTGCAAAACCAACTGCACAGAGCAGGTAAGTATAACATGTTTATATTTTTATTGAAAACAAAACGAGACTTTACAATCACTTTAATGCATTCTATGCATTAAGATAAAAAACCTTCTGTGTGTAGCAGCCACCTTCAGCCCCACTAATGCTTACCTGAGCACCCTCTTGATCCAGCGATGTCTTTGACTGTCACAGCCATCCAGGACTCCCCTTCTGAGACAGCAGCGGCAAGCACTGGCTCCCATTGCTGTCAATCAAAGTCAGTTAGCCAATGAGGAGAGAGAGGGGATGGGGCAGAACTGCCGCTGTGTATCTGAATGGACACACAGAGCTGGTGGAACTCGGTAGGGGGGAGAGGTCAGGAGCACCAGCAAGGGGTCAGAGAAGAGGAGGAGGATTCAGGCTGCTCTTTGAAAACCGGCTGCACAGGGCAGGTAAGTATAACATGTTTGTTATTTTTAAAGAAAAAAAAACGAGACTTTACAGGCGGTCCCCGGGTTACAAACAAGATAGGGACTGTAGGTTTGTTCTTAAGTTGAATTTGTTTGTAAGTCGGAACAGGTACATTTTTTAAGTTTAGCTCCAGTTAAAAGAATAATTTTTAAGTTTTTAGATAGTATAGGGAAGGGTTAACAACCCTGTACCATATGTTTTGCCGTCTCTACCCCCGTTCAGAAGATTTCCCATCACTTTCTGTCCCTATGACAACTGTATTTTGAAATTTTGGGTTGTTGTGGAAACAATGATTGGTGATGAAGCTTCAGTGGAGACATCTTTTTACCATGAGAACTCTTACAGGAGTGATTTCTCCCCACTTCCTGTTGTCTCCCTCTGTTTGTAAGTAGGAGTCGTTTGCAAGTTGGATGTTTGTAACCCTGGGACCGCCTTTAGTATCACTAACTCATGAAAATGCCTATAGTGTGCATGTACACATTGGATAACATGGAGAGGAGTTGACAGGCAGAGAAAAAAAAGCTCAAAACAGCTCAAATGCTTAAAGAAGCAGTTTTTTGGAGTTCCGGTGTGCATGAGGCCTTATTGTCACCTGATAATCTTGCAACACTTCATGTCCTGGAGTGACAAAACATACTCACTGTACTGTATGGAGAATAGGTGTTGTTAACTTAGGACAATAAGTGTTCTGGGTCTACAGAACATTCCCACCTTATTGCCATGCAGCCCACATAGGTGAATGAGTGCCCCAATAGCAAGCAGGCTGGGGGCACTGAAAAAAGAGGTGAAGCCAAGATCGCGGGTGGGGGGCCCCAAAAGAGGAGGTTAAGAGCTGCTCTGTGCAAAACCATTGCCCAGATACATACAGTAAATATAACATGTTTGTTATTTGAGAAAAAAAAATGGGATTTTTGACTTACCGTAAAATCCATTTCTCTGATGTTCATTGACAGACACAGCTCCTGATTTTCTTAACCATGCCCCCTACAGGAGTAGGACACTAGACAGAAAAAAAGTCTGGCTATGCCTATGGGCAGTCCCAGGGGGTATACTCCCTCTCTCTACTATAGGTACTCAGTTTTGTTACAAGCAGTGTCAGAAAAATTACAACAGAGAAATGGATTTTACGGTAAGTCAAAAATACCATTTTCTCTTTCGTGCATCGACGGACACAGCTCCTGATCTTCTTGACCATTGGGACGTCCAAAAGCAGTGTTAAACATGAGGGGTGGGAACAGTGAAAAGAAATTCCCAAGGCTAACCTGGTAAACAGGAGCTCAACCAAAACAACTGGAGCCCACCTGAAAAAAACAGTAGACCCTCAAAGAGGACAAGGTTCTCCAAACAGCAGCCTGCAAAACCTTGCGGCCAAAAGAAGCATCCACAGACGCCAGCACATCCACTTTATAGAACTTTGTGAAAGTGCGCACCGATGACCAGGTGGCCGCCTTGCAAACCTGCGTCACTGATGCCAGGTGACAGAAGGCACAGGAGGCACTAGGCCCCCTAGTAGAGCACACCTAGACAGGGAAAGGAGGACCCTGACCCTTGATGGAATAGGCCTGAATCACCGTCTGTCTGATCCATCTGGAAATGTTCGCAGAAGAAGCGGACAATCTTTTCCGAGGCCCAACCGTGAGCACAAATAGGGAGTCTGACTTCCTAAAAGACTCCATAGTTGTCAGGTACACCCTAATTGCCCAGAGCACATCCAAGGCATGTAAGGCAGTTTCCATTGGATGGAGAAAAGTATGCACCAGGGAGTGTGTGGCCAAGGGCCGTTGAAAGAAGACCGCCAAGGCTGACACCTGGCCCTCGATAGTACTCAAGGCCAGTTTCTGCCCAACCCCCATTGAAGGGAGGTCAAGAACTGAGCCACCGAAAAGGAGCAAGGATGAACCCAAAGAGACTCACACCATGCAATGTACGTCTATCACGTATGATTGTAGATCTTCCTACAAGTAGACTTCCCGCGATCACGCCACAAACCTCTGCACCTTTCTGTTGAGCCGAGACGCCAACAGATACACCTCAGAATGAAGGGACCACTCCCCTTGGTCCAACTCCTGCCGACTGAGGTAATCCGCCTGCCATTTTCCCACCCCTGGAATGTGCACGGCGGAGAGGGCCAGAACGAACCGTTCTGCCCACCTTAGAATGGCGGCTACCTCCAGAGCTGCCAGGAAACTTCTTGTGCCCCCTTGGTGATTGACATAAGCCCCAACCATGACATTGTCCAATTGCATGCGCACTGGCAATCCTTGAAGACGACCCGTCCAATGTTCCAGGCACAGTCTGATCGCTCAGAGTTCTAAGACATTGATCAGTAGTCTGGACTCTTCCAGTGTCCAGACCCCCTGAGCATAAGTTTTGCCAAGGACGCCTCCCCAACCGGACAGGCTGGCGTCCGTGGTGACCACTGTCCAATACAAGGGGAGGAAGGATTTGCCCATCTGAAGCACGAAGCCACCATATCAGGGACTCTTTCGTTCCCCCGCACAGCCAGATCTGATTGTCCAGAGACTGCGGATTCTTGTCCCATTTGTCCAGAATCTCCCTTGCAGTGACTTTGTATGGAACTGTGCAAACAGAACCGCCTCGAAGGTAGACACCATCAGGCCCAATGCCCACATGCAAGTCCAGAGGGATGACCATCCCCTGGACAGCAGGAGACGAATTGCAGCCTGCAGTTTCTGGAGTTTGTCCAGAGAAAGGAGCACTCTGGCTAAGGCCGAGTCCAGAGTCAGACTCACATAGCCCAGCTTTGTGGAGTTAGTAGAGTGAGTATGCAGTGAGTAGGAGACTCCGCTCGCAGGAGGAGGTCTTTCAAGTTGCCCAGAACCACGATCATCCGTTGGCCTAACAATGCTAGCACCCAGGCTAACACTTTTGTGAAGACCCAAGGTGCAGAGGCGAGACCAAAGGGTAACACCACAAACTAATAATGCTCCTCTCTATACACATATTAGTAGGTGAAGGTAAGCATCCTTGATGTTGATAAAGGCAAGAAAATCCCTGATGCAAGGATGCCACCACTGTGCGAATGGACTGCATTCTTAACATCTGCAACAGCACAAAGCAGTTCAGTGCCTTGAGGTCATGCATTGGACGCACCTTGCCTTCCTTCCTGGGAACTGTAAACCGGTTTTAGTAAAAACCTTGAAAACGTTCCGATGTCGGAATTGGGACGATCACCCCTTGAAGTAAGAGGTCTTGCACCGCCCCAAATAGACCCTCTAGAGAAGCCTGCTCTTGACTTGCCACACCAGGTTTGCTTGGATCCACCAGAGGAGGCCCTGAAAGGCTTTGATACCTTGTCAGTTGCCCCTAAGGGCGAAAAAACTTCTTATGAGCTGAGAAGGATGGCCCACGTCTACGACGAGGATCCTTGCTCTTACTAGCCTGCGGAAGAAAGGTACTCTTTTCCCCTGTAAAACCCTTAATGATGTCATTCCAGGGTAGCTCAAAACAGGCGATCTAAGAAAGGAAGATCAGTCTAAGCCTTTTTAGAAGTCTGGTTAAAAGACCAGCATTTGAGCCACAAAATACGCCAAAGTACCACTGCCTAGCAACTAGGGGAGCCGTATCCAACGTTGCATCATAGCTAGACAGCAGCCCCTGGACCAGCTGGTACGCCAGCTCAGCAAAGGCAGGGGGGAGCTGCTCTCCCTCCAGGTCATGACGTAAAAGCTTAGCGCACTTGGTTAGAGTTCGGGACACCAGGGCAATGGTAAATACCAGCCTCAGTGCCGAACCAGCCACAGTGTACATATTGCAGGCCACGGCCTCCTTCTTCCTGTCAGTCAGGTCTTTAAAGGCCGGAGACTCTTCAACCGGAATCATGGTTGCCTTGTTCAATCTGAAAACTAGAGGGTCCACCACCGGTGGAACAGCCCACTTTTTAAGAAGGGACTCCTCATAGTGATACCGCATAGCAAATCGCTTAGGGACCACAAGGGGATGTCTGGGTCGTTCCCACCCTTTAGCGACAATTCTGTCAAATAGGAGGGGAAAGGAAACACCTTTGCCGCTCTGGATGGCTTGTGAGTGCCAAAGGGAACCGCCGCTTCCGACGCAGCTTCAGCTGCGTTCTCCATCTTAAAGGTCTCCCGCACAGATACAATCAGTGCGTCCACCAGCGCCTTTTCGTGCCCGGCTACAGAAATATAGAAGAATCATCCTCACCATCTGGGAAATCAGGGTGCATGGTCCCAGACCCAGCAGAGTGACTCACGGCTGCGGCGGCCGAATCAAATTCAGGATCTGAGGCGACAGATGAGGCAGGGGAAGGCCGGGGGGGGGGGGGGCTGTTGCCCAAAAGCCACCTCCACCCAGGACACGAAGAACTTTAGAAACCGCTGTCCTAAAGTGGTTGGATGGTTGGTTGAGACCCGGAGGGCCCCACAGCCACTATGAGGGGATCAGGTGGGGAAATGTGCTCCAAGGACTCCATGAGTCTTCAGGGGGCCTCCACAAAAAAGGTGTAAAAACACTGCTAAGGGACATCTCCACCGCTCCGGCAGCACCACCTGATCACCAGTAACCGAGCACCAATCAATCCTCAACAGAGAGGGGGGGGACCCTGCCAGAGTCACCACCCGGCAGAAAACAGGCACCTGCAGCCACCAGTATAATCTGCACTCCACGTGCGGGGATCAGGAAATTAAAAGATCCAGGAGTCAGCACCAGGGGATGAGGAGGGGCTCCCACCTCCAAAATCGCCGTCCAGAGGGCTCCACTGTCATGGCTGCAACTATTTTCAATGGCAAACCACTGAAAATGGCCGCCGGACTAGACCAAAGTGGCCGCTGTGCAGGCCTGAATCACTGTCTGTCTGATCCTTCTGGAAATGCTCACAGAGGAAGCGGACAATCCCTCACGAGGCCCATTCGTGAGCACAAAGAGAGAGTCTGACTTACTGAAAGACTCCATAAGCCACCAAAAAGGCCACCTTCTAGGACAGCATAAGCAGGGTAATCTCCCAACGATTTTCAAAGGGAGGCTTCTGGAGGACCGAAAGCACGAAATTGAGGTCCCAAGGTGGCAACAGAGCCCGCACTGGAGGAACAAAATGTCAGACACCCTGAAGAAAGGTACGCACCAGAGAGTGTATGGCCAAAGGTTGTTGGAAGAAGACCGGCAAAGCCGACACCCGGCCCTTGATGGTACTCAAAGCCAATTTCTGCTTAACCCCCCATTGAAGGAAGGTCAAGATCCGAGCCACCGAGAAGGAGTGAGGATGAATCCTAAGACTCACACCACGCAACGTACAACTTTTATGTGCGATGGAAGATCCTCCTAGAAGTAGATTTCCTAGCTTTTAACAGTGTAGGAATCACCAACTTAGATAAACCTCTATCCTTCAGCACCTGGCTTTCAACAGCCAAGCCGTCAAAGCCAGCGATTGTAAAGCAGAATGGAAGATCTGTCTTGGGACAGCAGATCCTCCCTGAGGTTCTCCCTCCAAGGAAGGTCGGCAACCAGCCGCACCAGATCGGCGTACCAAGGCCGTCAAGGCCAGTCCGGGGCCACTAAGATGACCGGAATCGCTTCTGCCTCGATCCTGCGGAGAAGTCTTGGCAGAAGCTTGAGAGGAGGGAAGGCATAAATCACACGATACTGACCCCACTGGGCCACCAGCGCATCTGTGACGTCCGCCAGAGGATTCCTTGACCGAGCTTCAAACCTCTGCACCTTTCTGTTGAGCTGAGATGCCAACAGATCCACCTCGGTGGTGCCCCACCAGAGACACAACTGATGAAAAGCTTAGCCCACTCGGTCAGAGTTTGCGACACCAGGGCAATGGTGAATACTGGCCTCAGTGCCGAACCAGCCAGAGTGTACATATTGCGGGCCACAGCCTCTGCCTTTCTGTCAGTTGGATCCTTAAAGGTTGGGGACTCTTCAACCGTAATCATGCCTTATTCAACCTAGAAACGAAGGGTCCACCACGACCGGTGGAACAATCTACTTCTTAAGAAGGGACTCCTCATAGGAGAAAAGCCTAAAAAAGCGCTGAGGGACCCCATGGGGATGCTTTGGTCACCCCCCACTGTTTAGCGACAATTCTGCCTAAATAGGCGGGGAAAGGAAACAGCTTTTGCCGCTCTAGATGGCTTGTGAGAGCCAAAGGAAACCTGCGCCTCTGTCGCAGCTGCATCCTTCATCTTCATGGTCTCATGCACAGATACAATCAGTGCTTCCACCAGTGCCTTTTTGTGCGCGGTTGCAGATGTGGAGTAATCATCCTCACTATCAGAGGTTTCCAGGCGCATGGTTGCAAACCCAGCAGGGTGACCCACTTCTGCGGTGGCCGAATCAGATTTAGGATCTGATGAGAGAGATGAGGCAGGGGAAGGCAAAGGGCACTTTTTGCTAGCCCGTCGCCCAAAGACCCCCTCACAAAGGAACTGCCGCCAGTGCATCGATGGATGGTTGGGACCCGGAGGGCCCTGCAGCCTCAGAGAGGGGATCAGGTGGGGAGACGTGCTCCAAAGATTCCATGAGTCACCAGGGGGAACCCCACAAAAAATGTACAACACTGCAAGGGACAACCCCCACCACGCTGGCAGCACCACCTGGTCGCCAGGCACAAGCACCAAGCGATCCTCAGCAGAGAGGGAGAGAACCCTACCAGATTCACCACCCAGCAGAAGCAGGCACCTGCAGACACCAGGATAATCTGCACTCCACGAGCAGCGATCAGGAAGTGAAAGAATCGAGGAGTCAGCACCAGGGGATGAGGAGGGGCTCCAACCGCCTAAATCGACGCCCACAAGGCTCCCCTGTCATGGGACAGACCCAGGCAAGATGGAGGGCCCTGGCAGGAGCCCCCACAAGGCACAACCCCCCCCCCCTGCACAGTTGATCGTCCGGTCGCGCATGCTCCTGGCCTCCATTGCCAGCATAGCGCCCTGCCTCTACCCTAGGAGGTGGACCAGACCACCCAAACAGCCCCAACATGTGTGGAGGGGGAGGGGGGGTGGGACAGGGGAAAGATGACAGGGGGGGGTGCCTGACGGGAAGGAAGGGACCCCGGGGGTCGGACAGCCCAAGGAGGAGCCCACATCCACCACAAAACCCTCTAGGGGGAGAGGGGGGATAGCTACTCCCCATACCAGGAACCAGGCGGGCACCGCTCCAGACAGAACCACTCCTCATTGAAATAGGAGCTGTCGGCCAGGAGGAATGCTGCGACTCAGGCCGAGACCCAGTTGTATGCGACCTCGCGAGGCATTTGACTCGCAGGCCAGCCCACGTCCAGTGGGGCTATGTCGAGGCCAACCTAGCGGGGAGGTCTGTGCGTGCTTGCTGGCCAGACTGGGGTGACCACTGGATCTAGTTTATCCAGCCATCTGTCCAGTCTGGTAGTTGATTGTAGATATCACAGGAAAAATCCAGGGAAAAAAAACTATCTAAAAAAAAAAAAAAAAATTGCCAGGACCAAAGATCCCAGCAAGGAACTAGGTCCTTACTCCTGACCAGGCAGAAGAAAACAACTGAATGCCTATAGCAGAGAGAGGGAGTATACCCCCTGAGACTGCCCATGGGCGTAGGCAGACTTTTTTTTCTACCTAGTGTCCTACTCCTGTATGGGACAGAATAACCCAACGGTTATGAAGATCTGAAGCTGTGTCCGCCAATGAACTAAAGAAAAAAGGCAGTTTGAAAGCAGCCACCAGTGAAAGGGTCCAGCTGAAAACCTACATATTAAGAGAACCTAAAATGTGAAGCAAAGTAATATTTGTTACCAGGCACAATAGGCCACTGTTGGAAGGGTACCTGCTCAATCGAGGCTAGCCATTCCCTCACCTCTTATCTACCGCTAAAGCCATTTTTAAATGGTTTTGGTGAGCTGTGTTAAAATAGCACTGTCGTGATGCATCTCCTCCAAGCCCTTTCTGGCTGTTAAAGCTCTTCACTGCAAACAAATCACTACAGAGCTAATCGCTTTTCTCCAGTCCTCTCCCCTGTGGCTTTACATCAGATCTCCCTCCTTAGGAAACAATAGACATCTACTGTTATTATGTGGCTCTCTTTTGCGGTAAATCACCAGACACTATCATGAGGCATACAGAATCCGGCAGATAACAATTCATTAACTGTGGCACAAAGGTAGAATATCAGTTTCCTTTTTACTGCTGTATGAGGAGATTTGCATGTCCTGTCTTGGTGGTCAGAGTGAGGCTGGACAAGAATTAAGGAGAAATCTACCCAACACAGATGGCTATAAAAGCACTTCTTTTTTAGAAGGCTGAACAAGTTTTTTTTTTTAATAATATACTCTATAATGGTAGAGTTTTTACACATTATCATTGATCTCTTTAGCGAAAGCATTGTGGGGCAAATCATCCCAGCAAAAGCACTGAAGTTGTTTAGGCCATTCCCTCAAATATACTCCCTCTCATTCCCCATCAGCAGTGACTTAGCAGCTCAACTCATCCTGCTGCCCCCTCCCAGCAGGACCTCAGCAGCTCAGTCTAATGTAAAAAAAAAAGAAAAAAAAAGAGAAGGATCCCTATGATAGGAGAGAAGAGGGAGCTAGGTACTTGTGTTGCAAGTTTGTCCAAAGCCTTGCAACATGTTTTACTTTAGTCTCTGCAGATAAGCAGTATTCAATGTTAGAGTGGTTGTAAACATTTGAAAGGAAAAATGAACATCCCTCTATAGTGTGTAGCACTAGCCTCAATCGAAAGCCCCATGTGTGATTTTGGTCTCCACTTGCCTCCCTCAGTGACCTCCATTAGTCACTTCTAAAAGGTTATCCTGTTACCACAGAATCTCTGTAAACGGCCCATCTGCCCGTCAGCACACAGAAGATGATTGACAGCCGCAGCTGTGAATGTTTTCCTATGTGAGTGTAGGGGGGGTGGAGTCCTCTCCCTCCACTCAGGTGTCAGATTACACTCAGCTTGCTTACCTATACTGCGGTGTGGGACATGAGATCC
Organism: Pelophylax lessonae; assembly: GCF_965119305.1. Taxonomy (NCBI): domain Eukaryota; kingdom Metazoa; phylum Chordata; class Amphibia; order Anura; family Ranidae; genus Pelophylax; species Pelophylax lessonae. The sequence continues at coordinate 462,770,950 of NC_138771.1, read as the reverse complement.
TTTCCCCTTTCCTGCCTGCTACAGCTTAGGAGTAGCCTTTGATCTGTGTGTTTTAGAAGGCTGTAGAGAAGAGAATGCTGCAGATAAACATGTACAACTTATTTAAGATGATTTGTTTTACTCCTGTGTATCACCTGAGGCTTGTCACTTTAGTTAGTAATAATAGGGTTATAACCACTTTAGAGAAAACCTGTACTGATAGAGTTATATAGCCTGCCACTGCTATCGCCTTGCCGGATGATCATGCAGGCCCAATGACTACAATCCTTTCAGATTCACTAACCTGGGACATGTACAGACTAGGGATTCTCACATGACTTTATGTATAATTAATTGAGATAATGACCTGAAGTGAAAAATAGACAGCGAAACATCAAAAAAGGTCAGCAAGGCAAGCACCAGATGTCCACTTTAATTTTTTTTTTTTTTAATCGGTTAACTTTAAAGCTAAACTGTAGACCGATATAGACACACATGAACCCCTTCATGAAAGATGGCTACAGCGTGGTGGCTCATTGCTGGGAGGATTGGGAGCATGGGCATCCTTTCTTGATCAGGCCTCTCGTGCGCCCCCCTGCGGCGCACATCCACAGGGATCTGTGATCTCTGTGTCCTTAGGACACAGCTGATCACAGATCTGGGTAAAGAACCAATAACAGCAGCTCTTTACCATGTGATCAGCTGTGTCCAATCACAGCTGATCACAGTGTAAACAGCATTTGCCTGTTATGGGCATTCCGCGCTTGCATGAGGGGAGGAGTGCCGATAACGGCAATTTCACACAGGGTACATCTACACTGATAATCAGTGTCCTGATTATCAGTGCAGCACCAATAATGCTGCCAATCAATGCCCACCAGTGTAGCCTCATCAGCACACATCAGTGAATGAGAAAAATTACTAATTTACAAAATTGTATAACAGAAACTAAGAAAAACTTTAAAAAAAAAATATTTTGTCTTTTTTCAATTGCTTAGGAAACAATAAAAAAAACCCAGTAATGATTAAATACCACCAAAAGAAAGCTCTATTGGTCTCAAAAAAAAAAAATGTGTTTGGGTACAGTGTTGCATGATCACGCAATTGTCATTCTAACTGCGACAGGTGAAAGCGCCCAGTAGACAAATGGTTAATACAACCCTGTGATCGTTAATACATTATTAAATGTGTTTTTGAATGTGGGCAGCAAAGGTCCCTGAATTTGAACTGGCATCAGCCTTTTGCTGTGTCTTTAGAGCTGGAATGTGATAGGAAGAAGCAGTACCGGCTGGGACGACCTGGGCTCAGAGTAAAGAGATTGAATGATGCTAACCATCAGACTGAGGACATCTAGCAGAAGAAAACAAGTGCAATCTTTGGATTGAAGCCGAATACTGCAGCAAAGCCTGGTTTTGCCATTTTACCTTTTAATGGACTATTTATTTTATATTCTTATTTTCAGATCCGAGTTATACTTTAAAATACTAATTATTTCTCACTAAATTTTTATACAATTGTTGGTACTGTAATTTTCTTGGACTTTTTCAGTGCTACCAAAACTAAACTAATCATCTATGCCTCCTTCGTCTATTAAATGTCTCGCTATATTGCTATTGATTTTGTTACTTTATAATATTATTTAAATTCTTTCTTATTTGTTCCTTCAATACACACCTGGTTCTGCCAACATACTAGCTACCTCATTTATATTTTAATAAATAGACCACATTCTTAGGAGAAGAATAAAATAATCAATACTATATTCTATGCAGCTACTGTAGAATAAAATGTCTTCGGCTTTCTGACTACGCTGCAGCACTTTTATATTGTAAAGCTACAACAAAGCATCCTTTTTATGTTTAGCTTTGTTATTCTCTTTGCTAACATTTATTTTAGTGTCCTTCTGACCTTGCTATAAATATACTCATTTTTTTTTTGTAATTTACATTAGTTTATAGTATTTCTTACAGGTCAGAGTGTACTTGTTTTTCATCCCTACCTTCTGATTTGCCATAACATAAAATAAACGAGGTCTTCCTAAATTAAAACTTCTGTATGGTAATCTTTAAAGCTAAACTCCAAGTACAAAAACTTTTGTTCAAATATATTCAATAGCCACAAAGGATTTAAATCCACCGAATGCCTTTGCAAACCTAGCAAATAACTTAAAAGTAGCAGTGACATCATCAGTGTACTGCACATGGTCTGTGCAGAGGGAAGAGCTGCGGTAGGGATCCCGGAAGGCCACTTAACATAGGCTACCTACAGAAAACCACAGGAGGGGGCAGATACAAGACCAGTCACCCTGCATGGGGAGAGAGACTAATCGTATAGCAAGAACCTCCTGCACAGAGGCAAAGTTTCACATAGAGATCTAAAAGAATAAGACAAACCAAGATTTAGGGAATAATACACACGCTTCATTTAGACCAGGAGTCTCCAAGCTTTCTAAAGAAAGGGTCAGTTTACTATCCTTCAGACTTGAGGGGGGCAGACTGTGGCTACTAAGAGTAGGAAAGGTCCCGATGTCGTGGGAAAAAACAATGCCCCGTGTTAGGTGTCACTGGAAAGAATTTTGCCCCATCTTTGTTGTCATTGTGAGGAACTGTGCCCCATCGTTGGTGTTATTGGGAGGAATTGTGCCCCACCATTTGTGTCAGTGGGGGGGGCAATTATGCCCTATTGTTGGTATCAGTAGATAAAATAGTGCCCCAAGGGCCTGATAAAAGCAAGCAAAGGGCCACAGTTTGGAGACCACTGATTCAGACCATATTTGTTTATGCCGGTATTCAGCATGACACAGAGCTGACACTGGGATTTCTAAGAAAATATACACAAATATAAATATATTGAAAGCTATCCATCTTTGGGTACAGTAGCCTGTTTTAGCAATTTTGGGCAGAAGCAGACCTAATTGTTACCAGTCATCCGCAAATGAGCCAACATCATTCTAAGGCAAACTGTGAAAATAAAAAAGGATTGTTCCTCTCAAGCACCAAGGATCCCAAAAAAAGTGGATATTTGTCTTACCGTAAAATACTTTTCTCTGATGTTCATTGATGAACACACCTGCAGATCTTCTTGACCCTTGGGTTTATGCTGCCCCCTACAGGAGTAGGACACTAGGTGGAAAAAAGTTTGACTATGCCTATAGGGCAGTCCCAGGGGGTATACTCCCACTTCCTGCTATAGGTCTTCAGTTTTGTAACAAGCAGTGTCAGAAGAAAATAAAACCCAACTCAATAGGGGGGCGGGTGCTGTGTCCGTCAATGAACATCAGAGAAAAGGATTTTATAGTAAGACAAAAACACAGTTTTCTCTTTTGTTCATTGACGAACACAGCTCCAGATCTTCTTGACCCTTGGGAATGTCCCAAAAGCAGTGTCAACATGAGGGGTTGGAAGAACACAGCAAGAAAACACACTTCCCAAAGGCTAAACCTAACCAACCAGGTAAAATAGAAGCTCAACCAGGAACAACTGGAGCTCACTTGACAAAAAAACACCCTCAAAGAGCACTAATTCTCTCCAACAGTGGCCTGCAAAAACTTGCGGCCAAAAAGTATCCGCAGATGCCAACACATTCATCTTATAAAATTTTGTGAAAGTGTGCATGGATGACCAGGTGGCCGCTTTGCAAATATGCACTACCGACACCTTATGACGAAAGGCCCAAGAGGCACTAAGCGCCCTCATAGAATGCACCTTAACAGGGAAAGGAGGATCCTGATCCTTAATGGAATAGGCCTGCACTGATCCATCTAGAAACGGTCGCAGCAGACGCAGCCAGTCCCTTACGGGTCCATCCGTAAGGACAAAACGAGAATCATATTTTCGGAATGACTCAGTTGCCGCCAGGTACACCCTGATTGCCTGAACCACATCCAAAGAATGTAAGGCAATCTCTTTAGGATGCTTAGGACACAAGGAAGGCAACACAATGTCTTTATTTAAATGGAAACCAGAGATGACTTTAGGAAGGAACGACTGGCAGGGACGAAGCACCACTTTGTCTCTGTGAACAACCAGATAGGGGGAACGACAAGACAACGCAGCCAACTCAGACACCCGGTGTGCAGAAGTAATAGCCACCAAGAAGGCTACCTTCTGTGACAGAGTAAGCAGAGAAACCTCACAAATATTTTCAAAAGGCGGTTTCTGAAGAACCGACAGCACCAAATTGAGGTCCCACAGAGGTAACGGAGATCTCACCGGGGGAGCCAGGTGACGGACCCCCTGAACAAAGGTGTGAACCAAGGAATTTGTGACCAACGGGCACTGAAAGAAAATCACCAGGGCCGAAATTTGGCCTTTGATGGTACCCCAAGGCCAAACGCTGATCTACACCTCTTTGGAGAAACTCCAAAACACGAGACACCGAAAAGGAAAGGGGGGAGACCCCCCTGAGACTCACACCAACAATGGACGCCCTCCAAACTCGATGAATCTTCCTAGAAGTAGATTTTCTAGCTTTTAACAGTGTCGGAATCACCGATTCAGACACCCCTCTATCCTTTAGCACCTGGCTTTCAACAGCCAAGCCGTTAAAGCCACCGACAGTAAAGCAGGATGGAAGATTAGTCCTTGAGCTAACAGATCTTCTCTAAGAGGAAGTCTCCAAGGGACATCGTCGACCAGCCGCACCAGGTCTGCATACCAGGACCTGCGAGGCCAGTCCGGAGCCACTAGGATGAGCTGAATCCCTCCTGCCTCGATTCTTCGCAGGAGTCTTTACAGAAGAGTTATCCCAGGAAATGCGTACATCAGATGATACTGGCCCCAAAGAGCCACCAGAGTGTCTGTGGCGTCGGCCAGAGGATCCAGGGCTGTCAGATCAGAAAATAAAAGGGTTTACTTTTCTCTTTAGACAAGTTTTTCCTATTTAAAGTATAACTGAATGCAAAACTTTTTTTTAATTTGGACAGAGTGCAGAGAGATCAGAATGCTTGTAAAATTGTATTGCTATCTGTGCTCTCCGTTAAGGAGATTCACCCTCTCCATTTGTCCTGTTTACCATTGTCATTGATTGAAAGTAAAAGAGATCCCCAAGTTTTGTGTTGTCCCCTGAAAAGTAAAAGAGTGGAAATCTTCCAAGGGGGACACTTGCTCTGGTGACCTGGGGTTCCCCAAATAATTTCCCTAATTTGCAGGGATTTCCTCTTATTTCCTGTTTGGGTATGGGACAGGAAATAAAGGTAAATCTCCGCAATGGGACACAGATGGCGAAAAAAATCTGGCAGGGGTTATAACCCTTCCTGGCTCTATCCAAAATGGAAAAAAAAAAAAAAGTTTTGCCTATAGTTTTACTTTAAACCTTTGTTTACCTATTTAGTGCTAATTAACTATTTTCTCTCCCAGCTCATTACCTATTTTACTAAAATCATTTTTTAGGTTTACGGTTTTACATAGTTTGTGATTTCCTTTGTTTTCAACTGATGTTTTTTTGCAGCATAAATATAAAAAAATGCTAATTTTAACAAAGGAGATAATATGCTTGGAAATAATGTTGACTTTTTTTTATTAAAAAAACCTAAATAAGAAAAGTATTAAAAACATAATTTTTTGTGTCAACATATACAGGAAAAATTAAAGAGTTAGCACTTAAGCACTTTTTAGTAACACTTGTTTTAACCACTTCCATACCGCCTCATTGTAAAATGATTGCGGCAGGAAGGCTTTACCGATCCGGGCCGACGTCATATGACGGCGGCCGGATCTCGACGAGGCTCGTCCCCCGGACATAGCCCATCCCCGATCAAGGTAAAAAGCCAATGAAATTGGCTGTTTACCACGTGATCGGCTGTGTCAATCACATGAGCGGCTCAAGCGCGAGCCGATCGTTCTCTCTTCAATGCGCGCCCATCGGGGACAAGGCTCGTCCCTTGGACAGAGCCCATACCCGATCTAGGTAAAGAGCTCATGAAATTGGCTTTTTACCACGTGACCGGCTGTCAATCACAGCCGGTCACAGAATGTCAACAGAGAACACGGTAACTAGCTGTCACCATGTTCTCCTCCTCACACACTGATCCTGTGTGAGGAGGAGATTGTGGTAACAGCTAGTTACCAATTACAGTGCACCCCAAAACACACTGATTGCCCCCCCCCAATAAAGAGCACCTGTCACTAGCCCATCAAAGTACCTGTCACTAGCCCATCAAAGTACCCGAGTACCTGTCACCAGACCATCAGAGTACCCGAGTACCTGTCACCAGCCCATCAGGTACTCTGATGACAAGTACTCGGGTACTCTGATGGGCTGGTGACAGGTATTCGGGTACTCTGATGACGGGTACTCGGGTACTCTGACGACGGTACTCGGGTACTCCGATGACCTAGAGTACCCGTCATCAGTCACCGGAGTACCGGTCATCGGAGTACCCGAGTACCTGTCACCTACTCATCAGAGTACCCGAGTACCTTCCACCTGCTTATCAGAGTACCTGACCCCTGAAGTACCCGAGTACTTGCCGCATGCTCATCAGTACCCATCGCTACTCATCAGTACACATCAGTACCTATCACCTATCAGTATCAGTACTTATCAACCTAAATACCGGTGTTATGGCAGCTATCTGCCCTGTTATTTTTTTAAACTGTGGACGGTTGGCTTTCCGATAAGGGTGGTCCCAGCGGCAGATTCGCAGCGGGATCACCCTTCCGGGATGGCGGAAGAGGTGACCCCCCCCCGCCGCGTTCCGGGCCTTTCCCCCACTTACCGGACCCGCCGGCAGCGGGGAAAACGATCCGGTCCCGGATCACAGGATGTCTAATGATCAAATCAAAATGGTGTAAAAATAAAATTATAAACAAAATAAATAGTAAAAAAAAAAAAAAAAATTAAAGCGCCCTGTCCCCGTTAGCTCGCGCGCAGAAGCAAACTCATACGGAAACCCCGCCCACATATGTAAACGGTGTTCAAACACACATGTGAGGTATCGCCACGATCGTTAGAGCAAGAGCAATAATTTGAGCCCTAGACCTCCTCTGTAACTCTAAAATGGATACCTGTAGAAATTTTTAAATTGTCGCCTATGGGGATTTTTAAGTACCAAAGTCTGTCGCCATGCCGTGAGCGTGCGCAATTTTGAAGCATGACATGTTGGGTATCTATTTACTCGGCGTAACATTATCTTTCACATTATGGAAACAAATTGGGATAACTTTACTGGTATCTTATTTTTTAATTCAAAAATTAAATTTTTTCCAAAAAAATTGCGTTTGGAAGACCGCTGCGCAAATACGGTGTGATAAAAAATATTGCAATAATTTCCATTTTATTCTCTAGGGTCTCTGCTAAAAAAAATATATATATAAATGTTTGGGGGTTCTAAGTAGTTTTCTAGCAAAAACAACTGATTTTAGCTTGTAAACACCAAATGTCAAAAATAGGCCTAGGCAAGTGGCTAGGATGCATGATGGTGCTCCTTGGATGTTGGGCCCCTCTATATGGCTAGGCTGTGAAAAAGTCTCACACATGTGGTATTGCCATACTCAGCAGGAGTGGCAGAATGTATTTTGGGGTGTCATTTTTGCTGTGTACATGCTATGTGTTAGGAATATCCTATAATTTGACAACTTTGTGTAAAAAAAAAAAAAAAAGTTTTCATTTTTTTCCCACATTTTCCAAAAACTTGTGGAAAAAAATTACATGTTCAAACGACCCATAATGCCTCATAGAATATACGTTGGAGCGTTTGCTTTCCAAAATGGGGTCATTTTGTGGACTTTTCCATTGTATTGGTGCTCCAGGGCCTTCAAAAGTGTGATAGGTAGTAAGAAAGTTTTATGTGTATTTATGCTCCTAGAACGCCTGAAGGTGCTACTTGGCTGTGGAGTCACTTTTTGTGGCCAGGCTGTGTAAAAGTCTCACATATGTGGTATCACCATATTCAGAAGGAGTAGCAGAATGTATTTTGGGGTGTCATTTTTGCTGTGTACATGCTATGTGTTAGAAATAGCTTATAAATTGACAACTTTGTGCCAAGAATTGTGAGAAGAAATTATAACTTCAAAAAACTCACCATGCCTCTTACTAAATACCTTGGACTGTCTACTTTACAATAAGGGGTCATTTGGGGGGTATTTGTACTGTCCTGACATTTCAGGGCCTCAAGAAAGGAGATAGGCTGTCAGTACATCTGGTGTGATCAATTTTCAGTAATTGGTACCATAGCTTCTAGACTCAATAACTTTCACACAGACTAAATAATATACACTAATTTGGGTTAATTTTACCAGAGATATGTAGCAGTATAAATTTTGGCCCAATTGTATGAAGAAAAATACATTTTTTGCAAAATTTTATTAGAAACTAAAAAAAGTGTTTTTTCAAAATTTTTGCTCTTTTTTTGCTTATATCACGAAAAAAAAAAAAAACCCCAGTTGTGATCAAATACCACCAAAAGAAAGCTCTATTTGTGTGAAAAAAAATGATAAAAATTTTGTTTGGTTACAGTGTAGCATGACTGAGCAATTGTAATTCAAAGTGTGAGAGTGCTGAAAGCTGAAAATTGGTCTGGGCAGGAAGCGGGTCGAACTGCTCTGTATGGAAGTGGTTAAAATGATCACTGGTCAAAAAAAATATATTTTCTTTTTTTTTTTTTACTTCATTTGCCTTCAAATATATACAGAAAATTGTTTACAAATTAGAAGAGGATACGAAAAAAACAAAATATAAAATAAATATAAAATATTAAGAATATATTGCTGAATTGAAGCTATTTTCACTGAATGAAATGTGAAAATGACTCTTAACAAGGTAACTTAATTTATTGTATATTTTAATATAGATGTAGCATGTACATTATAAATGATACATAAGCCTTTTTGTAATTTTGTTCTATTGAAAATTTCCTTTCCATTTCAGTCTGCAAATAGTTTTAAACTGGCAAAAAAATAAAACACATGAAATGTAATTTTTTCATTACACTATTAGCTTACTGTATTTCCAAAAGATTTGCAGTCTTATTACAACATAATTTAATTGGGGAGGGGGTGGCATGTCCGGTTAATGGAAGTGTACACTGCACAACCAGGAAGCTTGTGCTGTCCGACCCCTTACAGTGCCACAGACCTGGCTCTACTTTCTCGAGCAAGGCTTGACTGACATGCCTAAACAGAAGCAAGCGGGGGGGTCACCATCAAGACAGCTAGGAACTAACCATTCGCTGGTATTTTGCTTCTCAGCCCTCAGACTCCCCAACCAAGGTGGTGCCTGCCTGCTCCATCTCCACCCTAAATCAGAAAGTATGCCTTATTCAGACCACTACAAGCCAGATAACCGCTCCCTCTGGGACTTTACTGCACTTTCATCTGAGCATTTAGAGTAGAATCCCACTCTGTCCAACACACAAGCACCTTGCCTGCAGTCACAAGACAGTTAGCCACTCTCCCAACAGAACTAAAGGAGCTGCTGTGCCTAATCCTAACTAAGGCTGATTTTGATTAATTTTCCCTGCACATAGAGAAATCTTTCAGGGATTATATATCCTCCCTGCAACAATCTACCACAACTTTTTCTACTAGGCTGATGGATGTGGAGGAAATCAATGCAGGGCCAGAATCCAGAATGCAGGCAGTAAAATCTCAACTTTACTATGCTTCCTAAACTATCTTACTTCCCAACTGTAGGTAGAGGTTCTGGAGTATAGGAGATGCCACAATAATGTTTGCATATGGGGTCTACCTGAAGAGACACCTCCAGCTAACTTGGAAGGACACTGTCCAAAAACTTTTCTGGTGGTTCCTTACTGAAGCTTCCCCAAATGCCACTCTTATTGACCCTTGTGCCCCGCTCGATGGACCTAGATCGCCCCCAGAGACACAGTGTACTCTGTCGCTAACACGATTAATCCATGAAGGAGAATATTATCTGGGCAGCTAGGCAAAAAGGTATAACTAACTTTGATGGAGCCACAATGTGTACCCTAGCAGACCCCTCCAGGGACATCTGAGCCATCTTGAAGCCCCTCATTGACCAGCTCTAAAAAGTGAATGCTTCTTACATATGGGGCTTCCTCCTGCACCTAATTATCCGAAAAGATGGCAACATATACCTTCTTTGCACTCCAGCTGACACCCCAGCGCTTCTGCAAATTGTGGGCAATTATTCCATCCAGTTGGGCCACTGGTTGTAGTCCTTTCCAGACATACTGCCACGTCAACCTCAGAGAGACAGGACACGTCACTCAAGGCTGGCCCACTTCAGTCTCAATAGCCATGACAGCAACACCTCTGACTTGAGCTCCAACTAAATCTATACTTGTAACAGGACTGATCTCAAAATCACTGTTCAGTACAGACAAGTTACTCTGAGTTCCCCATGTACTGCCTTGTCAACTACGGTCAATCTCTATGCTAATCAAATGCTAAGGCAATTGTTAGAATCTGGAATAAGTGTTGTGCTTTATCATATAGTCCCTGGATGTGATCGTGTAGGTTGACACAACCATGAGCCATACCTACCAAGCTTTCCCTGGTGGCAAATTAGTATCACAATCTCCAACAGTCCCATTTTTGTCTATGCAAAAGAGACAATAAATCAAGACTGTATCCTTTGGTATGTGGCATCACTCAACTGCCACAATTTCTTCATGAGCTATACTCAAGGAGAGTATTGGGGGGAGGGATCAAATTGGCCACACCTCCCCAAACCACTTGATCCCTATGCCAATTGTGATATTTCTCACATACATGTAAAAATTAGCATTTAATGCTTGAAAATGACATAGAACCACCAAACAATATATATTTTTTGAAAACAGAGACCCTGAAGAATAACTCAGGGCTAAAAAACCCTTACATGAGCAAACTATGCACCCCCTTTTTGGTACTCCCAAAAGGATCATTTTTCATGGATCCCCTTGACATTCATTAAGAGGTCCACGAGGCCGGAAACCAACGAAGATGTCCCCCCCACCCCAGTTATGGGTGAGGGCAGACCTTCATGCTGAAGGGTTCTTGTCTGCAGATCGGGAGAAGCCAGCTCAAGATTTACCAGACCAAGGTTGCTTGGAACCTCCCGGGGAAGACATGAAAGATCTATTTCCCTTATCTGCAGCCCAGGGGGCACAAAATAATTTTCTATGGGCTGAGAAGGAGGGCCAACATTTGTGATTAGGCTCCTTCCCTTTCCTAGATTGTGGCAGGAAGGTACTTCCCCCCCCCCCCCCGAGACCCTTAATGATGTCATCTAGAGTAGCCCCAAACAGGTGATAACCTTGAAAGAGCAGATCAATAAGAGCTTTCTTGGAGGCTGGGTCTGCAGACCAATTCTTAAGCCACAGGACGCGCCTAATCACCACCGCTGAAACAGAAAGCTTGGACAGCACAGGAGCTGAATCCAAAGCAGCATTACAAATAAACTGCAGCCCTTGAACCAACTGGTGCGCTAAATCAACATAAGCAGCGGGAACCTGCTCACTCCCAAGGCCTTGGCGCAAAAGCTTGGCCCATTCAGTTAGGGTCTGGATCACCAGGGCTGAGGCCAAGACTGGTCGCAATGCCGAACCAGCCATAGTAAACATGCTGCCTGCCACAGCCTCCGCTTTCCTGTCAGCTGGGTCTTTAAAGGACGGGGATTCCTCTACTGGGATCATGGTTGCTTATTCAACCTGGAAAAAGAAGGGTCCACCACTGGCGGACTAGTCCACATTTTTAAAAGTGATTCCTCAAAGTGGTAACATACTGAGAAACATTTGAGGATCACAAAGTGTTGCTTGGGTTGATCCCATTCCTTATAGAAAAACCAAAAATTGAAAAATCAAAATAAGGAAGATACAGAAACACCTTAGCTGTGTGAGGTGACTTGTGTGTAACAAAAGACACAGCCATGTCAGTGGACCTTTAAGCCACATCATCCATTTTTAAAGTTTCACGCACTGCAGTAATAAGTGCATCTTTTAGATGAGACAATCTGAGCAGGAGCAGGCGGGGGACGCTGCCTTTTCCCACAGGCCACTTCCACCCAGGATACCAAGGACTGCCGTCAGTGCAATCATGGGCAGCTGGGGTCCCGATGGGCCTGCCACCTCCATGAGGGGGTCAGTGGGGGAGATGTGACCCTGAGGCTCCATCAGGAAAAAGGGAAACCCTGCAGCGCAAAAAAGTTTTTTGGCACCACTAAGGACCCTCCTATGCTCAGGGCACCTATTAACAGAGAAAGAGAGATATAGAGACACCCAAAGGCTCACCCTACCAGATGGAGGAACGCTGCAAAATTCAGACCCAGCAACCACTCCATCCTATTCATATATCCCAGGCAGATTAAGAGGAGGAAGAGGAGGGGCAGAGGCATCACCATGCGGCTCCGGCCGTCTCTAGCATCTCACCGGACTAAGGGAAAATGGCCGCCGTGACTTCATGAACTAAACAAACATGGCCACCAGCCGGTGACCAAGCCAAACCAAGGGAAAATGGCTGTCATGATTTCATCCGAGTTCTCAATCATGGCCGCTGGCCACTCAAGACGGCGGGAACAGGCTGCCAGGATCCTCCCTGCGCCCCCCTACACTGGGACCCCTTCAGATTAAGGTACTGCACCCCATACTGCCAGGGCAGGACACACACCACCTCAAGACCCTTACAGGGGTCTCCGCTGCGTCTTCTGCCCCGGCGGGGGGGGGGGGGTGAGGAAGGAGGGGGGAAGTCCAGCTCAACCAAGGGACTTTAGGATGGGAGGAGGGAACCCGCAGGCAGGCCTGACCATTACTGGAGGTTACCCGCGTCCACTCCAAACTGCCAAAAAGGGGGAGAGAGGGGGCTGTACTTATCATTCCATGGGGCGGGTGATGTTCCAGACAGAACTCCTCGCCACCAAAGTAGGGGAGCTGTCAGCCAAGGTGGCACTGCGACTCGGATCATCGTCCGGTTGTATGCGAACCTGCAGTGTCAGAAAAATGACAACTCCACAGAGGGCTGGGTGCTGTGTCCGTCAATGAACATCAGAGAAATGGATTTTACAGTTAGTCAAAAGTCCCATTTTGTCTTTCTTTCATTGACAGACAGCTCCTGATCTTCTTAACCATTGGGACATGCAAGCACATCCACTTTATAGAACATTGTGAAAGTGTGCACCGACAACCAGGAGGCTGCCTTGCAAACTTGTGTCACTAAAGCCCAGGAGACACTGAGCGCCCGAGTAGAAAGCGCCTTGACAGGGAAAGGAGGAACCTAACCCTGCATGGAATAGACCTGAACCACCGTCTGTCTGATCCATCTGGAAATGGTCGCAGAGGAAACGGACAACCCTTTCCGAAGCCAATCCATGAGCACAAATAGTGAGTCTGACTTCCTAAAAGACTCCCCACCAGAGACACAGCTGATGAAACACCTCCGGATGAAGGGACCACTCCCCTTGGTCCAACGCCTGCTGACTGCGGTAACCCGCCTGCCAGTTTTCCACCCCCGGAATGTGTACAGTGGAGAGGGCTGGAATGAACCGTTCTGCCTACCTTAGAAAGCTGGCTACCTCCAGAGCCGCCAGGACACTGCCCCCCTGGTGAATGACATAAGCCCCGGCCATGGCATTGCCTGATTAAATAAGCATTGGACATCCCTAAAGACAATACGTCCAATGTTTCAGGCACAGTCTGATCGTTCGAAGTTCCAAGACATTGATCAGTAGTCTGGACTCTTCCAGTGTCCAGTTCCCCCCAGCAGAATATTTCCCCAGGACGCCACCCCAACTGGACAGGCTGGCATTCGTGGTGACCACTGTCCAATACAAAGAGAGGAAGGATTTGCCCAGCCGAAGCTCAGAAGAACAAAGCCACCATATCAGGGACTCTTTCGTTCCCCGGCTCAGCCGAGTCTGATTGTTCAGAGACTGCAGATTCTTGTCCCATTTGGCCATAATCTCCCTGGCATGGACCTCGTATGGAACTCTGCAAACGAAACCACCTCGAAGGGAGACATGATCAGGCCCAGCACCCACATGCAAGTCTGGAGGGATGACCACCTGCTGGACAGCAGGAGACAAATTTCAGCATGTGGTTTCTGAAGTTTGCACAGAGGAAGGAGCACTCTGGCTAAGGCCGAGTCCAGAGTCAGACCCAGATAGTCCAGCTTGTGGACGGAACAAGAGCAGACTTCTGAAAATTCAGAAATCAGCCAAAACACCCTCAAGCTCGTATGGTGATTTCCAGGCTTTCCACCAGAGCAGTAGGAGACTCCGCTCACAGAAGGAGGACGTCCAAGTAGCCCAGTACCGCGATCCTGCTGGCACCGGGGCTAACACTTTCTTGAAGACCTGAGGAGCAGAGGCGAGACCAAAAGGTAACACCACAAACTGATAATGCTCCTCTCCCATGGAAAAGTGGAGAAAGCGCTGGAGACCGACATATTGGAATGTGAAGGTAAGCATGCTCGATGTCGATAGAGGCAAGAAAATCCCCCTGATGCAGGGAAGCCACCACCGTGCGAACAGACTCCATTCTGAACTTCTGCACCCGCACAAAGCAGTTTAGTGCCTTGAGGTCCAGAATTGGACACACCTAGCCTTCCTTCCTGGGGACTGTAAACAGGTTTGAGTAAAACCCCGAAAAACGTTCCGAAGTCGGAACCGGGAGCATCACCCAAAAAGAGTATGTAAACGGACCAGGGACAGTCGCACGTCGGAAGAAAGAACTTTACCGGAAGGTAAGAACGAAACTCGATCTTGAAGCCGGACTGCATGACCTCATGGACCCACGGGGAGTCATCCCAGACGTCCCCCCCCACCCCAGATACGGGTGAGGGCGCACTGCTGAAGGGGGCTTGTCCGCGGGTCTGGAGAAGCCCGCACCTGGCTTGTCAGACTAAGTTCGCTTGGATCCTCCAGAGGAGGCCCGAAGGGCTTCAATCCCTTGTCAGCCGACCCTGAGAGACGAAACAACTTCTTATGAGGGCCCACGTCTATGACGAGGGTCCTTGCCGTTAGTAGCCTGCAGAAGAAAGGTACTCTTCCCCCTTGTGAGACCTTTAATGATGTCATCCAGGGTAGAACAAAACAGGCGATCTCCTTGAAAGGAAAGATCAGTCAAGGCCTTTTTAGAAGTCTGGTCCACAGACCAGCTATTGAGCCAAAAGACACGCCGAAGGACCACTGCCGAAACAGAGAGCTGAGCCACAAGGGGAGCCGCAGCCAAAGAGGCTTCACATACAAACTGCAGCCCCTGGACCAGCTGGTCTGCCAGCTCAGCAAAGGCAGGGGAGAGATACTCCCCGTCCAGGTCACGGCGTAAAAGCTTAGCCCACTCGGTTAGAGTCTGCGTCACCAGGGCAATGGTGAAAATCGGCCTCAGTGCCGAATCAGCCAGAGTGTACAAATTGCAGGCCACAGCCTCCGCCCTCCTGTCAGCCGGGTCCTTAAAGGCCGGGGACTCTTCAACAGGAATCATGGTTGCCTTGTTTAATCTGGAAAACCGGAGGGTCCACCACCAGTGGAACAGTCCACTTTTTAAGAAGGGTCTTTCATAGGGGTATCGCCTAGCAACTCCCTTAGGGACGCCAAGGGGAAGCTTTGGTCGTCCCCACTCTTCAGTGACAATTCTTTCAATATAGGAGGGAAAAGGGAACTCGCTGACCGAGCAGGGTGACTCACGTTCGTGGAAGCCGAATCAGATTCAGGATCTGAGGAGACAGGTGAGGCAGGAGACACCTTATGCCAGCCCGTCACCCAAAAGTGAAGGGGGGTAGGATAGATGAAGGGGGGTGCCTGACAGGAAGGAGGGGAACCCAGGGATCTGACGGTCCCAAGGAGGGGCCCAAGTCCACCCCAAAACCCTCGGGGGGAGAGGGGGAACAGCTAATCATCATACCAGGAACCAGATGGGCACCACACTAGACAGAACCCCTCGCCATCAAAATGGGGGGCTATCAGTCAGGAGGAACCCTGCTACTCGACCCGAGACCCGGTAGTATGTGACCTCGCGAGGCATTTAACTCGTAGGCCAGCCCCCATCTAGTGGGGCTATGTCGCGGCCGACCTAGCGCGGAGCTGAGGTCTGCACATGCTCGCTGGCCAGACTGAGGTGACCACTGGATCTAGATTATCCAGCCATTGCCCAGCCCGGCAGTTGATTGTATATCTTACAGAAAAACACCAGGAGAAAAAATTCTATCTACAAAGAAAAAATTGCCAGGACCAGAGATCCCAGCAAGGTACTAGGTTCTTACTCCTGACTAGGCAGAAAAAAAAAACTGAGTACCTATAGCAGAGAAAGGGTGTATACCCCCTGGGACTGTCCATAGACGTAGACAGATTTTTTTTCTGCCTAGTGTCCTACTCCTGTAGGGGGCAGTATAACCCAATGGTTAAGAAGATCAGGAGTGGTGTCCGTCAATGAATGAAAGTTTTTTTGATCACTTACTGTTAATTGTTCCCTTAAAAGTTTATATATGTTAACGGGTAGATTACCTTCCACTGCTAGATCTTCCAACAGCCTGGTTGTATTCAAGTTGATCAATAGATCAGGAAAAATTTTTTCCTTCTAACCAAAACCCTTGTTTTAGAGACAGGGGATATCCTAAGTGTTTTCCCCTCGCTTTCCCCTGAAAAGCACTCCTTATAGCATTGACAATTTCCTGAACTACCATAGTTGATTATCAGGACAAATGCCTTTCTATTAACGGCCAACTACACACTTAAAAAATGGTAAATTTAGCCACAGTTTATGCTTCAGATCAAAAGCAAATCGCTTTCCTTGAATCTGCCTTAGAGGCACTAGCGAGCTTTGCAGAAGGTTTCACCATACTGGGTGGAGCCTTTAATTTAGTCCTCAAGTCATCTGTTGACACTTCCAGTTCCACCTCCCATATCTCTGCACAGTTGCATTCGTAAGGCCCTACATATACATCATTATTTAGATGTCAGGCAGGTACCACAACCAAATATTTTACTTTTTATTCACCCTTGCACATATGCTTCTGGTCAGAAATTGCCACCCCCCCCCCATGATTTTGCACACTTTACTCTTTCTGATCATGTGCCAGTCACTCTTATGCTACACTTAGGCTCGGAGACCATTCTATCTTCAAATTGGAAGCTTAATGAGTCCTTACTACAACACCCTTTATCATCTGTTGACACTTCCAGTTCCACCTCCCATATCTCTGCACAGATGCATTCGTAAGGCCCTACATATACATCATTATTTAGATGTCAGGCAGGTACCACAACCAAATATTTTACTTTTTATTCATCCTTGCACATATGCTTCTGGTCAGAAATTGCCACCCCCCCATGATTTTGCACACTTTACTCTTTCTGATCATGTGCCAGTCAGTCACTCTTATGCTACACTTAGGCTCAGAGACCATTCTATCTTCAAATTGGAAGCTTAATGAGTCCTTACTACAAGACTCTTTAGGTAAAGCAGATCTGGAATGCAAATTATCCTTGTACTTTGAACTCAACCAGTACCCAGAAACCTCCCCACACATCCTATGGGAGGCTCACAAGGCCTATATATGAGGACTGCTGATTAAACATGGCTAAAGAAACAAAGGCGCTGTCAAATCACTGATCTACTTACACAGATGCACAGCCTGGAAACATTACATACATGTACTCAAACCCTAGACGTTCTAGCTGATCTGGCACGGGACGGCTCCCCCCGCTGGGAGAACTCAATAGCTCCATAGGAGGGATTCCCCATCAACACTGCCTGTGTTGATGGGGGAATCGTTGCAGGAATGAAAATCACACCATCTATGGAAGGTTTTAGCGAGTGAAAACTATGTGTAAGTTTTAATATAAACAGCCACAGGTAGGATTCTGCAATAAAGCTTGCTGAAAATCCTTACAATGTATGAAACTGACCAGGGGCAGACTTTTTTTATGTTCTTAGAAGACGTTATTATTTAAGATAACCTAAACCACATCATCAGTCTTATAATGCAGTGCAAATATTAGAAACCCAGAAGAACAGCAGCAAGAAGTCAGAGCGGAGTGTCTGTGGGGGAGATGGTCTTTAATTAGTGAAAGAACACTAATGTGTTATATGTTTTTATGATTGGAAAAAAAAAAATGAAATAAAAGGGAAACTTACTCAAATGGCTCGCTGGGATCACCATTTTGCATCAAGGTAGGGATAGGGATTCGCTTGTAAAACATCTCCCAGTCAAATGCCCCCCGCATGGCATCTCCAGCTTGTGTCTCATATCCAAAGTGGTCATGGTCGATAACATCAATCATGGGACACACAATCGTCTTGCGATTCTGAGCTATACGGTCTGCCAAAGAAAAGACAAAATCATTTTTGAAGTAGTCCGAATCTACCAGGAAGCTAATGTGCACGAGCTGTCATTTCTTTAGCAAGCATGAGGAAGCTATAATTACAGTGAGTGCTGGAAACAATGCAATGAGCTGTTTGTACATAATCTCCCTTGTAGCAGGGAATTTAGGTCAGACATTCAGCCAAAAGAAGCAAGGAAGTGACAAATGCCAGCTCTCTGCTGCTCATCCTCACATAGACTATCCTCCAGAGATAGACAAAGAAAACTCTAACTGGCAAAGAATAAGAAAATCTGTGTAAATCATGCCAGTGTTAAAGGGAAATCACAAAAGCATTTTCAATGAGAACATACTTTCATCATTATTTTAATCACATGTGAGTGTGGGCATTTAGGAAAAACCCCAGCTATTCCAATGATATATGCAGTACATAAACATACTTAAATTGGTACTAAACCCAGGAGCCTGCATTCACTATATCTGCCCCCCCCCCCATACACAGAACATGGAAATGCAATTATTTTAGTAAATATAAACTGCTAAATACCTTTTCCCATCAGCAGCATATAGCAGTCTTGTGACTTCTATCAGTGTCTGGTTAAAGCCAGTAGGAGGGGTTTTTATTCGCCTTGGACTGTCCTATGAGGCCGAATGACCCTTGACCCTTTGTCTGGACATTGCTGATTGGCCCTGTGCTGATCATATGCACCCTCCCAACAAGAAAAAAAAAAAACTCTCTAGCAATACACACCAAACTGAGCACGTGCAGGGTGCCCCAAAGGCTCTTTTATATTAGGAGATGGATTGGGGAGAATGGAGGAAGGGGAGGATCACAGGCAACAGGATCAAACAGCCTTTTCACACAATGCAGGGGGATTAACCCCTTCGTTTCCACAGTGAGCATAACATGCATGCTTTACTGCATATACAGACTGACTTTATTATTGTGAGTTTAGTAACACTTTAAAGCTGAACTCCTGGCAGATATAATGGACACAATCTAATACAGCTCTGTAATTAATAATACATCAATAAATGTATTTTTTTCTACATTCAAGCAGGGTATGTACCCGGGTTTACTTGGTATAAGCCTTTTATAGTCTTTGTACAACAAAACTCAGACTGGGAGAGGGAGAAGAAAATGGGGAAACAGATGTACAGTAGTGTAAGGTGCATGCTGAGAGGATGAGTATAATGAAACAATAGTGTTACAGAGAGATGAGTGCTGTCCACATCGCCAGAGCGCTCCTACAGGGAGCCCTGTGTTTGAGAGAAGTGATGCAAGGCACCTCTTTGATTGCTCTACCCTGCCAAGTTAAGCAAAAGAATGATTTAGCCCCTGTGATTACCTCTAAGGGCTATAAAGAGTGTTTCCAGCATCCCTATACATAGACTTTAAATGTATTTTGAAATAACATCTCAATCTATCTTTGCTGTAGCCTCCTATAACCCCTGAGCATACAAATTTATATTGGAAGAGGGAAGGAAAGTACTGTAAGCCAATCAGGCTTTACTGCATTGCAGGGTGCTGGGAAACTAACAAACTGAGCTTGCTGATCAGGGGGGAGCATAGAGATGGCCACATAAGGGAGCCGCTGCTCTTTTACTATCCATACACAGCCTTGACCAAGATGTGTTACTTTGGGTACAATGGAGTATAATTCAATATTTTCTTCAAATTCTATTTACTGACTATTAATCGGTTACTTTTTCCTGAAAAGATTTAACCAATTACCGTAATAGTTCTATTCATTTCTGCTTGGTATATGTGTTGATGCAGTGGCTTAGGCTGCATTGGTAGTGTGACAGTACGTGTGTGTATCACAGATGGAGTGCGTGATATCCACACACATGGGCAATGCCTTGGCCATACATGACACCATACAACTGTATCAAATGGGCAGGGCTTAAACCATAAGGCCCCTTTTAGATGGGTGGGTGCTAAGCAGGGAATCTGTCCACTGATCTCTGCTGAGCAGGCGGTTGGCAGGTCTGTGTCCACTTGGCCTATGCAAAGCGGACACAAACACAGCCTATTTTTCTTTATGGGTGGTCGGATGGAAATGGGCCACTTTTCTGTTTCCATCAAACTGTCATCCAATCCACCAGACAGATGGGAAATTGATCGCTATCAGTCTGTTTTTAGCAGGCAGGATCGGATTGGATGTCAGTGGGTGTCAAGGGGCTGCTCCATAGGGAGCAATGGATTGTCCGATCAGGCCTGCCTAAAAAAACTGACAGACGGACCCAATCGGTCCATCTGTGTGAAAAAGTACTAAATAGTCATCATACTACATTGGGAGCGCACTTTACAGCTGACAGTCACAAGTATCAAATTCAAAAATAACACAATGGAGTTATATCCCCTGATGAAGCCATACAACTGGCAAATCGGGAAAAACTGGATTTTTGTAAGAACTTACCGTAAATCCTTTTCTCTGAAGTTCGACAGACGCAGCTCCATCATCTTTAGACCAATGAGCATAACCCATTGGTCTAAAGATGGAGCTGCGTCTGTCGATGAAAGATAGAGAAAACTGGATTTTTGTAAGAACTTACCGTAAAATCCTTTTCTCCGAAGTTCATCGACAGACACCGCTCCATCATCTTTAGACCAATGAGCATAACCCATTGGTCTAAAGATGGAGCTGCGTCTGTCGATGAAAGATAGAGAAAACTGGATTTTTGTAAGAACTTACCGTAAAATCCTTTTCTCCGAAGTTCATCAACAGACACCGCTCCATCATCTTTAGACCAATGGGTTATGCTCACTCACTCGTCTAAAGATGATGGAGCTGCGTCTGTCGATGAACGATAGAGAAATGGGAACTTTATTTGCCTTTTGTTTATTAGATAAATACTAAAATCAGAGCTGAAGTAAGCAATGGTGGATATGAATAGTGAAAGTGCCTGGAAAGAGTACCAGCACATTGGTAGTTTTGATAGGAAGTAGGAAATAAAACAGGAATTCATTCATAGTTATAAGTACATTATATTTGCTTGTTATGTACAAAGGCTGTGCTTCTTACTTAGTAGTTCAGTACAGTGATTATGCTTTACACTGGCAAAAGGGTGGGAGTGGTGGTGGGAGGGGAGGGTGTTAAATATCACTTTGCATAATGTTAAACTTTCCAAGCAGACATGCCTTTCTTACCAAGCAGAGGTGGAAGCCAGTTTACATTAGCTTCACAGTGTGAGTCGAGGAAAGTGATGACTTCTCCAATGGCAGCAGAGGCTCCCAACATACGGGTTCGAATTAGACCTTCTCTCTTCTTGGTGCGGAGTATTCTTACTTTTGGAAAATTTACCATGTAACTTTCAAGACGGTTTTTTAGATGTTCTGAAAGAGAAAAACAAATGCTTTAGATTAGGGATGCACCGAATGTTCGGCGGCCGAACATTATTCGGCCGAAAATAGAAAAAATAGCACTTTCGGTGTTCGGCCGAATAAGTCAAAAGGCCGAATAATTTTGTGCCGAATAATAGGGCTGAACGATAGTCGATATGATATCGACTATCGTTCTGTGGCCGTAGGCGATATTCATATCGCCGAGGTCACGATATTTACAGGGGGAAGGGACTCGGAGGAGGACTCACAGACTTCCGTGAAGCCGGGACACTTCAGTGGTGAGCATACATACATTACTCACTCGTGTGGGGCGGGCTGCAGTGCACGAGTGAGTAATGTATGTATGCGGCTGTGCTCCTTTCCAGGCTACTACTAGTCCACCTCCAGCCTCCTACTACCACTACTATGAGAGACTGTATAATCTGATCGAGTCCACACTGACACTGACTGACTGTCACTGAGTAATTGATGTTACCACATTAACCCTGACCTGCCCAGTGCCCTGTATCTGCAATTAAAATTTACAAGGCTGCCTGCATGCTTCCTGATTTCCATTACCAGCATCCTTCCCAATCCCTACAGTGTCACTAACATTAACCCTATGGTACAAGGCTGCAGTGTGCACTGAATCCCATTCCCTACAGTAACATTTAGGGAGAGAGAGACATGAGAGGACAAGAGAGAGAGAGAGAGAGTGAGAGGACAAGAGAGAGAGAGAGAGAGAGAGAGAGACACGAGAGGACAAGAGAGAGGACAGAAAATTGGCAAAATAAATGGAAAAAATGTGAAACACCGCGTTCGGTATTCGGCCTTCGGCCAAACATTTTATTATTATTCGGCTTCGGCCAAGAATTAGAAGAAGAATATAAAATAAATACCTAATTTTGACTTTCACAAACATGTCACCACCTGTTTCGCTAGTGATCCTGCCATTATTAGTAGAACCCCAATAGTTGAAGGTGGAGAGAACCAATGAAATATTACTTCCATTGTGTATTTGCACACCAATGCCTACATGATAACTGGAAACCATTGGTGAAAACTGAGACATTTTGTACCATTAGTATTTATACACCATTTGTATAAAAAGGCCCATCAACTCATTACCGATATTTCCGTTTAGTAGATGCTAAATGTAACAACAGCCTTGAACTTTCGCCAGCTGCTGATTGTTACTCGGCACTGCAGCTCAGGTCTCTTCTGTGCAGACCTGATGCTTGTTTGGAATTTAGAACTTATGGCCAGCACACATTAGCGCTGCAAGATTCTGGATAAAATGATAATCACAATTTTTTTGCTTAGAATAAAGATCACAATTCTCTCACGATTCTCGGCGTAACATCATCTTTAACATTATACAAAAAAAAAAAATTGGGCTAGCTTTACAATTTCGTTTTTTTTTTTTTTTATTCATTTACGTGTATTTTTTCCCCAAAAATTGCATTTGAAAGACTGCTGCGCAAATACAGTTTGACATAAAATATTGCAACAACTGCCATTTTATTCTCTAGGGAATCTGCTAAAAAAAAAAATATATATATATATATATATATATATATATATATATACACCTATAATATACTGATTTTAAACTTGTAAGCAACAAGTTTTAGAAAAAAGGCTTAATCCTACAGTGATTGTAAAGTTTTTTTTTTTTTTTTTTTTTTAAATAACAAACATGTTATATACTTACCTCCTCTGTCCTCCTGTTGAGTGACCCCACAGCAAGCATCTTACTATGCAGGCACCCGAGCCACGCTGCAGCTGTGTGTGTCCATTCAGACATGCACATTAGTTTCAGCCCTCAAAAAGATTACAATCCAAGGTCCCGATCTCACATTCATAGATATACAGTGGATATAAAAAGTCTACACAATCCTGTTAAAATGTCAGGTTTCTGTGAAGTAAAAAAAAATGAGACAAAGATAAATCATTTCAGAATTTTTTCCCAACTTTAACTGTTTGCCAACCAGCCGCCGTACTTTTACTGTGGCAGGTCGGCTCTGTCCCGCGAAACGACATACCTGTACGTTGTTTCGCAGGACCGCTAGTGGGGGCGCGCGCGCCAATTGGCTACAGGGTGAGCCAATTTAGCGGGTTCGGCGGCTGCAATATCCGCCAAGCACCCGCGATCACTCCCCATGGAAACAGAACGGCGGGTCTGCCGTTGCAAAGAAGAGTGGGACATCTAGCAAAAGGCATCTATATTTAATGCCTTAAATGCCTAAACTAATACTTCTCAATTGAGAAGAGCAAGGATCTACTCTGAGGTCCTTTCCACCACTTGCAAACTTGTTGAGCAATAAACCATAGCTCATACCAATAGGTAAGCAAAGGTATATGTGTAAGGAATACTCTCCCCTGCAACTAACTGCCCACAAAAATTCAACCATTGATGTAGTCCTTTATTTTGTCTACACTTCTTCAGAGCAGACAACGCATCTCCATTGGACTACAGTAACACTTCTTTCTGAGGGTGTACCATGACCTCATATTTAATTATAAATCCAAAAGTGGCACAAAGGACTTCATAAAATATCCAAGATTTTATTAAATTTCATTAGTCTCTTTTTTATGAGTTCCTTTGTGCCTTTGCACTTTTGGATTTATAATTGGATTTTACTTCCCAGTGTGCCCGGAGGATTGGTCTTGTAGCACTGGGCACACGTCAGTGCGGTATGCGGTCTACATCAGCGTAATATGCCTCAGATTTAGAAATGCTGATTCTTATTTCTGATACTTCAAACTCCGCAGCAAATCAGTACACTGCTAGAAGCAGCTTAAAGGGTAGTCGTGATAATTGGAAAATTTTAAGAGCACAAAGCAACCCACACAAGTACTGTCCTGCACAATGGAAAATCCACTAGACCAACTATTGAAAGCGGAGCTTCACTCAAAAGGGAAATCTCTGCTTGTTTGCACCCTCTCCCCTTCCACTGCCACATTTGGCACTTTTTGGGGAGAGCGGGTACCTGGTTTCAACAGCTTTTGCACTTTTATTTCTGGCCCCTCCTCCATCCCCCCACTGCCTTCTGGGGCACACACAGGTCCCAGAAGATGACAGGACCATTCAGAAAGAGCAGCGCGACTCACACATGCGTAGTAGGAAACTGGCTGTGAAGCCTAAAGGCTTCACTGCTGGTTTCCCTTACTTACAATGCTGGTACCTGCATCTGAAGCTGATTGACGAATCGGCTTGGGGCGCCGACATTGCGGGATCCCTGGACATTTAAGGCTCGGTTCACACTGATGCGATGCGGGAAGGCTGCGAACTCGCAGCCTGTTCCCGCATCGCACACGCACCCCCGGCAGTTCACACTGCCATATGCGATCCGCTGGGGGTGTCAATGTAATCTTAACGACACCCCCAGTTTGATCGCATATCGCAGTGCGATCGTGCAGTTCGCACAGGATCGGATCGCACAAGTGTGAACCGCTGTGCGATCCGATCCTGATGCGGCAGCAAAAATGCCTCCTGTGCGTGTTTGCTGCGGTGCGATGCGAATTTAGCCATACAAACTGTATGGCTAAACTCGCACCGCACAGCTGATCGCATGTCATGTCGGAGCAGTGCGCTCCGACATGACATGCGAACCCCGCACACGCAGTAGTGTGAACCGGGGCTGAGTGTCCTTATAATAAAAATCAGCAACTACAATATTTATTATTTATATAGCATGTAATGAGTGTTTTTAATAAACTGGATTTAATGACACTTTAGACCATAAAATTATGCACAATTGCACATAAAGTAAAAACATTCTGGAGATTTGACAGAATCACACTCTTCATGGCATCCATACAGAAAAGTAGGATGATAGGAATCCTTCTCCCACCCCTCCCTCAAACTGCTGATTTGAAAAAAAAAAAAAAAAAAACTTTCCAAATGCCTATTTTACTTAACTAAAGCCATGGTCACGATGATCTTTTGCTCTTCAGCTATTTCCTGGGATCCTTCTTTGACTGTTCACACCTTCTATTGGTGGAGGTAACACTTCCAGTGACCGGATCCTCGCTCATAGGCTTTAGAGGCAGGAGAACGCAAGGATGCGGAAAAGGGACCAGTGCCCAAAAAGACAACAAGCAGGAAAAACGTCTGGTCCCTAAAACAGAATGATAGCTTTGCTCAGAGTGGAAACTGTGACTTTGCTCTATTATACTGCAGGATAACTTAGGCAGAGGTGTTTGGAATCAAGCCTGAGGAGTAGGGTAATTGATGCACAATGCACTATTTAAATGACATTTATTTCTGGAGTTAGGATTTCAAGAAGGGAAACAGTAGATTGACTGTTTAGTGAAAGAATGGTAAACAATGCAGAATGGGAACAGTCCAGTTCTTAAATTCTACTTTCATGGGGTACAAGGCATCGAAATTGTCAGGAGGAGAGAATAACCTCTCAAAATTGGGGCCAATTATTAAATAAGGCAAAACTGGCTTGATCGGTGTGTTTAGCCAGCGACTAGTAGGTACAGTCTCAGTGAATGAGTCCACAATAGCCAGCATGTGGCAAGAAGCTGAAGTAGTAACTACATTCTGGTGGTGAAAAATCAGCAGCAGCCGCTGCTAAAATGTCAGCATCCCCTTGACTTTGATTGTAAGTGCATCAGGTAGTTTAGGTTGTAACGCATGAAAGAAGTCGGGGGGAGGAAGGCAGAAGAGCATTTACTGCTGTTAGCACCCAATGAGTCTAAAAGTGGGTAAAGCCTCTGGAGTAAATCAGACATAGTTGCAAAGAATTCTGCTTTAGTCAGACGGGCCACATGTTGCTGGTCTGTGAGGCAGCCCAAATTCGGTAGATGGAGCAGTGTCATTGTAAGATCTTGTTTTGGAGCAAGAAAACTGCTATCAACCCGAGAGATACTCGAAGCTTCCTCAGGGTCTGCAGCAGTATCCCTTCTGTTTGCCCCACGTGTTCCTGCTTCAAAGTGCCTGTAGTTTGCCAAATCCATGTGAGGAGTCGGTCATTTCCCTGCAGAGTACTCAAAGAGTGAATTTGGCC
This sequence comes from Pelophylax lessonae, assembly GCF_965119305.1. Classification (NCBI taxonomy): domain Eukaryota; kingdom Metazoa; phylum Chordata; class Amphibia; order Anura; family Ranidae; genus Pelophylax; species Pelophylax lessonae. The sequence continues at coordinate 462,744,406 of NC_138771.1, read as the reverse complement.
TGAGGGGTTTCAACATGTCCAGTAAAAAAAAATCGCAATAACCCAGGCACTAACCAAGTTCTTGTGACTGTGTCTTTGAGGTATAAGGCAGCGGGTGAGACAACAAATGGCCAGCTTGCATCGCCGACAGAAAATGGAGGCCAAAAGTGTTCAGTTAGGAGTCTCATAGGCAATACATGACTAGCCAGAAGGGAACTTCTGGTAGTGAGGTGGAAGAAAAAAAAAAATGAACTTTAAATGGGTAAACAATAAAATAACTTTACCTATAAGGCCAAAGAAAGTGTGACAATACCAGCCAGGATAAATACACTCAAAGCGTTGATTACCCCATAATCTGTGCCTTCAAAAGAGCTTGCGTGCTTAGCACTGTGGTGTCTTGAAGAATAAAGGATACAATGAAGTGTGTACTACTGATCCCCCATAATGAACCATCAAGATATGTATAGCCAGGAACCGGTTTGTAAAGGTACAGGCAAATACTTTATTACCTTGTTCATGTCACTGGTGCCTGTCACTGTGGGCATACTCCTTAAGGGGTCTTCAGGGTCTCAGTGTATAAGAAGGGACCACGGCCCTGAACCTGTAGAATACTCTGTGGCTAACTTACTCATTGTACCACAAAGATGAGCACCAAACGCAGAATCCAGAGACTGAAGCAAAGGTTAAAGGCTGGCCCTGTTGCTGATCTGGTTAAAGTTCTTAAGATGCACATCAAGTCTAACCTATCTGGAAACTGAAAGTATAGGCAGTCAGATCCTAATAGAAGATCCTAATAGAAGATCAAGAAAAAGTAAAAAGAGGGAAAGGAAAACCCATGAAAAATAGAAAAAAATCTTCTCCAACAGGTGACGGGCTCCATCACATAAGGACATTGGGAAAAAACTGAAGCCTCACAGAGTGGGCAGGGTTATATGCGTACACTGGTAGGGGTGGCAAAGCTTTTGCCAGGATACAATCCTCTCAAGATAGTGGCATATACCCTATGGTCTAGTTTCATAGACCATCACCCATAATGCTTCCACCATATTAAATGTACAATACCGATTTATTTTGCTAGGTGAATTGCAAAAATAAGCTTTCTTTCACTGCTGCAGTTTGCTTACCAACCTCTGCTGATCAATATTTCTCTCCTCTAATGTTTAAAAAAAGAAAAGCAGGGAAAAAACCCCCCAAGAACTACTGTATAAACTTTTTGCTTACAGTCCTCTGGGGCCCTGTGGCAGACATTAAAGCTTTACGTTTTAATAATTTAGGAGATGTGTTTGGCTTTCAAGGAATAGATATGGCAAGAGTGGTCTCAGTGGGGAACAGAGTGATCAAATGGATGTGTTTTGCCAGACCTCCTAACAGATACAGTGAAACAAGTAGCAGTGTAGAAAAATAATGAGGTGTGCTCCATATAATGTGTCAACACATAATGCCGGAGTTCAGAGGATTCTAAGTATATTCTTTCAGACTGTGCTTTTTGATGGAAAAATGTGGACTGACTCTGTCTATATTTGAAATGAAAGAAAAACATAAAAGTTGTGATCACGGTGCACCATGGCTACCAATAGTGGCCATGGTTGTTTGTGAAGGGTTATTTAAAAAGTTGCGTAACTCCTAATAAAGGTCTATGAATTATCCACTGCTTGGAAAACTACAAAACTGTCAGTGTAAAGTGCTGTGTCAACAACTGTTCAAGGAATGCGTGGTTATAATTAACATCCCTATTATAAATTACAAAATGGTGTTGCCAATTTAATAAAGAGACAACACAGTTATCACACAAACTATCATCGTCATGTTACTGGAAAAAGCCTAAGAAATTCCTTTCTTCTTAGGTTCTGGGATCACCAGAAATGTAGAGATAAAGTACTCTGAAAACAGTATGATACTTACTTGTTCCAAACTCAAAAATATAAAAGACAAAGTGAGGAAACAAACATTTAAATAAAGAAGTCAGCCCCCTACCTCTGCTGTGACACGGAAAGAGGTTTTTTGAGGAGGACTGTAATGGTATTAAATGAGCACTTCAACACACAAATTATAAAACGGATATTATTATTAGAGCAATTTCATTAAAATGCATAAAAAAACACACAGCTTGTGCCGCAATAAGGCACTTTGAAAGTTCTCTAATAACTGAAGTATGATACAGTGATGGCAAAGGCTGATACTTATAACCGATCACATAGCATATATCCAGATCTTCTCGACATGTTTTGCCGAAGAGTCTGCTTCTTCAGGAGTTTTAGAGAACAGGCAATCTTATCTATAAGTAAAAACCAAAAGTTGTGACAAAACATAGGAAAAAATGATAATGTATTTATTCATAGAAAACCACAGATGCCATGTAGTATCTTACCCTGCCCAGGTGGTAACTGCATATGCAGTGCCAGGGGAATACATCTATCACGGTGAATGTGGGAGCACTAGGACAGGGGGCATATACTCTTGGTCTTGGGGTACAGAGAATCAGCATCACATATGAAGCCCCAACAGTTGGTCTTATGTTCATTACTGAGCCACACAAAGGTCCTATAACCTTGACTGAAGGTGGTCCTGCTCTCTAAAACTCCAGAAGCAACGGACTCTTCCGCGAAACATGTCGAGAAGATTTGGATATATGCTATGGGATAGTTTTTAAGTATCAGCCTTTGCCATCATTGTATCACTGTCCAGTTATTAGAGAGCTTTTCAAATGCCTTAATGCAGCACAGTCTGTCTGTTTTTGATGCATTTTAATTGTTGTAATAAAAATATCCTTTTTATAATTTATAAGTTGAAGTCCTTCTATAGTACCAATAAAGTCCATGATGGCCATCTCAAAAAACCTCCTACGACGATTCCGGGACGTAGGTACATTACTGTGATATTCTCTGGCAAATATTCTGGGATATCGGAAAGATGAGACATTAAAGAGATTGTGACGTTATTGGGGGAAAGTGTTGCAATTAAGGGACTATATATTATACTGCAATATTACCAGAGAGAGACTGCCCTATTATCAGAAAGATCGACTTGTTATAAGAGAGACTGTGATATTACAGATTTTTCTTAAATATATGCATTTATGTATACTATGAAATGTAGATCTTTTTTTTACATTAGTCAGTCCTTAGTCCTATTTTTTATTTTACATTAGTCAGTCCTTAAAGGTTTATTTTTCTCCAGTCCTTCGTCCTATTTTTTATTTTACATTATTCAGTCCTTAAAGGTTTATTTTTCCCTAAAGGAAAAATAAACCACTGAAGTGGCCATCCCCCTGCAATGGTTAAATGCTCATTAAAGTGGTATTTAACTCTATTTTCTTTTATCTTTACCTACAGGTAAGCTTCTAATAAAGCTCATGGCTCAGACACTCAAGCTGTGGCAGCCTGCAAACCCAGAGGGAAGACTTGGTGGGTGAAGATGGAAGCCTCTTGCAGGGGTGACATGGAGCGGCTAGAAGGCTTTGTTTCAAGCTAAGTCTTTCATAATGCGCTAGTATGCGATGCAAACTAGCACATTAAGCCTTTACCTTGTAGGGGAAAATTATTATTATTATTTTTTTTTTAACTACCGCTATGAGTCTAGGAGGCAGAGGAATGGGCTGTACTACTTATTGTATTCTTTGCTCAGACAGGGTCCAGCGCTCTTCTTTTCCACTCTCTACTTCGGGCTGTGGGTGGTCCCTTTGTGCCATTACATTCAATGAAGTCCTATTAGACCTGCATTGTATATTTTGTATATGAAGAGGTAAGCATACGGCTGTGGGTAGGAGTGTCTTGGAGAAGAGGCTTCAAGGGATGGGTCACACAGATGTAGGGATAAGAAATAAGGTAAGTATTAAACCTTATTCCTCTATCACAAGTTTAACCCTTGCATTTTGGGGGGTGGGTAGGCATTGAAAAGGTTTTTCTTATTGTGCCCAAAGTTGGGCTTTAGGAAAGTGGATTCTATTACCCACAAAACACGGTGACTTTCAATAAAGAACAATCATTTGCATCTAAGAACCTTATGAAATATAGAATGCCGCTCAGACCGACCCAGTGACGATGAAGTGTATTAAATTGTGTGGCCTCAGCCAGCGCTGCTTGGGCAATACTTTATGACTTGTTTTGCCCCATCCATTGGGGGCTCTGTGACCAAGCACCAGGGGGCGAGGCAAAACATGTCAGCGAGCATGGCTGGAGCAGGGCTGGCTGAGGCCACACAACTTAATACACTCATCCGCACTGGGTAGGTCTGAGGGGTTTCCTAATTACACAGCTTGACATTGCTGGATGATTAAACTCTGATGCCTGCTCCCATTCCCTAAATACCAGTAGGGAGACAATTCAACCTCTGCTTGGAACCGCGCTTCAAGCTTCTTCATGATCACAGTAAGAACCTTATCGGACTGCCTTTTTGGCGCTCCCTTTCTTCACCTCATTTTGCAGAGTCCCTTATGGAGGAAAAGCTGTGTGCAATATTGCCATGTTACCATTCCTATGTTCTAAAGAAATTGGTATAGTGTATGATATCACGCCAGCCCATTTTCTTACATATGCGGTTTTTGGAAACACTACAGGCATGGTTTATCTCAGAATTTCCCCAGAGCAGTAATATTATTGTATTAACAAAGCTGCAAAAGGAGGAAAAAATGCCAATGCTCTAGTATGGTAATTTACTAATAAAGCATGTGTCTGCCATCCAATACAGGAGCATTGGCATGTCTGCCTTAGTGACAGGAATGAAACAAAGAAAACTAGAGGAGCTGCCAAAATGTAAGTGTGTCGAGCCAAAATCTTTTTTTTTTTTCTCTAGTTTTGTAGTGGGGAAGGATTACAGCTCCTGTCAGACTTTTATTGCTATTACCCATTTACCTTCAATTCCTGTTCAGCTGACAACGGTTTCACTAGACAGGAAGTGAGGCTAAAACACTGTAAGCATGACAGGATGTGAGAGATATTCTATATAACGGAGCCTGTAATAGCAATAGAATAGGAAAGAGGGTTTCACCAGACAAGAAGCAAGGGAAAATCGACAACATTGACAACGAAGAATTAAAGGCATACAAGGGTTCTAGCCTTCCCCTACTCTAATAAAAAAAACTTTTTTTCTCTGTATTTGTCTATATATGATATTTCCTCTCAATTCCAGTCATTTGGAACTGTTGTTACCATGACAGCAAGACCAAATCTTTCTAAGCGCACCCTAGATAGCAGTAAAAGTCTGACGGGGTTCCACTCCTTCTCCAATCTATCCAAGACTATAAAGCAAATATTTGCTGGACACATACACATTATTTTATAAATAAACTTTAAAGTACAGGGTATGTGTCAATCATTTTTAAAATCAATAAAATCTGCATTCGTACATTTGTAGGCATTTAAAGAATGCTTTTTGATTAAATTGATCAAAAATCATTATACTGCGTCGTTACCAAATGAAAATACACACTTTATAATCTTCTTCTTTTTCTGGCATGTCAAAGGTTCAGAGCAAACACATATACAAATATATATATATATATATATATATATATATATATATATATACACACACACACACACACACACACACACACACACAGACAGTATCTCACAAAAGTGAGTACACCCCTCACATTTTTGTAAATATTTTATTATATTTTTTCATGTGACAACACTGAAGAAATTACACTTTGCTACAATGTAAAGTAGTGAGTTTACAGGTTGTATAACAGTGTATATCTACTGCCCACCACAAAATAACTCAACACACAGCCATTAACCACTTGCCGACTGCCGCACGACTATTTAAGTCGGCAGTCAGCCCCTCACAGGCAGAGCGATGTAGTACTACGTCGCTAGCCTGTGAGGGTCTAGGGAGCGAGCGCGCACCCATGGACTCCCCGTGCGTGTGACCGGCGGACATAATGTCCGCCGGTCAATCGGCGATCGTCGGTGCAGAGGGAAAAAGCCAGGCGGCTGATGTAAACAAGCCGCCTGTCATTCTCCCCTGTGTAGGAATAGTGATCATACGGTTCTACTATGTAGGACCGTTGATCACTGTTCCTACACCTCAAGCCACAGCCAATCACAGTTAGAAACACGCCCCTAGGGACACACATAACCCCTCCCTCTCAAAAAAAGTTAACCCCTATACTGCCAGTGTCATTTTACAGTAACAGTGCATATGTATAGCACTGATTACTGTAGAAATGTCACTGGTAACCCCAAAAGTGTCAAAAATGTCAGTCAAGGGTCCGATCTGTTCGCCGTAATGTCGCAGTACCGAAAAAAAAAATCGCAGATCGCCGCCATTACGCGTTAAAAAAAAACAACAAAAATTACAAAAATCTTTCCCTTTGTTAGTGAACGCAATAACGTTTGCGCAAACCAATCAAAATACGCTTTTTGCGATTTTTTTTTACCAGACATATGTAGCATAAAACAAATTGGCCGAAAATGTTAAAAAATTTTGATTTTTACATTTTTTTTTGGGGAATTTCATATAAAAAAAATGTGAAAAAATATTGTTATTTTTGCAAAATGGACGCTCTTTTTTTGTTTATAGCGCATGATCAAAAAATCACACAGGTGATCAAATACCACCAAAAGAAAGCTCTGTTCGTGGGAAAAAAAGGACATCAATTTAATTTGGGTACAGCATCGCACGACCGCGCAATTGTCCGTTAAACTCACGCAGTGCCGAATCGCAAAATAGGCCCTGGTCAGGAAGGGGGTAAAATCTTCCGGGGCTTAAGTGGTTAATGTCTAGGCCCCTGGCAACAAAAGTGAGTACACCCCTAAGTGAAAATGTCCAAATTGGGCCCAATTAGCCATTTTCCCTACCCAGTGTCATGTGACCTGTTAGTGTTACAAGGTATCAGGTGTGAATGGGGAGCAGGTGTGTTAAATTTGGTGTTATCGCTCTCTCTCTCATACTGGTCACTGGAAGTTCAACATGGCACCTCATGGCAAAGAACTCTCTGACAATCTTCTTAAAGCTATTCTGAAAAAAAGACCATACGGCAGTTTAACAGGACAGGTCTTGTCATGGTCGACCAAAGAAGTGGAGCGCTCCTTCTCAGCGTCATATCCAGAGGTTGTCTTTGGGAAATAGACGTATGAGTGCTGCCAGCATTGCTGCAGTGGTTGAAGGGGTGGGGAGTCAGTCTGGCAGTGCTCAGACCATACGCCGCACACTGCATCAAATTGGTCTGCATGGTTGTCGCCCCAGAAGGAAGCCTCTTCTAAAGATGATGCACAACAAAGCCCTCAAACAGTTTGCTGAAGACAAGCAGACTAAGGACATGGATTATTGGAACCATGTCCTATGGTCTGATGAGACCAAGATAAACGAATTTGGTTCAGATGGTGTCAAGTGTGTGTGTAGGCAACCAGGTAAGGATTACAAAAAAAAGTGTGTCTTGCCTACAGTCAAGCATGGTGGTGGGAGTGTCATCGTCTGGGATTGCATGAGTGTTGAGGGAACCATGAATGCCAACATGTACTGTGGCATACTGAAGAAGAGCATGATCCCCTCCCTTCAAACACTGGGCCACAGGGCAGTATTCCAACATGATAACGACCCCAAACACACCTCCAAGATGACCACTGCCTTGCTAAAGAAGCTGAGGGTAAAGGTGATGGACTGGCCAAGCATGTCTCCAGACCTAAACCCTATTGAGCATCTGTGAGGCATCCTCAAACGGAAGGTGGAGGAGTGCAAGGTCTCTAACATCCACCAGCTCCGTGATGTCGTCATGGAGGAGTGGAAGAGGATTCCACTGTGAACCTGTGAAGCTCTGGTAAACTCCATGCCCAAGAGGGTTAAGGCAGTGCTGGAAAATAATGGTTGCTACACAAAATATTGACACTTTGGGCCCAAATTAGACATTTTTACTTAGGGGTGTACTAACTTTTGTTGCCAGCGGTTTAGACATTAATGGCTGTGTGTTGAGTCATTTTGAGGGACAGCACATTTACACTGTTATACAAGCTGTACACTAACTACTTTACATTGTAGCAAAGTGTCATTTCTTCAGTGTTGTCATATGAAAAGATATAATAAAACATTTGTGGGGTGAGTGAGGGGTGTACTCACTTTTGTGAGACACTGTGTGTGTGTGTGTATATATATATATATATACACACACACACACACACACACACACACACACACACACACACACACACAGTACTATGCAAAAGTTTTAGGCGGGTGAGAAGAAATGCTTTAACATAAGAATGCTATAAAAATATATATTTTGATTGTTTATTTTTACCAATTTACAAAATGCATAGTGAGTGAACAGAAGAAAAAAATGAAATCAAAACAATATTTGGTGTGACCACCCTTTGGCTTCAAATGAATGAACTCGGCGGGTAGGTTGTTCTACTAAACTTGAACTAACCACAAATCGTCTGTGGATGTAGGCTGTCTCATATCCTTCAGTCTCCAAATGTATTCCCAGAGAGGCTCAATGATGTTGGAATCTGGGCTCTGTGGGGGCCAACCTATCACTTCCAGGACTCCTTGTTCTTCTGAATGCTGAAGATAGTTCGTAATGACATTGGCTACATGTTTGAGGTTGTTGTCCTGCTGCAGAATAAATTTGGGCCAATCACACACCTCCCTGATGGTATGGCATGATGGATAAATATCTGGCTATATTTCCCAGCATTGGGGACTCCATTGATCAGGCAACACTAGGGACTGTAGACGCAGTGGTTGGCCAAGGAAACTTAATGCAGCATATAAAACACACATTGTGCTTACTTCCCTTCGACATCGGAAAATATACAGCAGTGCCATCAGCACAGAACTGACAAACTAGTGGAACCCAGGTACACCCATTTATAGTCTGGAGACATTTGACCAGAAGTGACCAAGAATTGTGGCTGAAAAAAACAAAACTCTGACGTGGAAACAAGGCTAAGTGACTCAACTATGCAAGAAAACATAGGAACTGGGGTGCAGAAAAATGGCAGCAGGTGCTCTTGACTGATGAGTCAAAATTTGAAATATATGGCTGTAGAGGAAGGCAGTTTGTTCACAGAAGGGCGGGACAATAATGCATGTCTACAGGCCATAGTGAAGCATGGTGGAGGTTCTTTGCAAGTTTGGGGCAGCATTCATGCAAATAGAGTTTGAGATTTGGTCAATATCAACAACGTCCTTGAATGCTGAGAAATACAGGCAGGTACTTATCCATCATGCCATACCATCAGGGATGCATGTGATTGGCCCCAATTGTTTTCTGCAGCAGGGCAACAACCCCAAACATACAGCCAACGTTATTAAGAACTATCCAGTGTAAAGAAGAACAAGGAGTCCTGGAAGTGATGGGTTTGCCCCCACAGATCCCTGATCTCAACATCAAGTCTGTCAGGAATCACATGGAGACAGAAGGATTTGAGGTAGCCTACATCCACCGAAGATCTGTAGTTAGTTCCCCCAGATGTTTGAAACAACCTACATACTGGATTCCTTAAAAAACTGCATGCAATGCACCTAGAAGAATTGATGCTGTTTTGAAGGCAAAAGGTGGTCACACTAAATATTGATTTGGATTTCTCTTCTGTTCATTTACTTTCTATTTTGTTAATTGATGAAAATAAAATGATTAACACTTCTATTTTTGAAACATCTTAATTTACAGCAATTTTTCTAAACCTGCCTAAAACATTTGATACTGCATATTATATTACAAAAATCTGCACCACACAGAGATGCTTCTTTTTTTTAAAAAAGTTGGTTTTCTTTGAACGCTTGTTTACTGCAGCCCTTTAAATACATCTCATCTGAAAAAGAAAGTTTAATAGAATATTTATGCCATATACAGTAATTCTGCAGAGTGCGCTTAGGATCTCCGCAATTCCCTGAATTAGATAACTAAGCCCAGCTTTATTGCCTTTAAGTGTGATCTATGAGGTGTTTATGGGTCCAACAGGTTGCAATTATAACTTAAGCACCGATCGTCCCCATTAAGATTCTAATCAGAGCTGAAGGGCAACATGCAACAAAAGGGCAAGCGAGTGGAGCTGATACAGCGCTGCCATCCTGCGATCTTCGGGGAAGGAACAGACGGGAGGTCTGTAGAAAAATAAAGAGGCTCTAAGGGAGGCAATTAGGGTTCTGGCAGACAGAGCACAGCTAAATAATTTACGCTGATTGCCGGGAAAAAAAAAAAAAAAAGAACAGCTGTTCAAATTTAGTATGAAGATTCGTACAATGACAAAGCTGCCAAGGCTGGTGAAATTATTTATCAAGGAAGATGGAATAAATAATAGTTTTGATAGCTGGATTGTCATGGCTACTGTAGGGCTACGAAAAAGAAGACTGCAAGCAGGAAAAATCTATTTTCCCACTCCGGCAACAGTAAAACATTGTTCTTGGAAATTAAAAATTTGCAGCATTATGGTGAAAATTGATCATATGATGGATGGATGACACAGGGGTCATTTTCGAAAATGACTGCAAAGGAAAGGGCTGTAGTTATCACTCAGAAGGGCTGAGTTACAAAGGGCTGGAATTGATTTCTGATTCTTAAGGAAAAATATTGCGTTCGCTCAGGTCCCTGTAGAGATAATTCATCTCTATGCTGAAATCAAGTCTAAGGCGCACTGCAGTATTTAAAGGGAAAATGGCACAGGGTTAATTGTTCTTTAAAATTTTCTTTGAGGTTTACAAGTTTAGAAAATAGTGTTTTAAAGCATTCATTTTAAAGTTTCTGTACATTTTTTCTAGTACAAATAAACTGTTATAGGGTATGTCCATGACAATTGATTTGTAAAACATGCTGGGATTTCTATTAAAGAAATATTCTCTGGCTGACTTCTGGACATAGGGCCCGACGGAAGGACTGATAGAGATCAGCAGTGAACAGGTATCTGCCATACCCACAAGTGTCTTGGATGCTAAAGATGTTTTCGGCCAGTGTTACTAATGATGGGTAAGTATTACCCTTTTCCTTTGCAGGCATGGCTTTGATTTTCATTTTAGGATGCTGTGACAACTTAATATTGTATTCCAGCAGATCCCTGCAACATAAGACATCATATTATGACTTCCAAGATCTCCTCAGACAGGCAATAAGCTTACTGTCCTTTGAAAAGTAATCCCAGATTGATCGGCTTTCAGAGGGCAGTACAGTAGCAGCTGGCAGGCATTCAGGAGGCGCTACTGCCACCTCCCGATGCCTTTTTTTTTAAAAACGCAAATCAAAAAAGTGAAGCACTCGAAGGTAAAATATGGATAATATATATCCACAACCCCTCAAAAACAACAATGAAATGATGTGAAAAATTATTAATGAAGAAGTTGAGTGGGAGAATTTGTATAGGTTGAAAAATGTCGGCACAATCCCCAAATATCAATCTATAGAAAAAACAAGTTATCCCTAAGTCTTCCACTAGGGGAGACATGGGAATGAAGGGGATTTTTGGCGTGCCAGTAGCATAAATTAATGAAATAACAATGTCCGTTTATTGTTCCATAGGTAAAAATCTAAAGGTACAATTTTAAAATTATGTAAACATTATTGCCAGGTTTATGGATACAATAAGCAAGGCGGAAGGCGGTGGAGGGATTGGCGCGTTTCGCCCAGATTGGGCTTCTTCAGGATCCACTTGATATTCACACAATAACTAATAAGTGATACAAACAATCCATTATATAATATACCTACAATATGTAAAATGTATATAATAACATTAGAAAGACCAACACAATTATAACCTCAGAAAACAAGCACCTGCAAGCAGGAGAAAGAAAAAAAGGAAAGAAAAGGGGAAAGGGGAAGGAACGGGAAAAAAGACAAAGTATACGGGGAAGGGAAGAATTGGAGAGGGAATCCAGGGAAAATAGGCAAAGAAAGAGGAGATGAAAAGGGTTAAAGAGGGATGCAAATGAGAGAGGGGCTAGACCAGGGCAGGGTGATGAAAGGCAATGACCTTGACCCCCTTTCATCCTCTTGCCCTGGTCTAACGGTTTTAAGTGTGAATTGCCCTTCTGCATAAATATAATCATCATTAGGGCTTCAAGTAAGTTGACTGCTTGCACATACCCCCCCCCCCTTTTCTCCCCTTTCTAAGTCCCCCTTTCATAACTGGAATATTCAAGATACGTTATGTTTTATTTGTTGAACAGATATCTATTTTGGGGTATAACCATTTCAAATCAGACTCTTCACTTATTATCCGCTATATCTGCCGTTTTGGGTTGAGTGTCCAAGTAGTTCATGTGCTCTTCATTTTTGCTTTTGTCCCCCTAGTTCATCTAATGTTTTTGCCATTTCCGGAGTGGCTCCTGCGCATCCCTTTCCTTCTCCTCGCTTCCTTTCCCTTCTTTCTCTTTCCCCCCTTGTTTCCCTCTCCCCTTCCCTATGTACCTTGTCTCCCCCCCTTCTTTACCCTTCCCCCTTTTTTTTTTTTATTTCTGCTGCTTGTAGGTGCTAGTTTTCTGCTGTTATAATGGTTTGTCTTTCTAATGTGGTTAATTATATACATTATACATATTGTAGGTATGTTATATATTAACGTTGGACTGTTTGTATCACTTATTAGTTATCATTGTGTGAATATCAAGTGGATCCTGAAGAAGCCCAATCTGGGTGAAGTGCGTCGATCCCAATACCGCCACTGGCCTTGCCGCTTGTATCCACAAACCTGGCAAAAATGTTTACATCATTTTAACCACTTTAGGATTGGAAGGTTTTACCCCCTTAATGACCAGGCCAATTTTTGCAATTTGGCACTGCATGATTTTAACTGGTAATTGCCATGCAATGCTGTACCCACACAAAATGTATGTCCTTTTTTTCCCCACAAATAGAGCTTTCTTTTGGTGGTATTTTGATCACCACTGGGATTTACATTTTTTGCGATACAAACAAAAAAAGACCGAAAATTTTGAGAAAAAAATGTCATTATACTATATGACTATATAAACTCAATTTTTGTCATGAATTTAGGCCAAAATGTATTTAGCTACATGCCTTTGATAAAAAAAAAAAAAAAATCTCAATAAGGGTATATTTATTGGTTTGCGCAAAAGTTAAAGCGTCTACAAACTTTGGTGTATATACTGGAATTTACGCAATTTTTACTTTAACTGCCTATCTCATTTCTTGAAGTGCTAAAATGGCAGGGTAGTACAACAACCCCCCTTCAAACTACCCCTTTTTGGAAAGTAGACACCCCAGGGAATTTGCTGAGAGACATGTTGAGCCCAATGAATATTTCATTTTTTTGTCACAAGTGTTTGAAAAACGACAAAAAAATTTAGTCTTTTTTACACAAAGTTGTCATTGAAATTATATATTGCTCACACATGCCATGGGTATATGTAGAATTATGAAAATGCTGCGCTCACCTAATAAAGCACTCTACTGTAAAGTATATATATATATATACAAGCCGTGAACATCTGAGGCAGACGCCGCTTCCGCGTTCCAGTATGCGTACCAGCGTCTGCCTCGGATGTCCACGGCTTGTGCTTTACTGAATGCCTGTTGATATCTACTACCATGTAAGTGTATCTACCATATTTTAATAAAATCTGCCTAATGTACTTCACTATATCAGCCCTTTTGTCATTTATTATTACTCTGAGGAGCGCTGTGGTGGCTGAGGAGTACGGAGTTAGTACTAAAGAACCCATCAGGTGGATGCAAGGTGGATCTGTCGGGTGCAGATATTCTTTTGAACCTGGATCTTTATCCTGCATTTAAACCCTGCTTGCACTGACCCCCTATAATCAAGGGGTCTGTGCCCTCTGGTAAGCGTCTATGCACACCGGGTGGTCATGTGTTTGGTGAAGGGATTGAAGATCAAATGTGTGTGGATTATTTATCCCTCAGAGACTCTGTTATTAGCAATCTTGAGCGATTTTGATTGATGGTCTATGGGACTTTATTCACCAATTTCTTCATTTTGGAGTATTCACCATTATTGTGTTAGCACATTGTTATACATAGGTTATATATTTCATGATTGCTGGTTTGCAATATTTCTTATCATCAATTTTTAGTTTATTCACATAAATGGATTTTTGTAAAATCTTACCGTAAAATCCTTTTCTCTTAGCTCATTGACAGACGTAGTCCTCGGTGATACAGCACCTTCGGGTTATGTTGCCTCCACAGGAGCAGGACTAGACAGGAAATTAAAATGCTCTGGCCACACCCTAGGGGCAGTCCCAGAGGGTATATCCTCTCTCTCTCTGCCTCAGCAAATCAGTTATGTCAAAAAGCAGTCTTTAGAGATTTTAACCCAACCCAACTCCAAAACAGAGGGGCGGGGACTACGTCTGTCAATGAGCTAAGACACGTAGTCCTCGGTGATACAGCACCTTCGGGACGTCCCAGAGCAGTATCACAAATGAGGGGTGGGAAAATGGAAATCAAATCCCAATCTAGAAGGCCCAACCGGTGCCAACTAGAAGTTTACAATGCTCATCCTTAATGATGAGACTCAACAAAAAAGAAATTTTTCAAACAGAAAAAACTCTCGAGGTAGACCACCGGTCTCCTCAAATTGCGGCCTGCAAAACCTTGCGGCCAAATGAGGCATCCGCCGATGCCGTCACATCAATTTTATAGAATTTTGTAAAGGTATGTACCGACGACCAGGTGGCCGCCTTACATACCTGGACCACTGACGCCTGATGGCGAAAGGCCCAGGAAGTACTGAGCGCTCGAGTGGAGTGCGCCCTAACAGGGAACGGAGGACTCTGACCCTTAATAGAATAAGCCTGTACCACCGTCTGTCTAATCCATTTGGCAATGCTCGCGGCAGATGCAGGCAAACCCTTTCTGGGGCCATCCGTGATCACAAAAAGTGAATCCGTCTTACGGAATGATTCCGTAGCTTTCAGGTATACTCTGATTGCCCGAACCACATCCAAGGAATGCAACGCATGTTCCCGATGATGCTTGGGCTGAGGACACAAGGAAGGTAGTACAATATCTTCATTCAGATGAAAATCTGAAACCACCTTAGGAAGAAAGGATGGCTTAGGATGAAGTACTACCTTATCCCTATGAATCACTAGGTATGGGGACTGGCATGATAATATGCAGCCAGTTCTGACACCCTGCGAGCAGAAGTGATAGCCACCAGAAGGCCACCTTCTGGGATAAAGTAAACAAGGGAATCTCCCTGATGTTTTCAAAGGGAGGTTTCTGTAGAACCGACAAAACTAAATTAAGATCCCAGGGCGGTAAGGGCGCGCGGACTGGTGGAGCCAGGTGCCGCACCCCCTGGATGAAATTCCGCACCAAGGACTTGGTAGCTAAAGGTTTCTGAAAGAAGATTGCTAATGCTGAAACTTGACCCTTGATGGTGCTCAAGGCTAGCTTCTGCTCAACCCCTTGTTGCAAAAAGCCAATATTCGAGTCACCGAATAGGTACGTGGAGGAAATCCTAAAGATTCGCACCACGCAATATAAGTCTTCCATGTGTGATAATAGACCTTGCTGGAAGTCGCTTTCCTTGCTTTAATAAGGGTAGGAATGACTGAAGCTGACAAACCTCTGTCCTTCAGTACTTGGGTCTCAATGGCCAGGCCATTAAAACCAGCGACTGTAAAGCACGATGGTAAATTGGTCCTTGAGACCACAGACACTCCCTGAGATGAAGTTCCCACGGAACGTCTGCGACTAGCCTGTCCAAGTTGGCCAGGCCGGCTTGACGAGGCCAGCCTAGAATTTCTAGGACCACTGGTGCTGACTGGATCTGAACCAGGCGTCCCTAGAGCTATCTGGCCCCGACCATCCGAGAAAGTTTGGTCGTTTTCTGTTCCCACACATTTATCAGATACCTGATTGCTATCAGGAAGGGTGATCTTTTCTGGTTGAACCTCAGGGACCGAAGTCACCCGGCTAGAGGCTTCTTGGCCTGTCTGGTCAACCAGATCCGATTCCTGTGGGGAATTGAGACTAATCTTAGGAAAAGGTAAAGGAAAAGATCTATTCAGGGAACGGTGACTACCGCTCCCTGTAGTACTTAAATGTTGGAAGGGAAGAATCGCACCGGTAGTAGTAGTTGATGCTCGATCTAATGTCCTGAATACCGGTGAAAACGTCCCCCCACCCTCAAACCGGGTGGGGGCGCACCTTCAGGCTGTGTACTCCTTTGCTTCGGGTTTGGCTGAGTTGGTCCTCTGTTTGTCCGACCAGCCTTTCTTGAACCCTCCTGGAGGAGTCTTGCCTTTCCCGCTTGTTCCAGCCGGGCGTGCGAACCCTTTATGGGCGGTAAAGAAAGGTCCTCGCTTGTTGCGAGGTCCCTTAGCTTTAGCAGCCTGTGGCAAAAAAGTGCTCTTGCCCCCAGTGGCATCCTTAATGATTTCATCTAGGGTGGCCCCAAATAGACGATTCCCCTGAAAGGGGAGATTCGTCAAGGTCTTTTTGGAACCTAGGTCAGCTGACCAGCATTTTAACCACAGCACACGTCTGAGGATTACCGCTGACATAGATGCATGCCCTAATAGGGGAGTAGTGTCCAAGGCTGCGTCACAGATAAACTGTAGCCCTTGTATAAATCTGTTCCATCAAATCAGATGTTTCCTGGGGAATATCTTTTCCCCTAAGGTCTTGGCGTACCAATCTCGCCCATTCCGTAAGTGTCTGGGAAACTAGACCAATAACAATTACTGGTCTAAATGCTGACCCTATCAGAGAGAAGATGGTGCGGGACTCTGCTTCCATCTTTCGATCCACCGGATCCTTAAAGGACGAAGTGTCCTCCACTGGGATAACCGTGGCTTTATTCAGCCTGGAAATAGGTGGATCCACCACTGGTGGTACCGTCCATTTCTTAATGATGGATTCCTCAAACGGATAGCGTCTAGCAATACGCTTGGAAATAGTAAAGGTACGTTTAGAATGCTCCCATTCTCCTTTAATCTTATTACCAAAACACTTGGGTACAGGAAAAACCTTCACCGTTTTGATGGGCTTGTTAGTACCAAAAGGAATCTCTGTATCAGTTGCTTCTGCCGGTAAAACCTCAAGTTTTAAGGTTTCCTGCACTGCCACAACTAGTGCGTCCACCAATGCTTCTTCCTGAATTATAGCGGGAGAAGAAACGTCCTCCTCACTGTCTGAGGGAGCTTTACCTGAGGTAACAGCCCTTGCAGAGGGACCTGCAACTGCAGTGACCATCTCTGAATCTGAGTCAGAGGTGTCAGATAATATAGGGGTAGGCGGGGGTCGCTTACTTGACCCTCGTCCCTGACAGGCCGCCTCCACCCGAGCCACCATAGACTCCAAAATTGCTGTAAATGCCTCTACACTCTGTGCACCGGCGGGTCCCGTGGCCTCCTCAAGGGAAACAGGTGGGGGAATTTGTGTGGCAGGGTCCATGATTATTCCAGTAACTTCCCGGATAATATAATTCAAAAATAAAAAACTTTTTTTTTTTTTTTTTTTCACAGACCCCCAGCGCCACAAAAGCCCCTTAGTGTTACCTGCTAGGGATCCCTATCGATCGAGAGAGAGAGAGAGAGATAGACCCCCAGGCTCACCACTTGATGCTCAGAGTTTAACTGCAACAGGTTACAGCGCTGTCTTGACAAACAGGAAGTCTTTTGGCTGGCTGCCCAGGAAGAAAGGAGGCGGCTCCGCCCCTCTGCACGCCTTCCGGCGCCTCCCCTAGCTCCACGAGGTGTTTGGATCACCTCAAACATGGCCGCCCCCATGCTGGAGACATGAGGCTACGCCAAAATGGCGGCTCGTGCAATCCAGCAAAAAAAATGGCGGCGGCCTGTACCGAATAGCGGTGTGCTGCAGGGCACACAACACTATCTCTGCATGGGGATTTTTGGCGTGGTTGGCGGTACCGGCCCTGGCGGACCTCATGGCCGTTCGGAAGGCCTGCTATAGCTGGAGATTTGACTAGGAAGGCAGTCTACATGTCCGTGGCTTCTGACTGGTAGGTACCTTATTCTTATCACAGTAAGATTCCCAGACTGCCACTGATTACAATCTTTTAAACATGTATACAATTAGATTGTTAGCTCCCAAACCAAGCCTCCTGGCTTTTTGCACATAAAATCACACTCAAAATAGGGGGATCTGTGCCATGTTATAGGATAGAGGGGGACTCTATCTTACCATACAGAGAGGGGCCCGCGTTCACCACAAGACCCGTCAGGGGGAAAAGGGGGAACATACTACTCACCATACAGGAACCAGGCGGGCACCAACTCCTGACAGTACCCCTCTCCACTGGGGCGGGAGGGCTGTCGACCAATACGGACGCAGTGACTCATGGTCTTTGGCGTTTCAGCGAGACGTTTAACTCGCGGGGTCAGTCCCTTAATGGGACTTTGTCACGGCCGACCCAGCGCGGAGCTATGGCCTGCACGCGCTCGTAGGCTGAACTGGGCTGACCACCGGATCTCAACATCCAGCCCGTCGCCCAGTTCAGCTTTCTTGCTTGAAGATCTCACAGGAACACTGGAGAAAAAAGCTGTCTAAAAAATCTTTTTAAGAAAAAAATCTTGCCAGGACCGAAGATCCCAGCAAGGTATCTAGGTCCTTACTCCTAACTAGACAGAAAATAACTGATTTGCTGAGGCAGAGAGAGAGAGGATATACCCTCTGGGACTGCCCCTAGGGTGTGGCCAGAGCATTTTAATTTCCTGTCTAGTCCTGCTCCTGTGGAGGCAACATAACCCGAAGGTGCTGTATCACCGAGGACTACGTCTGTCAATGAGCGATAGAGAAATATACTTTAGAGTGCTTTTTTATTTTTTATTTTTTTTTTATTTTTTTTTTTTATTTAATATGTTTTTTTATTGAGTTATATACGGATTATACAAGCATGAAAAAGAAAAGAAAAAGGGGGGTCTCCCCAGATTATATACAGTTAGGCAATCCCTGCTCGTCATAACTAGAACCAATGCAGAAAACATACGGTTTAATATACCTACAAAAATCAATATTTCTGGGATTCTTAAGCATTTTAGTCCAGTTGTTTAAGCGGGGGCTCTCCAATAAAGAAAGGAGAGAAAGAAAAGAGAGAAGAAAAAGATGGAAAAAAGAGAGCTGGAGAGGGGAAAAAGAAAAAAAAAAAAAAAAAAAAAAAGGAAAGGAAAGGGAAGGGGGTCCCTTGGTGTTTCACCAGTCTTGACGTTCTAACCTAGAGAGGCCTCAGCCATATATGAAGCGTATATGTTAGTGTGGGTAAATGTTAACCAACATGACCAAATCTTACGTGCCAGAGATGCCTGATCACGAAGATCCAATGTCATGTCTTCCAGGTAATAAGTACGGTTGACTGCCCGCAATCATTGAGGTATCGAGGGAACTGTAGACTGTTTCCAATATTTTGGGATTAATGCTTTGGCTGCATTTAAAAGGTGAGGGGTAATAGACTTTCGATACTGGGCCGGAGGAAGTTTAGTGTCATGGAATAAGACAGAGAACGGATCCCTAGCAATAGGTAAACCCTGAATCTCTTCAATTAAAGATAGTACGCTAGTCCAAAAGGGTCGGATTGCTGGGCAGAACCACCATATATGTGCGTGCGTAGCTCTAAGCCCACAGCCTCTCCAACAGGCAGCCGAGAGAGATGGTGTCATCCTCTGTAGCTTAACGGGGGAGTAGTGCCATCTAGTGAGAAACTTATAATTGGCTTCTGCTGTCCGCGCCGATATTCCTGAACTATGAGACAATTGAAGAATAACCTCCTCCTATGTCGGCGAAAAAGTACATTTAAAATCTAGTTGCCACTGTTTCAAAAAATGTGGGGTGGAGTTGGGGCTTAGTGCGTCCAATGCCTTATAAAACTTTGATAATAAACCTTTACCTGATTCAGGGCGTTCTAGGATTTGTTCAATCGGGTTCAGGGAGTGTATGTTGCGTAAGGGGTAAGGCAGTTTTTTCACAAATTGCTGAAGTTGGTGGTATTTCCAACAATCCATAAATGTCTTTGGTGAGGCCTGGCATATTTTAGAGAATGGGAGTATTCCTTCCATCCCCGTTATATGATGCAACAGCGTAGCATTGGCCTGTGGTAGCCACTGGGAGAAAGAGTGATCTTTATAACCAGGCGGGAAAAGGCTATGGCCTAAAATCAGCATAAGCGGTGAGTTGTATGGAATTTTATGGAGCCTATGAAGCCGATCCCAGACGCGAAAACCAAACTGGTTAAAGGCGAAATAGTGTCAGCAAGATTTCTAGTCTCCGGCGGTATCCAAAGTTGAGTATATAATGATGTATTTGCCAGCTTCTGCTCCAGCTGAACCCAGAGCTTTTCCTCTGTATGAAATTTCCAATCGGCTATCCGAACCAGGGAGACGGCATTCAGATATCTCCCAAAGTACGGCACCGCCAACCCCCCCCCGGCTTTTGCCCCGCGAAAGTAGCGAGAGCGCAAGCCGAGGCTGTGAGCGGCGCCAAACATATGCTCTAACCAAAGAATTTAAGGTCCTCACCAAATTGACGGGTATGTTAAACGGAAGCATTTGAAACATGAAGAGCACCCTGGGCAACACATTCATCTTGACAACATTCACCCTCCCTATCCAAGAGGTGGCTAAATGATGCCAATTCGCAAAGTTAGCTCTAATTGTGTTAAGTAAAGGGATATAATTTGCTCGTGCTAGATCCTCCACCTGGGCAGTAATAACTTTAGAGTGCTTTATTAGGTGAGCGCAGCATTTTCATAATTCACAGTATATTTTTTTCACATTTCACGTTTTCACGGTTTTGTTGCAGCTCCCAAATTGGTCTATAACACAAGGGTAAGCTGTTGGGAGAAGCCCCAGTCCCGCATGCGCCAATTCTAGAATCAAAAAGGTGACTAAAAAGTGGCATGCTTGTGTAATAATTGTCCAGGTATAAATGGTACACCTTTCCGAATAAGGGTGACACTAAGCCCCAAACAATCTTGCCACTGCTCCCTATGTAGTCTGGGCAGTCCAGGGGCTCCACACTGCTATGTTTTCCCTTCTAAATCCGGAAACAATATGTATAGCCTGTTGCCCTTTCACAAAGCTTATATATCTTGAAAACAAGGCGGCCAGAAAATGTAATCAGGTACTCATCAACGCAGACGGCTTGTTGGGGTGTATACCAGGCTGCAAATTTTTGCTTAAAGTTATTTACGAGGGGCCGAATTTGGTGGAGCCAGTCATATCCCAGGTCACCCCGAGGACGACAGAGTTCACTGTCATTGAAATGCATGAACCACAAGATTTGCTCGTATCAAGTCCAGGCCATGGCAGCAGAGAACATGGCATAGGATGAATTGTGTCAGTGGACCAAAATGACCGCAATTTACTCTTTTTAGTAATGCCCATGATGAGGGATAGGCCCAGGAAGGTTCTAAATTCGGAAATAGTGATACATTTCAATGCAAATTCTCTGGCAAGGGTAACATTTGGGTTTGTGGCAATAAATTGATCGGCATATAAATTGCTTTGGTCCACAATAGATCTGTACAGATCTTCCATGGAAAAAAAAGCTCATAAAAACCAAGGGGAGTCAAATCGTCTGTTTCCACCTAAATTCTGGGTTGGCCAGTGAATGAGGGAAGTACGGGTGCTGCAGAAGTAATGGGCTCCCAATCAGGATTTGCAAGCACATCAGGAAGGACACTATGTGCCTGTCTTTGAATCCTTGGTGGCTGCTGGACACTACTTGTGCTAGCTTGAGCTGCACTTATGGGATTCGCTACATCACAAAGTGTTACTGCAGTGCTGGTTTCCTATGAGCAGGATGTACTAGGCTGCTGGTGCTTGCCAGTTCACCAGAAGGTTGAGCTGCACTAGTACGGACACTCTGCTGTATACAAGAACCATACGATTGTTTCATCTCAGCAACCTGGGAATGGGGTCAGGTACATCTGACCTTAGCAGGGACCACTACTCCGTCGTCAGAGCTATCTGTCAGGGTGCCGCTGCTCTCTACAGGTTTGAATACTGAGCCTGATTCTGACAGGGAGGCTTCCCCATCGCTCTCATCTGTCATGCTCAGCATCTCTTCACTAGTGTACCTCTGTTTGGACATTTTGGCCAATACATTTATAGGTACCTAGTGTGACTCATAGGTAACAAAAGCACCTGGTTGTCAAGGACTCTTTGAACCACTACCAGAAAATTTAACTGCTAGCGTTAGCAGAGATTAGGCCTGACTCTGCTACGTTTGCAGATTTGTGTGCTGTGTATCAGTAGTGACAGTGATCTGCTGTAGCTCCCCAGTGCTGGCAGCACTCATACAGCCCCAGACCATGACATCCCCACCACCATGCTTGACTGTAGGCAAGACACACTTGTCTTTATACTCCTCACCTGGTTGCCGCCACACACGCTTGACACCATCTGAGCCAAATAAGTTTATCTTGGTCTCATCAGACCACAGGACATGGTTCCAGTAATCCATGTCCTTAGTCTGCTTGTCTTCAGCAAACTGTTGGGGGGGCTTTCTTGTGCATCATCATTAGAAGAGGCTTCCTTCTGGGATGACAGCCATGCAGACCAATTTTATGCAGTGTGCAGCGTATGGTCTGAGCACTGGCAGGCTGACCCCCCACCCCTTCAACGTCTGCAGCAATGCTGGCAGCACTCATACGTCTATTTCCCAAAGACAACCTCTGGATATGACACTGAGCATGTGCACTCAACTTCTTTGGTCGACCATGGCGAGGCCTGTACTGAGTGGAACCTGTCCTGTTAAACCGCTGTATGGTCTTGGCCAACGTGCTGCAGCTCAGTTTTAGGGTCTTTGCAATCTTCTTATAGCTTAGGCCATCTTTATGTAGCGCAACAATTCTTTTTTTCAGATCCTCAGAGTTCTTTGCCAAGAGGTGCCATGTTGAACTTTCGGTGACCAGTATGAGAGAGTGAGAGCGATAACACCAAATTTAATACACCTGCTCCCCATTCACACCTGAGACCTTGTAACAGTAATGAGTCACATGACACAGGGGAGGGAAATGGCTAATTGGGCCCAATTTGGACATTTTCACTTAGGGGTGTACTCACTTTTGTTGCCAGCGGTTTAGACATTAATGGCTGTGTGTTGAGTTATTTTGAGGGGACAGTAAATTTACACTGTTATACAAGCTGTACACTCACTACTTTACATTGTAGCAAAGTGTCATTTCTTCAGTGTTGTCACATGAAAAGATATAATAAAATATTTACAAAAATGTGAGGGGTGTACTCACTTATGTGAGATACTGTACATACTATCTGGTAATTGTCCAACCTCCAAACAATGAGCAAAACGTTTTGTAACCTAGGCCCCAAAAGGGCCATATGGGCTTTGTACCACTCTGCTGGCAGACCATTTGGCCCTGTGGATTTATGATTGGGGAAGGATTGGATAGCAGCCTCAATCTCCAAGAGTGATAGGGGTTTGTCAAGTATCTATCCTCAGCAGACAAAATCGGCAATTGTACGTCTCCCAGGAAATCCAGCAGGGACCTATTCGGGTCCAGAGGGGAATTCTGATACAGCACATTGGAATTCCCTTAGGATGCCCTCTGGGTCCGTAACATAGCTCCCCCTGCGGGAGACTATCCCAGGAATCACAGTTTGATAAGAAGGTTCAGCTACTAAATTGGCTAGTATTTTTCCATTTTGTTTGCCCAATTCAAAGCATGGGTCTATATTTAAAAGACTTAACTCATTATAATATTTTCCCTAATGCATTAGTACACTTGTGAGTGACTCAGTTTGTATATTTGTATGCAAATAGGTAAACTCAAATTGATGTTTGCATATTTGGCTCGGTTTTAAAGGGCTACTGTTTCTGCACACATTGATCTAATTTTAATATAAAAGGACAGTGCAACAGCTATTTTTTACATATATAAATGCAGCTATGCATTCATAAAAATAATTGAATGTATTTTAAAGGGGATGTAAAGTCAGAAGGTTTATCTTAATGCATTCTATGCATTAAGATAAAAAGCCTTCTGTGTGCAGCACCCCCTAATACTTACCTGAGCCCCATCCCTGTCCAGCGATGTCCACAAGTCCCTCGGCTGTCTAGTTAGCAAAACAAAAACAAGACTTTACAATCACTTTAAATGCAACTAGTACAGTATAAATACCAAAATTGGATTTGATTTCAGCTTCTTGTAAGCCCCAGTACAGCAGTACTCAGACTGGGTGTGAAATGGGCAGCACATATGCTGACATCCGGAGAGAGCAGAGGGATGACCACATCAAACCTCATTGGTCTATTCCTTCAAAGTCCAATCACAGGCTAGG
Organism: Pelophylax lessonae; assembly: GCF_965119305.1. Lineage (NCBI taxonomy): Eukaryota > Metazoa > Chordata > Amphibia > Anura > Ranidae > Pelophylax > Pelophylax lessonae. Next base: position 462,720,244 of record NC_138771.1, on the reverse strand, counting down.
GCCAAACTGCACTGCTCTGCAGCAGAGAAAAAGGTATGTCAGCAGGCTAGCTGTGCCGAGTGGTAGGACTGTTTAAATCTAAAGACTGGATGGATAGAAAAACACATACAGTAGTTTGGTAGCATTTAGGCTAGCCTGAAAAGAAAAATAACATACATTTTCTCTGAAAGTTCTGCTGAAACAAAGAGAAAAAAAAAAGTAATTTCCAAAGCAATTTTGTAAGGCACAGCTCACTCTTCTTTATGTATGTCAGTGCTGGCAAGTGTTAAGGATTTTCAAGTTCGGGCCTGTACTGCTGCACACTCCTGCCTGAAGCAAAAATGTATTGATAAGGAAAAGGAGGGCATCTCTCACACAACCTGCAGGTATATCTCATCAAAGTGTATCTATAACCAAAAGTTTTATTTAGAATTTGGAATAGATTGGGGAAAGGTTAAAACCCCTGTCAGGTTTTACTGTTCTCCAGGGCTCTGGTAATGAGATTTATCCTCACTTTCCAGGGACGTTTTACCAAACAGGAAGTGACAAAAAATCTGCACAAGAAAAACAAGAAATAAAGAGCTGTGTGTCTAGTATTCCCCTACTTAACCACATGTTGGACTCGTAGCAGACTCTCAGCATATAAGGACAGGACATCTAGCCCTGCATCCAGGATATAAGGGAGTAAAACTATTAAAGCGTCTACAGACACTGATTGGATCGGATTTGGCTTGATAATTATTACTTCAAGCCTACTCATGGCTTAACAGTCCTATGAGACCCCTGGGTCTGAGACACTGACCAGGATATAGACCCTATTGGCTGATTTCTTTGCTAACCCGGAAAAAAGATTGGCTATATTATCCTCCCTTCTCCCTGGATTATTGAGAACATATAGGCGGTCCTATTTATCATTATATTCATGACTACAGATGTCCTTATGAGGGATTGGTCTGACGTCAAGATTTACCGATCTTGGGGCATACCTACTGGTTTAACCCCATATAGTCAATATCCACCCAGAGTGTATATGCTGAATTTAAAAACAGATACTTCAGAACTCGCTTGTCTAAACTATTAGTCCTGCCTCGTATATCCTCGATCATGCCCTCTATGTCTGCCCGGGAGACACTGGCTACACCCTTTTAAGATATATCTGATGTAAAAATGCGGTCCTGAAGAAGCACGCTGCGAAACGCATAGACCCAAAGATCAGATATGATTATATATACTATATGATGCACTCAAACATTGTGAATTTATAATAACCTACACAATTTTCCCATTTACCTTTTAGGATCATATGGGTAAAAATTGTCTTAGGCTATTCGATTTTAGAGATTTCATGTTGATTGTTACATGTCCTGTATTTTTCAATGAGGACAGTATGTGTGTTTTTTGCCCTCATTTTTTAGTTCTTTGTATGTAAACAATAAAAATTATATTTTTTTTATTTATGAGTCACTATGATTCATTCTATGATGTGCCTTAGAAAGTCCAGTCATATGTTCTTGTGAAGATTCAGTGTGGCTTGGTTTTCCAACACATGAATCCTCACAACCTCTTTTTCTTCTTGTGCCCATCTAATAGTTTTTTGAAACTATCGATGCTCCCTGCTGATACCACTGCTTGTGGAAGAGAATTCCACATCCTTACCACTCTGACGGTATAGAACCCTTTTTTCAGGTTAAGGTTAAACCGCTTCTCTTCTAATTTTTGTGAATGGCAGCAAGTCCTTTTATAATCCCTTACGCTGAATAGTTTGTTCCCTATGCTAGGGTCACCAGTACGGTATTTGTATCCCCTCTCAAGTGTCTCTTCTCCAGAGAGAATAAGTTCAATGCTTGTGGTTTTTCCTCATAGCTGAAGTCCTCCATTCCCTTTATTAGCTTTGTTGCCCTTCTCTGGACTCTCTCCAGCACATCCTTCCTGAGGACTGGTGTCCAGAACTGGACAGCATACTCGAGATGCGGCCGCACCAGTATCTTGTAGAGTGGGAGAATTATCGTTTTGTCTCTGGAGTGAATCCCCTTTTCTTTTAAATGCCAGTATTCTGTTGGCTTTGCTTGCAGCAGCTTGGCATCGCATGCCACTGCTGAGCTTGTCCTCTACTAGGACCCCAAGGTGCTTTGCCATCTTGGATTCAATCTTAGATTACATCTTAAATTCCCCCAAAGGCTCTACCCTAGTGAGTAACTTGCGTTTGTATTTCTAGCTCCCAAATGCATTACCTTACATTTTCCTACATTAAGCCTCATTTGCCATGTAGATGTCCACCCCATTATTTTGTTCAGGTCTTCTTGTAAGGTTAGAGAGGCTCTGTTCAGCCTCACCCTATAGCAGCAAAACCAAGCAGCACGCCTGGTACGAAGAGCCCTCTCTGTGGGCACAGGAGCTATACTCTGAATTGCTTGACACAGGAGAGCACACTGACGGGCAATGGCCAGTGCGCACGCTCGGAAATGCTTTGTGGCTCGTCCAGTGACGCCATTGTGCCTAACGCCGTGCTCCAGGAGCGTTCCAGCCCTCTCTCCTGGATCCTTCTTCACAAAGCCGGCTTCCAGCAGGCATCAGCTTTGTCCATCCCTTCGGTTACCCTCGGGCTCTCCAAACACCTTCCAGGAGACCCAAAGACTCCGGGTCCTTCTGCCGACTTCGTCCATCTGCCGGTCGCCGTTGGAGTCCTTCGTTCATCCCACAGGAGATCCAGGGTATTTGAGCCAGCCCTTTGCCTGACTAGAAAAATGCATTTTTTTTCTCATTTTTTATGTACTATTTAATCCCTATATAAGCCAAGGAAATAAAAACGTATGTATCCAAATTTGCTAACAAATATGTATAATATATTAGAAGTAAAATACAAATGCTAAATTGTATATTTGTGGAACTGACACATAAAAAATGCGCTCTGGGACTCGGGAGGATTCAGGGAGAAGGCGGCCTGGGGACTCGAGTGGTTAACCACTGTTTATGGGTACAGATTTAGCTCTAAAAGCTTTGAGCATCTAGAAAATGATGAAGGTTTATCCTTGCAAAGAAGAAAATAAAATAAATAAAAAAAGAAAAAGAAAAAGAGATGTGGTTGAAAGGACGCTAAACACTGCCCTCCAGTAGGCAATTAAAGGCTCTTTCTGCTGATTGAAGACCTGAAGGAAGAGATGGCTTTTTCTGGCTGTATGGGCTTGTGGAATGAGAGAGTAGTTCAAGGTCTTATTCACTTCACATAAAAGTGCTTAAACGGCCTCTACAATTGCCTCCTTCTCACAGCAGCCAGCAAACAGCCCAGCAAAACAAGCTGATCGATAATTCTACTATCTGACAAAGTGCCTTATATTGCTACTAGCCTAATTTTCCATCATGAAGATGTTTTAGCGCTATACTCACCTTAAGAAGTTCCCTTTTTAACAAGAAGGCTTCATTCTATTCAGCGGGCTTTAAACACATTCACTGCATGACTAATAGTAAAGAAAGACTATTACTTATGTATGTAGAAGTAAAGCTTCATGGAGTGAATTTAGGTAGATTACTGCTGAATTAGCCAACACTCATTCTGCGAGTGGCATGGATGGCACCGCCCAGCAATTGCCTTTTCTCAAAGAACTCTGGCGGAATATTCTCAGACGAACAGTGCCTGCATCTAATCAGATCCATGCGCAGTTCATGAATTCTGACGCAGTGGCGGAGCTAGACTTTTAAAACAGGGGTGGCAAGGTATTATTTTGGGGGGTCAATATACAAAGTGTTCAATTACACTGCAATGTCGCAGTCCCTCTAATAATCGCTGATCGCTGCCATTACTAGTAAAAACAATTAAAAAAATAAAAAGTTCCATAGTTTGTAGATGTAATAACTTTTTTGCAAGCCAATCAAAATACACTTAGGATTTTTTACAAAAAATATGTGGCAGAATACATATTAGCCTAAATTTATGAAAATTTTTTATTTTTTTTCATTAGGAATGTTTTATAGCAGAAAGTAAAAAGGATTTGTCGCAAATTTTATGTGTATAGCGCAAAATATAAAAACTGCAGAGGGGAATCAAATACCACCAAAAGAAATTCGGGGAAAAAATACATCAGTTGTATTTGGGTACAGTGTCACACAACCTCGCAATTGTCAGTTAAAGCAATGCAGTGCCGTATCGCAGAAAATGGTCTGGTCATTAAGGGGGAGCTGAAGTAAAGGGTCAGTTTTTTCAGATAATTTTGCCCAATTAAGACTTTTCTGAGTGGTCAGGGGATGGTAAAAACAGACAACTCAAAGTCTAGATCACAACTGGAACCCCTCTACATGTGCCACAGCTTTGATGGTTAATGTTAAGCCTATGTGAAATTTGGCTATCCAGGTCAATGGGGCCATGCCACAACCATAAGCCAAACACTTGGCTTGCTGTTGTGGCTTATTAGCCCCATAAGAAATCTGCCACTCTGCTAAAAATAAAAAAAGCAGGATTTAGGAGAATTATTATAAATAATTTTGCCCCCTTTACTAAATCATTGTAATGCCACCCATATTCCTGTCCTTTTAAACAGGGTGACTGACAGTAAGCTGACACTAATGCTGCACAGGTGTTAGGTTACATTCACCCTGGTAAAAGGGCAAGAATATGGGTGGCATTACAATGACTTATTAAAGGGGGAAACATTTTTGTTAAGGAGCATAGACTGTACGGGAACAGGCGCTTCTACTACTTGGGCAAAACTGTCCCTCACCTCAGTCACTGCAGGCTGCCCAGGAACTCCTTTCAGAGCTGATCCATGCATCCATCCCACAAGACCCACACCAATACAGGAAGACCGCGGGAATCAGGATGAAGATTTAAGGCATGTGATTGACAGACAGCGCTTCCAATGCACCCATTGGCTGTGTAAGACATCACCCAGAATTGGGAGGACACAAAGTAAGATACAGGACGATTGTCCGGTCTTCCTGTCTTGGTGTGGGATGGATCGGCGCTCCCCTGTGATTACACTGCTCCTCAGGGGCGTTGCTAGGTGGGAAAAAGACCAAGTACCACCCAAGCCCCTCCCACATTTAACAGTACAGCCCAAGCTCCTCCCAATGCCCCCCTCAGTCAAGGGTCAGACATGGGGTGCTATGGAGAGGAAAGGAGAAGAGAAGAACAGGGGGGATCAGGAGGAGAGGAGAACAGGGGGTCAGGAGGAGAGGAGAGAACAGAGGAGAGGAGAACAGGGGGATCAGGAGGATCAGGAGGAGAGGAGAGAACAGGGGGATCAGGAGGAGAGGAGAGAACAGGGGGATCAGGAGGAGAGGAGAGAACAGGGGGATCAGGAGGAGAGGAGAGAACAGGGGGATCAGGAGGAGAGGAGAGAACAGGGGGATCAGGAGGAGAGGAGAGAACAGGGGGATCAGGAGGAGAGGAGAGAACAGGGGGATCAGGAGGAGAGGAGAGAACAGGGGGATCAGGAGGAGAGGAGAGAACAGAGGGATCAGGAGGAGAGGAGAGAACAGAGGGATCAGGAGGAGAGGAGAGAACAGAGGGATCAGGAGGAGAGGAGAGAACAGAGGGATCAGGAGGAGAGGAGAGAACAGGGGGATCAGGAGGAGAGGAGAGAACAGAGGGATCAGGAGGAGAGGAGAGAACAGAGGGATCAGGAGGAGAGGAGAGAACAGAGGAGAGGAGAACAGGGGGTCAGGAGGAGAGGAGAACGGAGAGGAGAGGAGAACAGGGGGTCAGGAGGAGAGGAGAACGGAGAGGAGAGGAGAACAGGGGGTTAGGAGGAGAGAGAACAGAGGAGAGGCGAGGTCAGATATGGGGTGGTACACCAATGAAGCACAGACCCTCCCAGTTTGACCCATAAAAGCAAAAAGGGGCTTGATAAAAAAAGATAGTAAAAGAAATAAGTGTAAAAAAGGATAACCGCGCTATGTGAAAGAAGAGGAAGCAGCAGCTTCAAGTGTGACAACACCAAACAATAAATAAAATAAACCAAGCTGCGCTAAATGATATAAAGTGCTATGACCACACGTGTGTATGTGATGAAAAAAAAAAAATTTTCATCACATACACGCGTGTGGTCATAGCACTGTTATATCGTTTAGCGCAGCTTGGTTTATTTAAAGTAAAAGAAATAAGTAGAAGGGTGGGACCTGTCTAGGGGGGATCTGATTGTTCAGTAGAGAAGGAGGCTTAGTTCCTGAACTCCGTTATGTAAGTGCCTGACAGGAGAAGGGACAGAGTGTGGTGAGGTCACAAGATGCAGGACGAAGAACCACCTCCCAGGCTGAGGTTGTGAGACTGGTCCCGCCCCCTGCCAGCTTCCTTCCTGACCAGCGGCTGTGACCCCCCATATATACAGCTAGAGACCCCCACCCCTCCATATACAGCCAGAGACACCCCCCCCATATACAGACAGACATACCCCCCCCATATACAGACAGAGCCCCCCCATATACAGAGCCACCCCCCCATATACAGACCCATCCCCCCCATATACAGACAGAGCCTCCCCCCCATATACAGACAGAGCCACCCCCCCATATACAGACAGAGCCACCCCCCATATAAAGACATACCCCCCCCATTTACAGACAGAGCCACCCCCCCATATACAGACAGAGCCACCCACCCACCCCCATATAAAGACATATCCCCCCCATATACTGACAGAGCCACCCCCCCCCACCCATATACAGACATATCCCCCCCATATACAGACAGAGCCACCCCCACCCCCATATATATACAGACAGAGCCACCCCCCCCATATAAAGACATATCCCCCCCATATACAGACAGAGTCACCCCCCCCCCCACCCATATACAGACAGAGCCACCCCCCCCATATACAGACATATCCCCCCATATACAGACAGAGCCACCCCCCCCCATATAAAGACATATCCCCCCCATATACAGACAGAGCCACCCCCCCCACCCATATACAGACATATCCCCCCCCCATATACAGACAGAGCCACCCCCACCCCCACCCCCATATAAAGACATCCCCCCATATATATATATATATATATATATATATATACACACAGACAGAGCCACCCCCCCCATATAAAGACATATCCCCCCCCATATACAGACAGAGCCACCCCCCCCCCATATACAGACATATCCCCCCATATACAGACAGAGCCACCCCCCCATATACAGACAGAGCCACCCCCCCCTCTATACAGACATCCCCCCCATATACAGACAGAGCCACCCCCCGATATACAGACAGAGCCACCCCCCCATATACAGACAGACCCACCCGCCCTATACAGACATCCCCCCCATATACAGACAGAGCCACCCCCCCCATATACAGACAGAGCCACCCCCCATATACAGACAGAGCCACCCCTCCCCCTATACAGACATCCCCCCCATACAGACATCACCCCATATACAGACAGAGCCACCCCCCCATATACAGACAGCCACCCCCCCCATATACAGACAGAGCCACCCCCCCCCCTATACAGACATCCCCCCCATATACAGACAGAGCCACTCCCCCCTATACAGACATCCCCCCCATATACAGACAGAGCCACCCCCCCTATATACACATCCCCCCTCATATACAGACAGAGTCACCCCCCCCCATATAAAGACATCCCCCCCCATAGACAGAGCCACCCCCCCATATAAAGACATCCCCCCCATAGACAGACAGAGCCACTCCCCCCCATATAAAGACATCCCCCCCATAGACAGACAGAGCCATCCCTTGAGACAGTCCTACTCAGAGATTCCAAACCTTTAAGCAGATAAAAGCCCAAGAACACACCTGTCTTGCAGAGCAGCTACATGGGATGTGACCACTTCCTGTATGATGTGTCCAAAGAGTCACATGGTCTGCTGACATCACCAGGGTCCTTCTACTGGGCAGTAACTAGCTGCTACCTTGGTCTATAAGGTAGTTGGAAAAGGGGGCGGAGCCCCGCATATCAGCCCCGCCCACCCCGACATCAGTTCTCCATTTTGACAGCTCCACTCTCTTACTTTGCAGCGCCCCAACTAATCACTGTCTGGATGCCTACCAGCTCTCCACCCGCAGCTCTTGTACAGGCTGCCATGCACCTGCCCAGGATCGGGGTGGCAACAGGGGTGGCAAGGACTCTGTCTGGGGTGTCAATTGCCACCCCAGCTAACCCTCTGGCTCCGCCACTGTTCTGACGGTCAGAATACAGTACCTGGTACTGCAGATTTTCCATCCACACTGGTTAGCATGGATAGGGGAACCTAGTGATTTTCTTGTTCAGCCCACGGGGCTGAGCAATAGAAATCTTGACATGCATGGTCACCTTTAGTATATCCAAACTGCAGATAAAGGGAACCAAGGTAAAGTATATGTAAATCTAATGACAAAAAATATACATAAGATTGTTTCAATTATAAGTGTAGCACCCTCCTAGGTAGGTGCTAAAGAGTGAGTATAGTTTTTGGCTCTGTCTGCCTATCAGAAGAGCAGCAGGTAAATTCTATGTTGCACTCTGCTTAACAGGGAACAGGATCTGTGAGTTAGGTCTGCTCAATGTGTTCAGTGTGTGATTCATGTGGTCTGGGGGAGTGTGTCCCCACTGGTCCAATGGGGAGGCACATTGGACAGTGGAGGAAACACATAGGCTTGGATACAGCCCCAGTGATTGGCACAGACTGCTGTCTCGGTGCATTGTGGAGTGTGGTATAAAAGCCAGGAGCACATGTGCTCGGGGTCTTTGGTTGGTGAGCAGAGTCCTGGAAGGAGGGCGGCGGCTGCCTCCTCTTCTGCAGTGGTTGGTGTATGGTCACAGGCAGTCGGCCTGGTGAGCCAGAAGTGTGGAGGTGAACCCAGAGGTCTAGGAGAGCTGACTAGGAGGAGTTGAGACACTCGAGAACATGAAAAGCAGTATCGTGAGTACAGGAGATCGTGTCTATGGGCCTGACCAGGAAGGAGGCCACTCCGGAGTAGAGTAGTCAGAGGACAGGTGCCAGCTTGTGGATAGAAAGGGGGTACTAGGCGAGTGCCCTGAAGATAAGTGCTAAAGAACATTACCTCAGATTCATCTAGTGGCAGGATGAAGCTGCAGCCTTGCCGCATTCTCAGAAAGAAGTCCTCAGCATTGTGAATAGTTCAAATGTTGGAGTATCCCACTTATCCCTTCTCCCATCCCCATCTAAAATAAAACAACAAAAACGACAAACCCTAGATTGTTCATTAACTGAGCCAGGAAGGTGGGGTGTTGGGATTCTGCATGCGGTTGCTGGGGACCTGAGGGGTGAGAAATTTAGCAGCCCTCAAGGGGGCAGTGCTACATAAATCAGCTTTCATTAAAATAATAGCTAATGATTCCACCATGAATGCCCTTGTTCAGGCACTTTTTATTATAAAGTGATCAAATTATTCTCCTGCGCTGTCACTCTGTCCCAAGGGATTCCTGCGTAGACCACAGGTAGCCATTTTAACACACACATGCAGAAATGGTCCACTGATGTCACCATTAGGAAACCTGCCCTGAGGAATTCCATGCATTCCACACTGAAGTGCATGCATGCAGACTGAAACCATCTACAGAAGATTACGGAGATGCAAAAAAGGATATAACACAGGTGAAACAAGGACATTATTAAAAACAAATGGTAGATGTATATGGCACAGTATTTCTGCTAAATAAAGCTGGCCATAGATGGATCAAAATTCAGCCGGTTCAGTCGATTTAAAGCTAAACTCCAACTTTCTTTTCACTGGACCTGAATAGAATGATCAGTCCCAGCATAGATCATACCTATGTACCATGTTGCTCTTTTGTCTGCAGATCTCCTGATATTGTGTGTTTTAGTTGTGGCTTTCTACCATGTGACATTCTGTATAGTCTGGATGTAGTCAGAATGCCTTTCATAGCCACTTCCTGCTCCATCTCTAGCCTAAAATACACCCCTCTATAGTGAGACTGTGCAAACTATGTAACTTCCTTCAGAGCTTGGAGGGTGGGTGGGATATATTACGTCTTAATTATTATTATATAGGATTTATAAAGCGCTTTACAACTTGAGGGTAGACAGTACAAATACAATACACTTTAATACAGTAGGAATCAGAGGGCCCTGCTCGTTAGAGCTTACAATCTAATTAGCATTCAGTCCCCTCCCCCCAGTCACACCTACAGGAAGAGTCCCTCCTCACAGATCCCAGCATCATTCAAAATCACATAGTACAGGTCTTCATGCACAGCCTGTTCTGAAAGCTAGCTGTGCTGATGCTGGGAGGGATGAATAGACCGCTCTGGTACGCACAGCATCACGTGAAAGTCACATGACTTCTAGCGCCACTATTACAGACAATCACACAGAAATGCATGCTTTTCCTTGCAGATTGCCCTGCGTTCGGAAATGCGCAGATGTGAAAGAACAGTAATCCAAGCATGGCATGCGTTTTCAAAATGCACATTAAAGCACATGTTTTCTGTGCAGGTTGCCACTCGTTTGGAAATGCGCAGATGCAAACAAATGGTAATGCAAGCACACTGCACATTTCTGCACCTTTTCTAAGCGCACAGAAAAGCATAAATTTCTTGCGGGTTGCTTTGCATTCGGAAATGCGCAGATGCGAACAAATGGTAGCGCATGCACAACACGTGTCGACGCGGGTTATTTAAAAAGCACAGAATGCTGTGCATTTTCTTGGGCGCTGCTGTACATTCAGAAACACATAGATGCAAATGAATGGTAATGCAAGCGCGCCGTGCATTTTCTTCTGGATTCCCGTGCATTAGGAAATGCGCAGATGTGAAAGAAAGGTAACACAAAAACGCGACGTGCGTTGCGGTTTGTTTTCTAAACACAGAACAAAGTACATATTTTCTTTGTTGTTTGCTGTGCGTTTGGAAACATGTAAGTCGGAACACAGCCTAAATCGTAATACTGACGTACTTCTTCAGAATATGCATTTTACTAGCTTAAAGGGGAATGAATAGTCATGGGAGAACTGTAAGGCAGATAAAATGCCTGGGGTTGCTCTACCATTTTAATAAGATTCACCTGACTAAACCCTGACAGGTGCAGCTTACACCAACTAGAATGTATCTTTGAATCTAATAATAAGAGGGTCTAAATTTTGTTGTAAAAAAAATTGAGAATTGGGGACATGTAGTTGCCCCAAGTACATAAAAAGGGACACTACCCGAATATTCACAGCTGGGTCTTGAATTGAGGGTCGGGCCTTTCAGAATCTAATAGTAACAGACAGCCTTTTCTCAATTTTAAAATAACTCCGTAAAGCTACCAAAGGTTGTTATGATAGACATCACCTCTGTAAAACGACTCTCAAGTGTCCCTCCAAAAAACGGTATATCATTCGTATAGAGCGTTATTTTCTCAACATATACATACCTTTGAAAGTCCCGAAACCATTCACTATCCTTGATAAATATAGCCATAGGCACAATTGCAGGGGCAAATATAAGAGAAGAGAGAGGACCCCTCTGGCAGGTGTCCCTGTGCAACGGGCTAGGTAATTTGTTATTGATTTTATTCATAGTTCTGACATTCGAGTATAGTAATTTTACCTATTTGATAATTTTAGGACCAAAACTGAACCTAGCCCAAACCTCCTATGTGATGCAAAGTTTTGGACTATGTCTAAGCAAAGCAGGACTCTTTCAGTGATGTTAGCTGGGAGCTGAATGTTGAGAAATTCCTTGCTGACATTCATTGCAATTGACGTCTTGTGCATGAAGCCCATTATATCAGGTTGGATAGTTTTGGTTATTACCACAGATACGCTAATAGACACTTTAGCCAAAAGCTCAACATCAATTGGCAGCATAGAGATTGGGCAGCATGAGTCCGGCAGAGAGGCATACCCTCCATGCTTTTGATAAGGATAAGCACAGCTTCATAAATAGAAGCCGACAACCTGTCTAGGACATCGGAAGCAGTAAACGTCTCCAGGTGCGAGAGAAGGAGAATTTCTTCAAATGTCTTACAAATTTTCTGTGGTTTGTCCATCTTCTTCAGCCAGGAAATGGCCCACCCTATCTTCCTCTTCAGCCTGTGTACAGAAGAATTGTTTATTCTCTGCTTTTTCAATTGTCAGGTCATGCAAAACCTTCTGAGCTGCTTCCCATTTTAGAAAACTGGAAGTGGAATTAGCAATGCAGTCTTTGTTCAGCTGATTAACAGAAAAGAGCGCCTGCTGTTGGTGCAACTTTTTGCAAATAATACTTCATATCTGTCTAATGAAAAGTCCTTTGAGGTAAACTTTCTCCTTCCACAACAACTCGAAGACATGCATGGTAAATTATGGAATATTGTAGCCAAGGTTTTCCCAAGGTGTAGGGGGAGTAAAAACCCTGTCAGCGTGCTTCACTGTAAACAGTGAAGCAGGCGTATCTTTTGAAAATATGGATAAGAGCCATTGCTCTGTGAAGTCAGTTAAGATGTTACCCCTTCAGAACACTTTGATAGATTTACTATTTTCAGATTATTTCTATGAAGTCTGTTTTCAAGGTCATCAAGTTTATTTACGTTAAATGATGTTTTGCAGGTCCTGTTAAATGGGTGAAAAATATTCCTAATATCACTAACTATTCTTTCCAGGGCAGACACAGTGGGATCGATTTACTAAAAACTGGAGAGTGTATGAAAACTTTCAATAAAAATTTATTGTTGAAAAAAAAAAAATGGAGAGTGCAAATTACAATTACAGTTTTGGTTAAAGCTTAATTGAAAAAGCTGAAGCTCGAAGATGAGGCCCCTAAGTATGTAATGCACAGACACCAGTGAAACACAGATTTATAGAGCACTCATGGAGTTGGAGGCGTTGGAAATCGCTACATTCATTAGAAAATGGGAAGAGGATTTGGCTATAAGATTAGAGGAACAACAGGTAGCTAAATTTTGAGAAGGGCATGTGGTTATGCGACAGATATAAACACGAAATGAACTACAAATGCCTAATAAGATGGTATATAACCCCAGTGAAAGCCCAAAAATACCAACAAAGCACCTCTCTACTATGTTGGAGAGGTTGCAACCAAAGGGGTACTATGGCACATATCTAGTGGGAGTGTAAAAAAATGAAGAATTACTGGCGGGAGATACAAAATTACATTAAGGAAATTACAGGACAGGAGCTACCTAATGATCCATGGATATGCTTTTGTCACAATAGAAACTCAGAAAAAAACAATATAAGAGACTCTTGGTACCATACTTGATTAATGCAGCAAAAGGAATAATACCAAAATGGTTAAGCCTAAAAATACCTACTATGAAAGAAGGGTTTGATAGAATGGAGTATATCTACGGAATGGAATATCTCTATAGTAGAGAGGCGGGTCAAGCTGAAAGATTTAACAGTATATGGGAAAACTGGAAGAGATTTAAGAAAACCAAGAAGTAAATACAGAAATGTATAGAATAGGTAGGAATGAGGCACAAGGGGGAGGTAGGTAGGAGAGGGAGGGGGAGAATGGGGTTAATCGGGAAATTATATATACTATATATATATATATATATATATATATATATATATATATAAATAAAGGAATGTATAATTTGGTTATGGTTGGTTCTAATTTTTCTTTCTTTTTTAAATTGTGAAATTAAATAAAACATTTATATATAAAAAAAAAGGAGACGAGGTCCCTGAAGGTAAGAATTGGTTGGAAACGCTTTGGGCGGAGAAGAGCACGTGACGTCACACTGCCTTGCACTAGCCCCAGCAGCATTTGCATGTGAGTTACAAGCGGCATCGTACCTTGTATTTGTTTGTACTAGTGCTTTAAATGACTGGTACTGTTTTTAAGCTGCTTGATAAAAATGATTACACTGATACCCGATGATGAAATGATACCTTTTTCTCTTTGTCTATTGGTATCATTGGGTGGTGTGAGCGGCTGTGCTCCAATAGATAACTAAATGAGAGTCCTGGGCTTAGAGGATATCAGAGACACTGTCTGGATCTATCCATTTGCTTAAGTGGGCTGTATATTGCATGGCTTTATATTCCCTCTGGTGAGTGTACAGTCTATGTTGGGAAGGCAAAGTGACACACAGATTCATCAGTGTTTGTTATTAGCACGGTTGATTTATTTCACTGTTCCATTGAATATTTACTAAATACTACACTATAAGATTTTTTTGTTTACCACGCTGGTACCGGTTTGCATACAATTTGGAGGAAGTGACAGCATATGATGCCAGATGTGAACTTCCATGAAGAATTACATCTGCATATTATTTCATTAAGCATGTGAGGTGTTCTCTTAATTGAGATAGCAACTTTGTCTGGTGAGTGGCCAATTTTTCTATTATTATCACACATTTAAAGGAGCACTGCACTTTTATGGACTATCTAACTTGTTCATACTATTAATTTGATTTCTTAGCACTGCACTTTAGATGGACTTATTTGGACTATTTAATTTGATATACTGTTAAATGCTGCAAATTTGTTTTTATGACGTTAGAAGATGACTGCTTATCATGCACAGCTGCAGCACATTTTGCACTTTCCAGTTTTAGTAAATCAGCCCGACTGTCTCTCACTTTTTCACTTTCGCATGCCTTGTCTCAGGAAGGATAGGTCTTTCCTGGCTCCCTGGAACTGTAGGGCCAGCAAGGAGATGGAGGTGTTGCAGGACTTTTGAAGGGAACCTGTCTTTCAAAAATATGGCTATGAGTGCCTGCATTTAATTTATGCACTCAGTTTAGATAATCACATTTGAATCTAGGGATGCACCGAATGTTCGGTGGCCGAACATTATTCGGCCGAAAATAGAAAAAATAGCACTTTCGGTGTTCGGCCGAGTAAGTAAAAAGGCCGAATAAATTTGTGCCGAACAATGTCAGTGGCGGTCACTAAATGGCGGCCCGCGCGATGCTTCCGCCCGGACGCGAGCCCGCTACCTAGGAGTCCTTCAGTCCCCTTCCTCATTGGGGCTCCCGGCTCCCTGCTCACACGCCGCCGGTGTCCTGTCCGGCCGCGAGTAGGGGGTGTGACGTCACGCGCGCGTCCCGCCCCCTGCTCCTGACTGCGGCTCCTTCACACTAGGTCCAGCGAGCGTGACACTATGTGCACGCCCCGCCCTCCTGTTTGCAGGTTTTGGCTCCGACCTGGCTGCAGTTCAGGTATGTGGAGCACATTTGGGGGAGAATACGGTAGCTGCACAAGCATTAGTGTGCAGACTGGCATATTTTGCCATATGTTGCCACTTGCCATGCTCATTAGAGTGCCCTATAAAGTGCCCCTTAAAAAAAAAAGAAAAAAAATGTGCCCAACAGAGTGCTCCCTTGACATAAAATGTGGCCATCAGCGTGCCCCTTATTTTATGCTAAGGGACATGCTGATGAGCATATTTTATGTTAAGGGGCACTCTGATGGGCATATTTTATGTTAAGGGGCATGCTAATGGGCATATTTTATGTTAAGAGCAACGCTGATTTAAATGTTTTGTTTTGCCCATCAGAGTGCCCCCTAACATAAAATGTGCCCATCAGCGTGCCCCCTAACATTAAATTTGCCCATCAGCGTGCCCCCTAAAAATTGGCAAAATAAATGGAAAAAATGCGAAACACTGCGTTCGGTATTCGGCCTTCGGCCAAGCATTTCATTATTATTCGGCTTCGGCCAAGAATTTCATTTCGGTGCATCCCTATTTGAATCTGTAATTGCGGACAAACCAGCTCTGGAGATGTAATCTTTAGAGTTGCTTGGCTATTTAGAGACCCAACGATATCACTGGATGGCCATGCCCCATGGCTAAATAAGAAAGGGCAGAGAACGGGGCTGGCACAACTGCAAGAGGTAGCGTAGGGAGAAGACATCAGCGGAGGGAGAGGGACCGGCAGAAGAACCATAGGAAGAAGACATCAGTAGTGGAGGGAAAAGAACCAGCAGAAGAACCAGAGAAAGAAGACATCTGTAGTGGAGGGAGACTAACCGGAGAAAGAAGACACGGAGCTATGACGGGAGACGCTCTTTATTTTCACAAGGACTTGTCAAAAACCGTCCCTTGATTTTATCTACCCATGCTCATTCACATTGGGGGGGGGGGGGGGGGGCAGGATCTAAATGCGATAAGCCCCCTGAAACCACTGCCCAGGGTTGTCAGAAGAGGCCCCCCTGCCCCAAAGCATCCACCACCCCATGTTTAGGGCATGTGGCCTGATATGGTCCAAGTGGAGGGGGGGCTCTCACCTGTCCCCTCCCCTTTCCTGACCTGCCGGGCTGCATGCTCGCATAAGGGTCTGGTATAGGTTTTGAGGGGACCCACGCCTATTTTCTTTTATTTTTTGGTGTGGGGGTTCCCCCAAAATCCATATCAGACTTAAGGGTCTGGTATAGTCTTGGGGGGGCCCACTCCGTGTATATTTATTAATTTTTTTGGCGTGGGGTTTCCCCCTCAAGATTTATACCAGACTCAGACTCAAAGGGCCTTGTCGGATCCCGTTCACTGCACTGAAGACGCATGGAAGTCAGACATGAAGTCATAGGGCAAAGTGGGATCAGAAGTAGTCCGACTTCCATGTCGGAGCAGTGTGAACCCGGCTTAAACTAAGGATCGTAGATGTGAAACCAGCTGTACCCACTAAATCTCTATCCTGACAAGTGTATGTTTGGGTAAATAAAAAAATACATATTCTGCACTTCTTTGAAATACATGTACATTTGTACAATGTTTTATCCCTTCAAAAACCTTGAAAGTACAGATTAAACCTGACAACACAGTGCCTTTCTTGCTCTGAAATCCCAATCAGAGTTCTGGCCTACCTGTTGGACAAGAGAACTTTGCCTGACCTGCCCCTCTCTATGTGTACACACTTCATTCTTTCCCAGCAATGTTGCTGCCTTGATTCTCAAGAGACTGCTCACACTATGTGTAGAGAAATCAGTCCTGGGATATGCTATAGAGGGGGAGTAGGAGGTTTGAGTTAAATTTTGATAATGCCGGAACATACCCTTTAATAGCGTGTAACATTATAGGGTATGTGATCCATTAACCTAAAAAGGACAGCCACTCCTAATCTGTAAACCAATTTGTATTTTTAATTCTTAATTTACTTTCAAGCTAAAAAATACAAAGCATAGAGGGCATCTGATTAGGGTAGAATAGTAAAGAAGTGAAAAATAAATTGTTACTGAGACATGGTAATTTATCATCCTTACAACCTAAATTACTCTCCAGGAGAAATCTTCTGGGTATTGCATATGCAGTCATATTAAGGGAATGAGGAAATTTAAGTCAATATTACAACTAGGTGACAAATTCTGCAGCGACATTTTAATTAGGCCTAAGTCACAAAGAAAAAGTAAATACTGCCTGGATCTTTAAGAGGTGCCAGTGGGACCTTACAGAGAAAATCTATTTGCTTCTGTTGTGTTATCTTTGGTATTACGCTTATCTATATGTTCTAACAACAAAGATTAAGTATGTGTTTGATAATAGGGAGCCAGCTCCAAAAAGCTGGCAAAGAAAATTAAAGCAGTTCTAAAGTCTCAAGGTTTTTTTTTTTGTACCTTCATGCATTATATGTATGAAAGTAAAAAAGCCTTCTCTTTGCAGCAGTCCAGTCAAATACTCACCTGAGGCCCATCGCAATCCAGTGATGTGTACAACAGCCTTGGCTCTCCGGGGACTCTCCCTTCTCATTGGCTGAGACAGCAACAGGAAGGAGGGGCCAGGAGTGTCGGCGGGAGACCAGAGAAGAGGAGGATCGGGGCTGCTCTGTGCAAAACCACTGCACAGAGCAGGTAGGTATAACATGTTTGTCATTTTTTTTAAAGAAACAACTTGCCTTTAATATCACGTTACATAGTTACTATGTTACTTTAACTGTAGCTTGACCAAGCAATTTGGAATCCCTAACCATTAAAATCATAGCTGCATGGGTCCTAAATGACTTGTATTTTAGGTGAACCAGTTGCAAACTTAGGCAATTTAAGCTGAGTATAAAATTACAGAAGAAATGACCTTCAGTTAAAACGATAAGAGGTAGCTACCCTCTGGAAGTTGTTGTCAGATTAACAAAATGAATTAGGGCAGCGCCAGGCTTTGTAAGTGTTGATCAGTGTCATTCAACTATGCATCGGGCAGGGTTTCCTCTCGCAGTGCGGCTATGTGTAAGACACAGATAACGGAGCAGGCTACTCACTGCTGTGGTCCGCTGGGGGGGGGGGGCATTTTGGATTATTGGTTGTACAATTTATATGTGAGTATAATGGTTCCGTGTTAATAAAAAAAAAAAACTTTTAATCCTAGATGGCTTGGTAACTGAAGAGATGGTTATCAATTTTCTGGGATCTCATAAGTGTCATATTTGTGTTGTGATATGAAAGTGTGGCAATAACATTTATTGACTACAGATATACACTGCTCAAAAAATTAAAGGAACACTTTGAAAACACATCAGATCTCAATAAGGAAAAATATCATGTTGGATATCTATACTGAAATGGACTGGGCAATGTGTTAGGAACGAAAGGATGCACATAGTTTTTTGGAAATTAAAATGATCAACCTACAGAGGGCTGAATTCAAATACACCCCCAAAATCAAATTGAAAAAATTATGCAGCAGGCTAGTCCATTTTGCTAAAATTTCAATGCAACAACTCAAAATGGTACTCTTGTAGTAGTAGTAGTTTATATGCCCCCCACGTTCTTGTACGAATGCCTGACAACGTCAGGGCATGCTCCTAATGAGACAACGGATGGTGTCCTGTGATATTTCCTCACAGATCTGGAATAGGGCATCACTGAGCTAAACAAACAGAGGTGCAACCCGGTGGCATCAGATGGACCTAAACAATGTCCCTGAGGTGATCTATTGGATTTATTTTAGGGGAGCATGGGGGCCATTCAATGGTATCAATTGCTTCATTCCCCTGGAACTGCTTGCATACTCTCGTCACATGAGGCCAGGCATTGTCGTGCACCAGAAGGAACCCACGATCCACTGCACAAGCGTAGGGCTTGACAATGGGTCCAAGGATTTCATTCCAATTCCTAATGGCAGTCAGGGTGCCATTGTCTAGCCTGTAGAGGTCTGTGTGTCCCTCCATGGATATGCCTTCACAGACCATCACTGACCCACCACCCAACCGGTCATACTAAATGATATTACAGGCAGCATAACATTCTCCACGACTTTACCAGACCCTTTCACATCTGTCACATGTGCTCAAGGTAAACCTGCTCTCACCTGTGAAAAGCACAAGGTGCCAGTGAAGGACCTGCCAATTGTGGTGTTTAATGACAAATGCCAAATGAGCTCCACAGTGTCAGGCAGTGAGCACAGGGCTCATTAGAGGACGTCGGGCCTTCAGGCGACCCTTATAAAGAGACTGTTACTGATTGTTTGGTCAGAGACATTCACACCTGTGGCCTGCTGGAGGTCATTTTGTAGGGCTCTGGCAGTGCTCATCCTGTTCCTCTGTACAGAAAGGAGCAGATACTAGTCCTTGTGATGGGTTAAGGACCTTCCACAGCCCTGTCCAGCTCTCCTAGAATCTCCTCCAGGCTCTTGAGACTGTGCTTGGAGACACAGCAAACCTTTTGGCAATGGCACGTATTCATGTGCTATCCTTACATATAGTTACATAGTTACATAGTAGGTGAGGTTGAATAAAGACAATAGTCCATCCAGTTCAACCTGTGTAGGCATGTGTGGCTGTAATCATCTCCCATACCCCTGAATGTTCTGATCCTTGAGATGTAAGTCTAAGAGTCTTTTGAAAGCCACCATACTACCCGCAGAAACCACCTCTTGTGGTAGAGAATTCCACAATCTTGTTGCCCTAACAGTAAAGAACCCCCCGCGTTGCCTGAGGTTAAAACGCTTCTCCTCTAATCGCATTGTATGCCCTCGAGTCCTCATGCAATCCCTTCGAATGAACAGCTTTTTTTCTAAGCTGGGATCCCCATTAAGATATTTATAAATTGCTAT
Organism: Pelophylax lessonae; assembly: GCF_965119305.1. Lineage (NCBI taxonomy): Eukaryota > Metazoa > Chordata > Amphibia > Anura > Ranidae > Pelophylax > Pelophylax lessonae. Next base: position 462,700,366 of record NC_138771.1, on the reverse strand, counting down.
CATGTCCCCCCTCAGACGTCTCTTCTCCAGGGAGAATAAATCGAGCGATTGTAGACGCTCTTCATAGTCAAGGTCCTCCAATCCCCTAATTAGTTTAGTTGCCCTTCTCTGGACTCTCTCCAGCTCCAACACATCCCTCCTGAGGACTGGCGACCAGAACTGGACGGAATACTCCAGATGCGGTCGGACCAGAGTTTTATAAAGTGGAAGGATTATAGTCTTATCTCTGGAATGCATCCCTTTCTTTATGCATGCTAATATTCTGTTGGCTTTGGAAGCTGCCGCTTGACATTGCATGCTGTTTCCTAATCTATCATCAACCAATACTCCCAGATCCTTCTCCATTTTTGATTCCCCCAAGGGCTCCCCTCCTAACGTGTATTGTGATTTTATGTTTTTAGTCCCCAAGTGCAAAACCTTACACTTCTCCACGTTAAACCTCATTTGCCATGTCGTTGCCCACTCTGTTATTTTGTCCAGGTCATTCTGCAGGATATCTGCTTCATGTTGTGAAGTTATTGCCCTGCCCAATTTTGTGTCATCTGCAAAAACTGATATCGAACTACTGATCCCGACCTCAATGTTGTTTATGAATAAATTGAACAAGGTTGGTCCCAGGACTGAGCCTTGGGGGACCCCGCTTACCACCTCAGACCAGTCTGAGTATGCGCTGTTTATTACTACCCTTTGGACCCGCCTTTTTAGCCAGTTCCGTATCCAAGAGCAAACCCTGCTATCGATACCTGCAGACCTTATTTTATAAATTAAGCGCTTGTGGGGAACTGTATCAAACGCCTTAGCGAAATCCAAGTACACCACATCCACTGGTCTCCCCCTATCTAGCTCACAGCTCACCTCCTCGTAGAATGTAAGGAGATTGGTTTGACAAGAACGCCCATTTGTAAACCCGTGCTGATTACTGCTGATGATGTTGTTGTCCTTAGCAAACTCTACAATATAGTCCCTTATCATCCCCTCCAGAAGTTTACATACTACTGATGTCAAACTGACAGGCCTATAATTTCCCGGGATATGCCTCTGGCCCTTTTTGAATATTGGAATCACGTTAGCTTTCTTCCAATCCCCTGGTACATCTCCTGTCCTAATACTGTCAGCAAAGATCAGGAACAGTGGTCTCGATATAACTTTACTGAGTTCCTTGAGTACTCTCGGATGTATGCCATCCGGTCCTGGCGATTTGTTTGTGTTAAGTTTATCCAGCCTTTCCCTGATTTCCCCCTCTGTTAGCCATGGTGGCAAGTCCTGTTTATTACTACTAACCATACAGTCATGGTCAGTGTACCCCTCCTTTTCCTGTGTAAAGACTGACGAGAAAAAAGCATTTAGCACGGTTGCTTTTTCAGTGTCCTCTGTAACCATCCTCCCATCATTGTTAATTATGTGTGCAATATGCTCTGCCTTAGTTTTTTTGCTGTTGATATATTTAAAGAATTTCTTTGGGTTTTTTTTACTATCCTCCGCTATTTGTCTCTCAAAGTTGATTTTAGCCATCTTGATTTCTTGTTTACTTTTCTTATTTGCCTCCTTGTATTGCTCGAAAGCCGATACTGTGCCCTCTGATTTATACTTCTTGAAGGCCAATTTTTTCCCCCTAATAAGTTTTATGACGCTACAGTTTAGCCAGCCAGGTTTGGCTTTGTCTCTTCTAAATTTATTTCCCATAGGAATGCACTGCAAGATGCCTTTGCCTAATATGTTCCTAAAGCATTCCCATTTTTCCTCTGTGGTCAGGGATCCCAGGGTTTGGTCCCAGTTTACCTTTTCCATCATTGAGTACAATTTTGGAAAGTTTGCCCTTCTGAAGTTTAGGGTTCTTATGTTCCCCACTTGTCTTGTTATGTTGTTATTTACACTAAATGTGATCATCCTGTGATCGCTAGAGCCCAGGTTGTCCTGGACTCCTACCTCCGAGATTATGTCTGGGTCATTAGTGAGCAATAGATCCAGGACTGCGTTTTCTCTGGTGGGGGAATCCACCAACTGTGACATGTAATTATCCAGTAAGGTTTCCGTGAATAGGCGGGCCTTCTGTGAGTGTGCAGTCCCCTCTTCCCAGTCAATGTCGGGGTAATTGAAGTCCCCCAATACGATGACTGATCCCAATTTTGCCACTTTACCCATTAGTGCTAAAAATTCCAGCTCTACCTCCTCCCCTTGGTTAGGTGGCCTATAGCAAACCCCCACAATTACTTTCCCCTTTTCTCCTTCCCTATGGAGTTCAACCCACACAGATTCTAAATCCATGCTCATCCCATCCGTAATGTCACTCCTTTCTGTCACCTTTATATTGTTCTTGACATAGAGACATACCCCTCCCCCTCTTTTTCCTACCCTGTCCTTCCGGTACACCGAATACCCTTGGATATTGGCCAGCCAGTCATGTGAGGGGTCGAACCAAGTCTCTGTTATTCCCACAAGGTCTATGTCCTCCTCATGTACTAACATTTCCAACTCATCCATTTTATTAGCTAGGCTCCTGGCATTAGCATATACCCCTCTTAGTTTTAAGGAAGTTAAACTGCCTGTGCAACCTCTACAGGGTCAATGTATCACCTCATGCTATCAGTAGTGACACTGACCCTAGCCAAATGCAAAACTAGTAAAAAACAGTCAGGAAAAATTAGTACGGAAATGTTTTTTAGTGGCCTCCGCCTGTAAAGCCATTCCCGTTTTGGGGGTTTTCTCGTTGTTGCCCATCTAGTGCACCTATTGTTAATTTCAATAACACCAAAGCAGCTGAAATTGATCAACAACCCCCTCTACTACCTAACTGACCAGATCAATATCCCAGGAGTTTGACTAGATGCTGTACTCTGATTAAAAAGTGTTTTTAATGTTTTTGAGCAGTGTACATGGCAGGGGTTGATGTTTGGACATCACCACACAAGAGTGAAGAAAGAAGCTTCATTTGTTTTTTTCTTTTGACACTGTATCACTTTGTGTCAGTTTCAGCTCATTCTGGGACACTGTTGAAGCCATGTTCACACCTGAGCGTTTTTCAGCTCATCTCTGAAGTCTCAAAAGGCCCAACAAGCAAAATCCTATTCATTTCAATAGTCCCTTTACCCATATGAGTGTTTTGTCACCAGAAGCAAAATGCCTGAAGCTCAAAAAAGTACATGAGCTTCTTTTTTTGGCAGATTACAAGCATTTTTGTTAGATGTCAATGCCTGCCTCCAAACACCTGCAAAAAAAAGGCCTGAAAAAAACGCCTAAAAATGATACCCTCAGGTGTTTTTTTTTTGGGATTTCTGTACATTTTTTTTATATCATTAGTTATGAAGTGGAATCATTTGGGTGACATGTTCATATATATATATATATATATATATATAGGCCGGGTGGGATCGTGATTTAAAACTAAAGAGATCCATCAATTGGACGCACAGTAACCTAGGTGATTAAATTCTGATTTTGATTGACATCTTTTTTTATACAGTAAATTTTCTTTTTTTGTTTTTCTTTTCTTTTTTTGTTTTTTATTTGCTTTGTTTCGTTTTTTGGTTTCTTTCTAGGATGTATATGTTCTTGGTTGCAGGGCGTGGATGATTAAAGGAATGAAGGAGTAGATTTTTTTTTTAATTCTGCTCTTTCCTTTGTAACTTTTTTTTTTAAGGTCTGATGTATTTTATAATAGGTGCTCAATGGGTGCCCTCTAGTTTTGGTGGTGGAGAATAAACATTACTCCATAGCTGTTTCTCTGAGATGTCAGACAGAAATGTATGATGATCATATTCAATTTAGTCTAATGAATTACTTGGTTCCCTATTTGTATGTTTTTCTGTTTATATGTATGAACAGATTGTGATGTCACTTCATTGGTGTTCCTACGTGAAGAACGGTGTTAAATACTTTGCCCAAAACAGTCACACGTACATGGAACATTTGATGCTGAATGTTTGTTGGATTTCAAAAAAATTTTAAGTGCAGTATTCTTGGATTTGATTTTTTTATACACTGCATATAGAAGATATAAATGCATTTAGCGCTGTACTAAACTAGATTATTTTTTCTGGTTTATTTATATATTTTTTTTTAAAGGGATTACTAATACAGCTGCTTTGTTGGTTTGTTGGAACCTTATATTTATATGGGTTGATTAGATTAGGTTTATCATCATTTTTAAGTCCTCGCATAAGTGCGGTGGGGGTTTTAATTTTTTTAATTCATTGCTGGAATTACCCATCACATTACCAATAGGGGGGTAAGGATAAGCTGTGTTTGTACAGGAAAAGTCTAACTCTTCCTATGTAGGTGTGGTTACGATCATTTTAACACTCCGAAAGCTCAATTTATATTTATTACAATCATTATATGTTACATCTATTCTCAGCATCTCTCTGCATGTAACACTTCCAGAAGACATTAAGGGTGGAGAAAGGGTGACAGAAAATTTCCTCTAATCTGAAAAACTGCAGGCATGGATTTCTGTGTTCTGTGGGGAATATTATCAAGAGTGATCTATGTTCCATTCAAAGAAAAAAATCTGGTGGCAGCCATGATGTTCCAGTAGTTTTACTTTCCTCCAAGTATCCAGAGGTGTCAAAAACTGATAATGAAGGTGGGAGGGGCACCGGATCCAAAATTGGTTTGATCCTCAGTCTGAAGATACACATACTTTGAAGGCTCTGGTTAGGCAACTCTCTAACATGAAGTGGCCTCAATCTCAGGTAAGCACTGAAAGGTATAGGAGAAAACAAGATCACCACACCAAAGTTTTGGGGAGTCCTGGAATAACCATTAGGCAAAATAAGCATTTGCTTAGGGCATCAAGGTAAGGGGGCAACACAGAGTTTTTCCCTTAGTTATCATGCCCTTAAAAGTTTAAATGCACTTTAAAAGAAAGTATTCTAAACCTTTTTGCCCTAAGCGAACTGATCCCACCCTTCACAGATATTTACTTACCAGGATCTAACTGCTGCATCCTCCTCTGTTCATTTATATCCTGTTCCATATGTTCCACATGTCCTCTCTCCCCTGAACACACAGGCGCACAAGAGCCTCAGAAATTTCTATGGGGCCCATCTACTTTTGTATAATTATTTTTAAGCATAGGATTTTGATCCATGCCCAATCTAATTAAATAAATAAAATTGCTTTTTTTTTAAAATAAATATAGTTATGGGGGATGGTATGGGGAAGACCTAAGAAAAGTGAAACTTCATATATTTTCAAACTTTTATTTCACTTTCAGCACTGAGTCTTAACATCCTGTCAGGTATGGATGTGAAGTTACACTTAAAGGAAGTGTACTCACCGCGCCTAGTGTTTAAACTAAATAGTAAATTATAAAGAAAGTAATAAAAGCAGCAGCAGCAGTAGTAAAAAATTGTGTGAAAAAATAGACCTGTATTTGACTATCTACAGCGCCTGCTAAAATATCAATTAGGTGTGTAAAATACTGTGCAAACAATATACAAATATATATATAAAAAATATATATATGAGCCCAATGCTTGATTGATATTGTGCGAATATTGATTTAAATACATAAAATAAATAAATAATGTGACATGTGAATCAATATTGTGACATGAATTGCATATAACAAATATATTTAAAAGTTCATCATGTGATAATAAATCAACAAGTGACAATGAAAGTTCCAATTTTTTGGTTTTCTTCAGTGCAAAGGATTTCTTCAGAAGTGGGTTATAAAGTCAAGGTGCTCAGTGATATTTTCCACAATTATTGTGACTTTTCTTAAAAGTGCAGGTGCTGGTTTCCTTTATCCTGTGGTATGTTAAAAGGTGGGTGACTTACCAGATGTAATGGGTCTCGTATATCATATGATATTGAGACCAATCACGCTTGTAGGCCCTCAGGGCCACGGTAGGTCCCCTTATGGTGCCTACTGGATATGCAGGTTATGGTTCCTCCTCACCGTTCCACGCATCAACATACAGTAGATGGGTAAAAGAGATAAAATGCTCCAGATAGTGTGATAAAGTTTAAAAGGTTTTATTTCCCATAAAAGCAGTTTTTCCAATTAAAAAGTCGTCAATTGTAGGCAAAATGGGCTAAGGGTCCCCGTGAAACGAATGTACAACCATGCAGAGTGGCGAGCGGAGGTAATTCCGGCTTGCGCTCCAGTGTACGTCACGTGATGCGTTCCATGTCTGACGCGTTTCGTCACATCCAGTGACGTTTTCAAAGGACCACCATCTGAAGAAATCCTTTGCACTGAAGAAAACCAAAAAATTGGAACTTTCATTGTCACTTGTTGATTTATTATCACATGATGAACTTTTAAATATATTTATTTGTTATATGCAATTCATGTCACAATATTGATTCACATGTCACATTATTTATTTATTTTATGTATTTAAATCAATATTCGCACAATATCAATCAAGCATTGGGATCATATATATATTTTTTATATTTATATTTTTTATATATATATTTTTTTATTGTTTGCACAGTATTTTACACACTTAATTGATATTTTAGCATGCGCTGTAGATAGTCCAAATACAGGTCTATTTTTTTCACATCCTGTCAGGTAAGCAATGAAAGGGACGAGAGGAGCACTACTGATGGGCTGCGCTTATGGCATCAGCTGGCCTTTATCCACCCCTGAGTCCAAGAGTATTTATTCCAACACAGAAGTCCAAAGACAACGAGCTAACACTCTCCAGTGGCTTTAAGGTGCTCCCTTTATCAAGGCTTCCTTAAAACTTCTGGTTTAAAGAAATGTTCAACTTCTGTGGCTTAATAGAAGATTAATTCACTTTGGGAATAAAATGGCTCTTTTAACCCAAAAAACATGCAGCAGCCAGTTGTGTGAAGAAAGGCTGATGTAACGTTTGTCAAATTACTGATTAAAAGTTTTACTAATAAGTTTATTTAAATATCTATACAAGGGCATTATTCAGTGTTTATATACTGGAAATGTTCAGCATGAAAAGAGCACTGCTTTATAACATCCAATCTAAAAGAGATGACAGCTCCCTGATCTGGCAATCTTTGGACTTTGGTAAACTTCAACCGGTTCCTGCTGGCAGCTCCTCACCAATAAGTCATAGTTACATAGCTGGTAAGATTGAATAAAGACACCGGTCCATCCAGTTCACCCTGAGTGGGTGTGTGTGCGCACGCGCTCATGTCAAAAATCATATCCTATACGCCTGTATATTATGCTTGCTAAGATGCCCATCTAAGAGCTCCACATCTTACCACCTTGACAGTGTAAAACCCCCTAAGCAGTTTAAAGGAGTTGTAAAGTCAGAAGGATTTTTATCTTAATGCATTAAGATAAAAAAACCTTCTGGATGTAGCAGCCTCCCCAGCACCCCCTAACACTTGAACCTGAACCCCTTCGCTCTCCAGCGATGTCTATGAGTACCTCAGCCATCCGGCACTCTCTCTCCTGATTGGCTGAGACACAGTCATGGCACCATTGGCTCCCGCGGCTGTCAATCAAAGTCAGTTACCCAATAAGGAGAGAGGGGCAAGGTCAAACGGAAGCTCTGTGTCTGAATGGATGCACAGAGCTGTGACTCGGCTCGGGTGCCCCCATAGCAAGCTGCTTGCTGTGGAGGCACTCGATGGGAGGGTGGAGCCAGAAGCAGGAACAATGGACCCGAGAAGAGGAGGATCCGGGCTGCTCTGTGCAAAACCAAATGCACAGAGGAGGCAAGTATAACATTTTTTTAAAATAACAACGAGACTTTACAATCACTTTAAGCTTAAACTGCTTCTCCTCCAATTCCATTGAGTGGCCATGTGTCTTCTTACACTCTCTGAGACTGAATACTTTACAAAAAACAGTATCTCTCCTGCGCTCAAGTGGTATGCGGAAAGGTGAATGTTCTAGGTGTTTTTTTAGGCACAGATAAGGTGGTCTTGCTGCCCCCTCAGGACCAAGGGTATCCAAAAAATGCTGTAAGACAATAACAAGATAAGGGCGCAAAGACCTTGTACATTACCACTCTGCAATTTTGGCTCTGAGGAAGAGGGTTCTCCCTCGAAACACGTAAGCCATACCAGGTTTTTGTGGACGCCATCATGCTATCCAAGTGTTCTGGAGGCTTGGGGTTCCCATTTTCTACATGCTTGTACATATCCTATGTTTGTGAGTATATTGTACGCTACCCATCTTTGATTTTAATAAACTTGTTAGTGGTAATGCACAAGGACGGTGCACCCTTCTCTTGGTATTGTCTTACTGAATACTTTACCCCTATGTTAGAATCACCACTGAGGTATAGATCGCTATCATATCTCCTGTCAAGCGTTTCTTGACAGGCGATATTTGCGTAACGTTTGTTTCCTCGTAACTGAGGTTCTCCAGTACCCATATTAATTTTGTGGATGATGGCGCTACCAGGTGACTGTGAGACAACTCTGCATACTTGTTGACTGTAAGTAAAGGCAATTTTGGTCCTCCATTTGTTAAAGGAGACAAAGATTGCTGGTTGACCAATTATAATTATTTTTGCAGAAGTGATGATTCACTTTCCCTGAAAAAGACATTGATTGAATTGTTGAAGAAACGCGTTGGAATTCCAGTGTTACTTCGGCATCCACAGCCACTATGCGACATGGATGACAGCAGATAACATCTTGAATCACCAACTTTTCTACCATTTCCAACAATCGTGTTCTCACACGTTTTCTGTATACTGTTTGACATAAATGTATGCTATCAAACAATTAAGATGTCACGCCTAAATAGATTTGAAGACCTCAATAATAACTTTTTTTTATGATCTTTTGTATCTAATAAAATGAATATATTTTAGATAAAAACCTTCTATATGATTGCCTACAAAATCCCAGCCCCTAAGCACATCCTTTCTGAGGACTGGTGATCAGAAGTGGATGGCATCCTCCAGATGTGGCTGAATCAGAGTTTTATAAAGTGGCAGGATTATAGTTTTTTCTCTTGAGTAAACACCCTTTTTAATACATGCTAATAGTCTGCTAGCTTTGCTTGCTGCAGCCTTCCATTGCACGCCGTTGCTGAGTCTGTCATCCACTAGGACCCCTAGATCATTTTGCGTCCTGGATTTCTCCAGAGGTTGTCCCCCCCTAGTGAGTAACTTGCATTTATATTTTTAGCCCCCAAGTGCATTACTTTACATTTTTCAACATTAAACCTCATTTGCCATGTAGCTGCCCACCCCTTTATTTTATTTAAAGTTTCTATATCCTGCTGTGAAGTTCATGCACTGCTTAGCTTTGCTGTGAAATTCTTGCACTGCTTAGCTTTGTATTGTCAACAAACATTAATATTAAACTATTTATTTCATCCTCTATATCATTTATGAATAATGTAAACAGAATTGGTCCCGGGACAGAGCCTTGAGGTACCTTAGCATGTACTCAGAATTTTCTGAAGTGCTAATTATCCCCACCCTTTGGATATGGTCCTGTAACCAATTTTCTATCAATGTACAAACCCTATGGCTTATGCCTACAGACCTCAGTTTGCAAATTAAGCGTTTGTATTGAATGCATTTGCAAAATTCAGATGCATCACATCCACAAGCATTCCCTTATCTAGATGGCAGCTCACTTCCTCATAGAATGTTAACAGGTTGGTTTGGCAAAAACGACCTTTCATAAAGTCATGCTGATTTCTACTAATACTGATATTGAATTTATCAGCAAAATCTTGGATATAGTCCCTTATCCCTTCAATAGTTTACATACTATCGATGTAAGACTTATTGGCCTGTAGTTTCCAGGTATAGATCTCTGTCCTCTTAAATATTGGTACCATGTTGGCCCTTCGCCAATCCGCTAGCACCATTCCTGTCGGTATGCTGTCAGTAAAATTCGGAATAGCAATCTGGCTATAGCCGGAGATCTTTGAGGACTCTCAGGTGTAAGCCTGGTGGTCCAGGTAATTTTTTTTTGGGGAGAAGCTTTTCAAGTCTTTTTTGGACACTGGCTTTTGTAAGCCACAAGGGTACACTTTGTGATCCATTACTAATGATACAGTCCCAATTACTTTACTCCTCCTTTTCCTTAGTAAAAACTGAAGAGCATTTAGCACAGTTGCCGTCATCCTTTATGGTGTCAGTGTGCTCTGACACCTCACTTTTTTACTATTAATATGTATTAAGTATGTTTAAAGTATGTTTATTTTTTGGAATTTTCTTACTCTCCTCTGCTGTGTCTCTCTCGTGGGCTATCTTAGCCACCCTGATTGCATCATTACACTGTTTATTGCATTCCTTGCAGTGTTGAAATGCTAACAATGACCCCTCTGCCTAATTTTTTATTTATCATTATTTGTTTTTTAGGGTCTTTTTTTTTCTTTTTAATGTGTCTTATTACATTAATGTTTAGCCACCCAGGTCTAACCTTAGCTCTTTCATATTTGCTGTCTATTGGAACGCACTGGCTGATACCTCTATTTATTATTTTGCTAAAGAACTCCCATTTATCCTCAGTTTTCGTTGTTTCTAGGATTTGGTCCCATTTAATATCTTTTGGTTAGCGTTGGGACTGTCTGAAGCATGTGAATCACACATCCACCTACTATACATCCTACACAGCCTAAGCAGGAATTTGATTGGTCAAAGTATTCTTGTTTACGGTGAAGCTTGACTAAAAAGCTTGTTCCCCAAGGTCAACAGCCACCTATTTAGTATTGATGATATACTGTAAGAAAATAAATTCCCTAAGGGACAAAAGATCAGGGATCAGAGGATTTTTATAAACCTGAGTGGCAATGAAGAAACACAAAAGCCTTGGGCAGGCAGGTTACATCCTTGTAAATGCTTGATCTTTTCCTAAGCTGGTATTAATACTGGACACACACCTTTATCACTGAAGTCATCGACAAGCACAATCTCTGCGATCAGCTCAGGTGGAGATCGGTTGAGCACGCTGTGTACTGTACGCAGGAGGGAAGACCAGCCCTCGTTGTGGAAGGGGATGATCACACTGGTGTTTGGCAGCTTGGACGAGTACAGCTTGGTCTTGCAGCTAGAAAAATCAGAGAGGACATAAAAGGGACAGATGTCAGCTTCACATGCAGAACATGCCCTGAGCTCATGTCAAATGAGGACAGCACAGTAATGTCTGGGAAAACACCAGCTGAGAGGTGTGAAAACACAGATGGGTTTGACAATTGGCTATTTGTACAGCTCCATGTGATGATATGAACGAGGAAGTAAGGATGCAGAAGAGGTCTCATTGGAGAGATTCCATCGAGAGAAAGCAATTTATCATCCTTACAGCCTCAATCACACTCAGCACTAAATCTCCAGCGTAATTCTGATCATGTTCAGATAAATGAAGATTGCAGCAATGCTTTCTGGAGCTCTGACTAGCACACTAATGATACATGCTGCCATAAAGCATTATTATAAATCGTCCACTCTCATTAAAGGCAAATTACAACTAAAACAGAATTTTTGCTGCTGGCAGGAACAGACAACTTGATTCAACTTCTTCTTAGATCTCTTTGAGTCTCCTATTTTTAAATTTCCCTCTGGTACCTTGTGCATCTGCCCCCTCCCTATAACTCCAGGAAGAGAGAGAGCTAAAGATATATATCCTGTTCCATCACTAATTTACTATACATTATAGATAGAGAGGTGTAAAATCTACACAAAGACAGAATTCAATGATTTGCAAATCTCATACATTTATAGAAGCAAAGTCATCCGCTAAAACAATGATTTTATTGAATATATATGGCCTATGGTTATACCCTGAAATGTGGGTTGAGATTTTAGAAGGCGGAGAAGAGGCTCCAGTGCTAGGTTAAAAAGAATAGGAGAAAGGGGCATTTTTTTTAAAACTAAAATGGTACATTTTCGCAGTTTAAACATTTGATATACTTTGAATATTGTGAATAAAAATGTGATTTTTAACTTACTGTGAAACATATTTCTCTGATGTTCATTGATGGACACTCCTGAGAATCTTGACCAGTCGGTTATAACGCCCCATACAGGAGTAGGATACTAGGCAGAAAAAAAGACTCCACTACCCCTATGGGCAGTCCCAGGAGGTATACTTCCCTTCTCTGCTATAGGTAGAGTTTTATCACAAGCGGTTTCAGAAGTATTACAACTCCATAGAGGAGCAGGGGCTGTGTCCTTCAATGAACATCGGAGAAAAGGATTTTACGGTAAGTAAAAAATTAAATTTTCTCTTTCGTTCGTTGACGGACACAGCGCCTGAGAATCTTGACCAGTGGGACGTCTCAAAGTCATGTCAAAACATGAGGGGTGGGAACAGCAAAAAAATTCCCAAAACTAAACCGTAGCCAACCAGGTAAAAGGGGCTCAACAAAAACAACTGGAGACCACTGAAACATAACTCCCCCCAAAGAGGGAACAGACCCTCCAAACAGCAGCCTGCAAAACCTTGCGGCCAAAAGAAGCATCCGCAGATGCCAACACATAGGGGTGCGACAAGATAACGCAATTCCGATACCCTGCACGCAGAGGTGATCGCCACCAAAAAGGCAACCTTCTGGGACAGCGGAAGTAGGGGAATCTCCTGAATATTTTCAAAGGGAGACTTCTGGATGACTGAAACCACCAAATGGAGATTCCAAGGTAGTAGCGGAGACCGCACTGTTTGAGTCAAATTTCGAACCCCCTGAATAAAGGTACGCACCAGGGAGTGCGTGGCCAAGGATTGTTAAAAGAAGAAGGCCGCCAAGGACGACACCTGGCCCTTGATGGTACTCAAAGCCAATTTCTGCTCAACCCTCCGTTGAAGGAAGGTCAAGACCTGAGCCACCGAGAAAGAGCAAGGGTGAACATTAAGCTACTCACACCACAAAATGTATGCTTTCCACGTACGATGGTAGATCTTCCTAGTGGTAGACTTCCTAGCTTTCAGCAATGTCAGAATCACAGACCAAGGCAAACCTCTATCCTTCAGCACCTGGCTTTAAACAGCCAAGCCGTCAAAGCCAGCGACTGTACAGCAGGATGGAAGATCAGATCTCGGGACAACAGATTCTCCTTGAGAGGCAGTCTCCAAGGGGCGATGACGACTACCCGCACCAGGCCGGCGTACCAAGACCGGCGAGGCCAGTCCAGAACCACTAGAATAACCTGAATCCCTTCTGTCTTGATCCTGCTCAAGAGTTTTGGCATAAGCTTGAGAGTAAGGAAGGTGTAAATTAGACGATACTGGCCCCATGGGGCCACCAGCGTGTCTGTGGAGTCCGCCAGAGGATCCTGTGAATGTGCCACAAACCTTTGTTGAGATAAGCATCGCCAGCTAGCACCCTGCCACCATACCAGGAAGTGGACCAGACCACCCAAAACAGCCCCAGCATATGTGGAGGGGGGATACTGGAAAGGGGGGGTGCCTGTCGGGAAGGAGGGGGACCCGGGGGTCCGACTGTCCCAAGGAAGGGCCCACGTCCACCTCAAAACCCTCCAGGGGGAGAAGGGGGACGGCAACTCACCGTACCAGAAACTAGATGGGCACTGCTCCAGACAGAACCCCTCTCCATCGAAATGGGGGGGGGGCTGTTGGCCAGAAAGAGAACTGTGACTCGGGCCGAGACCCGGTCGTATGCGACCTCGTGAGACATTTAACTCGCAGGCCAGCCCCCTTCCAGTGGGGCTATGTCGCGGCCAAACTAGCGCGGAGCTGAGGTCTGCACGTGCGCTCGCTGGCCAGATTGGGGTGACCACTGGATCTAGATTATCCAGCCAGTTGCCAAGTCGGGCAGTTGATTGTAGATCTCACAGGAAAAATCCAGGAGAAAAAAATTATATCTAAAAAGAAAAAAATTTGCTAGGACCAAAGATCCCAACAGGAACAAGGTCCTTACTCCTGACTAGGCAGAAAAAAATGAGTGCCTATAGCAGAGAGAGGGAGTATACCCCCTGGGTCTGCCCATAGGCGTAGCCAGACTTTTTTTCTGCCTGGTGTCCTACACCTGTAGAGGGCAGTATAACCCAATGCTTAAGAATATCAGGAACTGTGTCCGTCAATGAACAAAAAAGAAAATGCATTTTAAGTAGAGTAGGGAATAGTAAGAATTTCAGACAATGTTATTGTTACAGTCTCCTGTCTCCATTTGGTCATATACAGTAGATATACCAAAGGCAGTGTCACATTTAGCATTCAGTGTTTACCTTGGTTTCTTTAACTACCTACATGTAGAAATCTACTTTTTTTTGTTAGAAAATTACTTAGAACCCCCAAACATTATATATATTTATATATTTTTTTTTAGCAGAGACCCTTTAAAGTAAAATGGTGTGATGCAATTTTTTATATCACACGGTATTTGCGCAGAGTTCATTTATGTTCGCAACAATACCTCACATGTGGTGCGATCACCGTTTACATATGCATGCAGGAGTGATGTATGCGCTCAAATTTGCACGTAAACACGGTGGGACGGGGATGCTTTTATTATAATTTTTTTTCTCTATTTTATAAAAAAATATACAGTGGGTACGGAAAGTATTCAGACCCCCTTAAATTTTTCACTCTTTGTTATATTGCAGCCATTTGCTAAAATCATTTAAGTTCATTCTTCTTCCTCATGAATGTACACATAGCACCCCATACTGACAGAAAAACACAGAATTGTTGACATTGCTGCAGATTTATTAAAAAAGAAAAACTGAAATATCATATGGTCCTAAGTATTCAGACCCTTTGCTGTGACACTCATATATTTAACTCAGGTGCTTTCTATTTCTTCTGATCATCCTTGAGATGGTTCTACACCTTCATTTGAGTCCAGCTGTGTTTGATTATACTGATTATACTGATTGGACTTGATTAGGAAAGCCACACACCTGTCTATATAAGACCTTCCAGATCACAATGCATGTCAGAGCAAATGAGAATCATGAGGTCAAAGGAACTGCCTGAAGAGCTCAGAGACAGAATTGTGGCAAGGCACAGATCTGGCCAAGGTTACAAAAAGATTTCTGCTGCGGTTCCTAAGAGCACAGTGCTCCATAATCCTCAAATGGAAGATGTTTGGGACGACCAGAACCCTTCCTAGAGCTGGCCGTCCGGCCAAACTGAGCTATCTGGGGAGAAGAGCCTTGGTGAGAGAGGTAAAGAAGAACCCAAAGATCACTGTGGCTGAGCTCCAGAGATGCAGTCAGGAGATGGGAGAAAGTTGTAGAAAGTCAACCATCACTGCAGCCCTCCACCAGTCGGGGCTTTATGGCAGAGTGGCCCGACGGAAGCCTCTCCTCAGTGTAAGACACATGAAAGCCCGCATGGAGTTTGCTAAAAAAACACCCGAATGACTCCAAGATGGTGAGAAATAAGATTCTCTGGTCTGATGAGACCAAAATAGAACTTTTTGGCCTTAATTGTAAGCGGTATGTGTGGAGAAAACCAGGCACTGCTCATCACCTGTCCAATACAGTCCCAACAGTGAAGCATGGTGGTGGCAGCATCATGCTGTGGGGGTGTTTTTCAGCTGCAGGGACAGGACGACTGGTTGCAATCGAGGGAAAGATGAATGCGGCCAAGTACAGGGATATCCTAGACAAAAACCTTCTCCAGAGTGCTCTGGACCACAGACTGGGCCGAAGGTTTACATTCCAACAAGACAATGACCCTAAGCACACAGCTAAAATAAAGAAGGAGTGGCTTCACAACAACTCCGTGACTGTTCTTGAATGGCTCAGCTAGAGCCCTGACTTAAACCCAATTGAGCATCTCTGGAGAGACCTAAAAATGGCTGTCCACCAACGTTTACCATCCAACCTGACAGAACTGGAGAGGATCTGCAAGGAGGAATGGCAGAGGATCCCCAAATCCAGGTGTGAAAGACTTGTTGCATCTTTCCCAAAAAGACTCCTGGCTGTATTAGATCAAAAGGGGGCTTCTACTAAATACTGAGCAAAGGGTCTGAATACTTAGGACCATGTGATATTTTTTAATAAATCTGCAACAATGTCAACAATTCTGTGTTTTTCTGTCAGTATGGGGTGCAATGTGTACATTCAGGAAGGAAGAAGAATGAACCTAAATGATTTTAGCAAATGGCTGCAATATAACAAAGAGTGAAAAATTTAAGGGGGTCTGAATACTTTCCGTACCCACTGTATGTATATATATATATATATATTTTACACATTTTTTATTTTATTTTTTTTGTAATAACTTCAACACGGAACAACATCCCTTGTAACAGCATGAGCCGAGACAGTTCCTCTTAATGGAGAGATTTGGGAGTTTATTAGACCCCAAATCCCTCCTCTGGCCCGCAATGCAGCCGATCAGACCAAGATCGATCGGATCGGCTGCTTCTCTGGCCACTGGTGGCCAGGTAAACAAAGGGGTGGAACCGGAAAAGATGAATACTCGTCCCTCCAGGTTTCCCGGGTTACAGAGAGAGAGGAACAACGTCAGGTCCTCTCTCTCTGTACCAGGCAGCCATCGCTGCCAACCGTATCGCTCCCGGCCCCTGCGATGGGTCAGGAGAGCCCTGGAGAGGTGGCGGAGGGAGGGGGGTGGTACCCCCTTCCACCACCCGCAGAAGTAATCGAGTGGCTAATTAGTCACTCAGATTACTTCTGAGAAAAAAGGGAATCGCCGGCTGAACAAAATGTTACTGGGATGATGCCTGTAGGTGCAGGCATCATCCCGGTATTACCACTGAACCCCAAGGGTATACAGGTACGTCCATTAGGGGGAAGTGGTTAAGCGTAGGGTGCACATTGCAGAATGTCACAAGAGGAAAAAGATCCATATGGTACCCTGCAATCAGGCAAACGCGCCTCCCTGATCATTTGTTGGAGCGATAATTTTGCTTTAAAGTTCCAGAACCAATCTGCAGAAGGTTGCAGTGAAATTGTGAGTATACGCATGCCTCCCTAACGCTTTGCAATTCTTTTCGACACTAAACCGCAGTCAGCAGAAGGATTACATTGAAAATGAAATTACATTTTGACTAAAGGTCAATTTGGTTCACTTGAAGTCCTTAATAATGAAAACGTTTTGCCTGCTGCGTGCACTTCTATGATTGTGACTGGCCAAGCTGCCAAGAAGAAAGATGAAAATAGGCCAGGCAGACTGAAACCACACAGGCGTCGTGCCAGAGATATGCAATGCTATTCGATTGTGCTGATCACCTACACAGCTAAATCCATGACTGTGAACCAGTCTTTAAAGATTCCAAAGGAAAAAGTAGCATTTTGTTTGAAATAATGAGATACTGATACAACTCTAGTTGTGAACAAAGACCTACTTTTTTTGCAATGAGAAAGCAGCTACTGAGCAGTCTAGTCCAACCCCGAAAAATGTTATACGAGGGGTCTTCAAAAAGTTTCCGCACTTTTATATTTTAGTTGGAAACGGTGTGGGTGGGAGTATTATTAATTGGTCGTACCAGAGAGTGTCATGTGATTAGTCTGTCTGTCAAGTCGGCTGACCTTGCAGTTTAGTATACGAGTTGTCACACTGGGGGGAAGATGGCTGCGAAACATACAAAAAAAAAAGTGTGGAAACTTTTTAAAAAATCCACGTGTATCCTAACACCCCTCCTGACAAACCTAATAGCCTATTTAAAATGGCAATTTTCTATATGCAGGCATCATAAAGTTTGTTCTAGTAAGAGCAGACACCCTACACTGACCAGGCATAACATTATGACCCCCCTCCATAAATCAATAAGGCCTGTACTCCACAAGACCTTTCAGGGTATGCTGTTGTATCTGCCACCAAGCCATCAGCAGATTCTTTAAGTCCTCTAAGATGCAAGGTGGGGCCTCTATGGATTGGACTTGTTTTTCTAGCACATCCCACAGATGCTTGATTGGATTGAGATTTAGAGAATTTTGAGGCCAAATTACAGCTCAAACTCATTGTTTTCCTGAAAACCTTTCCAGAATTTACCAGACTAGGCCACCTTCCTCCATTGCTCCATGGTCCAGCTCTGATGCTCATGTGCACATTGTACGCACTTTTGGCTAGGGACATGGGTCACGATGGGCACCCTGTCCAGTTTGTGGCTACACAGACCCATGCACAACAAACTGCAATGCGCTGACACTTGCACACAGAATCCGGTGCAGCTGTACATAGTTACCAATCAGCTTCAAACTCCAGCTTGTTCAGTAAGTCCTGGTCCACACTGGGGCAACTTGTCAGGCGACTTAGCCACCTGACAAGTCGCGCCCCATTCAGTGCAATGGAACCGTTCTAATCGGAGCAACTCAAGTTGCACTGACTTAGAAAAAGGTTCCTGCACTACTTTGGGGGCAACTTGCACTGACTTCTATTAGAGAAGTCGTTTGCAAGCCCCACTGAAGTCGTGCTGCATGGGACGGCTTCAGAGTCAGGCGACTTCGAAGCCATCCCCAGTGTGAACCCAGCCTTAAGCTTTGACAATAAAACCTAGAAACTGATTGGTTACTATGCACAGCTGCACCAGATTTTGTGTTCTCCAGTTTTAGTAACACTTCCCCTTTCTGTCAGAACTAGCATTAAAGTGATACTAAAGGTATTTTTTCTTTTACTTTAATGCATTCCTTGCATTAGGGTAAAAAACTATTTCTCTGCCCCCCCCCCTCCCTGTGTGAAGGGGAAAGAGAGGCGAGAATAGATCCAACGCTGTGCACAGCTGCATCTATTTGACCCTTTCTTCCTCTTCACACAGCACTTGAGCCATTGGCTCCTGCTGCTGTCAATTAAACGCAGTGAGGATGAAGTGGGGGGCAGGGTATTTCCTGCTGTGTGTGTCTATGGAGCGTGGCTCCATAAGCATACAGCTCGGGAGCACGCAGAGACTGTGCGACCCCATAGCAAGTGGTGTGATATGGGGACACACAAAGAAGAGGAGCCAGGATCGCCGTTGGGGGGGCCCCAGAAGAGGAGGATCCGGGTGGCTCTGTGCAATACCACTGCACAGAGCAGGTGAGTATAACATGTATATTATTTAATTAAAAAACATTTTTTGACATTAGGAACACTAACTTTTTCAGCAATTTGAGCTATAAAAACTGTATACCAATTATAACAGCCCTAAATGTGCTTATTTATATATAAACATACACTAAATTAAATTAATATATGAAACTGTGCATGAATCAATAAACATGTGCTTACTTAATAGTGAATGGATAAAATCATCATCGATACATGTGCACAAATAGTGATAAATCCAATAAAAAAAAAAACGTATCTATATTGTAACTCATCTGTATCCAATAATGTGCAAGTGAAGTCCCCTTCGATGACGGCTATATGCTGAAACGTGCTAGATGTGGATCGTGATGTTACCCCTGCGCAGATTGTCCGCTCGCGGCTTGATAGTACCACTAGCACTGGCAAGGCATTTACAACTAGCGAGTATACCTTAGTGTCAGGATGACATTCCAAGAAAATGAGTTGAATACATTCTTTTGCAAATAAAAGCCTATACTGTTTTACACTATGAGTTCTCCTCTTTTCCCCTCTATGCCTGTATGAGAGTTTCCGAATATGAGTGGATAAATGGATCTGCATCTTTGCATCAGAGAGGGATACGGCAACTACAAGTGAATGAGGAGTTTCCTAACCCTTTATGCACTGGAGAGGATGGTGTGAGCTGGGTAAATATCCGAGTACCCATTGGATTAAAGTCCTTTAGAACACTATAAACAAGAAGAATTTGTGTTTATTTATAGACCCCATCTGTTGATCCTGCTGTAGTGGGGAGTACAGTGAGTGTTCGACGTTCAGTCCCCTGGGGATCACTAGAAAGCATTTGAGATCACAGTTTGGAACATTTTTATGAACAGTAGTGGAATCACTTGGTTGGAGGACTGCACTTGCACTTTATTGCACACAGATGAGTTACAATATAGACAATCTATTTTATTGGATGGCCTATCACGATTTGTGTACTTGTATTGATGAGGATTTTGTCAGTTGAATTATTATCTATGCACATGTTTATTTATTGATTCATGAGCAGGTTAACTTATTAATTTGATTTAGTGTATGTTTACATATCAATAAGCACATTTAGCACGGTTACAATTGATATAAACTTTTTATTGATGCCTTTGGGTTATTAGTAACTGCAGCTTTTGTTATATACATTTTATTTGATATTTGTCACATTCTCATCATTTTTTTCACTTATCCATTTTTTTTTTTTTTTTTTTAAAGCCCGTAGCGTGTGAAACACACTCAAAAGACTTCACCCGGTGCATAAAAAAGTGCACACACACAAACGTGAGGAACACACTGACCAATTGGACTGAATCAGATTTTTTGGGTGTGAACACTCATGTGACCCGATTCCAGCACAGCAAGAAAAAATGGTCATGCAGCATTTTGGTGCGGATGCGGTGCCATTTGAGCTATACAAAATAAATGGCTCAAATCGCACCGCACAGACAAATGAGTGTGGTGTGATTCCTGTGTGAATCAAATGTGATGTGTCGCATAGAAACAGTGTGAACCTAGACTCGGGGACAACATATACACTTGCTGCCTAATATGTCTCACCCAATTTCAGGTGTCAAGTGGTCACATTGTTATGGCTGATTGGTGCATAGTTCCTCCTCCTAAGAGCAGGCACTATACAGTTCCTCTTACTAAGTGTAGGCTCTATATAGTTCCACCTACTAAGAGCAGGCACTACATAGTATCCCCAACAAAGAGCAAGCACCATATAGTTTCTCCTACAAGGAGCAGGAACCATAAAGTTTCTCCAGCAAAGTGCAGGCACTATATAGCTTCCCCTACTAAAAGCAGGCAACATATAGTTTCTGCAAGAGCAGGCACCATATATCTTCAACGGAGATCAGGCACATTATAGTTCCTCCTAATTTAAGCAGGGAACATATATGTTTTCTCCTACTTGTTTACTTTTTTTTTCCATTCATTGTCTGTGCTGCTTACTCCCTGCGTCTCCTTTCAGCCACTTCTTGTGTACTTGAAGTTCTTTGTGTCACCTGCACATCATGACTCTGGACCTGCTTCCTAAAAGTAACATAGGGTGACAGTGCAGAAGCACAACTGGGAAACAGCTGTAAAGCTTTTTATGAGATGGAGGTTCTATATACTTTAAAGAATTTCAGGATGCAAAGTTAATGCATCTGTGTATGCATTAATACATTGTTATAAGTTTTTTTTTTATCTAATCAAAGCAGTGCATATACATGAATTTGAAATGGTATTAGCCAATTGTAATCCCTTGTAAAACAGAGCTGAGACCGGGAGAAGAGGCACAAGAAGCAAATTTGTTGCATTTAGGTGCTCGTGTGCTAATGGAGAGGATGATCCTAGAGGATGCTGGGATGAGACAGCAGAGTGTAAAGCTGGTCATACACTAGCTGAAAAAATGTGCAAACTCATTCTCGAATAACGAAAAATCGGCCGTGAGAGCAGACAATCGTGCCATCATGTAATGACTGAATTTCGAACGATAAATCGTTCAATCGACAATAAATCCGTTTTTCGCTCAGTTTGTCACATATGCCTAGTGCAAACAGTTCAGGTGAGAAACACATTAACCTTTCAATTTATCGTTCGTTCGGCAGAATTTTACAAACCGTTCGTTTGATTTTTTGGCTCTGAAAAGTTAAAACCGATTTTCTATTTGTGCCCATTAACCGGACGACAAACGAACATACTGACCAAATTACAGATTTTCAAACTATTTTTCGGCTAGTGTATGGCCAGCATTAGAGAGATGAGGTCATTAATCTGCTGCTGCTTCTTTTAGGCCCCTTTCACATATGTCCGATCCTGTCCGTTCCGTTTTCTGCTCAGCGGGTGATCGATCCCCCGCTGCTCTGTGTGCGGAGAGGGAGGTGTCAGATCCCCGCTCTCCTCTATGGGGGAATCGGATGAGAATGGACCGCCTGTCCGTTCTCATCCGATCCGCCAGACGCATGGAAAATAGGGTTTCCATCCATCCGGATTTGATGGACAGGATCGGATCGGATGTCAGCGGACATGTCTCCGCTGACATCCACTGCCCAATAGGGATGCATGGGGCATCCGTTCAGATCCGCCTGAAAAACTGAGAGGCGGATCTGAACGGTCCGCATGTGTGAAAGGGGCCTTACTGTTGCATCACAGGCTGAGAGTGGGACAAGACCTGTAAAGGCTGCTGAACTGCTCGGTCAGACAGGACTGTGCTATGTAGCAGAATTGTGCAAATCCCAGGACTTGATGGGCAGAAATAAAAATCATATATGAGAGCAATTATAACCACTCTCATATATGTATTTAATCCATTTAATTAACCGTTTGCCTGGAGCGAAGCTTTAACTGCAGAAAAGTGATTAACTGCTGCAAGATACTGTGCATGTATGGTCCAGTCTGACAGCGAAGTCAAGAGGCTGGAACTGTGTCTCTTTTTTTCTCATAATTAACACACATATAGATTTAATTCCTAAAAGTGGTCTACATAAATGCACATTTGCTACTCAAGGATATAATTATTTGATTCATTACATAGCATTTGCACATTTGTCCCTTTCCATAGCAGTTAATGTGGCACAGTGTGCCCTGGTGTGATCTGTGCTGTGAAGGCTGCAGTACTGTGTGCTATACCCTCATAGAAATCCTCTGTTTTAGGCAATAACCCTTATAAGCCTAGCTGATGCATAAAGACATTGTCACGTACTAACAATTAAGAATGAGTTATACTCTTGTCAGACACCAAGTGAAAACTGGAAGACAGAAAGAATACACAACAGTAAAAACACAGGCGTACTGTGAAGAATAGTTATTAAAGCCTAACTGCAGGCAAAAAGCTATATGCACACAAGTCTAATGCCTCGTACACACGGTCAGATAATCGTACGACATATCGTTCGAGTAAAGTAGCATGCTACAAAATGTCGAATGCAACCATGTGTACTAACCATATGATTTCTGTCGTACGATTGTGTGAAAGCAACCAGAATGCGTAGCCACGTCTTGGAAAGTGATGTCACATATAATAACCTGGCTTATAGTTATTTCGCTATTTCCGATCATGCGCGGTGTTTGTCGAACGATTTTTAGCGGACGCATAGTGTACTAATTACACGATTGTCGTTCGCGGGGCTATCGTACGACAGAAGTTTTCCTGTTTGTCCCTTCGGATTTTGTTGGATGAACTGTTGTGATCGGCTGTCGAAAGCTGTGTACTAACGATCAGATTATCGTGCAACCAGGTCGAAAGCGAGTTTTTTCGTACGATTATCTGACCGTGTGTACGAGGCATAAGGGAGCTTAACCACTTCTGGACTGGAAGATTTTCCCCAGACATGGGAGTAAGTCACACATGTGCAAGTCACAAGCAAGTCTCAAGCAAGTCCCAAGTTACTGTGGCGAAAAGCAAGTCAAGTCGAGTCCCTGCTAGAAGTCAAGCAAGTCAAGTCATTTAATTTGGTCAAGTCACAAATAAAGTCAAAATACTGATCTATGAAAAAATATACCAAGGTATAAGGATAAAAATCACACAGGTGATCAAATACCACCAAAAGAAAGTTCTATTTGTGGGAAAAAAGGACATCAATTTTATTTGGGTACAGCGTCATACGACCGTGCAATTGTCTGCAGTGCCAAATCACAAGAAATGGCCTGGTCATTAAGGTGGAAAATCAGAGGTGGGGGACTCGAGTCACATGACTTGACTTAAGTCAGACTTAAGTCACCAGTTTGAGGACTTAAGACTTACTTGACTAAAATTAATAAAAGACTCGACTTGACTTTGGCTTGGTATTCATGACTTGAGACTTGACTTTGACTTGAGACAAATGACTCGAAATGACTTTACTTTTTTTAAGTTATTAAATATTTGCATTTTCTCAAGATGTGTTAAAGCAAAATTAATGTGCCTGTTATGTTTCTGACACCACAGTCACTTAAAACACCTCAGTGTGTTCTGATTTTTAGGACACTGGCTGTTTACCAATGGAAATACTTAACATGTTTTTAGTGACTGTTATGTTGAAACATGACCGGACAAAGTATTTTGAGCTGTTTGGGTATTCAAAGTGTTTCTTTAATATGCCAAGAAAAAAAGCACTAAGCAGTTTTGTTAATGTTGAAAATAAAATAAAACCTTTCCTGACCACTGACTTAACTGATTTAAAGGTGAAAATTGGGATAGATCAGTGTTTTGAAAGGTATAGCCTTAATATTAAGGCCAGCTACAGCGCTTGCGGAGTATAACCCTAATGGTGAAATCCAGTAATGGTTCACTAAAATTTGACAAATTAAAACTAACAAGTGGTATATGACAAGTAAAAAGATATAAAAATATCAGTAAAGGTATTAATCAATAAAAATAATAATAATATGACTAGTTAAAGTGCTTGCTAGACAAACTTGTGAGGTTTGCAAAAAAACACACATTCATTGATCTAATAAATTAATATGTGCCACAATTTGCATCAGTGACTTAATAAATATTAAATAAATAATGAATCAATATATATAATCAATAAATAAGGCAAAAAATGGATATTGATTGATCACATGTATTAAAGTCTAAATTCGGTGACTGTAGTGCTCAAAATTGATTAAAAAGTCCTTTGTGACTGTATATTTCCAATGGTTCAAAAGTGCAAGTGCTCAAACTTGGGTGTCCATGAATTCTGGGACATCGATTCCTTTCACCCTGTTTGTAAGTAGATTGAATCACTTACCAGATCCTATGGGTCCTATATGCCTTATAGCATTAGGACCACTCGCGCTTAATTGCCCCCAGGTCCTCCAAACAGCAGCCTGCAAAACCTTGCGGCCAAAGGAAGCATCCACAGATGCCAACATATCCACTTTATAGAACTTTGTGAAAGTGTGCACCGAAGACTTCATGAGTCACCAGGAGGACCCCACAAAAAGTATAAAACCCTGCTAAGTTACAACCCCCACCGCTCTGGCAGCCCACCTGGTTGCCAGCCACAGAGCACCAATCGATCCTTAATAGAGAGGGAGAGGACCCAACCAAACTCACCAACCCACAGAAACCAGGCACCGCAGCTACCAGGAGAATCTGCACTGCAGGAATGGTGATCAGGAAATGAAAAGATCCAGTAGTCAGTACCAGGGGATTAGGAGGGGCTCCCACCGCCTAAATTGCCGCCGGACAACACAAACATGGCCTCCGTGCATGAAGCACACAGGCTTCTAGAAAATGCCAGCCCCACGAGGGATCCCTAGGCCTCACAAAAACGGCACATGCAGAAAGGAGGGGGGGCCTGGCAGGAGCCCCAACCAGGTACAGCCCCCCCCCCCCCACCCTTGATCGCCCGGATCACCGGCGGTGTACCCCCCCGCCCCCACCCTAGGTGGTGGACCAGGCCACCCCAGTGTCAGTGAAGGGAAGACAGATGGGGGGGGGGGGGCGAGATGGCCCATAGGGACCACTCGATGAGGGGGGTGCCTAATGGGAAGGTGGGGAACCCATGGGTCCGACCGTCTCATGAAGGGGCCCATGTCCACCCAAAAAAACCCTCAAGGGGAAAGGGGGGGGACTGTTACTTACCATACCAGGAAGCAGGTGGGCACCGCTCCAGACAGAACCTCCTCTTCATTGAAATGGGGGGGCTGTCAGCCAGGAGGAACGCTGCGACTAGGGTCAAGACCCGGTCGTATGCGACCTCACTAGGCGTTTAACTCGCAGGCCAATCCCCGCACGGTGGGGCTATTTCGTCGCCGACCTAGCGTGGATCTGAGGTCTGCGCACGCTCGCTGACCAGACTGGGGTGACCACTGAATCTAGATTATCCAGCCCGTTGCCCAGTCTGGCAGTTGATTGTAGATCTCATAGGAAAAAAATCCAGGAGAAAAAAATTCTATCTTAAAAGAAAAAATTGCCAGGACCAGAGATCCCAGTAAGGAACTAGGTCCTTACTCCTGGACTAGGCAGAAAAAAAACTGAGTACCTATAGCAGAGAGATGGAGCGTATACCCCCTCGGACAGCCCATAGGCGTAGCCAGACTTTTTTTCTGCCTAGTGTCCTACTCCTGCAGGCGGCAGTATAACCCAATGGTTAAGAATATCAGGAGCTGTGTCCGTCAATGAACGAAAGAGAAAATACTGATTTCTACGTGTAAACAAAAAGTGTCAGAATAGGCCTGGTTCTTAGGTGGAGAGAAAATAACTTTCAGTCAGGTTATAACATTTGTTTTCAGATTCTAACAACTTTTTATGGGGACTGTGCAGTCTTGAATGCTTTCCCCTCTGAACAGGTTTCCATTTTCTTTGACTTTTTAGTTAAATACAAGTTCATTACACAGCTAATAAGTCTAAAGATAAACAATATGTTGCCAGATGGCAGCAAAAAATGCAACCATTTGGAACATCACTAGAAACAATCAAGGGGTATGGTAATGAGCGCTTCCAATTATCAGAAGGATGAAGACTTTTTCTGAATCAGATGCTGGTATCTATAGTTCTAAAAGATTTCAATAGAGAATTCCCTCCTTCAAAATTGTCACTTCCATCACTGGCTGTGGCCATTATAACTGGTGTTATGTAAAGAAGAAACAAATTATTTATTCAGTCTGGGTCGAAGAGAGTGATACCTTCATCAAGAGAAGCAAACTACTGCAAAGAATCCCTCTGTGTGAGAACAGAGGGTTATAAGAGACCGGCAGCTTATTAGACCCACCAGTTTTGAGTAGCGGTGGAGTACACGCTAAGGTTTTGAATAAGCATTACTAAGACCATAACTTGTGTTTTTTTTTTATCCCCCCACCCCCTCCCCCCCCTTTGTCCATGGAAAAAAATCCCAAACCACTGCCCACTCTCTACATGCTCCCAATATGTATTTCCCAATGGGTAGCTTTCCTATCAATTGCGGTCAGGACAAAAAGCGATGAAGAATCTTTCTAGCAGGGACCCAGGCAAAAGACACGTCCTTAGGAAGCTCTAAAACGTCTAAAAATGCTTTTATTGCGGTCTGTGCCTTCCTGTCCTGGTGACAACTGCCCCTCCTATTTCATGTCCTAGCAATAAGGAGACAGGAAGTAAAGGAAAATGTTTCAAAGGGGGTCCAGAGCTAGAATCAAAAATCTTACAGATGTCAGTAGCTGCTAGCGATAATCCCAAGAGAATCCAGCAGGCTGGTTGTACCCAAATTATCGATCAACTTGAAAAAAGAGGGAACCCCCAATTGGTGGGACTATGAATGCGACTGAACACTTTAATAAGTAAAAAAACATCAAAACGTTATTTTGTACATACATAAAAAAGAGAAAATTTGAACAAAAAAGACAAAAACACGACAATGTAATATGCTAAAATTGCATGCAATGACAGTTTAAACTCAATATAGAAGACTCCAGGGTACAAGTGGTGAGGAGAACCGGAGAGACCCTACGCGTTTTGGGTAAACCAAAATTCAAATCACATAATGTACAACTTGGGTCTTCATATAAACAGAGATGAGCTGTCGATTAAAAACCGGTAAGGTATACCAGTAAGGGAAGATGCGTAAAAATATGTGTACATTGGAAATCAGGCATCTTCCCTCACTGGTATACCTTACCGGTTTTTAATCGACAGCTCATCTCTGTTTATATGAAGACCCAAGTGGTACATTATGTGATTTTAATTTTGGTTGATCCCTGAAGAAGGGTTTTTACCTGAAACGCGTAGGGTCTCTCCGGTTCTCCTCACCACTTGTACTCTGGAGTCTTCTATATTGAGTGTGAACTGTCATTGCATGCAATTTTAGCATATTACATTTTCATGTTTTTGTCTCTTTTGTTCAAATTTTCTCTTTTTTATGTACAGTAAAACCTTGGTTTGAGAGTAACTTGGTTTAAGAGCGCTTTGCAAGACAAGCAAAATTTTCAAATAAATTTTGACTTGATATACAAGCGATGTCTTGATATACAAGTAGCCTCAAGTCACAGCTGAGTATAAAAGAGAAGAGAGGCACCTCTAAGTGTAGCAATATGGTTAAATTTAATGAAGGTACAACATTTAGCAACTCACATGGTTGATGATTGGAACAGGCACATCTAAGGATGCAGGCATCCAGGCTAAAGCTGTCCACATAGACCAACCTCCGCACCGCCATCTACGTCATCCCTTCCATGCTGCCCCTCGCTTTCAGATCACTTTACTCCAGGGTGGTCTTCCCGGTCAGGATTACAGACTGGCAGCCGGCGGTGCAGAAGATGGTCTATGTGGACAGCTTTACCCCGGATGCCTGCATACTTAGATGTGCCTGTTTTATTCATCAACCATGTGAGTTGCTAAATGTTGAACATTTATTAAATGGAACCATATTGCTACACTTAGAGGCGCCTCTTTTCTCTGATACTCTGTAGCTCCTGCTGGATTTTGCTTCTAATTCCCTTGTGGAAGCACCATTTGTGGATGGACATTTTATGGTTACACAACCTATCGCAATGCTATAATCTTTTTATATTGACTATAAACTGAAGGACTTATGAATAAATGGTTGTAGAACGAATCATCTGAGTTTCCATTATTTCTTATGGGGAAATTTGCTTTGAAATAAGAGTGCTTTGGATTACAAGCATGCTTCCGGAACGAATTATGCTCGCAATCCAAGGTTTTACTGTATGTACAAAATAAAGTTTTGATGTTTTTTACTTATTAAAGTGTTCAGTCGCATTCATAGTCCCACCCATTGGGGGTTCCCTCTTTTTTCTACTTACTGGGATGATGGCCACTGACACTTAGGTACTAGGTGATGGGGCAACACTTATACGATTGATCAACTTGGTACATTCAGCCTGCCCATTGACAGTTCGAATCTTGGCTGGTTCCTAATGGTTAGATTTTCTTTCATGCAATCACTGGTTGCAGCAAAGAAAATCGCTTGATTTTTCCCATTAACACAGTGTTGATGGGGGAATTTCTCCCACAGAGCTATTGTGTTCTCCCGGCAGGGGGGTGGGGTGAGTTGCCCCAGCCAGGAGAACATACAGTGATTATTACCAGCTGCTACAGCCACTAGCAATAATTGCATGAAAAATCTGGCAGGCTGGTTGTACCCAAGCTGATCAATCGATCAATTTGGATACAATCAGCCTTCCCATACATGGTTCGGATCTCTGACAGTCCCTGCTGAACCGGCTGAGATTTGAATATTATGGCCGGCTTAACACTATTCAAAACTGCAAAAACATTTTATATGGAATTCAACTTCAAATAATAATTTGTATAGCAAACTTTGCAAGAAGACAAAAAAAAAAAAAAAACACAAGACACCAATGCAACTCAATAACACCCCATCTTTATTTGACTAAACACATTTTCAGATTGTCGTACTTACTTAGGGTGCCGGATATCTGGAAGCGATCTGTTGAGGGAAATTTTATCACTGACATATATGTTGAATCCATTCTCTCGATAGGCCTGATCTACACGATCGCCATCTGTCATCTGAAATGGTTTTCCCTGCTCCCCATTTCCTAGAAATAATTCCAAACTATGATTAATCAACAGTTTTTAATTTAGTGCGGACATTATGGCACACAAGACAAACTACATATTAATCAGTAACATTATAGATTGTTTTTAGAAGGTTCCCACACTGTAAGCTAACCATGCCAACATTCTTTGTACTGATTCCAAACACAAAATGAAAAATGTACAGCAAACATTGAGTGGACTTAGTATTTGGTGTATTTTCTTGTTAGAGTGATTGTAACGAAAACAAAAAAACACAAACATGTTATACT
This sequence comes from Pelophylax lessonae, assembly GCF_965119305.1. Classification (NCBI taxonomy): domain Eukaryota; kingdom Metazoa; phylum Chordata; class Amphibia; order Anura; family Ranidae; genus Pelophylax; species Pelophylax lessonae. Next base: position 462,670,762 of record NC_138771.1, on the reverse strand, counting down.
TACCTGCTCTGTGCAATTGTTTTGCACAGGACAGCCCCGATCCTCTTCTTCTTGGGTCCCCCGCCAGCGCTCTGGACACTCATGCGTGCTCGCTCCCGAGCCGGCTCTCTATGTCCAAAAGACACAGAACACGGCTCAGCCCCGCTCCTGCCTCACTGGCTGTGATTGACAGCAGCGGGAGCCAATAGTGATTCAGGAGGGAGAGACCCGGGTCTCTTGATCATTGCTGGATGGAGATCGGTCTTAGGTAAGTATTGGGAGAGGGGGGGCGGGCGGCTGAGGGGGGTCTGCACACTCAAGGTTTTTTACCTTCATGCATAGAATGCATGAAGGTAGGAAAATACCTTCAGCCTTTACAACCACTTTAACGACAACCTCCTTAAGTGTATGTATAATAAGTTACATGTAGGTGTAACACTTTTAGGCATTTATCCATGGCCGGGACAAGGGGTGGGCAGGAGGGACGGCTGCCCTGGGCACTGTGGTATCATGTGAGGTGGAGGGGGGGGGGGCACCACAAGGAGGTTGGGGGGAGGGGATTTGTGTTGGGAAGAGGAATTTATTTAAGGGGCGGCAGAGGGTAAGAATTGTTCTAGGAGGGGAAATTTGTGGAGGTGTGCAAGGAGTGATGATTTGTGCTGGAAGGGGGAAGATGATTTGTGCTAAGAGGGGGAATTTTGGGGGTTTTGTGCTATTAAAGGTAAAATGTTGGGGGGGGGGGCACTTGCGTTAGGAGGGGATTTGTCTTTTTTTTTTGGGGGGGGGGGATTTGTGCTAGCAGGGATGATTGGGGGTATTTATGCTAGGAGGGGAAATTTAGGGGGATTTGTGCCAGGGCGGGGGGAGAGTATTCGTGCTCAGAGAGGAAGTTTGAGGGTAGAAGATTTGTACTAGTAGGGGAGAATTTTTTTTCGGGGGGGGGGGGGGAGATTTGTGCTGAGGGCATATTGGGAAAGAGAGGATTTGAGGGGGTTGGGGGGCAAAGATTTGTGCTGGGAGGAGGGATTTCAGTAAGAGGCGGATTTGTATTTGTATTTGGAGGATGGGGAATTTATGCTTAGGGGGTAAGCATGCAGATTAGCTTGATTTTTTTTGGAGGGGGAGGAGATTTTTGGTGACACATAATGCTCATACATATTGGGTGGGAGGGGGGGCGCAATTTGGCATGTTCACCCTGGGCTCTAGATGATCTCGTCCCAGCACTGCATTTATCGCTTCTTACAGAGATCACAGTACTCCCCATTGGCAATGCCCTTAACTGCTTTCTTTCCAGCAGTACGGAATTCTTTTTATTCAGGCATCATTTAAACACTTTATATATCAGAACAAACACTGGATGTGGTACAGTAGTTCTGAAAACTTGGTAATGTCAGTGCCATCCCTGTGGAGATGCTGTCACCATTACTATCATGGAGAACATATATGAATTCATAAGTCCTTGACCAAGGAACTATTTCATTGGGCTCATTGTTTCACCTAGAATTGTTGCAGCTTACATTTTTTCAATACTCTGCAATGCTGCATATGATATTATCCACATGTTTACACTTGTATTTTAACCTCCTTCCCAAGCCTATTCTGACACTTTGCTTCTACATGTGAAAATCTACTTTTTTTTGCTGCAAAATAACCCCCAAACATTCTATTTATATATATATATTTTTTTTTATCAGAGTCCCTATAAAATAAAATGATGAGTGTTGCAATTTTTTTATGTCACACGGTATTTGCGCAGCCACACGGTATTTGCGCAGCCACACGGTATTTGCGCAGCGGTTTTTCAAACGCAATTTTTTTTAGGAAAAAAAATACTTTCATGAACTAAAAAACAAAAAAACAGAAACAAAACACTAAAGTTAGCCCATTTTTTGTATAATGTGAAAGATGAGTTACGCTGAGTAAATTGATACCCAACATGTCACGCTTTAAAATTGCGTCTGCCCATGGTATGGCGGCAAACTATGGTGCTTAAAATTTTCCATAGGTTTAAACTCCTTTACAGGTTACCAGTTTAGAATTGTACAGGTGCTAGAATGATTGCTCTCGCTCTGACGTTCGTGACAGTACCTAACATGTACGGTGCGAGCACTGTTTATATATGCGTGTGGGAGTAACGTATGCATTCGCATTTGCGAGTAAGAACAGTTTTATTTATTTTATACAATTTTTTTTTTCTTAAGACTTTTTTTTTTGTACTAACTATATTGCTATTACAAAGGATAAACAACATCCCTTGTGACAGCATGGGCTGTGATAGGTCCTCTTTATGGAGAGATTTGGGGTCTATTAGATCCCAAATCTCTCCTCTGGCCCCTATGCAGCCGGTCACACTGAGATCAGTCCGATCGGCTGCTTCTCTGGCCGCTGGTGGCCAGTTAAACAAAGAGGTGAAACCAGAAGTGACGAACTACTCGTCGCTCCCAGTTTCCAGGGTTACAGAGAGAGGGGAACGACGTTCGTTCCTCTCTCTCTGTAGAGGGCAGCCCCCTTCCTCCACCCGCAGAAGTGATCAAGTGGCTAATAAGGCACTCCGATAACTTTGCATGAAAAGACTCGCCGGCTCCAAAGAATGATACAGGGATGATGCCTGTAGGTGCAGGCATCATCCCGTTATAACCACTGAAACCCAAGGACGTACAGGAATGTCCATTTGGGGGAAGTGGTTAAAGTGGGGGTAGTCCTAGATGGGTATTTTAGCATATATAAAGATGGTGTTTTGGGTAAAAGTTTCCCTTTGTATTATACATCTTGTATTATGTAAAATAAACTATGTGGGGAGTTGGTAGATTCTTGGCATTGTATTGTCACCTTATTATAGTACTATTTTCTCTTTTTGGATACATTGAGATTATTTTGAGTATAAACTTGTAATGCATTGGGGTTGATTTACTAAAGACAAATATACGATGAAGAGCAAGTGCAGTTGCTCCAAAGCTTAGTAAATTAGGTAAAGCTTCATTTTGCAATACCCAATTACATGCACCGAAAATAAAAAAAAACAGCATTTTTTCTTGCACATGGGTGGATGATAGAAATCAGCAGAGCTTCCCCTTGGATGTAGAGCAACTTTCAGTGCACAGGATATTTGCCTTTAGCAAACCAACCTCATAGAGCCTGCAATACAGGGTTTTGAGTGAGTGGATTTCTTGCCAATTACCAGTAGACTACGTAGTCTTGGAGTGGACTTGATAACAGTGCAGCAGAGGCAGAGTGTACATGCAAGCTCCCTGGATTTCTAGCAGGATCAACAGGTATTTTTTGGACTTATCCAATGGATATAACAAAATGCTTCAGTTAGTATAGTTAACAGGGGAATTTGGTTATTGGACTTTACTTCTACACAACAAGATATTAACCAACTCATTCATAAGCAGTCGTTTTCAACACCAACATGAGAAGTGTCAATGATTTTATAGGATGACCTTGTGAAGCAGTTTATTAATTCAGCTGCTTGATTCAAAACCACAGTGATTTTTCTGTCTTCTTTTTCATTACCGGCTGATATTCTGCACAGCAGATGTCTGCACTGTGTGTGAATTACATGTCCCTTTAGTTGAATACTATATCACTTTTTCATCAGTGATCAAATCTGCAAACGGAGTTAGGCAAATGGCTTTTGTGAGGTCTTGAGAATAAAGACACTGACAGCCCCAGAAAGACTGTCAGCATTTTAGCATTACCTATTCGATCGTGCTCCTGTCTAATTTGCTCATGGTCATGCCAGTCCTTCTTTTCGGATCCTCTGTCATTGACATAGTCATCTTTCTGTCTTATTAGCGGAACCTGGAAAGGAGAAGGAGATGGGAGGTGTTAAATGATTTTCTGCAATGCATCCCAAGGTAAAGTAAAAATGCCAATTAAACTTCAGTCGCTAAATCCTCTTAAAGCTGTATTAAACCCAACAGCAAATATTTATTATATTGCAGCTTACCAATTCTTAGATGTGATTACTGCATTCGTTTTTATTTTTAGGCTTTCTTTGCACCTGTTGATCCAGCCAGTAAGTCTGTTGTTTTTCAACAGAACAAGCTTTCCTGCAAATGTAGCAGTTAAGAGTATTGAGACAAACCATTCCCCACTGACAGGGGTGTTTGCAATGATCAACTTTTATTCATGCATGTAAAACATTTATCCCAAAAGGAAAAAAAATGTTGTAACTGCAGATTGAGCTGAAGTTTCACTTCAATTTGTTAGTGTATCTAAATCTACTAGTACATGTAATACTCCCCTCCCCCCAGACTTACAATATATATAGGTGGTGTGTTATTGGCTAGATCACCAGGGGAAAGGGAAACAAGTCTAAAAAAAGAAAATGAATGTTACCACCATATCTTATGATTCATAAACTGCAATATATTACATTTCTGGTTTTGGCTTTAATACTGCTTTCCATTTTCCTTTTTTTTTCTTTTTTTTTTTATGAAAAAGGCAACCAGGGCAATACATACAAACACAAAACTTCTCATACCATGGTCCTATAATCACATTGATTACCATAAAACATAATAAACAAATAGGAAATGATGACTTTCAAATTTAATTAAAGTGGATATAAACCCTCACATATACCCAGTAAAGTGAACAGCCTCAAATCATACACAGAGATAAAACAAACCCTCCAACATAAGTTTTACATGTATATCTGCTGTCTTCTGCTTTCTACACTCTTTAGAACATGCACATCGTGTTACAAATCCTCCTCATTCAGCAGTGGGTGTGGTGTCAGGACATACACTTTGTGACAGCTGATTGGTGGAAAGGCACACCCCCCCCCCTCCACATAGGCAGAGGCACAAAGAAACTTGCAGAGCTGCTGTCTGAATAGACCAGGTCTCTGCTTATCTATCTTTAAGCTCCTTCCACGACACAAATTTCCAGCTGCTTTTATCTCGTGTGTTGGAGAGCTTGTCAGAAGTTATCATGCTGATAACACAGAGGAACAAAGCAGCAGAAAGACATGGCATTTAGAGCTTTGGAGAGAGATAAGTAAACACTACAAATATATGTGCATAGGTCAGATTTCATGAATGGGGGTTTACAATCACTTTAAGTGGCGGTTCACACTGCAGCGGCATGACTTTGGGGGCGACCTGTGAAGTCGCGTGCACCGTTCCTGTACTACACAATGGACCGCGACCGTCCGCAACTTGTCAAGCTGACAAGTCGCCTAACAAGTCGTACTAGTGTGAACCAGCACTTAGGCTCAACTCCAGGGAAATATAATAGACACAACTTAATGTAGCTCTGTATTCATTTATAAATTATTAAAGGTATGTTTAACTACAACTAGTGAGAGCACCCAAATTTTAAGAGAAACTACATGCAATTGAGCACCACAAACCAAAACACAATTTAATTTATGTTTAACATTCACAACAAACTCCCCCATCCATACATGTCTGCATGATTTATTTTGCAGAGAAATCACTTTGAAAAACACTCCTCTAGCATTTCTGGACATGGCCATCTCGAGAAAGGGCAAATGATTCATGTACAGTATTCATACCTCTTGAAATTTTCCACAATTTGTCATGTTACAACCAAAAACGTAAATGTATTTTATTGGGATTTTATGTGATAGACCAACACAAAGTGGCACATAATTGTGAAGTGGAAAAGAAATTATAAATGTTTTTCAATTTTTTTACAAATAACTATCTGAAAAGCGGCGTGCATTCCTATTCATCCCCCTTTACTCTGATATCCCTAAGTAAGATCTAGTGGAACCAATTGCCTTCAGAAGTCACCTAATTAGTAAATTGAGTTCACCTGTGCGTAATTTAATCTCAGTATAAATACAGCTCTTCTGTGAAGCCCTCATAGGTTTGTTAGAGAACCTTCGTGAACAAACAGCATCACAAAGGCCAAGGAACACATCAGACATGTCAGGGAAAAGTTGTGGAGAAGTTTAAAGCAGGGTTAGGTTATAAAAAAATATCCCAAGCTTTGAAAATCTCCTGGAGCACGGGTTTAATCCATCATCCAAAAATGGAAAGAGTACGGCACAACTCCAACCCTTCAAAGACATGGCCGTCCACCTAAACTGACAGGCCGGGCAAGGAGAGCATTAATCAGATAAGCAGCCAAAAAGCCCATGGTAACTCTGGAGGAGCTGCAGAAATCCACAGCTCAGGTGGGAGAATCTGGCCACAGGACAACTATTAGTCATGCACAACACAAATATGGCCTTTATGGAAGAGTGGGAAGAAGAAAGCCATTATTGAAAGAAGGCCAAAGGAAGTCCTGTTTGCAGTTTACAAGAAGCCATGTGGGGGTCACAGCAAACATGTGGAAGAAGGTGCTGCAGTCAGATGAGACCAAAATTAAACTTTGTGGTCTAAAATTAAAACGCTGTGTGGCAGAAAACAAACACTGCACATCACCCTGAACACACAATCACCCACCGTGAAACATGGTGGTGGCAGCATCATGTTGTGGGGATGCCTTTCTTCAGCAGGGACAGGGAAGCTGGTCAGAGTTAATGGTAAGATGGATAAAGCCAAATACAGGGCAATCTTATAAGAAAACCTGTTGGAGTCTGCAAAAGACTTGACTGGGGCAGAGGAACGGCCACCCGTGCCGGTCCTTCAGAGCCCTATGCCATGAACGGCGGCTCCTTCGCGCATTCGCAGGAGTGATGTAATCGCTTCTCCGGCCAATCAGATGGCCGGAGGACGCGAATCAGGAAGCAGGACGGCCGAACATGTCGGCCATCCTGTCGCTTAGCGGGTGGCACTGCGGGGGCTTCGTTTTAAGGCAAGTACTTCATAATGAGCTAGTATGCGATGCATACTAGCTCATTATGCCTTTGTCTTTACAGGGGTTTTTTTTTCTCATTTTTTTTTGCTGAGTTTACTTCCTCTTTAATGTTAATTGAGAGAGTGAAGCTACACTTTAATATATTAGCCTCTTGCAATCACCCATACAGAAGCACATAGACTGAGTGGGATAGGCAGGACAGGGTGTGCTACATGCAAATATACTGACAAGGAACTTGATGATACAGTAGGTGGTGAGAGTAAAGTAAGCAGAGGGATTGCCTCAACAGTCTCCTGCTACTCTTTCACTGTCCATTTAGCAGGCTAGGTTGAAGAGAGGCCACTACAGTACTTTATTCTATCTGCTGTCTAACTATAATAGAAAAACGTTGTGTCATCTGCCTGGCTGGAGAGAAACACGAACCCTTTAGCAGGTACAACAGCTCTCCTTTGTGTATTCCATGTATGTGTTTAGCAGTTTGACTGGAACGCAGGTTTAAAGTTGAACTCTGGGGAATGAGACACAACTGTCAGTGCACCTCCCCCCCCCCCCCAACGCAAGGGGTAAATGATTGTTAATCTAGGGGAGCGTCCCTCTGCAGTGCCCTCTCTAAGAAGCTTCAGTCCAAGGTTGCATTGCAAGCTCACATCCTCACATTGTAATGTGCATGATGAAGCAGGGGGTCCACCCACACAGCCTGGGGCTTGAGGACGGTGCTGCCCTACCCAGGAGTAAAGTAATTAATGCAGATCTTCCCGTCACCCCTATCCTAAACAGATAGCTAAAGAGATGTCTCTTTATCAAAAAGTAACTTTGAGGTTATATTACACAGCTTTGTCTAGTCTATGTTGAGAGGATATATAATGTACATAAACACGGGGCTTTCTTCAGCGGGAACGCGGGGGAACGCAGTTCCGGCACCTCCAGGACTGAATGTATGTAATGGCAAGGGGTGCTGGAGGTGTGCTGCAGGGTCTGTTGATGCTGGTTGCTGGGGATCTATTGTCACTGGAGGGAATCTATTATTGCAGGGGGGTCTGTTGCTGGGGAGATTTGTTGTTGCTGGCAGTGGATCTATTGTTGCTAAGGGTGGGTCTTATGTTGCTGGGGGGTCAGTCATTGTCTACTGTTGAGGAAGAGGTCTATTGTTGCTTCCGGGGTCTATTGTTGCTGAGGAAGGGGGTGGTGTTTTCTTGTAGGTGGTCCATTGTTGCTGGGGGGGGGATCTATTCTTCCAGAGGGTCTGCTAATGCTGGCTGCGAGGAGATCTGCTGTTGCTGCTAGGGAGGGGGGTGTTTTATTGTGAGTGGTCAATTGTTGCTGGCTGCAGGGGATCTTTTCTACTGCTTTTCTTGTTATCATTAACAAGCTCAATACAAATTAGTTAGTACCACAAATGTTACTGTATTATCTAAAAGGGGTGGTCTTCGGAGGTGGGTAATGGGTGGAACCAAGAAACGGTGCTCGGGGGTGGGTAGGGGCGGAGACAAGGGGTGACTTGAAAAGGGCGAGTTCCGGCACCTATTCTCTGAGAAAAAAAAGCCCTGCATAAACACACATATGCAGCAGCAGCCAATAATTTGATTTCGTTTGTTCCCTTCGAGCCTTTTTCTAGAGCAGGTTAGACAATGACAGTAAGAACTGTCCTCTCCTCCACAGTCAATACATGAGATCTAGTACGTGTGTACGAAAATGAAAATTATTCAGAGGAAAGCTCAAGGCTTAGAGCAGCAAGACTTCTCGCCAGAGAGCTCCAGAGCTGTTTACATCAATTAATTAAATAGTGGTAGAGAGCAGCCTTTCGAATCTACACTGCAGAACTAATTACGTTAATAAGTAAAATGTTAATAAAGTTGTATGAGAAAATGCATGAAAACCTTCAACATCATTAAAGAAACTACTATATTTTAAATAACTTGACAACAACTACAATTCCTTGTCTGTGGCCTGCAGTAATTAAAATTAAAAGTTTGTTTACTAAAGCAAAGAAACAGAAAATATTATAAAAACCATATAAAGAGGGCAGTCAGCGTAAGACCTAGGAGTCTCAATGGACAAGGCCTCAGGAGAACAGTGGTCAGAGATCTAATTAGTGCTGGATTCACAATCCTAAATTCAACGGTCCCCGCTGGCATATTTATTTGCATACAGGCTAGATTGGCACTTTTATTACTGACCTGAGGGAGAGGGCAGAGACAGAAGACAACAGGGATATCTGGGGTCCCCAAAGACCCGCAAGTTAATGGCCTTGATAGACATAATCTACAGCACATATTTGCTGAGGATGAAGCTCCCAGCCAATGCAACTGAAATGTTTCATTTAGGCCCCTTTCACACTTATGCGATCTAAAAGTTGCGTGATTTTGCCGCAATTTTGACTGGACTTGAAGCAATGCCTATGTCTTTGGACCACAAAGCGCATTAAAATCGTCCCAAAGTAGTGCAGGTCCTTGCGACTTGAAGTCATACAGATATGAACGGTACTTATTGCAAATCATGAAGTACGACTTGTCATGCAACTTTGCAGTCCCAAATCGCAGGAAAAGTCACACAAGTGTGAAAGGGGCCTTAGATGGCATTGGTTTTTACAGCCCTACCCAAGCCAACACATTTTTATTTTTCGTTTTGAACTAAGGGACTTTTGTCAGATTTCTATGGGTCAATGACAGCAATTGATGGGAAATCTCTCCGGCAAGGTCACATACTACAACACATACTTCTGTCAGGTTCCGTGGGACCCTTTTGTGGATGACAGTGTGAGACAAGATGTTGAATTTTTGTTATTGTGCTGTGACTCATCAGTACCCCCCCCCCCCCGACATTTTGATGCTACCCCTCTTGGGACATTCATATGCTGACAGTCTTCATATTGCTCCAGACAAACTGGAGATCTTCAGCTGTCATTTGGATGTGCTAGGCTTCTGCTGTGTCAGGGGCAGAAGAGATTGATCCTCGAGTAGCAAATTGTCCAGGTACTGCCCAACTTGAACCCAATAGAGAGCGAAGCAGAGCCAACACTGAAGCAAGAAAAACTCAAGGGGTTGTAGACAACTCAAAAATAAAAGGCAACAAATGGTAGTCCAGGTCACCTACTGCAAAACGCAGATATCGTCGTTGTTGCAGAAAAATGGAGATGTACAGGTGGTCTATGGAGGGCCAAAAATCCCTTAGAAGAAGTGAGGAAATAACTGACTCACATGCTCTATTCTGTATCCATAGGTAAAAGCTGAGAACCTTTAAGTCCAGAATTGTTTGGGCTTTGGGACCATCAAGATGTTCAAACAAAACCCTTGGTATTGCTCTGCTGCCAGAACTGGGACAACAACTCCCAGAGAAGTTAGATCCACCTATCGAGGTGGGGAATGGAATATGTTTGGGAGCATGGGGAAGGTTAAATTCCAGCTTGTGGTCCTGGGAAGCACCACTATGCACCCACAGATCCAAGATGTGTTGGGACCAGTAATGGGGGGAATAATGACAGACTCCCCCCACCCTGCGGTGTGCCATGTCACTGGGAAGGGGGCTTGGCAACTGACTTGACTGATTTGGGAGGTCATCTCTTACAAAAAAAAAAATGTTCCAGAGTTGGACTTGGTGCTGGAAGCATCTGGAGCGGAAGGCCTACTGGTAGAGACGCAAGCCATATTATTCTAGAGGGGGAGAGTACTTTTACCCCCTGTGATCTCCTTCATGTACTTATCCAAGGAGGGACCAAACAAGCGTTCTCCCTCAAAAGATAGGTTCTCTTAAGGTGCTTCCTACATGGAACTTCAGCTGACCAACATTGGAAGTATGGCAGAGAGAATTAGCCCAGGCATTGTAAGGCTTTAGGTAACCATTCAAACTGACTGTAGGCAGAAGCACCCATAAGGATTGAACGGGGGGCACAAGCCATACCTTGTTTTTCCAAACCCCAATGAACTGACAGGGAGCCATGGAAACAATGGCACGCTGCTTAGCGAGATCGGCCTGGGGAAAATGGCTTTAAAGAGGAACGCGAACATTTTATCTAATGGATCTTTGAGCATTGGATTATCCTGCACGGGAGCCGAGAGGGTCTTACTAAAGGTAGGAAATTGCAGAATCTACCACAGAAAGTGGCCATTTACGCAAAAAGATTTCCTCAATAGGATACTGTTTAACAAGCTGCTTGGGGTGGAGAGAACACCACCTCAGATGAAGCCAGTCTCCATATGGCAGAGGCTCAATCCCTATCGCCAGTCAGTGTAGTACCTTTTATTATTTATTGTTTTCCTTTTTATGTATAGGGCATCTGTCTTCCCCACATGCTTGCTACCCTTCACTAACTGTCCCTTTACAGTTTATCAGACATTAATAGAAACCGTCACACAATTTGGCACATCTTGCCCCTACTTGTCTTTTGGTATGACTTGGTGCATTACTTCTTTGGCACAGAGAAAATCCACCAATATTTACACCACAAAACTGGCGCATTTCCCTTTGCCGAATCCTTTAGTGTAGTCAATTTCTAAACTCTGCAGCAGCCCTCCGATCGAAGGCAGGCAGGCAGGAATCTTGCAAAAACATTCTAGAAAGTCTACATAGAGATGAGGCTCTGAGTGGGCAGAACTAGGGATGATAAATGCCCTCACCTGTTCAGTGCAGCTGCACATAACAAGCTCCTCATTCTAAGTACAATTTGAAATGCATGACGCCTTCTGTCTCTGCTCCCAGTGGTAACCATGGAGTCTGCTGTGGTATTGTGTCTTACACACTGCTACAGTGTTCGGCTCTGACTGCAGAAGGCCCCCCAGACCATGACAGAAATCCTGGTCTCACGATCATCGCAATTTAGAAATCTATATTTAGCATAGATAGCCTTTCCTATAATCCCCAATTAAAATTACTAACAAAGGGCAATGGTATTAAATCCAGTTTACAATAGTCTAACATGATCACAATCTGCATCTGAAGCATACATCTATTAAAGTGTAAGTGCTTTACACGATACCGTGCATACCACGAACAGCCGCATCCAATAATTCATCTCAATGGGCAGCAGGTCCCCAGAAAGTAGTTTCTGCACATTGTCAAGCACACCGTAAGGCCATGTGCATGAAACCAACCGTAAAGCGTAACTCCACTTTTGTTGAAAAAAAAAAAAAAAAGCATTCCCCTCTGGGTGATCTATGTACATTACAAGGATTTTAACAAACTTTGTTGCAGATTCCTACCTTTTGTTATTCTGAAGAAATCCCTGTGTGTTTGTGTCCCATGTGGAAAGCGTATTTAATGGGAGTGGTTTCTTAATTAGCAATCAGCTGTTCACTTGCAGGGCTTTAATAAGGAAAGCTGCTTGGCCTGCATCCCTTTAGCCATGATTTCCTATTTAAAGTCACCAAAAATTAAATTTTTGTTGCAGGGGATCCCTGAAATCTGACTTGTATCTTAATGAAGAATTGGTAAGTCAATCACACAAGCAGCAAATTATGTTTCGGGGAGGGGGCGTTCTGTACACATTCTGTGTACAGAATACCTCCAGGCAGCCATATTACATTAATATTAAAAAAGAATAGCGCACACATGCAAAAGATATGACTATCAAATATGAAGACAATCCATAAATAAAAATGGGGATTTGGTCCCACCTTATGGCCATATCGTGCTCAAGCCCACCACTACGTCAAAGTACCCCATTATAAGTGGGTCCTACACTATCCATAAAAAAGGATGAATCCAGCCTCTCTAACCCTTGGAGACAACACTCCTTGCTGGGAGAGATGTGCTAATGCACTACAAGGGACTCCTCCTATATCTAATTGATAGTGGACACTGATAGACAGGTGTGTGAGGTGCTCAACCTCAGAAGTCTGGTCAGACCGAATACATAATAAACAAGCAAAAAGTTGGGGGAGCAAACCCTGAACCCTGAGTTCAGGGTTTGCTCCTCCAACTTTTTTCTTGTTTATTAGCCATATTGCATTGCATTTTCAGAAAATTAAAGAGATGCAGATGTAAATGGAAAGGTCATCTTTATTTAATTTTTTTATTATTTCAATTACATTATGACTTGTGTCGCAATTGCATACGCTACTTTATTTCTCTCCACAAAAGTGGAGTTACCCTTTAAAAGTGGTCCTTCTCCCAATAAAATTAACTTCCTCACATCTTGCTTCCTCCTCCTTCCCTCTTAGACAAGTGAAGATAGTCCATTAATATTTGTAAAAGTAAAACCCTTTTTTTTTTCTTAGTAGTGCAGCCCATCACTATACGAGTCCTCTCCTAGGCAAGGATTATGTAGTGATAACCCCCTCCCTAATTGGGATTGCCCAGTGAGGGACAAGGTACTGTACGATTTCCATACTTTGTACCGTGGGATATGGCAAAGTGCAGCTCACCTGCACAAAAACCGCCAACACTGCGGGAGAAGCACACCAGATCAGTGTGATTAACAAAGTTTTTCTTTTGAATAGCGTAGAAAAGGATGAACACCCCTGTGAGTTTTCTTTTTTTTCTGCACTGAGTCGGGATGATTTCTCTTCACTTTCTTTTCTGGAGATGCAACAGAAAGTGAGATTTCCCATAATTTTTTGTTTTGCTGAAAGTGCAGCAATTTGTTTTGTGAATGGCCAACAGTGATATTACAGCAGCACCATCATACATGCAGCACTGAAGATGGGGGGGGGGGGGGGGGAGGGTTGTAAGTACAGAAAATGGGATTTTTGACTTAGCGGAAAATCTATTTCTCTGATGTTCATTGATGTAAACAGCTCCTGATCTTCTTAACCATTGGGTTATACTGCCCCCTACAGGAGTAGGACACTAGGCAGAAAAAAGTCTGGCTATGCCTATGGGCAGTCTCTGCGCTAGAGGTACTTTTTTTACAAGCAGTGTCAGAAGAATTACAACTCCACCGAAGTGTGGGTGCTGTGTCTGTCAATGAACATCAGAGAAATGTAATGTACGGTAATTCCTGATCTTCTTAACCACTGGGATGTCCCAAAGCATGGTAAACATGAGGGGTGGGAACAGCGAAAAAGAAACTCCCAAGGCTAACTATAGCCAACCAGGTAAACAGGAGCTCAACCAAAACAACTGGAGCTCACCTGAAAAAAAACAATACACCCTCAAAGAGGACTAGGCCCTCTAAGTAGCAGCCTGCAAAAACTTTGCGGCCAAAGGAAGCATCCGCAGATGCCAACACATCCACTTTATAGAACTTGGTGAAAGTGTGCACCGACCACCAGGTGGCCACCTTGCAAACCTGCGTCACTGACACCTGTTGGCAGAAAGCCCAGGAGTCACTGAACGCCCGAATAGAATGTGCCTCGACAGGGAAAGGAGGAACCTGACCCTTGATGGAATAGACCTGAACCACCGTCTGTCTGATCCATCTGGAAATGGTCACAGAGGAAGCCGACAACCCATCTGTGAGCCGACAGCCCATAGTGAGTCTGACTTCCTAAAAGACTTCGTAGCTGCCAGGTACACCCGAATTGCCCGGACCACATCCATGACATGCAAAGCAATATCTTTCGGATGTTTTGGCCTGGGACACAGGGAAGGCAACACAATGTCTTCATTCAAATGAAAATCAAGAGACAACATGAGGAAGGAATGAAGGACAGAGGCAAAGAACGACCTTATCTCTGTGAACCAAGTAGGATGAACGACAGGCTAACCCCGCCAATTCTGACACCCTGCACGCAGAGGTGATAACCACCAAAAAGGCCACCTTCTGGGACAGCCTAAGCAGGGGAATCTCCCAAAGATTCTCAAAAGGAGGCTTCTGGAAGACTGAGAGCAACAAATTGAGGTAGTAAGGCAGCAACAGAGACCACACTGGAGGCGTCAAGTGACTAACTCCATGAAGCAAAGTACATACCAGGGAGCATGTAGCCAAGGCCCTTTCAAAGAAGAACAGACACCTGACCCTTGATAGTACTCAAGGCCAGTCTCTGTTCAATCCCCTGTTGAAGGAAGGCCAAGATCCGAGCCACCGAACAAAAGCGAGGATGAACCCCAGCCGCCACGCAATGTGCGTCTTCCACGTACGATGGTAGATCTTCCTAGAAGTAGATTTCCTAGCTTTTAACAGTGTTGGAATCATAGACTCAGACAAAACCTCTATCCATCAGCACCTGGCATTCAACAGCCAACCGTCAAAACCAACGACTGTAAAGAGGATGGAAGATTGGTCCTTGGGACAGCAGATCCTCCCTGAGAGGAAGCTTTCAAGGAACGTCGGCGACCAGCCAAACCAGATCGGCGTACCAAGCCCGGCAATGCCAGTCCGGGGCCACCAAGATGACAGGAATCCCTTCTGCCTCGATCCTGCTTAGAAGTCTTGGCAGAAGCTTGGGAGGAGGGAAGGCGTAAATCAGACGATACCGACGACACAGGGCCACCAGCGCATCTGTGGTGTCCGCCAGAGGATCCCATAACCAAGCCACAAAGCCTTTTGCACCTTTCTGTTGAGCCGAGACGCCAACAGATCCACCTCGGGGATTCCCCCACCGGAGAGACAACTGATGAAACACCCCCGGATGAAGGGACCATCCGCCTGCCAGTTTTCCACCCCTGGAATGTATACAGCGGAGAGGGCTGGAATGAACCAACCATTCTCCCCACCTTAGAATGCCACCAGGACAACTCTTGTGCTCCCCTGGTGATTGACATAAGCCACGACCAAGGCATTGTTCGATTGAATGCGCACTGGACATCCCTTAAGACGATCCGTCCAATGTTCCAGGCACAGTCTGTTCGCTTAGAGTTCCAAGACATTGATCTGCAGTCTGGATTCTTCCAGTGTCCAGATCCCCCGAGCAGAATTTTTGCCGAGGACATCTCCCCAGCCGGACAGGCTGGCATCCTTGGTGACCACTGTCCAATACAAGGGAAGGAAGGATTTGACAAGCCGAAACGCCGGAGAATGAAGCCACAATTATCAGGGACTCTTTCCTTCCCCAGCACAGCGGGATCAGATTGTCCAGAGACTGTGGATTCTTATCCCATTTGATCAGAAGCTCCCTGAAGGTAAGCGTCCTTGATGTCAATGGAGGCAAGGAAATCCCCCTGATGCAGGGAAGCCACCACCATGCGAATGGACTCCATCCTTAACTTCTGCACCTGCACAAAGCAGTTCAGCGCCTTGAGGTCCAGAATTGGGGACTGTAAACAGGATTGAGTAAAAAACCCCTGAAAATGTTCCAAAGTCGGAAATGGGATTATCACCCTTTGAAGTAAAAGGTCTTGTACCGGCCCAAAAAGAGCCCAGAGGGGACCAGGGACAGTCGCACATTGAAAGGAAGAACCTTACAGGAGGGTAAGAACAAAGTGATCTTGTAGCCGGACCGTATGACCTCGTGGACCCACTTGTCTTGTACCAGGAAAGTCCACGGGTCTGGGAAACAGCAAAGATGTCCCCCGAGCCCATATACAAGTGAGGGCGCACCTTCATGCTGAAGGGGCCTTGTCCATGGTTCAGGGAAGCCGGCTCTTGACTTGCCAGACCAAGTTTGCTTGGATCCTCCAGAGGAGGCCCCGAAGGACTTGGATCCTTTGTCAGTCGACCCTGAGGGATGAAAAAACTTCTTATGAGTCGAGGAGGGCCCATGTCTACGACGGGGGTCCTTGCCCTTAGTAGCCAGTGAATGAAAGGTACTCTTCTCCCCTGCGAGACCTTTAATGATATCATCCAGGGTAGCACCAAACAGGCGATCTCCTTGAAAGGGAAGATCAGTCAGGCCTTTTTTGAAGTCTGGTCCGCAGACCAGCATTTGAGCCAAAAGACACACCGAAGGACCACTGCCGAAACAGAGAGCCGAGCCACTAAGGGAGCCGCATTCAAAGAGGCATCACAGATAAACCACAGCCCCTGGACCAGCTGGTCCACCAGCTGAGCAAAGGCAGGGGGGAGCTACGCTCTTCCCAGATCACGGCGCAAAAGCTTAGCCCATTTGGTAAGAGTCTGTGACACCAGGGCAATGGTAAATATCAGCTTCAGTGCCGAACCAGCCAGGGTGTACATATTGTGGGCCACAGCCTCCGCCTTCCTGTCAGCCGGGTCCTTATAGAGCCGGGGACTCTTCAACCGGAAACATGGCTGCCTTGTTTAATCTAGAAAACGGAGGGTCCACCACCGGTGAAACAGTCCACTTCTTAAGAAGGGACTCCTCATAGGGGTATTGCCTAGCAACTCGCTTAGGGACCACAAGGGGATGCTTTGGTCATCCCCACTCTTTAGTGGCAATTCTGTCAAAATGGGAGGGGAAAGGGAACACCTTTGCCGCTCTGGATGGCTTGGGAGTGCCAAAGGGTACCTGCACCTCCGTCGCAGTCGTGTCCTCCAACTTTAAGTCTCAAGCGCAGATACAATCAGTGCGTTCACCAGCGCCTTTTCGTGCACGATTGCAGAAGTGGATGAATCCTCCTCACTATCTGTGGATTCAGGGCGCGTGGTCTCAGACCCAGCAGGGTGACCCACATCGGCCGAATCAGATTCTGGATCTGATGAGACAGATGAGGCAGGGGAAGATAGAGGGGCCCAAGTCCACCCCAAAACCCTCCAGGGGAAGAGGGGGGACAGCTACTCACCATACCAGGAACCAGGCAGGCACCACTGCAGACAGAACCCCTCGCCAAAAATGGAGGGGGGCTGTCTGCCAGGAGGAACGCTGTGACTCAGGCTGAGGCTCGGTCGTATGCGACCTTGTGAGGCATTTAACTCGCAGGACAGCCCCCTTCTAGTGGGGCTATGTTGCGGCCCACCTAGCACGCAGCTGAGGTCTGGGGGGGCGCGCTCGCTAGCCAGACTGGGGTGACCACTGGATCTAAATTATCCAGCCTGTCGCCCAATGCGGCAGTTGAATGTAGCTCTCACAGGACAAAACCAAGAGAAAAAAATCTATCTAAAAAGAAAAAATTTGCCATGACCAAAGATCCCAGCAAGGAACTAGGTCCTTACTCCTGACTAGGCAGAAAAAAAAAAGTACCTATAGCAGAGAGAGGGAGTATACCCCCTGGGACTGCCCATTGGCGCAGCCAGACTTTTTTTCTGCCTAGTGTCCTACTCCTGTAGGGGGCAGTATAACCCAATGGTTAAGAAGATCAGAGGCTTTGTCCATCAATGAATGAAAGAGAAAAAGAGCTATTTTATACAGCAACACTTTTTACCAGGAGTGTCCAACCTGGAACCCATGGGCGACTATGTGGCAAATGAGGTTTAATGTTGATGAATGTAAAGTTTTGCACTTGGGGGCTAAGAATATGCATGCATCATACATACTAGGGGGGAGTACAACTGGGGGAATCAATGGTGGAGAAGGATCTGGGTGTTCTGGTAAATCATAAGCTTAATAATAGCATGCAATGCCAAGCTGCAGTTTCAAAAGCAAGCAAAGCACTTTCTTGCATTGAGAGGTATGGACTTCAGAGAGAGAGATACCATTTTGCCCCAGTACAAATCATTAGTAAGATCTCATCCGGAATATGCAGTTCAGTTTTAGGCACCAGTTCTCAAAAAGGATATCGGGGGAACTGGAGAAAGTGCAGAGGAGGGCAACCAAAGGCATGGAGGAGCTCAGCTACGATTAGAGGAACTGAATTTATTCTCTCTTGAGAAGAGGAGATTAAGGGGGGTATGATTAACATTTTCAAATACATAAGGGGTCCATATAGTGAACTTGGTGTTGAGTTATTCACTTTAAGGTCATCACAGAGGACAAAGGGGCACTCTTTAGGTTTAGAGGAAGAGAGATTTCTAGAGGAAAAGAGATTTCATTTCCAAATACGGAAAGGTTTCTTCACAGTAAGAGCTGTGAAAATGTGGAATAGACTCCCTCCAGAGCTGGTTCTGGTCAGCCCAGTAGATTGCTTTAAAAAAGGCCTTCTTTCCTAAATGTACATAATATAGTTGGGTACTAACATATATAGGTAAAGTTGATTCAGGGAATATCCGATTGCCTCTCTGATTGCCTTTCAGGGGATTAGGAAGGATTGCTTCATCCCTTGCTGGATCAAATTGGGTCATGCTTTGCTGGGGTTTTTCGCCTTCCTCTGGATCAACTGTAAGTATAGTTTTGTGTATATTGGATTGTATGTTTTTATTTTTGTTTTTTTATTAGTTGAACTAGATGGACTGGTGTCTTTTTTTGAATCTAACTATGAAACTATGTAACATGCAGTCCAACACAAAATTGCAAACTTAAAAATGTTAATTTTTGGGTAACTTTTTTTCAAAATTTTTTTTTAACAAATAATGAATTTTTTAATCATAAAAAGGTACATTATTTATATCCGTGTTCCCTTGTGAGCTGCCTATTTTTTTCTGCTCATCAGTTATCCTTAGTGTATTTTATGTGTGGCCCAAGACAACTCATCTTTTGCCAATGTGGCCCATGAAATTCAAAAAAGTTGGACAACTCTGCTTTATAGCATTTTAAACATATACCAGAGTCACTTACTACACTGCAGATATAGCCGCTTACTCATCCCTCATAAACTAAGAAAAAATGGATTTTTGTAAAATCTTACCGTAAAATCCTTTTCTCTTAGCTCATTGACAGACGTAGTCCTCGGTGATACACCACCTTCGGGTTATGTTGCCTCCACAGGAGCAGGACTAGACAGGAAATTAAAAAGCTCTGGCCACACCCTAGGGGCAGTCCCAGAGGGTATATCCTCTCTCTCTCTGCCTCAGCAAATCAGTTATGTGAAAAAGCAGTCTTTAGAGATTTTAACCCAACCCAACTCAAAAAACAGAGGGGCAGGGACTACGTCTGTCAATGAGCTAAGAGAAAAGGATTTTACGGTAAGATTTTACAAAAATCCATTTTTCTCTAGCGCTCATTGACAGACGTAGTCCTCGGTGATACACCACCTTCGGGACGTCCCAGAGCAGTATCACAAATGAGGGGTGGGAAAATGAAATCAAATCCCAATCTAGAAGGCCCAACCGGTGCCAACTAGAAGTTTACAATGCTCATCCTTAATGATGAGACTCAACAAAAAAGAGAAAAAAATTTTTTTTTTTTTTTTTTCAAACAGAAAAAAACCCTCGAGGTAGACCACCGGTCTCCTCAAATTGCGGCCTGCAAAACCTTGCGGCCAAATGAGGCATCCGCCGATGCCGTCACATCAATTTTATAGAATTTTGTAAAGGTATGTACCGACGACCAAGTGGCCGCCTTACATACCTGGACCACTGACGCCTGATGGCGAAAGGCCCAGGAAGTACTGAGCGCTCGAGTGGAGTGCGCCCTAACAGGGAACGGAGGACTCTGACCCTTAATAGAATAAGCCTGTACCACCGTTTGTCTAATCCATTTGGCAATGGTCGCGGCAGATGCAGGCAAACCCTTTCTGGGGCCATCCGTGATCACAAAAAGTGAATCCGTCTTACGGAATGATTCCGTAGCTTTCAGGTATACCCTGATTGCCCGAACCACATCTAAGGAATGCAACGCATGTTCCCGATGATGCTTGGGCTGAGGACACAAGGAAGGTAGTACAATATCTTCATTCAGATGAAAATCTGAAACCACCTTAGGAAGAAAAGATGGCTTAGGATGAAGTACTACCTTATCCCTATGAATCACTAGGTATGGGGACTGGCATGATAATGCAGCCAGTTCTGACACCCTGCGAGCAGAAGTAATAGCCACCAAGAAGGCCACCTTCTGGGATAAAGTAAGCAAGGGAATCTCCCTGATGTTTTCAAAGGGAGGTTTCTGTAGAACCGACAAAACCAAATTAAGATCCCAGGGCGGTAAGGGCGCGCGGACTGGAGGAGCCAGGTGCCGCACCCCCTGGATGAAATTCCGCACCAAGGACTTGGTAGCTAAAGGTTTCTGAAAGAAGATTGCTAATGCTGAAACTTGACCCTTGAAGGTGCTCAAGGCTAGCTTCTGCTCAACCCCTTGTTGCAAAAAGGCCAATATTCGAGTCACCGAATAGGTACGTGGAGGAAATCCTAAAGATTCGCACCACGCAATATAAGTCTTCCATGTGTGATAATAGACCTTGCTGGAAGTCGCTTTCCTTGCTTTAATAAGGGTAGGAATGACTGAAGTAGACAAACCTCTGTCCTTCAGTACTTGGGTCTCAATGGCCAGGCCATTAAACCCAGCGACTGTAAAGCATGGTGGTAAATTGGTCCTTGAGACCACAGACACTCCCTGAGACGAAGTTCCCACGGAACGTCTGCGACTAGCATGTCCAAGTCGGCCAGGCCGGCTTGAGGAGGCCAGCCTAGAATTTCTAGGACCACTGGCGCTGATAGAATCTGAACCAGGCGTCCCTAGAGGTATCTGGCCCCGACCATCCGAGAAAGTCTGGTCGTTTTCTGTTCCCACACATTTATCAGATACCTGATTGTTATCAGGAAGGGTGATCTTTTCTGGTTGAACCTCAGGGACCGAAGTCACCCGACTAGAGGCTACTTGGCCTATCTGGTCAACCAGATCCGATTCCTGTGAGGTATAGGGACTAATCTTAGGAAAAGGTAAAGGAAAAGATCTATTCAGGGAACGGTAACTACCGCTTCCTGTAGTACTTAAATGTTGGAAGGGAAGAATCGCACCGGTAGTAGTGGTTGAAGCTCGATCTAATGTCCTGAATACCGGTGAAAACGTCCCCCCACCCTGAAACCGGGTGGGGGCGCACCTTCAGGCTGTGTACTCCTTTGCTTCGGGTTTGGCTGGGTTGGTCCTCTGCTTGTCCGACCAGCCCTTCTTGAACCCTCCTGGAGGAGTCTTGCCTTTCCCGCTAGTACCAGCCGGGCGCCCTTTATGGGCGGTAAAGAAAGGTCCTCGCTTGTTGCGAGGTCCCTTAGCTTTAGCAGCCTGTGGCAAAAAAGTGCTCTTGCCCCCAGTGGCATCCTTAATGATTTCATCTAGGTTGGCCCCAAATAGACGATTCCCCTGAAAAGGGAGATTTGTCAAGGTCTTTTTGGAACCTAGGTCAGCTGACCAGCATTTTAACCACAGCACACGTCTGAGGATCACCGCTGACATAGATGCATGCCCTAATAAGGGAGTAGTGTCCAAGGCTGTGTCACAGATAAACTGTAGCCCTTGTATTATCTGTTCCATCAAATCAGATGTCTCCTGGGGAATATCTTTTCCCCTAAGGTCTTGGCGTACCATTTTCGCCCATTCCGTAAGTGTCTGGGAAACTAGACCAATAACAATTACTGGTCTAAATGCTGACCCTATCAGAGAGAAGATGGTGCGGGACTCTGCTTCCATCTTTCGATCCACCGGATCCTTAAAGGACGAAGTGCCCTCCACTGGGATAACCGTGGCTTTATTCAGCCTGGAAATAGGTGGATCCACCACTGGTGGTACCGTCCATTTCTTAATGATGGATTCCTCAAACGGATAGCGTCTAGCAATACGCTTGGAAATAGTAAAGGTACGTTTAGAATGCTCCCATTCTCCTTTAATCTGATTACCGAAACATTTGGGTACAGGAAAAACCTTCACCGTTTTGATGGGCTTATTAGTACCAAAAGGAATCTCTGTTTCAGTTGCCTCTGCCGGTAAAGCCTCAAGTTTTAAGGTTTCCTGCACTGCCACAACTAGTGCGTCCACCAATGCTTCTTCCTGAATTATAGCAGGAGAAGAAGCGTCCTCCTCACTGTCTGAGGGGGCTTTACCTGGGATAACAGCCCTTGCAGAGGAACCTGCAACTGCAGTGACCATCTCTGAATCTGAGTCAGAGGTGTCAGATAGTATAGGGGTAGGCGGGGGTCGCTTCCTTGACCCCCGTCCCTGACAGGCCGCCTCCACCCGAGCCACCATAGACTCCAAAATTGCTGTCAATGACTCTACACTCTGTGCACCGGCGGGTCCCGTGGCCCCCTCGAGGGAAACAGGTGGGGGAATATGTGTGGCAGGGTCCATGATAATTCCAGTCACTTCCTGGATAATATAATTCAAAAATAAAAAACTTTTTTTTTTTTTTTTTTTTCAGACCCCCAGCGCCACAAAAAGCCCCTTAGTGTTACCTGCTAGGGATCCCTATCGATCGAGAGAGAGAGAGAGATAGACCCCCAGGCTCACCACTTGATGCTCAGAGTTTAACTGCAACAGATTACAGCGCTGTCTTGACAAACAGGAAGTCTTTTGGCTGGCTGCCCAGGAAGAAAGGAGGCGGCTCCGCCCCTCTGCACGCCTTCCGGCGCCTCCCCTAGCTCCACGAGGTGTTTGGATCACCTCAAACATGGCCGCCCCCATGCTGGAGACACGAGGCTACGCCAAAATGGCGGCTCGTGCGATCCAGCAAAAAAAATGGCGGCGGCCTGTACTGAATAGCGGTGTGCTGCAGGGCACACAACACTCTCTCTGCATGGGGATTTGGCGTGGTTGGCGGTACCGGCCCTGGCGGACCGCATGGCCATTCGGGAGGCCTGCTAATAGCTGGAGATCTGATTAGGAAGGCAGTCTACATGTCCGTGGCTTCTAACTGGTAGGTAGCTTATTCTTATCACCGTAAGATTCCCAGAATGCCACAGATTACAATCTTTTTAACATGTATACAATTAGATTGTTAGTTCCCAAACCAAGCCTCCTGGCTTTTTGCACATAAAATCACACTCAAAGTAGGAGGATCTGTGTCATTTATAGGATAGAGAGGGACTCTATCTTACCATACAGAGAGGGGCCCACGTTCACCACAAGACCCGTCAGGGGAAAAGGGGGAACATACTACTCACCATACCGGAACCAGGCGGGCACCAACTCCTGACAGTACCCCTCTCCACCGGGGCGGGAGGGCTGTCGACCGATATGGACGCCGTGACTCATGGTCTTTGGCGTTTCAGCGAGACGTTTAACTCGCGGGGTCAGTCCTTTAATGGGACTTTGTCGCGGCTGACCCAGCGCGGAGCTATGGCCTGCACGCGCTCGTAGGCTGAACTGGGGTGACCACCGGATCTCAACATCCAGCCCGTCGCCCAGTTCAGCTTTCTTGCTTGAAGATCTCACAGAAACACTGGAGAAAAAAAGCTGTCTAAAAAATCCTTTAAGAAAAAAATCTTGCCAGGACCTAAGATCCCAGCAAGATATCTAGGTCCTTACTCCTAACTAGACAGAAAATAACTGATTTGCTGAGGCAGAGAGAGAGAGGATATACCCTCTGGGACTGCCCCTAGGGTGTGGCCAGAGCTTTTTAATTTCCTGTCTAGTCCTGCTCCTGTGGAGGCAACATAACCCGAAGGTGGTGTATCACCGAGGACTACGTCTGTCAATGAGCGCTAGAGAAATGCTTGTGCTTGGAGCTGGAATTAAGGAAGAAGGCATTAAAATGTAGAAAGCCTGAATATGGGTCTTTTTTACTACACAGAAAATCATACATTTTTTCCTGTTCTTAGAGTTGTCTTCATGTGTCATTCCACTTGAAAAAGCACAGATGTGACCACCATAGCATATGCACAATTTTGTCAAGTTTCCCCAAGGAAGCAAAGAATGTGTAGCAAGAATGAGCCTGTACATACACAAATTAAAAAAATGTGATTAGTTGATTAATCGCTACAGACAACACACACGGTGTATTGAATGTAAAAAAAGAGCAAACATGGGAACACAGATGGCACCACTCTTATTCTCTTATCACAGAGGGCACAGCAGTACTGTTGAATGCATAGCCAACCACATTTTATCCCACTCCAATTTCCCCAGTATAGACAAAGACCAGACCCAGACACCCTACACACACACACACACCTTTTGACATTTTATTTTATTTTTATTTAGAATGGCAGGCTTTGAAGTAAACACTATGCCACTGTACCAGCCAAATATGACTGGTAGGGTAAAAAATCAACCTTGACCCTTCACCAGTTGGTGATTGTTACTACAGAGCTGGTCACTGCTGTGCACACCTGCTCTCATTAGTGGACTTTAAAGCATAGGTAGAAATTTAGCCTACACCTGATCAACAGGTTTGTATGCAAATGTATGACCTGGACAGAGGTCTGCCTGTCTTTTGACTGCTCATGCTAGATCAGGGGTGTCCAACCTTTTAATCTTCCTGGACCATATTGGAAGAAGAGGAATTGTCTTGGGCCACACACAAAATACGCTAATAGGGATAGCTGATGTACAGAAAAAGTTGGGAAATCACAAGTTAACGATCACTGATCTAGATAATGTTATAAAACTTCATTTTTATGCAATATTTTTTAGTATAAAAGTAAAAGAGAGTGACTCAAAACTAGTGCAATATTTGACATTAATTTAATAAAAACGAACACATCAATATCTGGTTCCATGGATGTATTAGCAATCCTCAAATTCTCATCAGATATTTTGCTTCTAACTTTGCCCTTCGTGTGCTTCATCCTTAAAAAAAATTGCTCACAAATACAGTGCTTTGCCAAAGTATTCGGCCCCCTTGAACTTTGCGACCTTTTGCCACATTTCAGGCTTCAAACATAAAGATATAAAACTGTAATTTTTTGTGAAGAATCAGCAACAAGTGGGACACAATCATGAAGTGGAACGAAATTTATTGGATATTTCAAACTGTTAAATAGAAAACGGAAAAATTGGGCGTGCAAAATTATTCAGCCCCTTTACTTTCAGTGCAGCAAACTCTCTCCAGAAGATCAGTGAGGATCTCTGAATGATCCAATGTTGACCTAAATGACTAATGATGATAAATAGAATCCACCTGTGTGTAATCAAGTCTCTGTATAAATGCACCTGCACTGTGATAGTCTCAGAGGTCCGTTTAAAGCGCAGAGAGCATCATGAAGAACAAGGAACACACCAGGCAGGTCCGAGATACTGTTGTGGAGAAGTTTAAAGCCGGATTTGGATACAAAAAGATTTCCCAAGCTTTAAACATCCCAAGGAGCACTGTGCAAGCGATAATATTGAAATGGAAGGAGTATCAGACCACTGCAAATCTACGAAGACCTGGCCGTCCCTCTAAACTTTCAGCTCATACAAGGAGAAGACTGATCAGAGATGCAGCCAAGAGGCCCATGATCACTCTGGATGAACTGCAGAGATCTACAGCTGAGGTGGGAGACTCTGTCCATAGGACAACAATCAGTCGTATACTGCACAAATCTGGCCTTTATGGAAGAGTGGAAAGAAGAAAGCCATTTCTTAAAAATATCCATAAAAAGTGTAGTTTAAAGTTTGCCACAAGCCACCTGGGAGACACGCCGAACATGTGGAAGAAGGTGCTCTGGTCAGATGAAACCAAAATTGAACATTTTGGCAACAATGCAAAACGTTATGTTTGGCGTAAAAGCAACACAGCTCATCACCCTGAACACACCAGCCCCACTGTCAAACATGGTGGTGGCAGTATCATGGTTTGGGCCTGCTTTTCTTCAGCAGGGACAGGGAAGATGGTTAAAATTGATGGGAAGATGGATGGAGCCAAATACAGGACCATTCTGGAAGAAAACCTGATGGAGTCTGCAAAAGACCTGAGACTGGGATGGAGATGTGTCTTCCAACGAGACAATGATCCAAAACATAAAGCAAAATCTACAATGGAATGGTTCACAAATAAACATATCCAGGTGTTAGAATGGCCAAGTCAAAGTCCAGACCTGAATCCAATCAAGAATCTGTGGAAAGAACTGAAAACTGCTGTTCACAAAAGCTCTCCATCCAACCTCACTGAGCTCGAGCTGTTTTGCAAGGAGGAATGGGCAAAAATTTCAGTCTCTTGATGTGCAAAACTGATAGAGACATACCCCAAGTGACTTAAAGCTGTAATCGCAGCAAAAGGTGGCGCCACAAAGTATTAACTTAAGGGGGCTGAATAATTTTGCACGCCCAATTTTTCAGTTTTTTATTTGTTAAAAAATGTTGTAATATCCAATAAATTTCGTTCCACTTCATGATTGTGTCCCACTTGTTGTTGATTCTTCACAAAAAATTACAGTTTTATATCTTTAGGTTTGAAGCCTGAAATATGGCAAAAGGTCGCAAAGTTCAAGGGGGCCGAATACTTTGGCAAAGCACTGTATAGGTGCTGCCGAATAAAGATGACATGAATAAGGTGTGATTGTGAAGAATGGGTTCTTGTTCTTTGGGAAGATAAAAACCTATAAAAGTCCAGTAAAGAGACAAGGTTACATTTTTCTGCGGCCGCATATGTTCACCAAGTGTAAGGTGTAAGGCCCCATGCACACGGGGCGTCAGAAAAAACAAGCTGCAGAGCCACTTCTAACGCTTAGGAAAAAGCAGCTGTAAAAACATGCTTTTAGTAGCTTTTTCCATTGGCGTTTTTGCATATTTGACCACGTTGGCTTTTAGCAGCGTTTTTCTGCCTCCATTTAAAATCAATGGTTGCCTAGGAGCCGTCTTTAATACGGCTTTCAGCCCATTGATTTGAATGAAAATCGCATCACAAGTCGGATCAGGATGATCCAACTTGTGGTGCAACTTGCACTCTGAGAATCTTGAGGGGGAACTCCACGTCAAAATGGGAAAAAACGGCGTGGGGGTCCCCCCAGGTTCCAAACCAGGCCCTTTGGGTCTGGAATGGATTTTGAGGGGAGCCCCACGCGGGACATCACAGATGATGATATAAGGGGGCGATGTCTCTGGGTGACATCACCTCACCGGGAGGCCACGCCCCTAATGACTATATAACAAGCTGCATAGACCGGAGCCGGCATAATCACCGGAAACATCATCGGAGGAGGACCGGAGGAAGAAGAAGACCAGAGGGGAGAAGACCAGAGGAAGAACAGAGGAAGAATCCTGATCCGACTTGTGATGCGACTTCCCTTCAAATCAATAAGCTCCCATAGGGAACCATTGATTTTCACATAAAAAAAAAAAAAAAAAACGCATAACATGGCTTAACACTGTATAATCAACGTTAAGCAACAATTATCAACCTTTAGCAGCGCCAGCCGTTTTTACAGCTCTGACGCTGGTCATCCGAACGCACAGGCCCTGGGTTTTTTCGCAGCTTAAAAACGCCTATGCCACTTGGAGCTCCTAAAAGCCTGTGTGTGCATGAGGCCATAAAATAACACAGAGGGGCCTTTTTAAGCTGCATAAAAAAACGTCTGACGCTTCTAAAAGCAGCTGCTAAAACGCCATGAGTGCATGGGGCCTAAACGTCTTTTTCCAAAAAACAAAATGAACATCAAAGTTTATGATTTTGTGTTGAGCCACATTCATAGCTGTCTTGGACTGCAGGTTGGACACCCCTGTTCTTTATTGTTGCTGTGTTGTATTCTTTAACCGCTCCCCAACCACCCCATAGCAGATTTACTGCTACAGGAAGGCCACTTAGAAATACGTGTGATTCTGCATTTCTGGGTTTTGGACGTGAGCGCGCGCTGCCGGTTGTGATTTTACACAGCAGGGCTTGCAGACCTGATCTCCACCGGGATCCGATCATTCGTTTCACTGACAGAATGGCATTCTGCCTATGTAAACAAGGCAGAATGTAATTCTGTGAGTACAGAAGACATGGATCTTGTGTTTCTGTAAAGCAGAAATACCGATCCATGTGTTCCACTAGTAAAAGTACCTCCCCAAATACACTGAAAAATTAGCTATGCACACATTTAACCCTTTGATCGCCCCTGGTAAACCCCTTTCCTGCCACTGTCATTTGTACAGTGACAGTGCATTTTTTAGCACTGATCACTGTACTAGTGCCATTGGTCCCCATAAAAGTGTCAAAAATGTCAATTATGCCTCGTTTCCACTGAGCGGGTCGGTTCGGTACAGTACGCTAATTTGAGTGTTTCCATTACGAAAGTGGCCCATACAACCGAACCAAACCGCACCATTTCTGGTCCTGCTTCAGATGTAGGGCCATAGGAAATGGTACGGTACGGTTAGGGCGGAGCTACTGGCGTCACACAATAGAGTCCACTGATTGGCGGACAGGAAACCATCAATGCTCACGTCAAATGAAAGAGCAAAACAAACACCTCATTTGGTGTAAACCCCGCATGGTCCCTGGTGGCCCGACTTGCAGTGGAAACGCTCACCTGAATAGACCGGACCATTCTAACCCTTCCAAACTGTACTGACCCGAACCGTTCCGCTCAGTGGAAACGAGGCATTGGTGTCAGATTTGTCCACCCAATATCGCAGTCCCGCTATAAGTTGCTGATCGCCAGCATTACTAGTAAAAATAAATAAATAATAAAGAAAAATGAACATATCCCATAGTTTGTAGACACTGTAACTTTTGCGCAAATCAATCTTTTTTTTTTTTTTAATTGAATGTGTTTTAGAGCAGAAAGTAAATTTTATTTTTTTTTTTTTCAAAATTGTCAAGTCTTTTTTTGTTTCTAGCGCAAAAAAGAAAAACCGCAGAGATGATCAAATAACACCAAAAGAAACCTCTATTATTTGTGTACAGTGTCGCACGACCGCGCAATCTACAGTTAAAGAAACGCAGTGCTGTATCGTAAAAAATAGCCTGGTCAGGAAGGGGGTCCGGAGGTGAAGTGGTTAAGGGCTCATGCACACTGCAGCTCAAAAAAAAAAAAAAAAAGCTGTTTTTACAGGCCTTTGAGCTTTTATTTCTCTGCCTAAGCTTGAGGAATCTTGTGCTTTTTGTGCTCTTTTGCACGTTTTTATTGAGCTTCTTTGAGCATAAGCATTTTTTTTCACATACCTTCAGCTTATTTTTCCTATTTTTTTGTGCGTTTGAGATTTTTCTTGCTTTTCATGCGTTTGTGGGCACTTAGGCGTCTTTTCTACTCAAAAGCTCCTCTCGAAAACGCAAATTTGGTGGGGTTTTTTTCTGCTCTACGCCTGTAAATGCCTAAAAAAAACATAGTGTGCATGGACACATTGGCTAACATGGAGGGGAGTTTCCAGGAAGAAAATATGAGAGCTCAAAAGCCTGTAGAAGCAGCTTCTTTGAGCTTTTTTGAGATGCAGTGTGCATGAGCCCTGTGTTTGTATTCAGGTTGTCTGAACTTATCCTGATTATCGGTCTATAACACATCAGCCATTGCTCTGCGCACATCCCACCCTTTTCCACCACTGCGGCTTGTGAGGAGCCAGGTAGAAGCATAATCCAGCTATTCAGTGACAATTCACACATTATATAAACTAGTCTTATGAGAATAATGTAAATCTCCATCATATGCTAAGGATCCATCATTTTCTATACGTGTGAATTTGATCTGTTCAATGTAAATGATGGCAAAGTGTGTTTTTAAAAGCCTGTTTACGCATATACTGTAAATTGGAAGCCATATTTGTTCATTACCCAGCGCATAATAAAATAAACACTGCAAGCACTCAAAGTTCTTTATCCACACAATAAATAACTTGGAACCAACACAATCAGCACCATACTCCAGCGGTATGAGTCACCTAGCTCTTACTTCTCTATAGAAAAAGAGCAGGAGGCGGCGGGCCTGTGTCTCAAATATCCAAATGCTTTATTAAAGTAATACTACACTTTCACTAAACATAACACATATACTGTATATACTTCTCTCTGCAGGCTATAAAAAGGTGTGATTGGTTTACTGTAGATAAATCCTGTTTCCAGCAGTGCAGCCTAGCCCTATTTTTGCATCCATCTTTGTTGTATGCAAGCTGTTCCTGGCCTGGCCTCCATCAGACATCACTCTATGGAAATGTGGGAGCTGCTTTCCATTGTGCTGAATGAGCAATCTGTATCCTAGGAGGAGCTTTTTCGGGAGCCAGGAGGATTAATGCAGCCTTTCTGGAAACAGGACTTCAGTATGAGAATAAGCAATTTGGACAGCAAGCATTTACAAAGTACTTACAAAGCTTTAATTACGCTTCAAGAGGCTTTGCTGAAACCTTTAACCCCTTGGTTTGTCAACATTTATAAACGTCACTAATATTGAGGGGGTAAAAAGCAAACGCATAGCTGAAGCCTATTCTTACTCCTGTAGAGGGCGCATTACCCATTTGTGAGAAAACTAAGAAGTGGCTGCGTCTGTCAGAGGACGTAAGAGAAAAGCAAACGCATAGCTGAAGCCGTGAGCTTGTTATTCATTTTTTTTTTTTTAAGCCAGCAAAGGGATTTCATGTAAAATTGATCTGAGCTGTCTGACCACTTTTACAGGGCCCACCACAATCTCCTCCCCCACTGTTCACAGCAGGAGGCACATTTATTTTTTGCATACCTAGGTCCACCATTACGTCTACCACAAGTGGATACCAGTAATCCACTTGGTCCACCCTTATGTTGATGCATTCAAGCCACTGCGCTTATGGACCCTGCTGCTGGACAGCCAATGAGAGGTGTCAATGTCACCCAGAAAGTGATATGGACACCAGAAAAAGTACCCCCATCCCAGAAGTGAATTTTCTTTCCTAGGGGGTAGATTTCCTCTCACTTGCTGTGGTTTTCCTCCGTTTGAGTCGTATGTAAGTCAGAGGTTTGTAATTCAGGGACTATCTGTGCACATTTGTTTAAAGTGGTTATAAAGCAAGAAGTTTTTTTACACCTTAATGCATTCTCTGCATTAAGGTAAAAACACCACCAAACTAATCTTTTGAACAACATCCAAATGTTCTAAACATTTTCGTACAAATTTTCATAAGACTTTTCCTAAGAACTTTAATTTGAAATTCTATCCATCTATGGCCAGCCCTTGAGTCCACTTAAAAGTATATCAAAAGTCGAAACCTGTATTTCTTTTTTTTGGGTTGATTTGCGAAGGGTAGTCAAGTTTTTATGTCTGTGTCCTGGCTAGGGGCAACTACTTTTTCAATTTACCCTTGCGACCATTGCCAATGGGACAGAAAGTGGTATGAACCTAAACTGTTACATCTGGCACCAGGACAGGAGGTCAAGAGACATTTTCCAACAGGGACGCAGGTTCAGTTGACAGAGAGATTTTCTCTCATTTCTTATTGTGTCTTCAGCACAGAAAGCGAAGGGAAATCTCTTGAAGTGGACACAGCGGAGCAGGTACAGTCTTCTCTGCCTACAAACTGAAGGCATTTTATTTTACCAGCACAAACCTTTCTGACATGAGAAATCAAGTTGAGTACTCCTTCCCCAGTGTTCACAGATCTTAGATGCTCTTGTACTCTGCCTTCTTAGATGTGAGCACTCCTCCCCTCCAGCTAAAATAACCACAATTGATGGTGGCTGGAGTTCCCGCTGTGCTTTTGAAAATGTATATAGTGTGAAACCATTGTCAGTGTAAGTTTTATCCTTAGTACCTTAGGTCTATTCAGGCTTTAATAAAACATTTGGATAATGGAGCCCAGTGCTAGTGTAGGGCTTTTTTTTACCGATCTTCAATAGTTACACTTGAATATTGATTTTTAGCTATCAGTTACATTAATAATGATCCCAGTCCATTTACTTACAGTAAAATCCTATAAACATTAACCTCAGGTGTGGTTCTTTTCTCTCTAAGTTCAGAAAAAATTGCGCCAGTCACGTTAGTAGGTATTAAAACTGAAAAGAAGCATATTGCACAGAGTAATATGGTAAGAAAGGTGAAGTACCAATCAGGATACTCCCAAGTACAAACATTTGACTAGGCCTCAAACTCTTCTAGATCATACCTAAAAGTCGCTCTGTAAAGCCCCGTACACACGATCAGATTATCGAACGATCTGTTGTCAGTTTTTTGTGGCATGCTAGTCTGATGTGGAAAGTGAAGAGGTTATTTTCATACGAATTTTCCCGTACGACAGAATTCTACTTTAGAAGTGATGTCATGTGTTGGATTGCTTTGTATGTGTTCTTTCCTCTCTGAGCATGCCTAGTCTTGCTCTTAAGATTTTTTTTCCGTTGAAATCTGTACTAATGAGACGAAAATCAGACGTTGTTTTACGGACAACAAAAATTTTATAGCCTGCACATCAGGATTTTGTCAGCCGAAAAGTCGGAGTTGGCTGTCGAAAGCACCATACTAACAATCCGAAAATCGGCAGATCGGTTGTCAGACGAATTTTCCCTTCAGATTTTCTTATCGTGTGTCAGGCCTTAAGACTGATGGTTACCTTCAAAATCACTAACTGTGCTGGCTGGACTCCAATTGAGTTTAGAGCTCCTTGGCAACTGATGTTTAAGTGGCATATCAACCTTCACTTCTAAAGAAACGCATGGAAAGTTTGCTGTACATAACTTCCCATTCAACTATACCTCTCCATATGTGAGGGACATTTGCAGCTTGCTTCCCCTAGGCCTTAAACGCTCTTCTTCCAGCAGCCAATATCCTTATGGGTTCCTCCCAGGAGGGTAGATCCCTGCAGCCTTCTACATCAGCTGGGCCAAAGCATAGGAGAGACTGACCTCCAAGCGGACATCCTCACAAGGCAAAAGCCCTGGAGGAAAGAGGCATAACAAAAAGTGGCTCAGATATTTAATCCCTCCAAGCATGTCTCAGCAGATTCCCCAGGTAAACTGACTGTCTATTGTATCCATAAGGCTAGGTTCACATTATTGCAGTTTCCCTGGGCAGCATTTGAATGGGCTGCTGTACCTAAAGCTGGATACACACTATACAATTTTCTTTAGATTTTTATTCCCTTTAGATTTACCAAAAACCATAAAATATGAGGTCAAACCTAAACACTTTCAATTTGTATGCAATCAGGCAGGACCTTGCACTACATAGTTGAAGGTATATCTAAAGAAAATTGAACAAAAGTTGTATAGCGTGTATCAAGCTTAAGGAAAATGCAGGGAAAAGGTCCCTGCACTTAAACCATAATCGTAGCCTCAGGGAAACCAGATGGAGCTATGCGGTTCCCAGCATGGGAAAACACACTGCGGTCTCCAGTGCATGGGGGTGCTATTAAGAATTAATGGTACCCCTGCGCATCAGCTAACAGCAGTGCATTATTGATGCGGGTGTGGGAAAGCGTGCATATAGCATGAACCTGATGAAGCAAGCTCAGACAACATGTGGCACAGAAATCACACCAGTGATTAGAAGAACACTCCTGTTAAAATACAGTAAGCTGGCTATACCCTTTTAGATTTTTAAATTAAAAACATTCATATGAAAATTCTTCGTACATTCAACAGGACAAATGTTGTTCAAAAGTAGTTCAAAAGTTCACATGCTTTAAACATTCACTTTTGCAAAGAATGTAGTTTCTCAAATGAAACTCTCATATACTGTTAGAAATTTGTTTGTTCAAGAAAAGTTTTGCATCCTACTACTTTGAATTTTCTCATCACTGTGCTTGAAAAGGACTGTGGTTTTGTCCCTTCTAATGATTATAAAATCCAACGAATATTCTTAACCAGTTAACCTTAGGTGGATGTCATATGACTTCCTTAGGTTGAAATGGAGGTATCTGAATAATAAAATCATTCAGATATCAGTTTTTTCAGCTGGCAATTCCCTCACATGTAAAAGCAATCATAGCAGCTTCAGCCGCTTGATTGCTTTTACAGGTGGTGGGAGGGGACGCCCACCCCCCTGGCGCCGCACTCTGGTGCTTCTCCCAGCTCGCCCGTGTGATTGAAAATCGTGAGAATGAAGCGGCCGTCTACCATAGAGCTGACCGTGGAACAGATAGTCACCCGTCATCTCTATGACTCTCAGAGGCCACAAGCGACAAAATGACATCACTTCTGGCACTGGCAGACGTAAACACTTGAAGTAAAAAATATATACTGCGCTACCCTATATGTATAAAACAATATAGTGCTGATGATCTCATTCAGTGATCAAATCTTCAAAAAGTGCATGTGCACAAAAAACAAATGAAACGATATAAATGTGCATAAAAACCGTGGTGACTGGTATAAATATAAATGCTTGAACAATTGAATAATAATTAGTAACAGTCCGTGATGCTAAAAACGAAAAGTGCTGAAATAGTCTCTTAGGTGCAGGTGGCGGTGATAAATAGCTTAAACAGCGTAAACACTGTCTTTTTTTTTTTTTTTTAGCTGAAAAGCCTGAGATTGTTTTTATTTTTTTTTTGTTTCTATCTTAGGCATTGCAGGATAGAGGAGAGATCTGGGGACTTATTGACCCCCAGATCGCTCCATAAAGATAACCTGTCATGCCTTATTCCTATTACAAGGAATGTTTACATTCCTTGTAATAGAAATAAAAAAGTGATAAAAAAAAAATCAAAAAGGGAAAAAGTGTACAAATAAAGAAATTAGGGATGCACCGAAATGAAATTCTTGGCCGAAGCCGAATAATAATAAAATGTTTGGCCGAAGGCCGAATACCGAACGCGGTGTTTTGCATTTTTTCCATTTATTTTGCCAATTTTTTGTCCTCTCGTGTCTCTCTCTCTCTTGTCCTCTCACTCTCTCTTGTCCTCTCATGTCTCTCTCTCTCTCTCTTGTCCTCTCATGTCTCTCTCTCTCCCTAAATGTTACTGTAGGGAATGGGATTCAGTGCACACTGCAGCCTTGTACCATAGGGTTAATGTTAGTGACACTGTAGGGATTGGGAAGGATGCTGGGAATGGAAATCAGGAAGCATGCAGGCAGCCTTGTAAATTTTAATTGCAGATACAGGGCACTGGGCAGGTCAGGGTTAATATGGTAACATCAATTACTCAGTGACAGTCAGTCAGTGTCAGTGTGGACTCGATCAGATTATACAGTGACAGACAGTCTCTCATAGTGGTGGTAGTAGGAGGCTGGAGGTGGACTAGTAGTAGCCTGGAAAGGAGCACACCCGCATACATACATTACTCACTCGTGCACTGCAGCCCGCCCCACACATTCAGTGAGTCTTACTCTCCTCCCTAGTTTTTTCAATGGCGCATTCAGGAAGCCAATCACGCCGTGAGTAGCGGCACAGCGGAACCAATCAGGTGTGCAGGCACGCGTGATTGGTTCGCTGTGCAGCTAATCACGGCGTGATTGGCTTCCTGAATGTGCCATTGAAAAAACTAGGGAGGAGAGTAAGACTCACTGAATGTGTGGGGCGGGCTGCAGTGCACGAGTGAGTAATGTATGTATGCTCACCGCTGAAGTGTCCCGGCTTCCCCTGCCTAACACGGAAGTCTGTGAGTCCTCCTGTCCTCCTCCGAGTCCCTTCCCCCTGTAAATATCGTGACCTCGGCGATATGAATATCGCCTACGGCCACAGAACGATAGTCAATATCATATCGACTATCGTTCAGCCCTATTATTCGGCACAAAATTATTCGGCCTTTTGACTTATTCGGCCGAACACCGAAAGTGCTATTTTTTCTATTTTCGGCCGAATAATGTTCGGCCGCCGATTATTCGGTGCATCCCTAAAAGAAATTATAATAAAAAAAAACTTAAAGCGCCCCCATCCCCGCACGCAGAAGCGAAAGCATACGTGGGTTGAACCCGCATATGTAAACGGCGTTCAAATTACACCTGAGGCACTGTGAGCAATAATCCTAGCGCAAGACCTGTAACTCTAAACTGGTAAACTGTAAAAAATTTAAAGCGTAGCCTATGGAGATTAAGTATTGAAGTTTGGCGCCATTCCACTGTGCACAGTTTTAAAGCGTGACAGGTTAGGTATTTATTTATTCAGTATTACATCATCTTTCGCATTATATAAATAAATTGGGCTAACTTTAGTGTTTTTTTTTTTTCTAATTCATGAAAGTGTTTTTTTTTTCCCAACAAAATCGCGCCTAAATAATTGCTGCGCAAATACCATCTGACAATTGTAATGACCGCCATTTTATCCCCTAGGGTCTCTGCTATATATATATATATATATATATATATATATATATATATAGCAGAGACCCTAGGGAATAAAATGGCGGTCGTTACAATTGTCACACGGTATTTGCTAGAAAATTACTCAGAACCCCCTAAAACATATATATATGTGTGTGTGTGTGTTTTAGGGGGTTCTGAGTAATTTTCTAGCAAAAAAATGATGATTTTTACATGTGGGAGAGGAGTGCCAGAATATGCCTGGGCTGGAAAGTTTGATTGAAATTTTACTAGTGTACAGCCAGCTTTAGGCTGACTACACATTCCACACTGCCGACTGCAGAATTCACAAAAACTCTTAAAGGAATTTAGTAAACTAGTCCCCTTTAACACTAGGGCTGTATCTCCCAGTGCCAGTAATCGTCACATGTTCAGTATTTATGCCATCAGGAGCCCTGCTTCCCATCAGTAGTTGACCGTGAGCTGTTAGTGATAGCTCGGTCACAGCTTTGCAGTGTAGATTTAGAAAAGGAAAGACATATATAGCACTAGCTAGTTAAAAAAGATAACACCACACAATTTCTAATATTCATGTCTAAAAGCAGAATATAAATATCCTTGATTGACAAGTGAGGCATTTTTCACTATTCAGTAGCTTGTATTTAAGCTATAATTTTCCTTCAGCTCCTACTCCCCAAATCAAGAAAAATATACGGTATATTTAGCGGCAGATAACTGCATTGCCCGTGTCTGCAAATCAGTCTCACACTGGTATAAAGACCAAACGTTTTAAACTAAAAGGAGACAAATTATACTTTACGGACAAGTTTTACCACTGATTACCTGCCCTAATTATTACTCCATTGCATATTAAAGCTGTAGTGTATTCGTTGACCTTTCCATAATTTCCCTTCTATCTACTAAATTTCACCCAATCACATTTATAATTTAGTATTTTTTGGGTAATACCTTATTTTTTTAAACCGCATCCTGCCCGTCGCTGCCTACTTCTGGGTTTAGAGCGCGCTCATGTGCCCCCACTGTGACTGTACACAGCGGAAGCCTGTCGGCCAATGATTCACAGCCGGGACCTGCTGATTGTCACAACACAAAGCTCTGTACAGAGGGAGCAATCTGTCAATCTGAGAGATCATTAGTGAAAAGCAGCACACTTTACACATAGTTGGGCATACTTTTAACCCCTTGATCACCCTAGATCTTAACTCCTTCCCAGCCAATGTCGTTAGTACAGTGACAGTGTATAGTATTATCACTGATCACTGTATTAATGTCACTGGTGATGTCAGTGGCAGTAGGTCACTCCCCCCAGCGTCTGTGTCAGATTGCCCACCGCACTATCATCCCATTATAAGTCGATGATTGAGGCCATTAGTAGTATAAAAAAAAAGTTCAGTATATGTACCATAGCTTGCAAGTGCTATAACTTTCACGCAAACCAATCATTATACACTGAATGAGAGAAAAATGTTGGAGACAGGTCTAGCTTATTAAAGTGCAAACAGCGACAAGGTTTACATACCTGTCTGTTCGATCTTTTACAATCGTATCCCCCATAGTTATTGCCTTTTATATCAGTGACCATCCCTTTTAGTCTGTAAGCTCTAAAGAGCAAGGCTCTCTGATTCTCCCTGTATTGAATTGTATTGTAACTGTACGGTCTGCCTCCACAATGTACAGCACTGCAAAAACTGTTGGTGCAATATAAATCCTGTATAATAATAATAATTTTGTCAGTGGGAGGAATAGTGCCTCATCATTGGCGTTAGTGGGAGGAATAGTGGCCCATCATTGGCGTTAGTGGGAGGAATAGTGGCCCATCATTGGCGTTAGTGGGAGGAATAGTGGCCCATCATTGGCGTTAGTGGGAGGAATAGTGGCCCATCATTGGCGTTAGTGGGAGGAATAGTGCCTCATCATTGGCGTTAGTGGGAGGAATAGTGGCCCATCATTGGCGTTAGTGGGAGGAATAGTGCCTCATCATTGGCGTTAGTCGGAGGAATAGTGCCTCATCATTGGCGTTAGTGGGAGGAATAGTGGTCCATCATTGGCGTTAGTGGGAGGAATAGTGGCCCATCATTGGCGTTAGTGGGAGGAATAGTGGCCCATCATTAGCGTTAGTGGGAGGAATAGTACCTCATCATTGGCGTTAGTGGGAGGAATAATGCCTCATCATTGGCGTTAGTGGGTGGAATAGTGCCCTATTATTTGTGTGGCAGGAATTATGCCCCTATTAGTGATGTCAGTCGAAGAAATAGTGCCTCATCATTGGTATAACTGGGAGGAACAGTGTTCCATTATTGGTGTAAGTGGCAAAAATAGTGCTCCAGGGGATGTATAAAGGCAAACAAAGGGCTGCATCTGGCCCCCAGGCTTCACTTTGGAGATCACTGGTCTAGAGATCAGAGAGTGCAAAAGACAATGAAGAGAGCTGACTACAAGTCCTCAAAAATGCTGAGTGTTGTCAGCCTACAACAGGACATAGGAGCCGAGTGCATTTATGGCAGATCAACAGATATTCTCTGAACTTGCAGGATATTTAATTATCAGTTTTTTACATTATTTAGTTCCTGATAGTACTTTGTCCTATTTTCGTAGGTGCCCTGTAAAGCTACCTGCAAAGTCATACAGGGCGCATCCACCTCCCCCTACCTTCTCACTTTTTTAACCTATTAACTCACTGCTGAATGAAAACTGTTTTTTTTCTAATATTTTTAATGGTATAAAGAGACATTTTGCCATATAATATTGATTTATATATTAACATTTAATTTCACATGCAGTGTGAATTCCAAAGCCAGATTGAACTTTCTGCTTAAATCAACTAAATATATCCCTAGTGGGAAAAAATATGTGCAAAGTCTTACAGTTTATTTTCATCAAAAAGCATCCACATCCTGAGTAGAAAAGCGTATCCGCTGTGAGCTTCACGTAGAGCTGGGCACTTGATTTCTGTGTGGAAGCAGTGGTCTCTCTGTAGATGGCCAACTCAGCCCCTGCTGGGTCAGCCCTGTAGCTACACATGAACAGCTACAGCTCTGACTCAACAAGGGGTGTTTTAGACTCCTGCAGAGAGACCACTGCTTCCACTAAGGTCTTTCTTGCAGCATCCTGACAGGCTTTGATACTTAGGCTGCAATTGCTTTCTAAAGAAAATGGAACATAAGGCATGCACACTTTTTATTTTGATGTATCTGGAATATATTCAGTTAAGGTATAATTTTTTTTTTAGTTTTGGATGGAGTGGAGAGGGATTAGAATGCCTGTTAGTCTTATTTGCGGTCTGTACCACTATTAGGGAGATTCACTCTATTTGTCTCATTTACCATTATTATTAAAAGTGAAAAGTAACAGAAACCCCCAAATTTTGGGTTGTCCCCAGAAAAGTAATGACGAGGAAATCTTCCAATGAGGATACTAGTTGCTTTGAACGGCGGGTCCCCAAGGAATTCTCTTAACTTGCAGGGATTTCCTCTCACTTCCTGTTTAGTTATGGGACAGGAAGTGAAGGTAAATCACCGCAATGGGACACAGATGGGGGAAAAAAAAAAATCTGACAAGGGTTATAACCCTCCCTTGCGCTATCCAAAATGAAAAAAAAAGTTTGCCTACAGTTCTAACTAAACTGTTCTTTAATGGCAGGTCCTTTTCAGCTCGTTGTAGTGCAGTAAAAGTCTTGAAGCAAAGGGTTTTCTAGAAAAATAAGTCTTCACCAAATAAAGTAAAACCTTTTTTCCAAATATAATTAATCAGCACAGGCATTAGCTGTCCCCAGTGAACATAATAAAAAGAATTGACTCCAGTTTCCCAGTCTATAGAGTCCCCTATACTTGTTCTCACAATATCCGCTATGAGAAAGTTTAGTAATTGGTCACAGGAGGCAATGTGGGAACTAGTAGAGTCTTACTTACATGCCAGTCCTCTAAACAATGCTTTCCTACTCTCACCTTGGTCCAGTGCCAGCGATCTATTCACGTGTAAATAATGTGCATTCACCTGTGTAATAGTGCAAGTATTGTCTGTAAAATTTGCTGTGGTTTGGCATCCCCCAAGGAGAGATTTGAGAAGTGCTGCTCTAAAAGCTTTGTGCCTGGTTACCTGTGACCTCATTTGCAATTATATTGTGCGGAAAGGCAAACTACATGTTCACTTTCAAGAAGAGAGGGAAAGACGCAGGAGGGCATAGAAATGAAAATCAGCAAAACAGGTTGCAGTTTTAATAATCACAACTATGAAATGCTTTAAAATATGACCAAATAATGGCAGAGCTTTTTTCCTCCCGTTTAAGACAAGCTTTCATAAGAAACGGAAAAATAATATATTAATAATGTGAACACTAAAGCTGCATAAAATGAATTATTGAATAAAAAACACGAATCCAGTCTGTATAATCTACTGATTGCTGGACGGTCTTCCAAGTAACCACAGGGGTAGCAAAGAGTACAACTGATTTAAGACTCGTACACACGCAACGAATTTCCGCCGACCAGTCGTCCGTCTTTAGTCCAGAGTGCGTGTCGGTTAGTTGGAATGTGCTCTAGACTGCACATGAATCTTCCCATACGACAGAATTCTACTTCAGAACTGATGTCATGTGTTGGATTGCTTTCTATGTGTTATTTCATCTCTGAGCATGCCTTGTTTTGCTCATAAGATTTTTCCCCATCGAAATCTGTACTAACGAGAGGAAAATCGGAGGTGTGTTGACAGTCGACAAAAATTATATAGCCTGCACACCGACTTTTCGGCCGAAAAAATCCTGGAGTCGGTTGTCGGAAGCACCATACTAATAAGCCGAAAATCGGCAGATCGGTCGTCGGACGAAATTTCCCGGTCTAATTTCTTCTCGTGTGTACGGGGCTTTAGTCTAGTGCGGGTGATGTGGCTCACGTCTGCCCGGGCGACTGAATAGGCTGCTATACCCACATTTCCTGCAAAACAAAAGTCCCGGACCCTTTTATTAAAACGCGGGCGCGTGGAATCTTATGCTGCTTTGGAATCATGCCGTTTCACACAACCAAAAAACACCCTGTGTTTTCCAATGCGTGGAAATGCCATTAAAAATGAATGGCAACCCTGTGTGTCTGAAAAAGAGACCAAAGTAAAGAAATGTCATCAGCACACCAAGGATCCCTGATGAAGGGGCCCACCCTTCATGGCTTCGAAATGTTGCTGTATATTTATCACGTGACCACATAAAGCTTTGGACCCTTTCAAGGAATCCTTAGTTTGCTGATGATATTTCTTCACTTTGATTATCCACAGTTTCCAGCCTATGGTCATTACAGCACCCAGCATTACTAAACAGCTGATTTTCTTGAATGTGTGCATGGGGAAACGTGAAAGGGACCAGACATTAGATGGCTTGACAGCAGTTGAGAGCACAAGCAAATGTGGCAGTTATCATTCTTGGCATACTCTGAATGTAGCAGCTTTGGACCCTTTCAAAGAATCCTTGGTGTGCTGATGATATTTCTTCACTTTGATTATCCACAATTTCCAGCCTATGGTCATTACAGCACCCAGCACTTTCTGAACAGCCGATTTTCTTGAATTTGTGCGTGGGGAAACGTGGAAGAGACCAGACACCAGACATTGGATGGCTTGACAGCAGTTGAAAGCACTAGCAAATGTGACAGTTGTCATGCCTGGCATACTTTGAATGTAATGGTTTTGGGAAACATTAAAGTGATTGTAAATGCTCATTTTTTTTAAACTAAAAAAATAAACATGTTATACTTATCTGCTCTGTGCAATAGTTTTGCCCAGAGAAGCCCTGGTCCCCAACTAGCACTCCTCCCCCCTGCCGAGTACCCCCATAGCAACCCACTTCCTCTGGGGGCACTCGTGCATGCTCACTCCCGAACTGACTGTATGGGGTTATAGCGGACCTTCACCCTCTTCTGCACCCCTCCTTCCATCCTCTATATGTAATGCACTGGGGTTCTTTTTAAATAAAAACGTCCGTCACCTTAGGTGAATGACGTGCACACTGCCCACTGTGTTACCTGGATACATACATATCCCAGGAGGCATTGCTTTTCAATGAAATAAGGAGGCGGTGGGCCTATCGGCACATCAATGGGAGGCCTGCCCACTGAACAAGGAATAGCTGGCGGGCCTCTCGATGACGTCAGAAAGAACACGGCTGGATAGAGATGTGGCCGGCCATGATGGGATCTCAGCAGGACATCCCTGGATCTGCTGGATAGGTGACTGAAATCTGCAGATACTATCTTAAAGTAAGCAGGGGGTGACAAAAAAACAAACAGGGGGGGTGCAGATACTCGTTAATTTACCAAAGTTGGAGAGTGAAAAATCTAGTGTAGCTTTCCATAGAAACCGGCTTCCAGGTTTTATTGTCAAAGCTTAATTGAACAAGCTGAAGTTGGAAGCCAATTGGCTACCATGCACAGCTGAACAGATTATACATTCTCCAGTTTTAGTAAAGGAACCCCTGCATGTCAAGATATTCATATATTAGTTGACTTTTGCTCAGTTGATTAAAGCCTTGCAAGCTTTTTATTTCATTTTCTTTCTGAAAAAATGGATTTTTGTAAGATCTTACCGTAAAATCCTTTTCTCTTAAGCTCATTGACAGACGTAGTCTTCTTGATTCTCAAGAGCTGGGTTATGTTGTCTCCGCAGGAGTAGGACTAGGC
This sequence comes from Pelophylax lessonae, assembly GCF_965119305.1. Lineage (NCBI taxonomy): Eukaryota > Metazoa > Chordata > Amphibia > Anura > Ranidae > Pelophylax > Pelophylax lessonae. Next base: position 462,627,773 of record NC_138771.1, on the reverse strand, counting down.
AGAAAGACAAAACGTTCTGGCTCCACCTTAGGGGCAGTCCCTGAGGGTATATCCTCCCTCTCTCTGCTACAGGGAAACAGTTCTGTTCTAAAGCAGTAACAGAGAATTTAACCCAACCCAACTCAATGATAGAGGGGCGGGTACTATGTCTGTCAATGAGCTTAAGAGAAAAGGATTTTACGGTAAGATCTTACAAAAATCCATTTTTCTCTATCGCTCATTGACAGACGTAGTCTTCTTGATTCTCAAGAGCTGGGACATCCAGAAGCAGTGCCACAAATGAGGGGTGGGATTGACAAAAATCAAATCCAATCTAGAAGGCCCAACCGGTGCCAAACTAGAAGTTTTAAAGGCTCATTATAAACAAAGAATGAGACTAAAAAGAAAAATTTCCAACGGAAAAAAACCCTCGAGGTAGACCACTGGTCTCCTCAAATGGCGGCCTGCAAAACCTTGCGGCCAAACGAGGCATCAGACGATGCCATTACATCAACTTTATAATGTTTTGTAAAGGTATGCACCGACGACCAGGTAGCCGCCTTGCACACCTGGACCACTGACGCCTGATGGCGAAAGGCCCATGACGCACTAAGTGCCCGAGTGGAGTGCGCCTTAACAGGGAACGGGGGCTCCCGACCCTTAATAGAATAAGCCTGTACCACCGTCTGTCTGATCCATTTGGAAATGGTCGCGGCAGATGCAGGCAACCCCTTTTTGGGTCCATCCGGGATCACAAAAAGTGAATCCGTCTTGAGAAACGAGTCTGTCGTTTTCAAGTATACCCTGATCGCCCGGACCACATCCAAGGAGTGTAAAGCAAACTCCCGAGGATGACTGGGCTTAGGACACAGGGAAGGTAATACAATTTCTTCATTCAGATGAAATTCTGAAACCACTTTAGGTAGGAAGGATGGATTCGGACGAAGAACCACTTTATCTCTATGAACCACCAGATATGGGGAACGACAAGATAAAGCGGCCAGTTCTGACACCCTGCGTGCAGAAGTGATAGCCACCAAGAAGGCCACCTTCTGGGACAACGTAGGTAGAGGAATCTCCCTAATATCTTCAAAGGGAGGTTTCTGAAGAACCGACAATACTAAATTAAGATCCCAGGGTGGTAACGGCGCGCGCACTGGCGGAGCCAGATGTCGCACCCCCTGGATGAAATTCCGCACCAAGGAATGAGTAGCCAAAGGCTTCTGAAAGAAGATAGCTAATGCTGAGACCTGACCCTTGATAGTGCTCAAGGCCAGTTTCTGCTCAACCCCTTGTTGCAGAAAGGCTAATATTCGGCTAACCGAATACGTCCGTGGACGGAACCCCAGAGGTTCACACCATGCAATGTAGGACTTCCATGTACGATGATAAGTCTTTCTGGAAGTCGCTTTCCTAGCTTCAACTAGAGTAGGAATAACTGAAGCTGACAAACCTTTGTCCTTCAGCACCTGGGTTTCAATAGCCAGGCCGTTAAAGCCAGCGATCGTAAAGCAGGATGGAAGTTCGGTCCCTGAGACAGTAGGTCCTCCCTGAGAGGAAGTCTCCACGGGACGTCCGCCACCAGTCTGACCACGTCGGCGTACCAAGCTCGACGAGGCCAGTCCGGAGCTACCAGGATTACTGGAATTCCTTCCTCCTCTATCCTGCGAAGAAGTCTTGGCAGTAACCCGAGAGGAGGGAAGGCATACATTAGCTGGTATTGCCCCCACGGGGCGATCAGTGCGTCTGCGGTCTCTGCTAGAGGATCGCGGGAGCGAGCCACGAATCTCTGTACTTTCCTGTTGAATCGTGATGCCAACAGATCCACATCCGGGGTGCCCCACCGTAGGCACAACTGGTGGAAAACTTCTGGATGGAGGGACCATTCCCCCTGATCCAGAGTCTGACGGCTGAGATAATCTGCCTGCCAATTCTCCACTCCCGGAATGAACACCGCAGAGATAGCTGGAACAAATCGTTCCGCCCAGCGAAGAATGCAAGCCACTTCTTTGGCCGCTCGGACACTCTTGGTGCCCCCCTGGTGATTGACATAAGCCACGGCCGTGGCATTGTCCGACTGGATCCGAACCGGGCTGCCCTGGAGCTGCTCGGTCCAGTGAATCAGACAAAGTTTGATCGCTCTCAGTTCCAATACATTTATCGGCAACCTGGATTCTTCCAGGGACCAAAGTCCCTGGACAGATAACTGACCGAGAATTCCTCCCCATCCGGATAGACTGGCATCCGTGGTCACTATTGTCCAATATATTGGCAGAAATGACTTTCCCTGGCTGAGCATCGGAGACCGAAGCCACCAGACCAGAGACTCTCTGGTCTGTTTGCTCAATCGGATCCGATTGTCCAGGGATTCCGGATTCCGATTCCATCTGAGAAGAATTTCTTGCTGAAGAATTCGGGTATGGGACTGGGCAAATGGGACTGCTTCGAAGGAAGCCACCATCAATCCCAGAACCCTCATGCAAGTTCGAAGAGAAGACCAGCTGTTGGATAGTAACAACTGGACTGCTGATTGAATCTTCCGGAGTTTCCCTACCGGAAGAAAAACTCTTGACCTGACTGTGTCTAGAATTAGACCCAGATATTCGAGCCTCTGGGTGGGAACCAGAAATGACTTTTGCTGGTTCACCAGCCACCCGAATTCCTGTAAAGAAATTATAGTAATCTCTATGTTTCGTAGCAGGGTCTGAGGAGACTCTGCATGAAGCAGAAGATCGTCTAGGTAACCTAGAATCGATATGCCTCTTTGGCGCAGTAGTGCCAACATTGGGGCCAACACCTTCGTGAAGACCCGAGGAGCCGTGGCGAGACCGAAAGGTAACGCCACAAACTGATAGTGGTTCTCTTCTATAGAAAAGCGTAGAAACCGCTGATGTCCTGCGAAAATGGGAATGTGAAGATAGGCGTCCTTGATGTCTATGGACGCTAGGAAATCCCCTGGATGCAGGAAGGCTGCTACTGTGCGAATGGACTCCATTCTGAATTTTCTTATGTTGACAAAAGAATTGAGTGCCCTTAAGTCCAGAATTGGACGCACTTTGCCCTCTTTCCTGGGTATTGTAAATAGGTTTGAATAAAACCCCTGAAAACGTTCTGTCCAAGGAACGTGGACTACCACTCCTTGTTGTAATAAATCCGTGACTGCTCTCCGCAGATCTTCTAAACGATCCGGGGATAGTCGAATATTGGAAGGGAAGAATCGCGCCGGTGGGAGAGATCGAAACTCGATCTTGTACCCTGACCTTATGACTTCGCAAACCCACTTGTCCGGGATTCTGGAAAGCCATGGATCCGGGAACCGACGAAGACGTCCCCCCACCCCAGTTATGGGTGGGGGAGCACCTTCAGGCTTTGGACGATTTATCTTCAGGTCTGGAGGGGGCGGGCTTTTGCTTGCCCGACCAACGTCCCCTGAAGCCTCCTGAAGGAGCTTTGGAGGACTTAATTTTTTCACCCGTGGGACGAAAAAACCTCTTGTGAGCAGAAAAAGAAGGCCCTCGTTTTTGACGAGTTCCTTTACCTTTAACATTTTGTGGTAAAAAGGTGCTCTTTCCACCCGTGAGATCCTTAATGATCTCATCTAAGTTGGCTCCAAATAGACGCTCTCCTAAAAAGGGGATATTAGCCAATGTTTTTTTAGAACCTTGGTCGGCTAACCAACCTTTTAGCCACAGTGTACGCCTGAGAACCACCGCTGAGACTGATGCTCGCGCCAATAATGGAGTGGCGTCTAACGCCGCATCACACACAAACTGTAACCCCTGTATCATTTGTTCCAACAAATCTGATACCGCCTGAGGGACCTCTTCTAAGTCCCGGCGTAACCACTTGGTCCATTCAGTTACAGCCTGCGAAACCAGACCAATAGCAATTATTGGTCTGAAAGCTGATCCAATCAAGGTAAACATGGTGCGAGACATAGCTTCTATCTTGCGATCCACTGGATCTTTAAAAGACGGAGCGTCTTCTAGAGGAATAACCGTGGCTTTATTCAATCTAGCAATTGGTGAATCCACCACAGGTGGTTCTGTCCATTTCTTAATGAGAGTTTCCTCAAACGGATAACGCCTGTTAATGCGTTTAGAAATAGTAGCAGTGCGTTTTGGCAGACTCCATTCTTCTTTGATTGGATTGCCAAAACATTTGGGCAATGGAAAAACCTTCGCCACTTTGATGCGTTTGTTAGTCCCAAAAGGGATTTCAGTTTCAGCTATTTCCGACGGAATACCCTGTAATCTTAAGGTTTCTTGAACAGATACAATGAGTGCGTTTACCAACGCTTCCTCTTTGGCTATGGCTGATGCCGAAACATCCTCTCACTGTCTGAAGAGACAGTACACGAGACACCAATCCCAGATGAGGTACCTGCAACTGCAGAAATAGGCTCAGAGTCTGAATCCGAGGTTTCAGATAATAAGGGGTTAGGCGGGGGTCGCTTTCTTGCGCCCTGTCCCTGACAAGCCACTTCCACCCAGGACACAAAAGTTTCCATAATAGCTGACAATGATTCAATCGTCAGTGGGGTGCTGGAGGATCCTGCAGACCCCTCGAGGGGATCCGGAGGAGATACATGAGTGGCAGGGTCCATGTTAATTCAGGACACCTTTGCCAGAAAAAAACAAAAAACTTTTTTTTTTTTATGTGTCTCCCCCTAGCGCAATAGCGCCCCTCAGAGTACCTGCTTCTCGATCCCCACAGAGAGAGAGAGGGACCCCCAAGGCTCACCAACCGATGCAGTGAAGTTTCCCACCAACTGCAGTCAGCGTCTGTCTTTTACAGACTGGAAGGAGCTGTTGCTTTTTCCCGGGTAGAAGGACGTGGCTCCGCCCCCTGTGTACGCCTTCCGGCGTTCCCAGCTCTCCACGAGGTAGCTGGGCTCATGAAACATGGCCGCCCCCATACAGGAGACATTAGACTCCAAAAACATGGCGGCCGGCGTGACCTGAGGACATCCATGCACCTGGTCTACGGCAAAATGGCGGCGGACCGCCGAAATCGTTTTTCCCAGTACATCCACCTGCATCTCTGCTGAGTGGCGATTTATTGATCTACAGGAGATACACTACAAATAAGGTAGGATTATACCTCCTATGTCTGCTGTAATGCTACAGTCTGCTGGGTAGAGTGTTAGCTCTCAAACCAAGTCCACTTCCCACAAACACATACTGTATTTACAAGGGGGACTTTTAGTGTCAGATATATACTGACCATATATGGAGGGGCCCATAATTCATACTGCCTCATAACGAGGAAAGAAAAAAGGGAACGTTTACTCACCATACCGAACCGACAGGCACCCTCTCTTCACAATACCCTCTCCACCGGGGTGGGGGGTTGTGGACCACTCCGGACGCCTCGACTCTCTGGTTCCTGGCGTCCAAGTGAGACTTTTAACTCGCAAGGTCAGTCCCTCTACTGGGACTCCGTCGCGGCCGACCCAGCGCGGAGCTCTGGTCTGCACGTGCTCGTAGGCAGAAACCGGGGTGACCACTGGATCTCAACATCCAGCCCGTCGCCCGACCCCGCATACTTACTTGAATGTGTCGCGGCCGACCAAGCGCAATGCAATGGTCTGCGCGCGCTCGTAGGCCGGCTGGGGTGACCACTAGTGTCGCCCAGTCCGGCGTTTTTGCTTGAAGATCTCACAGGAAAAAAACACTGGAGAAAAACTACCTAAAAAATATTTTTTCTAAAGAAAAAATCTTGCCAGGACCAAAAAGATTTCAGCAAGGAACTTAGGTCCTTACTCCTGACTAGACAGAAAAAAACTGATTCCCTGTAGCAGAGAGAGGGAGGATATACCCTCAGGGACTGCCCCTAAGGTGGAGCCAGAACGTTTTGTCTTTCTGCCTAGTCCTACTCCTGCGGAGACAACATAACCCAGCTCTTGAGAATCAAGAAGACTACGTCTGTCAATGAGCGATAGAGAAATGCCTGTTGATACTTCTGCCCTTGGACTTTTTTCCCCCGATTTGCTACACAGGGGTGACAACACTACCTAGGCATCGTAGTGCTGTTGTAGCCATTGTCAATATCCTGTGCAGGCTTTCCAGGCTGGGTCAATAGGGCACTCTGCCAATGTACAGCATATGCCTGCTGTTGACTAGTTCCACCACCAGCCTCTGACATCACAATCTTATACAAGCCTTCTGCCGGACCCTGAAGTAGTTCATTGACAGTGGCTCCTGTCTGCATACTCTGTGTCATCACATGCTGAATGCTGTGCTTTGAACTCAGCACTCAACCCAGGAACTAAGCCAATGTATGTCTGATGCACACGCATAACAGACACCACAATGCACAATAACACTGCATGGATTGTGGTCCAACGTGTCTAAAAAACATTGCTGCTTGTCCTTTTTTGGTGTGTACTGGTGCATTGGAAGCCCACTCAAATAAATTGGATGCTTTAACGCCATTGCATGTGCATGAAAAGTGGCAAACCAAAATGTAGTCAAAGGACCCTTAATCAGTCAAGCAAACTCCTAAGCTATGTATAAGAGGGACGTCCGTCCGTTCTCTACCTTTAGAGATTGGATGGGGGCGGAGCGGGGATTTTTAAGTTTTTCCCAACAAAAAAAAAAAACAGATCCCGTATCAACAAAGTTTGTTAAAATGTCAACAATTTATTAAGACTCCGTTCACATTGGGGCGACCTGTCAGACGACCTGGTCGCCTGACAGGTCGCCTGCCATAGAGTAGCTGTGGACCCGTTCTAATAGGAGCGACACAAGTCGCTCCGACTTAGAAAAAGGGTCCGGAGCTTCTTTGGGGCGACCTGCATTGACTTCAATGATATGAAGTCCATGCTGGCCGCTCCGAGGTCGTGGTGCGAGCTGCGCACCGCGACCTGTGAGGTCGCCCCGGCAAGTAGCGCCGCCCCAGTGTGAACGGGGTCTAATACTATTATTACAACAGTAATTAAAAACATAATTCACATGATCAATACAGAAATTCAACTGATTTTCACGGAATCCAGAGGATAACGTATAAGTGCATGTGGATCTTGGATCCAAGATCCACATGCACTTATACGTTATCCTCTAGATTTCATGAAAATCGGTTGAATTGCTGTATTGATCATGTGAATTATATTTTTAATCACCGTTGTATTAATAAATTGTTGACATTTTAACAAACTTTCTTGATACGGGATCTGTATATATTTTTTTGTTAGGCACTTAAAAATACCCGCTCCGCCCAATCTCTAAAGGTAGAGAACAGACGGACGTCCCTCTTATACATATTTATTTATGGGGATTGTGCCGCTAGTGTAGTTGTATAGCACACTCCCTCCTTTCCCTTACAATCTCCTAAGCTAACCAAGATGCTTTGGGAATCCTTTACCATGTATTAAATATTTATATGTAAAACAAATGTATATACTGTATAATATTGTAATTAAAAATAGATACAAAACAGCGAATATAAAAATTTGACTCAAAATCATTTGAATTTATTACGAATGCTGTATAAGGACTACAAAACTGCAAGAGTTGCTGTTTAATATTTGCCTTTGCTTTAGTTTTACTTTGAATATTGTTACTATAGCTACAAATTACAAATTTTACCTTGTGGATTGTCCCATTCATCACAATACAAAATTATGTTGCTGGTACACTGCGCAGTAAAGATATTTACAGCCAAAATAAAAGTATTTTGTTAAAGTCTTATTTTTTTTTCAGTCTTTTAGCACTAATACAAAATGGCTGTAAACAAATGGTTTCCATAATAATGGTGAAAACAGGGGGAAACTAGCAAATGTACCAATAGGGAGAAATAGCTTAATTAGGAAATAATTAGGATTATTGAGGGGTCAAACAGTAACCAATCTTTTTTTGAATAAATCATCTTTTTTTACTTTACAGGTTTGCTGCAGGCTTAATTAGGACTACATCACAGAACACATGTGATCTGTAGTAATGAAACTTTATAAACTGCAGCTACGTAACTTTGTAACAATTTATCAAAGGTCTGCAGAAAGATTGCTGTAACTGGCAGTTGAAGTGATCGAACAGAAACTGCTGTAACTGGCTCCTTCCTGCAAAACGGGGTACAAGTAGTCTGGAACAGAAAAAAGGGGAGACTCTACTTTTCGTAGAGATCATTTTGTTATCTATTAGATAGCAAAATGAACCTAGGCCTAGTCTAGGTTAAGATGATGACATCATCTAGGCTGAGATGACATCATCTAGGCTGAGATGACATCATCATTCCAACCTAAGCTATGCCAATTCACTAGAGCATAAGAACTTTTTTTTGTTTGTTTTTTTAAAGAGGGCCTGAACTATGGAAGCTGTGCCAATAAAAGGCAGACAGGGCGGCAAATCACTAGTAACCAGTATTGCCTGTAATATCACTGCAGCTGATCTTTTTCCTGTTAAAGACTTACAATGCCTAATTATTTTTTAAAAGGTAAGTTTGCGTTAAAAAAAAAAAAAATAAATAAATGCACTTTTTTCTTTTGCATTTTTTTTTGGTGGGGGCTGCTGCTTTAGTAACAGGTTACACCCTATATACAGGTGTAACATTCGGTCTGTGTTGATGGGGGAATAAAGCAAATTTCTTTCCTGCAACCCATGGTTGCAGGAGAGAAAATCGCTTCGTGTATGGCCAGCCTATAGGTGAATTTATCCTTTCTTTGTGTGTGGATGTAGCTGTCTTGGTAAAGGAGCAGGGCTTCGCTTTTTAATATCAACTGCATTTCTGGTGACTGGTGTGTTAACATTCTGGAAGAAACAGAAGAGGGACAGAAAGCACAGATCCACAGAATTAATGAAGGAGAACAAGGGAGATCCTTACGCCCACGTTCACACGGGCTGATCTGACATGTCAAATCGAAATGCCAAATCCAAACTAATTGATAGCAATGGCACAGTCCAAATCGGTCGAAGCGGACTTTGTGGCACCACACAGATTTCCAAAAGTAAATTCTGCACAACTTTTGGCAACTTGCTGAACTTGCACAATTTCAAACCCTGCCCTCAGTGTGAACCTAGGCTAAAGCCTCGTACACACGCAACGAATTTCCGCCGACCGGTCGTCAGTCTTTTGTCCAGAGTGGTGTCTGTCGGTTGGAATGTGCTCTAGACTGCACACAAATTTTCCCGCACGACAGACTTCTACTTCAGAAGTGATGTCATGTGTTGGATTGCTTTCTATGTGTTCTTTCATCTCTGAGCATACCTAGTCTTGCTCATAAGATTTTTCCCCATCGAAATCTGTACTAATGAGACAAAAATCGGACGTGTTTTGACGGTCGACAAAAATTATATAGCCTGCACACCAGGATTTTTTCGGCCGAAAAGTCGGAGTCGGTTGTCGGAAGCATCATACTAACAAGCCGAAAATCGGCAGATCGGTTGTCGGACGAAATTTCCCGACCGAATTTCTACTCGTGTGTACGGGGCTTAAAGGTGAGTTCACACCAGCAGCTGCGACACAGTGCAGCAGCCAGAGTGTGCTGCGGTCTGGCCAGATCAGCACAGTGCTGATGCACCGATCTCCCCGCATTACACTGTCGACTTTTTTTAAACAAACTTTTTCACAATGTCAGACAGACTTCTCATTAAGTTCAATTTGCCACCACAAGATGTGAGGCAGTGGATTACCACACACTGCGACTGCACTGAATAAAAAAAAATAAAAAAAAGTACGGCATGAAATACATGCATTTTCAGCATATACCACCCACACAACACATCAATGCAGTGGTGTGAACGGGACAGATAAGAACAAAGCCTTTTGCCTTGTCTTGCAGTGGGACTGTGCTGGAAAAGATGCCTAACGCAGTCCCACCGCACCTGGTGTGAATGTACCCTAAATACAGCTTCCACCCCAGAAAGGTGAACAGTGATGAGCACAGTAATGATATCACCAAATCTGGGGGGGGATTAGAAGTCAGAGGCAGCAGTGCCTTAGGCAGGCCATACACAGTGAAAATTTCTTTCCAGCAACCACGGGTTGCAGGAAAGAACTCTGCACGATTCCCCCATCAACACAGGTAGTGTTGACAGGGGAAATCCCTCCTGCCGAGACATTGGATGCTCCCGGCGGGTGAAGCGGTCCCTGCTGGGAGGGAACCGTGATTGTCGCTATTGGTTATAGAAGCCGCTAGCAATAATTGTAAGAGAATCTGGCAGGCTGGTTGTACCCAATTTGATTGATCGATCAACTTGGTACATTCAGCCTGCCCATTAACGGTTTGAAGCATGTATGGCCGGCCTTAGGCAGAACATACATTAATCTTTTTTTTTCATTTAGGAAGTAGGTTGAATGAAAAAAAAATATATATATATATATGATACGATTCCCCCATCCACACACTTGATGCGGATGGGGAAATCCTTATCACTGTTGTATTCTGACAGCAGGGAGCTTTCAGAATACAGTGACCAGTGTTTCAGGCTACAGCCAGCGGCACTGATCATTTGGGAAAAACCTGACTGGCTGGTTGTACACAACTCGATCAACAGTTCTGTGTACAACCAGCCTGCCCATACATGGATCAAAATTTGGCCAGTCCCTGCTGAACCAGCCAAATTACTTAAATTGTTGCATTAATTGAATCAATTAATGTATAGCTGGCTTTGGATGATCTCACACATGTAAAATACAGCCAATTATTTTGTGTGGCAAGCCCAGCGTAATGAGAAATAGTTGGTTACCCAAGCCATGCTACATGCTAAAACGGAAGCAATTTTGTTGAACAAACTGGCCCCCTTATGAACGGCTATGGCGACCCTGGATTGACCATTGCCTACCACCTGGCCTTGGCGACAGCCTTGTACTCACCTGATTGGGCGTCCTCATTACCGGTTCTCTTTTCCCACCTGGGCCCCTAGGGGGGTTCGAGGCTCCCTCCGGGCACCTGCTGATACCTCCCCCCCCACGACCCTCCCCTACTTACCCAGCTTTCCTTCCAACCCTGCTAACCCAGCCCCCCCCCCCCACTCAGCCCCTGGCGTACCCACTTAAGTGCTATACCTTGGTTTTGGTTGAGACCCCTTCTGTGTGGGGGTCCATCCACGCAGTGTGGCCTCGGCCACACCTACAGTTTGAGCGTACCCTCATTGCATCCTAGACGGGACGCCGGGTCGATCCCATATACGTATTGCATTGCTACATGTTGTTTGAATGTTATATGCAGCAGTTTTGTATTTCAATGCGCCTTGTTTTATCAAGGCATGTACCTAATATTTTCACTGCATGTTGCTGTACCATGTTTCTTTTGCCTTCAATAAAAACCGTTTAAAAAGAAAAGAGAAATAGTAATTTCCTAAAAAAAAAAAAAAAAAAAATGACAGTGTTACTGCATATAGTAGCATTTTTGGATCTAAATTACGTAGAATGGTACAGTTACGGAAAAGTCCATTGTCATGAGAAATGGCAAACATTTCATTTTTTAGGGGGTAACTAATTGCCATCCATAAGAATTGGACCACACGGAAGCGGTATGCAATTATTAGGCAATACAGACCAATCTTTTACAATGCCATTAACTGTTACATATTACTTTAATCTGCTTCCAGACTGACCTGTAGTGCCTGTTTAGAACTCCGTATTTCTATAAAACATCCATTATTATCTGTAATTACACAAAAGTTCAGGTTTTTCGTCCCTGCTCCATAGCAACCAGTACCGTCTGTTGTCAAGATTTCCCAGAATCCTCACCCCACGCACCTGAACTGCCCTACTTACTCTGTCACAGAACTAAGTACATCTCCTGGGGTCAAGTTACCTGCTGCCTGCGAAATGAAATATGTCATCTCCTCCATGTTTTCAAATGTGAACCTAAACGCTCTTCTACAGATGAATGTTCTAATGAACAAAGCGGTCTACTATTGATTCTATTATGTCTGCTATATGAGGTTATATGCAGCAAAAAGGTTTAGCATAACTGTGATCAGATAATTGAACAGCTCTTACAACCAAAGGGATGATGGGCATACAATATTTCATACAATGCATGCAGAACTTCCCAAATTAAACTAATTTAAAGAAAAAAAAAAGTTCAGGAACTGCGCTGTCATGACCTAACTAGCTAGCAATATGCAATAAAGTCCTCCACAACCTTAAAAACGACTGTACTGCTGCCACACTCTTGAAGAACAAGCTACAGAAGAAGACTTCTTTCTGATGGTTAATAGGGCTTGCACCCCTTTTGGCCATCTGCAAGACAGGGGCCAACCTCCCATTGGCCTGGTTAATGTCTATGCTACTCTGCAAGCTGTGTTTGTATGGGCACCACAGCAAAGCGGAGTTCCACACTGGGAAAGTTTTTTTTAATAAAAATACCCCCGGGACAGTCAGGGCTAGTACATTCCACAATGGATAGCCTCTGATCTGTCCCGGGTTGAACTTACCTTTTAGAAGAAATACTTACCTTGAAAAAGTATTGTCCAGCGCTGCCATCTCAGGTGTGGGCAGCTTGAAGCCAGTGTGATCCTCTTCTGCGTCCTCTTCGGTCCCACGATGCACTGCGCCGGTCCCGCCGTCACTTCCAGGTCTGCAGCGTCATCCCTGCACAGCTTCTGGGCATGCCCAGAAGCTGTTTAGCAAGGTATAACGGCGCCTTCACCGGAACTGACGTCGGGGGCCGGTGCAGGCGCATTGATTCCTGGGAGCGATGACGTTCAGCTCCCAGGAATCACTGCAAAGCCAGGAAGTGACAAATCGCCGTGGCCGCTGAGGGGAGGTAAGTATATTATCTTCTAAACCAGGTAAGTAAAAAAAAAAAAAAAAAAATTGCAATTATCCATTTGTTTTTCAAGTGACCCCGGGCATGAAGATGGAGGTAAGTTTTATTTTAGGGTGGAACTCCGCTTTAATCATTTGAATGGACTGCTGTGCCTACGTTTCATGCAGAAAAAATGTTCCTGTACCATTTTTAAAATGTAGCCGGTTGCAGATGCGTGTGGGTGCCATTAGGAATTTATCTGCAAAGGATCAGCGCAGGTTGTCTGCGGGTGGTTGCAAGTGCGGGAACAGGTGTGATTTACCCGCTGTTCTGCACCCATAAGTGTGAACCTAGACTTCTGGTTTAGACTTTTTTGTTTTTTTTTATAGCAATTATATGCCCCTCAAATCGCTTCATCTTCAACTCCATATGACCAATATTGGAACAGATAAATAATGGAAATGTCTTGGTCCCAATACAAAAGTCAAATAAAGACGGATAAAAAATGTAAGCCTCATTAACACAGGTGGTGAGGCCTATGCCATGGGGCCAATGTGCAACCCCACAGACATTGCAATATGGGGCCATGCATCCCCCCCCCCCCCCCCTTGCATGTCTGTTAAACTTAGATGTGTCAGCTAATGCATTTCTATTCACTAGGCTGCCTGCACCCAGCTCCAGACATGTAATAGGAATGCTTTGTTCACATTGTATGGGCCTTAGTGGCTCTATGAATGAGGCCTTTAGGCCCCTTTCACACTTGTGAGACTTGGGACTGCAAAGTTGCATGACAAGTCGTACCCCATGATTTCTTATGAGTACAGTTCATGTCTGTGGCAGCAACTTCAAAGTAGTCCCTGCATTACTTTGGTCTGACTTGATTGTGCCCTGAGATCCATAGACCTCAAGATTACACAGGCATTGCTTCAAGTCGCAACAAAGTCGTGCTGCAAAGTCGCGTGACTTCCAGGTTGCACAAGTGTAAAAGAAGCCCTAAACAGTAACTCCACTTTTGCTGAGAATATAATATCCCCCCCTCTTGGTGATCTCTGTATATTGCAGGGATTTTAACAAACTTTGTTGCAGATTCCTATCTTTTGTTATTGTGAAAAAAATCTCAATTTGTTTGTCTGTGTCCATGTGCAAAATGAATCTGTATGGGAATGGTTTTGAAATGATCAATCAGCTGCTGCACCTGCAGGGCTCTAATGAAGAAAGTTGCAGGGTCCACATGCCTTTAGACGTGTTTTACCTTTGGGAGTCTCTCACCAAAAATGCAATTTTTGCCCCAGTTAATGCTCAAAATCAAATTTGTATCTTAGGGTAGACTTCTGGGAAAATCAGTAAGCCAATCACACAAGCAGGAATGGACGTATTTTGGGGGAATTCTGTACACTATTTGTGTAAAGAACACTGCCAGGTAGCCATATTGCATTGCATTTTACAGAGAATTACAGCGCTGCAGACTGAAAAGGAAATGTCATTTTTAATAACATTCACTTATAATATGAATTGTGTAGCAATGGTACATGCTATATTGTTTTTTTTTTTATTTGCTAATTTTTTCCCCCATAAAAGTTGAGTTACCCTTTAATGCACCTTCTCTGGGAATAATCTACATGAATATGGCACATGTGGCAATGCAAAAGATATCCTTCCCATCTGAAAATGAATGCCATCCTATACCACCAGTGCCACCGACAAGTGATAGAAAGATAGAAGCCCCTCCTTTTATAAGCCCTGGTTTATACTATAACCCACATGTGACTTCGCACAGGAACCACACTGCATTCTTGTGCAATTATCATGCGATTCAGTGCGGTGGGTTTTAAGCCCATTCATTTTGCATGGGCTGAAATCACACCGCATTGCATCAAAGAAGTGCAGGTAGAGACCACACACCGCTCCAGGTGAAAATGCCTTCAAAAATCCTCACAGTAACTGCACAGGTGCAGGGTGCAGGCTCAATGTGCAAGCCATATAGAACAAGTGTGTCTGTACAGTCACACTTCAATGCAAATAGTTATTGAAAAAAGAATAAAATACCACAGCATACAGAGGTACGGATCAAAAGCAGCTGACGCGTTTCACACTACTGTATTTTCTGGCGTATAAGACTACTTTTGAACCTCAAAAAAATCGCCCAAAATTGGGGGGTCGTCTTATACGCCGAGTATAATATCTCCAAGGTAACCTAAGTATAAGTATAACCGGTAGATGAAAATTAGGGGGGTCGTCTTATACGCCCAGTCGTCTTATACGCCGGAAAATACGGTATTTACAGTGCTTAATCATAGAAGCAAGAAGTCCAGGCACCTTGTTTTGGAGTCGCACCACAACCACATCGCGATCCAGTGTGGGCAACCTCACTGCGTTTGCAATCCTTTTGGGATGTTATTTGTATTGACACCTGCAACGAATCGCAAACACGTGCGATTGCAATGTGGTGCGGGAAACGTACAGGGGTCGCTGCATTTCCCGCACCGTGTATGTATGAATCTGAGCTGATGGAGATAAATACGTTCATATTTATCCATACAAATGGCTTTTGCACCATCAAGAAAAAATCTCTTGGATTTAATTACAATGTGGATTCCTTCTTCTGTAATATCTCAAAGTCCTATTAGTATTTGACCCTGCATATATGCCCCAAGCCATTCACAGCGGAAGCTGGTGCTGAAGTTCCAGGTTCCAGTTCTAACATTCTCAGATGTATCAGCGAGCTTCTGATATTTCATAAATGAATGTACTGGCTAAACAAAGAAAAAGTCAGCTTGTTAATGTATTAAGTATCCTCGCGTGTGTGAATGCGCTATAAGCGGCGTGATCTTTGTTTAATGATAAATAAGAAGGTCTTTATATGAGAACACTGGAGCTGTGATTGGAGAGATGAAGACGACGTTACTGCTATAAGACAGATGGGGGTAAACATCAGCACTGGACAGGTTGGGTAATGAGACCTCAGGGACTATACAGCAGAGGCGACATGCATGAGAAATTAGTGACCAGCAGACTTTCAAAACCCATTTCTGTTGAGTCGCCTCTGGCTAAACTGCAGAATTTTTCACACTGTTAAAACTGAACTGCAGGCGTATTTATTTAAAAAACACCATTTAATCCAGTTATACATTTACAATATCCTTAAAGCAGAAGTAGGTTTAGAAAGGACATATATACAAATACCTACCAATGGCCGTCTTACCAAATGGACACACTGGGCAGTTGCCCGGGGGCCCCACTTGCCTAGTGACCCAGCCCCAGCCCAGCATTAGTCCCAATTCCTGTGTGCATCCCGCTGCTGAACTTAGCAGGTGAGAAGCGCCTGTCGGCCCTGTGCTGCTGTCAGGCCAATTGGGCCGTGGTGGGAAGTCCACAACTGCAGGAATGCCTGTCTGCCTCCGTGGGAACAGGCACATACAGGACAGTCGAGTCTGACTCCCGTGGGTGTGTGTGTTCTCGGACCCAGCCGCTGAACTTGGAAGCTGTCATTAGCCTGGCACTGCTGTACCAATAAATATCGCCTTATTGATAGTTTTCATTTTTATTCTCGTGGGTGATTGAGTAGGCAGGGCCCCAGTGCACTGCATTGCCCGGGGCCCTTTAATGCTCTTAAGATGGCACTGTATCTACCTTATCCAAGGGTTTTCTGGCTGGACCAGTGACATCACAGGTTATTCTCTTTTGGCAGTGACCGGTCTTTAACCACTTGCCGACCGCCGCACGACTATCTACGTCGGCGGTCAGCCCCTCACAGGCAAACTAACGTAGGGCTACGTTGCTTGCTTGTGAGGGTCTAGGGAGCGAGCGCGCGCCCCCGGAGGCGCGCTCCCGCTCCCGCGTGGTCACGGACCCCCCCGCGCGTGTGACCAGCAGACCCGATGTCCGCCGGCCACTCGGCGATCGGCGGGGGAGAGGGAGAATGTCAGGCAGCTTGTGTAAACAAACTGCCTGTCATTCTCCTCGCTGCAAAGACACTGATCACTCGGATCTAGTATGTAGATCCGTTGATCAGTGTCCTTACAGCTAGAGCCACAGCCAATCACAGTAGAAACCACGCCCCTAGGGACACACACAGCCCCTCCCTTCCAAATAAAGTTAACCCCTTCACTACCAGTGTATTTTTACAGTAACAGTGCATATGTATAGCACTGATTACTGTAGAAATGTCACTGGTAACCCCAAAAGTGTCAAAAATCAAAGTCAAGGGTCCGATCTGTCCGCCGCAATGTCGCAGTACCGCAAAAAAAAAATCGCAGATCGCCGCCATTACGCGTTAAAAAAAACAACAACAAAAATGACAAAAATCTTTCCCTTTGTTAGTAAACGCGATAACTTTTGCGCAAACCAATCAAAATACGCTGTTTGCGATTTTTTTTTACCAAACATAGGTAGCATAAAACAAATTGGCCGAAAATTTTTAAAAATTTTGATTTTTACATTTTTTTGGGGGGGGAATTTCATATAAAAAAATGTGAAAAATATTGCTATTTTTGCAAAATTGACGCTCTTTTTTTGTTTATAGCGCATGATCAAAAAATCGCACAGGTGATCAAATACCACCAAAAGAAAGCTCTGTTTGTGGAAAAAAAGGACGTCAAATTTGTTTAGGTACAGCGTCGCACGACCGCGCAATTGTCCGTTAAAGTCACGCAGTGCCGAATCGCAAAATACCCCCTGGTCGGAATGGGGGTAAAATCTTCCGGGGCTTAAGTGGTTAAAACTGCACTGAACAGTGTAAGTGCCGGGTCACATATATGCGATGCTGGAACCCTGCGAATCCACTGCGGGTTCCCATATCGCATTCAAATCGCAGGCAGTTCACACTGCCATATGCAAATCTCTGGGGGTGTCAATACAAAGGTTAACGACACCCCCAAATCAGTTCGCATATCACAGTGCGAACTGTCATTTCGGTCAGGAATCGGACCCCATAGGTGTGAACCCCCATGTGATCCGATTCAAATTACATGCGATGTCTGTCATTGCACTGATGAGAACTGGGGTTTAGGGCTCCTTTACATCAGCGCTGCTTTTTGAAGAGCAAACCGCATTGGATAAGTTTTCAGAGGGTGTTTGACAGGTGGGAGGCCTCCTTAGCACCTGTTTTAACACCTTAAAGCCCACACAACCACAAGGTTGCTGGGCGGTAGCGGTGTATGACAGCTGCAGAAAGTATACAACCATATCTGGCTGCCTTTGCAGCTTAAAGTGATTGTTAAAAAAAAAAAAAAAGACAAGATTTTACAGACATGTCATACTTACCTGCTCTGTGCAGTTGGATTTGCACAGAGTGACCCTGATCCTCCTCTTCTCAGGTACCTCTTTGCTGCTCCTGGCCCCTCCCTCCTGTCAAGTTCCCCCCACAGCAAGCAGCTTGCTATGGGGGCACCCAAACCAAGCTCCAGCTCCTTGTGTCCAGACTTAAAGCCGCGATCTGCCCCGTCCTCTCTCTCTCTCCTGATTGGCTGGCTGACTTTGACAGCAGCAGAAGCCAATGGAACAGCTGCTGCGTCTCAGCCAGTCAGGAGGGAGAGTCCTGAACGGCCAAGGCACTCGCGAGCATGGCTGGATAGAGATGGGGCTCAGGTAAGTATTAGGGGTGCTGCTACACTCAGAGGGCTTTTTATCTTGATGCATAAGATAAAACTTCTGCCTTTACAAATTTTTTTTTATAAAATAAAAAAAAATTATTAGGAGGTTCACAGAATTGAAATTTTGGTGCCGAAACCAAAAATGCAGGATGTACTTGGCTGAAAACCAAAAATAACAGTTTTTAAAAAATATATATTTTTATATATCATTGTTTTTATATTCGACTTTTTAGTTTATATCATGAATTTAAATGAATATGAATTTATGGTCGGCTATTATTGGCACCTTTGGCTCAAGAAAAGAAAAGCTCAAGAAAAATCTATCCCTTTAAATTCTATGTACATCTTCGCACTGGTCCGTTGTGCTTCCCCTGTGGCTTTAAAAATGTTGCTTGCTGCATTTTTGGTCAGTAAAAAAAAACGGCACCAAAAATGCACCTCCCCATTGAAATACATTGAAAACGCATCAATAACGCACCCGTATTACGTTTTTAATGTGGTTTTTGAGTCACACGACCTATGAAAAACAAATAAGCACAGAAAAATCGTGGCAAAAACACATGCGTTTTCAGCGCCATTATCGGCACCTTTTTCTCTGATCGGCAAAATGTCGATAAAACCATTTTTAGCTGATATTTTTCTGCCACCAAAATTTTCGGTGCATCTCTAACAATTATACTTATCTGCTCTGTGCAATGCTTTTGCACAGAGCACCCTTGAACCTCCTCTTCTAGGGCCTCTGCCAGTGCTCCTGACTCCTCCTCTTCTCAGTATGCCACCATAAGAAGCTGCTTCCTAAGATGTTGCACCTGCGGGCTTTCTCCCGAGGCAGGCTGTGTGCATCTATAGACATATACAGCATAGATCAACCGTGCCCCCCCACACTGCTCACAGGATTTGGTTGACAGCAACAGGGGCCAATAGCTATAATACAGCTTCCATGAATGGAGGAGGTGGGCAGAAAGGGTGATCATAGTTGACACTCTTGACGAGTGCCTGTGACAAGTCCAGCGCTTGCATTACCCCTGCAGTACCGGCAGATTATAGCTGCAGGGATTTACCTAAATTTAGGCTTTAAAATTGAACATGGGGCAAGTAATTACGCATACATATGTGCCCCATCAGACAAGAGGTTTGTAAATCTTTCCAGCCTCTTTTGCGATTCATACACCTCAGCCAAACAGCACAGACAGGTGGATGACACCATTTTATCTGTAAAGGTTCTTTTACAAGGGGTAAGGGGGGGAGGCGTTGGAAAAAAGGTGGTGGCTGAGCTGCAATTGTAATGCCCCCTGGCCACCCACCTGGCTAAATTCTAAGAATACAGCTTGATAGGGCTGTACATATGATGGAGCTGTGACACAAAGCAATTTTACCTTGGCCTGCATAGTCTGACAGGCAGCCCTGCCTGTCAGACTCGCCCGCTGAGGTCAATAGGAATGTACTGCAACTATGAGTGAAACGCTTGGCTCGCAGTAGCATGTTGTAGCATTATAACCGCTTGCCTACCAGCCACCGTAGTTTTACTGCAGCAATTCGGCTCTGTCCCGCGAAACGACGTACCTGTACATCACTTTGCGGGACCACTAGCGGGGGTGCGTGCCCATCGGCCACAGGGGGAGCCAATCAGCGGGTCCGGCAGCCGTGATTGCCACCAGGCAACCACAGTCGCTCCCCATGGAGACAGAACTGCGGTCTGCCGTTGTAAACACAGCAGACCACTCTTCTGTCAGTTATGAACACAGGGATCCTGTGTTCCTCTTATATAGGAACACAGGTCTCTGTATTAATGTAGCAACCCCCCACCCCCCAGTTAGAAAGCACCCCCTAGGGACACATTTAACCCTTTGATTGCCCCTGGGGTTAACTTCTTACCTGCCAGTGTTAATAGTACAGTAACAATGCATATTTTTATCATTGATTACTGTAGTAATGTCACTGGTCCCCCTAAAAGTGTCAAAAATGTCAGTTAGGTGTCTGATCTGTCCGCTGCAATGTCGCAGTCCCACTAAAAATTGCTGATCCCGGGGCGTGGCTAGGTCATGGCGGTGTGAGGACGTTTTCTTATGGTGCTCCCGCTCCCTGGCCTCCCTGATCGGCTTTAAATGCACATTTACCGGCTGTCATGAGCTCTTACAAACGGAGGAAGACTAAATCTGCCAAACCTGCTCCCCGGGTGACTTCCTCGGCTCCGATCCGTCCGTTTTTTCAGGAATCACCGGCTCCGGCTCTCCGGGCGCTCGCACGGAGTCCACGTGGGGACTCCGATCCGGCCGCTGCCTCTTCATCCCCGGCTCCCTCGCATTCCATGGCCTCCCCGACTCCTCCGCGGATGTCCCAGTCCTCTCTTACCGGGGACTCAGGGGGGGACAGAGACATTTGGACATTGCTGCGATCCCTCCCCACCAAAATGGACATGGAGGCCCTGGTGGCTCAGGTCACGGAACAACACCGGAGGGACTTCCAGGCTCTATCGGGAGAGGTGACCCAGGTGAAGGAGCGGGTGGCGTCTGGGGAGTCCGCTATTGGTGATCTACAGGCTCGGGTGACCCAACTGGAGCGGACCCAGGCGGCCCACACGGACATTCTTGCAGAGCACCAGCTTGCTATGGAGGACATTGAAAATCGGAGCCGTCGGAATAATCTGCGGCTCCGCGGACTTCCTGAAGCTACGAGTCACGAGGACCTGCCTGAGACGGTCCGGGCCATACTTACCAGGATACTCCCGTCGGAACCCCCGGTGGTGTTGGAGTTTGACCGGATTCATCGGGCCCTAGGCCCCAAGCCGCAGGATGCTGATAGGCCCAGAGACGTGATTTGCCGCCTTCACCGTTATGCGGTCAAGGAGCAGGTACTGAGAGCTGCGTGGACGGCGGGCCCTCTGGACTTCGATGGGGCTACGATCCATATATTCCCAGATGTCTCGCGGGGGACCCTGACACGTAGGGCTATGCTAAAGCCCCTCCTGGAACGTCTCCGTGGTCAAGACGCTACCTATAGATGGGGCTTCCCCCTTCAGCTGGTAGTCCGCAGAAATGGATCGACATTTGTCCTCCGTAGGCACTCTGATCTCCAGGCTCTATTCCGGTTTGCAGATTTGACTCCGATGGCGATCCCGGACTGGTTGGCGAGGCTCCCGGAGCGTGACGCTCGGTCCCCTGGTGGTGGGCCGTCACGGTCGGGTTCCGCTGGTCGGCGCCGTCAGCGCCGTGCCCCCGGGCTGAGCTCCTCCAACTTTTCAGTGGCCTCCCCGGAGGACTAAACCCGGACTGCCTTGGAACTGTGAGTAACCTTCTGGCCCCCTCCCTTGCTCCCAACGATCTCCCCTCCAGTTCCCCCGCTTCTGCCCCCGCTTCTGACTGAGCCGCTATGTTTCCCTTGCTTGGCCCTACCCGATGTCCGCAATGGTTCTGCCTACACCCCCTCATGGGCCCTGTGGACTCATCCCGTGTTCTTCTCCCCTGTCCTTGCTGGGCGGGTGCCCTGTTCCGCTACCCTGGCGGCCCCCTTCTCAGGACTGGAACTACGGCCCCCGCATCGCCCCGGGTGCTGCAGTGGGAGCTCCCGTCGCATTTGGCTACACGGGTGCCCTGCTGGAGTGCGCTGTGTGATGGAAGAGGTTGCCCCTGCCGGATGGCGAGATGCTTGCATGCCTCTACCTGTGTCTTATGCTATTATACCATTTGTAATGTGATTACTGCATGTGGCTCAACATATACAGTATATTGATGGCTCGGGGTGTGCTCGTGGGGTTTCCCCCTAGTTTCCTTCCCGGCGGTGCCGTGGCCGGACTGGGCCGGTAACGGGCGGTGGATTAGACGGGGTGCTGCTCTCCTATCCATGCTGGATGGTGCTGCATGTTTAGCTGGGGGTCTATGGTTCCCCTTTAGTTCCTACATGGCGCCGCCAACTTACCCCCCGTCCCCCCTTCTCCTTCTTGCCCCCCCTTCCCTCCCCCACCATTTTCCCCTTGCCCTCCCCTTCCCCCTCCTCTCCCACCCCCCCTTTTTCCCCTCTTCCCCCTCCTCCCTTCCCCCCTCGCTTCCCCTTCCCCCTCCATTTCCCCCTTTTCCCCTCCCCTTCCTCTTCTCCCCCCTCCCTCCCCCCTCCCCCTCTCCCCCCCTCCCCCCTCCCTCCCCCTTTCCTCTCCCCTCCCTCCCCCTCTCCCTCTCCCCTCCCTCCCCCTTTCCCTCTCCCCTCCCTTCCCCTCTCCCTATTCCTCGTTTTCCCCTTTTTCTCCCCCTTTCTTTTACCCCCCCCCCCAGGGTGTGGTGTTATCTGTGAGGGGTGGTGGGGTGCTCCCCCCTTCTCTCCGATGCCACTGATCCAGAGGGAGACGTCCGGGCGAAAGGCGAGCACAGACTCTGGAGTTTCTGCCTTGCGTACCAAGGGAATGGATGATTTTGCTCTTTGCGGGGGGCGGGGGGAGGGTTTCCTCTCCGGTTCTGGGGCTCAGACTGTTGCACTACGTTACTAATTTTTGTGTTTTTTTTTTACGCTTGGGCTGTTGGTATTTATAGCTGGTTGTTAATGCATGTTATTATGATATCTGTGGGCCGGTTTGGGGGGCCGGGGAGCGGTCACCTTCCTCTCTCGGTTAGTGGCTCTCCTCGTTCCCCACATAGGGTGATCCCTGGGTACCCGTCCATTGTCCCCTGCTTGCGGGGGTGGTGGGCTGGGCTCTTGGGTCCTTTGAGATTTACTTCTCTCTTGTGCTTCGGCACCTTAGTATTTTGTAGTTAGGCGCGTGAGTTGCGCCCTTTTTCTTTTCTCTTTATCTCCTTTTTCCCTTCACCTTTTCCTTCCCCTCTACCTCCCTACTGCTCTCCCCCCCCCCTTTTTTTTTTTTTTTCTCTTTCTCCCTCTCCCCCCTCTCCTTACCTCTCCCTCCTCCCCTCCTCTGGGTCTTTAGTTTTTGACCGGTGGGCTGGACCCGTTGGTTGGGGGAGATATGGCCGCCCTCCGCCCTGACCCGATCCGTTTGGTCTCCTTAAATGCGAAGGGGCTCAATACCCCTGAGAAGCGCTCCATTGTTCTGTCGGAACTCCATCGTCTCCGTGCTCATGTTGGTTTTCTGCAGGAAACGCATTTCAAGTTGGGCAAGATCCCCAAATTGGGAAACAGGCGTTTTCCTACGGTCTACCACGGCTGCTCCTCTGATTCCAAGACGAAAGGGGTTAGCATCTTGATTCATTGTAATGCTCCTTGGAAGCTCTCGGATGTGTGGAATGACGAGTCTGGCAGGGCCCTTTTTGTGAAGGGCCAGTTGGGGTCCGTCCCTGTTACCTTGGTGAATCTCTACCTGCCCAATACGAACCAAATTTCCTATATGGACTCAGTACTTTCTAAGCTGGCAGACTTCGCTACGGGACAGATTCTTATGGGTGGGGATTTTAATTTGGCTCTGGAACCACTGGTGGACACCTCTAGGGGTTCCTCCCAGCTGTCCTATGCTGCTCTACGTCGCTTCAAGCAGTTGATTCATGCTTTTCGCCTGGTAGATCCGTGGCGGGTCCTTCATCCCCGGGATAGGGATTATACTTTCTTCTCCCCCCCGCACGACTCATATTCGCGTATTGACTTTTTTCTGTTGCCACAGTCCTTGCTGTCCAGGGTCTCCGCTGCCTCCATTGGTTCTATTGCCATTTCAGACCACGCTCCCGTTCTCCTCGACTTAGACCTGCGTTCCCCTGAGCTGTCACAGTGGCAGTGGAGGCTTAATGACACCCTTCTCCAGGATCCTGCTATTCTGGGGGAACTCGGTACGGAATTGAGGAACTTTTTCGCATCCAATGCCACGACTGACAGCTCACCCATGATGGTCTGGGAGGCCCATAAGAGCTATATGCGCGGGGTCCTGATCAAGCTCGGGTCGCGGAGAAAGAAGGAAAGGAGTGCCCAGATGTCTGCCCTCCTGGCGAAAATTGGCAACCTAGAGAGTGTTCACAAACGGTCGCAGGCAATTACTGTCCTCCAGGAGCTCATTGTTCTTCGCGATCAGCTCCGTGATCTGGTCCTCTTCCAGGCCAAGGCCACCCTGGCTAAATGTCGCCGAGCTTTTTATGAGCACGGGGACAAGTGTGGGAAATTACTGGCCAGAGCGCTGCGACAGCAGAGATCTAGGGCGTTTATCCCAGAGATCTCTACCTCTGCTGGCCGTACGGTTCAGTCAACGACGGCCATAGCTGAGGCTTTTCGCCTGTACTATTCCTCCTTGTACAATCTGTCCTCTGACCCCTCGCCGACATCACGTGACGCTAGGATCCGGGAGATTCGATCGTATCTCTCGGCCTCCGGCCTCCCCACCCTTTCTCCGGAGGATGTGGAGGAGTTGGACGCACCTCTACGCTCGGGTGAACTCACTGCAGCCCTGGGGGGCATGCAACCCGGGAAAGCGCCTGGTCCGGATGGGTACACCCTTGCGTACTACAAGTGCTTTGCAGAGGTCCTTTCACCACATTTTTTATCCGCATACAATGCGGCTGGCGAGTTGGCGACCCTGCCAGTGGATTCCTTGCGCGCTCATATCACCGTCTTAGCCAAGGAGGGCAAGGACCCGCTGCTGTGTGCTAGCTACAGGCCGATTTCCCTTCTAAATATCGACCTGAAACTCTTCACCAAAATCCTAGCTTCCAGACTGGCTCCCCTGCTCCCGAGCTTGATCCACGATGATCAAGTGGGTTTTGTTACTGCCCGGGAGGCTAGGGATA
Source organism: Pelophylax lessonae (assembly GCF_965119305.1). Taxonomy (NCBI): domain Eukaryota; kingdom Metazoa; phylum Chordata; class Amphibia; order Anura; family Ranidae; genus Pelophylax; species Pelophylax lessonae. Next base: position 462,602,796 of record NC_138771.1, on the reverse strand, counting down.
ATACCGCCAAGGCTATTGACCTCATCCATTATGCTAATAGCCGCCGAATCCCAATGCTGGTCCTGTCGACGGACGCCGAAAAGGCGTTCGATCGGGTGAACTGGGACTTTCTTCTGGCTACCATGGCACATGTGGGCCTGGGGAGGCGCCAGTTGTCCTGGATCAAGGCCATCTATTCCAGGCCCTCGGCTAGGGTGAAGGTCAATGGGTCTCTTTCAGACTCCCTCGACATAGCAAATGGCACTCGTCAGGGGTGCCCACTTTCGCCGTTGATTTTTGTTCTCGCTCTGGAACCTTTTTTGAGGACTGTGAGGGCGAATGTGGATGTGGCCGGACTATCGGTGAGTGCAAGTGAGTCGCCTAAAGTGGCGGCATACGCGGACGATCTTCTCTTCTTCCTGACGCGACCTCTCACTTCCCTTCCGAATCTCTTGCGGGAATTTCGGGTTTATGAGTCATTGTCGTTTTACAAAATCAACCAATCGAAGTCTGAGGCACTAGCGGTGGGTCTGCCGACTTCTCTGTCGGCTCTACTGAAAGCGGACTTTCCCTTTAAATGGGGCCTGTCTCACATTAAGTACCTGGGGATATCTCTCCCGAGTTGCCCGGAGAAAGTCTTCGACTGTAATTTCCCACCTCTTTTGACTCGTATAAAGCAGGATCTGGAGGGGTGGCGCCAAGGGACTTTTTCCTGGTTTGGACGTTGCAATATCATTAAGATGAACATCATGCCCCGCCTCTTGTATGTGCTTCAGGCACTGCCCATTAAGGTTCCGTCCTCCTTCCTCAGAAGGGTGAACAGGGTGTTTCGGGAGTTCCTGTGGCGTAAGGGCTCCCCCCGCTTGGCGCTGCGGGTGCTCCGGTTGCCTAAATTGAGTGGGGGAATGGCGATGCCTGACGCAGTCCTCTACTATGAGGCGTGTCATCTTTCTCGCATAGTTGACTGGTACCGCCATGGTCCCATGAAGCAATGGGTCCGACTTGAACGTATGTCCGTACGGACTCCCCTGGAATCCGCTCTCTGGAGCTCGGACCCTGTTCCCAGGGAATTGGATGCCCATCCAACCATAGGATCCACGCTGGCGGTGGGTAGACGCCTGTGCCACAATGGCCAATTGGCGCCCTTTCCTTCGCCTCTCCTCCCAGTGATTGATAACCCGGCCTTCGGGCCCGGGGTAGATCAGCCCGGTTTTAGGTCTTTAAAGACCGCTGGGATTTACCAGGCCCGGCACTTTGTGAGGGATGGGGCTTGGATCTCGCGCTCTCACGTGAATACCACGGCGCCCTTTGCCCCCCTGTCCTTTTGGCAACGGATCCAGCTTATTCATTTTCTACAAGCTCTTCCTTCGGCGTCTCTGTTTTCGAGACGCCTCACATACTTTGAAGATTTGTGCTCTGACACCTCCCCTCTTCGCCACACGGTCTCCCTGGTCTTCCGGGCACTGGCCTCACCGGACGAATCTTACCGTCCCCCATTTATTGCCAAATGGGAAAGAGACCTGAATGTATCTTTTACGGACCATCAGGTTGAGAGAATTTTATTTTTCACTTACAAGACCTCCCGCTGCTCGCGGTATCAGGAGGTGGGCTACAAGTGCTTAACCCGCTGGCACTATACCCCAGTTAGACTTCATCGAATGTTTCCGGCCTGCCCGGATGTCTGTTGGCGATGTGGGGAGGAGGTTGGCACCTACCTACACGTTTTCTGGTCATGTTCCAGATTACAATCTTTCTGGTCGGAGGTCTTACGAATTGCTAGGAAATTTACAGACCATTCCCTCACCTTGGACCCAGCCCTCTTCCTCCTTCATCACCATGAATATCCGAGAGCGTCCTATCGGAAATCAATTCTACCACTTCTGTTCACGGCAGCTAAAAGCTGCATCCCTCCGCTCTGGAAGCAGACGCAGCCTCCTACGGTAGCTATGTGGCTCCGCAAGGTTTCTTGCCTCAATGAGATGGAAGATCTAGTAGCCACTGAGCACGGTTCACGAGACAAGTTCCTGAAACGCTGGTTCTACTGGCATGAATTTAAATATACTTCAGAATACACGGAGTTGATTTCCTGCTGATGGTTGATGGGCGGGGGCCGGCCGGCCGCCCCCCACCCCCCTCTTTGGTTCTTCCCTGACCCCTTCCTCTCACCCTGGTCCCCTTCCTCCCCCTCTTTCTTTCTTTGTCTACTTTCCATAGCTCCTTCTTCTCTATCTAGGCTATAGACATACCGTCTATAGGTGTTTTCATCCTCTCTACCGTTTCTGGGCATTAGCTATTCTACTAAGGGCTCCCTGTAAGGTCGTTCAGTCGGTTTCCAGGAGTAACGCAGTGCGACGCCCCTTTGGGGGAAGTAATGCCAGTGGACCCTCGGGTGTTTGCCGCGGCATTCTGGGGCGCTTAGGGGGGGCCTCCCTTCCCCGGTAGCCGGCCATGAGATGGATGCCGGTGGGGGGGGGGGGGGTCTACCTGAAGGTGTCCTGAGATTTTCTCTGTTCACTATTCGGTTCTAGAAGTTTAGACCGTGGGCTTCACGGAGGGTTTACATTCTGTTTCTGATGTGCTCTATGGACGACTTAGTGCTACGTTAAAAAATTTTGGAATGCTGCCTGTATTGTTTATAATTTGTTATCTGCTCACCACACCTGAAATTTGATTGTACCTGTTGTTGGTATATGGTATGCTTGGATGTTCTCTTTCTAATAAAGAAAATTTGAAAAAAAAAAAAAAATTGCTGATCCCCGCCATTACTAATAAAAAATAAATAAAAATTCCAAATCTTTCCTCTAGTTTGTAGACGTGATAACTTTTGCGTAAACTAATCAATATACACTTATTGGGATTTTTTTAACCAAAAATATGTAGCAGAATACAAATTGGCCTAAAATGATGAAAAAAAAATAGATTTTTTTTTATAGGGAATGTTTTATAGCAGAAAGTAAAAAATATTGTTTTCTTTTCCAGAATTGTCGCTCTATTTTTGTTAACAGCGCAAAAGATAAAAACCGCACAGGTGATAAAATACCACCAAAAGAAAGCTCTATTTGTGGGGAAAAAAAGGACATCAATTTTATTTGGGTACAGCGTCGCATGGCCGCGCAATTGTTAAAGTAGCGCAGTGCTGTATCGCAAAAAAATGGCCTGGTCATTAGAGGGTAAATCCTTCTGGTTCAGAAGTGTTTAATACAAAAAACCTCCTTTGGGGGAAAAAAAGCAGACATTCATGGCAGGATCATCACCTGGTGAACGCCTGCCAGCCGCTGCTATACCACAGGGTGCTAAGCACTGCCACCTATTAGGAAAAGTCCAGTGGCGGCTGGTGCTCAAAATTTTGGGGGGGCGCAGACAGAAAAATGAGTGACCAGCATGCCCCCAATCAATGCAGAGTGCCACAGCGTGCCCCCAATCAATGCAGAGCGCCACAGCGTGCCCCCAAATCAATGCAAAGCGCCACAGCGTGCCCCCCAATCAATGCAAAGCGCCACAGCGTGCCCCCCAATCAATGCAGAGCGCCACAGCATGCCCCCATCAATGCAGAGACCAGCCTGCGTGCCCCCTTCAATGCAGTGTGGGTCCCCCCCCCCCCCCCCGAGACCAATGCACTTTCCTGGCGGCGGCTTCTCTTCAGTCCCGGCGGCGGCGGCTTCTCCTCACTCTGTCCCCCCGGCGTGTCTCCTGCAGTCCTCCTGCTCCCGCCTCCTCCTCGGCCAATGGCATGGGGTTTGCCTTGCAGCCAATCAGGAAGCGCGTATCGGATGCGCTTCCTAATTGGCCAGGAGGGGGATCGGTGTGGCAATAGCATATTTTCATTCGCTATTGTCACACAATGGGTGGGCTCGGGACGCACTGCTCTGCGCCCCGAGCCCACCCTTTGCATCGCCCTATTAGAGCCTCTGGCTCTAATCAGGTTATGTAAAAAAAAAAAAAACCATTAAGCTCCATGTGTCCGGTGCCCTGCATGAAGATTAGGGGGCCGACGCATGGATGGGGGGGTGGCGCCCCTGCGCCCTCTATACACCGGCCGCCACTGGAAGAGTCATTACAGTGAGAGGATAGAGTGATATCACCTATCTGCAGCCAGGGCAATTCAAGGGAATAGAAACAAACTAAATCATTAACTCTGCCCGCTCTTCATTCATGGACAGTACAGTTGAATGCAGCAGCTGACTGGCCCTTTGTAGATCTCAAGATTTTTGCGTAGCATCGTAATGTAATCTTTTATACAATACGGTACAGTCGTAATAATTAGGCTTTTATAGGGAACTGCAGTCTCTTATCTTGTACCACCTCTAATTTCTACCTCTCGGTGTGTGGTCAGAGCTGCGCAGAGCTCAGAAAGCGAGCAGCACTTCAAACCAGGAAACACGCGGCCTGCGTTTCTGCACGTTCAGATTCGGGGACTTTTGGCAGACAAAGACATTGGCAACTCCTGGGATTTACCTTAATAGGCAGCCAGCTGCACAAGACGAATGCTAATACGAGTGTCCTGTGTCAGATTAAATGCTAAATGTTTAGACATATCCACAGTGTACCTTTACACTTCCCAAGTAGATAATGGAAGATACTTTACTAATGTGGATTCAGATAGCTTGACAAAGCCAGGTCACTCAATTCAACAGAAACCTGATCTCTCGTCTGACATACATTTGCCTCCGCTGCAATCGAACATTCCTCTTTCAGCAGCCAACGAGCGGCTTATTTACCAGAAAGCTAAATCGCTGTCCTAATACAAAAGTAATGAAAACTCTTGTCACTAGAGGAAAGGGGGGCAAACTGCTGCAGGTATGGAGTGCAGGCACCTAGATGTGCAACGTCTCCTAACCCTTCCCATCACAGCAGTTTTAGGATGTTTAAGGGCCCTTTCACACCGATGCAATTTTAACTTGAAAGAAAAAGGTTTCCCTTTAAAGTGTTTGTAAACCCCCCCTCTCTAACTTGTACCCATAGGTAAGCCTATAATAAGGCTTACCCATAGGTACTGTAATTACCTCCTAAACTTGCACCGTTTAGAAGATATTTACTTTATTGACATCACTGGCACATGCGCTCTGAAGGAACGGCCGCCCCCGCCGTTACTTCAGAGCCCTGTACCGTGTACGGCGGCTCCCGCGCGCATTCGCGCAGGAGTGATGTTATCGCGGCTCCAGCCAATCAGATTGCTGGAGGACACAAACCAGGAAGTAGAACGGCTGAACATGTCAGCCATGTCACCAGTGAGTATGCGGCACTGCGGGGGCTTCGTTCTAAGGTAAGTATTTTATAATGAGCTAGTATGCGATTGATCATTCTGATCAGGATTTCTCGAAGGATCTTCCTCCTTTGGAATGGGAGATAGCCGCCCAGATGCCCCCTTACCCCCCCCCCCCCCTTTTCTTTCCCTTTCTTTTCTAGATCTTTCTAGCTGTCCTTGGGTCTTTCTCCTTCCCTTGTCTATAAAAAAGAAGAAAATGGGAAGGGTGGTGGACGTCCCGCCTCCATGGTCAAGTTTGGCAAGACCTACTGTGGCTGCATGATGGGAGAAAGAGGTCTATGATGTCATTAATCTGCTCAGTTTTGTTTTGTTTCATACTGCTGACCTTCATGTACTCCTGGTTCTGTAACATGCCATGTGTTAATTTCTCTCTTATTGTATCACGGTGCCGCATGTTGGCGGACTTCCCCACTCTAACTTTCAATAAAATTGATATTTGAAAAAAAAAAAAAAAAACAAACATGTTATACTTTCCACCTCTTTGCAGTTGGTTTGGCACCGGCCAGCCTGGATTCTCCTCTTTTCGGATCCCTGGCTGAAGTTGCTAGCCCCTCCCTCCTGTCGAGTTCCCCCACAGCAAGCAGCTTGCTATGGGGCCACCCAAGTTAACCGCTTGCCGACCGCCGCACGACTATTTACTGTGGCGGTCAGCCCCGTACAGGCAAAGTGACGTAGTACTACGTCGCTAGCCTGTGAGCCTGTAGGGGGTGAGCGCGCACCGCCGGAGGCGCGCTCACGCCCCCGCTCGTTCCCTAACAAGTCCACGCGTGTGACCGGCGGACCCGATGTCCGCTGGTCACTCGCGATCTCCCGCTGGAGAGGGAGAAAGGCAGGCGGCTGATGTTAACAAAGCCGCCTGTCATTCTCCCTGATTTAACTGCAGAGATCATACAATCCTGCTATGTAGGATCGTATCTCTGTGGTTAGATCACTAGCCACACCCCTTCACAGTAAGAAGCACGCCCCTAGGGACACACTTAACCCCTGCATCACCAATAAAGTTAACCCCTTCCCTGCCAGTGTCATTTTTACAGTAACAGTGCATATGTATAGCACTGATTACTGTAGTAATGTCACTGGTACCCCCAAAAGTGTCAAAATGTCAGTCAGGGGTCCGATCTGTCCGCCGCAATGTCGCAGTCCTGCAAAAAAAAAAAAATCGCAGATCGCCACCATTACTCGTTAAAAAAAAAAAACAATAAAGATGACAAAAATCTTTCACCTCAGTTAGAAAACGCAATAACTTTTGCGCAAACCAATCAAAATACATTTATTGTGATTTTTTTTACCAAACATATGTAGCAGAAAACAAATTGGCCTAAAATGTTCAAAAATTTTGATTTTTACATTTTTTTGGGGGGGAATTTCATATAAAAAAATTTGAAAAATATTGTTATTTTTTCAAAATTGTCGCTCTTTTTTTGTTTATAGTGCAAAAAGTAAAAAAAAAAAAAAAAAAAAAAAAAATCGCACAGGTGATCAAATACCACCAAAAGAAAGCTCTGTTTGTGGGAAAAAAAGGACGTCAATTTCATTTGGGTATAGCGTCGCACGACCGCGCAATTGTCCGTTAAATTCACGCAGTGCTGAATCGCAAAATAGGACCTGGTCAGGAAGGGGGAAAAATCTTCAGGGGCTTAAGTGGTTAGTGCAGCTCTGTGTGTCCGTTCCGACACGGAACTGTCGTTTGGCCCCGTCATCTCTATTCTGACTGGCTGACTTTTATTGACAGCCACGGGAGCCAATGGCGCCTCGGCTGTGTCTCGGCCAATCAGGAGGGAGATGGCCTAGGGACTCGTGGACATCGCTGGAAAGAGATGGGCTCAGGTAAGTGTAAAGGCGTGCTGGGGGAGGCTGCTACACCCAGAAGGTTTTTATCTTAATGCATAGAATGCATTATGAAAAAAAACAACCTTCTGCCTTTACAATCTCTTTAAGCTTTGACAATAAAACCTGTAAGCTGATTGAATTCTGTGCAGAGCTGCACCAGATTTTGCACTCTCCAGTTTTAGTAAATCAACCCCACAGACCAGGCTAAAGATTGGTTCCTGTCGGAACAGCTTCTAACCATGTGACCATTGTGACAGTGGTCACATGATCACCAATCCCTCTAGTTGCTGGGCATTCGGAATCATTTAAAGGACTGCAAGGGTGGGCTGGAGGGGGGTTAATGTAAATATTTTTACAGTAAGGCCTCATGAAGGCCCCTCGAACCTCCTTTAGGCTGCATTCACATGTCAGCTTATAATCGCGGGCAGAACCGCCGCGGTTCCGCCCGCAATTCGGAGATTTATTGCAAATCGCGGGACGCCTAGCGTTGCCCGTTGATTTGCAATAGCCCCTCAAACGCCGAGCGATGTTGCCGCGATTTACGCCCGCCGAATCGCGGCAACATCGCGCAAACAAAATCGTGGGACGCAATACGCTCCAAAAAGGTACAAGAGCTTCTTTGGAGCGTATTGAGTCCCGCGATTTTGTTTGCGCGATGTTGCCGCGATTCGGCGGGCGTAAATCGCGGCAACATCGCTCGGCGTTTGGGGGGCTATTGCAAATCAACGTGCAACGCTAGGCGTCCCGCGATTTGCAATAAATCTCCGAATCGCGGGCGGAACCGCGGCGGTTCTGCCCGCGATTATAAGCTGACATGTGAATGCAGCCTTAGGTAAAGGGAGCCTTGACTGCTGGAAGCATGGCATCACTGTGGGTGTGAACCTAAAAGAAGTTAAGTAGCTCCCTTGGGATTGGCTACAAAGACCTGAGGTGACTGGGTGGAGTCTGAACTCTAGGAAAAGGCTGCGCTGGGGCGCATCCAACTGCTCTGAGGAGATTCAGCTGTTACTAGAGTTGTCCAGCCCCTCGCCCGTTGTGATGTTTTGTCACAGCTTTATTGGTGGTTTTGACCTTGCCAGCAATTGATGTTGCTTTATGGGCTTTGCCCTCAAGATAAATTCTGGGGTCAGTCTAATGTCTGTCTGGCACTGATGGTAAGGACAGGCCTCTTAGATTATGTGAGTTTATGTTTTATGGGTGCTCACGGTAGAACTGTGACTGACGTTGTTTGGTAAATTCTGGGGTCAGTCTAATGCCTGTCTGGCACTGATGGCAAGGACAGGCCTCTTAGACTATGTGAGTTTAAGTTTATGAGTGCTCACAGTATTAGAGCCGGTTCACATTAGCGCGACTTGTCAGGCGACTTGTCAGCCTGACAAGTCGCGCTCCCTCGTGGTCCATTGACTGCTACAGGACCCGTTCTAATAGGAGCGACACAAGCCGCACCGACTTAGAAAAAGGGTCCTGTACTACTTCAGGGCGACCTCGGAGCGACTTGCACAGACTTCCATTATGTGAAGTCCCTGCAAGTCGCTCCAAAGTCGTGGTGCATTGTAATGCACAAGTCGCCCCCAAAGTAGTAAGGAGTCGTGTCGCCCCAGTGTGAACAGACTAACCGTGACTGGCACTGTTTAGTACATTTGGAAAGTTGTTACTTTTGCAAAGTTCAATAAAGCAGTGGCCTTGCCCTATTTCCAACTTAATCAGCTTCTGTGTCTTTTTCGGGGGCAAGGTATTGGTTTATTAGTTGCTCATAAATGAGCCTATGCTTCTCAGCAGCCATGTACACTGCTGCTGATAAACGTACGTTTAGGAGCAGTTGGGCATTTTTTCAGCAGCCATGAACTCTCCTGTTATCTTATCTGTCCATGTACACAGAGTTATTTATAGTCGTTTAGAGGCAGTTTAGTTTAGTGGCATATTTTTATAAGAAAAAGATGTATTCAGACAGTTTATTGGCATTAGAAACGCCAAACGCTTGTAACAAAGTGCAAACCTGGTAACTCACGTTTATAAGCGTTTTATAGGTGTTTTCAATGGGGATACTTTTCTGACCATTTTACAATGTAAAAACGCTTCTAAACACAAACCGTTAAAAACGGGCATAAACGCGGCAGATACACAGACGTTTTTACCCGTCGGTTACTAGCTGTCAAGTTCCAGCGTTCAGGAGAGGTTTTCAAACAGCCTTAGGCTTCATGTGCACTAAAGCTCCTAAGCTTGTGTTTAGGAGCTTTAGGCGTTTTTTTGACAAAGCTCTTAAACTCAACTTCTTAAAAGCCTATGTGTTCATGTACACAGTTTTTTTTTTTAGGATAGTTTAGGAGCTGCTGGGGTTAGGGGAGGCTTAACCTCCCTCTCCTGAAGGCGTAAAGCCTAGTACACATGCAACGATTATCGGCCGACCGATCGTTCGTCTTTTGTCCAGAGTGGTGTTTTGTTGGTTGGAATGTGCCTAGACAGCACACGAATTTTCTCGCCCGACAAAATTCTACTTCAGAAGTGATGTCATGTGTTGGTTTGTTTTCTTTGTGTTCTTTCTTCTCTGAGCATGCCCAGACTTGCTCATTAGATTTTTCCCTATCGAAATCTGTACTGACTGCACGAAAATCGGCCGTGTTTTGACGGCGGACAAAAATTTTATAGCCTGCACACCAGATTTTTTTCGGCCGAAAAGTCAGAGTCGGTTGTCGGAAGCATCATACTAACAAGCCGAAAATCGGCAAATTGGTCATCGGACGAAAATTCCCTGCCGATTTTCGACGCGTGTGTATGAGGCTTAAGAAGCATGTTCAGGATAGGAACTGTAACGCAACCTCCGACCCACACTGTACTTGTGGTCTTCCGTCAGTATACGGCTTCCTTACAGTCATGAACATATATAGATATTCCAGTCGCCCTCAATACAAAGCTAGCCTGACACTTGGCTTGTACTAGAATCACTCTTTATTGAACAGTCACACGGAATGTATATACAGCATGGACCTCCCCCTCCTGATCATTTTACCACACACAGGTCAGGGTTTGCCTGATTACATCATATGAAATTGTATACAGAAGCAGAATTAATTCGAACTAATTATCTAGCTATCTGGACAGAACAATGTGGGCTCATTAACATTTAACAATGGGACAGGCAGACTTAACACAATACACATTATCTCAATACACAAACAATAGAGGAAGCCTGTCTGTGACATTGAAGGGCATGGAACAGAAGCCAATGTGATTAGCTCTTTCCATGAACATGTTCAGAATCAAACAGGAAAAGTCCTCACATATTTCTTGAGATACATGGCTGACAAATATTACTGTCCCACTTGAAGCAATTTAAACCATTAAGTATCTGTCTTTCACTACCAGTGTCGATAAGTACCATCACAGGAACGTTTTGACCCCCAGCAACAAAACCGGAAGTCGTCATATGTGTACATGAAGTCTAAATCACATATAGTATTTGCCATTCACTACATTTACCCAATTACTAAAATACAAAATAATTCTGAGTTTGCATGATCCTTAGTGCCAAATGATGGTTGTGGCATCTCGGAAAATGCTGAACACCTGAGATTTTTTTGCACTAAGGTCTCTAAGATTTATGTGGACGGCGTAAAAGACAAAAAAAAAAAACACTGCTTGTCAGTTCTGCGGACAAATATATCTTGTTAGTAAGAGAGATCAGACTTGTCCAAGTCTCTAAATGTCCACAACTATCCAAATACCTACTTTTTACAAAGTGGGGCGCAGCAGGTCCCCTCGGAACACACAGCACATTTAAAGTTAAAGAGAACAAGCTTCAACATCGGAAGCCATCCTGGATGTCACTCCTGTCAGCAATATGAAACTTCAGTGGGTATGGGGTGATCAAAACTACATGACAGAAGGCCAGGATATGTTGCCTAGACAACAAACATTTTCTGCTGTGACACACATGGTAGGGTCAGAATTGGGAGTACACAGCATGAATCCTTTGGGATGAGGTGGCAGGAGAGACTCACAGCATGAATGTTTGGCAGCCAAATCTGCGCGATGCTACTGAATTTGTACAGGCTGTGATCCCTACGGAACATTTCTAGTACTTGTTCAATCAATGCCGTAGAGTTTTCAGGGCTCTGCAAAAGGAAACCCAATGCTATACAGGTGTACCTACAAAATACCATTGTGATCTATCAGTGTGTTCCTTCCCAAACATCAATCATCCATTTCTCTCTTAAAAATCTGTAGATGATACATATTACAAGTATAATGTAAACTTTACTAAACTTGCATTTTTCAAAATTAAAACTTAAAGGGGTTGTAAACCCTCGATTTTTATATATTAAAAAAAAAAACACATGTCTGCACTCACCTGCTCTGTGCAATCATTTTTCACAGAGCAGCCCCAATCTTCTGGGGTGCCCCGCAGGTGCTCCAGGCCCCTCCTCCTCATCGGGTGCCCCTACTTTCGGAAAGCCTCTTTCCCTGGGGGCACCCATTCAAGCTTGCTCCCGAGTCCCGCTGCTGCGTCCATTGACACAGACAGCGGGACTTGGCCCTGCACGCCACATCACTGGATTTGATTGACAGCAGTGGGAGTCAATGGCTCCTGCTGCTATCAAACAGTCTATTGAGAAGACAGACAGCTTAGGTCTCAGGAATCCAATACCCCCCCAGTAATAGTTCTATAAAGCAGTTCTTGCCATTGGACTTTGTAAAATTATTAGGAGAGAAAAATATAGGATGAGGTTTCTGTTCTCCTTCTGAAAATGCCAGTAGGAGTCTACACTCCACAGGGATAATCAGATTAAAAAAAAAAAAAAAAGTTTTTGAAATTACATTCATGCAGTGCTAGGCACATCAGCACATTGTGACGCATTGCTATGCGTTCTAAGAAAATGCAATGCACACCAGTCCCTGGCAGTAATTTTTTGCACCACTAGATGTCCTCAGTATTTCAGGTTGAATGATACCCTGCATCATTCAACCCACCTCCTCTGAGCGCAGGCTGTCATAGACCTCCCAGTCTGTGAATAGACAATGAGGAAGAATTGTCACTGTCGGAGGTATTTACTCTCTCATAGCTTTCTCCTTCTATGAGCATGATATATGAACCGAATGGCTCCTTGTACTGCAATACCTGATTATCAAATTTATCATTTATGTACTTTGTACCTTACGTGCTTGACTTAAAAAAATAAAAAATATTTCATGCTATTTTAATAAATATAGAGCTACAATATATATATATATATATATATATATATATATATATATATATATATATATATATATATATATTTTATTTTTTTAATGTACCTAGAGTTTAAGCTGGAAGCTGCATCTCTGCTGTGGTCTTCCGGCCTGCCATAACGCACAGTCTTGTATATATATAACTGACCACATCCTACTCCGAAGTGTTTAGAAGTAATCCAAAATGCATTCAAATCACATGGGCTTCGATGTTTATTTCTCACAAGTCTTTGACCTGCAATTCCTGCAGAGAAGAGCTTAGAAAAAGCCTGGGGCTCTGTGTGATTAAATCCACCTCAATGAGAATAGAAGATGCACGCCTAAGATATCGGTGCAAGGACTTCAATAATCTCACAAAGCACAAATATAAACACAGGATTCAGCAGTATTCTGCACACATACACCGCCGCTGGAATCTTATGACAAAGTCCTTGTGGGAGGAAATACAAAAGAAGTGGTTCTTGGAAAATGGACCCCTGCGTGAGGCCTCTCCGGTCATCTACTTCTAGACACCCGGCTTCTTTGGCAATAGAAGCTAGAATCTGAGCTCTGTCTGGCTTTGTACTCAGTCAATAGAAAAATGCAGCTTCTATGTCTGCTCAAGTTAAACTATAGGGAAATCCTAACAATCAACTTCCTTTATTTACTGCCTTCTGATCTGTTTATTATACCACTGAAAATATTTTGTTATATATGTTCAATACGTGCAAAAAATACCAATTAGCCTGGCCAGAAATCCAGTGCTGTGCCCTGTACACTCAAACCTGGACAAATTACCTCGCTGAACTACAGAACACCTCCCACCAGTGTTGGGAAGATGAGAAGGGGCGGAAAGAGGAGGGGAGATCTGAGGAGGGGAGATAAGGGGAGGGGGAGATGAGAGGAGGGGCGATGAGAGGAGGGGAGATGAGAGGAGGGGAGGGGAGATGAGGGGAGGGGAGATGAGAGGAGGGGAGATGAGAGGAGGGGAGATGAGAGGAGGGGAGATGAGAGGAGGGGAGATGAGAGGAGGGGAGATGAGAGGAGGGGAGATGAGAGGAGGGGAGATGAGAGGAGGGGAGGGGAGATGAGAGGAGGGGAGGGGATGAGAAGGGGTAAAATCTATGGCTGGGGGCAAACATGCAACTGCGCATGTGCCGTCTCAGAGGCTGCCAGGCTTGGGAAAGCTCGTATGGGCTCAGCCATTTTCAGATGGGCAGGTGCATGCGCAGTGACGTAGCGTCGCCGTGTGGTGCCATTTTTTAATGGAACTTCCAGATGGATTACAGCCTTATAGGCTCTGACAAGAAGATCTCCTCTCCTTGCTCTCATCTCGTCTAGCACTGTATCACATGGGCTGGATGCTACAGGGCTGGCTGGTAAGCCCCTTATTAAACTCTTGGTTTAGGAGTCTCTAAAAGATGGCCTCAGGCAAGGAAGGGGGTTAAAGCACAAATGGCAGAGAAGAAAAGAAGGCAAGGAGGTCTAGTATGGGGTTAAAAGATGCTGCCAACCAGGGCAAAGTGCTAATGACAGATTGGGCACGTCTGGGAGGAAGAGAGCAGAGAAATCTCTGGCAGAGGAAAGCCAGCTGTCAAGACTGTGGCAGGCAGAGAAAGGAAAAATAAGACTGAAATGAGCAAAAGGCAGAACAAGAGTCTGCTAAGCTGCTTGTCTGTGGTAGTGGAAGGGTTAACAGTGGCAAGTCTGCTGCAGAAAAAAGGGTGTGAAAATCTCTGCTAACAGATATATTTATATTATCCTCTAACCATCCCCTGTACTATGTCCGCATCCTCTGACCCTCTCCTGTACCATGTCTACATCCTTTGACCATCTCCTGTACCATGTCTGTATCTTCTAATCATCTCTTGTACCATGTCCGTATCCACTATTCATCATCTGTACCATGTAGGCATCCTCTGACCCTCTCCTGTACCATGTCCGCATCCTTTGCCCATCTCTTGTACCATGTCTGCATCCTCCTAACCATCTCCTGTACCATGTCTTTATCTACTAATCATCTCCTGTACCATGTCCGTATCCACTATTCAATCTCCTGTACCATGTAGGCATCCTCTGACCATCTCCTATGCCATGTTCGCATTCTCTGACCATCTCCTATACCATGTCTGCATCAGCTGACCATCTCCTATACTATGTCCCTATCCTCTATCCATCTCCTGTACCATGTCTGTTTCCACTAACCATCTCCTGTACCATGTCCATATCCTCCAACCATCTCCTGTACCATGTCTGCATCCTCTAACCATCTCCTGTACCATGTCTACAGCCTCTAACCACCTCCTGTATCATGTCTGCAGCCTCTAACCACCTCCTGTGTCATGTCTGAAATCTCTTGCCTTTTATCATGTCTGCAGTCTCTGAGGGGAGCGGGGAGCATATAGAGGAGTCAAGAGAGGGAGCGTGTCGGGATGAGGGTCACAGGAGGAGTCAGACATGTGTAGACTGTAGAGAGGACACTATAGTACAAAACAAGAGCTGCCACGGAGTCCTGCACGGTGCACCTGGGGGGAGGTCAGTGACAGCGCTGCCAGGCCAGCCTGAGGGGGGTTACTGATGTAAGGTGGGGAGTGAATACAATAATGTAAGGGGTCACTGATATAAAGGTTAACTCTTATATCAGTAACACCTCCCCCCCCCCATCCTTACCGTAGAGCAGGGATCCTCAAACTACGGCCCTCCAGCTGTTGCGGAACTACACATCCCAAGCGGCATTGTAAAACTCGGACATTCACAGACATGACTAAGCATGATGGGAATTGTAGTTCCTGAACAACTGGAGGGCCATAGTTTGAAGACCCCTGCCATAGAGTATTCAATCTGCGGAAGGTGGTCTCTGGTCACCAGAGTTCCCAGCGTTCCCTTTTACATCAGAGTCTGCAGGATTCCCCCTTACAGTGCAAGAGAGAACTTTGCGTACCTCGATGTAAAGGGCAATGCTGCGGACCCTGATCTAAGTGGGAAAGCAGAGCTCCGCCCTTACATCAGAGTCCCCCCTTAGATCATGATCTGCAGCATTCCCGTTTACATCAGAGATCCCTTGCACTGTAAGGGGGGAATCCTGCAGACTCTGATGTATCGGGGAACTCTGTGCTGGCTGTGTTATATTAACTGGTCCTTCATATAAATGGAGAAAATTGTTTTTTGACTTTTAACTTAAACACGTTGCAATAGCACTATCTACATGTTTATAGTTTAAATATTGATTATTTGCACTGTTTAGCACTGAAAACTACAATTTTAGATACTTTTTTGCAGTGTCAGTAAAAACTTTGGCTCCGTCAGCAAATTTCATGATTTGCGTGGTTTGTAAATTTTGGCATTCTGTCAGTAAATTTCACTTTGGGGGGGGGGGGGGGGGGGCTTGGCAACACACGACACAGTGCCTGGTCGGCTCTAGCTGCTTATAGAAATGGCCGATTTACAGACTAAATCCAGCCATAGACGGTTCATATCTCAGCTGGTTCAGCATGAACCAGCTGAGATTGGAACCAATATGGGCAGGCTGGATATAACCAAGTTGATCGATCAATCAACTTGTGCACAACCAGCCTATCGGATTTTGCAAGTGATTATTGCTAGTGGGTATTATAGCCACGATCAGTAATTACTGTGTTTTCCCGGCGCGGACATCTTTCCCCACCAAGAGAACACAACGGCTCCGCAGGAGGGATTCCTCTATCACTGTGTTGATGGGGGAAATCAAGCGATTTTTTTTCCTGCAACTGAAAGAAAATCGTTCCGTCTATGGCCAGCATAAGGGTGGAAGTAGCTGTGTGAATGAGGTCTTAGAAAACATGGGGAAATGTGCATGTAATACAGATTTAATATAGGTTTTTTTTTTTATTGGGTCCAGATATACACTTCATGGGACATACACTTGATTAGGTGTAGTGTGTGGCATTAAACTAAAAGTTAGTTTTTGGGTTTACAAACCCAATTAAGGGAAATTTCTGCAAACCTCTAAAATATATATATATATATATATATATATATATTGTAGTGAAATGGGTAGCAATTAGAGAGAGACACTACTCTAAATAAATATGGAGGAGCCTCAGCACTTTCTGACAAAGCCTATATTAGCGGAGAAATAAACCCCAGCTGGCCACTTGTCACAATAAAATAATGGCTACCGATGGGACTCTAAGAGCCGAGCTGCTGCTCGTCCCACTGGGATGCAGACTTGTCTAGAATCATTCTAGGATGTACTGTCATAAGGAAGAATGACAGTGGACGGCTCCTCTCCCCAGCAGGCTCTGCAGTAACAGAGTGTTACTTGGCTGCGATGTGTAATGCATCCTGATTGAACGCATGAAGCTGCTCTGCTCTGTCTCGAAAATTAGTTTTCCAGACAAGTCTCATAAGAACAGCATTTCAAACAGATTGAATGTAAAATAAACTGAATATACATACACACAATAGAATAATGACAAATATCAATAGAAGGGCTATTTTTCTGTAGGATATACAGCTTACCATCTGATTTTATAATCTCTGTTCAATGTAAAATGAGAACAAATCTAAAACATACCATTCAGTCTGCATCCATTGTGCAGGCCCTTATATTACATAGTTGGTGGTAAATTCAAAGAGGATTGTACAATCAGACTGTGCAGTGTATGGTCGATTTAAAGCAGAGCCTAAAGCTGTTGTACACCCCCCTTTGTTATTTTTACCTACAAGCCTGTAATAAGGCTTACCTGCAAGTAAAATGAATATTTCCTAAACCTGCAACGTTTAGGAGATATTCAGCCTTCATTCAGCCGCTGCGCATGCGCTCTTAAAGTGGAGTTCCACCCAAAAGTGAAACTTCCGCTTTAAATAATCCTAACCCCCACATTTGGCATGTCATTTTTTTGGAGGGGGGAGCGGGTACCTAGTTTTGACAGGTACCCGCTCCCACTTCCGCTCGGGGCGCCGCGGCGCCCTGAGCGGAAGTTCTTCTCTCTCCCTCCCTCCCTGCAAACTTCTGGGACATGTCAGAGGTCCCAGAAGATTGCCAGCTAATCACGACGCATAGCGCAACTTGCGCATGCGCAGTGCGTACCCGACTGTGAAGCTGCAAACTGTCACAGCCGGGTGCCCACATCAGTGATGCCGGCGCCGCAGAGCAGAGAGGGAGAGGACGGCGCATAGCTGGACCGTGGGACAGATGAGTGTGTGTTTAGGCTGGAACTCCGCTTTGAGGTCCAGCATACCGTGCTGGATCTGCACAGCTTCTTGCCAGGACGAGGCCTCCCACACGCAAAAGAAAGGCCGGGGGAACATGTCAGTCCTCTCAGCAGTGACCTGGCCCCTAGAGGGCTTCGTTCATAGTACTTACTCATAGCACATCATGGCATTGTCTTGCAGGTTTTTTTGGGGTTTTTTTTTTTTAAGCGGATTACAATCGATTTAATTGTATCTGAGCACCACAAACAGAAAAAGCGATTTAATTCATTTTTAGTATTTAGTATTCAAAGCAAGCTCACTCACCCATCCATGTCTCCATGCTTTATTTTTGCTGAGAAGTCACTTGGAAAAAAAAAAAAAAAACACCTAGTATTTCAAGCCACAGCCATCTTGAGTAAGGGCACATAATTCATTTAGCGTTTACTTCCTATAATCCATCTGCCCTTAGCTCTGGCATGCAGACAGAAAGGTTTTGGGGAGGAAAAGCTGGAGTTCTTCTTTAACTAAGAAAGCTCCTCCTCCCCTGCTCCAAATTAAAGAAAAACATAATGACCATGAAAACTATAAAAAAAAATAGACCTATGACATAAATCTTGGCCTAGGCCAGAAATCAGGAGGTAAGTGAACAAATGTAAAAAAAAATAAAAATTTTTTTAAAGTGCCGGTTCACACGTATGTGATGTGGGAACCCTGCAAATCCACTGCGGGATCCCCCTTGTAGGCAGTTCACACTGCCATATGCAAACTGTTGGGAGTGTCAATACAAAGTTAACAACGCCCCCAGATCAGTTCGCATATTGCAGTGCGAACTGTCAATTCGGTCATGAATCGGTCATGAATCGGATCGCATAGGTGTGAACACCCATGCAATCCGATTCTGACGCGGACCAAAAAAAAGGTCCTGTGCAGCTTTGGTTCGAATGCGATGCAAATTCAGCCATAGAATCTGTATGGCTGAATTCGCAACGCACAGACATCGCATGTGATTTTCAGAGCAGTGCGCTCCGAATAACGTGCGATGTCTGACATCGCTAAAGTGTGAACCGGCACTAAAACAAGAATGTAGAATATACCTTCCTAAATATCTACTGAGGCTAGCATCATAAGGAGTAAAAATAGTTAATGTGGATTGAGATAATAAGGCTGCTTTCACGCTGATGCGTTTTTTCGGTGTTTTTATGCAAGAAAAATGCAATAAAAGTAGTTCCGTTTAAATCCTATAGGACTCTTCACAACCCTGCGCAGCTGGTGCGAGTTTTTTGAAAACTCCTGCATGCTGCATCTTCTGAATTTTAAAACCACACCAAATACACAGCTCCCCATTGAAAAAAAAAAAAAAAAAACGCATCACAGTTGCGTTTTTAGTGGGTTTGAGTCACATGTCCATGTTTTACAAGCACCCAAGAAACAAATCAAAAATCCATAAGCGTATTTAATGCATTTCCTTTTTTTTTTTAATACATTTTTATTTTATTTTCATAAAAAAAAAAAAAACGCACACACATTTTATTTTATTTTTTTTTCCTTTTCTATTCTGGCTGTTTAGAAATTTGAGTTGGTGCAGTGTCAACGATACATGGAATTTGTTGAAGTATTGTTGGAATTCTGTCTGCACTGAACTTGGCAGAATTGTATTTTTACCTTTTTTTTACTTTTTTAATGAGTATTTAATGCATTTCCAAGGAGCGGTGTGAAAGCGCCCTAAAGTTCTGCTTAATATACTGCTTACAGTTGGAAAGTAGAGACATCAGTACTTCAAAACTAAACTCTAGGCACATAAAAAAGATGTAAATAAATGCAGCTATATATTCATTAATAAATCATTTAATGTATTTATTAAATAATCATATTATATTAAATGCCCTTAGTTTACATATCTGAATTTGATTTACATCATGGCCACATGATTGGCCGCTTGCTACAGATCTGTAGTCCATACTGAGAGCGGTCTGCGACAGCTTGGTCTTTGTGCTAACAACGTTCAGTGAGCGCACTCTCAGCACATAAATCAGATGCATCCGCTACCTAGTGACACATGTGCAGCATGTGAGTTGTAAGTGTCGAATCACACTAGGGCGACACGACTTCGGGCGAGTTATGCCGTCGCCCGTGCACCGCAGCTCTGACGCGGCTTGCAACGACTTCACATAATGGAAGTCAATGCAAGTCACTCCGATGTCGCCCCGAAATAGTGCAGGAACCTTTTTCTAAGTCGGAGCGACTTGAGTCGCTCCTATTAGAACGGTTCCAATTGCACAGCACGGTCCGCTACTTGTCAGGCGACCAAGTCGGAACAGTGTGAACCGGCTCTTAAGGATAACTTTACCTTTTGTAACATGTTACATGCTACACCCCTATCCAGGGTGTAACATGTTACTGTTGTGACAGTCCCTGCACGCCCCAATCCCTCATTGTGACAGCGAGCAGAGGATCTTTTCACACTGCTCGCCGTCACAACGTAAAAAAAAAAATTAGGCCGTGCAAGGCTCCGCCCACCCGGCTACATCATTCATTCACAGAGTTCTGTAAATGGGAAGACTACAACTACCATCAGCCTTTGCGGCAGTCAACTTGCAGTTCTCAATTAACTACCTGGACGCTGTTGAGTGCTCTAGGATGTTCATTGATGCTTCCTGTCAGTGTGTAAGGCCTTTTTCACACGGGCGCACCGCCCGACGGAGTCCGTTCTGTTTAGCGGGCGATCGATCCGCCAATCCCCGCTGAGCAGGCGGATGACAGCTCCATCTCCGCTATGTGTGCGGAGACGAAGCTGTCAGATCCCCGCTGTCCTCTATGGGGAGATCGAATGGGAACGGCCAGCCTGTCTGTTCTCATACAATCTGATCCTCCAGACCGATGGAAAATAGGGTTTTCATCCGTCCTGATTTCATGGACAGGATCGGATCGGAGAGCAGCGGGTGTCAGTGGACAAGTCTCCGCTGACATCCGCTGCCCTATAGGAATGCATGTAGCATCCTATTCAGTCCACCTGAAAAACTGACAGGCGAATCGAATCCGAAAGCCCATGTGAAAAAGGGGCTAACTAAGGCCTCATACACACGCAACGAATTTCCGCCGACCGCTCGTCCGTCTTTTGTCCAGAGTGGTGTTTGTTGGTTGGAATGTGCTCTAGACTGCACACGAATTTTCCCGCACGACAGAATTCTACTTCAGAAGTGATGTCATGTGTTGGATTGCTTTGTATGTGTTCTTTTGTCTCTGAGCATGCCTAGCCTTGCTCATAAGATTTTTCCCCATCGAAATCTGTACTAACTGCACGAAAATCGGACGTGTTTTGACAGAGGACAAAAATTTTATAGCCTGCACACCAGGATTTTTTCGGCCGAAAAGTCGGTGTCGGTTGTCGAGAGCACCATACTAACAAGACGAAAATCGGCAGATCGGTAGTCAGACGAAAATTCCCGGCCGATTTTCCACTCGTGTGTATGGGCCTTAAGGCTTTTCAACCACTTTAATGTGTCAGAAATCTAGTGTGCTCCTACCTTCCTCTCTGATGTGACAATACAGTGTAGTTTTGGCTTGTGGTATCTGTGGCTCCACCTGCAAAGCTGCATCATCCATTCACAGAGATCGCAGAATGGAAAGGCCACAAGTCCCATCTGCCACTGTGGCAGAGGGACTCACAGAATCTCAGTGCAGTACCAGTGCGGTGATGTCCATTGTTTACAACCTTCAGCCCCATGACTGTAGGAGCCTGAGCACTCCACCTGCGAACCACTGATTGCAATGCTCTTCAGGCTCCAAAGCAAAGATTTAATGAAGGCACTTTTTTTTTTTAATCAATCAAGATGCATTACATTTTTGTAATAGATGAAATTTACCTTAAAAAAAGAAAAAAAAAAAACCTAAAGCATAAAATATCACTTGGGGGGGAGGAGGGGGGCCTTTGGAGGGGGAGAAAATTATAAAAAGTCTAGTTATCCTTTAAATATCTCTTCTCAGTGGGAGGGGGATTTACTGTCCTAATATGACACATATTTATTCTTGTTCATGTTGAGCGACTTCCGACCGATTTTGAACATATGCATTTTGAATGTAACACAAGCTGTTGTTTAAATAAAATAAATAATTAAAAACACCAAAAAAAGGACAGACAAGAAGATGAACAGTTGGTGCAATTCCCCTCGCTCACGCGTGTCTCTTTTGCTAATTGTGCTGCCTTGTGATCCAGGTGACCTTACTAATCACCTCCCCGGGAGCACATTTTCCTACAGAAGTAGCTATCTGGTGAGCAATTATTTGCCGCTGTACAGAAATGTTAATTTCATGCTCTGTAAACACATTTCTTTGTGAAAGATAGCCTTCCCTGGAATGACTGCGTGCAACTTTACTAGCAGCAATCATTTCAGGAAACCAAGAGCAAGCTCCACTTTAACCCCCGTGTGATGGGTTATGGGTGGGGGACTTTACATTTAGTGACACACTGGAAAAAACTTCTGTTGATAGAATTTGCCAGCAATACCTGCAGCAGAGGTGAAAGCTCTGACACTTCCCAGGTAGGGTCGGAGCTTGCCACTACTCCCAGCCCCTCACACAAGCCTATTGGCTCTTCACTATGAAGGGCTGCCTCACTGACCAATAGGAGCATTCAAGGTGCAAAAAGGAGCAATAATGCATGCATTTCAGTGAGTGTTATCACAATGCACAAGTGTGAATGGACCATAAAGCTAACCACCAGGCAGATAGCGAAATCCACAGCCAAAACATATATCAGTTTTGGCTTTTAAAGGATTTCAAATTGTAGCTCTACTGCAGTAAAGCAATACCGATTGGTTTCCTTTCCTGTCCCAAGCCTGTGACAAGACAACGCATAAACAGTGGCAGAGTAAGATGGTATTAAAGAGAAGTGGAACTTCCGCTCTATTGTTTCCGCCCTGTTTTTGACAGGTACCCTTCCCCACTTACGAGATACGGCGCCGTCCCTCGGAAGCTCGGCCACCTCCTCCCTCGCCGAGCCAGTAGGAATACGCAGCGTGCTTCACGCATGCGCAGTAGTGACCTGCTCGTGAAGCCGCAAAGCTTCAATGCCGGGTTCCCTTACCGGCAATGACGGCGGCAGCACCCGACAGCTGATGGAAACATCGGCTGCGGTGCCGACATCGCTGGACTCCAAGACAGGTAAGTGTCCTAATATTAAAAGTCAGCAGATACAGTATTTGTAGTTGCTGACTTTTAATTTTTGGAGGGGGAGGCGGAACTCCGCTTTAACCTCTTCCCGCTGGATGTACACATATATGCAACCTAAATATAAACATTTCTGAGCTGAAAGCGCACGCCCTTCACACTCCCGGCAAGCTCAAAATGCATACTTGCGATATTACTTTCTGATTATGTGACCGCTGTGGCAGCCAATCACAGTGGCCACACAACCCCGGCATCTAGAAGCTCTTAAAGCGGTTGTAAACCCTATAAAAAAAAAAATAAAAAAAAAACCTGCAAGACAAAGGCATAATGAGCTAGTATGCATCGCATACTAGCCCATTATGTGTAACTTACCTTAAAACGAAGCCCCGACACGGACCCCCGGACATCGCTGCGGGCGCTGCCATGATCCCTCGTCGTCTCTTCCGGGTTCGGCGGCTTCGGCGCGCTGATTGGCCGGAAGAGACAGCTCCGGCGCGATGATTGGCCGGAGCCGCGATGACGTCACTCCCGCGCATGCGCGCGGGAGTGATTTTTCCGGCAAGCTCCCGGCAACTTAATTGAAGGTCCCCCCGGACCTTCAGAGCGCATGCGCCGCTCGCGCGAGCAGCTGCATGCACTGTAAATATTATTTGTACCTACAGGTAAGCCTTATTATAGGCTTACCTGTAGGTAAAAGTGTCAAAAAGCGGGATACTACCGCTTTAAAGGGCAGCGAGGTGGCGGCAGGAGGGGGTTAAACCCTAAACGTAATATATTTTAGTTTACCAAGTGAATACTTTATAAACAGCAAACTGTTTTCTTTTCCTATTAGGATAAGTCCCGGTTCACATATATGCGATGCAGGAACCCTGCGAATCCACTGCGGGTTCCCACATCGCATTCAACTCACAGGCAGTTCACAGTGTCAATACAAAGGTAACAATACCCCCAGATCAGTTCGCAAATCACAGTGCGACCAGTCAGTTCGGACATGAATCGGATCGCATAGGTGTAAACAGCCATGCGATCCGATTCTGGTGGGGACCCAAAAAAGGGTCCTGTGTGTGTTGTGTATGAATGCGATGCAAATTCAGCCATACAATCTGTATGGCTCAATTCACATCACACAGAGACCTCATGTGATTTGCAGAGCAGTGCGCTCCAAATCCCACACATCTAAGGCCACTGTTGCATTTCTGAAGCCATGTATACCTCCTAATCTGAACCCAATCAGGGAATATCTATAGGAAATTCTGAAGCATCACTTCTCCATCCAGCCTCTAAAAGAAGTCGTTCTTGATGAATGGAAAAAGATAGATGTTGCAAAAAAAAAATAAGATAGATGTTGCAATATGTCGCCAACTTGTTCATTCTATTCATTCCATGCCTAGAAGACTTGGTGCTGTCCTTACAAATCATGGAGGTCATAGAAACTACTAGATGGAGGAGTTTTATTGTGGGGTGTTTTTGCATCAACTAATTTGAGTAAAACTGAAAATTTTGTAATCCAAGTTATATTATCAATCCTACTTTCATGTAATGAGCTAAACAGATGTTCTATAAAACTCAGTTTCGTCAAAATTTTGGAAATTGTTCTTGTGTTCGTTGAGATATTGATCAAACTCGTACTTTTCAAATAGGGGTGTGCTCGTTTATGCGGAGCATTGTATGTATATATATATATATATATATATATATATATATATATATATATATATATATATATACACACACTGTACACACACACAAAAGAAGTTTAACTGTGTTAAACTTATTTTAGTGCTTTAAGTGCCACAAACCCACACAGCGCCATTTTCCACATCCTCCATAGTTTATAAGCTGTCATAAACAGGCATATGCTCATTTTGTCTTAATTTCTGCTCCTGTAAGGCAATCAATTTAGGTTTTATCCCAAGATAGAAAAGGAATATGCTGACATTTCCTGCACTTGACAATAATGATGACAAAATGTAACATACTCATTTAATAGACCTTTAATAGCAAACACTGGCTCAATGTAAAATGACAGGCTAAAGCACAGAGCTGCACAAACACAATAAAAAAGTATTAAAAGGGAAAGTATAGTAGGTTTTATTTGAGTTCATAGTTTTGTTTGAGTTCATATTGTGAGTTGAAGTGTACATACAGCCATACCATTTTTGGACAGAGTGGAGAAAGGGAAAACCGTTATCAAGTTATTTTTTTGTGCTGGGGAAATTTGAAATCACCTCCCCTCCCAGAGACAGAACAGCAAGTCGAAGGAAATCACTCAAAGTCAAAGTGTGCGGTGCACGTTCTCTCTATCCCAACAACACCGAGCCACTGAAGATCTCACACTGTTCATGCACCAGTAAGAGAGAGAGTGCGCAAAAATAGGCACGCTGCCATGATGCTGAGAACAAGTTTTTTTCAGAATTTTGAATTGCCGGTGTTCCGTGAGAATTACCTACCCGTGAGAAAAACCTACCCCTCGTCACTTCCGGTACTCCGCACTGTATGTAATGCAGCGGGTACATTAAAACAGCTGTGCTGAAATACGAGTGATCTCCGCTCCTGTCCCGGTCACTTCCCTGCTCTCGGATAGTAAATATAAAAGCGGCGGCGGCTGTATGAAAACATAAATCACTGAGCCGAAAGCCGCTTTTATATTTACTTGCCGAGAGCAGGGAAGTGACCGGGACAGGAGCGGGGATGACTCGTATGTCAGCACAGCTGTTTTAGGTAAGCGCCGCGTCGGTAGGTTTTTTTCACGGTACACCGTGATCGTTTTATACTAGTGCGCATGCGCACTAGTAAGCTCCTCTGTTCTGCCATTAGGTATCCGGGGCTCTGAGCATGCGCACTGCTGCGCTGCTCAGATGCTTCTGGCCGGAAGTGACGAGGGGTAGGTAATTCTCACAGGGTAGGTAATTCTCACGTTACACCGGCAATTGTTTCTACATGCAGCCGTCAGCAGGTAACCCCGTTGACAGCTGAGTCATCAGCTGAACCCCACTGACAGTGGGTAGAAGACCTTCGTATTGTCCATGTCTACAGGGACGACCATATTAAACCTTTAAATGAAATCTTACACCCAAGACTACCATCTAGGATGGATATGTGGAGATATGGCCAGCTGGTGAGTTTCTTGAACGCACTCCCTAAACCCATACGGAACAAATTGGATCTTAATCCAGTGGAAGAAATATTTCAGACTCAACAGCCACTAAAACATGCTATTTCAGTTTTTTATAACATTTTGTGGAAACTGTTTTATCCAGAGGAGCCAAATTACTTGTCTAAATGGGAAAAGGATTTGGGTAGTCGACTAACAGAGGGGGAGAATCCTTCAGGTGGCCATGTCATCATCACAATCCTCTAAAATAGCCGAAGTCAATTATAAACTTTTGTCGAGATGGCATTATACCCCAGCAAGGATACACGCAATGTACCCCACTCGCTCAGCCTTGTGCTGGAGGAAATGTGGACAGGTGGCAACACATGCCCATATTTGGTGGACTTGTCCGGCTATACAATCGTATTGGGATAAAATACTATTCACTATAAATAAGATAACAAGTTTTGACCTAACACGAGACCCATGGAGAGTTCTTTTTCACTGCACTATGGAACCCTTGAGGGCTTATAAACGTTCTATTATACCGCATCTTTTAAACGCAGCGAAGGCAGTTATTCCAGCAAGATGGGGAGAAGCAGACCCACCTACTCTTAAAAGAGTGGTGTTCTAAAGTGGATACTATAGCACTCATGGAGGACCTTACATATATTTCAAAAGGGCGGATAGATAAGGGAAGTAAAATATGGGATGTATGGAAAAAATTTAAGGCAGAGGGTAACTTGAATGTAAGTGACAGGGAACACACATAGCTGGAAGGGTTTGAGACATGGTGACATGGCGTGTGGAAACAAAATAAGTAGAAACTGAAAACGGATTAGTAAAACATTGGGTTAATACCACCCAGCCAGGTGGGTTCCTTTTTTTTTTTTTTTTTTTTTCTCTTGGTTTTGTTGTGTTAGGTATGAGTTGTTATGTTGAGTTTGGTATATACTTGGCCTTGTCATGTGTATATTTTGGAAAAATCAATAAAAAGTTATTAAAAAAAAAAAAATGAACCCCACTGACAGCTGATGAGCCATCAGTTGTTAGGATGCCGCAGGGTGCCAGCTCCTAACAACCAAAGGAAAAACAAACAGATTCAAAAATGGACTGTTTGTCCGTTGACATCCATTTAGGTCCGCATTCAGTTTTTTTTTTTTTTTTTTTTTTTTTTTTACGGAAGAAAAATATGGCTTCCTTCCGTATCAAAAAACAGATGATCACCCCTCACTCAAAGAAATACATAGGGGTCCTTTTTTCATCTGTCAACAGACAAAGGAAAAACCGACAAATGGAACGCCCATGTGAAAGAGGCCTACAATGGAGAAGCATCACAAAGAGCCAATCAGTTTCTACATTCAGCTGTCCGCAGTGAGCCCCGTTGACCACTGAGTCATCGGTTGAACCCCGTTGACAGCTGATGATCGGTTGTTAGGCTGCCACAGGGTGCCAGCTCCTAACAACCTAAGGAAAAACAGATGCAAAAATGGACCGTTTGTCCGTTGACATCCATTTAGGTCCGCATTACATTTTTTTTTTTTAAACGGAAGAAAAATAGGGCTTTCTTCCGTTTCAAAAAACAGATGATCACCCGCTCGCCCATACAAATACATGAGTGTCTGTATTTCATCTATCAATGGATAAAAGAAAAATAACAAATGGAACGCCCATGGGAAAGGGGCCTACGACGGAGAAGCATCACAAAGAGCCAATCAGTTGTGCTGCAGTGATCAGGTACTAACAAAGAACACGCTGATACATGGAGAAAACAGAGCAACTGAGGGATGAGCTCATCAGATTTCTACCCTGCCAGAGTTGTGCTGGGAGACATAATTAGAATCTATACGTTGAAAGTTTTTTAAAAAATATTAACACACATTGATAGCATAATTTACATCAAGCTGATCTTTTTGGTGCTTATAAAAAAAAAACAACTTTAACAATTCTGCACATTCTAATTAAAGGCATTAACCATTTACTGATATAACAAGGCTGCTCTTTTTCAAAGTGATAATACTACTATTTAGTGCAAGACCCTATAACAAGAGCTGTGCGTACGATTTTTTTGATGTTCAGAGCCAGGCTGGCAATACCCCGTTAGGACCAAGCAAATTTACAGCACAGAGAGTACAGCATGACTGCAATGGCTCTGGCTGTGTCATGTCTTCACTTCTAACATTGCTTATTCATGTATGCCAGTTAATAATTTATACCATTGAGGACAGATTTGCAGCGAATGCATTAGAAGACGTATGCAAAGGATCAGCCATAATTTATGAGCTTCAGATATATTGCACTGTTCAGTATAGACTGAATAGGTTTCGACAGTCAGAAGATCGGTAATGAGTAAAGAACTGCTGCTTTCAGGATTGTTAAGATAAGTGCTAACAAAAATTGGAGCGCAATGTTCTGTTCTGTAAAGATGCATGTCGTGACTTCATGTACATTTTCGGAGCAAATCTAAATTTAAAGCAAACAAACAAAATTATATATATTTTTTTTTTATATATGGGGGGGGGCTACCTATTTTGTGATGCTCAGCCCTCTCACCTAGGCAAGAATGACATCTTCAGATGTGCAGGCCAGTCAAGTTCCTCCACCCAAACTCGCTCCTCCATGTCTTTATGGACCTTGCTCTGTGCACAGGTGCGCAGTCATGTTGGAACAGGAAGGGGCCAACTCCAAACTGTTCCCACAAAGTTGGGACCATTAAATTGTCAAAAATGTCTTGGTATGCTGATGCCTTAAGAGTTCCCTTCACTGGAACTTTGGGGCCAAGCCCAAACCCTGAAAAACAACCCCACACCATAATCCCCCCCACCACCAAATGATTTGGACCAGTGCACAAAGCAAGGTCAATAAAGACATGGATGAGCAAATTTGGGGTGGAGGAACTTGACTGGCCTGCACCGAGTCCTGGACCTCAACCCAATAGAACACCTTTGGGATGAATTAGAGTGGAGACTGCGAGCCAGACCTTCGTGTCCAATATCAGTGCCTGACCTCACAAATCGACGTGTCGCTACCTGCCTGAAGCCGAAGCCTTACTATATATAGGCTATTACATTTGGAATCCCTGTCTGGCACATATTCTTTAAATTAATTGTCCCCTTAGAATCACGCTAAGGGAGGAGGAAGTTGGAATCTAGTTGCTGCCATTAGTACATCTACCATGAGATCTCCTGGACATTTAGGATAAGGCTGCGTACCCCCTTGCCATCTGGCTTCAACGGGCTGTTACCCTGTATAACACGAAAAGAAATACGGGTCTGTCATGGTCTCTCTGGCCCTGAGGAAGCCATGAGCAAAACGCGTCAACTTGCTGGGGACCTACATTGACCGCCCTCCACCTGAGACCTACCATCTATCCTATACAGGCTTTGGTTTTCCCTTCATGGGTTGCATTTCTACCTAATGACTCTGGAAGAATGGTCAAACATTCCCATAGACACACTCCTAAACCTTGTTGACAGCCTTCCCAGAAGAGTTGAAGCTGTTAGCTGCAAAGAGTGGGCCAAGTCCATATTGAACCCTACGGACTAAGACTGGGATACCATTAAAGTGATTGTAAAGGCTTTTTTTTTTTAATAAAAAACATGTTCTACTTACCTGCCCTGTGCTGTTGGTTTTGCACAGAGTGGCCCGGATCCTACTCTTCTCTGGTCCCTCTCTCCTGTTGAGTGCCTCCACAGCAAGCAGCTTGCTGTGGGGGCACCCAACCCGAGTCACAGCTCCCTGTGCCCATTCAGACACGGAGCCACAACCCGGCCTCATCCCCTCTCTCTCCTGATTATCTGACTGACTTTGACAGCAGCGGGAGCCAATCGCGCCATACTGCTATCTCAGCCAGTAAGGAGGGGAGTCCTGGGCAGCTGAGACACTCCTGCAACATCGGTGGATAAAGATAGGCTCAGGTAAGTATTAGGGGGGCTGCTGCATGCAGAATGCATTAAGATAAAAAAAAACTTCTGCTCTTACAATCTCTTTAAAGTTTGTGTGAGTGTAAAGGCAGGCATCCCAATACTTTTGACAATATAGTGTATGTAAAACTTGGTTGAACAAGAGAAATTCAAAGAATCCCTATCCGTGCTAAACAGTTTGGATGGGTGGATCTCCTGCTTCCACCTACTATATTCTGACAGCCTGCAGCCACTGCTGTCAGAATACCTGAACAGTGACTACAGCTAATAAGCTGTAGTCCGCCGTGTTTGGCTGAAATTTTTCCACCTGGCTCCTTCAATTTCCCAGTTGAGGTTTGTTGAGCCACGTGGTGTTGGCAGGGCCACCCACAGCTTGATTTACTGCCAATTCCCAGGAATCAGCCAAGATGCAGGTAGTTATGGCCAGCTTCAGTGATTTCCAGCTTAATGGGGGTTAATGTATTGTCACTGCTGATCACTGATGCATAAGTGACCGACCAGTGGCAGTTAATTAACCTCTTTGTGCTGCATTAGTGCAACCAGTATCAGTGTCAGCGCAACCAGTGTTAATAAACACTGACTCTGGTGCCACTAATGCAGCACAAAGGGGTTAAGTAACGAACCCAGCAGATTTTTGACCTTTTCTAGCAGCAGACACAACCTGTCTTAAGCCGGCCATAAACGGAGTGCCTTTCTTTTCTGCAACCATGGGTTGCAGGAGAGAAAAATCACTCAATTCCCACATCAACACAGTCAAGTGTTGATGGGGAAATCCCTCCCGCGCTATTGTGTTCTCCTGGCGAGGCATCCCCACTGGGAAAACACAGTAATTACTGCTGTTATAATAGTTGCTAACAATAATCGTATGTAAAATCCAACAAGCTGGTTGTCCCCAAGTTGATTGGTCGATAGGGTACAATCAGCCTGCCCATACATGGTTTGAATCTCAGCCGGTCCCTTCTGAACTGGCCGAGATTCAAACAGCCGGCTTTACAGTCTGTGTGTTTGGAAGGATACAGCTTTTAGCTAAAAAAAAAAAAAGTGGGCATGGATGGAATGCTCAATCACTCTATTATGATTTCAATGATCTGTTGTAATGGCAGATTGTATTTGTAACAGTTGTTTGGTATTTTTTATGTTTTAAATTGTACAACTAAAAATGCTATTGGATAATTGATAATGATGCCTCAGCTGCTGTCCTTCAAAACTTTTAAGTATTTCATACCATATTTAGAAAACTCCTTTGGAAAAAGAAGAATGCCACATCACCCTAAGAGCCCATTCAGACTGGCACGATCCGACTTCGAGGGGCGACCTGTGAAGTCGCGGTGCACTTCGGCGCGACTTGCAGGGACTTCACATAATGGAAGTCTATGCAAGTCGCTCTCAGGTCGCTCCAAAGTAGTACAGGACCCTTTTCTAAGTCGGAGCAACTTGTGTCACTCCTATTAGAACAGGTCCTGTGCTAATCAATGGCCCGCGACCGACCGCGACTTGTCATGCTGACAAGTCACGCTAGTCTGAATGGACTCTTAATTGTCTACAGTCTTCCAAGGAGGTATAGCTTTTCTGAACCCCTGAACACACTATCTCTCTGCTCAAGTTCAGCATGTCATAGGTCTGCATGAAGCAGGGATAGATAATGTTCTGAGGGGACCTTTGTGCAAATGGTTTGCCATTAAAAAACTGGTCAAATCTATAGAACAGGGGTCTTCAAACTATGGCCCTCCAGTTGTTCAGGAACTACAATTCCCATCATGCCTAGTCATGTCTGTGAATGTCAGAGTTTTACATTGCTCATGGGATGTGTAGTTCCACAACAGCTGGAGGGCCGTAGTTTGAGGATCCCTGCTATAGAAAGTTCTAGAGGCCAATAAAGACAGGCTCACCACTAGATATGAGCACAGGCTTCCTCTGAACTCATTTCTATTCAAACTTCTGCTTCACGCTCTTTTTAAAGCGGAAGTAAACTCCCTTGCTTGATTTTTACCTATTGGTAGGCCTATAATAAAGCTTACCTATAGGTACAGTAAATATCTCCTAAACATGCACTGTTTAGGAGATAGATACGGGACGTTCCTGTAGAGTTCTGTGCCATAAACAGCTTGTCTAATAAAAGGACCAGAGCCTGCCAACCTGGAAGGAAGACCGTAGATGTAAGCCCTGTCAGCAGGTACAGCACGCTGCTAGAGGGCTTTATTTTAAGGTACGTTTCACATGTGCTAGTATGCAATGAATGCTAGCACATTATAACTTTGCCTTGTGGGTTAAAAAAAAAAGCTGGGGGTTTACTACCACTTTACGTGCATTTAGCTTTGGGCCGGTTTATTCCCCACCCAGCAGCACACCTAAAGTGTTACTAAACCCACAACAGTAAAATCAGTCTGTATATGCAGTAAAGCATGCTGGGTATACTTACTGTGGAAGCCAAGGGGGGGTAACCCTCGACATTTTTGTAAAAAGGCTGTTTGATCCTGTCTTCTCTATTCTCCCCCTTCTTCCACTGTCTCCAGTCCATCTCCTGATAAGACAGAGCTCTTGGAGTCACTCTGCACATGCTCAGTTTGATGTGTATTGCTAGGGATTTTTTGTTTTTTTTCTTGGGAGGCTTCATGTGATCATCACAGCGCAAATCAGTACTGCCCAGACAGAAGGTCAGGGGTCCTGCAGCTTCATAGGACAGTCAGTGGAGAAAGAAAACTCCTCCTACAAGCTTTAACCAGACACTGATAGAAGTCACAAAACTGCTATATACTGCCGATGTAAAAAGGTAATTAGCAATTTTTTATATTTACTAAAATAATTGCATTTCCATGTTCTGTGTACTGTGGGAGACCAGATATAGTGAATGCAGGGTCCTGGGTTTAGTAACACTTTAATTAAAGCGGTTGGATACCGGTAATGAAATGCCTCGTTTCCACTGAGCGGATCGGATTGGTTCGGGTCGGTATGGTACGCTAATTTGAGTGTTTCCATTATGAAAGTGGCCCATACAACCGAACCAAACCGCACCATTCCTGGTCCTGCTTCAGATGTAGGGCCATAGGAGATGGTACGGTACGGTTAGGGTGGAGCTACTGGCGTCACACGATAGATTCCACTGATTGGCGGACAGGAAAACGTCAATGCTCACGTCAAATGAACGAGCAAAACAAACACCTCATTTGGTGTAAACCCCGCATGGTCCCTGGTGGCCCGACTTGCAGTGGAAACGCTCACCTGAATAGACCGGACCATTCTAACCCTTCCAAACTGTACCGACCTGAACCGTTCCGCTCAGTGGAAACAAGGCATTAGTGCACTTTTATGGACACAATGCCATTGGCTAAATATAGGTGTGTCTCCATAGCGGAAAAGATGTCACCAAATAAATGCACCCCAACCTGGAAGTTTTGGGAGATTATTTTGGTACCTTCTCACCATAATAGTTATCCTTGCTCTATGTACTCCGGAAAGCGCTAACATATTGGTGCTTTATAAATACAGGAAATTTAAAAACCTCAATGTGAGAGTACAAAGTCTGCATGGAAATAGGCAAATGACAGAGCTTCTGTATGTACAGAATCTTTGTCTGCATATATTACAGAAGATCAATAGAAGAAAATTACAAGAAATGAACATTTTTTTTCTGAAAAGGATATATTGTACCTTGACAAAAGCACAAGCCTACTGGAACATCTTTTAGAAGCAGCACCAAGAACATTATCAGCAGTATGAAAGAACATGCTTCAAAATCGAACCCCTTCTAGCCTAACTTCAGATCATGAAAGTTAATTGTGGCATTTGCAACAGTTGGTGCTATTAAATCATCAAACAATTCTTCAAATGTATCTTTCGGCCAATGAAAGTTACAAGGTTAATTAAGTGTGTGAAGCACCAATAAAGTGAGATTTAATGGATCTATAAATTGTCCCCGATTAGTGCATCTGAGAGCTGCAACTGTGTTACACGCTGAGGACAAATGGCAGAGATGTAATCCTTTTTTTTTTTTCCCAGCTCTGAAAGATGTTTGGATCATGCTGGCAGCTCTTGAGATCACAGCTAGGGATTAACAAATCTCTTACTCAAATCCCCCAATCAGTGATTGCATTCTTGCGAATAGACTTGTTTGCCAAATTAAGGTATCTGCTTTATTGTTTTACTACTTTGCTCTAAAGAGCTTATGTTAACCATGCACGGCTCAAATTCTGGCCGATCCCTTCCGAAATAGCCAAAATTTGAGCCAAGCAGCACCACTTGGCTCAACAAACTTCAATCTGAAAATTGACGAGCTGTTCAGAAAACTCTTGGCCAAACTGTACAGAAGTAGCGGCTATCAGAAGTAGCCATCAGGGGAGATTCCGCCATCCACACTGTATAGCGGGGTTGGGGGAATCACATTTTTTTTTTCTTTTTCAGCCTAAGGCCCCTGTCCGTTTGTCCGTTTTTCATCCATCCGTTGACAGATGAAAAACGGACATCAATGTATCTCTATGTAAAAACAGATGACAACGGATGATCATCCGTTATAATCCGTTTTCATCCACTTCCGTCAATGTCTGTTTTTTGAATGGATGAATGCCCTATTTTTCATCTGTCAAAAAAAACGATCGGACGAAAAACGGATGACAACGGATGAAAAACGGATGAAAACTGAAGACAACGAATGAAAAACGGACGACAACGGATGAAAAACGGACGACAACGGATGAAAAACAGATAACAACTGACGAAAAACGGATGGAAAAAAACGGATGAAAAACGGATAACAACTGACGAAAAACGGACGACAACTGACGAAAAACGGACGACAACTGACGAAACACAGATGACAACTGACGAAAAACAGATGACAACTGACGAAAAACAGATGACAACTGACGAAAAACAGATGACAACTGACGAAAAACAGATGACAACGGATGAAAAACAGATGACAACGGATGAAAAACAGATAACAACTGACGAAAAACAGATAACAACTGACGAAAAACGGATAACAACTGACGAAAAACGGATAACAACTGACGAAAAACGGATAACAACTAACGAAAAACGGATGAAAAGTGGATGAAAAATGGATGAATAACTGATACATTTTAACGTGACTGAACTGAATGGACCGTATGTGTGAAAGGGGCCTAAGCAATCTTGATGTTTATAACTATCCAGGTCTCTCAATTACCTGGGTTGACATCTGCAGTCCATTAGCTACTTGCTTACAAGTTCAGCCGAGGCTCATCAAGGTAAAAGGCAGTTTGACAGTTTCGAAAATCTTGTTTGATCACTCTGTTTTCATCCTGAAGAACTGGCCTAGCAATGCTTGCAGCTAATTCTACAGAATTCACCTCCTTCAGTTCTTTAAATAGATTCTAGTATGGTATTGATAAGTTTCCTCATCCAAAGTACTAGCAGTAAAACTCTGATTTGTCTGAAACAACTCTCTTCATCTTCCCAAGATCAAATATATTTCTCAACATGTCAGGACAGAAATCTGGTAGCTGCCATTGCCAACTTTTTAAAGGTGCATTCTTTGGGGCAGTCATCCTTATCCATTCTATACTACATAATGAATCACTGATCAAAAACAAATATTCAACCAGTAAAGTAGGAGATTCTGACTTGCAATGCAATGATCAAATGGCAAAGCAAAGCTAAAACTGATAGGTCTGCAGGGTGCACCTTTAAGCTGGATACACACTATCCAACTTTTGTGGTTAGATTTCCTTCAGATTTACCTTTTCTATGTAGTGCAAGGGCCTGCCAGATTGCATACAAATTGAAAGTTTTGGTAGGTCTAAAGGAAAAAGTCTTCAGAAAATCTTAGTGTGTATGGCCCTTTAGTCCCCATGCACAGAGGGCATTAGAAAAGTGAGCTGCAAAACCACTACCAACGCCATTGGCATCAATGCGCGTTTTGCCGTGTTGGCTTTTAGCAGCGTTTTTCTGCCTCTATTCCAAATCAATGCATCCCTATGAGCTCTGTCTTAACTAATCCGACTTTCAGCACATTGATTCGAATAGAAGTAACATCCAAGTCGGATCATGATGCTCTGACTTGTGCTCTGAAGATATTGAAGGGGAATCCCACACCAAAATTAAAAAAAAAAAAAAAGCGCAGGGTTCCCCCCCCCCAAAAAAAATCCATACCAGGCCCCTTGTGTCTGGTATGGATCTTGAAAGGGAACCCCCCTCCCACAAGACCATACCAGACCCTTATCCGAGCATGCAGCCCAGGTGAGTCAGGAAAGGGGGGGGGGCAAGCAAGGGGGCCTGCAGATCCTGCCCCCCATGTGAATGAGTATGGGGTACCCATTCACCCCAAAAAAAGGCAGTGTAGTGTAAATTAAAACAAGAGATAGTTTTGAGAAGTCCTTTATAAAAAATCCTTCAGTTTTCTCCCTCCGTTTTCTCATACAGCCATGGGGCGGCCACCCGGTGACGTCACAATGAGACCCCGCCCCTTTTTATGGCACAAGGGGTGGGCTCTCATGGTGATGTCACCGGATGCCCACGCCCCATTACTATATAATAACTGGCAGTGAGCAGAGCTGGCACAACAGGAGACAGCGCTAGAGGAGGATCAGGTCGGCGGCAGAAAAGACGGCAACGTGAGAGAAGACTGGATGAAGATTTTTAATAAAGGACTTCTGAAAACCATCTCCTGTCTTTATTTACATTACACTGCCTTTTTTTGGGGTGAATGTGTACCCCATACTCATTCACATGGGGAGGGGCAGAAACTGGGGGCTTCTAGATTCCGATAAGTCCCCTGCCCAAAGACCCCCTGCAACCACCGCCCAGGGTTGTTGGGAAGAGGCCCTTGTCCCCATCAACATGGGGACAAGGTGTGTTGGGGTAGGAGGCGTGTGGCTTGGTAAGGTCCAGGAGGAGGACCTAGAGGTACCAGCAGATACCTGTATCAAGGCCCTTTCACACGAGCTGTCCGATGAGGTTCACAGGAGTCAGAACTACAGAGGAGCAGTATTGACTGTCAGCGTACATTGAGAACAACACTGGAAACAACACTGGACGGGTCACAATGTTGATTTGCGGCAGAAGCCCTGGGGACCACCACATTTTTCTTCTGGACCACCAGCCCAGGGACCACTGTTCTAGTGTACTGATTGTTTCTGGTCACTGGAATGTACAATGTTTGGAATTATAGTTCTTAGCTAGTAAAAGGAAGCAATCATTTTCTTTGTTTTGTGCTAAAAAAAGATGGGCTCAAGCACACGGGCGTATGAATTTATGGGCAAAATATGCTGTCAGAAGTCTATGAGTGTTTACAGGAATATGGCATTAAGAAGCACATGAACATAAATTCATGTTGGGTAGAATACAATGCTCATAAGCTCTTCTCCAAACACAGCTTTGTTCATTTTTTTTTTTGGCCGCCTCTAAACGATGCTCTTAAAATACGGACCTAAACGCCTAATGTGCATGGCCACATAGCCTGACACCAAACTGAGTTTAGAGGCATATAAAAAAATTATACGCTGGACACCAGTAAAAGCGGTATTTTTTACTCCTGCATGAGGCCTTGTCTGGAGTTGGGTTTCATGAAGAAGTCATTACTGGCATGGTCCGTGTTATCGACCTGAATATTTGCCAGCCTCGGCCAGTCTTTTAGTATCTGGGAAGCCTCCACACACAGAATTCTTTGCCGGCTTATACAGCGGAGCTACTTCTGAAGGATACGAGGATACCGCTGCTGTGATTCAGGTTATGCAGTCAGCTGGAAGAAGGGAGCAGCAATCAGAATGACCTGACACAGTGTGCCAACTTCAAACAATGAAAATAACTCTTTGTGATTCATCGCTAGCTCATGTGTTCCAGGGAGTACAATATCTATGCTGATCACCGGAGATAAGCAGGGTACATATTTTATGTCATAGAGTCATGGGGGGTCTGGATTGCATATTAGATCAAGTGGAGAAAACCTGCCAGACATGTCACGATTACCTAAAAAAAGGCAAGCTGAATGAGTGTCAGGGAGTTCATCCAATTTTGTTAGTGCATCTTGGAGTTGTGCTCAGAGGAGCCGCTGTGTGACTACAGAAGAGGTGGATGATGAAATCATACCCTGGTCCATGAGATCATCGGAAAACAGCAACGTTGTTCATCCCACTTCTTTACCACTCGTGTGCTCATGTGACACTAATACATATATACAGTATACATAGGAGCATATCCCCCACGTTTCACTACTTTCTGGTCTCCATAGAAAAAAAATGAGGGATAGATGATGCTGGGTGTTCTCCAGCCAACAAATCTCGTAGGCTTTATCTGAATTGCCGCAGTAACTAATGCATGGTATGAAAAGCTCACAGTGTTCAGCAAAACATCTTGCTTCGTGAAACAAAGCAAGATATGGTTTAAGTGAAGTCCTTAAAATGGCACAAAAAACTGAAACAGGCATGTTTTAAACGCACAGAAGAGACATACTATGTCTTATGACTTATCCGCATTAAAGTTTCTTACACGTCTGTCCAAATTTCAGCATCTGCCGAAATGAATGAACTCCCACGTAGGGATGCACCGAAATGAAAATTTTGGGCCGAAACCGAAAATGCAGAATGCCCCTGGCCGAAAAAGGAAACCGAAAATGACTTTTTCCCCCAAATTATTTTAAATTAGATAGAACAGGGGCATACACCAAAAACAGGCAGCGACGTACACCTGTTGCTGCCACCCTGTCACAGTATATGTACTGTGACGGGTTGGCAAGTGGTTAATTTAATTACCAATGGTATTTGTATTATGCAGCATGAGGGGGTTAATGTATTGTCACTGCTGGTCACTGCTGCATTAGTGACCAACCAGAGGCAGTTAATTAACCCCTTTGTGCTGCATTAGTGCAACCAGTATCAGAGTTAATTAACACTGGTTGCACTAATGCAGCACAAAGGGGTTAATTAACTGCCACTGGTTGGTCACTAATGCAGCAGTGACAATACATTAACCCCCTCATGCTGCATATTACTACTACCAATGGTAAGCTGCCTCAGCGTCCCTCTCCTACTCACTCAGCTCCTCCGGTGTCCATTATTCAAAAGACGCGCCTCTGGCCAGCCGCCCGCCTCCCGGTGATGTCACTACTACTACGATATGTGCATGAATGAAGTGACACACCGGGCGGGAGGGCGGGCGAGCGGCCGCTAATAGATATAACTATGTGAGCCTTTACTTCATTTCACTTCCCTGTCAGCAGCACGATGTACATGAATGAACTGACACTCCGGGCGGGAGGGCGGGGGGAGCGGCCGCTAAAAATTATAACTATGTGAGCCTTCACTTCCCTGTCATGTGGGTATCTCCTCTGACAGGGAAGTGAAGGCTCACATAGTTATAGTTATTAGCGGCCGCTCCCCCCGCCCTCCCGCCTGGAGTGTCACTTCATTCATGGACATCGTGCCGCTGACTGGGAAGTGAAGTGAAGGCTCACATAGTTATATCTATAAGCGGCCGCTCGCCCGCCCTCCCGCCCGGTCTGTTAGTTCATTAATGCACAGATTGCAGTAGTAGTGACATCATTGAGAGGCGGGCCGCCGGCCAGAGGCGGGTCTTTTCAAACCTGCGCTGTGCCCTCCTCCTTCCTCACGGCGGCCATAAATTTCGGCATTTTTAACCCATTTTCGGCCGAAATGGGATAGGCCCATTTTCGGCCGAAAATTTCGGTGCATCCCTACTCATGTCGTGATCTTGACCCAGCCAATAAGAAAGGCTGAAGATCGGTAAAAAGACCGGCCGAAGATGGGTACTTGGAAGAAGACCTACTGAAGATGGGTACCCGGAACATACACTTTGCCTAGCACCTACCTTGTAGGGTGCTACACAAATGTTTCTAGATCTGGGACGTTGCTATTTTTACAGGCATTTTTCAGGTGCTGCAGCGTTTTTGTGCAGGCGTTTTTAGGTTGACAAGTGACCAATGAAAAAAATACAAACGCCTGTAATCTGCCAAAAAAGAAGCTCATGTACTTTGAGTGTTGGGCGTTTTGCTCAAGGCGACAGAACGATCAGATGTGAACAGGGGCCATTGAAATTAATGGGATTTGACTTGTTGGGAGTTTTTAAAGCTGAGGCTTAGAGCAGAAAATCGCCCAAAGATGCCTAGATGTGAAGAGAGCCTTAAGATTTTCTGGCTAGTTCAGCAATGACAACCTGCAAATTTTTCTTATGACAGCTGACAGCTCTGCATTTTTATGCTGTACTGTGATGCATTATCATTAATAGAAGAGGTGTTACATGGAAGCCATCTTAACGATGCAGAGATAACGGAATTTTTGTAAAATCTTACTGTAAAATTCCTTTCTCTGAGTCCTCCGACAGTCGCCGCCACTTCATAATCTTCACTAATGGGGTAATTGACCTTTGCTCCGCAGGAGTAGCTAGGCAACAAGATTTGTTAATATCAAAGCTTTTAGCATATCACACCCCTAGGGGGTGGTCCCCTCAGTCAATACCTCCCTGCTTCCTGCATTCTCAACTCAGTTTCAGTAGCATAGCAGTAGAGTACATAAACAAACCCCAAAAGAGGGGCGGGGGCGGCGACTGTCGGAGGACTCAGAGAAAGGAATTTTACGGTAAGATTTTACAAAAATTCAGTTTTCTCTTACGTCCTCCGACAGTCGCCGCCACTTCATAATCTTCACTAATGGGGACGTCCCAGAGCAGTGTAGACATGAGGGGTGGGAAAAACGCAGCCGCGCCTAAAGCAACGCAGTACCCACATCAGAAAAAAGAACCTTACCAAAGTAAGAGAACCAACTGGGCAACAGGAAAACGTGCTCAACAGGAGCAACAACCCAGGAAGAACCTAGGGGTAAAAACACCTCAAAATAAAATCAAAAAGAGGATAGAAGGCTGAGACTGAAAGCCCCAGCACAGGATCAGCCAGCTACTCCTAAGCTAGGCATTAGAAACAGTTGAGAATGCAGGAAGCAGGGAGGTATTGACTGAGGGGACCACCCCCTAGGGGTATGATATGCTAAAAGCTTTGATATTAACAAATCTTGTTGCCTAGCTACTCCTGCGGAGCAAAGGTCAATTACCCCATTAGTGAAGATTATGAAGTGGCGGCGACTGTCGGAGGATGTAAGAGAAACAAAGATTTTTTAATGCATGGCACTAAACCGAGCTATGCATCTAGCCTAAAGTTGGTAGGTAGATCTCTTATTCCATCAGGCACAGCCATCAGAAGCTTTTGCCATCTTGTTACTCTCCGCCCAAAATTAATAAATTCAACAACCTTTGAACCTCTAAAAGGAGGCATCAGAATGCTGCAGCACACCTGCAATTCAGACTTGATAATAAAATAACCTTGCTTTCAGAGCCCTGTGTTAAGAAATAAAAAAAAAAAAAAAGCCCATCTATATACACCTTTCCAGCGTCCCAAGTCTATACGTAAAGCCGACTTCACTGTTCCCCAGCTACTGTAGGTATTTGGCTCTTCTGGGTAGATCAAATACCGGCTCCTCCCATCTCATGCAGTGGTTCCTTCCATGGGCTCATCCATCCTGTAATGAAGTTTCAGCGGGCGGGGGGAACCACTATGTGGGGCAGGAGAAAAAGGTATTGATGACAGTGGAAGTGTGGAATTCATGCAGCCACCAGGGTAGCAGTGAAGCAGTTGAAAATGTTTAGATGGGCTTCTTTTATAGGGTCCCTTTAACAGAATAAAATGGCTTTACACTGCTAAATTTCTCTTGTTCAGCACAAAAGAGAGAAATCAACAGATTCCTCCATCCACGTGAAACAGTCCGGATGGAGGAACCTGCACATCTAGCTATTGCAATCAAGCAGCTGCAGCACCTGTTTCTGTTCGACTATCCAAACAGTGACTGCATCGAGTTGGATGCAGTCATTGTTTGGCCAACAGGATTTTTCTCCCAGCTTCTTCAATTCTGACTTTTGTCAAGCTGGGCCACCCACAGCTCGAAATTTTGGACAAATCAGCATAAATGGTCCATAATGTGAGCCATATATGGCTAGCCTATGAGGAACACTGAACCAAGGTAGAAGCTTTTATAACCCCTGCAACGGACCATCCAATTGACCAGGTGAGTTCTCCACTGTTCATCATTTTTGTTTAGTAATCCTAATGCAGCCAGACTTAAATGGTTAATTAAAACAATAAATCACACACAACAAATTGTACCACAACAAATTCCAGAACAACAACTGGAATAGCTTGGGAGCAAAGATAACGGAATTTTTGTAAAATCTTACCTGTAAAATTCCTTTCTCTGAGTCCTCCGACAGTCGCCGCCTCCTAGCTACTCCTGCGGAGCGGAAGTCAATACCCAACAGTGATGACTTAGAGGAGGCGGCGACTGTCGGAGGACGTAAGAGAAAAGCGGATTATATGCAGCTAGAAATAGAAGCAGTTAAACCTGAACTAAGGGCACAATAAATTACAGTTAATTATTAAATCTGTGGCATACTTATTACATATTCATGCTTCTGGATATGTGACCTGGTGGACCTGTGTTGTATAACATTCTTGAAAATGTGGCATTTTAGTCTAGCCAATGTCCTGATTTCCTATGATAATGACAGGTC
Source organism: Pelophylax lessonae (assembly GCF_965119305.1). Taxonomy (NCBI): domain Eukaryota; kingdom Metazoa; phylum Chordata; class Amphibia; order Anura; family Ranidae; genus Pelophylax; species Pelophylax lessonae. The sequence goes on along the minus strand of NC_138771.1, from coordinate 462,560,609 downwards.
ATTGCTGCACGCTTTCTATGAGTAAAGTGACCAGTCATCTCTGCTGATGTCATCACCGCAATAGGCTGAGATCAGGAGTGGGTGCTGATACAGAGTGGACAGACACAGCACTAGCCTCCTGTGTATTACTCTGCCCCCTACCAATACCCTGCTATCTGCTGAATATCTCCCCACCCTCATGGGTCTAGAAGCTAAAAAGGACCATTGCGCCCCGAAAAAGGCAGCACTAGAATCAGGTACATAAAACATAGGAAAAATTCCGGTGGGCGGAGATTTAAAGCCCAACTTAATACACAAGAAACCCCTCAGTGCAAGGGTTAAATGCTTGGTAATCTAGGGGTAGAGGAATAAGCTGTATTACACTATTCCTCGCTCCGGCATGCTCTGGCGCTCTCCACTTCTCTAAGGCCTTGTTTACACTGGTCTCAAAATGTGTCAGTAGTCACAGGGAGGAGGGGGGGTGGTGGGGGAGGTGAAGGTGGTGTTGAGCTTGGATGAGGGTATTTGGCAAAGTTCAACTGACTGGAGATAATGTACTACTGAGTGGGGGTACTACTGAGGACGGATTGTATTACGGACCTGGAAAATGCTGAGCAGGGATCTGCTGAGCCAGGAAACTGCAGAATGGGGGATCTACTAAGCTGGGGTACTATTGAATCATGCATTGTACTTGATGTGACTGTCAGCTAGAACACTTTAGAGACGAGGCTTCAGGGCACCAGTCATATAGATGGAGGGAGCTTGCCGTAGTGAGGAATAAGGTAAGCAGTACACCTATTGCTCTACCCTAAAGCCCCATACACACGGGCTGAAAGTTGGGTGGCATTGGCTAGTTCAAAAGAAGCCAGCCGACATTTGGCCCATGTTACTGCAGCCAGTCTGACAAAAGCTGGTCTCTGTCAAACAGGCATGGCCAAAAAATTTCTGCTGACTGGCTCCCGATAAGCTGGCTTCTGTTGAAGGGGCTAGGCCGAAAAAGGTCTGCTGACTGGCTCCTGATCAGCTAGCTTCTATTGAAGGGGCATGGCCGAAAAAAGTCTGCTAACCAGCTCCCAATCAGCTTTCTTCTGTCTGTTAGAGGGGTATGGCCAAAAAAGGTCTTCAGACCGGCTCCGGAGTGTTCTGGTGGGGGGCTGTCACCCTATCATAAGATCGCTGTAATAACAATCCCAAGCGACCTGAGCTGGGTTGAACAAAAACAAAACTAGCAGTAAAGCCTCGTACACACGCACCGATTGTTGGCCCACGATCGGCCGTCTTTTGTCCAGTGTTGTTGTGTTGGTTGAAATGTGCGCTAGACTGCACACAAATTTTATCGGCCAACAAAAACCAACTGCAGAAGTGATGTCATGTTCTGGTTTACTTTTCGTGTGTTTTTTCTTCTCTGAGCATGCCCAGTCTTGATCATCACATTTTTGTCTGCTGAAATCTGTACTGACTGAAGAATAATCGGCCGTTCTGGTGACGGCCAACAAAAATTTTATAGCCTGCACACCAGATTTTGTTCGGCCGAAAAGTCGCAGTCGGTTGTTGGAAGCATCATACTAACAAGCCGACAATCGGCCGATCGGACGTTGGCCGAAAAGTCAGCCAACAATCGGTGCGTGTGTACGAGGCTTTAGACTTAACAAGCATATAACCCTTGCAGTGGGGAGTTTCCCACTGCAAGGGTCCTTTTTTTTTGCCTTGTGTTTGGAGTTGGGATTTCATTTTAGGTGCTGCCTGCAGACCGATTTTGTGTAAACGTATTGCTTTTCTCAGCTTGGCGAATCACGGGTTCACTTTAACCAATACATAAAGAAAGCTAATCCACATCTGATTAGTGATAATCCCTCGCTAAAATTCTCTGTCATCATATAAAAATACATTACAAACCGTAAACAGTATGTGGACACTATGAAAACAGACTAACCATCCAGCATCTATTTCACAAGAAGATAGGGAAGGCATTCAATAGAGAGCAGCAAGATTTATCTCTGGACATTTACAAGCACTAACGGATTCTACATCTGTGGCGTACACAGAAAAGGAAGACACCATTGTGTGAGGCCCATACAGGAAACAGCTTTACTCGGCGTGAAAGTTCAGAGACTTCCCATGGAAATGTTTTTTTATTTCTTAACGCTTTAAAGTAGTACTAAAGCCTTTTCTGTCATTTTTGAACAGCAACGCATCAGTAATGAATACTTTTGCAAAGTTAGGAAATTACCTCCATTCTACATAGTTTATAAAAACTTACTCTGTTTACATTATACATCTACCTCCTCTCACCTTCCTTTAGGCTCCGTTCACATGTCAGCGTATGGATCACGGGCAGAACCGCCGCGGTTCCGCCCGCGATCCGGAGATTATTGCAAATTGCGGGATGCCTGTGCGTTGCCCGTTGATTTGCAATAGACCCCCAAACGCTGAGCGATGTTGCCGCGATTTCCGCCTGCCGAATCGCGGTAACATCGAGCAAAAAAAATCGCGGGACGCATTACGACCAAAAAAGTACAAGAGCTTCTTTGGAGCGTATTGCGTCCCGCGATTTTTTTTGCGTGATGTTACCGCGATTCGGCAGGCGGAAATCGCGGCAACATCGCTCAGCGTTTGGGGGTCTATTGCAAATCAACGGGCAACGCACAGGCGTCCCGCGATTTGCAATAATCTCCGGATCGCGGGCGGAACCGCGGCGGTTCTGCCCGTGATCCATACGCTGACATGTGAACGGAGCCTAAAGCCAGTTCCCCAAATTTGCTGTTGGGGAGTAGGCGCTCGTAACATCAGTACTATTCATCAGACTAAATTCATCTGGGCTACATGTGTCATCATACATGGTGCCAGGGTGCCCCGCCTGGCACATAATTAGAATTATATATATTTATATACACACATATACATATATACACACTATATATATATATATATATATATATATATTCTAGATTGTAAGCTCCAACGAGCAGGGCCCTCTGATTCCTCCTGTATTGAATTGTATTGTAACTGTATCGTCTTCCACACACTGTAAAGCAAACTGTTGGCGCTATAGAAGTGCCGGTTCACATATGTGCGGCTTGCGAGATCGCATGTAATTCGGAGCGCACTGCTCCTTCATTACATGCGATCTCATGTGCGGATGCAAATTCATCCATACACTTTGTATGGCTGAATTCGCACTGTATCTGCACCAAAGACACACAGGAACCTTTTTTTCAGCCGCATCAGGATCGGATCGCACAATGGTTCACACTTGTGCGATCCGATCCTGTGCGAACAGTCAGATCGCACTGCAATATGCGATCAAACTGGAGGTGTTGTTAACATTTGACACCCCCAGTTTGATCGCATATTGCAGTGCGATCTGACTGTTCGCACAGGATCGGATCGCACAAGAGGTGCGGATGCGATGCGGGAACAGGCTGCGAATTTGCAGCCTTCCCGCATCGCACGAGTGTGAACCGGCACTAAATCCTGTATAATAATAATAATATATATATACACATTAGTAAGGATACTGCCAATAGTCCTCCCTGGAGGTGTATACATAACAGGGCTGGGGCGAGACTCCACAGACCCCTGCAAGGGAAAGGAGCCACCCTGGAATCAGAATTCCAAGCAGCACTCAGTAGGCCAGCATAATCTTAATGAAAAGAATGAATACAAGAGCAAGCAGCATATTGTACATTATAAGTCTATATCTGCAGTAGAAAATGCAAACAAAAAGATTAGGCTTTATTATCACATTAAATTCAGGCAATGTAGATTCTGCATACAAGGAGAACAAAACAAACTGACTTTGCCACTTTGGCAGAACAAATCTGAATGACAGAAAATTATATCTGAATCATAGGAATTCTAGCCAGCTGAATACTATACGACATCATCCACCAAAGTGCTTGAACTGATGTGACCTGAAATCCATTCCAGATCCTCACATTACTCTTGATTATGACTAAGAGTCAAACAACAAGACATACTCAGAAAACAACAGAAGCTTAGTGGACTTCTACCTACTGAATAAAAGATTAGTACAGGTCAGGGGCATCGTAAAGGGAACCTATAGCCATTTTAATGTTTTTAGATGTACTAAATGTCATCCTATGAATTTGTTTTAAAATGACCCAGTCAGATCCGGGAATAGACTTACCTTTCCAGTGGCCAATGTCCTAAACATGCTCTTTCAATGCTCTCCAACCACTGCACATTTCGGGGTTTGTGGATTACCTGCCCCCTGCTGCACACTGTGGTCTCTCTCACTAGTTCGTAAGTCCCTACAGCCCGTATGGGATGGCAGTAGTAACTACTGAATGTGGCAGGGGAGACGGGTTTTCTTTCCATCAGACTGGTCGAATACCTACAGTGGCTCAGGAGCAGCGAAACAGCAGCATTTTTATGGGCCACAGGAAAATAATTTTCTCTGTCCTTTTCAAATATACCATTGGATGAAGTGACCCTGCGCTAGTTTTTTACAAATCTTGTGAGCCGATAAACTTGTGTGCTTTCTGCCTGTGCTGCACAGTCACTTTTGCCCTATGTCAGCAATGGAGAACCTATGGAACACGTGCCACAGATGGCACTCAAAGCCCTCTCTGTGGGCATGCAAGATAAGTTGCTGGATCTCCCCCTGGCACCTGAACCTCGGACCACCACCAGTGAGCATGCTCGGAAATAAGTCGTGGCTCGTCCAGTGACGTCACTGCACCTGACGGCGCGCTCAAAGAGCATTTCAGAGTCTATGCAATCCACTCTATGAGAAGCCAAAAAAGGCAAATCTTTGTGTGCGGGGAGTTTGATGAGGATGGAGATAGGGAGCACAGGTGAGAGAGGAGGAGGCGCTGCACCTGCTAGGGGGGCAGGGACTCCTAGAGGGGCCATTGCTGTAGTGGACCATGTGTGATCTCCTCCTGAGGATCAGACATATGGTGGGGTGAGCTGAGTTCTGTCCTTCAGAATGATTTATAGTAAGTTTTCCTAATAATGGCATTGACTTTGGGATTCCAATCTGTGTATATTATGGTATGTCTGGTTGCATTGATTCCTGGAGATCAGGTTGCTTTCTTCCATTGTATTAGTGATCTTTAGTGACATTAACCCCCCCCCCCCCCATATATCAGGAGGAATGATAACTGTTCTACATAAACCAGTTCTCTGGAAGCAGTCACATGACCTCTGACACACCGCTCTGAAGTTCACACCTGAGAAGTTTGTCGGGTGATTCATGAAACGCGCCAGTGCTCATAATGAAGAACCCCATTACTGTCTATCAATGGCCCCGCCCACACCTGAGTGTTCCATCATTAAATAAAAAAAAGCACAAATTAGGTGTTGGTACTTTGAAATAAAGAAGTTGATTTTGAGTTGCAGTTTGGGCACTGGGCTCAAAAAGGTTTGCCATTACTGCCCTATGTAGTGAAGAAGAGAAGAGTGAACATATTCTATAGGCCTTTTTTAGGGTGACAACTCAGCTTCTACATAAATGTGGTACAACAAGTGAGCTTTGTCACCCTAGGACAGGAGTGTGCTACTGCTGTCAGAATCAAAAAGACATGTAATGCAGCCAACCACATGTAAGGACTGGTAAGCTGCAATTGGTTACATTTTGTGGCTGGGATAAGTTACATTTTTGGGGGTCTTGGACAAACGTTAAAAGTAGAATTAAAAGCAAAACTTTTCTTCATTTTGAATAGAGTAAGGGAGGGTTATAACCACTGTAAGGTTTATTTTCACCATCTGTTTCACGTTGTGGCTTTGGGACAGGAAGTGAAGGAAAGTCTCCCCAACAGGATGTGAGAGGAAATCCCTCTTAAGTGAGGGAATACTTGATTGTCACCAGGGTCACCAAAACTAGTGTCCCCATTGGAAGATATCCCGATTATTCCTAACCAGGGACAATCCAAAATTTGTAAATTTCTTTTCATTTCACCTTCGTTGATAAAAGTAAAAAGGGCAATAACAGGGGAATACACAGCAATAAAAACCTGACAGGTGTTCTAATCCTTTTCAGTCTGTCCAAAACTAAAAAAGAAAAATAAATATGAAGTTTTGCCTTTAGTTATACTTTAAGTCAACTCATATATTAACCACTTAACGACCGCTCACTGTGCCTCGTTATCGTCCAGCGACGTAGACCTACGTCGCTGGACTCCTCCCCCTGTAGGCGGCGCTCGCGCGCCGCCGGAGGCGCGCTCCCGCTGTTTTCATTCACAGCGGGAGTCGGGCCAGGGGAGGAGCGGCGGCGATCGTCGGGGAATCTAGTTTGGAGATCCGCCCGCCTGTGTAAACAGAGCGGGCGGATCTCCTAAGTGACAGGGAGTGACAGATCGGAGTGTTCAGCATAGCTGAACATCCGATCTGTCCCTCACTCACTCACGTCACCTCCCCCCCCCCGACACGTCAGTAAGCACCAGGCATACATTAACCCCTCCCTCTCCAATAAAATTAACCCCTTCCCTGCCAGTGTCATTTTTACAGTAACAGTGCACATATATATAGCACTGATTACTGCAGTAATGTCACTGGTACCCCCAAAAGTGTCAAAAATGTCAGTCAAGGGTCCGATCTGTCCGCCGCAATGTCGCAGTCCCGCAAAAAAAAAAAAAAAAAATCGCAGATTGCCGCCATTACGCGTTAAAAAAAACGCCAAAAATGACAGAAATCTTTCCCTTAGTTAGTAAACGCAATAACTTTTGCGCAAACCAATCAAAATACGCTTATTGTGATTTTTTTTACCAAACATAGGTAGCAGAAAACAAATTGTCCAAAAATTTAAAAAAAAATTGTTTTTTACATATTTTTTGGGAGGAATTTCATATAAAAAAATGTTAAAAATATTTTTATTTTTTCAAAATAAACGCAATTTTTTTGTTTATAGCGCAAAAAGTAAAAATCGCACAGGTGATCAAATACCATCAAAAGAAAGCTCTGTTTGTGGGAAAAAAAGGACGTAAATTTCGTTTGGGTACGGCGTCGCACGACCGCGCAATTGTCAGTTAAAGTCGCACAGCGCCGAATCGCAAAAAGTGGCCTGGACGTAAGACAGCAAAATCCTCCGGTGGTAAAGTGGTTAAAGGTGCCCAAAGAAATAAGGAGCTCAGATCTGACGACAAGTTTTTCTGCCCACACTAGGTAGATACATTTACCAAATTCATAGTCCTGTTGAAATGGCACGGTGTCTGGAGGCCTATAAAGAGTCTCAATAAAAGCAAGTGATGCCCCATGATTCAGTGCAGTGCTTGGGAAAACCTAGTCACTTCTCCTCCTATTAAATCAATGAGTCCCACGGAGAGTAGAAAACACTCATTGCACAGAGAAATTTTCCAGCTCGTTGGAAACCTGCGAGCGGATCCAATCTTTCACTCTAAGAAAAGCGGAGGATCAGAAGTACCACATATTCTCTATCAGCATAAGAATAACAATCACACTGGGTTTCTGTGTCAGGAGACACTTAAAGACAGGCCTAATAACTCCCTGCCCGTTGTTCTCAGGGAGATACCTTAATGTCTCAGGCCTACCTCAGGAAGATAAAAAAAAAAACAAAAAAACTTAAGATTTAGAATTATCAACAGATACTGAAGGCTGAAATATAAAACAGAACCTGCTACCATATAGACTACAATGCACATTCATGGGCATCTAAATATTACTGCACATACATAAAACAGATTATTTGCACCACAGCTTGAGGGGGACCCGAGGGTGCAGGCACTGTGTGCTGCCATTGGACATCTCTACTGATTCTGCTATTCCCTGACTGAGGGCACTACGTGTGGGCATTGTACCGGGCCCCCTTGGCATTCTCACTGGTACCTTCTTCTCCCTAACACTATTGGCACTTTTCCACTGCAAGTACCGGCTCGGCTCTACTCGGCCCTGTTTGCTTTTCCACTGCTGGTACCGCATGGTACAGTGTTGGAACGGTTCGGTACGGTACGGTTTGCTTTTCCACTGAAATAGTATTAAAGTTAAGTGGGTGGGATAACAACGGGGTGGGTGGGATTATCTGACCAATCAGTGGCTAGTAGTGACTGCATGCAAAGGATTGTGGGATATGGTACCGGGTATGGTACCTGTTGGAACCACAATCGAGTAGGTACTGTTTTTGAGAGCCGTACCGTTCGGTTCCATGCAGTGGAAAAGCGCCGCCGTACCGTACCGAACCGTTCCTACACTATACCATGCGGTACGAGCAGTGGAAAAGCACGAAAGCGAGCCGAACCGTTCGGTTCCATGCAGTGGAAAAGCGCCATATCTTAACATATCCTCCCTCACCACTGCCACCACTGCACTACGAACAGCACCTTCAGCACCACAGCTGATCCCATCCTCCTCGCCCCAAACCTGCTCACCAACCCTGACCTCCACCCACTCCAACACTCCTACCACTGCTCTTATATGCCCTCCATCATCCATGCACCCATTCTCCCATGCTTTTTCATCGGACACGTGAAAAGTCTCCCACTACTACTGGTCTAAAGCCTGATGCACATGGACATTTATTGGTTGAGAACTCCTCAAGTGTAAAGCTCCTGGTGCTTTCCTGCACCGGGGAAACTGCAGGTGACAATATGAGTGGTTGAACATGGTCCTACTCCTGTAAACCTCAAATGATTCTGCAACAGCATTTACCCGCATGCATATATGGCGTATTTTTCCAAATGGACCACTTTTGTGTTTAGGTAAATATGCCGTATGCACATGTGCAGATAAGCTCTGATGCAGAAGTGATCAGCCTGCTGAGGTGGCCATTTCGGATGCCTCTTCCTCCAATCTTTGGTTGCTAGGATGCTGGTGGCTTTGTCCTCACAGCATCAATAGTTGCTAGGATGCAGGCAGCTGGGCAGGTGGCTATCTGTACCATAACAACCAATGATGCTGTGTGCTCTGGGGGCTAAACATACACAAAGCTGAACATTCAACACTCCAGCCTCAGTGCCACTCCCCCACAGTGCCTCCATGAGTGCCAGGAAACAAACAGGGGGAACCAGCCTAGTGCAATACCAAAGCAAACCATTTATTAATAAAAGTGAACAATTGTTCTACTCACAAACGCCACTATACAAAAAGCTCGTCAACACCTTTCAGATCCAGAAATTTGAAGCCCAACGCACATTTGCACAGGAAGAATACTATGTATAGCTGACGCGTTTCAAGTGGAGTCCCCTCTTCTTCAGAGGCAACTAGTGTACTGACCTTTTCCAATGAGTTCCTTAGGCTCTGGGCCCAGATGGGCAACATGGCTTCATCTGTGTTTTTAGCCAACTGCCTGAAGTTCAGCTTTGAGCACTAGTGATTTATACTTCTGCCTACCCTCATTTTCACTTTTTGTTTAAAGTCCAACTAAAGGCAAATCATTTTTTCTTCAGTTTTAGAGTATAGATTTAAAGTGGAGAGGGATTAGAACAGCTGTCAGTTTTTATTGCTGTCTGTTTTACTGTTAAGGAGATTCACCCTCTATTTGTCCTGTTTACCATTATCATCAAAAGTAAAAGAAAATCCCACATTCTGGGTTTAGACCAGAATAGAAAAGAGGGACATTTTGGTGACATACTGAGATTCCCTGAGTTTGGAAAGATTTGCTTTTAATTCCTGTTTTGGCTATAGGGACATGAAGGAAGTAAAATCTCCCCAGTGGGTCACAAATGGAAAAAAAACTGAATAGAGTTATAACCTCCACCACCTTAAGGCCGCTACAAATGATCTGAAAATCGTACAAAAAATACCACTTTCTAATCGATCATACAATAATCTGATAGTTAGCACAGAGCTTTCGAGAGCCGATCACAACAGTTCATCCGATATTATCCGATAGGACAAGCACGAAAAATTTTCTAGTACGATACCAGATCGCACACTTTTCTTTTAATCAGTACAGTTGTCGTTCGAAAATACAATAAAAATACATTACAACACATTACATCACTTCCAATTTTTATTTCTTTCATACAAAATTTTTTGTAACTTTAGTAAACTCTTCATTTTCGATAGGAGATTAGCATGCAAAAAAAAAAAAAAAAAAAAAAGGACAATCATTTGTCCGATAATCTCATCGTCTACCAGGCATTACCCTATCTAAAATGAGGGCTACAGAGGGCTGAGTTCAAAAGACACACCGAAAATCAAAGTGAAAAAAATGATGCAGCAGGCTAGTCCATTTTGCTGAAATTTCATTGCAGAATGGTTCGTAAGGCCCCCATCTGCTTGTATGCATGCCTGACAACGTTGGGGCATGCTTCAAATGACAATCATAAAGTGTCCAGTGCAACAATGAACCAAAGTGCAAGAGCAAAATTTTCAGTAATCTAAAAGTAATCTAAAAATGACTCTAAATATCAAATAAATAAAAGTGCAAAGTCCACAAGGTGTGAATAGTGTCCAAAAACGTAAAAGTCCGTATCCAAAGAAATAGATGTTCCGTGTTGAAGCCTGAAAATGAATCATCACAAGTGCATCAATCACCGTAAAAGGAAATCAGGAGCGCTTACCAGAAAATATGGGCCCTAATGCCAGCAGCAACGAGTCAAAAAGGCAGTAGGCTTAGAGCCTTGTAAATACGACCCTTGGTTGTCTGCGTCTCTTCAGATCTTGCAAAAGATCAGAAAAAATCGGATTTTTGTAAGATCTTACCGTAAAATCCTTTTCTCTTAGCTCATTGACAGACGTAGTCTTCTTGATTCACATCAATTGGGTTATGTTGTCTCCGCAGGAGTAGGACTAGGCAGAAAGAAAAAACTTTCTGGCTCCACCCTAGGGGCAGTCCCAGAGGGTATATCCTCCCTCTCTCTGCTACAAGGAATCAGTTCTGTTATAAAGCAGCAACAGAGAATTTAACCCAACCCAACTCAATGATAGAGGGGCGGGTACTATGTCTGTCAATGAGCTAAGAGAAAAGGATTTTACGGTAAGATCTTACAAAAATCCGATTTTCTCTGTCGCTCATTGACAGACGTAGTCTTCTTGATTCACATCAATTGGGACATCCAGAAGCAGTGCCACAAATGAGGGGTGGGATTGACAGAAATCAAAATCCAATCTAGAAGGCCCAACCGGTGCCAACTAGAAGTTTTAAAGGCTCATTATAAACAAAGAATGAGACTCAGATAAAAATTTCCAACGGAAAAAAACCCTTGAGGTAGACCACTGGTCTCCTCACTCACCATACCGACCAACAGGCACCCTCTCTTCACAATACCCTCTCCACCGGGGTGGGGGGTTGTTGACCACTCCGGACGCCTCGACTCTCTGGTTCCTGGCGTCCAAGCGAGACTTTTAACTCGCAAGGTCAGTCCCTCCAATGGGACTCCGTCGCGGCCGACCCAGCGCGGAGCTCTGGTCTGCACGCGCTCGTAGACAGAAACCGGGGTGACCACTGGATCTCAACATCCAGCCCGTCGCCCGGCCCCGCATACTTACTTGAATGTGTCGCGGCCGACCAAGCGCGATGCAATGGTCTGTGCGCGCTCGTAGGCCGGCTGGGGTGACCACTAGTGTCGCCCAGATCCGGCATAATTGCTTGAAGATCTCGCAGGAAAAACACTGGAGAAAACTACCTAAAAAAATATTTTTTCTAGAAAAAAATCTTGCCAGGACCAAAAGATCCCAGCAAGGAACTTAGGTCCTTACTCCTGACTAGACAGAAAAAAACTGATTCCTTGTAGCAGAAAGAGGGAGGATATACCCTCTGGGACTGCCCCTAGGGTGGAGCCAGAACGTTTTTTCTTTCTGCCTAGTCCTACTCCTGCGGAGACAACATAACCCAATTGATGTGAATCAAGAAGACTACGTCTGTCAATGAGCGACAGAGAAACAAACATTCTCTACATAGTTCCCACAGAATTACACTATGTAGAGAATTTTTGTTTTCTCCTTGATGCTATGCTCTGATTAAAAAGTGTTCCTTTAATTTTATGAGCCGTGTATATTACAGGATTAGCCTCAGGAGGGGAGGGGCGGGCAGGGAGGAGATCAGCTCATACAGACTACTGAACTGACAGGCAGACAGGCAAGGATTGAGGGGGAGAGGAGGAGACTCACAGCAGAGAGCAGCAGCCATGATTACTGTGGTCAGGACACAGGAACAGGCAGGATCAACCAGGTATTTTACATCATACAATGGGACAAAATTACACACAACACAAGCACTGTACTATAGATCAGTGATGGCGAACCTTGGCACCCCAGATGTTTTGGAACTACATTTCCCATGATGCTTATGCACTCTACAGTGTAGCCGAGTATCATGGGAAATGCAGTTTAAAAAAATCTTGAGTGCCAAGTTTCGCCATCACTGCTAAATATCATGTTTTTTTAGGGGGTTACAATCCCTTTAAATCCTTATACTTCTGAACTCTACAGAGAACATCACTGAAGATAATTAACTGATAGTGTGGACAACGTTAAAAAAGCCTTTGCACATTTAATGAAAATACATCTGTAAACGGATCTAAGCACAATTTCTATCAGAACATCCCCCTTGCCGTCACAGAGATGGGATATTTTTCTCTTGTGGTTTTCAATTTGGCCGCATTCTTTCCACTTGCTCAGTAGGCCGCATCCTGGTACATTCAGTGGTTTGCAAATTCTGCTGATTTCTCAGCTAGTTTTACCAACGTACAAGATTGCAGCAGAATAATACAAAAACAAGAAGAAAAAAAAGAGTAGTTTATTATACCAGTCTGCCTGACTAAATTTTGAGTCACAAAGTAGGACGTCGGGAAAAATAAAGCTTGTGAGCAGGCGGGTAAAAGAATCCAGTGTTTGTGAACACAATGAAAGCTTTACCACGGATTGTTAAGCGAATCATTTTCTGTCTGATGAAATCTGAAGGGAACAATCACCTCCAGTCCCAAATGATTCAGCCCGAGACTGTACAAAGCACGGCTAAAAATATGATCGCTCCTTTCTTTGATATACAAGATGTGTGATTAAAGAAATATTCCACATAAAAGCACTTCTCATACTTGATGATTATATAGAGTGCGGACCCATTTTGTGGGGTGAATCAATATAGCTCATTTAAACGGTTTTCTATAAAAGCACCGTGAAGCACAGCAAATTGAAACCTCACCAAAAATTTCTGAAATATTCTTGGCCTCTTCTTTAAAAGGATTTACATTTGGAGAACCTGCTTGTAGCAGTAAGTATTTACAAAGCAAGTAAAATTTAAGGTGCGATTAAGTTGATTCAAGTTGTCAGGGAAATGGCGGCAGGAGAGCTGGCAACATTGCCAGTAATATTACTGGGCGCTCTTGGGGCATCCCTGTACGTCCTGGCGTACGAATGGAGCACGCACGAACGCAACTCCGTGTACCAAATGTGTGAAAGACACAGCCTCCTGCTTACCTATAAAAGGTAGCTGTGGGATCATCAGCTTCCCCATGCTCCTGTGTCTCCTGTATTCTGCTTTTGGATTTCCTGTTGTGACCCAGCTTGCTCCTGACTCTTCCTCCTGGTTTGATCCTTTGGCTTGCTCCACCGACCTCGCTCCGTTTTACCTACTTTGTATGACCCTGGCTTGCTTCAAGGACTTCTCTCTGTTATTCTGTGAGTCTCCCGTGCATGACCCCAACTTTTACTAAGGATTCTACTACCTTCTCAAGCCCAAGACCTCAGCCAGTTCCGGTCTCTTCTACCAAAGACTTACCCCTGGATTGCCTTCCAGTGTTTGACCCTCTGCCTGGACTTACCATTGCACAAGGAACCCAGGGTTACTCCAGAGGCTGCTAGGGGTTTCTTGAGCTGTGGCTAATTGACCTACCATTTGATGTCCTGCATAGTTCCTGGGCCAAAGTCACTTTTTACCTTTCTGTAAGGAGTCATTCTGACCACCACTGTAAGGGTTTCATTCTTCCTAATGACCATCACTGTAAGGGTTTCCTCCTTCCTACTGACCACCACCTTAAGGTTTCATTCTTCCTGCTGACCAGCAATGTAAGAAGCATTTATCTCTTTGACCCCACAATAAACTGGTGTCAGAAGGGGTTCCCCAAGACCTGAAAATTGTTTTAGGGGTTCCTCTGGGGTACAAAGGTTGAGCAAGGCTGATCTTGGCTTTTCTCCCCTACCTTACTTTCTATGGCCTGTCCTTTTCATTCATTGATCCTACCTAATACCGCCAGGACCGGCGCTACCAGTAAGGCGACCTAGGCAGTCGCCTAGGGTGCAAATTAGCAGGGGGTGCCGGTGGAGCCTGACCGGAGGTAAGTGACTTACCGTAAGTCACTGAAGGGTTTTTATCCAGTGGTGGCCGGCCTGTCCATTAGGGGTGCAGGGGCACCGCCCCCCCATCCATGCATCCGGCCCCTTAATCTACATGCAGGGGGCTGGATGCATTGATTCCAATTATGTTTTTTTTTTTTTAAGCACGTGATTAGAGCCAGAGGCTCCAATAGGCTTCAAAAAAGGGTGGGCTCAGGGGGCAGAGCACTGCACCCTGAGCTCAACCAGCTGTTTGACAGTAGCAAATATTTGCTATTGCCACACTGATTCTCCTCCCGGCCAATCAGAAAGGGGATCCTGAGACCTGTTTCCCAATTGGCCAAAGGAGAAGGCATCCTATTGGCGGAGGAGGAGGGAGGAGACGGCCATCGAGAGGGGACATGGAGGAGACTGAGGGGGAAGTCGTCACCGTTCAGGGGGGGAACTGGCGCCCGGGGGGATATGGTGTGGACTGGACTCTGGAGTAATGGGGGGGGGGGCGTCCGTGGCCAAGTCCGTCTGCCGCCCCCCCAACTGATGGAGCATCAGCCGCCACTGGTTTTAACCCCTTCAGCAACTTGGGATGGGGGGTGGGAGAGCATATGGGGGGGGGGTGGCAGTTTTTATTTTGCCTAGGGCCACAAAAATCCTCGAACCAGCCCTGAGTACCGCCCACTTTTCCAGTTTCCAGACTTTTTGTCTGCCTATCGAAATATTTTGATAATTGCAAAACTTCGTTCAAGAAACCGCCAACTGCTTACATCAAGGATGAGGGTTCTTGAGAGGAGTACTGAGTCAGGGTACAGTAATGTTTTCAGGAAGCTATGTACAGCACCCTGCCTGTCCTTCCACCATTCATGATCTGCCTGCATTACATAGAGACTGGGTCAAAAATAAATTATGCAATGTAAATGGAAAGGTTTTAAGCATAAATTAAACATTTTTTAAATTCTTGCAACATGGTACAGTGGGATTTTTGAAAAGGTGCAGGTGCTTCTTGTGGTGCTGCATAATGCATTATTGGCTCCAAAGTCTTCAATGTAAGTGTATGAAAAACGCACATAAAAACACACGATTATGCAGCAGCCATAGTGGGAACCTAGGCTAAAACCACTCCCTATATGTGCTTTAGCTGTTTGCTCGGAGTTTAGCTATAAGATCTTGTTAAGCTTTGAACAATGTGAATTTACTTTCAAGACAAACTGAACATTGTCCCTTTAATCAAGAAATGCTGGAATGGATATATGACAAGTAGCAATACTTTTTCAGCACTGACATTTTTTGTTCACATTTTTTATTTTTTTAGAGATCCATTTCTGCTACAATAAACTAATTGGAATCACAAGATTTTGTGCAGACTCCCAAGAAAGCTAGCTGCCAAAAAAGAAGCCATCTCACAATGCAATTCTTATAAAAATAATGCCAGCGGGAAAATAGATTTGGGAAAAGCAAAAAAACAAACATACGCTAAAAATTGTGCCTGGTAAAGACAAGTCGGGGGACATTTTCAGAAATTGGAGGCAGGATAAATAAGCCAAGCAACGCCAAGCAAACAGATACATTAATGGCAGAGAAAAATAAATTATATCTAGGCTGCAGTGTCACAAAGGTCTCCGAGCTGCCAAAACTGTAAGCAAAGCCTCCAATCACATTAGGCCTCACAGTCATTATTTTGCTCTCTATGTCCTATTTACCCAGGACAGTCTTCAGATTTGCAGCATCCTCATAAAACCGGCTGGCAGGGGGTACTTTTTTTTTATTCTTGATTACAGTTTTGACAGAATTCCTAGTTAAAAGGGAATGTGTAGGTAAAATAAAAAAAGTACATCGCTAAAAAACCAGTGTACTAATAATCACTGCCAGGACTAACGATGCCAGTGTCTGGAAAGTTACAGCTCACACCAAACTCCTTAGAGCCATTTCTGTCGTGGTCAGTGATAATGAATGTTTCTTACTGAACCAGTCAAACATAATGTTCACATTAGGCCTCATGCACACTGGAAGTTATCACAACGTCAGTAGAAAGCTGTAGCTGTAGAAGGCGAATTTCAGTTTTTTTTCATAATAACTATATTCCCACAAAACCTTATGGCTCAAAAACGTTGATAAATGCTAAATAGCCAAGTTTTTCAGTGTTTTTTGGCGTTTTTCAACGTTTTTAAGCTTTTATCAGAGTTAGAGTGTTTTTACAGCTAAAAAACACCCCTTAAAACTAGAATTGCACCGAAATTTCGGCAACCCAAATTTTTGGCCGAAAATGGGCCTATCCCATTTCGGCTGAAAACGAGTCAAAGATGCCGAAAATGAATGGCCGCCGCGAGGAAGGGGGGCGCAGCGCAGATGAAGTGTATATGAACTAACACACCGGGTGGGCGAGCGGCCGCTAATAGCTGTAACGAAGTGAGCCCTTCACTTCCCTATTAGGCGGGTATCTCCGCTGACAGGGAATGAAGGGCTCACTTCGTTACAGCTATTAGCGGCCGCTCGCTTGCCCAGTATGTTAGTTCATATACATAGTCACGCACGTAGTAGTGACATCACTGAGAGGCAGACCGCCGGCCAAAGGCAGGATTTTGAAAGGAGGACCCAAGAGGAGAGGAGCAGAGAGTTCGCCTGTCTGTGACATGGAGGAGGCGGCGTGCGGAAAGAAACAAGCACATTGTTAATGCCACAAGTAAGCACTAAGCAGATTGCTATCATTAACTCTTTGGGGGGCGCTGAGGTGAGGTTAATTACCAATGGTATTTGTATTATGCAGCATGAGGGGGTTAATGTATTGCCACTGCTGGTCACTGATGCATTAGTGACCGACCAGTGGCAGTTAATTAACCCCTTTGTGCTGCATTAGTGCAACCAGTATCAGTGTCAGTGCAACCAGTGTTAATTAACATTGACACTGGTGCCACTAATGCAGCACAAAGGGGTTAATTAACTGCCACTGGTCGGTCACTTGGGCTCCTTTCACACAGTCCGACTCCGTCGGCGGACTCCGTGCTGCTCAGCGGGGGATCGATACACTGATCCCCGCTGAGCAGGCAGGTGACAGTTCCCTCTCCGCTCTGTGTGCGGAGAGGGAGGTGTCGGAGCCCCGCTGCTCTCTATGGGGGAATCAGGATGAGAGCGGACCGCCTGATCCGATCCCCTGGACGGATGGAAAATAGGGTTTCCATCTGTGCTCATTTCACGGACAGGATCGGATGCGGATGGCAGCGGGTGTCAGCGGACATGTCTCCGCTGACATCCGCTCCCCCATAGGGATGCATGGGGCATCCGATCAGATCTGCCTAAAAAACTGACAGGCGGATCTGATCGGATCGTTCGTGTAAAAGGGCCTTAATGCATCAGTGACCAGTGACAATACATTATATAAAAATGTCCAGTGTGCATGAGGCCTAAATAGAAAGTATTCCATGTTATGACTACATATTTGAATTTATTATTGCAAAGTTTACCTGGAAGAATTCCGGGTATGGATATTATTACTCGGACCACTGTACCTATGCATATGCACCAATCAGCAATAACTTTATTCCCACCCACCTAATATTGAGTAAGTCCCCTCTTGCCTCTAAAACAGCCCTGACCCATCTAGGCATAGACACCACTAGACCTCTGAAGGTATTCTTTAGTATCTGGCTCCAAGCCATCAGTAGCAGATCCTTTAAGTGCCGGTTCACACCATAGCAATGTCAGAGATCGCATGTAATTTGCATCGCACTGCTATGCAAATCCCATGCGATGCAAATTCAGCCATATTCAGTACAGACCTTCGGCTAGAGAAACCATCTGCAGGAGCCTGATCATTAGCAATTTACTGATGCTTTTTTCTTTATGGCCCCTTTCACACTAGTGCGACTTGTCCCGCGATTTTGGACCGCAAAATCGCATGACAAGTCGTTTTCCATTATTTTCAATGAGCCCCATTCATATCAGTGCGTTTTGAAGTCGCACCGACTTCAAAGTAGTTCCTGCACTACTTTGCCACAATTTGATTGCGTTTTGAGCCATAGCCATTGCTTTCAAAATCGCGTTGCATAAGTGTGAAAGAGGCCTATTTCTTTTTTTTTAATAATCAAAACTGCAGATGCATTCAGCTCTGCATGCTGATAAAAAAAAAAAAAAACATTAAGTTAAAATAAAAATAAAAAAGATTAATGAAATTAAAATTTTATTTATTAAAAACTTTCGGGTTTTCTTAGACCAGCCTTTTTCAGGCACCCCGGGGTGACTTCTAGACTCTTTAAGGGTGCCTTGGCAAAATGCCTAAAAATTGCCCAAAAATTGTCAAAAACCAGAGGGTGGATCAAGGCTGCCTTTTTTGTTACACAAAGCACAGTGTTTTAATGTGTAGCATTACAAGTTGGGAATTGTGGTGGCCAGCTGCTAGTGTCCCAACAACTGAGGATAGCATAGGTTGATCAGAAGGACGCCAGGCGCCTGAGAACATCCTTGTTTGCCCCTTACCTGCCCCTCTTTGCCAACACTGAGGTCTCGTTAGCTGGTTGAGGGAGAGAAACTGGGGCAGAAGAGAAAAGCTGGAATGCTAGTCAGTACCAATGTGCAAAGGTACATCGCATTTTTAAGAATAAATCTCTAATGTTGATTGTCTTATGTCTGTGCATGCTGCTGCAAGATCTAAAATGATTAATTTAAGTTTTTACATTTTAGAATGGGGTGCCTCGAGATGTGCAAAATTTTAAAGGGTGCCCTGACAGAAAAAAGGTTGAGAAACACTGTCTTAGACACTGGCTGTCCCCTGGGAAGGCTACATGACACTGCCTTCCATGTGTAAAATGTGAGCTCTCATGCCATTTAAAATTTTGTAAGATCTCAGTGAAAAGGCTCTTTTTTAAAAAATGTTTCTAAGTGTCGGCTGGCATAAATGGAACACCACGGCAATGTATACGCAACAACAAACAGCACCAAACCTCCCACAATGCATGCAAGAGATTTGGCGCAGATGTCATCAGTGGTGCAGTTTGAGGAAGAGAAATACACTGATAAAAACGTGTGGGAGCGGTTTTATCTAAAAAAGTTAATTCGTTAATGTGAGGCGCTATTACCATTAGTTTGTAGTTGAGAAAACTTAGCTGGAAAGACTCAATAGAAAGTGCTTGGGTGCTTTTTTTTTTTTTTTTTTTTAAAGTGCAAATGTGCTACAACAACAGTGCATAAGTGAAAAAATATATATCTAACGTGCCAAATACATATAACTGCGCAATACAAAATATCTTATTAATTATATTAATTACAATTGATCTGATTTCAAACCGTTGTATAAAATTCTTCACATGAAAGTGTACAATTCATTAGTCTCTCGTGATATAAAAAGGGGTTCTTCTCCGTGTCCCCAAAAGTGATAAGTGCTCCAAACCAATAAAGTGCTAGTAAATGTGTGCTCCGCCACCTTGGTAAGTAATGGCCACTCACCAGAATGAATCAGGCCCCGAGGACCTATACAGCTATAATTTGCCTCCTCTGGTGTAGAGATGTTTCACTCCTATTTCCATGAATGAGCTTGCTTTACAACCCAGAATGGCTGACCCAATCATGGGTTTTTATTCAGTATTCCCATAAAATAAATTAAAATATTCATTGTGCAATACCATTTATTATACCTTTTTCACAATAGTAGATAAAAAACACTCACATTTAAAAGTGCTTCCAGTAGCACTAACTTTAAGAGCCTGTATAAATGTGGTTAGGAAATGCCGCTTCCCGTTGCGTGCGCTCCACCTTGCCCGGAAGTGACGTAAAACGGAAATGATGCCGCATTATTTCCCGGTCACTTTACAGGCTCCCAAAGTTAGTGCTACTGGAAGCATTTTTTAATGCGATTGTGTTTTTTATCTGCAGTACAGGGACTGCAGGAGACTGTCAACAAGGCTCATCTCTCTGTCATTCTGCTCTCTTTCCCTCTCAGTAAGTCCTTTGATAGCACACTGCTGCACAACTGATGAGCTCCTTGTGCTGCTTCTTCCAGTCTGAGCTTTGCTATACAGGAACTGCAAGAGGCTGTTACAAGACCAAATACTGATACCAGCACTATTTGTATTAAGAGAAATACACAGCACGATGGCTCAGTGGTTAGCACTTCCACCTAGCAGGCACTAAGGTTGTCAGTTCGAATCCCTACCACGACGCTACCTGCCTGGAGTTTGCTTGTTCTCCCCTCTACCTGTGTGGGTTTCCTCTGGTTACTCTGGTCTCCCCCCACACTCCTAAGACATGCCAGCCCTAGTATGTGTATGTAGGAATAGAAAGTAGGGACCTTAGATTGTAAGCACTTTGAGGGCAGGCACTGATGTTAATGAATATATATATATATATATATACAGTGGGTACGGAAAGTATTCAGACCCCCTTAAATTTTTCACTCTTTGTTATATTGCAGCCATTTGCTAAAATCATTTAAGTTCATTCTTCTTCCTCATGAATGTACACATAGCACCCCATACTGACAGAAAAACACAGAATTGTTGACATTGTTGCAGATTTATTAAAAAAGAAAAAGTGAAATATCACATGGTCCTAAGTATTCAGACCCTTTGCTGTGACACTCATATATTTAACTCAGGTGCTTTCCATTTCTTCTGATCATCCTTGAGATGGTTCTGCACCTTCATTTGAGTCCAGCTGTGTTTGATTATACTGATTGGACTTGATTAGGAAAGCCACACACCTGTCTATATAAGACCTTCCAGATCACAATGTATGTCAGAGCAAATGAGAATCATGAGGTCAAAGGAACTGCCTGAAGAGCTCAGAGACAGAATTATGGCAAGGCACAGATCTGGCCAAGGTTACAAAAAGATTTCTGCTGCACTTAAGGTTCCTAAGAGCACAGTGGCCTCCATAATCCTCAAATGGAAGACGTTTGGGACGACCAGAACCCTTCCTAGAGCTGGCCGTCCGGCTAAACTGAGCTATCGGGGGAGAAGAGCCTTGGTGAGAGAGGTAAAGAAGAACTCAAAGATCACTGTGGCTGAGCTCCAGAGATGCAGTCAGGAGATGGGAGAAAGTTGTAGAAAGTCAACCATCACTGCAGCCCTCCACCAGTCGGGGCTTTATGGCAGAGTGGCCCGACGGAAGCCTCTCCTCAGTGTAAGACACATGAAAGCCCGCATGGAGTTTGCTAAAAAAACACCTGAAGGACTCCAAGATGGTGAGAAATAAGATTCTCTGGTCTGATGAGACCAAAATAGAACTTTTTGGCCTTAATTCTAAGCGGTATGTGTGGAGAAATCCAGGCACTGCTCATCACCTGTCCAATACAGTCCCAACAGTGAAGCATGGTGGTGGCAGCATCATGCTGTGGGGGTGTTTTTCAGCTGCAGGGACAGGACGACTGGTTGCAATCGAGGGAAAGATGAATGCGGCCAAGTACAGGGATATCCTGGACAAAAACCTTCTCCAGAGTGCTCTGGACCTCAGACCGGGCCGAAGGTTTACCTTCCAACAAGACAATGACCCTAAGCACACAGCTAAAATAACGAAGGAGTGGCTTCACAACAACTCCGTGACTGTTCTTGAATGGCCCAGCCAGAGCCCTGACTTAAACCCAATTGAGCATCTCTGGAGAGACCTAAAAATGGCTGTCCACCAACGTTTACCATCCAACCTGACAGAACTGGAGAGGATCTGCAAGGAGGAATGGCAGAGGATCCCCAAATCTAGGTGTGAAAGACTTGTTGCATCTTTCCCAAAAAGACTCCTGGCTGTATTAGATCAAAAGGGGGCTTCTACTAAATACTGAGCAAAGGGTCTGAATACTTAGGACCATGTGATATTTCAGTTTTTCTTTTTGAATAAATCTGCAACAATGTCAACAATTCTGTGTTTTTCTGTCAGTATGGGGTGCTATGTGTACATTCATGAGGAAGAAGAATGAACTTAAATGATTTTAGCAAATGGCTGCAATATAACAAAGAGTGAAAAATTTAAGGGGGTCTGAATACTTTCCGTACCCACTGTATATATATATATATATATATATATATATATATGTGTAAGTAAAGCACTCCGTAAATTGACTGCGCTATACAAGTACCTGCAATAATAATGTAGCAATGAATACAAAGCTGCATTATTTTGTGTATTTTGTATCTGTCTGGAGTTCAGCTTTGACCATGGGTTTCTTCCTTTGCTCAAAAGTACTATTAGGCCTATGTCATGGTTAGGTCGTTGACCATGAATGAGTTCTTACAGTTTTGTAACCCATGAGGAGCAATTACATAGCAATCTATGAAAATCTCAAGCAGAGCTTTAAGGGTCCATTCACACTAGCGCGACTTGTCAGGCGACTTGGTCGCCTGACAAGTCGCGGTCGGTCGCCTGCCATTGATTAGCACAGGACCCGTTCGAATAGGAGCGACACAAGTCGCTCCGACTTAGAAAAAGGGTCCTGTACTACTTTGGGGCGACCTGGAGGTGACTTGCATTGACTTCAATTATATGAAGTCCGTGCAAGTGCACCGCGACTTCACAGGTCGCCCAAGCAAGTCGTGTTGCCCCTGTCTGAATGGGCTCTTAAGGAGTAGCTCAGCTTTTCTTGATTAAATAATCATTTGCTACTTTCTGATGCTCTGAGCGTATAGCTGCTTGCATGTCCCGATTCTGAATTGAGCAGGAGACAGACTCGCTCATTGTAATTACCTGGTGCAATATCAGTGTCTCAATTAGAAAAGCTGCAGAATGCAGAGCTGCATGCATCCCTTTAGAAGTTTCTAAACCTTGGGGAGTATCTCGCCAAAAACAGAAATTCCTATTGACTTTTATGTGCAGTGAGCCAATCACAAGAGCAGGAAATTACATGGGGGGGGGGGGGGTTTGAACGCCTTCAGCAGATTGTAAAGTAAGGGTTATTTTTAATATAATAACATTACAATATAGCTTGTGTAGCACATTACTGTATTTGCTATATTTTTTCCATGAAATTGGAGTTATCCTTTAAACCTACTCTTTATATAATCACTTCCATCAGTGGGTCAGCAGCACAACGCAGAGCCACATTTGGTGATTCTTAGGCACAGAAATTGTTCTGAAGTTGGCAGCTTTCATTACTCTCATGTTCTGCCACTTCTACGACTCTAGACATTTCCTCACCCTATACCAACCTCAGATGAGTAGCCAAGAACAGTGTAATATTTCCTGAATAAACATCGCTCCGATCACCTCCTACCCATTCCTTCTTGATATTTATTATGCAACGTGGAAAGCCTACCTCCTCTTGCTGCACACACTGCTTTAAATATCCCGATGCTAGAAGAGTTTGCAGGCTGACCCAAAATACTGACAAACATGGGAAGCCGAGTAATTAATGAATGAGAAAACTGAAGTGAGCAGAATTCATTTAAACCATCCAACACTGCTGCTCTATACCAGGATTTTTACTATTCGTAATAATACAATCTCATGCGACGACATCCGGTATATCCTCAACAAATGAGACTTTGGGGATATCAGTTACATATTCTTCAACATCTACAGAGAGAGGAGACAAGACTGTCCACTCGTCTTTGTCCTATTCCTTTAACCACTTTACCACCGGATGATTTTCCTGCTGTACGTCCAGGCCACTTTTTGCGATTCGGCACTCTGCGACTTTAACTGACAATTGCGCGGTCGTGCGATGCTGTACCCAAAAGTGCTCTGACACCAACTTTGTTTTTCTTTTTTGCTGCACTTACACCAATCTGGGACACTCGGATCCCTCATTCTCATTCTTCAGCTCACTAGCCTCAAAATGTACCCTACCCCTGGTATCAGCATGTAAAAGAGTATACGTTTCCTTCTCAGTGCACAGATCGCAACAACGAAGGTCATAAAATATATCTTTAAATCCTGGCCATCCTATCACACCTTAGCTACTTATTAGTAACTGGGGGAAGGTTTCTAATTTTTTCCCTAGGCGCCTTTTAAAATGACTAATTATTACAATTATATGACCAGGCTTCACTAGTAAATAATTAGAACCAGCAGCATTCCCATAGTCATCCCAAATTCACATTTGCTAACTCAACCCTATGGAGTAGAATGTGTTGGTTTCACATAACATCCCCTACAAGGGGTATTTCTATACTATTATTTGTTGTACATTCATAATACTTTATTAGAAATAATAAACCCAAAAACTAAACAGCATGTACAATTTCAAATCACTTAAATTGGATGTTTTGCTCAAATGATTTTCTGTACGGAATGCTCCAATCTCTGCTGCAAAAAATAAAGAAAAAAATCTCCAAATGAGAGTTGTAAAACAGTACAAATCCCGACCTTTCACTAGCAGGAAGACAAAATTATGTACATGTATTAGGACAGGGGAGCGAGATGTCAATTTAGGAAAACTACTTTTGTGAAGCCTATTGCTGCAGACAGGAGCTTGGACCGGCGGTACAATTTGTGCTGGCAGACGGGAAAGCAAAGCAAATGCTGATTAGTTTCATCAATGCGAAGCTGTGACAGCTTAGATGGGAAATTTTAGGCGACAGATCTAAAGGAAGAAATGCCAGTTATTTTGTGGATTAAACAAACCTGAATTATGTCAAAAAGCGGTTGGCAATCTAAGCGCTGTTGATATTTGGCTAGGAAGGATTTGTCAGCAGGCACACCATAAATTGATGATCCTTCCAGCGGGACAACAAATAGAAAGATCTCCGTTACATTTCTAGACTACAATGTGTGCTTTATAACTCGGCCAGTTCCTCTGAAGCTGCGACAGGCTACTATAAAGTGCTGCTCATTGTTGCTGCACAGTAATCGAACAGATTTAAAAGCCTAAAATCGCCCTTACATTTCTTCTGGTCCACCACATATCCTAGGTTATTTATGGGACCGTTTCTCACAATTAGGTTTCCAAGTCTGGGCAAGCATAACCAGCTCGGTATACTGCACTAAAGGCTGGTCAGGTTTTATAAAGCAGAAATCAAACCCAAAAGATAAAAATTAATTTGTCAATTAAAAGCTAAAAATTAAAAACAGCCTTAGTTGCATTATTTTTGAATCCAGAGCTGTCCCCACCAGTAGATGTCCTCAATCTGATGACCAGCATCATTCAACCGAATTCCTCGGAGCTTAGGTCACCCTGAACATGCCCCACTTTGGACTAGACCAGGGTTTCTCAACCAGGGTTCCTTCTGAGGTTGCTAGGGGTTCCTTGAGCAATTTCTGCCTCTCCGACAAGTTCCCAATGACACAATTGTTCCTTTTAGCTATCGGTAATTCTTCCCAATGATGACAAGAGTGAGCATTGTTCCCATTGACTGTCACACTAATGTGTCATGAGTTGTAGATTTTTAATTTTTAGCAGGGGTTCCCCGAGACCAGAAATGTATTCCAAGGGTTCCTCTGTGTTGAAAAGGTTGAGAAAGGTTGGTCTAGACCAGGCACCACTAAATGGCGGACCGCGGTCCGGATACGGACCCAGTTAATGTCTCATCCGGACCCCTGGGGTCCCACCCTTTAGAGTCGTTCTGCCCACAGCCATCATCACTGCCAGTCTCACAGAGCCAACAGCTGGAGGCAGGAAAGTTAGACAGAGCGGGGGCTATCCAAGTTAACAAGCAGGTGATTGGTTGCGAGGATACAGGGCGGTCATTGCACAAACATGCGATTCGGACCTCTGCTGGAAGAATATTTTACTGACTGGACCTTTGTAAATTTTAATTCAATACCCCTGGTCTAGACAGTGAAAAAGAATCAGCACAGAGATGAGATCACCTCTCTGTCAATTTGGTTTTCCTCACCATGCTCCTTCTCGAGCTTCCTTCTATCACACTTAAAGCGGAATTCCGGGCACAGAAAAAAATTTTCAGTGAACATACCCCGGGACAGTCAGGGCTAGTACATTCCACAATGGCTAGCCTCTGATCTGTCCCGGTTCGTACTTACCTGCAAGAAGAAATACTTACTTATAAAATTTCTTCCACAGCGTTGCCATCTCTCTTGTGGGAAGCTGAAGCCGGCGCGATCCTCTTCTGCGTCTTCTTCTCCCAGAATGCGCCTGCCCCTCTCGTCACTTCCGGTGCGGCGCCGCATTCCTCCACAGCTTCTGGGCATGCCCAGAAGCTGTTTAGCAGGGAATGCGGCATCGCCCCGGAAGTGACGAGCGGGGCCGGTGCCGTCGCATTGATTCCTGGGAGCGATGACGTTCAGCTCCCAGGAATCATTGCAAGCCAGGAAGTGACGGCGGAGCCGCGGCGCAGAGGGAGGAAGTGAATACAAGGTGAGTAAAAAAAAAGAAAAAAACCTAACTATCCAATTCTGTTTCAGGTGAAGGAGAACAAGCGGACGGGCACAAAAAAAAAGATTGATTTTGTGCCCGGAACTCCGCTTTAAGCCCTGCTGTACAAGGACTCCCAAGAGGCTGATATCAGGTCAAAGTCAATTACAGAGCTACAATAGTTTGAGGTTTATCTACCTAAAGCTTAGCTTAAAAGCCTTCGTAAACCCAACATTTCATATTCCTGTTATGTGACAGTTATACGATGCACTGAAACTACCATGTATGAAAAAGTCTCCGGTTTGTATTGCTTCCAGTCCCTCTGCTTTTCTAATAAAAACTAACCACACTAAGCAAGAGCACACAGTGGTCAGTTCTCTAGCTAGATTATTTTAGCTCTATACAAAAATGTTTTGCCTTTCACTTCTATTTTAAACTGAAAGGGTTGTTTTATAAGGTGAGGCTTCACAATATCTTTAAAAGGTCCCTTTCTGGCTCTGGAATTAGATATACAGAGTGCATGGAATGAGGATGTGGCATTACAAGAGCAAGAGGTAGGAATAAAAAGGAGGTTAAAGCCCTACTCCACAAAACTTAAAAATGTTCCCTTGTAGTGGAGGCCACGCCTGCAGTGCAAGGGTTATTTTTTCTCATTTAGTCTAGGGGAAAGTAGAAGCACTTTTACTTGCCTGATCTTCTGGCAATGGACTATCGCTCTGTGTCAATACGTCCAATGCAATGCAATGGAACCTGCACTGGTCTTGATGTCATCAGGGCCTTAGACCACTACAGCATAAAGGGGAAGATGCCATGGGCACCAGTCTAGCAGCACAGAGGAGCAGAGAATTGAGTAAGTAAATCTTCTTCAACAAGTTCCCTAGACCTAAACGGGCAATGTAACCTTGCAATGCAGGTGCATCCTCACTGCATGGGATAACTTTCAAGTTTCCAGAGTTGGTCTTCAGGTCCCATTCACAGCATACCGCCTGCGATTTCAAATTGCACTGCAATTCTGGTAAAACGCAGCATGCGTGTTTGTGTGCCATTCATTTTTAATGGCACCTAAAACGTGGTGCGGTTGTGCTGTGATAGAACGCGCGGCGAACTGCACTGCTGGAAGCTTGTTATCCAAAAAGAAGTGGGAGCTTCTTTTGCATGACAAGCTTTGCGTGATGAGGTTTGCTGTGGCAAAACTGCACTACGTTTAAGGCGCCATTAAAAATTAATGGCAAACAAACATGCTAGCTGTGTTTTGGCAGCATTGCAGTGTAATTTGGCATCGCAGTTAGAATTGAGGCAATTCCGCCCACAACCCCGAATGGCTAGATGCGAATGGAGCCTTAAAGCGGAGTTCCGGCCTCAAATACTTTTAACTAAAAATACCCCTATAATACTAATCCATCGCCCTTTACAGAACCGCTATTCTCATACTTACAAAGGTGTATAGTGTTGGATTTTGTTCAAAATCGTACTTTTAAAAACGCTGTCTGAGCGCGGCCATCTTGGATGTGGGCATCTGAAGTCCCAGTGTAATCTGCTGTGTCCTTCCTGATTCCAGGGAGTGTTCTGGGAGTTCTTCCTGATTCCAGCCTTCTGGGAGTGATGACAAACAGCTCCCAGGATGCAATGCAAAGGCGGAAGTGATGTCGGTGGCCGCGGCCACAGAGGGGGGAGAAGGAGGATGTACAATCAAAAATGCCCTGAAAATAAGGTAAGGGACCCCCGAAAAAAAAAATTGAAAATGACCAGGTGTTGATCAGCATAGCGAGAACTCCGGGAATCACTAAAGTTGCAAAATAGGCCGGAACAACGCTTTAAGCATTTGCGAGGTCATCCAGTAAAGATTTAGACACCGTTCACACCTAAGCAATTTTCTGCTTGAAGGTAGTAGCTCTAAAAATGATCAACAAGCCAAATTCTATTAATTTTAATCGTCCCTGTTCACATCTGAGCGTTCTGTGACCTAAAGAAAAACGCCTGTTGCGCAAAAAAGTACATGAGCTTCTTTTTGCCAGAACTTTGGCCCCATAGACTTCAACAGAAACGCCTTGAAAGATTTGAACATTTTGTCACTCGTTTTCTGCTCAAACAGATCTCCACCCCTAATTTCCTCTCTTCCTCCTAGTGCTTTCTATTTGCTAAAAAAAAAGCCTGAATCTGTAAAACGCTTGCAAAAAGCTGCAAAAAAGCTTTAAAAAAACGTTTGAAAAGCAACAGTAAATCGCTAGGCGCAGATGTGAACGGAGCCTCAGGCTCTATCATAAGAAGTAAAGCAGTTTTGAATTTACAGCCGTTAGCTTATGAGTTTCTACATAGAAGAAAAAGATTGAAGACTAAGGGTCCTTTCACATGGGCTTTCACATGGGCTCCGTTTTGCTTAGCGGGGATCAATCCGCCAAACCCCACTGAGCAGGCGGATGACAGGTCAGTCTCCGCTTACTTTGCTGAGACGGAGCTTTTAGATCCCCGCTCTCCTCTATGGGAGATCAGAGGAAAACGGACCACCTGTCTGTTGTCATCCAAACCTTTCCGATCCGGTCCTCCAGACGGAGGGAAAAAAGGGGTTTCCATCGGTCTGAATTTCACGGACAGGATCGAATCAGATGGCAGCGGGTGTCAGCGGATATGTCACCACTCACATCAGCTGCTCCACTGGGCTGCATGGAGCATCCGATCAGGTCCGCCTGAAAAACTGACAGGCGGACCTGATCGGAAAGAACGTATGAAAGGGGCCTAAAGCTGACCGTACATGTCACAATCTGACTATACAGCCTTTGGTTATACAATTTCCTTTTCATATATATCGACAGCTACGTAGTGTGAGGGCCAGCCTAACTGGACACGTTAAATTGATGTACCAAGAAAATGAAATATGCACCGCACAACTTGATTGTGAAAAACAAAAAAAAAGTCTCTTAAGCCTAGTAAACACAGGCCGAACGTCAGGCAGAATCAGCAGGTTCAATAGAAACCGGCTGACTTTAGGCCCTTGTGTACTGCAGTCGGCGTGGCTTCTGGCGGGGGGCATCCCCCTGTCAGAACACAATAGAACAGCAGGGAGATCGCTGTACTAATGTTGGATGGTAAATACAGCGGCTCCTCCTGAGCAGTCCTCCTGCTGGGTTGAACGGAAAAGAAAAAACTACTAGTGTGTACTAGGTTTTAATTGTATAAACAACATAGGATAGAGCTCTGGCACATTTCAGACTTAGGAGCATTTTTTCAAAAGAGAGCCATTAAAGCAGGGGTGTCGCACACAATTTTATTGTGGGCTGCATTAGCACGGAGGTTGCCCTCAAAGGGCCGGTTGTATCTGTAAGGCTAGATGTCGAGAGCACCCCCCCTTACTTCAAATATCAAGAGCCCCCCACCTTTAGAAGTCAAGTGCCTAGACCAGTGGTTCTGAACCAGGGTTCAGTGGAACCCTAGGGATCCTCCAGAGGTTGCTAGGGGTTCCTTGAGCAATGAGCAATTTCTGCCTCTCATAAGACATCATTGATCTTTTAGCTATCTGGAAGAGGGTAATACTTCCCAATGTCCACAAATGTAAGGAGCATTCATCCCACTGACCATGTTGTAGATATAGTCATTTTTAGCAGGGGTTCCCTGAGACCTAACAATTTTTAAGGGTTCCTCTGTGTTGAAAAGGTGGAGAAAGGCTAGTCCAGACCCTTCCTTACTTTACAGTGCCCCCCCCCCCCCTTACCTTGTGCTGCTACTGGAAAGAAGCTGGGGGTAGATCTGGGAAGCAGAAAGTGCAGTGTCTGGAGGAGGACCAGAAGAGGGCTGAAGTCTGCTGAATGCTGAGACCAGGGGAGACAGAGGCAAAGGGGTGCTGTGGCTGCACAGAGAGGCCCAGCATCTGTAGGAGGAGTTATTTCCTCCTCTCTGCTGCCAACTACTGGGACGGGAAGGCTGTACAGAGAGGCCCAGCATCTGTAGGAGGAGTTCTTTCCTCCTCTCTGCTGCCAACTACTGGGACAGGAAGGCAGAGCTTCTCCATGTCTGCATAAGGGGGTACCGCAGCTGCAGGAGAGGTGCGAGGGCAACATGAAATGGCATGAAAGGCCAGATTCGGCCCGCGGGTCTTGTGCAACACATGCACGTTAAAGGAAGTGGTGTGCTGGAAGGGGTGGGGCAGAAACTGCTGGAGACCTGGGTGCGAATGCAGAAGTCTGACTCTTAAAGGTCCTGTCAGAACAGGGTATTTTAACCCTTGTTGCAGCACTTCGAAACTAAAAAAAAAAAAAAAAACATAAAGGAATGCCATATTTATTACTGTATATGCTGTCTTAAGCGGGTCATTCATTATATATTTTTTAGTTAAACTTACAGGTGGAACGAAAAAAAGTGCCGATTCCCCTATCCACACGTTTAAGGTGGATGGGAGAATCATTCCCGCTGTGCTATTGTGTACTCACTGTGGGGAGCATTCTCCACTGTCAGAGCACAATTTTCTGTTTTGTCGGCTACAGCAGGTGGCACCGATCGTTCAGACAAAAAAAAAACAGGGTGGTTGTACTGAAGTCAAATCAATAGATCGACTTCTGTACAACCAGGGTGCCCATGCATGGATCGAAATGTGTCCACTTCCTGCTGAACTTGCCAAATTTCAATCCATGGATGGCTTGCATTACAGTAATAAATATAGAGTTCAATTGAATGACTTATGTGTGATAAGCCCCGCTAGACAGACTGTTGGAAGATGCAGTGCTATAAATACCTATTCAGTTTTATGAGTCACTATGGCAGCTGCTACCTAACAACCTGTTTCAACGTAGCAGGTTTCTGTTAAAGTGCACCTAACTCTACTATGCCTACATGTACTTCTATATTTTGGAGGACTCTAACCAGCTCCTCCAAAATGCAAAGAAAACCAAAATGGGTTCACCCCCTCCAGCAAATCCCTACTAGTTACTGAAGCCAAGCTTTAAAGCGTTTGTAACCCCAAAACTTATACTATATACTCAAATTCCTGATGTGTGTCTGCTGTACCATTTACTTGTATGAGAAAGTATTCTGTTCTATTTGTATTGCTTCTTCTGCTTTACTAATAAAAACCAACCACACTAAGCAAAGGAGCACACCGTGTTCAGTACTCTAGCTGTGCCGGGAACTCTGTGTACTCTCGTCCAATGATCAGACTCGTCCTGACATGCCCCCGCTGCACAGCCATTCCTATGCAGCTAAGAACAGAGGGAATGTGATCATTTATAGAAAAATATATACAGTGCCTTGCAAAAGTATTCGGCCCCCTTGAACTTTGCGACCTTTTGCCACATTTCAGGCTTCAGACATAAAGATATAAAACTGTAATTTTCTGTGAAGAATCAACAACAAGTGGGACACAATCATGAAGTGGAACGAAATTTATTGGATATTTCGAACTTTGTTAACAAATAAAAAACTGAAAAATTGGGCGTGCAAAATTATTCGGCCCCTTTTCTTTCAGTGCCGCAAACTCTCTCCAGAAGTTCAGTGAGGATCTCTGAATGATCCAATGTTGACCTAAATGACTAATGATGATAAATAGAATCCACCTGTGTGTAACCAAGTCTCCGTATAAATGCACCTGCACTGTGATAGTCTCAGAGGTCCGTTTAAAGCGCAGAGAGCATCATGAAGAACAAGGAACACACCAGGCAGGTCCGAGATACTGTTGTGGAGAAGTTTAAAGCCGGATTTGGATACAAAAAGATTTCCCAAGCTTTAAACATCCCAAGGAGCACTGTGCAAGCGATAATATTGAAATGGAAGGAGTATCAGACCACTGCAAATCTATGAAGACCTGGCCGTCCCTCTAAACTTTCAGCTCATACAAGGAGAAGACTGATCAGAGATGCAGCCAAGAGGCCCATGATCACTCTGGATGAACTGCAGAGATCTACAGCTGAGGTGGGAGACTCTGTCTATAGGACAACAATCAGTCGTATACTGCACAAATCTGGCCTTTATGGAAGAGTGGCAAGAAGAAAGCCATTTCTTAAAGATATCCATAAAAAGTGTTGTTTA
Organism: Pelophylax lessonae; assembly: GCF_965119305.1. Classification (NCBI taxonomy): domain Eukaryota; kingdom Metazoa; phylum Chordata; class Amphibia; order Anura; family Ranidae; genus Pelophylax; species Pelophylax lessonae. The sequence continues at coordinate 462,528,202 of NC_138771.1, read as the reverse complement.
AAGTTTGCCACAAGCCACCTGGGAGACACACCAAACATGTGGAAGAAGGTGCTCTGGTCAGATGAAACCAAAATCAAACTTTTTGGCAACAATGCAAAATGTTATGTTTGGCGTAAAAGCAACACAGCTCATCACCCTGAACACACCACCCCCACTGTCAAACATGGTGGTGGCAGCATCATGGTTTGGGCCTGCTTTTCTTCAGCAGGGACAGGGAAGATGGTTAAAATTGATGGGAAGATGGATGGAGCCAAATACAGGACCATTCAGGAAGAAAACCTGATGGAGTCTGCGAAAGACCTGAGACTGGGACGGAGATTTGTCTTCCAACAAGACAATGATCCAAAACATAAAGCAAAATCTACAAAGGAATGGTTCACAAATAAACATATCCAGGTGTTAGCATGGCCAAGTCAAAGTCCAGACCTGAATCCAATCGAGAATCTGTGGAAAGAACTGAAAACTGCTGTTCACAAACGTTCTCCATCCAACCTCACTGAGCTCGAGCTGTTTTGCAAGAAGGAATGGGCAAAAATGTCAGTCTCTCGATGTGCAAAACTAATAGAGACATACCCCAAGCGACTTACAGCTGTAATCGCAGCAAAAGGTGGCGCTGCAAAGTATTAACTTAGGGGGGCTGAATAATTTTGCATGCCCAATTTTTCAGTTTTTTATTTGTTAAAAAAGTTTGAAATATCCAATAAATTTCATTCCACTTCATGATTGTGTCCCACTTGTTGTTGATTCCTAACAAAAAATACAGTTTTATATCTTTATGTTTGAAGCCTGAAATGTGGCAAAAGGTCGCAAAGTTCAAGGGGCCGAATACTTTCGCAAGGCACTGTATAAATATCTATACAAAAATGTTTTGTCTTTCATTTCTATTATATACTGAATAGGTTGTTTTACAAGGTGATCATTTGCAATCACTTTAAGAGATTCAGAGTCAGCAGAGAGTTGAAGAGGGCAGACCAGCCCCGAATTTAAATAGCGAAAGGCCAGATTATTATATTGGTGTTCTTCAGGTTTCAAGGCTCCCACAAAGCTTAAAACACTGTGTAAATCATACATGCCCGTTTATAAATTTATGAGGCCAGTTTAGTTTTTATATAGTGCCAATTTTTTAAGCAGCACTTTATAAAATAAAGGGAAATACAATACAATTAAAATAATTTTCAATTCAAATGGGTTAAGAGGGCCTTGCTTGTAAAAGCTTGCAATCAAAAATGGAGTGCTAAGCAATACAAAAAGGTAATAACTGTATAATTCAGCTTTTTAGGTGGAGGAAGAATGGGTTTCCCCAAAGAAATGAGTATTCAGGCATCGACTAAAGGTGGATGGAGAAGGAGATAGCAAGAAAGACTGGGTAAGGGAGTTCCAGAGGATGGGAGAGGCTCTGAAGAAGTCCTGAAGGTGAGCATGAGAGGAGGTGATGAGGGAGCTAGAGAGCAGGAGGTCTTGGGAAAAGCAAAGAGGGTGATTTGGGTTATATTTTAAGATAAAACTGTTGATGTAGCTGAGGGCAGGTATGTGAATGGTTTTGTTTGTTGGTAATATTTTATGCGTTGTGCAAGTAGATGCCAGTGGTGGCATTGGCAACGACAGGATGCATACAATGAATAGTTAATAAGGTGAATGAGTCTGGCAGCATGCATGACAGACTTTCGGGGGGGGGGGGGGGGAGCCTGTGTTATGGAAGACCAACGAGCAGGGAGCTGCAATAGCTAAAATAATGCATAGCCTTTAGAAGGCCAGATAGAGAGCAAACCATCAGTCCACCATATTGAAACCTAAGTTAAAACTAACTTCCTAACTTCCTGTAAATGCACTGACTTCAGAGTCAGCACATTTGACAATGGCAACAGTACACCATGCCTGCACAATGTATGCCAGAATGGCCACTTGTGATGACCATTTGGAGCACAATGCTGAGACAGGTGACACCCCATAACAGGAAGTGACTGATCAAGGGCCTTCACGCGAGGACCATCAGGTATTTGAAAAACATATTTTACCACTTGCCGACCACCCACAGTACATTTACTGCAGGGGCCGGCAAGGGCAGGCTGGATCATGTAGAGGTAGGTCACTCAGCCTAGTCGGGGTTAGGGGTGTGCAGCAGACTTAGGGGGCCTCTTTTGGATGGGGATCATGTGATCACAATGTCAACAAAGCTGAGTGATGCTGTGATTGGCACACAGCTATCACATGGTCCCCGGATTGAGGACACTGTCCCCGGTCCAAGTCTGTCCCCAGATTCAGGGCCAGGTTAATGTAGACAGGGCAACCCATGCTGGCTGAGAAACAGCCTGGTGGCTCAGATGCTGGACGATCTCACTGCTGCGCCTGCTACGGTTCAGTAGAGGAGAGGCGGAGCCAAGAATTGACTGTGTGGAGGGCTGAGAATGGAAGATGAGCAGATGGGGGGGGGGTCTGTTTGTACACAGGTGAGGGCAGTGGGGGAGCAGGGGTCAGCTGATACAGCTGCATGGAGAGATGGAGAGTTTAGCTGTTGTGAGGGAAGGGCTAAGAGGTGGCTGCAGAGATAATCTGTGAGAGAAGGGTGCAGTGGTGAGCTATGGATGTGGGGGCAGAAGTGTCCTCTGTGCATATCAAACCTCTGTACTCTATGCCTAACCCCCTCCTCTATGTTATGTAGTCCTGTGCTCAGGGCTCTGTGTATTATGCAGTCCTGTGCCCAGTGCTCTGTGTATATAGTCATGTCCCCAGCGCTTTGTGTATTATGTAGTCCTGTGCCCAGTGTTGTGTGTATTGTATAGTCCTGTGCCCAGTGCTCTGTGTATTATATAGTCCTGTGCCCAGTGCTCTGTGTATTATGTAGTCCTGTGCCCAGTGCTGTGTATTATATAGTCCTGTGCCCAGTGCTCTGTGTATTATATAGTCCTGCGCCCAGTGCTCTGTGTATTATGTAGTCCTGTGCTCTGTGTATTATATAGTCCTGTGCCCAGCGCTCTGTGTATTATGTAGTCCTGTGCCCAGCGCTCTGTGTATTATGTAGTCCTGTGCCCAGTGCTCTGTGTATTATGTAGTCCTGTGCCCAGTGCTCAGTGTATTATACAGTCCTGTGCCCAGTGCTCAGTGTATTATATAGTCCTGTGCCCAGTGCTCTGTGTATTATATAGTCCTGTGCCCAGTGCTCTGTGTATTATATAGTCCTGTGCCCAGTGCTCTGTGTATTACATAGTCCTGTGCCCAGTGCTCTGTGTATTACATAGTCCTGTGCCCAGCACTCTGTGCATTATCTAGTCCTATGCCCAGTGCTTTGTGTATTAAATAGTCCTGTACCCAGTGATCTGTGTATTATATAATAAGTGAACATGGCTCTGTGTATTATGTAGTCCTGTGCCCAGTGCTGTGTATTATGCAGTCCTGTGCCCAGTGCTGTGTATTATGCAGTCCTGTGCCCAGTGCTGTGTATTATGCAGTCCTGTGCCCAGTGCTCTGTGTATTATGCAGTCCTGTGGCATTTGCCAAAAAAAAAATTTAAAAAATATGTCCCTGGATTTTATTTTAAAAATCTGGTCATCTTATGTTAGATGGTCTGTGGAAATCTTGTTGCAGTAGATTGAAGTGAAGGATTTGTACATTAGTAGATCACTTATAACTTTTAAGTATTCCCTGTGATCCCTCTCTTAGGATACTACCAACCATCTGCAGATCTGACAGTTCCATTTATAATACCACAAGTTTACGGTTCTCCAACACCTGGAAAACTGTGACAAACCTTTTCCTGAATTTTGTACTGCATAATCCAAAGAGGGAAGAAAAGAAGCAAAAAGAAACATGAAAAGGACAGCTGTACTATCAAAGAGAAAATAAAGACATGAAAAGGACACTGTTTTTAGCCATCATTATCATGAACCTGAATTTGGCAAGCCATCAAAGACCGAACTAAGCGCATGAATAGTTGTGTAATAGTTTTCTTCACTTTTGACAACTCGGGCTCCCTCCTCTTCACTTTTAAGTCCAAATATAAAAGACTTGTAACAGGTCGCGAGAGCATATCTGCATTAATTTCCCCGTGTTCCAAGTTTTAATGAGACCATTTCTCAGTCACTGCACACGGCTGCACAGACACATCTGTACTAACAATGCAGTGGGCTGGTTAGTTAATGAACAAGTGGGAAGGGGGGGGGGGGTGCAATCATCAAACGCAGAGCCTCTTGTTAATCAATATTATAACAGAAGCCAAAGAAGCAAGACTTCTGCAACCTCTTGTCAAATCAAAGAGATCGCCTTGCATAACAACCCCTTTCTGTCACTTCCCATGTTCAGGTTCTCATCATCAAAGTCTACGATGCAAATGGCTAGAGAGGTGTTGCGCTGGTAAGCTAATTATTTTCTCCGCTGCACAAAATGGCAAAAGGTGAGCCGCGCATACTAAAAACGGTGACGCCGTTTCTACTTAGATGCATGTGACTCTCCAGGATGCAGTTAGGAACATTTTTTTTATAAAAACTAAGGCAGCCCCATAGATGAGTCGGGTTGCATGAAAAAAAACTGACCCGATTCCCCCCATTCACATACTTCCCGCTGAGCTATTGTATTCCCCCCCGGCATCAAAATACCCTGATCCAGCCAGAAAACCTCCAACAGGGAGGTTGTACGATCTAATTCTGTACAACCTCCCTGCCAGCCGAATTGCGATCCATGTATCGCTGGCTTAACCCCTTGGCGCCGGGCGTACGCAAATATGCTTCCTCTTGACACCTGGGCACCGAGAGGCCGCATATTTGCGTGAATTGTGGTCAATATGGCTGTGCTGAGAGCATGCGCCCTCCGCACTCCCCGCACAGTTACCGGCGCCTAACTGAAAGCTCCAACAGTTTTCGGATCACGTGACAGCCAATCGCAGCAGTCGGACGATCTTAAACCCCGACCACTGGCATCCTAAACCTCTTAAAGGGCCAGGAAGGCGCCAGCGTGAAGAGGTTAAAGTGGTTGTAAACCTCAGTTATGGAATTTGAGTAAGGCCCCTTTCATACTTGTGCGACTTCAGAGTCAAGAAATTTTACCGCGATTTTGCCGCGATTTTGATGCGAGTTTGACTGGGCTTGAATGTCTTTGGCCTTAAAACGCTTCAAAATTGTGCCAAAGTAGTGCAGGGAACTCCAAAGCTCTAAGGCCCTGTTCACACCGGAGTGTTTTCCAGCTCTGAAAACGCTCATCTCTTAAGTTCCAAAATGCCCAACAAGCAAAATCTCATTAATTTCAATGGCCCCTGTTCACATACGGTATGAGTGCTTTGTCACCTGAAGCAAAACGCCTGAAGCTCAAATAAGTACATGAGTTTTTTTGGTAGATTACAAGCGTTTTTGGCCAGATGTCAATGCCTGCCTCCAAACACCTGTAAAAAATGCCTGAAAACGATACGCTCACGTGTGAATGGAGCCTAAAGGCCCATACACACGATAAGAAAATCAGAAGGGAAATTTCGTCCGACGACCGATCTGCCGATTTTCGGATTGTTAGTATAGTTTTTTCGACAGCCGACTCCGACTTTCTCGGCCGAAAAAATCCTGATGTGCAGGCTATAAAATTTTTATCGTCCGTCAACACGTCTGATTTTCGTCTCATTAGTACAGATTTCGACTAAAAAACAGAGCAAGAGCAAGACTAGGCATGCTCAGAGACGAAAGAACACATACAAAGCAATCCAACAAATGACATCACTTAAGTAGAATTCTGTCGTATGGGAAAATTCGTATGAAAATAACCTCTTCACTTTCCACATCAGACTAGCATGCCACAAAAAACGGACGACAGATCGTTCGATAATCTGATCATGTGTACGGGGCTTAAGTGTCGTTTCTCTCTGGTGCTTCATATATGAGTCACTTCTGAGAAGTTTTCCAGACACATGAGATACATTTCTGTTGGGGGGGTCTTCCTTTCCTCCAATCAGTTCTCTCCCCACACTCTACTCTGTGCTCCTGACAGATGAAAAAAGATTTTTTAACATGATCTGCACTTTTGAAGGGGTGTAGAGAGCAGAAGAATTAAAACCTATGTAGGAGGATTGGTTTCATCTCTATGTATCATCTGAGGCTGTTCACTTTACTGGGTATATGCGAGGGTTTACATCCACTTTAAGGAAAAGTTCACCTTTTGGAACATATTCTACCCGTATTTAGGGTGGAATATGTAACATGCTCCAGGCAGCTGCAGCCTCTTTCTGTAACAGCGAAATGTGGATCTTCCCCCCGCGCCCGCTGTGATTATTTGAAAAGAACTTGACCATGCGGGCTCTGCCCAAACGGGCACGTCATTCATTCCCACTTTCCTGTAAATGAACGAACTACAACTACCATCAGCCATTGTGGCTAAAAGGCTTGTAGCTCTGAATGGACTGCAAGGTAGCTGATGGGAGGCCTCGTAGTTCATTCACAAGCCTTGCAGTTTGTTAGCAGTCAACCCGTCTGCAGGTATGGGCTGAAAGCTGCATGGCTTGCCTGCAGGAGTCTGGCAGTGTACCCCTGATCCAATGATCCCAGGTGCAATGCTTTCCAATAGGGCTGCCACGACGCGTCGACTACGAAAAATCGTCGACGTGCGTGAAAGGCGTTGACGCGTCAACACGTGACGTCACACGCATACCAAAGATACGGCCGGTTCTTTCAACTTCACTTCCGCCGCGAGTACGAGACTTCTAAAAAGACTTCCAATGCAATGCCCTCGATGCCCGTGCACAGTGTTCTCCACTGTGCACGGGCATCGAGGGCATTGCATTGGAAGTCTTTTTAGAAGTCTCGTACTCGCGGCGGAAGTTGGATTTTTCGGCAAGATGTTTCCGCAGCGTCGCTTTAAGCATTGCCGGCCGGGCCGCTGCATTGATTGGGGCCACTGCAGGCTGATCCCTCCCACTGTCCCACACAGATGAGATGTCACGCGCCACTCCAGCAGCAGCAGGTGAGCCTGAGGGGTCTCCACTGGGAGGGGGGGGGGGGCTTACTAAGTGGTCTGTACTAGGTGGGAGGGCTTACTGAGGGGTCTGTACTGGGAGGGGGGCTTACTGTGGGGTCTGTACTGGGAGGGGGGCTTACTGTGGGGTCTGTACTGGGAGGGGGGCTTACTGAGGGGTCTGTACTGGGAGGGGGGCTTACTGAGGGGTCTGTACTGGGAGGGGGGCTTACTGAGGGGTCTGTACTGGGAGGGGGGGGGGCTTACTGAGGGGTCTGTACTGGGAGGGGGGGCTTACTGAGGGGTCTGTACTGGGAGGGGGGCTTACTGGAGTGGTCTGTACTGGGAGGGGGGCTTACTGGAGTGGTCTGTACTGGGAGGGGGGCTTACTGAGGGGTCTGTACTGGGAGGGGGGCTTACTGGAGTGGTCTGTACTGGGAGGGGGGCTTACTGAGGGGTCTGTACTGGGAGGGGGGCTTACTGAGGGGTCTGTACTGGGAGGGGGGCTAACTGAGGGGTCTGTACTGGGAGGGGGGGTTACTGAGGGGTCTGTACTGGGAGGGAGGGGCTTACTGAGGGGTCTGTACTGGGAGGGGGGCTTACTGAGGGGTCTGTACTGGGAGGGGGGCTTACTGAGGGGTCTGTACTGGGAGGGGGGCTTACTGAGGGGTCTGTACTGGGAGGGGGGGTTTACTGAGGGGTCTGTACTGAGAGGGAGGCTTACTGAGGGGTCTGTATTAATTGCAGGATTAATTAGCTAATCAAAAAAACTCAATTAAGCCAAAAAAATAAAATAAAAATAATCGTTAGATTAGTCGACTAATTGTAAAAATAATCGATAGATTATTCGACAGACAAATTAATCGTTAGTTGCAGCCCTACTTTCCAGGCTCCTAAAGTAAAACAGAATTTTTTTTCCTGCAAAAATATGTGCATTAATTATTTTCCCTATCCGTTAATAAGATTTCCTTTTACTTCCTGTCCTAGTGACACTTGCTTGTAATTGGCTCAGGAAATGAGAGGAAATCTCCCCAGTGTGGATCCAGAAAACAGAATAAAAAAAATGACAGAGGCTCCTTTACCCCTCTATCCATAATTGATCAAAAATGTTCTGTCTGGGGGCAGGCATTAACAAGGATGCAGACCGCAATAAAATCCCATTTTCTGTTCCAGCAGTTCTCCAATCCTTCCAAAACAAAACGTTTGCTGTCAAGCGTCAGTGTTCCCTGCAGAGAATTCAAAGGCTGCTGATTTTAGTTGCTGCTCATTAAATAGGTTCTGAAAATAAAAAAAAAAATAAAAGTATTGTAAAGAGGACCCCATTAGTTCTACATTTATAACCCACATGCAGACACCCCTCCCTTCCCAGGGTGTAGCTGCTATCTAAGAGAAGGTGAACCGGGGCAGCTGCATTCTGGGGCTATTTACACTGCAAGAAGCCTCATAATAGCAGCATAGGCATATGACCAGTGACTGCAGAATACCAGTTTTCCCTGCAGGATGCTAGTACAGGAAAGCTCCTTCAGAACCAGCGCATAGGCATTTATGTATTCTCTTTACAAGCAGACATCGAGTTATACAACTCTTAAGTGATCACTGTAGCTGCAGCAGATGTAGAGAATTTTAATACTCAAATTTCCAACAAGAGTACGGAAGTCATTCTCCTAGCAACTCTGCTCACCCTGATCTCCCCCACCCGCGATATAAAACAGCTCAGCTCACCCGGTTACCAACCTTGACTTGGTGTTACTAAACCCACAACAGTAAAATCAGTCTGTATATGCAGTAAATCATGCTTGTTATACTCACTGTGGAACCTAAAGGAGTTAATCCTATGCATTGTGTAAAAAGGCTGTTTGATCCTGTCTTCTCTGATCCTCCCTTTCTTCCACAGTCCCCAATCCATCTCCTGATAGAGCAGAGCCTTGGGAGCATGCTGCACATGCTCGGTTTGGTGTGTATTGCTAGAGTTTTTTTTTTTTTCTTGGGAGGGTGTATGTGATCGGCTCAGGGCCAATCAGCACTGTCCAGATACAGGGTTAGGGGTCATGCAGTCAGGGGAGAATGAAAACTCCTCCTACAAGCTTTAACCAGTGCTTGGCCGAAACACTGATAGAAGTCACAAGACTGCTATATACTGCTGAAGAGAGAAGGTATTTAGTTTACATTTACTAAAATAATTGCATTTCCATGTTCTGTGCATTGTGGGAGACCAGATCTAGTAAATGCAGGGTCCAGGCTTTAGTAACACTTTAAAGAAGAATCCCATAATTTGCATAGTTACATTGGTCCATGCATAGCCCATACATTCCGGATCCCTCTAGAAGCTGGAAATCACTGTAATAGACACCACTACTCCAGTGATCTCCACTACCAATTTCGGGTTACATGCCCATGTGGCTGCCCTACTGCATTGTGAACACTGGAGGTGGGCTGCTCAGCACAGAGGGGCGGTGATTTAGAAGCAAAGCATTCCCTAAATGGCACCTACGCTAAGTGACCAGCCTCCTGTGTTCACAATGCAGCAGCCGGACAGTAACTCAAAGCAGGACCTGATAGCTAGTGGCCATGGTTTGAGTAGTGGTCTCTACTTCAGTGATTTACAGTTTCTAGAGGGATCCCAAAGGTATGGTATATGGGTAGCTACACTGGCCCAAGCTGGACCAATGTAACTATGTAAAAAAAATGGCATACCTGGACATCTTTAACAGCTAGGCTGCTGCTCCTTCACTGTCCATGCTCAGCAGCTCACTCTCCTTCCCTGTTCCAATGTGACCAATCATCCCAGCTCCCCCTTCCTAGCAGTGATTTAGAAGCCTTCTAACTTCTAATATTTCAGTTTTCAGGTGCTCTGAAAGGGAGGGCCAAGATGAGGTGCTGAGAGAAAAACTTGTACAAGCAAATTCAGTGCTTATGCTGTGAACCTTGAGGATGAATTGCTTCACAGTGCCTGCAGCCACAGAGGTCAATGAGAGCTTGTTTTGAAATGTATTCTCTGCTTGTTACGAACGGTAAATAAAGCCACCTTCATAAATCGGGTAGTTCCCATTCAAGATTATGAGAGCCCATTCACACTAGCACGACTTGTGAGGCGACTTGTGTCGCCCCAGGTCGCTTGACATAACAAAAGCAATGTTAATCAATCAGTGCCGTCTTAATTGGCACTACTGAAGTTGCTCCAACTTCAGAAAAGGGTCCTGTACTACTTTGAGGCGACCTGTGATCCGACCTGTCCCATATACTTCAATGGGAGTTGCCTCCTTATCTTAATTGAAGCGACTTGTTATCAGACTTTCCAGAAAGAAGAAAGAGATTAGCCAGGCATTCCCCACAGACAAAGTCGCCTGTCTCTTCAAAGTAGTGCACAAGTCTCTAAACAAGTCTCTTCAAAGTCACAGTCTCTAAAAGTGTGATTCACATGCTTTTCATTTGAATGGGCTGCCCTATGCACATTTGTCCCACCAAAGAAGCTCCGGGAACTAACTTCATATCTTTAAAGTGGGTATAAAAAGCATGTTTTACCGTGTGGCAAAATCGCACTGTGTTTGGAGTGCCATTCAGGACACGTCACCCAAACGCACATTTTTTATTTGGAATCACAAGCAGAATCGCAAAGATTCTGTGAACAGAGCCTAACTGAATGTCCATAGCCTAACCATAAGTTTACTTAAAGCATTAAAAAAACTCCACCTGTACAGACCAAGAAAACTGCTAGGGCTTGTTCACACTAGCCTATACATTAAGCGTACGGGCCTGTGTTTGTTCTTTTAGATTCTTGGGCTGGAATTTTTATTTTAGTTTGTGATTTCCACATAGGCCCATGTATATTTTGGCCTTTTATTTTTCTATTCTCACAAATGGGTACTAATTTCCCACTTTACTGATTTAGCACGAAGCAGACAGCTCATTAGAGATAATAGTTGGTCGGGAGTTCCCAGGTGCAATTCTAGATCCGTGCTTTGTTATCCTTTAATATAAGAAAAATTCCCCTTAAGACTACAGGCAGGAATTAGCTCATTACCAGTTGTGGCTCTTACAGACCCTGACTCATTTAAAGTTCTATATTTCTGTAGCTATGGCCAGTGACACCCCCAGAATTGGGCTTTCAAATCTTTCTACTTCAAGACGTTATTAGCTCACTAAAAGGCATGCATTACCTAACACAGAGTTGTTAAAGACCCCTCTCTACAATGGGACACCAACGTTTTATTACTCAGGACAATATCTGTATGCTATAATAACGACTTGCTTTAACAAACCTTCCTGTTTGTCTTTACTGCAATCTTTTTTTTCTTAAAACCAACCACTTAGTCCCGGATCACACTTGTGCGATGCGGGAAGGCTGCGAATTCGCAGCCTGTTCCCGCATCGCAAACGCACATCTGGCAGTTCACACTGCCATATGCGATACGCAGGGGGTGTCAATGAAATGTTAAAGACACCCCAGTTTGATCGCATATCGCAGTGCGATCTGACAGTTCGCACAGGATCGGATCGCACAAGTGTGAACCACTGTGCGATCCGATCCTGATGCGGCCCTGTGCGTCTTTTGTGCGGGTGCAGTGCGAATTCAGCCATACAAAGTGTATGGCTGAATTCGCATCCGCACCTCCGATCGCATGTAATGAAGGAGCAGTGCGCTCCGAATTACATGCGATCGCCGCACTCGCAAAAGTGTGAACCGGCCCTTAGCATTGTCATGTTCAGTGAATCACAACAGGCCCGATAATCCCATAGGCATGCAGTAAGAAAACAGACTAAGGTACAATCATTGTGCTGAACAACTAAACAGTAAGTCCAGAAGTCAATATGGCTGCCACATATATTACAAAGTTTATGTAGAACGATTACCGCATTGATGACTAAATTTACTTATATTCACCAGAGATGTTCCAAACCACTTACTCCCATCAAATAGCATTTAACTCAAGGTACCTGTGGGTATGTACTCAAGTTCCAAAAATGTAACAAAAACTCCTAAACCCTAAAATTTTTCCCATCAATCTTGGCTTTCAGGAGAAAATGCCTAGAGCCACCTTTTTTCATGACTTTCATTGGGCTCATCACTGTGATTGGCCACTGATTTACAAAAGTCACAGGAGTGGGCAGGCAAAGCTCCAAGGCCCCTTTAACACAGGCTTTCCGATCAGGTCCGCCTGCCAGTTTTTCAGGCTGAACGGATTGGATGCTCCATGCATCCCTATGGGGCAGCGGATGTCAGCGGTGACATCTCCGCTGACACCCGCTGCTATCTGATCCGATCCTGCCCGTGAAATCCAGACGGATGGAAGCACTATTTTCCCTCCGTCTGGAGGATCGGATGAAAATGGACAGGTGGTCCGTTATCATCCAATCTCCCCATTGAGGAGAGCGGGGATCTGACAGGTCTGTCTTTGCATACAGAGTGGAGACAGACTCTGTCTCCACTCTGAGTGGAGTACAGAGTGGAGACAGACCTGTCATCCACCTGCTCAGCGGGGATCGGCGGATCGATCCCCGCTGAGCAAAACAGAGCCCGGTGGGCAGAAAGCCTGTGTGAAAGGACCTCAAGTACATCTAGGGAGCCCAGGTTTGATTAGACTGCGAACCATTCACACCAGGTGCTGTGTTAGGCAGTCTTTCCCAGTATAGTCCCAAAGCATAGACAGGGCTATTTGCTTTATTTATAATTGGACAGTTCACACCACTGTGCTACATATTATCTCTGCCTGAAAAAGTATGGAATGCCTTTTTTTTTACCCCACTATGAGTACACTGCATCAATATGCTGCTACTGCAAACAGAATTGAATAAAAAAATGTCACTTTGTGATATTTTAATAAAGTTAAAAAAAAAAAAAAAAGTTACAGTGCAATGTGCAATTTTTAGCACATCTACATAACTCCCCCATAGCTCCCATTTCAGCCAACGCCAGCATGTAACACACTTCCTCATGTAAATGAGCACTTGGGTGCTGCCAGGGTGCAAATGTATCTAAAGCTGGATACACACTATACAATTTTCTGTAGATTTTTTCCTTTTGATTTACCAAATCCATATATAGGAGGTCAAACCTAGACACTTTCAATGTGTATGCAATCAGGCAGGCCCTTGCACTACATAGTTGAAGGTAAATCTAAAGGAAATCTAACAACAAAAGTTGCATAGTGTGTATCCAGCTTAAGGCTGCACATAAAGAGTAACAGCCGGTTCACACCGACTTGGTCGCCTGACAAGTAGCGCTCCATGCTGTGCAATGGAACTGTTCTAATCAGAGGGACTCAAGTCTCTCCGACTTAGAAAAAGGTTCCTGCACTATTTTTGGGCGACTTGCATTGACTTCTATTATGAAAAGTCGTTTGCAAGCCGCGATGAAGTCGTACTGCACGGCCGACTTCAGAGTCGCCCAAAGTCGGGGCGACTTTCAGTCGGAGTAGTGTGAACGGCTCTAACTCCACTTTTGTTGGGGGGAAAAAAAAAAACATTCCCATCTGGGTGATCTATGTACATTGCAAAGAGTTTAACCAATTAACCAATTTTGTTGCAGATTCTTACCTTTTGTCATTTTGAAGAAATATCGTTTTGTCTGTGTCCATGTGGAAATGTGTATGGGAGTGGTTTTATAATTATCAAAAATGGGAGGAAATTAGGAAATTGGCAGGGTCTGCATCCCTTTAGATATGATTTCTCTTTGTAGGTATCTCACCAAAAATACAATTTTTGTTGCAGGGGATGTCAAAAATCTGACTTGTATCTTAGTGCAGACTTCTGGGAAAATCAGTAAGCCAATTGCACAAGCAGAATATTACATTTCTGGGAGCGTTCTGTACATCATTTGTGTATAGAACGCCTCCAGGTAGCCATATTGCATTTTACAAAAAATTACAGCGCTGTAGATTGAAAAGGAAAGGTGTTAATTCACTTGTCCTAAGTATTTATTTCAAAATAAGAAAACTGCTTGTTTCTATACCTAAAAAAAACAAAACAGACCTTAAAACGCGACGGGAGAGTGGCAAAGGCTGGCAGCAGCAGACAGGTTACAGTACGTAAAATTAGGCAGTTAAACATAAAAGAAATTGAAGGAGACTGGAACAATGTTGTCCTTTAATGTATCAACATTTATTTTGTGGCACTGAAGTTCCCTGCTGCCAAAGTGGCATCCAATCTAACCTGTCAGCAACTTGGCAAGCCTTAGCGAAGTCTCTAAAATATACGAGGTACATTGTGATTACTATGCAACGCTGTGCTCTCCAGGACTCTGTGCAGGGGACCGCATTGTGAGCTGTAGCGATCAGTTTAATCAGGTCAGCAGGCTCTTTACAATTCTTTTCAGAAAGTTCGAAATTTTTTGCAACATTACTTATAGCTATGGCGTCCAAGTATAAAAGATAATGGCATTGGAAGGTTGGAGAGGTAGGTTTGTTCTTCCAGTAATGAAGGATTGGTGTATATTGTATTATATTCATTGCATAGTGTGACCCTGTGTGTTCCATCCTGTTTGATTAGAACCATGGCCAAGCTAGGAGGTCAGGCTGTGGGAGAGTTAGGTGGCGGAACCATTATTTTAGGAAGCTAGGCAATGCAGGAGAGAGAAAACTAGAACGATGATGAGAAACTTTAGAAATGCTGTCAAGACTTTTCACTTGTTTCAGCCCCGGTTCTTCCTTTAGTATGTTCTCTGCAGCTTGTGCTCTCATCGTTTCAGCAATACTGTATAGGGTAAAGATTCAGTTGACACCTAATTATCTCCTACCTAGTAACCTAAAACAGTCATAGTAACATTTATTTTTTTAAAGGATTTATGCTTTAAAAATTAAAGGGCACAAGGAATTCAAAATGTGAAGATTTTCTCCTGTTACGGCACCCCAGACACAAAAGGGTTAAAACCGTTTAGGAGATCTTCCCCGTCCAGAGCTACAGGCACAGCTACTTGCAGGACACCAAACTCCCGAACTGGAAACCAAGGAATGATGCAAACAGTGTAGCTGGAACCTTATGAATGCTGCATACAGCTGAACAGGAAAAACCATATGAAGGGTTTACACTCCTAGCAGTCAAACTGGAACAGCATACAATAAATCCCCCCAATAACGAGACAAAGCTCAGAGTTGAGGGTAAAACAGGAACAACATTTATTGGAAGAACACAGCACACTTTTATACAGAATTTGGAACATCCTGCCCCCAACAACCGCTTTCCTATTGGTCAATTGTAAAGTACCTGCAGTTCCCCTTCTGGTCCTCCTTAGCCATGCAAATGAGGAATTGAAAATGAGTCAGCAGTGATTGGTCAGATAGTTTGACCAGAAGGACTGCCATGTGCAAGGAGACAGAAGCCCCCAGGGGGCAATCAATGTACACAATAGCCAGACACAGAACAATGGTTCCCTAACGAGCCCTCAATACACATTACTCTGAGTGTCAATACATCCCTTAGCAGACAACAGGTAAGTTCATTAGCACACCCGACAATAGGTGAATGGAGAGCCACCTCAGACAGTCCGTTTCCTCATTGGACTTCCTGGAATGACCATATTAGGAGTGCACTTCCTGTGCCTTACAGTTTACAGGAATAAGGTTTAGCTTCCAGGATAGAGGCAAGACTCCATTAGCCACATGGCCAAAGAAACACAAAAAGACACAAAAATGCATAACTCCCAGTCCACTGAACAGAACCCCCACATTCAACCCATCCCCAGATAGCCTGGATCTGAGTGCTCGACATATCCAAACAGCGCTCAGATGCCACAAACACAGTCAAATCGCCATGGGGTTTACATTTAGCATGGGCTGATGAGAGGGTCCATAGTCACATTGCAGGAGGCGAGCAACCAGGCTTCTCCAATGCCCAGTGGCGAGATTGGTCTCGTCACATCTCCCTTATAGGGAACATCTACAAAAGTTAATTGGGCCCAAGCAGTACACTTAGGCACAAACAAATAGGCTGAAAAATAGCAGCGTACTTTTTGTTCCTAGGCACTCCTGTTATATAGCTTCATAGCCTAAAAGTGGATCTAAAAAGCCTACATCCCCCATAAAAATGCCAATTTTTTTGAGATGCAAAAATCAGACCAAGATAAATCACTTCTGTTTTTTTTTCCACCTTTAAAGTGTTACTAAACCCACAACATTGAAATCAGTCTGTTTATGCAGTAAAACATGCTCATTATACTCACTGTGGAACCTAAGGGGTTAATCCTCTGCATTGTGTAAAAATGCTGTTTAATCCTGTCTTTTCTGATCCTCCCCTTCTGCCACTGTCCGTAATCCATCTCCTGATAATACAGAGCCTTGGAGTCACTCTGCACATGCTCAAAATGGTGTGTATTGCTAGAAAGTTTTTATTTTTTTCTTGGGAGTGTACATGTGATCAGCACAGGGCCAATCAACACTCTTCAGAGGGTCAGGGGTCATGCAGCCTCATAGAAAAGTCAGAGTAGAGTGAAAACTTCTCTGACAAGCTTTACCAGTGTCAAGGCTGGGCTCACAGCAGCTCTCTTCTATGCTCAGTCTGTTCAGCTGTCGGTTAATTGTCAGCACTCCTTGTTTCCTCAGTGGCTAACCTGGTTATCATTATCTGCTTATCAGTCCCACCTACAGCCAGCCCCTTCCGGCTATTTAAGCTGCCTGGTTCATTCCTTACCTGCCTTTGCCTGGTCAACATATCTGGAGTTTTTCTGCTGTTTTCATGTGAAAGACTTTGCCCAGCTTACATCCCTTCTTGTTCCTGATCCTGTTTCTCTGCCTCTAACTACGCTGGTTTCTGGTTTCCTGATCACTGGCTAGTCTGACTTCCTGTTTCGGCTTCCAACCCCTGGCTTATGTTTTGACAAAGTTTACTGTTCTGTAC
The DNA here is from genome assembly GCF_965119305.1 of Pelophylax lessonae. Classification (NCBI taxonomy): domain Eukaryota; kingdom Metazoa; phylum Chordata; class Amphibia; order Anura; family Ranidae; genus Pelophylax; species Pelophylax lessonae. The sequence goes on along the minus strand of NC_138771.1, from coordinate 462,511,453 downwards.
CATTTTTTTACTATTACATTAAACGTGTGATTTTACTGCATTTCCTTTTAGTCTGATTCATGGTTCCTGACAACCAGACACTGATAGAAATCAAAGAACTGCTAATAAGAAAAGGTATTTAGCAGTTTATATTTACTGAAATAATTTTGTTGATTTGGAGGTATTCTTTGGGTCATTGTCATACTAAAAGGCCATTGTCGTACTGAAAGGCATAACACCACTTTATCTTCAGCTTTTTAACAGAGGCATGAAGTTTTTTTGCCAAAATTAACTGATATTTGCAACTGTTCATAAGTCCCTCCACCTTGACTAAAGCCCTAGTTCCAGCTAAAGATAAATAACCCCAAAGCATAATGCTGCTGCCACCACCAGAATGAACATCCTATTGCTGAATTTGTCTCTATTTGAACCTAAAGGGTAACTCCACTTTTGTTGGGGGAGGGGGGAAAGTAAATAGAAAATTAAATAACATATACAATTGCAACACAAGCCCCACTGTAATAGAATGTTATTAAAAATGACCTTTCCTTTTCAATCTGCAGAACTGTAATTTTCTGTAAAATGCAATGCAATATGGCTTTCTGGAGTTATTCCGCACACATAATGTGTGCAGAACGCCCCCCAGAAACATAATTTCCTGCTTGTGTGATTGGCTCACAGACTTTCCCAGAAGTCTGCACTAAAATACGTATATACGAAGATACTAGGGATGCACCGATCCGATATTCGGATCGGATATCGGCGCCGATATGGCCATTTTAGATGGATCGGTAACACTGACCGATCCACTGGCCGATCCGGTTTTTGCTGAGTAACGGCTCAGCCATCCCTTACCAGGTGCAGTAGTAGTAGTATGGGATGGGAGCCACTACTACATGTATAGGTCCAGCTCACAGGCCGAGTAATATCAGATGCACTCCGCCTGTGAATGGAGGAGCCACACACATGAAGCAGCGGCTTTGCTCTGTACTGTAGCCGCTTGCTTTGTGTGTAGCTCCGGATCGGTTCCGGTATCGCCGATTTCACAGCGCCAGATATCGGTATCGGGTCCAAAAAAGTCGGATCGGTGCATCCCTAGAAGATACATCAGATTTTTGGCCTCCCCTGCAACAAAAATGTCATAATGAGATACTCCCTGTAGGAAGTCACGTCTAAAAGGACGCAGACTCTGCAAATTTCCTAATTCGAACAATGCAGGTGCAGCAGCGGATTGATAATTATGAAACCGCTCCCATACAGATTCACTTTCCACATGGACACAAACAGCCCTTTCTTTAGAACGGTAGGTATCTACAACAAAAAGTTTGTTAAAATCCTTGCATTGTACGTTGATCACCCAAACTCCACTGTACTGTCATACTAGACTGCTCCCTCCCAACTTGGACTACTTTACACCTTTCCCTCTCATCTTTACGACTCAACAAATTTCAAAAAACAAAATACTTTTAAATGGTATATTTAACAGATCAAAACGGAACAAATAAAAAAAATCCTTATTAAGATTATCATACATTTCAAACCAGTGTTTCTGAACCTTTTTTCAGTCAAGCCACCCTTTAAAATTATAGACAGTCTCAAGGCAACTTTAAAAATTATCAGGCATCCCATTCTAAAATGTAAAAAATGATTCTAATAGCGTACTGGTGCATAATGAAAACCTGTGACTAAAAGGCAGGCTTGATTCACCTGCTGGCTTCTATACGATTTGTTAAATTTTTAGGCATTTTGCCAAGGCACCCTGAAGAAATCTAAATGCACCCTATGGGTACCTTGAAAAAGGCTGCCTAAGGCCCCTTTCACAGGGGCACACCGCCCGAGGGAGTCCGTTCTGCTCAGCGGGCGATCGATCCGCCAGTCCCCGCTGAGCAGGCGGATGACAACTCTGTCCCTGCTCTGTGTGCAGAGACAGAGCCGTCAGATCCCCGCTGTCCTCTATGGGGAGATCGGATAAGAACAGACTGTCTGTCTGTCTGTTCTCATCCAATCCCATCCAATCCGATCCTTCCGACGAATGGAAAATAGGGTTTCCATCCGTCCGGATTTCACGGACAGGATCGGATCGGATAGCAGCGGGTGTCAGCGGAGAGGTCTCCGCTGACACCCGCTGCCCCATAGGGATGCATGGAGCATCCGATCAGGTCAGCCTGAAAAACTTGACAGGCGGATCGGATCGCCCGTGTGAAAGGGGCCTTAAGCATAGTATAGTATAGTTGTCAAAACAAAAGAAAACCATTTCTAAGCTTCTGAGCGTACAGTGTGTGAGCCTAGGCGGAACTAAAAGGCAGAGCTATACAGCTTTTCTCCAATGGTTCCCATCCCTCAGCGGTACTGGTATCTTTTTTGTGTGCCAGTTTTTGGCCATCTTAATTGGCTGGCACTAGATGACCTCACTCCCGGGCATGTACAGGAACTAGTTATTCTGGCACACAGGGGTCCTTGCTGAGCTGTGCATGGGCAGCGAACTTTACATACTAGAGTACACAGAGCGGGCAGGTAGGTGTGTCTTATTGCATGTCTCTTCTGTAATTAAAAAAAAAAAACTGCCTGCTTCAGCGAATAACCATGGAGTTCTGCTTAACAGGTAGTGCCTATAAGACTACAGTTGACCCCTTCCCACAAGCTGAATTGTCAGACAAGGAAAATAAATCTAAATAAGCAAAAATAAAAATAAATGTGCTATAAAGGATACTAAGCATGTGGGAGGCATTTCAGGATCAGATTCATAAAGAACCACATTGTGGATCCAGGGGCGGACTTGCGAGCTGTGGATCAATTTAGGCACTAGAAGGTGCATGTTGATTGGGATGCAGCACAGAGCACTCTCCTCATTAGGATGTGAACTGTGGAGGACAAGGAAGTGCCTTTGGAGCTTAGTGATGTATACATATCTATAGCTTTTCCCTCCTTGATTGGGTCGGACACATGGATGTGGGTGGATTGTTCTCCTCCCTCCCTCTATACTGGACATGACCACACCCTGCCGGGCTCTTCTTTTTTCGTATATGACTGGCATTCACGGTTACTTTGGCAGATCATTCGATCGGGACAAGGCAAATACCTGCTATCCCCTCTGAAATCACAATTTTTTCACTTCCTATTGTGAGCCCTCTTCACCCAATACCCCTGAGGAAGCAATACTGGCGAAACGCGTCATAAAAAGCTTTGCCCTCCGACATATACATGGGCACACTGTATACACAGTGAATCTATGAGAGAGCCTGAGCTTGTGCTTTGAGGGGGGGGGGGGGGGTGATCCTTTTTTTTACTGTATTGTCAAACCATTATGTGTACTATGATATATTAATTATACCCATTTTGTATTGAATTTTAATCTCTTTTTTGATATTAATAAAGTATTAATCTTACAAATCTATGAATTTTTCTTTATACTGAGCGGGGTAGTCAAGCACTGGGAAAGCCCCGTCTCTCTTCTGTACACTAAAGAACCTCACATTGACAACATGGCAGACAGAAGGAATAGAGTAAGGCCAATATATCGGGGGCCGATATGCACTTTCCCCAATATATCAGCATCAGCCCCGGAACTGGCCGATATTGCTGATATTTTTGTGATGCCATTCTGCCTTCTTAGGCCGCCTCCTTCGCCTTGGGCAGCCTTGTCTGGAGTCGGGACTAGCCTCGGGGGAGTGTATCACAGCCATACACCCATCCACAGCAGCCTGGTGCCAGCCAGTCACCCACATTCACAGGCCCTGTACCAGCCAGCCACGCACAGGCACTGTACCAGTGTGCCAGCCAGCCACGCACAGACAGGGTGCCAGACAGCCAGCCACCCACCCACAGACAGGGTGCCAGACAGCCAGCCACCCACCCACAGACAGGGTGCCAGACAGCCACCCACCCACAGACAGGGTGCCAGCCAACCACCCACAGGCCCTGTACCAGCCAGCCACAGGCACTGTATCAGCCACCCACCCACAGCCCCTGTGCCAGCCAGCCACCTACCACAGGGTGCCAGCCCGCCAGCCAGCCACCTACCATAGGGTGCCAGCCAGCCACCCACCACAGGGAGCCAGCCAGCCAGCCACCACAGGGTGCCAGCCAGCCACCCACCACAGGGTGCCAGCCAGCCACCCACCACAGGGTGCCAGCCAGCCACCCACCACAGGGTGCCAGCCAGCCAGCCACCACAGGGTGCCAGCCAGCCAGCCACCACAGGGTGCCAGCCAGCCAGCCACCACAGGGTGCCAGCAAGCCAGCCATTAAGCATTAAGCAAATATTAACATGCACAGTATCAGATTTGTGTCAAAAATTGTCTATTTTTAAAAACTTTAAATGTACAAAATATCGGCACATACCAATACGTTGTGAACAAAATATCAGTACTGGTATCGGCCCTGAAAAAAACATATCGGTCTATCCCTAAAATAGAGTAAATGAAACAGTAAATCCACCAGTAGCGGGACAGTTGCAATTCAAGACAGGCCTGGTCAGGCACACAGATGTAATCCTTAATTACTCCCACTGCAATATAAAGCATATATTCAGAGTTTGTCTGGAATGTGCTAGACAGAAATGCAGTCCTGCTAAACATATCTCCTCTTCCATATTACACAACACCAACGCTGCTAAATACATGATCCATTTTTAGTTCTGCAACTGGTTGAGGTTTCAGAGGTTCATGAAATGGATAAATTCCTTCAAAAAATTAAAAAAATAAGGATCCATATTAATTATTTACAAAAAAGACTTGCAGTTTGCCACCAAACATCTTTGTTTTAAAACAGCCGTTTTCTTTACCAGAAGAACCTCTAAAATGATTTGCCTCAGGGAACCCTGCTAAAAAGTAATATATGTACTACTCATGGTACATTACCCAGATCAGCGACTTGTAGATATAATAAATAAAATATATGCTAGGTGTAACTAGCATATCTGACATTCACAGTTGATCATTTTAAATCCCCCTTTTCTATAGGGCAAAACAGTTTTCAGTAATACGCTTTAAAAAAAGTGAATTAAATTAATGGCCAGAAAAGAAATATAATATTTACTGTAGTGTCCCTTTACATTGGTGGTTAATGAAGACATGCCCCCTTAGTGCCACATTAGTGTTCACTAGCTACTTTACATTGGTGGTTAATGTAAAGGTGCTCCCTAAAATACGTGGTCAGTGGAAAAGTGTCCCACTAAATCAGTGGTCAGTGTAGAAGAACTTAGTAACCAGTAAAATACTACTTTACATTGGTTGCCGGTAAAACCATGCCCTCTTAGAGCCATATAATGTAACCAGTACACATTAGTATTCAGTAAAATACTACTTTACATTGGTGTCAGTTAAGACATACCCTCTTAGTGCCACACTAGTAATCAGAAAAATACTACTTTACATTGGTGGTTGGTGAAGACATGCCCTCTTAGTGCCATATAAGTGACCAGTAAACATTAGTAATCAGTAAAATACTACTTTACATTGGTGGTCGGTGAAGACATGCCCTCTAAGAACCATATAAGTGACCAGTAAACATTAGTAATCAGTAAAATACTACTTTACATTGGTGGTCGGTGAAGACATGCCCTCTTAGAACCATATAAGTGACCAGTAAACATTAGTAATCCGTAAAATACTACTTTACATTGGTAGTCGGTGAAGACATGCCCTCTTAGAGCCATATTAGTGACCAGTAAACACTACATTGCATTGGTGAACACATGCCCACTTGGTGCCACATTAGTGATCAGTGTAATGTTTCTTTATATTGGCGATTAATGAAGATATGCCCCCTTAGTGCCACATTAGTGTTTACCAGCTACTTTACATTCGTAGTTAGTGTAAAGGGGCTCCCTGAAATAGGTAGTCAGTGGAAAAGTACCCCACTAAATCAGTGGTCCGTGTAGAAGTACTTTGTAATCAGTAAAACACTACTTTACATTGGTGGTCGGTGAAGACATAGCCTCTTAGTGGCACATTAGTGATCCGTATAATGCTTCTTTGCATTGGTGGTTAATGAAGACATGCCCCCTTAGTGCCACATTTAGGTTTACTTTAATACTACTTTACGTAGGTGATCGGTGGAAAAGTGCCCCCCCCCTAAATCAGTGTAGAAGTACTTCTTACTTCAGTAGTCAGTACAGAAGTGACCCCTTATATTAGTGATCAGTGAAAAGGTTTAATTTACATCAGTGAAGAAATGCCCAATTACATTGGTGGCCAGTGGGCAGAGTGTTCCCCTTTATATTTGCGGTTAATGGAAGGTGGTCCACTCCCTACAGTGAGGGTCTTTGTAAAGTATGCTCCAATAATCTACGCTTAAAAGGTCAATGGTGTCAGTGGTTACTTACTGGACGAGAGAAGAGGCTCAATGTGTCCCATTCTATGGGCACATAGTGACATAGATGCTGGAAATATACAGGCATCATCAGGTGGGAATTCAACCCACTACTGCTCAAGTTCAAGAAACCCCTAGCAGCCTCTGAGGGAACGCTGTCTGACAAAGGCCTGTTTAAAGAGCACATCCAAACTTTAAAAAGATCACTAGTGAAGAAAAGAAATACTATGAGCTACAGAGGGCTGCCTGCATTAAGGGGAGTCACCAGCTGGTGTGCAATCATCTGAGCACTGCTTAGTGTAGATAAGGGACAAAGTTGGATCAAGCTTTATTATGTGCAATGCAGGCGTGTGCGCACAGCTGCACGATTCTGGATAAAGTGAGAATCACAATTTTTTTGCTTAGTATACAGATCATGATTCTCAGCGCAACATCATCTTTCACATTATACAAAAAAATTGGGCTAACTTGAAGTGTATTTTTTCCCAAAAAATTGCGTTTGAAAGAGTGCTGTGCAAATACAGTGTGACAAAAAAATATTGCAACGACCGCCATTTTATTCTCTAGGGTCTCTGCTAAGAAATATATATATATATATATATATATATATACACACACAGTATAATTTTTGGGGGTGTCAAGTAATTTTCTAGCAAAAAATACTGATTTTACCTTGCAAGCAACAAGTGTCAGAAAAAGGTTAAGTGCGGTTCACATTTGTGCGATCACAGAGATCGCATGTAGTTCGGAGCGCACTGCTCCTAAATTATATGCGATCTCTGTGCGGTGCAAATTTCAGCCATACAGTTTGTATGGCTGAATTCGCACCACAATCGCACTAAACGCGCACATGACCCTTTTTTTTTATCCGCAGCAGAATCGGATCGCATGGTGGTTCACACTAGTGCAATCCGATTCTGTGCGAACTTGCAGATCGAACTGCGATATGCAATCTCAACTGGGGGTGTCGTTAACTTTTAATTGACACCCCCGGCGTATCGCATATGGCAGAGTGAACTGCCAGGGGTGCGGATGCGATGCGGGAACACGCTGCATATTCGCAGCATTCCTGCATCGCAGAAGTGTGAACCTGGACTTAGTCTTTAAAGTGGAGTTCCACCCATTTTAGTAACTTTAGATGTATGTAATTACCTTTTAAACTACTTTTACCAATGGAAACTTTTTTTTTTTGCTAGGAAATACTGTACCTTATTTTCTTCTTTACTCATCCTCTCCTCACTTCCGGGTCCGGCCGCCAATCGGCGATTACGTCATTCGGCAATTCGCAAGGGCTGCTGGGATGTATCTCATGGGATGAAATCTCGCATTATTACACAGGTGTCCTGAGCTGTACTGTATGTATTGGATTGAGTCTGTGCTCTGCCACGCCTCTGCCCCGCCTCCTCTCAGTGAGCTCTACGGGATATAATGCTTTCAGTCCTCGATCACTGAGAGGAGGTGGGCGGAGGCGCAGCGGAGCACGGACTCAATCCAATACATACATGTACATCCGAGTACAGCTCACAGAGGAGGCAGGGCGGAGGCGGGACAGAGGCATGGCAGAGCACAGACTCAATCCAATACATACAGTACAGCTCAGGACTCCTGTGTAATAATGCGAGATTTCATCCCATGAGATACATCCCAGCAGCCCTTGCGAATCGCCGAATGACGTAATCGCCGATCGGCGGCCGGACCCGGAAGTGAGGAGAGGATGAATAAAGAAGAAAATAAGGTATCTCCTAGCAACAAAAAAAAAAGTTTCCATTGGTAAAAGTAGTTTTAAAGGGGATTACATACATCTAGGTAATCCAAGTTATTAAAATGGGTGGAACTTCACTTTAAATCGGAGTTCCACCCTGGGAAAACTTTTTTTTAATAAAAATACCCCCGGGACAGTCAGGGCTAGTACATTCCACAATGGCTAGCCTCTGATCTGTCCCGGGTTGCACTTACCTTTTAGGAGAAATACTTACCTTGAAAAAGTATTGTCCAGCGCTGCCATCTCAGGTGTGGGCAGAAAGAAAGGCCGGCGCGATCCTCTTCTGCGTCCTCTTCCTTCTTCTTCAGTCCCACGATGCACTGCACCGGCCCCGCCGTCACTTCCGGTGCGTGCGCGTCATCCCTCCACAGCTTCTGGGCATGCCCAGAAGCTGTTTAGAAGGGAATGACGCGCGCGCACCGGAACTGACGTCGGGGCCGGTGCAGGCGCATTGATTCCTGGGAGCGATGACGTTCAGCTCCCAGGAATCATTGCAAAAGCCAGGAAGTGACGAATCGCCGTGGCCGCCGAGGGGAGGAAGAAGGAAGTAAGGTGAGTATATTTTCTCTACGAGGCAAGTAAAAAAAAAAAAAAAAAAAATTGTGATTATCCATTTGTTTTTCAGGTGACCCGGAGCGAGAAGATGGAGGTAAGTATAAATTTAGGGTGGAACTCCACTTTAAGTAGTTAAACTGACCTCATGTACAGAACGAAGTTCATCCCCTTTGAGCTAATAAAAGAACCAAATGATACAATGTTTCCATTTATCTCTCAGCACGGCAATGTTGATAAACATTTATCGGCTGTTTTTTTTTTTTTTATAGCACTGAGCGTACACTGGCTCTGCACTGAATCGTGGAAATGCTGGATTAGGATTGTATCGAGATTGCAATTTTTTAATGATTAATCATGCATCTCTACTGCATAAACAATTATTTTGTCAAGGACAAGTTTTGTTGTGTGCTAAATATATCCTACATCATATTCAGCCAATACAAATGCAAGCAAATAGTTCCTTCGGTCCAAACACCACCCTCTGCAGCTCTCAGAACCTGCATAACACAAAGTTATGTGGCAAAAGGATGCAGCTCAATGTATACAATCTGAAAAGCCCAGTGAATTTGGCTTGATTATATTCTGTAAAACTCCCATTTAGAATGACCAGAATGGGACGGTCTTGTTTTTTGTACACTTTCAGGGTATATGTATATGGCCATAAGTGAAGATCCAGCAACTAGTTTGCAGGATCTTGCTGGCAGAAGCTGGAAAAAGTGCTTGCTGTACACATGCAAAGTTTGATCAACTTTCAATGTGTATAGTTACAGCATAAATGGCCCTGCTGCTAGAACACAGGCAACTATTGTTCTCCAATACATTACTTTTTCTCCATAGGCTGTATACATGTAAACGTTAGCACAAACGCTTACATGAACACGGTGTAAAATACAGTCTAGAGTAGACACAGGACCTTAAATGCAAAAATGCAGATTTTATTTTTAATGATTTGGAAGTTTCACGATTTTCATGCAGCTGTGCCATTTGAAAACAATATACCCGTGTTCTAAACCTAAAAAAAAAAAAAAAAAAACACGTTTTATGGATAAAAAATAAAAACCTCTACTTTTTCTTCTGCAGTGTGCACAAATGTCGCCTTAATAGCATTAGCAATTCATTGATTTTACCTGTTAGCAGGAGCCGATAAATGTATAAAAAATAATCTACATTCAGCCTTATTGGCAGAGCATGTAATTATGACTTTCTACAGCATGGTTCTGTGTGGTCCTCACCCCGATTTCCCACACTTCCCTGATAATTAAGAAAAATATACTTTATGTAGAGAAGAAGTTCCCAACCATTTTTCACTTGGGTACCCCTTGGTATACCATTTGCATAAATTATACCCCTTAATGCGGATGATCTAGAGGGCGGAGTAAGTGGATGTGGCCAAATAGCCCTTACAGCAAGAGAGGATTAAAAAGCGGGAGCGAAAAATGCCAGGGTCAGTGGCAGGAAAAAATGCTGCTTCTTCAGTGTCATTGGGATGAAGAAGGAAGCTAGGAGGCTGAGGTGTGGGGGTCCTTGGGGTGTATTGTATTGCAATAGTGTCCCCTGTATTATATTTGGGCTTGTTTGGGGTGTGGCCTGTGATGCTGGATTTCTCTGATCCGGGCTCCCCTGGGGTTTTGGTGCCTCTGTGGTTTGGAAGGCTAGTTGTCCCTTCATGATTGGTGTCTGGGCGAAATTAGCTGGAGCAAACGTAGAGTTTGGTGGCTCACCTGTTGCAATTCAGAGAGGGGCGCAACAGTGCTTTCAGATCTGCATTAAAAATTTTGTGGCAAATGAAAGGCGCCTGATGAAGGCACCCTAATGAACTGGTAGACTGTTCTACACTGAGGAGAGGTGGGTCGGACTGATTCTAGTGCGGTTCAGAACTCAAATTCTCCGCTATGCTTCTTACTTTTTGCAACAGAATGACAAAGGCAGCATCTGCTCCTAAGAGGTGGAGGGAATATCACTCCACTGCTAACAAAATAAGGTGCCAGCAGCCATAAAATAAATAAATAATAAATATATATATATATATATATATATATATATATATATATATATAGTGTAAGAAAAGGTGGCCAATGGATTACTCTGCCCAAACTTTCCACTGCCATAGTCTTTTTACTCCATGCATCAAACTAACAGAGTTAGGTCCCCAACTCCCCACTGCCATAGCTTTTTTCCACTATAGCAATAATATTTTCAAGCACCTCTTAACGTACTGCCAAGTACTCCTGGTGGTACTCAGACCCCAGAATAGGAACCACTGATTTAAAGAAAATATGTATTAACTTACTGTATGTGAGAAACTGCCACTCACTGGGACTTTAGGTCACCTTTACACAAGCTTGGGAACTTAAGAGTTCCGGCATTTCTTTAATTGAAAATCAGAGTGCACATTTCTTACTGACATGATAATCATTGTATGAAGTGCGTCTCTAGGAAAAGTCCTTTCGTCTCACATGATAAGAGCCTCTGCAATCAATTCCCAAACTAAGATGATGCAGCGATCTTTAGCTTGGTAAATTTGAATGCAGCAATTTTCAATTTAAAAAGGAAACTATATATAATTTATTATGAATACATATAAAAGTGATCAGTGTGGTATAAGTAACCAATGAATTTGTGTTAATGTGTATGTAAACTAGGGATCGACCGATTATCGGCAAAGCCGATCTATCAAGGGCCGATCTGCACTTTCCCCGATATATCGTAATCGGACCCTGAGGTTACCAATATTGCAGATATTTCGGGAAAGTGCATGTAGCGGAGTGATGCCTGCAGCAACAGGAACCCCCCTAGTACCGGCGTCCATAGCCGATGGTCGGCTGTCTTGTAATGACAACCAACGCGGCTGAGAAGCAGCTCGGCTATCGTTACAAGGAACAGGAGGGAACGTCCCCCCCTCCCGCCGCCTTCCGTGGCTCGCCCGGGTCTCCCATCCCACCGGCAGACCCGGGCAACCAGCCTGAACGGCCGCCGAAGACCCAATCAAAGCCGCATTCAGCTCTGATCGGGTCTCCATGTAAAAACCCGGAAGTGATGTCATGACATCATTTCGGGGTATTCGGCGCCAAATTGACAAAAATGACAGCATTCAAAAGAGCCAAACTTGGCATTTTTGAATGCTTTTAAGTACAGAGGAGGGGTTTGGGGTCTTTTAGACCCCCAGATACCTCCACAAGAGTACTTGTGTAAAAAAAAAAAAAAATGCTTTTTTTTAAATGTCCGAAAATATCGGCAGATACCGATATGCGATGACCAAAATATTGGTATCGGCCATAAAAAAGCGATATCGGTCAATCACTAATGTAAACCCTAATAACGAAACTCTACATTTTGGCAACTTTTAGTTTTTTAGATATATCATTAAAAGCATTACGCAATTTGTGGTCAATAAGGTGCAAAAATACCTGCTAATCATTCCAGAAAGCTTGGCAGCTAATAACTTCTTGTACTCCCTGCTGGTACTGCATCTTATGAGTTACATTGTTCCCAGCGATCTCTGAAGACTACAGAACACAGGGTGAGGTTACTGCAGTCCTCTTCTAGGGTGATAATGCTCACCTTCCAGATATACAGAATGTTGAATGCTGTCACCCCAAGACAGAAGTTTGTTACTAGCAGGATCACCAGGTGAAAATAAATAGGAAAAGCCAGAAAGAAGAAAACCAATGTAGTAACCATATGTAATGAATGGTAAAAGTGCAATAGATTACATTTTTTGTTATTGGGTTTAGATTTAATGATAAAAAACTGGCTCATAGGTAAGAACATACAGTATATAATAGAACCCATCTGCATGAACTACAGATTGGATGGGCTGACGAGAATAGAGCCTATGTCCTGAAGGCGGAGAACACCACAAGTCAGATGGCTGTAAACCTGCAATTTTCTGTACTGACTGTGCTCCAGACATAAAATGTATAGTTCAGAAGGCCAGGCCCTGGAAAATGTTTGACATAGTGCTGAATACGTGTCACTGCATTCAAGGAAGCAAATGTGTGGAATTTTTCAGAAAGTAAATTTTCAAACTTTAAGATCATTCAGATTAATACGAGGCTACAGATAATTGATATGCAACGTGGAAATGAATATATCATTTTAAAGTTTTATCACAGATACAATTTCAATTCTTGCAATACATGGATAAGTGCCGTTATCTTTTAACCACTTAAGCCCCGGAAGATTTTACCCCCTTCCTGACCATGGCCTATTTTGCGATTCGGCACTGCGTGAGTTTAACGGACAATTGCGAGGTCGTGCGACGCTGTACCTAAACGAATTTGACGTCCTTTTTTTCCCACAAGCAGAGCTTTCTTTTGGTGGTATTTGATCACCTGTGCGATTTTTTGATTATTCGCTATAAACAAAAAAAGAGCGTCAATTTTGCAAAAACAACAATATTTTTCACATTTTTTTATATGAAATTCCCCCCAAAAAAATGTAAAAATCAAAATTTTTTAACATTTTGGGCCAATTTTTTTTTTTACCATATGTTTTGTAACAAAAAAAAAAAACGCAAAAAGCGTATTTTGATTGGTTTGCGCAAAAGTTATTGCGTTTACTAACAAAGGGAAAGATTGTAATTTTTGTTGTTTTTTTTACGCGTAATGGCAGCGATCTGCGATTTTTTTTGCGGTACTGCGACATTTTTGACACTTTTGGGGTTACCAGTGACATTACTACAGTAATCAGTGCTATACATATGCACTGTTACTGTAAAAATGACACTGGCAGTGAAGGAGTTAACATTATTGGAGAGGGAGGGGTTAAGTGTGTCCCTAGGGGCGTGTTTCTAACTGTGATTGGCTGTGGCTACTAGTGTAAGAACAGAGATCAACAGTCCTAGATAGTAGAACCGTGTGGTCTCCATTCTTACACAGGGAAGAATGACAGGCGGCTTTGTTTACATTAGCCGCCTGCCTTTCTTCCGGTGTAACGGAAGATCGCGAGTGCCCGGCGGACATCGTGTCCTCAGGGCACACACGGGGGTGGGGTCTGTGACCGCGCATGAGCGCGGCTTCGGCGGAGCGCGCTCGCTCCCTAGAGCCTCACAGGCTAGCGACGTGCCTGTGAGGGGCTGACTGCCGACGTAAATAGTCGTGCGGCGGCAAGCGGTTAAAGCAAACCTATCATGACAGAAATAGGAGTGCTTCCATCATTGAATTTATACATCATTTTTTGGACCCCTTTTGTTACCCTTATGCCTCGTACACACGATCAGATAATCAGACGACTTATCGTTCGCATTTTGTTGCATGATACTAGTATCGAATTCAACAATGCGTACTTAACCTATGATTTTTTTTGTACGATTCTGAAAAAGCTTCTAGGTTTGCGTAGCTACATATCATAAACATAAACCATGACAGCCAGGCCTTTTCCAGGTTATTTTCGTGTTTCTGATCATGCGTGGGCTTTGTCCATCGATTTTTAGCGGACGCATACTGTACTGATTAAACGATTGTCGTTCGCTAGGCTATCGTACGACAAAAATTTTCGTTTTCTCCCTTCAGATTTTGTTGGACAAAATGTCGCGATCGGCTGTCGAGCGCTGTGTACTAATGATCAGATTATCATGCGATCAAGTCAAAAGCAATTTTTTTTCGTACAATTATCTGATCGTGCATACGAGGCATTAGGCTGGCCAAACCCATGGTTGCAGGAAAGGAATTGGCACAATCCCCCCATCAATGCAGTGTTGACCGGGGAATCAGTAATGGTCTTCTCTCAGCAGGAGGGTGGCGGGAGCATTATTGACGGGAAAAGACAGCGATTATTGCTAGCAGCTGCTAGGGATAATAGCAAGATAATCCGGCAGACTGGTTGTACCGAAATTGATCGATCAATCACATTCAGCCTGCCCATTAATGGTTCGAATCTCAGCGGCTTCCTGTTGAAGACCCCCTCAGGCAGCAAAAGGTATGTCTTCTCTACACTTTTTTTTTTTTTTTTTTTAATGGCAGAGCTCTGTTTTTATTGGCAGAGCTCTGTTTTTATTGGCAGAGCTCTGTTTTTATTGGCAGAGCTCTGTTTTTTTTCCACGTTTCCCCCACTTTGACATTGCTGTTGAAGTCCACCACAATGCACACTAGCAGGACGTGTATGAGCCTCTTATTTATGTCTATGGGAAGGAGGAAGGAAGGACAGTCCATATGTGCCAGGGTATGCCTATATATCTAACACAAGGTGATGTATGAAGAGATATATATATTTATATACACACGACCAGTCCAATCCTTTCTTTATTCTAAAAAAAAAAAAAAAAAACTTGTATAAAAGAACATTTTCCAAGAACAAAAGCCACTGAAAAATCTTTCTTGCATAGAAATCAAGCGAAATGATTTTAGTGTCTCTCAGACATCAGCACTGCGTGATACAAGACAGCAGCTCTGCCTTCCTTAGCCAACCTTTAAAGTAGATCTAACAAGGAGTAGACTGGAGAAGTTTAGTGAAGAACTACAGACAACCTCCTGCAGAGACACTGAATCCGCCATTTACTGCAAATGTACAAATGACACTGAAAGGGTAGTTAGTGTGTGGTGCGACTATGCAAATTACAGCTATCAAGCCTATGCAGACCAATGCTGGTCACACACACAATAAAACATATGTCGGGGCAAAATAATAATAATAAAAAAAAAAATTAGGCACTTGCAGACCAGCAGCCGTAGTTTTACTGCGGCAGGTTGGCTCTGTTACGCGAAACGAAGTACCTGTATGTCGCTTCGCGTAGTAGATAAAGGGGGCATGCGCCAGCTGACTAGCAAGGGGCCAATCAGCGGGTCCAGCGGACGCGATGTCCGCCAGGCACCCGCGATCGCTCCCCATGAAGACAGAGCGGCGGTCTACCGATGTAAACATATGTAACATGTATATCATATCCTGTGTTCCTCCTATTTAGGAACACAGTCTCTGTGTTCATCCAGCGAGTAAATCCCTAACACAGTTAGAAAGCATTCCCTAGGCCAGCCTTTTTCAACCAGTGTGCCGCGGCACACTGGTGTGCCGCCAGAGGTTCTAAGGTGTGCCACAGGATCATGGGAGAGAAGGGCTATCAGATGAGCCCCATCTCCCGATCCCCTGGCAAACTGTACATCAGCACTGATAAAGGGCTCAGTCAGCCTCAAAAGTGAAAGTAAAGGGGGGTAAGTGTGCTGTGCTCTCTGCTTCCCCCTACAGTGCCAAGAATTTATGGCGCAATTTTGCATGTGTTCCGCGACACACAGTAACGTGACTCAAGCCTTGGATGGGGGTGCCTCAAGACTGAAAATGCTTTTCAAGGGCGCCCCAACTGGAAAAAGGTTGAGAAACACTGCCCTAGGCTCACATTTAACTCTTTGATCACCCCTGGTGTTAACCCCTTCCCTGCCAGTGTCATTAGTACAGTAACAGTGCATATTTTAAGCACCGATTACTGTAATAATGTCACTGCTCCCCCCAAAAGTGTCACTTAGGTGTCCGATCTGTCCGCTGCAATGTCGCAGTCCCGCTAAAAAATCACTAATCACCGCCATTACTAGCAAAAAAAAATTGAATAAATAAAAATGACAAATCTTTCTCCTAGTTTGTAGACACGAAAAAAATGTTGTGCAAACCAATCAATATACACTTATTAGGGTTTTTATTTTCACCAAAAATATGTGGCAGAGTACATATTGGCCTAAATTGATAAAAGCATTTTTTTTTTTTTCGTTTTATTGGGAATGTTTTATGGCAGAAAGTAAAAAAAATAATTATTTTTTCCAGAATTGTCATTCGTTTTTTGTTTTTAGTGCAAAAAATAAAAACCGCAGAGGTGATCAAATACCAGCAAAAGAAAGCTCTATTTGTGGGAAAAAAAGGACATACATTTTTTTGGGGTACAGTGTCGCACGACCGTGCAATGATCAGTTAAAGTACCGCAGTGCCGTATCATAGAAAATGGCCTGGGCATTAAGGGGGTAAAACCTTCCGGTCCTTAAGTACACGAGTACCACTCTGTACAGCATTCAGCCCTGTTCAGCTGCAGAGCATTTCAGAATGCCATAGACTTTTACATACTGCATGCAGTGCAGCTGGACTGTGCACCTATGCCTCCCAGGTAAACTAAAATGCCAGGACTGCACACACAGGAGTGAGACACCCCGTTTGCAAGGACCTAGAGGCACTGTCCAGGACCTTATTATAAGAAAGACCACTGGATCGGGGAGAAAACAATTATCAACCCACGAGTGCTGCATTCAGGGGGCAGGGATTTATATAGAGGATAAATTCAATAAAAATAAAGTTGACCTTTAATTATGTTCCCCCTAATCTATTAAGAGATAGTGGGGCATAAATGCCTTAAATTTATTTCAAAACACTGAACTTTTTTAATAATGAATTTAGAATTCCAGAGCACACAGGCATGAAAATGTTTTAGGATTACCACCATTATACATCCTTTATCTTCCTGAGATATAGGGGGAGATTTTCTAAAACTGGAGTGCAACATCTGGTGAAGCTCTGCATGGAAACCAATCAGCTTTCAGGTTTTTTTTTTTTTGTTAAAGCTTAATTGAACAACCTAAAGTTAGAAGCTGATTGGCTACCATGCAGAGCTACACCAGATTTTCACTCCCCAGTTTTAGTAGATCAACTCCATAATCTTGACAATGGCACCTGTTGCTGGTTCAGAGCTCCGTGTACAGGGTGGTAAAAGTCGCTCTGCAGGTTTTAAAGCGGTAGTATCCCGCTTTTTTCCACTTTTAACTACAGGTAAGCCTATAATAAGGCTTACCTGTAGGTACAATTAATATCTCCTAAGGAGATATTAGCACTGCATGCAGCCGCTCACGCGAGCGGCGCATTCGCTCTGAAGGTCCGGCGGACCTTCAGCTTTCCTTGCCGGGAGCTTGACGGAAAATGACTCCTGCGCGCATGCGCGGGAGTGACGCCATCGCGGCTCCGGCCAATCACAGCGCCGGAGCCGCCGAACCCGGAAGAGACGCAGAGGGATCATGTCAGCTCCCACAGCGGTGTCCGGGGGTCCTTGTCGGGGCTTCGTTCTAAGGTAAGTAATTCATAATTAGCTAGTATGCGATGCATACTAGCTCATTATGCTTTTGTCTTGCAGGGTTTTTTAGGTTTACAACCGCTTTAAACATACAAATAAAATGGTTTCAGCGGTAGACATTGAGTATTTTAAAGAAGACTAAACAAGAGGAGGGAGGTTCTAAAAAGTATTAATTTCTGCGTCATCTGAATCCTTTTAATTAGGACAGATATTTATTTTCATTACTTGTACAGTTATCGTGTAACTGTACATAATGGAGTACAGTCCTTTTTTACCTCTTCGACCCGGGTTTCTCAACCAGGGTTCCATAAAACCCTAGGGTTCCTCCAGAGGTTGCTAGGGGTTCCTCGAACAATGAGCAATTTCGGCCTCTCAGATAAGTTCCCACAGACACCTTTGATCTTTTTAGCTATCAGGAAGGGTGTAATTCTTCCCAATGTCCACAAGTATAAGAAACATTCTTCCTACTGACCATCACACTAATGTATCATGAGTTGTAGAAATAGTCATTTTTAGTAGCGGTTCCCTGAGACCAGAACAATTTTTTCAAGGGTTCCTCTGTGCTGAAAAGTTTGAGAAACACTGTCTTAGACTGTGCCAGATCCCAATCACTGCTGCCCACACCATGAATCCAAAATCACAGCCAAGAGCTTCAATTGCTATAACAATCTTTGTCAAGGAGCTTTTAGAAATAGAAGTAATTTATCCGGATATTAGATGCTCGGTGTCTGCTAAATGACTCCCTATAATGGAAACATAGAATAATTAGAATAAGGCACTGTTAAATGAGGCTACACCTAGGGTGCTACTGCCTTTGGGTCTCATTGTGATGTAGAATTGCCCAAAGATCATATCTCTGAGCCATCACAAGTCACTTCTGTCCCAACCTTTTAGACCCCTAACGATGTTCAGGTTTCAAAAATGGGCAAGCAGCTTTTGTCTTTTCTTTATATGACAAGCTCTTTAAAATGAATGCCTAACTTGATTCCAACACTTTACCTTTAACTTTAAATGGGTTGTAAACCCTTACATATACCCAGTGAAGTGACTGGCCTCAGGTAATACATAGAGATCAAACAAATCCTCCAACATAAGTTGTACCTGTTTATCTGCGGTCTTCTTTACAGTCATTCAAAGTCCAAAATTTAAAAAGCTTGTCAGAGAGCTGAAGTTACACTCTGCAGAGCCCAGCGTGGAGAGCTTTGAGAGCTGATTGGAGGGAAGGAACACACAGGAAGAGAGTTGAGGTCATCAATTAACTGGAGATCCCTCCTTATCGCCTTTTTTCTCTTGGTGCCAGGAAAACTTGTAAAAAGTGATTCATGCTGCTTCTAGGGGCGTCTGACTTTTTCCTGCCTCTAAACACCCCTCCATGTTATCCTATGTGTACAGGCACACAGGCTTTTAGCAGCGTTTAGTGGCAGGGGCTTTTAGAGGCAGGGAAAAACCCATTGCCAGTGCATCCAGGAGCAGCATAGTTTGGGCAGAAAAAATGCTTGCAATTACTAAAAGCTGGTAAACGTGCCAAAACGCACGCAAAAGCTAGTGCTTGGGCATTAATTAATTTAAATTTTAATTTATTCTGGCCAATGAAATGAATTACCGCCCAAGAGCTTGATGCCTGTAAAAGCTCCTAAGAGCTAGTAAAACCTTTAACAAGCGTCAGACGTTTTTTTTCTGCAAAAACGCTGCTGGCTTCTAGATGAGTTCAAAACAAATCCTGTGTACATGAGGTCTTAAAGTGTTACTAAACCCACAATAGTAAAATCTGTCTATAGATGCGGGATAGCATGCTTGTTATACTCACTGTGTAACTTAAATGATTAATCCTCTGCATTGTGTAAAAAAGCTGTGTGATCCTGCATGCACAGATCCTCCCCCTCCCGTTCACTCTGGACAAGTCCAGATAAGACACAGTAAGTGCAGTTCAGCTGCACATGCTCAGTTTGTTCTCTATTGCTGGAGAGAAAGCTTCCTGGTTTTAGCTTAGCTATTCAGGTCACATAGTATTATCACCACATGTGGGCGTGTATATAAATCCTAAATGACAGCCCAGTCCCTCCCTCCTCCTCCATGCCCAGCAACTAAAAAAAGAACACAGTGGGTTGGATATCAAATCTTGATTGATGGGTGGATGCTCCGCCTCCCATAAAAGCATGAAGACACAGGCTATAGTGGATTTCAAGAGGCAGTGAAATCTCCTTCTACATGAACACTCTGGACTCGGGCAGACCCTTCAGAATGTCACATGATCAGCTAACCAGGTATATAGCTGCAGTATTTTCATGTAAAAAGATTATTTATAAGCTGTGGACAGTGCAGGGGGGGCTGTTGAACATTATTTATATTACTGGATTTACTAACACTTTAACTGAAACAAGTATACACTATAAATGGATATGCTTTGTTTATATTGCATGTCTGAGGATTACAACCACTTTAACCCTTAGGCCCCTTTCACACGGGACGGGCTCCGGCAGCAGATCTTTCTGCTTACCCCTGCTGAGTAGGCGAATGACAGGTCAGTGTCCACTTCGCTGATGCAGAGTAGACATGGACCCAGCCCACTGTTCTCTATGGGGTGGTCGGATAGAAACGGACCGCCTGTCCCTTTCCATCCAAAGTTATCTGATCCGCCAGATGGATTTTTAGTGGATTGAATGCCGCTCCATAGAGAAAAAGAGGTTCCGATCCGCCTAAAAAACTGACAGGCGGACCCAATCCGAATGTCCGTGTGAAAGGGGCCTTAAAAAGGAACCTCCAGAGCAGTAGCACCTGTTTATCATCCATAGCAATCAAGAGAATCCGAACACAGGCAGATACCTCCCAGGCCCATCATCATTCTCCAAAAGATATATGCTCATTATTGGTCATCCATTTCTGGGCTTTTCCTAAGTAAATCACTGAAAGACGACTGTCCCTGTTATTAACCACTTTATGACTGCTCACAGTAATATTACTGCGGCAGAGTGGCTCGTTATCGTCTGACGACGTAATACTACGTCGTCAGACACTCCCCCTTCTGGGCGGCAATTGCGCGCCGCGGGAGGCTCGCTCCCGCTGTTTTCATTCACAGCGGGAGTCGGGCCAGGGGAGGAGCAGCGGCGATCGCCGCTGCTCTTACCCGATCGTCGGGGATCGAGTCTGGAGATCCGCCCGCTGTGTGTAAACAGAGCGGGCGGATCTCCATAGTGACAGGGAGTGACAGATCGGACTGTTCAGCATAGCTGGACATCCGATCTGTCCATGACTCACTCAGTCACCTCCCCCCCCCCACATGCCAGTAAGCACCAGGCATACATTAACCCCTCCCTCTCCAATAAAATTAACCCCTTCCCTGCCAGTGTCATTTTTACAGTAACAGTGCATATATATAGCACTGATTACTGCAGTAATGTCACTGGTACCCCCAAAAGTGTCAAAAATGTCAGTCAAGGGTCCGATCTGTCCACCGCAATGTCGCAGTCCCGCAAAAAAAAAAAATCGCAGATCGCCGCCATTACGCCTTAAAAAAAAAAAACACCAAAAATGACAGAAATCTTTCCCTTTGTTAGTAAACGCAATAACTTTTGCGCAAACCAATCAAAATACGCTTATTGCGATTTTTTTTACCAAACCTAGGTAGCAGAAAACAAATTGGCCAAAAATTTTTAAAAAAAATTGGTTTTTACATCTTTTTTTGGGGGGAATTTCATATAAAAAAATGTTAAAAATATTGTTATTTTTTCAAAATAAACGCTCTTTTTTTGTTTATAGCGCAAAAAGTAAAAATCGCACAGGTGATCAAATACCACCAAAAGAAAGCTCTGTTTGTGGGAAAAAAAGGACATAAATTTCGTTTGGGTACGGCGTCGCACGACCGCGCAATTGTCAGTTGAAGTCGCACAGCGCCGAATCGCAAAAAGTGGCCTGGACGGAAGACAGCAAAATCCTCCGGTGGTAAAGTGGTTAACAAATGTCTGCTGGCTGTTCTTTGGGACTGAATGGCCCCTGAATTCTAAATTAATCCACTCCTGATTCCGTGTCCTTGAAAATGATGCTGCTCCCTATAATGATGAGCAAACACTTATGATAATGAATAGGATAGCTGGACTAGAAAGAAAATTGATAAGTAAGCCAGACCTGTTTATTTACTCTTGTTTGGTTTTAATAATAAAAAAAAGGTGACATTAGGTCTATTACTGTTTTAGGTAAGCAGTTAAACACTGTTTGGAATCAATGACCGTTCAATACAGAACAGCTGCACACAGGCAACTCCTCAAACAATACAACGGGAAAGTAGAAGAGTTTATAGGAATATTAAAGTTGGCCATAGGCAGCCTGCTGGACATTTCTGGCCACATTGGGCGACATAATCACATACACAGGTTTTTCTCAAAGATGAATAGATTTAAAGACATGGTTTTTTGTATTCTTTCTCCTGAACAAAACAATGGCAGATGGAGTCTTCCCACTTCATCACATAAACATGCATTTCCGATCGAGCCAAGTGCATATGTTTTTTGTGACTACAGCGCAACAGATATGCCTTGAAACTCCATGTCCAGCCACCCTTGTATGTCAAAGATCCCTTAAGCCCCGGTTCACACTAGGGCGACCTGTGAGGCGACCTGGTCGCCTCACAGGTCGCCGCAGGTCGCCTCCCATAGGAAAGCTGCGGACCCGTTCTAATAGGAGCGACACAAGTCGCTCCGACCTAGAAAAAGGGTCCGGAGCTTCTTTGGGGCGACCAGGAGGCGACCGCCATAGACTTCAATGTTATGAAGTCCGTGGCGGCCGCTCCGAGGTCGCGGCGCGCTGCTCGCACCGCGACCTCGGAGGTCGCCCCTGAAAGTAGCGTCGCTCCTATGTGAACCGGCGCTTACAGTGATACAAAACACACAGAGGGCACACCGACCTAGTGCATTATCCTGAGACAAATTATTTATTATATAAAAACACGGTAAGTAGAATACTCACAAAATAGCAAAAGTAAAAAGCCCATCACAGATTTCAGCGTGTTGCATCCAAATGCATCAACGTGTGTAGATACAACAGAAACTTTAGACCCCCCGTGGGATGATGCGTTTCGAGGAGTTCTTCTTCAGGTGGCTCTGAAGAGGAACTCCTTGAAACGCATCAGCCCACGGTGGTCTTCAGTTTCTGTTGTATCTTCACACGTTGATGCACTTGGTTTGAATTTTACTATTGCTATTTTGGGAGTATAATACTAACTGTGTTTTTATATAATAAATTATTGGTCTCAGGATAATGCACTAGGTCGGTGCGCCCTCTGTGCGTTTTGTATGGTTGCAGTGGTTTAGACTTCCCCAAGTCTTTGAGGGCAGCAAGACCGTGGTAATCCACTTTCAAGTATAATGAAGATCTAAGCATATCCACCTGGAGGGGCCATTTTCCTAAGCGCAGGAGGCATTGTGTGTGACTATCCCTTACAGTTAACCTGGGCTTAGCTTAGTCCAGGGGTGTCCAAACTATGGTCATCAAGCTGCTCAGGAACTACAATTCCCATGAGGCATTGTAAATCTCTGACATTCAGAGACATGACAAGGCATGACAAGGCATGATGGGAATTGTAGTTCCTGAACAGCTGGAGGGCCATAGTTTGGACATAGCTGGCTTAGTCCTTCCCATCACAATACACTTGCCTTCCCTTTGCTCCCCATCACTATGTTTACCTAACAGTAAGGAAGGAAAGACCTATGTAAGCCATGAAACATAGCTTAGACAGTGCTATGGTCTCCATATATAATAGTGCCAATTGGCTCACATGGAATGAAGCAAAATATATGCTGGTGGGGGGGATTGAAGGAGAAATTTGGGGTAGATAAAAATACATATACCCACCTCCATGCTGCAGCAACAGTTTGATGCTGCAGCTGTCCCCTGCAGGCTCTAAGCCTGAGATCTGAACAGTCAAGACTGCTGATCGCTCAGTTATCTGGTGGCTCTGAGCAGACAGCGGTAACTGTCACAGTCATAGATCCCTGCTATGCCCCACCAATGCTCGCTGTAGCACTGAGATGGTGAGGGGACGGGAGCAGCTGGCTTCAGCTCTCAACCACATGCTGAAAACCAGAGTCAGCTGTCAATCAGGTCAGGATCCTGAGAACCAGAGTCAGCTGTCAATCAGGTCAGGATCCTGAGAACCAGAGTCAGCTGTCAATCAGGTCAGGATCCTGAGAACCAGAGTCAGCTGTCAATCAGGTCAGGATCCTGAGAACCAGAGTCAGCTGTTAATCAGGTCAGGATCCTGAGAACCAGAGTCAGCTGTCAATCAGGTCAGGAGCCTTCCAGTGCCTGGAGCGACTCTGTGATGCAAAAAGTGAGTGTACTCCTGTGACCTGGAAGAGAAGTATGACCAAAAAAGCTGGCCATACTTCTCTGTTAAATCAAGCTTGTTTATTCAACCTCAATGGGGAAAGCAATTTCCCGTTAAAGATGATCATCAAAAAAGAAAAAAAAAACATTTGCACAGCGCAGAGGTGGCATGCAAAGCCTAAGCACCTGCATTAGCACCACTGCACTGTACTGCCTGCACTGCATCCTCCACTGCTACTGACCCTGTGACATATGAGGACAGAAGATTAAAATATGTTTAAGGGTTTTTTTTTTTTTTTTATTAAATTATAATTTTTGTAACCAAATTTTAGTATCACAAGGAGGTTGAAATGCCCCTATGTGATAGCATAGTGCATGCGACAGGTTCTCTTTAGGGAGACATCACCTCTAAACTCTGTTGAAGTTGATTAAGCACAGGCTGTCATCCTTCAGGAAGCCCTAGGCACCCAAGAGGGGCAAGTGATTCAGGACACATGGCAGGGATTTGGGGAGAATCAAGCACTTTCCTCAGTATGTTGAAGTGATCAGTGGCTTTACAGCTACTGTAATCACTTCTACTACATAGTGGCACCAGGGAGAAAAAGTCTGTAAAACTCCAGGTTGCTGTAGTTGCTGAAAGTCTGTTTACATGCCAGCTATGCCTTCAACAAAATAGTTACGTTGGAGGCAGTAAAAGGATAATGGAGGCCATACACTTGTTGATATGATCAATCAAATTGCGTATTTGATGCAACTAACCTGATTAAATAAAAAACCAAAAACCACAGATTTAATCAACTTAAAGCACATTAATTTGACTCAGATTCTGCTGCACTGATAGCCCATGGAGTTGGGTCGATCATCTGTGATCTCCCAAATAAAAATCTATGTCTGTGTTCAATTACAGCTCAATTGGCTGCAATTGTATTTTTGACCAATATTTTCTGTCAATCAAATACGTGGAACTATACAGTGTTTGTTGCATCTCACCATGTTGTAATCTATGCTGAATCGCTAGTATTCAATAATTCATACCCAGATCAATATTAAATCAATACCGGTATGCTTACTATAAGATTTCTGCTTAGTAGCTTGTCCATAGATATTAGAAAAAGAAAACTGGGAAAACATTGGAGCATATTATTCAAAAATCCTTCTCAACTTTTCCCTTTTCAGACTAACATTCATATAGCCTCCTGCTATACGGATTTTTAATCAAAGCAATTGATTTTTACTCTGGCACCAAATCATTTTCATAGCTGGATGCAACCAGACCCAAATGTACATTGAGTAGAGGGAAGTGCAGGCGGCCCACAAGATTGGCAGCTGTTTTGATCTCACAAGGTTTCTGAAGGAGTAGTAAGGAATCAAGCTGTAAAGCAGTGAAAATAAAACTACATTTTAGAATATGAAATTAAAAAGGTCAGTTGACCCAAAATTGATATTTCAATTAGAACTAAAAGGTTGATCGCCTTTTATATCACTCAGGTAATCCAAAAGGCAAGATCTTTCGGCCTCAGTTCTGCCGTTCACTATTATAGATGCCTGCTCATCTTCTGCTGCATTAGCAAACATTATGTAAAAAATACATTATATGCCCAATGGATGAGTGGGGCCCATTATGAAGGTTGTGGCAGATGGGTGGAGCTGGGAACTTTGGAGCAGAGACCTCACTAGGAGCCCAAACCACCAAGACAATTTGTCCAATGAGGAGAGCGAAAGCGGCTGGATCTGCTGCGCCCATGCACATCGCTTGATCGGATGGGGCTCAGGTAAGAATAAGGGGGGGGGGGGGGTCTGGGGGGAACTGCAGCACAGGAGGTTTTTCACCCTGATGCATAGAAAAACCTTAAGGCCCCTTTCACACTATCCGTCCGTCGGACGGATTCCGTCTTTCTCAGCGGGGGATTGAGCCGTCGATCCCCCGCTGAGCAGGACGACAGCTGTGTCTCCGCGCTGTGTGCGGAGACACAGCTGTCAGTTCCCCATGCATCTCTATGGGGGAAATCGGATGGGAACGGACCGTCGGTCCGTTCTCATCCGATCCGCTGAACGGATGGAAAATAGAGTTTCTATCCGTCCAGATTTGACGGATCGGATGTCAGCGGACATGTCTCCGCTGACATCCGATCCCCCATAGAGATGCATGGGGGGACCGTTCAGATCCGCCAAAAAAACGGACAGGCGGATCTGAACGGTCCGCCTGTGTGAAAGGGGCCTAAAGCAAAGTCCCCCCCCCCCCCCAAAAATGAAAAGTCAGCAGCTACACATACTATTAGGACTCTCACAAGTGTCTGGAGCTTGGAGAGAGAAGTTTTATAGGTTTTAGAGGTTACCTCTCCATTGGGAAAATATACCAAGTGTTATCGAGCATTTTTCTTATGGTCTGGTAAGAGGCTTTATACGCTCTTGGGTGGCTTGCTGATATTGGTGCATGTGGATTCAATGTTCTGCTGGCTTTTCATTTCCATCTGGTAAGAGGCCTTATGTCTGGTGGTGGTTCACCTTTTCTATACTTGGATAGAATACACCTATACAGATCTATCTGGTAAGAGGCTCTACGTTTGGTGGCGGTCCTTTTTTCTTCTGATTTGATTACATGCCTTTTTACTAGTTATTTTGGTAAGCGGCTGCACAATTGGTGAAGGATTCACAGTATTTGTAGTCCTACACAGTTATAATATTGACAATTTTGTACGGTATCACGCTATGGATTATTATTTTTCCTTCACATGATACACGACCACATATTGGGAGTTCCTTGCGCTAGAATTCCATTGGATCACCTGGGCACGTGAACTCATCTCATCACATGAATTCTGCAATTTAAAATTGCCGTTCTGGTAAGCACAATTCCTACGGGATCTTTTGGAAGCAGCACAAGATTTCATACATCACTAGTCACTTTATGATATTTGGGACTTTAAACAGTTGGACATTCATTTGTTTATTTTTCAATTTAGCGCGACTTATACAATATATAATTTTTAGGGGTGTGGTCACACTTGAAGTCGCAGCTCACTATCTGTTACCTTTAGCGCGGTTATAACCTTCTTTTTAAACCTTTGACGTACCTTGCCGCAGCAAGGTCAGACGGAAGTGGGGAACGGGTACCTGTCAAAAACAGGTACCAGCTTCCCCCCTACCCCCTGAAAGGTGCCAAATGTGGCACCGGAGGGGGGGGGGGGTGGTAGAGGAGACAGATAAGCGGAAGTTCCACTTTTGAGTGGAACTCCGCTTTAAGGCTTTACAATCACTTTAAGGGTGGCTCTGTTGCTCCTCCAGAAAAAGTGGAGTATAGTGGAAAAAAAAGAAAAGAAATGCAGTCACCACATCTAAGTATTGGTAACCTGCAATTACTAAATTATCTTGTTTTTGGGTTTATTACTGCTTTAAGCTTTAAAATATTTTGAGCAATATGTAAGCGTGTGGAGTAAAAAGAACTATTTACACATATGCCACAATCTCACCAAAGCTGGCACGTGCTTGCCAAAGGAAACACAGGCATGTTTACCTCTTTCCAGTTTTTATGTGGGCAACCCGCTGAGTACTGGCATATAAAAACCAGGGAACAATATCTGTTTAATCCATCGCAGCCAGTTTCTATATACTAAAAGATTGAAACAAAAAAGTCAGGATCTATCCATTTCCTTAGCGCAAAGGCATTTGTATTCCTTCGGTTTTACGAGTTAACCAGATTTTGTAGAAAGAGATTTAAAAATATTTATCAGCCAGGCCTTTACATTAATATGTGGCATAAATAAGCAAAATTGCTTGTAAAGTAGCACATATACCTCTGAAAACAGCTTGTAATGAGGCAGTAAAGATTTATAGCGCTATAAATTAGATGGCCCAGCAACAATGAAAGTATTTGAAAGAAGAGAACCAAAACTGCTGCTTAAGATCACAAAAAATGTTTTGCATGTGGCTGTAAATTTGAGTCTGTAGAAAAAAAGCTGGATGTGCCAAAAAAAGTCAGCGGAGGGACCTTTCCTGATGCAATCACAAGAAACGATGGCAGATTTGTAGCTGGCTATGCTAAGAGAGCAAAGTATTCCCTGCCACTTCTGCTGAAAGCTGCAATTCTGACAGCTACAGAGCAATTCATTTACCTGCCAGAGTAAAGGGAATCCAAAGCTACCCAAAGACAAAAGATGACAGCCAGATCAGTTGGACAAAATCTCACTGGAGGGGGATCGGGGGGCAAAATAAACTGGCAAGGTACAAAAAGTGTCCCGATCTCTTCTGCCCCCCATTCTACCAACCTATTGTAAGCAATGACGGCAGCAGCCAGGGTTGTCTCACAAACGCATTTTTAACAAGTCGTCCTGTTAAAACAGACTTTCTCCCTCCCCCAATTCCTCAATAAATCGCCAACACTAAATAAAAAGGTATATAAAAGCAAATAAAGTCACTTAGAATTTTCAATCCTCTTTTATCTGGTTGTTACCAATCCTTCTGCTCCCTGCTACCCCTGCCTTCAAAACCTGGCTGGAAGCACTGGCTACGTTACCAGTGTCTCAGAAACCCTGGAAGTTGAAGAAATGCAAGCTTATTTTCAGAAAAAAATGGATTTTTTGTACTTACTGTAAAATCCATTTCTCGGAGTTTGACGGACACATCGCTCCATAAATCATAACTACTGGGTTATTTCGCCTCCTCCAGGAGTAGGACTAGGCAGGACAAAAAACATTTGGCTACGCCCCTGGGCCGTGCTCAGCTTGGTATATAACCCCCTCTCTGCTCTAGGTAATCAGTTTAGTAGCAAGACGTACTAGAAGTATCAGAACTCCATAGGAGGGGTGGGTGCTGTGTCCGTCAATGAACTCAGAGAAATGGATTTTATAGTAAGTACAAAAATCCCATTTTCTCTTTTGTTCATCGGCTGACACAGCGATCCATAAATCATAAATACTGGGACGTCCAAAAGCAGTGCCAATACAAAAATGAGAGGTGGGCAAAATAACCCAAGGCTAAACATAAGAGCCCTAACCAGGACACAGGAGCCTCGTCTGAAAAGTAAAAGTTAAAAGAAAAACACCCCTCAAGATGGAACAGCCCCTCTTAAACAGCAGCCTGCAAAACCTTGTGGCCAAAAGAAGCATACGCAGATGCCAAAGTACCTACCTTATAGAATTTTGTGAAGGTATGCACTGATGACCAAGTGGCCGCCTTACAAACTTGCGATGTTTGTACCTGATGACGGAAGGCCCAAGAGTACTCAGCTCCAAAGTAGAATGCGCCGGGACAAGGAAAGGTGGAACCTGACCTTTAATGGAATAGGCCTGAGTCACCGTCTGCCTGATCCATCTGAAGATGGTAGCCAAAGAAGCGGCCAGCCCTTTCCTCGGTCTGTCCATAACCACAAAATGCAAGTCTGACCTCCAAAAGGACTCAGTAGCTGCCAGATACACCTGAAATCGCACGAACCACATCCAAGGTATGCAAAGCAAATTTCCTGGGATGAGCCAGCTTGGGACACAAGGAAGGAAACACAATGTCCTCATTCAAATGGAAGTCAGAGACAACTTTGGGCAGGAATGATGGACAGCGACGAAGAACCACTTTATCCCTATGGACCACTACAGGATAATCCCCCCCCCCCACAGTTAGAAAACACTTCCCTAGGCTCACAGTTTAACCCTTTGATCACCCCTCGGTTAACCCCTTCCCTGCCAGTGTTATTAGTACAGTAACAGTGCATATTTATAGCACTGATTACTGTAGTAATGTCGCTGGTACCCGCAAAAAGTGTAAAAAATGTCAGTTATGGGTCCGATCTGTCCGCTACAATCAAGTAGATAAACTGTTGGTGCAAAGCACCTATTCCCTGCGCTCTGAGTGGTGCAATCCTCTATCCAGCTCGGCTATAGACTTGTAGATGAGAACAAACGACACAGAAACCTTGTAATGCTCCAGCCTTGCAGCCCCTCACTAGACCAGGGTGGTCTGAGAACACTATAAAAAGGTAAACAATCACAAGGGCGCACCGGCCTAGTGCATTATCCTTTAAGCAGGTTTATTAAAATAATATATTAAAGGATAATGCACGAGGCCGGTGTGCCCTTGTGTTTATCGTTTTACTGTCCGCTACAATGTCGCAGTCCCACTAAAAATTGCAGATCCTCGCCATTACTAGTAAAAAAAAAAAAATAAAAAAAAAAAAACACGGATAAAAATTACATAAATCTTTCCCCTAGTTTGTAGACGCGATAACTTTTGAGCAAATCGCGATTTTTTTTTTTACCAAAAATATGTAGCCAAAATACATATTGGCCTAAAAGGATAAAAAAAATTGATTTTTAATTATTTTTTTTAGGAATGTTATATAGCAGAAAATGAAAAATAGTTTTTTTTTTCCAGAATTGTCAGTTTTTTTGTTTATAGTGCAAAGAATAAAAATTGCACAGGTGATCAAATACCACCAAAAGAAAGCGCTATTTGTGGGGAAAAAAAGGACATCAATTTTATTTAGGAACAGCGTCGCATGACCGCAATTGCCCATTAAAGTAACGCAGTGCCGAAACACAAAAAATGGCCTAGTCAAATCCTTCCGGTCCAGAAGTGGTTAAAACACCAAACCATCAAAACAAAGTTACTAACAGCGACTGATCATAACTAAATCTTAGAAGTTTGAATGTCAAGAGAAGGTAAAGGAAGCATTTTTTACTTAATGAAGCTTGTGAGTCACATAATAACAGGATTAGACTATCACACAGGAGCCTTCAGACGTACTTTAATGCTCGCTGGTAGAGTGTCTTTCCATTTTCCCCCATCTTGCCCATGTTTACCTTCGCCTTCATAAAATGTCTGAAAGCCAGCAGCAAAAGGGCATATCTGAGGCTTCAAGCTGGGCAATTCCAGCTCTAATGCTCACTTACAGCCGCTGTCATTGTGTACAGCCAGAGCTTGAAAGCATGAAGCCGATGTGGAAGCCTGTGGGCAAACAATTAACTTCATTATCTCAAATGGGGATATCACTCTGAAAAGACTTCTGTGTTTACCAAACAAAATGCAGCAAAAAAACGTAAAAAAAGAAATAATGCACAAAAAGCATCAAAGGATGAATAAGACATAAACGGCAATGTTTAATATGGCTCGAATGCTGCGCCGCTCCTGCACTGTGGCAAATGAAAGTTATTGGAATTCCTTTTTATTCCTGACCTAGTTTACAAATAAGCGCAAGTAAATGGCAGAGCAGATCCAATTAACAGGATAGCCTTTCACACATCTGCAGCTGACATGAAGAAAAGGGTGAGATCAGAACTGGAGCAAAGAACTTGTATTTAAAGGAAAGCTCCCATTAGGATAAAGCCTGTCGGTATATGGCTGTAGCAGTAGATCTGTTTGTGACCTATAGAAGAGGTTTTAAAATATGAATCTAGACAAATGTGCGCTGGAGATTATCTTCCTACAAAAACGCAGGGATATACGGTATGCAGCAATATACCATCTGGAGATGTGGAAGGGCCAGTGTTAGATGGAACTACATAAGAGTCCATTCAGGCAGAGCAGATTCCGGGAGATCGTACTTTTCCTTTTTTACTTGATTGAAAAATCACGTGGCATGCTGTGACTAATCTGCACCAGAAAAAATTAAGACCGGCTGTATGTTTTTTTTCAGCGCACACTGCCAGCCTACCACTGAAACCCAGTGGTGTTAACTGGCCACACCTGAAATAACTGGATTTTTGTCTTACCGTAAAATCCTTTTCTCTGAAGTTCATTGACAGACGCAGCTCCATATAATTCTTGAACACTGGGTTATGCTGCCCCCTACAGGAGTAGAACACTAGGCAGGAAAAAGCTTTACTACGCCTATGGGGCCGTCCCTGCAGGCATACACCCACACACTCTGCTATACGGTTCAGTTTGTTTCTGCCTAATCAATGTTCTGGAACTCAGGGCCATAAAGCTTTGCCTTTGTCACTGGACAAATCTTTTACAAGGTTGTCCAGTCCGGGTTCAATCAGACAATGACGTGGCTTACATCAATCAACAAGGAGGCCTCAAGAGTGTCCTAGCGGCCCGTCCCGAATGATAGAGAAAAGGCATTTTGTCTTGTCTGGTCATGAGGCCTGAAATAGCCACCCAATAAAGTCACACTTTACCCCAAGTAAAGCAGCCCACACAACTTGATTTCAGTCCTGCTCAATCGGCCCAAATTCAAGCCATGGGTGGCCCTGTTGACACCTCGCGGCTTGACGAAATGTGATCCGAAAAAAATCAAAGAATTTTGGAGGGAACAGTGACTGCATCATATCAGATGTGGTAATTGTTCAAGTATTTGCACAGCCACAGATGCTGCCACTGTCGGAATACAATAGCCAGCAGTGTAGATGGAGGAATCCATTGAATTCTCTCTTTCAGCCCAGCACTGGTGTCTACAGATAGGATCCCAGTCAGGACACTACTTGCATGGAGTTTGCAATTTCCTAGCTGTGCTTGTGTGGGCTTCCTCCAACACTCTAAATCAGGGGTCTCCAAACTTTCTAAGCAAAGGGCCAGTTTACCGTCCTTTAGGCTAAAGGCCCAGACTGGACAATGGGAATAGAAAATGCCCCAGCATTAGGTGTTCCATCATTGGTTTTATGGGGAGGAATAGTGCTCCCTTGTTGGCATCAATTGGAAGAATAGTGCCCAGTTGATGGTGTCAGTTGGTGGAATAGTGCCCCAAGAGCCAGATAAAGGCCAGCAAGGGCCAAACCCAGTCCCTGGGATGCAGTTTGGAGACCACTGCTCTAAAGGCATGCTAGTGGGGAAATTGGACCTAGTATGTGTGCACATACATGTATGCATGTGAGATAGGGAATTTAAATCATAAATAAGCTCCTTGAGGGCAGTAGACTAATTGAGCAAAGCCATCCAGCAACAGGAAAATTAATTATTCACAGATATTCCAGGGAAAAATAAAAGGAAAGCCTGCAGATAAAAGAAGAAAACGAATGCAGACACATCATCTAAGAACTGGTAAGCTATAATAAATAAAATGTCCATCTCTGGGTTTAGATACATCTATGTGTGTTCCAGTTGCAGGGAAACAAAGGGAATGCAAATTCTGACCTACAGCTCTGCAATCAGCAAATCTTCCTAAGTAAAGAGTTCTAGCTCTGACCTATCAGGGGAGAGACCAATCCTTCAACACACACAGCAAGGATCCTTTTCTACCCAGGCTGTGGCTGCTTTAGAAAGCACAACCATACCAAGACATTTTAATTTTTTTTCATGTACAACAAACTAGTAACAAATATATTGTTGATTACTGCAGGCTAAAGGGGGACTTCCAGGAAAATGATAGTAACAAAGCCCCCATCTGAGAGTTCTTCTAGGGTTTTCTTGATTTTCCTGTTCACAATGTATTAACATCACAATGCCATCTTTTGTTGAAATCTGGTACTGCGCTGCGCCCAACTCCAGCTGACCACGTAAGACTGGCCACAAACGTTCATTTTTTTTTCCATTCAGCCATTGGGCTCCATCCACACAAAGGAGCTGGATGGAATAATCCCTCTGCCAGGACATTGTATTCTGACAGTGGCATCCATCCCTGTCAAAATACACTGATCAGTATATGCAGCTGATTGGCTGCAGCTGTGGATTGTGTGAAACATTTCTAACACATTCTTTTAGGCCCCTTTTACATTTGTAGGGCCTAAAGGTCACCTAACTTGAAGCAATGCCTGTGTAATCTTGAGGTCTATGGACCCCAAGTCGCATCAAAGTCAGACCAAAGAAGTGCAGGGACTACTTTGAAGTCTCTGTGACTTGAAATTGCACAGATATAAATGATACTCATTGGAGATAATGGGGTACGACTTGTCATGCGACTTTGCAGTCCAAAGTCTCAGGACAAGTCGCACAAGTGTGAAAGGGGCCTTAACAGATGTCCAATAAATATTCATCTTCTGTCAGGCAGGGGGGGTACACTGAAATTTGGCCGGTCCCTGCTGGACTGGACGAATTTCGATCAGTGTATGGCCAAGTTTAAGCTACAGCAGGACTGAGCTGCCATGATTACTGCATGTAATGCCTGGCACACTTGATGAGATGATTGTCCGTTTTTTTTTTCCAATGCTAGTCTCATATCGAAAATGAAGAGTTTACTAAAGTTACAAAAGTTCTCGTACGACAGAATAAAAATTAGGAAGTGATGTAATGTGTTGTAGTGTATTTGTATTGTATTTTCAAAATTGTACAGTCTGGTATTGTACAAGAAAAATTTTCGTGTTTGACCCATCGGATAATTTCACATGAATTGTCGTGATCGGCTCTTGAAAGCTGTGTACTAACAATCAGATTATCGTACAAACGCTTCAAAAGCAGTATTTGTCGTACGATTTTCTGAAACGAAAATGCAACCTAAAGAAGAGTAGCAAACAAATTTTCTTTTGGAATTTGTTATTAATTTTGGTTTTTGCAATTTTTTTTTTTTTTATTTAGACTCAGTTCACATATTGGCGTCTCCGATCCCAGGCTGAACCGCCGTGATTCTGCCCGTGATCCTGAACCATTGCAAATCGCGGGAAGCCTGTGTGATTCCCGTGACTTGCAATGGCACCCCAAACGGGGCCCAATTTTGCCAGGATTGTCACCCGACGAATTGCGGTACAATTGCGCAAACAGAATTGTGGGACGCTTGACGCCTAAAAGAAGTCCTTGTGCTTTTTTTGGGCTAGAAGCATTGTGCAATTTTACCGCAATTCGTCGGTCGACAATCGCGGCGAAATCGCGCCGCGCTTGGGGTGCCATTGCAAGTCACAGGAATCGCACGGACCTCCCGCGATTTGCAATGATTCGGGGTTGCGGGCAGAATTGTGGCTATTCTAGCTGCGATCTGAGACGCGAATATGTGAACAGAGCCTTATGGTTTTTCAATATTGTTTTTGTTTTGGTCTATTGACTGTTTTGAATTGGGACCTAGCTATGAAATTTGTTTTATAAGGTGCTGATGCAATATCATATACGATAGCCCTGTCCAAAATGGAGACCAGTGATCTTTGTATAGAATCATCCCCTATACAAAGTGGAGAGTGAAGCTGTTGGCATACCAAGAAAGCAGTGGTATATTTTGTGGTTTTGTAAGGTCCCTTTCACACTTGTGCAACTTGTCCTGCGACTTGAGACTGCAAAGTCACATAACAAGTCATACCCCATGATTTCCAGTGAGTACCGTTCAGACCTGTGCGACTTCAAGTTGCAGCGACTTCAAAGTAGTTCCTGCAATACTTTTGTCTGACTTTGATGCGCTGTGAGGTCCATAGCCCTCAAGAATACACAGGCGTTGTTTCAAGTCCAGTTAAATCGTGGCAAAAAAATTGCAGCAAAATTTCACGACTTTTAGGTTGCACAACAATGAAAGGAGCCAAAGTAGTTGTATTGGTGTTCATAACTTTTTTGGATATTGTATTATTTGGAGTCTTTTTTGTTGTTTTATCTTTATATCTCTAGGAAAAGAGTTTTTAACTGAAATCTTGAAACGCTTTGGATTTATAATGCACCAAAACAAGCAATCTGCGGAATATCATATTATATTATATGAGCTGAGGGAGTATCACCCCAAACTATTCATGTATTACCATGTGTGTTTATAAGCCAATTTTGGCTGTGTGGGGTTTTTTTTTTTTCTCAAAGAAAATTGTGTAATTTTAATGATTTTGTATTAAAGATGACATTAACAAAAAAAAATAAATAAATTTATATACACACACACACACACACACACACACACACACACACACACACACACACACATATATACATATATATATGTACACACACACATATACATACATATATATATATATATATATATATATATATATATATATGTATATATATTATATATATACATATACACACAATTTTTTTTTTTTTATTGTGGGTTTGGCTGCCTGTAAAGTCCCACAGAGGGGAAAAAGCAAAGATAAGAGTAGTAAACTAATGGACTCTGCCGACTAGATGTATAGTAAAAAAAATTTAAAGTAAAAATTTTCAGTGCTGGAAATATTTTACTGATCCCCCTACAGTCCTTCTCCAAATCAGAAAAAGAAGCTGGTACTGCACAATACTTCCTATTTGTAGTAACAGGGAAATAACCTAATATCCATTGAAGAGTATATAGACAGAAAACCGATCTCGCAGGGATCTGGTGATTGGCAGACAGCCAAGAAGATTGCCTAATGTATAGTGAACTCTCCCGCACACTGTACACACAATACATAGGAAAGTTCACTCTACACGTGTTGCACATTATTAAATAGCTGGCGTGGCAATCAGCGACAGAAGGAGTTCTATTGACCGCTATGATTCTTATTTATCTGCTTACAGAATTGTACACTGTGCAGAACTTCTGTGGCCTTTGCTCTACAGGTGTGGTGGAGGGTGTAGAGATCCTGGTAATGACAGGATAAACCAGTCTCTAACAGACTGATAAGTCTGACAACATTAGGTGATAAAGGTAGAAACAAGGACATGGATAAGGACATCCTGGTACTGTCCTTAAAAACCCTTAAAATACATTTCAACAGAAAAAAAAAAAAACTCATCACTTATTAGCTAAAAGCCATCATAGTTAAACACTGTTTAGTGCCGATTCACACACATGCGACGCGGGAACCCTGTGAATCCACTGCGGGTTCCCGCATTGCACCCGACTCACAGGCAGTTCTCACACTGCCATATACAAACTGTTGGGAGTGTCAATACAAAGTTAATGACACTCCCAGATTAGTTTGCATATCACAGTGCGAACTGTCAATTCGGAAAGGAATCAAATCGAATAGGTGTGAACACCTATGCGATTCGATTCTGGTGCAGACCAAAAAAAAAGGGTCCTGCACAACTTTGGTCCAATTGCGATGCAAGTTCAGCCATACAATCTGTAGGGCAGTATTTGCATCGCACAGTGATCTGCGGTGCAAATCACATGCGATGTCTGACATCGCTATATTGTGAAACGGCACTTAAAATATATGTAAACTCTCACCTTCTAAAACAACCCATTCAGTTCAAAATTTAAGGAAAAACGTGTATATAAATATAAACACTTTTTTTCCCCCCTTTTTTTATAAATAATCAGATACCCAGCATGTCCGTTTTTATACGACCAGACCCGCTGGTCAGATGGCGAACGTATCGCTATCCATCTGTTTTCATCGGATCTTGTCGGATCGGATGCCAGGCGGGTGTCAGCGGATCCGCTTCCCCACAGAGGAGAATAGGTGGCCTGATCCGACCCACCTGAAAAATGGACAGGCGGACCTGACCAGTCCGATCGTGTGAAAGAGGCCGAATACTTACTGCCCTGTGGCCAGCATGTGAGCGTCACAACAGCATTAAGATCACTGACACTTCGGAAGTGCCCATTTCTGTGATCCCTGCAGCTCTCACTTGTCCCTCCATCTGATCTCACATCTCAGTTGTCCCCACAGTGACTGAGGTCTGGAGCCTGGGTTACCACTTATGGGATGCATCACATCGCATGTAATTCGCATCATTTTATATGGCTCACATCGCACCAAATCCGCACAAGAAAAAGCAGGCACCCTTTTTTTTTTTTTTTTGCCGCATTGGAATCAGATTGCATGGGTATGAATCCGATTCTAGCAAGCGCACAGCGTTCTGCGGCCTGCTTTTGGGGTGGTTTTAACTTTTAACTGACACCCCCAGCAGATCGCATGAACACAGTGCAATTGCTATATGTTGTGATGCAGGAAACGCAGCGATTCCTGTGTGTTTCCTGCATCGCATCAGTGTGAGCCGAGCCTTAGGGTCCTTTCCGATCAGGTCCACCTGTCAGTTTTTCAGGCGGACCTGATCGGATGCTCCATGCACCCCTATGGAGCAGTGGATGTCAGGGGTGACATGTCCACTGACACTCGCTGCTATCCGATCAGATCCTGTCCGTGAAATCCAGACGGATGGAAACCCAATTTTCCATCCATCTGGAGGATCGGATAGGATAAGAACGGACAGGAGAGCGGGGCTTTGACAGGTCCGTCTCTGCACAGAGAGCAGAGATGGACCTGTCATCCGCCTGCTCAGTGGGGATTGGTGGATTGATTCCCGCTGAGCAAAACAGAGCCCATGTGAAAGGACCCCTAGGAAGGAACGGGACAGTTTGTAAGGACCCAGGGGATCGACACCCCCAGAAGTATCAGGTTCCTTGTGGACTTCATGAAGAGCTCAAGTATTTTTTGTGTTTATTAAGTCAGCAGCTACAAAAAGTGTAGCTGCTGACTTTTAATAAACACGCATTCACCTGTCGCAGGATCCAGCGATATGCTCACCCAAGCCATCACTTCTCTCCCTCTTCTCTCCCCAGCACCGGCATTTCAACTGTGGGCACCCGACTGTGACAGCTTGCGGCTTTACAGCTGGGTGCGCACTGCACATGTGCAAGTTGTGCTGCATGTCCTGAGTTGTCTGGAAGTCATGTGATGTGTCCCAGATGACTGCAGGGATGGAGGGGGAGAGAGGAGAACTTACACTCGAGCCTCCTAGGTGGCCCGAGCGGAAGTGGGCGCGGGTACCTGTCGAATTTAAGTACCCGACCCCCAAAAGATGGCATGTCAGGGGGTCAGGAGGCCTTAAAGCGGAAGTGGTACTCCGCTTTAACTTCTGATGTTAAAGAATATGTCAACTCAGCATCTCATATTCCTGATGTGTGGCTGTTGTACCATATACTTTTATGAGAAAGTATCCTGTTCTCTTTGTATTGCTTCCAGTCACTCTGCTTTCCTATTGAAAACTGACCACACTAAGCAGAAGAACACATTGTAGTCAGTTCTCTAGCTGTGCTGCTTTCCTCCAATGATCAGACTTGTCGTGACATCCCCCCCCCCCACATTCACTGGGAATACCAGTGTGCTGCTGTTTCTTCACCCCCATGCCACTATGCAGCTGAGAGCAGAGGTGGGAGATCGAAGTCGGAGCAGGTACCTGTCAAAACTAGGTACCCCCTTCCCCCCAAAAAAAAAGATATGCCAAGAATGGCAGGGGGGGGGGGGGGGGGGAGTAATACTTTTGGGTGGAGCTCCGCTTTCAGGAAACTATTTCTAATGGGCAGTAGAAAAGGGAAGCATTTACAGAATTATTTTACAGGTATGGCTTTTTTTTTTTCTTAGTGCCCATTTACACTACCGCAACTTGTCAGGCGACTGGTCAGCCTGACAAGTCGCGGTCCATGCAGTGCTACGGGAACCGTTCTAATAGGAGAGACTCAAGTCGCTCCGACTTAGAAAATAGTTCCTGTACTACTTCGGGGCGACTTGCATTGACATTCATTATATGAAGTCCGTGCAAGTCGCAGTGCACGCGACTTTACAGGTCGCCCCACAGTCGTGCCGCGGTAGTGTGAACCGGTACTTAACCTTACAAGCAAACTGCCGAAATATTTGAAAATATGTGCTCAGTGAAAAAAAAAAAAAAACACCTTACTAACCTTAAAAAGCTTTCAGATAATTTACTGTTGCATTAACCTATGGCTAGGTGGAACAATCAAACAAAAGCACAATACGTGGGGATCTTTGAAACTTCATTGGGTTTGTGTGTGGTCCAACAATAAAGATTCAATAAAACCTTAAATACAATCTGCCTTCGAGAAAGAAGGCATGAATAAGAAGGCATGAATAACATTAAGCAATATGAGTTATAGGAGCTTATCAGAGCTGAAGGTAAGTGAAATTCTAAAGACACGCAGCTAGCGGAAGCTCCTGCCTTCTGTAGCGGGGTTACACAATAGAAAAATGATATCCATTAACCCTTTAATGGTGAAGATAAAATAAACTGTAATACCAGTTTGGCAACTTTGGCATGGGTTAGGCTTCTTGCACACAGGATAATCCAGTCCGTGCGATGGAAATTCCAGTGTATTTCCCCTAACTGGGAAGCCCAGCTCCTGCATACAGCGGCCCATAGATCTAAATGGCTGTACACGGCTGTACGCTGGTATACGCCGCTACTCCCGTGAATACCTTATATGGGTATATTTAAAAATAGATTTTTTTTGCTTTAAAAAAGTCTGTATTCCATATGTGTATACACGAGAACTGGCATATACAGTCATTTATTTCTATAGGCAGATGTACACAGCACTTGAGCTTCATGGTCTGGAAAATACGCCAAAATTTCCACCTGTAAAAAAACAAAACTGTACAAATCTTTGCAAATATATAAAGTGTGTCAAGGTGAAATTATACCTTGTTCTATTCAGGACAAATCGGGCCCTAAAGAGGAAGTGAACACTGCCTTTTTTTTTTTTTTGCTGACCTACAAAGTAAAGGCATAATGTGCTAGTATGCATCCAATACTAGCACATTATGTGAAACTTACTTGCAAACGAAGCCCTCTTTGTCCCCGCTGGAGGCCGCATCCATCTTTGCCCGTCTTCCTCCTGGGTCCACAGACACTGAATGTGTGTCTGGCCGGAGCTGCGTGCATACATGCGGAAGCCTCCGGTCACAGCACAGGGCTCTGAAGAACCGGCACGGGTGGCCGTTCCTTTAGAGCGCATGCGCCGATGACGTCATCGGCGGCGTATACAGTAAATATCTCCTAAACCGTGCATGTTTAGGAGATGTTTATAATACCTATAGGTAAGCCTTATTATAGGCTTACCTATAGGTACAAACAATCCAGGTAAATTTACTTTCTCTTTAATCTGGTAGTATGTTGATGCTCTAAATGTGTTTTTTTTTTAAAGGAAAACTGGTCTAAAGCCCCGTACACACGTGCAGATTGTCGGCCGAACGATTGGCCGTCTTTTGTCCCCGGGCTGTCGTGTCCGCTGAAAAGTGCAAATGACTGCACACGAATTTTGTCGGCCAACAACAGCCGACTGCAGAAGTAATGTCATGTGATGGTTAACTTTCCGTGTGTTTTTTCTTTTCTGAGCATGCCCAGTCTTGCAAATCTGCTGACTGTCGGCCGAAATCTGTACTGACTGGCGAACAATCGGCCGTTCTGGTGTCGGCATACAAAAATTGTAATGCTTGCACGACAGATTCTGTTCGGCCGAAAGTGCGCTGTCGGCTGTCAGAAGCATCATACTAACAAGCCGAAAATCGGCCGATCGGTCGTCGGCCGAATCTTTTCGGCCGACAATCTGCACGTGTGTACGGGCCTTTAGTGCCGGTTCACATATATGCGATACGGGAACCCTGCCAATCTACTGCATTCAAATCTTAGGCAGTTCACACTGCCATATTCGGGTGTCAATAAAAAAGTTAACAACACCCCCAGATCAGTTTGCATATCGCAGTGCAAACTGTCCGTTCGGACATGAATCGGATCGCATAGGTGTGATCCAATTCTGCTGTGGACCCAAAAAAACGGAATTTTTGTAAAATCTTACCTGTAAAATTCCTTTCTCTGAGTCCTCCGACAGTCGCCGCCTCTTCATATTCGTCACATATGGGGTATTAGACTTTGCTCCGAAGGAGTAGCTAGGCAACAGAATATGTTAACAATAAAGCTTTAACATATCCCACCCTCAAGGGGTGGTCCCCTCAGTCAATACCCTCCTACTTCCTGCAACCATATCTCAGTTTTAGTGGAATAGCAGTAGAGTATACATTCAAACCCCAAAAGAGGGGCGGGGGCGGCGACTGTCGGAGGACTCAGAGAAAGGAATTTTACAGGTAAGATTTTACAAAAATTCCGTTTTCTCTTACGTCCTCCGACAGTCGCCGCCTCTTCATATTCGTCACATATGGGGACGTCCCAAAGCAGTGCAAACATGAGGGGTGGGAAACGCATCCGCGCCGAAAGGCAACGCAGTCTCCACATCAAAGAAAGGAACCTTACCAAAGGAAGGAAACCAGCTGGGCAACAGCAAAAATAAGTGCTCAACAGGAGCAACAACCCAGGAAAAGACAAAAAACCAGGGGATACAAAACTTATCCCAACAGCCAGGAGTCCCCAACAAGGGACCCTAGGGAACAGCCGCACTAAGAACCTTGCGGCCAAAGGAAGCATCCGCCGATGCCTGAACATCTACTTTGTAGAATTTTGTGAAAGTGTGTACGGTCGACCAAGTCGCCGCCTTACACACCTGGGCTACAGAAGCCCCATGACGACAGGCCCAAGACGTACTCAGAGATCTAGTAGAGTGCGCCTTCACAGGCACAGGGGGAACCTTCCCCTGCAAGGCATAGGCCTGTTCAATGGTCTGCCTGATCCATTTGGCAATGGTAGAGGCGGAAGCCGCCATGCCCTTCCGAGGACCCTCTGGAAGAACAAACAAGGAGTCCGTCTTTCGAAAAGACTCAGTCGATTTAAGGTAAACCCTAATCGCCCGAACAACATCCAGAGAATGTAGTCTCACCTCCTTTGGATGTTTAGGCTTCGTGCACAACGAAGGCAAAACAATATCCTCGTTAAGATGGAATTCCGAAACTCGTTTCGGCAGAAAAGAAGGATTAGGTCGCAAGACCACCTTATCCAAATGAACAACCAGGTACGGAGACTTGCAGGACAAAGCCGCCAGTTCCGACACTCTG
The DNA here is from genome assembly GCF_965119305.1 of Pelophylax lessonae. Taxonomy (NCBI): domain Eukaryota; kingdom Metazoa; phylum Chordata; class Amphibia; order Anura; family Ranidae; genus Pelophylax; species Pelophylax lessonae. Next base: position 462,468,993 of record NC_138771.1, on the reverse strand, counting down.
CGAGCCGAAGTGATCGCCACCAAAAAGGCGACCTTTTTGGACAACATAGACAACGATATCTCCCTGATCTGTTCAAAAGGAGCACGTTGTAACACAGACAGGACTAGATTCAAGTCCCAAGGGGGCAAAGGATCCCTCCTAGGAGGAACCAGATGCCGCACACCCTGAATAAAAGTGCCAACCAAGGAGTTGGAAGCCACGGGACGTTGAAACAGAACGGCCAGCGCAGACACCTGACCCTTTATCGTAGCCAGCGCCAAACGCTGATCGACACCCGTCTGAAGGAAAGACAGCACACGGGAAACCGAGTACGTGCGGGGTGAAAACCCCCTGGACTCACACCAGGCAAAATAGGCCTTCCAAGTACGGTAATAAACCTTTCCCGAGGAAGACTTCCTCGCGTTGATCAAGGTATGAACAACCTCTGGAGAGAGACCCTTCTCCTTCAGGACCTCGGTCTCAACAGCCAGGCCGTCAAAGCCAGCGACTGTAAAGCAGGATGGTAAATCGGTCCTTGAGACAGTAGTTCGTCCCGAAGAGGCAGACGCCAGGGGGCGTCGACCGCCAGATTCACGAGGTCTGCGTACCAGGACCGGCGAGGCCAGTCCGGTGCCACAAGAATCACCGTGCTGCGTTCCGAGTGTAACCTGCGAAGGAACCGGGACAGCAACTGAATCGGTGGAAACGCGTACATCAGCCTGTACTGATGCCACGGGGCCACTAACGCGTCCGACGCGTCTGCCCGAGGGTCGCGCGTCCTTGCCACGAACCTCTTCACCTTGTAGTTGAGGCGAGACGCGAACAGGTCCACATCTGGAAGACCCCACTTCGCGCACAACATCTGGAAGACAGCCGGGTGGAGAGACCATTCCCCCTGATCCAGGGTCTGGCGACTCAGATAGTCCGCCTGCCAGTTCTCCACTCCCGGAATGTGAACCGCCGTTATCGCCGGGACATGAGTCTCGGCCCAAAACAGAATGTCGGCCACTTCTCGAGCCGCTCGGGCACTCCTGGTGCCCCCTTGGTGGTTGATGTAGGCCACCGCCGTGGCATTGTCCGTCTGCACCCGAACCGGGCAGCCCTGCAGCCGGTCCGTCCAGCGATGAAGACAGAGCCTTATCGCACGCAATTCCAGAATGTTGATCGGGAGGGAAGACTCCCCCTCCGACCAGGTCCCCTGGGCGGACAGAACGCCCAGAACACCACCCCAGCCCGACAGGCTGGCATCCGTGGTGATTATCGTCCACGAGATCGGACGAAACGACTTGCCCCCGGACACCAACGGGGACTGGAGCCACCACAGAAGGTTTTCCCTGGTGCGATGACTCAACGAGATCCGAAGATCCAGAGATTGAGGTCGCCCGTCCCACTTGGACAAGATCTCCGCCTGGAGACCCCGCGTGTGAAACTGCGCGAAAGGAATCGCCTCGAAAGCCGAGACCATCAATCCCAGACATCTCATACACGTCCGCAGAGACGAGTTCGGAACGTCCCTGAGGGACCTGACTTCCTCCTGAAGAGTCCTGAGTTTGTCTTCCGGCAGGAAGACCTTCGCCTGCACCGAGTCCAGTATCATTCCCAGATAGGGAAGACGAACCGACGGACTCAGTGTCGACTTTGGAACATTTATCGTCCAACCGAACTCCTGCAGAGTTTGCATCGTGACAGACAGGTCCTTCTCCAGACCCTGACTGGTCGCAGACCGAATCAGAATGTCGTCCAGATACCCCAGGACAGAAATGCCCTGGGCTCTCAATAATGCCAGAACCGGTGCAAGCACTTTGGTGAAGACCCGCGGAGCCGAGGCGAGCCCAAAGGGCAACGCCACGAACTGGTAGTGATCCTCCGCAATGGCAAATCGAAGGTATCTCTGATGACCCTCGAATATGGGGATGTGAAGATACGCATCCTTCAAATCGATGGAGGCCATGAATTCCCCCGGAACCAGGGCAGCCACCACCGAGCGCAGGGATTCCATGCGGAACTTGCGAACCCGCACAGAGCGGTTCAGAGCTTTCAAGTCCAGAATTGGACGAACCTTGCCCTCCTTTCTGGGCACGGTGAACAGATTGGAATAAAACCCCCGAAATCTGTCCCGATGAGGCACCGGAACCACCACTCCCTGAGCCCTCAGGTCCCGCACCGCCAGGTGCAGATCCCGCAGGCGCTCTGGAGACAGTTGAAGATTTGAGGGAAAAAATCTGCTCTCTGGCCGAGAGAGAAACTCGATCTTGTAACCAGATCGAACGATTTCCAGAACCCATCTGTCCCGCACACGGGCCAACCAGGGCAGAAGAAAACCGAGCAAGCGTCCCCCCACCCCAAAACAGGGTGAGGGCGCCCCTTCAGGCCGAACTGTTATGGGCCGCAGGTCCGGATTGGCCGGACTTCTGTTTCCCAGACCAGGGTTTCTTCTGAGAGCCCTGGCCCTTGAACGGTTTGCCCTTGTAGTGCGGCCGAAAGGCACGAAAGGACCCCTGAGGGGGCCGAAAATGAGCATGCTTCTTCCCAGAAGCCCCCTTAGCCTTGGGGAAATGGGGCAAGAGAGTGCTCTTACCCCCGGTAATCCCCTTAATCAACACATCCAGGGACTCCCCAAAAAGGCGAGACCCATCATAAGGCAGATTGGCTAAGGTTTTACGTGAAGATTGGTCCACCGACCAACATTTCAACCAAACCAGGCGGCGAGACAACACCGCCACGCTGTGCACACGCGCGGCCAACGGAATCAGGTCCAGGTCCGCATCACACAGATACATGACACCCTGGTGGATCTGATCCACCATATCCAGGGTCGCCGCCGAGGCCGAATCGGCCACTAGGACGCGCCTAAGCATCTGCGTCCAACTTGCGATCGCCTGGGCCGCCATGAGAGAAGCAAACAGAGCCTTAAGCATAGAACCCGTAACAGAATAAGTATGACGGGCAAGAGACTCCAGTCTCCTATCCGTGGCATCACGGAAAACAGGGGATCCCTCTGCAGGGATCGCAGTGGCTTTGTTCAAAACCGCAATAGCATGATCCACTGGCGGAGGCACACACCACCGTTCATCAGTGGCAGGCGAGAAAGGATAACGCAGCTTAAATTTACTTGGTACCGCAAAAGGCTTGCGCAAATCGCGCCATTGGTCCTTAACAGCGCGCTGAAAATCAGCATTGCAGGGAAAAACCTGCGGCGTCCTGCGTTTTCTCTGCGTCCCATAAGCCGCCAAGGCAGCTGGGGGACACACCTCGTCCTGCAAACGTAGCGTCTGCTTAATGGAAGCAATCAACTCATCCATGATTGCAAGCTCTTCAGGCGAGCCAGGGGGAGAATTATCAACCCCCTCAACTTCAGCCTCTACCTCAGACCCCACTAGATCAAGAGAGGAGCGGGACCCCGATAGGGGGGTCCCCGCCAGAACAGCCCCATCACCTTCACCCTCAGAATCAGAGGACAGAGCAACTCTGGGCCGTTTAGTAGATTGAGCAGCCACCAGCATTTGCACCTGTGCAGCAAGGCCAGCCACAATAGTGGCCAAATCCCCCCCTGGGGGGGAAACAGCGGTCCCCTGGCTTTCCACCAATACTGTGGGAAACTTGCCCTCCTGAGAATCCATTGCCCCTGTATGCCAGACAACCAAGGGTTAACTGCCCCCTTACAGCAAGCGCGGCAAGCGCAGCCCACCGCACCACACTCAGGCACAATGAGACCCCCACAGGGAATATACAGACTGAATACAGGCAATGGAACACAGGAATAGAAGGATAAAACCTGAGGAGACTCCGCTGCTGCTGCTGCCTCGATCGGTGCTTCCAGGAGAGAGGAAGTGATGCTGCCAGGGCGCTCTATGTAAGCCTATGGAGGCTACAAGAAAATGGCCGCCGTGCATGTAAACCATGCGGCCGGAGCGGGCGCCGGTAAAATGGCGCCGTTTGGCGCCGAAATCGCCGCTCCACAGTGCATAAAATCACACACAATATTATCCCATAATATGGATACATGTTAGATCGCCGCAGCGATCGCTGTATATGCCCCAACATGCCATTAAAAACATGCCCCACAGTACACAGCTCCTCACACTGCCCAGCCTGACATACTCAGTGTCATACAGCTCCCCCCCCCCTTGCAGCCCACAGCATGCAGCCGAGATATAGGGAGACAAGCAGTGTGATTAAAGGCAGGTTACACAGTCCCAGACTGAGACCCCCCCCAGACAGACAGGTCCCCACATAGATACACTTACCTCACATGGCGTGGGGAACCCGCACAGGCGAACAAGCCGCTGCACATGAGGCAGGGAGAGTCGCAATTCAAGACGCACACAATGGCGGTTCAGAAACCGCACAGCGTCCGGTGAGGTAGCCACCTCACCAATCATCCCTGCACCGAACAGGGATGGGTCGTTCACCGTGCCAGGAGCGTTACCTGGCTGAACGCTCGATGGCAGACTGGGAAGCCACTGACCCACGACCTGCGACCAGGGGGATCAGCCCGAGACCCAGTCCGCATGATCCTCTTCGTCCGAAGAACTAACTAATGCTGACAAAAATAACAGCTAAGTAAAGGTAGAGAGAAAACTCAAACAAAATATCAAAAAGAAGAAAGAGTCTGGGACAAAAAGTCCCAGCACAGAGAGAGCCAGCCACTCCTGACAAGCTAGACATTAAAACTGAGATATGGTTGCAGGAAGTAGGAGGGTATTGACTGAGGGGACCACCCCTTGAGGGTGGGATATGTTAAAGCTTTATTGTTAACATATTCTGTTGCCTAGCTACTCCTTCGGAGCAAAGTCTAATACCCCATATGTGACGAATATGAAGAGGCGGCGACTGTCGGAGGACGTAAGAGAAAAGGGTCCTGTGCGAGTTGTGTTCGAATGCGATGCAAATTCAGCCATACAATCTGTATGACTGAATTCACATCGCAGAGACATGGCATGTGATTTTCAGAGCAGTGCGCTCCGAAACACATGCGATGTCGGTCAGCGCACAAATGTGAACGGGGCTAAAATGATAAAAAAATAACGCTTTTCAATTTTATCTGTACCCATCACCAGCACACAACCCCAAATGAATTCTCCCACTCTTGACATGCACAGAGATACCATGTATGTGTCCATTATGTCACGTGTTGACTGTACTTGAAGTATGACCCATAAACAAGGTGCATTTTGCCTGCATGGCCATCTCAATCATGTGAGTGTCAGTGATCACATGTTCTACAACCCAACAACTAGCTGCCAATGGTCTTCCCTGTTACCAAGAGCTGTTGGCGACAGCAATTTAGAGCTTCCACAGAGGCTGATCAGGTATTACATATGAATACCGACATTGTACCAAGCTGGCCCAATGTAAGGCTTCATGTAGGCTTCTACAAGACTCTGGTCCGGCCACATCTGGAGTATTCCATCCAATTCTGGGCACCGGTCCTCAGGAAGGATGTGCTGGAGGTGGAGAGAGTCCAGAGAAGGGCAACAAAAATAATTAGGGGAATGGAGGACATCGGCTATGAGGAAAGACTACAAGCACTGAACTTATTCTCTCTGGAGAAGAGACGATTGAGGGGGGATATGATATCAATGTACAAATACTGTACTGGTGAGGACCCTAGCATAAGGAACAAACTTTTCAGAGAAAGGAAATACAATAAGACACGTGGCCATTCACTAAAACTAGAGGAAAAACGTTTTAACCTTAAAATACGTAAGGGGTTCTTTACTGTCAGAGCAGTAAGGATGTGGAATTCTCTTCCACAAGCAGTGGTATCAGCAGGGAGCATTGATAGTTTCAAAAAACTATTAGATGGGCACCTTAGAGACCACAACATACAGGGGTATACAATGTACGGTTAGCAGCAAACACACACACACACACACATCATAGGTTGAACTGGATGGACTGATGTCTTTTTTTCAACCTCACAAACTATGTAACTATGTAAACAGGACATTTGGAAACCGTTCCTGATCGTTGGAACTTGACAGCTAGTATCCAACGGTTTTAAAACATCTATTTTGCCGCATTTGCATGCTTCGTTTATGCGCATTTGCGCTTAGAAGCGTTTTTACATTGTAAAATCGTCAGAAATGAATCCCCATTGAAAATGCGAGTTACCACGTTTAGACGCATTTGCACGCTGCTACAAGCATTTAGCATTTCAAATGCCAATAAACTTCCGTCTGAATGCAATTTTTTTGCTTTTAATGGCACTACACTCAACTGCCTCTAAACTACTATAAATGACTCAGTGTACAAGGACAGATAGGATAACAGAGAAGAGTTCATGGGCTGCTGAAAAAAAAGGCCCAACTGCTCCTAAACATCTTTTTATCAGCAGCAGTGTACATGAGGCCTTAGGCTTCATGCACACAGGGGTTTTTTTACAGCTGCTTTTAGAAGAGTCAGGCATTTTTTTTTTTTTTGCAGCTTAAAAATGCCCCTCCATGTTATTCTACGGCCTCATGCACACACAGGCTTTTAGGAGCTGTAAGTGCCATTGGCGTTTTTAAGATGTAAAAAAAAAAACCCAGGGCCAGCGCATTCTGGAGCAGCAGCGTTAACCACTTAAGCCCCGGAAGATTTTACCCCCTTCCTGAAAAGGCACTATTTTGCGATTCAGCACTGCGTGACTTTAACGGACAATTGCGCGGTCGTGCGACGCTGTACCCAAATGAAATTGACGTCCTTTTTTTCCCACAGAGCTTTCTTTTGGTGGTATTTGATCACATGTGCGATTTTTACTTTTTGCGCTATAAACAAAAACATTTTGAAAAAATAACAATATTTTTCACATTTTCTTATATGAAATTCCCCCCAAAAAAATGTGAAAATCAAACTTTAACATTTTAGGCCAATTTGTTTTCTGCTGCATATGTTTGGTAAAAAAAAAAAAAAAAAATCGCAATAAGCGTATTTTGATTGGTTTGCGCAAAAGTTATTGCGTTTACTAACTAAGGGAAAGATTTCTGTCATTTTTGGTGTTTTTTTTTTTTTTAACGAGTAATGGCGGCGATCTGCGATTTGTTTTGCGGGACTGCGACATTGCAGCGGACAGATCGGACCCTTGACTGACATTTTTGACACTTTTGGGGGTACCAGTGACATTACTAAAGTAATCAGCGCTATACATATGCACTGTTACTGTACAAATAACACTGGCAGGGAAGGGGTTAACTTTATTGGTGATGCAGGGGTTAAGTGTGTCCCTAGGGGGCGTGCTTCTAACTGTAAAGGGGTGTGGCTAGTGATGTAACCACAGAGACATACGATCCTACATAGCAGGATCGTATGATCTCTGCAGTTAGATCAGGGAGAATGACAGGCGGCTTTGTTTACATCAGCTGCCTGCCTTTCTCCCTCTCCACGGGGAGATCGCGAGTGACCAGCGGACAAGCGGGGGCGGGAGCGCGCCTAAGGCGGCGCGCTTGCCCCCTAGAGGCTCTCAGGCTAGCGATGTAATACTACGTCACTTTGCCTATACGGGGCTGACCGCCGCAGTAAATGTACTTGCGGTGGTCGGCAAGTGTTTAAGCTGTAAAAACACCTGACGCTGCTAAAGGCTGCATACAGCGTTAGGCCACGTCAGACGTTTTCAAGCTGTAATAGTTGGATTTGACGTTGGAAAATAGAAGAGGGCAGAGAAAGGCTGCTAAACGCTAACGCTGCTAAATGTGGCTAAAACGTGCATTAACGCCAATACAAAATGCTTCCAAAAGCGCGTTTTTACAGCTGCTTTTTCCTGGCTTTGCAGCTCGTTTTTTCAAACGCCTTGTGTGCATGAGGCCTTTGTGTGTAAAATATACTGCATAATCACTTGTGTTCAGCTTTAAAGTAGATGAAAAGCAGCACAATATCCCACCTATTAAATGTTGCTTCTCCTTTGCTCTGATCCGTTCTGTAAAGTTTCCTTTTAGGAAACAAATACCCTTCCTGAATCTTCTTTTTCAAGTTTTTCTATATAATCATGTGACTGCAAAGCTCTGGCTATTTTGCGTACTGTGAAGGTCTGACAACACTTCTGCATATCAGAGCTGTGACGTCAACCAGCCAGCGTCTATAGCTCCCTGGCATTGTCTTCCAGAAGCGAAAGAGAGAAATGAGTGAATGGTCTGCGGTCACATGACTGCTAAAGAAAAAGTATTCACAAATCAGTGTATTGGCAAATATATACAAGGAGAATCAGAGCAAAGGGGAAGCGACATTTAACAGGTGGGTTCATTTTGAAGCTTTTTTTTCTACTTCAACCCTTTTTCACTTTGTTAACCACTTGCCTACAGGGCAGTTACACCCCACTCCTGCCCAGGCCAATTTTCAGCTTTCAGTGCTGTCGCACTTTGAATGACAATTGCGCAGTCATGCAACGCTGTACCCAAATTAATTGTTTTATCATTTTTTTTTAAACAAATAGAGCTTTCTTTTGGTGGTATTTAATCACTACTGCGGTTTTTATTTTTTGCTGAACAAACGAAAAAAAGACCGAAAATTAAAAAAAAAAAAAAAAAGTTTTTTATAGTTTGTTATAAAATTTTGCAAACAGGTATATTTTCTCCTTCATTGATGTGCGCTGATGAGGCGGCACTGATGGGCCCTGATAGGCTGCAAGATGGAACCCATTTCAGAAATGGCAAATAAACGTACTGGCTGACATATTATGTCTTCTCTTAGCTAAAAGGTTTCATTTTAGAAGTTTATATTGCGGACAGGTTTATTTAAAGCAGGGTGGGCACACAAAACAAATTATTCTGACTATTGGGTTTAAAAGATTAGCTTATCTGCAAATTGGCAACCCCTGCAGGATTTAGATATACGGAAACAAAGTTGTTACTAGGTTTATATTTAGAGATCTAAACAGCTTTCCCACTAGAATCTCATTAAAGATAATTGAACTCTGCCTCTTCTAGCCCAAAATGGCTAATTCAAAGTACAACGCACCTTGTTTTACAACAGACTGGATTTTAACCAGTTCAGCCCTTGCACCTTACAGATCAGAGAAAGGTTTCCATTTCTGCTTTGGGCCTATTGATTTGGCAACAACTTTGTCATTACGTATGTTGAAGTAATCAATATATCTTATAGGCTCCGTTTACATATAGGCGTTTCGGATCGCGGGCAGAATTGCCGCCATTCAGAACCATTGCAAGTCGGGGGACACTCGAGCGATTCCCGTGACTTGCAATGGCACCCCAAACGTGGCGCGATTTTGCCACAATTGTTGCCCGACGAATCGCGCTCAAATCGTGCAAACAGAATTGCAGGACGCCTGACGCCCAAAAGAAGTTCTTGTACTTCTTTTAAGGCTACGTTCACATCTTGGCGTTGCTATTACAGGCGTTTTTATGGGCATTTTTGCAGGAGTTTTTACAGGCGTTTTTTGTGCAGGCATTTTTAGATTGAATAGAGACCAATGGAAAACGCCTGTAATCTGCCCAAAAAGAAGCTCATGTACTTTTTGGAGCGTTGGGTGTTTTGCTCACAGCGTCAAAACGCTCAGATGTGAACAGGGGCCATTGAAATGAATAGGATTTGTCTTGTTGGGCGTTTTGAGAGCTGATCCTAAAGCAGAAAAACACCCCCAAAACGCCTACATGTGAACAGAGCCTGAGTGTCAGGAATTCCACGATTCTGTTTACGCGATTTTACCGCAATTCATCAGGCGACAATCCCTGCAAAATCACGCTGCGTTTGGGGTGCCATTGCAAGTCACGGGAATCGCTTGGGCGTCCCGCGACTTGCAATAGTTTCAGAATCGCGGGCAGAATCACGGCAATTCTGCATGCGATCCAAAATGCCTATATGTGAATGGAGCCTAAAGGGGTGGGGGTACAAGCAAGGCTTTCTTTGGGTAAAACTGGATAATTGACTTTACTTTCTACGCAATTTTTAGACAAAAAGGAAGTTTACTCTGACTAATATTAGCGTTTTTTTTTTTTTAACAAGCTAGTGTTAGGCCAAATCAAAGCAGTTTCAAAAAAGGTATGTATAGCGAGTTTTGCTTTACAGGGATAAATAGGTTAGTCTTAGATTGCGCCTGCAAGTAGATTTAGAGATTTTAGTTTTCCCTTTAGGCAAAGAATAAATCCCATAAAGCCGCACATCAATGCAGACCCACTGGTATTGGAAAAAACTGCAGTCTCAGCCTGCGCTCCAGCTAGGCCACGCCTCCAACGCATTTAATTTTGCATGGGGATTCATAATTAAGCTCCAAGAGGCGGATTGAAATGCATTGGAGGTCATGGCCTGGCAGGAGCCCAAGCAGAGGCTGTCATTCATTCCAACACCAGTTGATGTGAGGCTTCATGTGATTTATTAATTGCTTGACACTATTTTGGGTTATATAACTTTGGTTCCTTTATAAGTATTTCTAATGGCAGATTACAAATTTCCAGATTTAGGTTAACGCTCACACTTGCCAACGCACCACACAGCATTTACATGTGAAAACACAAGTGGGGGGCTCCCAGCGATTAGCTGCAGGAGGCATTCCCACTGAAAGTAATGGGAAGCTGCCAGCTGCCGCAGCGAATTGTGGCTGCTCACATGTAATCGCTATGTCTCCAAGTGATTGGCAGTCTGCTGGGGTTCTTCTCGCATGTAAACACTGTTGAATCCATTGGCAGGTATGAATGTGGCCTAACCCCTCCTGAGGCCAGGTTAATACACTGCCCTGGAACCCAGAGGCAAAAATCAGGCTTCACTTGGGCCTACTTGTGTATTAGAACATTATCTGTTTCTTAGGAAAGATTCATAGGAAAGCAAAAAGAACAATCAGGTTGGTAGTTTTTCATTTCGCTAATTTTCTCTTTCTGTGTACAACACAACACAACCAGCCGCAGCAATGAATACATAAGAAAAGAGGCAACGTATTCTCTATCATCTGAAAGAGCACAAATTATTTCTCTGTTATAAGGAAAAGTGAGTTCCACGTCACAAAATCAACAAGGCAGCCCACCACACCCAACAAACAGCCAAGGAAGCCTGTATAGACTATGCAAATCTTATCCAAACACAATTAGGACTACGCCAGAGGCTAGGTCCACACGTACATAAAAAAATATATATAAAAAAAAAAAAAAACACAGACCAGTAACGCGCACTACAAGGTCCAGCCCAACAGACAGCAGTCTATGGTATCAGCAGGGTGAGTACCAAGGTTCATTCCAGCAAACAAGGGTCCTGCAGCTTGCCAGGTGAAGATCTGGGAGGGTCCAGGGAGATCAAACAAATAAATGGCAGCGCGAGGTCCTCGTTAGAATGATAAAGTAATTTATTCCATAAAAACAAATAGTACACTTAGGGCTCTGTCACACAGTCCGCCTCCGTCGGCGGACTCCGCGCTGTTCGGCGTGCAGGTGGATGAAAGCTCCGTCTCCGCTCTGTGTGCGGTGACGGAGGTGTCAGAGCCCCGCTGCTTTCTAAGGGGGAATCAGATGAGAGCGGGCCGCCTGTCCGCTCTCATCCGATCCGATCCCCTAAATAGGGTTTCCATCTGTCCGGATTTCACAGACAGGATCGGATGCGGATGGCAGCGGACATGTCACCGCTGACATCCGCTGCCCCATAGGAATGCATGGAGGACCCGATCAGGTCCGCCTAAAAAACTGACAGGCGGCTCTGATCGGATTGTTTGTGTGAAATGGGCCTAACATGTTAAAACACTGCCAATGTATGAGCCTGTCCTATCCCTCTAGCCGGCATCAGAGAGATAAGAACATGACAGCTGTCAGAAAGCTTGCCATTCCTCAGCGATCTGCACAAGAGCAGTCTACCTCATGGCAACCTCTTCGTGTCTGTGAAAAGCAGGGGACAGTGCTGGGGACGGTCTTATGCGTTTCAGAGATATACTCCTCCTTTGCGAAATGCGCAAGTCTACCCTCCTTTGTCAAAGGAAGAGTAAATCTCTGAAATGCGCAAGACCGCCCCCCCAGCACCGTCCCCCCACTTCTCTCAGACACAAAGAGGTTGCCACGCGGTAGACTGCTCTTGCAGACTGACAGCTGTCATGATCTTATCTCCCACAGAGCAGACCTGACCCTCCTCTTCTCCGAGTGCCATCATTGCAAGTAGCTTGCTATGGGAGCATTCGTGGGTGCTGGCTCCTGACACACAGAGGGCAGCTCCGCTCCGACCCGCCTCAGTGGCTGTGAATGACCGCAGTGTGAGACAATGGCTCCTGCTGTTGTATCTCAGCCAATGAAAAGGCAGAGACCTAGGAGAGCAGCTTCTCTCATGCACATTGCTGGATCACGATCAAGCAAGTATTGGGGGGGGGGGGGGTTTATCTGCAGGGAGAGCTGCATACTGAAGCTTTTTCTTCAACCTTTAGTACCACTTTAAGCTTTTTCTCCTCTGTTTTCACCTGATGATCTGGCCATTAACACACTTGCTCTATAAGAGTGACTACACTCTGGATAAAGGATAGAGGAGCAATAGAGACACCTTTGGATAACAGTCAGTCTGGGGGGAGAGGAGTGTTAGATGGACTAGCACTGACATATTTAAGCCAAACTTTTTAGACAGTTACCACAACAGTTTTCTTTTTGGCATAAAGGTTTTACATAAATTAATAAAAAGTGGATCATTGTAAGCACCCGCCAGTGGTAAATGGTTAGTCTCATGCCCCAACTGCCACATCTGCAGAACAGCCTAAAAAGACAAAACAAATGTAGACATCACATCTAAGAATTGGTAATCTGCAATATAACAAATGTTTGTTTTTCGGTTTAATTCTGCTTCAAAGTGGATCTAAAGTGGTGGTTCTAAAGCAGGGGTGGGGAACCTACGTCCTGGGGGCCGTATGCGGCCCTCAAAGTCATTTGGTCCGGCCCTCTGTGAAGCTGAGTCTGTGTCTCTCAGCTGATCTGTCAGAACGGAGCCAATGCTTCCTGTATAGTTCCGGCTCTGTTCTGACAGTCTGAGTGAGTCACAGGCGGAGTGATATCAAATGCACTCCGCCTGTGACCAATACAGGAAACATTGCCTCTTCCTCCAGCGCGGCGCCGCTGCTAGCCAGCATTTCCCGCCAGCAGCACACACAGCAGTACCAGCCAGAGCCAGCAGTACCAGCCAGAGCCAGCAGTACTCACAGCAGTACCAGCTAGAGCCAGCAGTACCCACAGCAGTACCAGCCAGAGCCAGCAGTACCCATAGCAGTACCCACAGCAGTACCAGCCAGAGCCAGTAGTACCCACAGCAGTACCAGCCAGAGTCAGCAGTACCCACAACAGTACCAGCCATCAGTACCTACAGCACAGTACCAGCCAGCAGTACCAGCCTGAGCCAGCAGTACCAGCCAGCAGTACCCACAGCACAGTACCAGCCAGCAGTACCAGCCTGAGCCAGCAGTACCCAAGGCAGTACCTACAGCACAGTACCAGCCTGAATCAGCAATACCCACAGCAGTACCAGCCTGAGCCAGCAGTACCAGCCAGCAGTACCCACAGCACAGTACAAGCCAGCAGTACCAGCCTGAGCCAGCAGTACCCACAGCAGTACCAGCCAGCTGTACCCTCCAGCAGTACCAGCCAGCATTTCCCGCCAGCAGTTCTTTTCAAAACTTACCACCACAAAGTCGACTGCGCTCCAGACTGACCGACGCAAACCTGGAAAACCAGTTATGAGTAGCAACATCATCAATACCAGCTAACATCACACACCTCACCAAAGAGAAGCAGTTTCAGCCATCACATTAGGGGTGAGTTAATTGAATGTTTGAACAAATATAACAGGCACATTTTTAAGTTGATAATTTTGTACGGCCCCCAAAAGATTTTATAAATACCCAAATGGCCCTTGGCAGAAAAAAGGTTCCCTACCCCTGTTCTAAAGCCTCAAGGTTTTGCATTCTATGCATGAAGGTAAAAAACCTTTTGTGCTGCAGGATCCCGAGCCTCCACTTATTCTTACCTGAGCCCAATCCAATCCAGCAATGTGCATGAGAACTGCAGCTCTTGCCGCTGTCTCCCTCCACATTGGACAGATTGATAGCCATTGGCTCCCACTGCATTCAATTAAATCCTGTGATGAGAGTGGGGGCAGCCCACACGGGTGCCTCCATGGAAAGCGGCTTTCTGTAGGGGCACTCGCCAAAAAGGAGGGCGCCAGCAGGGGACCCCAAGAGAGGATAGACAAATACTGTAGCTGCTGACCTATTATAAAGGTCACTTACTTGTCCAGGGATGCAGCTTTGTCCTCACCCGAGCCGATTCTTCAATCAACTTTGAGTCTGGGCGCCAGCATCTTGAGTAAAGGAAATCAGCAGTGCAGCCTTGCGGCTTTCAAATCCGCTTTCCCACCGTGTGAATGGTCCTGCAGGCTTCTGGGACCTGTGATGGGTGGAGGGAGGGCCAAACTTCCACTCAAATCACCACACCAATCTCAGCGAAAGTGGGAGCGGGTACCTGTCAAAACCGGGTACCTTCTCCCCCCCACCCCCAATGTCCAATGCCAATAATTAAAGAGGGGGGGGGGATGCAACAAAGCAGAACTTCCCCTTTTAGGTCAAGTTCTGCTTTAAATTAGATTCCAAATTTTAAACTACTGGGACCTAAGGCTAAATAATCCAAAATGAAAATTAGCTTTGTTAAAAACGTTTTCACAAAATTTACAGATAAATATGTAAAAGGGTGAACAAGGTTATTGGAACTAAGTATACCTGAGATAAAGACTGTATTGTGAAAAGTAAGAAAGATCTTCCCACACATGGCTGACTTCCTATCCAGAATCTCAGAGAATAGGCCAACTGTCACTTCCAATCCTCCTTTAGCCAAAAATATAGATAACATTGTGCAATAAACCATAACACGAAGAGAAATTCACTTTCAACCGTCCAGACTCCTGTATCGGCGTAAAAAATACATTTGCAAATATTATTTGTAGTTTTTCATCTGCATTCACATTTTTCTGAAGAACTGAATGGTACTGTTTGTCTATAATAAGGCTTACCTGTAGGTACAAATAATATCTCCTAAACCGGCATGGTTTAGGAGATATTTACAGTGCATGCAGCCGCTCGCGCGAGCGCTCTGAAGGTCCGGGGGACCTTCAATTAAGTTGCCGGGAGCTTGTCGGAAAAATCACTCCCGCGCGCACGCGCTGGAGTGACGTCATCGCGGCTCCGGCCAATCATTACGCCGGAGCCGTCTCTTCCGGCCAATCATTACGCCGGAGCCGCCGAACCCGGAAGAGACGACGAGGGACCATGGCAGCGCCCGCAGCGATGTCTGGGGGTCCATGTCGGGGCTTCGTTTTAAGGTAAGTTACACATAATGGGCTAGTATGCGATGCATACTAGCTCATTATGCCTTTGTCTTGCAGGTTTTTTTTTTTTATTTTTTTTTTTTTATAGAGTTTACAACCGCTTTAAGCAGGCATGGTCCACTGGAAACCAATCATGAGAAATGTCATGCACCTATCAATGCAGTGCATGTGGGAAGGGCAAAAGATTTACAGCACTAAAATGCAACAAAGGAGCAAAAAGGTGTTACCTAGTATTTTTTTTTTTTTTAAATAAAAAAAAAAAAAAAAAACACACGAATGCTAATTGTTGATGATACACAGTGCTCTACCAAACGAAGGGCTCATTCACTTAAAGCGGAGTTCCACCCTGGGAATACTTTTTTTTAATAAAAATACCCCAGGACAGTCAGGGCTAGTACATTCCACAATGGCTAGCCTCTGATCTGTCCCGGGTTGCACTTACCTTTTAGGAGAAATACTTACCTTGAAAAAGTATTGTCCAGCGCTGCCATCTCAGGTGTGGGCAGCTTGAAGCCAACACGATCCTCTTCTGCGTCCTCTTCCTTCTTCTTCGGTCCCACGATGCCCTGCACCGGCCCCGCCGTCACTTCCAATGCGCGCGCCTCATCCCTCCTTTTTAGAAGGGAATAACGCGCGCGCACCGGAACTGACGTTGGGGCCGGTGCAGGCGCATTGATTCCTGGGAGCGATGACGTTCAGCTCCCAGGAATCATTGCAAAAGCTAGGAAGTGACGAATCGCCGTGGCCGCCGAGGGGAGGAAGAAGGAAGTAAGGTAAGTATATTTTCTCTACAAGGTAAGTAAAAAAAAAAAAAAATTGCAATTATCCATTTGTTTTTCAGGTGACCCGGAGCAAGAAGATGGAGGCAAGTATAAATTTAGGGTTGAACTCCACTTTAAGGTTTAAATCTACTTTATGTCTTAGCCTGCCTACAATAAACTGCTCCTGCAGCATTTTCAGCAGCACACCACCATTCCAGAACCAGGAAGATGCACGGCGTGCCAATTACAACGAATGGCATCATGGCACATCTAAAGCACATCACATTACAGCAGTGCAGTGAATAAGCCTTAAAGCCTCGTACACACGCAACGAATTTCCGCCGACCGGTCGTCTGTCTTTTGTCCGGAGTGGTGTCTGTTGGTTGGAATGTGCTCTAGACTGCACACGAATTTTCCCGTACGACAGAATTCTACTTCAGAAGTGATGTCATGTGTTGGATTGCTTTGTATGTGTTCTTTCATCTCTGAGCATGCCTAGTCTTGCTCATAAGATTTTTCCCCATCGAAATCTGTACTAATGAGACGAAAATCGGACGTGTTTTGACGGTCGACAAAAATTATATAGCCTGCACACCAGGATTTTTGTCGGCCGAAAAGTCGGAGTCGGTTGTCGGAAGCACCATACTAGCAAGCAGAAAATCGGCAGATCGGTCAACGGACGAAATTTTCCAGCTGAATTTCTACTCGTGTGTACGGGGCTTAAAGGAAACCTGTACACAGAAAAATGTGGCTCCCATTGTTCACCTACTTCTGGAATGACCCATTTTGACCTGTCCATTTCCAGTGCATTGCAGTAATACACCAACGCAGCATTCCAGTGTGAGTACACTGCGGTGCGATTCATTTTCAAATGTACTCCAATGCACTAAGGCAATTCACCTCCGAGGCATGTGCGTTGCAGGGCACCACCATGCACGGTAAGTCAGGTTAGAAAAAAACTGCTGCGTGTCTGAATTTTAGTATTAGTAGTCCATTCATTTGAATAGGCTGCCTTAATGCAATGCACCAGATCAAAGTAATTTGAATGGGCCCCTCATTGCCTGAAAATCTTTGCCTTCAATGCTTTCTGAGTCACCAATCAGCAACAAACCAGCAAGCCTTGAGTTCAGCACTCCTAGATAAACATACTCATTTAGGCTCATTGGTACTAAAGCAATACAATTGATATAAACTGCTTGGCAACTAAATTTCAGGAAGTCAACAATGAGATTTTCATAAGTAGGAAATTTCTTTAGGCTGGGTTCCCATATCTGCATCCGTCAAGTTGTAAACTAAAATGCAATTTCAGTCAAATTCTTATACTCCAACCACCATTCTAAGGCTCCATGTACACGGGACGTTGTTAAAAGTCCCTTTGAATGCTGAAATTTTTAGGACGTTTGAAACGTCTGTTCGGTCGCGTTTGTACCCGCGTTTAGCGTCGTTTGCGGGCGTTTGCGTTTAGAAGCGTTCGGACGCGTTTGTGCGTTTGAAACGCCGGGAAACACACGTTCGAACGCAAATAATTGCGTTCTAAAAAAAGTCCCTGAACGCAACTGCCTGCAAATGACTGTAAACGACCTGGTGTACATGGACAGATAAGATAAAATGTAGATGGGTTCAGGGGCTTCTTAAAAAAACGCCCAACTGCTCCTAAACGACCATTTCCAGCGTCCCGTGTACATGGACCCTTAAGATTCTAAAGATAGGCTAGGTTGAACAGAAAAAAGCGGTCAGCTCCGGTCGGAGCCGCAGTACTCACCATGCAATGTACGTAAATCGATCTCCCCCGTTGAGCTATTGTGTTGTGATGGGAGGCGGCCCACCCGCCAGGGCACTCTGACCAGCGCTCTCCACCATTGGCCGAGAGCACTGATCAGGAGTCGGTCAGCTGCTGGTTTTCCAGCATACTCATTCAACAGAAGCCAGCCAAACAGGACAAGACAGACACAACGGACAGACCAACCATACACACTGGCAGAATGTCAGCTGTTTTATTTTTAACCGGACAATGTCTCCCGAAATTGGGCCCATGTGTACCCGGCTTAAGACTATTCTACCTTCCCTGTAAACGAAAAGGTGTATATTAACCCATTTTGAGGGCACTCTAGTCTGGTTACATGATCGGTTTCAATGTAGAGGAGGGACAGCCGACAACAGTGACATTATCACACAGGCCCTGCAGCCTCTCCTCTATACTGAAGCCGATGCTTGGACCCGATCATGTGACCAGAGCGGCTTCAGAACAGGTAAGTACATCCATCTTTCCTTTTACAGGTTAGATAGAGAATAGGCTTAGAATGGGGACTGAGACAATTGAGTACTGTCCGTGATACTTTTTTTATTTGCAATAACATACAATTTTTCAGGACAAGCTTTCAGGGTATGTCCCCTTCATCAAGGTCCAAGCAGTACTGGTATGGTACTGGTAGTGAGGATTGGAGTGGGTTTATCATTAGTTATAAATTGACTGGAATTCCACTTTAGGGTGAAAGTAGCCTATTTCTTTGAATAAGCTGCCTATAGCCGGCCATAGATGGTTCAAATATCAGCTGGCTCAGCGGGAACCGGCCGAGATTCAAATCATGTATGAGCAGGCTGAATGTACCCACATTGATTATTCTATCAACTTGGGCACAACCACCCTGCCAGATTTAACATGCTTTGATTGTAATCAGCTGGTATACCTGCTAGCAAAAATCACCTGCCGGGAGAACACAATGACTCGGCTTGGGGGATTCAATTGTCAACACTGCCCTGTGGTTGCAGGAAAGAAAATCACTCCATCTATTGCTGGCCTAATGCATCAAAAAAGAAGAATAGTTTTAGTAACACATCACATGACAACACACAGCAGTGCGTTTTTGTGTTTAATGTACCAAATGCATGCTTTCACGCATCGCATCAATGCGCACCTTGCCACGGCTCACCAGTATAAAGAGGGGCAGCATTTGCATTTCGCTCACCTGCTTTAGTTTATAAAATTCCCTTTAAAGCGGAGTTCCGGGCACAAAAACGATTTTTTTTTTTGTGCCCCTCCGCTAGGTAGAGCTCACCTGAAAAGGAATTGGATAGTTATTTTTATTTTTTTTGTTTACTCACCTTTTTATTGAAGATCGTAAATACTCACCTATGACTGCTTCCTCCTCCAGCGCCGAGGCTCACCCCGTCACTTCCTGCCTCGCGATGATTCCTGGGAGCTAAACGTCACAGCTCCCAGGAATCAATGCGGCGGCATGCCCAGAAGCTGTTTAGGAATGCGGCGCCGCACCGGAAGTGACGAGAGGGGCCGGTTCAGTGCATTCTGGGACACGAAGACGCGGAAGAAGACAGAGAAGAGGACCGCGCCGGCTTCAGCTGCCCACAACAGAGATGGAAACGCTGTGGAAGAAATTTTCTAAGTAAGTATTTCTTCTAAAAGGTAAGTGCGAACCGGGACAGATCAGAGGCTAGCCATTGTGGAATGTGCTAGCCCTGACTGTCCCGGGGGTATGTTCAGCAAAAAATGACATCTGTGCCCGGAACTCCGCTTTAATAAAAGACAACAAGCAAATATTGCCAATAAGCAAAACCAGCGCTTAGACAACTAAGGGTCCTTTCACACGAACGATCCGATCAGATTGGCCTGTCAGTTTTTTAGGCGGCTCTGATCGGATCCTCCATGCACCCCTATGGGGCAGCGGATGTCAGTGGAGACATGTCCGCATTCGATCCTGTTTGTGAAATCCAGACGCATGGAAACCCCTTTTTTCCAAACGTCCAGGGGATCGGATCCGATTCCCCATAGAGAGCAGCGGGGCTCTGACACCTCCCTCTCCGCACACAGAGCGGAGAGGAAGATGTCACCTGCCTGCTCAGCTGGGGTTTTGTATCGATCCCCCGTTGAGCAGCACGGACTGGCAGACGGAGCGGACCGTGTAAAAGGAGCCTAACTGAAGATGCCGCAAATGGCCAGATTTTTTTATGTAGATCACAGTGATTTTCCTCTACATACGAATACAATAGTCATGTTCAGAGCTAACTGCTTCATATTCCGTGCACATACAGGCAGAACACAGGAGCAGCTGTGTAACCACACGGAAGTAGAAATGAAGTTGGAGGTAAATGACAGCTTAGCCACACGTCAGCAGTGCAGACCTTTATCTAGACACACCTGAACAATGCGGAAGGTTTAAAGGATTCCACTGCTATCTAAACGACACACCCACTCCACCACTCTGTACAAGGACAGTGTCCACTCTACTTACAGGGATATTCAACTCCTCCACCGACTTTAAGGCCTCATGCACACGGGATGTTTTTACAGTCGCTGTTTTTGGTGTCAGATGATTTTTTCTGCAGCCAGTAAACTCCCCAGCATATTATCCTTGTCCATGCACACATAGGCTGTAATCAGCAGTTTTTGGCAGGGGCATTTTCTGGCTGGGAAAAAATACCCAGAACTAGCGGGTTTTAGGAGGCGTTTTTCAGCTGTAAAAACGCTATAACTCTGATAAAAGCTATAAAACGCTCAAAAACGCAGCTATTCGACGTTTATCAACGTTTTTGAGTCATAAGCTTTTATGGGAGTATAGTTTTGCTAAAAAAAAAAAAAAAAAAGAAAAAAGCTAAAAAATGCTACAGATGAAAAAAGCTAAAAAAAAAAAAAAAAAACGCTGAAAAATTCTACTGCAAAAAAAGCTGAAAAACACCTTCTACAGCTTTCTACATTTTGATAACCTCCAGTGTGCATGAGGCCTAAGAGTTAAAAAGGTAAAGGTTTCACTTTATGAAGAATTAAAAGGGTCTGTAAACCCCAACAATTAACTTCTATACCATTCAATCTTCTGAATGAGATAAGGCGCATAGAACATCTTGTGGCTACAGAAGAGACGCCAATGACAAAATATGTGGGCAGCATGGATTATTTACAAGGTGTCCCAACACTCATTGAGGCCCACTGACCCTATCAACATCATCGATACAGGACCAGTGAGGGCAAACCTTGGCACCCCAGATGTTTTGAAACTACATTTCCCATGATGCTCATGTACTCTGCAGTGTAGTTATGCATCACTGGAAATGTAGTTCCAAAACATCTGGGGTGCCAACGTTTGCCACTGATATAGACTACGCATGGCTTTAAGCCTTGCATTCTCTACAGTGGTTTATTCATTTAGATAAAATAGGCCAGGGGGAGTCATCCATCGGACTCTCCCTTCCTTCCCTGATATGAAATATGAACAATGCATATCCCTCAATAGTGTGTGCTTGCCTCAATCCAGAGCACTAAGTGTAATTTCTGTCTGCTGCCTCATTCCTCTGCTATCTGCATGATTTACGTCTGACAAGTTTTCCTGACACCAAGAGAAAAAAGGTGACAGGGAGGGAGCTTGAGCACTGCGCTTGTGATTGACAGACATACCTGTGTGCTCTGTGAAGGGGGGTGTGTCCCTTTCCTCCAATCAGATCACAGAGCTCTCCTAACTGAGCTCTACAAAGCAGCGCCAAACCCCCTGCTTTCTGAAATCTCAGACAGCTGTAAAAATTCTGCACTTTAAGCAGCTGTACAGGAGAGATTGCTCAGATACAAAAGGGTTTGCTGGCAGTCCCCTCATCAAACTTTAGATACACAGAAGAGTTTCAGTTGTTCAATTGTGCTCCCTTTGCTTCCCCTTGGAGTAAGCTACATATTTAAAGTGGTAGTCAAGTCAGTAATGTCAAAATCCGCTGACAGGCAGGCTTTTTATAACAGAAGAGACCCTAGAGGGATCATAAATGCCCCCCCTGCCTGTCATCAGGTAATGTGATCTGACCACATTTACAGCCCACTCCGCGTGCCGCAGTGATGTAACTACTACGCGGGTGCACAGAAGTGACGTCACATCGGCCCGGCCAATCAAGCGGCTGAAGATGCCAAACCTGGAAGAAGATCGGGTGAAGGTGGATGCGTCGGGGCTGGGAACAGACTGACAGCACATTACTGGAGGACTCCGTTTGTAGGCAAGTCTGTCATAATATACTAGTATGCAGTGCATACTAGTACAGCCCTGGCCAAAAGTTTTGAGAATGACACAAATTTTACATTTTCACAAAGTCTGCTGCCTCAGTTTTTATGATGGCAAGTTGCATATACTCCAGAATGTTACGAAGAGTGATCAGATGTATTGCAATTAATTGCAATGTTCCTATTTGCCATGAAAATTAACCTAATCCCAAAAAAAACATTTCCACTGCATTTCAGCCCTGCCACAAAAGGACTAGTTGACATCATGTCAGTGATGCTCTCGTTAACACAGATGTTGACGAGGTCAAGGCTGGCAATCACTATATAATACTGTTCGAGTTTGAATAACAGACTGGAGGCTTTAAAAGGAAGTTGGTGCTTGAAATCATTGTTCTTCCTCTGTTAACCATGGTTACCTACAAGGAAACACGTGCAGTCATCATTGCTTTCCACAAAAAAGGGATTTACAGGCAAGGATATTGCTGCTACTAAGGTTGCACCTAAATCAACCATTTATCAGATCAAGACTTTCAAGGAGAGAGGTTCAATTGTTGGGACGAAGGCTTCAGGACGCCCAAGAAAGTCCAGCAAGCGCCAGCACTGTCTCCTACAGTTAAAGGAGTTGTAAAGTCAGCAGGTTTTTTTTATCTTAATGCATTCTTTGGATTGAGATAAAAAAAAAAAAAAAATTTCTGTGTAGCAGCCTCCCCAATATCACCTAATCCTTACCTGAGGTCCTTCCCTGTCCAGAGATGTTCACGAGTCCCATAGCCCCCGGGCACTCACCCTTCTGATTGGCTGGGAAAGAGGTGTGGTGCCATTGGCTCCCACAGCTGTCAACGTCAGTGAACCAATCAGGAGAGAGGGGGGGGCCAACTGGGAGCTCCGTGTCTAAATGGACACACACAGCTGCAGCTCGACTCGGGTGCCCCCATAGCAAGCTGCTTGCTGTGGGGGCACTCAATAGGAGGGAGGGCTAAGAGCAGCAATGAGGGACCAGAGGAGAGGATTGGGGCTGCTCTGTGCAAAACCAACTGCACAGAGGAGGGGAGTATAACATGTTTGTTATTTTTAAGAAAAAAAAAAACGAGACTTTATAATTACTTTAACACAAGATCCTCAGTAAAATACCTCTTACCTTTACAACATGCCAGTTAAAATAATTACTTTGTATTAGTTCTCTTAGACCCCGTTCACACTGGGGCGAGCTGACTTTGCCGGGTGACCTGTGAAGTTGCGGCGCGCAGCTCGCACCGCGACCTCGGAGCGGCCGGCACGGACTTCATATAATTGAAGTCAATGCAGGTCGCTCCGGGTCGCCCCAAAGAAGCTCCGGACCCTTTTTCTAAGTCGGAGCGACTTGTGTCCCTCCTATTAGAATGGGTCCACAGCTTCTCTATGGCAGGCGAACTACAGGTCGCCCCAGTGTGAACCGGCTCCAAGCCAGTTATTTAAAACTATGCTGCCAAAATATCCTACTTTGTGTACAAAAATGTCAGGCCGCATCAGCTGACAAATGAGACATTCCTGTACGTCAAGGGAGGATATTAATATGGGACTTGATGACTAACAATGATTATTCAATGAAAAACACAAATACTCCAAACCTATGCCCTCATAGGTACTGGCAAAACATCCAAATAAAACTACTCATCCTCACAAAATACAACCAGCTAAATACAGCTTTACACTGCACATAGATTCAATTTACAAGCAGAAAAGAAACAGTGATGAAAGCAAAAAGTATAAGTAATGTTATATCGGGATCGGGACACCACCATTGCATAGCTTTCCCAGGAATGGCAGCAGGCAGGTGTGAGTGCATCTGCAAACACAGTGAGAAGACTTTTGGAGGATGGCCTGGTGTCATGAAGGGCAGCAAAGAAGCCACTTCTCTCCAGGAAAAATATCAGAGACAGACTGATATTCTGCAAAAGGGATTAGAGTGCTGAGGACTGGAGGTAGTCATTTTCCCTGATGAATCCCCTTTACGATTGTTTAGGGCATCCAGAAAAAACCTTCTCCAGAGAAGAAAACAGTAAGGGCTCTTTCACACAGCCGCTCCGTGTGAAAGATCCGCTGCGGGACTTTTTTCTTTTTTTTTCACGGAGCGGATGACATTTCTGTCATCCGCTCCGTGTGCCCGCATATCATCCCATCCGTTTGCGGATGATATGCGGACATAATGTTAGTCTATGGCATTGCGGATGTCAGCGGATGACACCACTGACATCCGATTTTCCTTCCCTTCCGTTTTTTACACGGATGAAAAAATAGGGTTCTGTTCCATTCCAAAAAATGGAACAGAACTGAAAGGAGGAAAATCGGATGTCAGCGGATGGTATTCCGCTGACATCCGCAGTGCCATTGACTTACATTATGTCCGCAAATCATCCGCAAAAAAATAGGACAAGCGGAGCGCCCGTGTGAAAGGGCCCTAAAGCATCCTGAGACCATTTATGTGTGGGATTGCTTCTCAGCCAAGGGAGCAGGCTCACTCCCAATTTTGCCTAAGAACCCAGCCATGATATAAAGAATGGTACAAAAACATCCTTCAAGAGCAACTTCTCCCAACCATCCAAGAAGTTTGGTGAGGAACAATGCCTTTTCCAGCATGACGGGGCACCTTGCCATAAGGCAAAAGTGATAACTAAGTGGCTTGGGGAACAAAACATTAAAATTTTGGGTTCATGGCCAGGAAACTCACTAAAACTAGAGTAAAAACGGTTTAACCTTAAACTACGCAAGGTGTTCTTCACTGTCAGAGCAGTAAGGATGTGGAATTCTCTTCCACAGGCAGTGGTATCAGTGGGGAGCGTCGATAGTTTCAAAAGACTATTAGATGGGCACCTTAAAGACCACGACATACAGGGGTATACAATGTACTAACACACACACACACACACATCATAGGTTGAACTGGATGGACTGATGTCTTTTTTCAACCTCATAAACTATGTAACTATGTAACTCCCCAGACCTTAATCCTATTGAGAACTTGTGGTCAAACCTCAAGAGGCGGGTGAACAAAACAAATTATGACAAACTCCAAGCCTTGATTATTCAGGAATGGACTGCCATCAGTCAGAATGGCCCAGAAGTTGATTTACAGCATGCCTTGCAGAGGTCTTGAAAAAGAAGGGACAACACTGCAAACACGGACTTCATTTAATTGTCAATAAAAGCCTTTGACACTTATGAAATGCTTGTAATTATACTTCAGTATACCATAGTAACATCTGACAAAAAGATCGAAAAATATTGAAGCAGCAGACTTTGTGAAAATTAATATTTGTGTCATTCTCAAAACTTTTGGCTGTACATTACAACTTAAACCTGCAAGGGAGCTATGTCGGCACCCCAGCCGTTATTTTTAGCAGCTCTCGGGAGCCGCCGCTGCCATTGCCAGTGAGGGAACCGGGCAGTGAAACTTTGTAGCTTCAAAGACGGTTCCCTACTGTGCTTTCGCGAAAAGCACTGCGCATTCTGAATGGCGTGGCCGTGGGCGAAAGAGGGGTTCTGGACTTGTGACGTACTTTGCCCCAGCCAAGTCTGCCGGACAGGGACGGGGACCTACCATAAACAGGTTTCTTACTTTCCCCTTCCCCCTGAAAGGTGCTAAATGTGCCACCTGGGGGGTGGGGGGGGGGGATCCCCACTCATCCAAGTGGTTACAACTCATTAGCAACTATGACCAGGCCCAGAATGCGGTTTGGGACATTTCCGACTGCACACAAAGTGGAAGAAGCAAATCACCCCTTTTATTTACACCCATAGCACACAGAGTGCTGCTGCGTCCCTTTAAATGCCTCTGAGCACAGCAACCAATCCAACTCCAAATGCTCATCTGGATGAGGCCTAAAAGCAGACTTGTGGTAGATGTAATGATACCATTTCAAAAACACGCCAAAACTTTTGCAAATGCAAATTTTATGCCATCATACCCATTGGCTTTGTAGTATTATGTCCATGACAATGACAGGTTCAATTTAATCCAACAAATCACCCTCCAGCAAAACTAAAAACTGGGATCCTCATACCCTACATGAAGTATGCAGAACTCCAACACGATCCAAATCTGATAAAAATGTAGTACACCAGCTTGGCTCTTTACAGCACATACTCCTGCAACGTGTAGCAGATGTAAGAGCATGTGCGTTACAGGAACATAGAGCGATGTATGGCCATTTTCACAGGTCGTATTTAGAAATCTGTCAATGTTACATTCACTGCAGCTGAGACAATCAATGCAATTTAGCAAATGGACCCTGAGGATTCATCTGCTGTAAATGTTTGGTGAATGTCGCATTTACTACTTAAGGCTGGGTTCACACAGCGGTTAAAAACGCATCCAATTCTCACATATGTGAACCAAGCCTTATAAATATACCTAGTTCTGTTAAGGAGAATATCAAACTTGGCTGACTGGCTACTGAATTCTATATTATTTTGTGCAAACTGTATTAGAAGACAATGAAATTATAGGTGTGAGCAAGTAATAACATTTTATAGACTTTACCATGGTTCATTTTTAGTTTCAAAGCTTCTTGAGGGATTTCATATTTACTCATCATCCGGTATGAAGCTATGACTCTTTATTTACAGAGAAAGATAGTAGAATTTAAAATTGAATTCTATACAGATATTAACGTGTTATTAAACCCAAAACAGTAAAATCTGTATGTGCAGTAAAGTAGGCTTGTTATACTCACAGTGGAACCTAAGGGGTTAATCCTCTGTTTAAAAAGGCTGTTTGATCCTGTCTTCACTGATCTTCCCCTTCTTTTACTGTCCCCAATCCATCTACTGATAGTACAGAGCCCTGGGAGGCTCTTTTTTTTTTTCTTGGGAGGGTGCATGTAATCAGCACAGGGCAAATTGGCACCGTCCAGAACAAAAGTCAAGGGTCATGCAGCCTCATAGGATAGTCAGAGGGGAATGAAAACTCCTCCTACAAGCTTTGACCAGTCACAAGACTGCTTGATACTGCTGATGAGAAAATGTATTTAGCAGTTTATATTTACTAAAGTAATTGGATTTCCATGTTCTGTGTACTGTGGGAGACCAGATATAGTGAATGCAGGCTCCTGGGTACAGTTACACTTTAAAGGGTTAGTTCACCTTTACCAAAAAGCTGCCTATACTTACTTACCTTACTGTAGGTAAAGGTGCCAGAAGATATAAACAAACTGTGTAACTTGGAATAACATTGGATAATCGCTTTGCTATAGGTGTAGGCCATCTACGC
This sequence comes from Pelophylax lessonae, assembly GCF_965119305.1. Taxonomy (NCBI): domain Eukaryota; kingdom Metazoa; phylum Chordata; class Amphibia; order Anura; family Ranidae; genus Pelophylax; species Pelophylax lessonae. The sequence continues at coordinate 462,441,761 of NC_138771.1, read as the reverse complement.
ACTTCCCAAAGCCTGGCTGAAAAACTCCCAGGGATGGAGTCTTCCCCATTCTGCCTTGTTGCTAGGACATTGCTAAGACACTCCCAGCTGTTACTGCTTACCACCACTATCGCAGCAGCAAGTTCTCAAACCCCACACATGCCTGATTCACTACCTTTTCTGTCGCAGCATCGCTGAGCTCACAGCCACTGTGACAGAGGAGGGAAAGTGCATGTGAGAGGATCTATTTCAGAGGAGGAGCTTGCACATGTGATGTTGGGGGAATACCAGTAATGGCTTAGAGTGCCTTAGAAACATCCTAGCAGCAAAGCAGGACAGGGAGATATCATCTCTAAGAGTTTTTCAACCAGGCTTCAGAAGTTACACAAATGGCCTACACCAGTCATGTCCAAAGTCCGGCCCGCGGGCCAGTTGCGGCCCGTCCTTTACTTTTATACGGCCCCCAGAGACACCGCTGATCAATGTCTCTCTCTGAGACATTGCACATCCCCGTCCCGTAGGGCTGGGCGATAAATCGATTTAATCGATTTATCGATTTTTTAGTTTGGAACGATTTTTTTTTTTTAAACTCGAGTTTTTTTCTACAATACTTTTTTTCTGCCTCGGACCACCGCCGCGCCTGGATGTGACGTCAGCTGCGGGGCGGGCGGTGCGTCTGTACATGCCGTGGGCTTTTAGCGTGCTGTGCGGATCCCGGAAGCGCTCGGCTCATTGGTTGGCGTGAAGTGACATGTAGCTGAGAGGCGAGGAACATGTGGGTTGCGATGTCTGTTGTACTGCGCATGCGCTACTCCTGGTGAACTGGTATCGCAACGGTTCAGGATGACGGCGGTCCTCAGTGGTCGTTGGATATGGAATCCATCAGAATGGAAATCTAGAGACAAGACCCCACCGTGATCTCTGTGATCGTGGCCCTTGTGGTTGTGCTGGTCAGCCTGGGTGAGTTCTATACAGGAGTGTCAGGATACATGTGTCAGTGTACCAAGAGAGGAATGTATGGGAGGCACAGGGAGCATTGTGACGATACAATTACCTCATATATGTACTAATAGGCTGTTATTTCTTTCTTTATTTTATTTTACATATTTTAATTACTTTTTTTTTTTTTTTATTTAACTTTATTACTATGACAAGGGAAGAAACACATCCCTTAGGATAGCTTGGGCAATGACAGGTACTCTTTATTGAGACATCAGACCCCTAACATCTCCCCTGCAATTCATCTGGTGAAACACTGATTGTGTTTGTAGCAGCCAGGAAATGGTGGCACCAAAATCAGAAGTGATGAAATCCTTGTCACTGCCAGCCTCTCACCATAGAGGAGATCAGGGTACGGATGTTCCGTCATCTTCTCTATGGGCAACTGATCCAAACAGAGTCAGACACACATATACAGCGCTTCTCCTTCTCCTCAGTCCTCCCTCCAGACTCTGCAGTCATTTTTTAAGTGCATTGGAAAAAAAAAATCGAAAATCGAATCGAAACTCGAATTTTTCTTTAAAAATCAAAGATTTTTTTTTTAGGCAAAATCGCCCAGCCCTACCGTCCCGATACCGATGCGATGGCTCGGGGGCGGGGCCTCTGGCCTCCCTCAGCAGCTCGGCTTCTCCAGAGTCCCGCTCCGCCCCCCGCTCTGCTCTATGTACTTGGCGCCGCCCACGACTGCGACGGAGTGCAGAAGGAATTTGAAATCTGCATTCCTTCTCACCTTTACCACACAGCCACCTGTAGAAGCCGTGTGGAGCTGACATCTCTTCTACTGCCTGTCTAAGTAAGGGTGATTTTATCCATAAAGCACTGATGCACGTGTATTATATATATATATATATATATATATATATATATATAGAGAGAGAGAGAGATAGAGAAAATGGGGCGGGTGGCGCCGAGGAGAAGGGACGCGCTGTCATCGGAAGTCCCGCCTCCTATGCCGACGTCTATCATAGGCGCCGGGACTTCCGATGACAGCGCGTCCTTCCTTCTCCTCTGCCTCGCCGCCCCATTCTACCTCTCAGGTGCCGAGGAGAACGGACGTGCTGTCATCGGAAGTTCCGCCTCCTTTGCCGACGTCTATCATAGGCACCGGGACTTCCGATGACAGCGCGTCCTTCCTTCTCCTGTGCCCCGCCCGCCCCCTTCTACCTCTCAGGGCTGCTTCCGGGACTTTTCTAAAAGTGATTCGGATAGTGTCAATGGCGCTGGCGAGGCTGCAATTATGGGCACTGCGCTGGTGAGGCTGCAATTATGGCCACTGCGCTGGCGAGGCTGCATATATGGCCACTGCGCTGGCGAGGCTGCATATATGGCCACTGCGCTGGCGAGGCTGCATATATGGCCACTGCGCTGGCGAGGCTGCATATATGGCCACTGCGCTGGCGAGGCTGCATATATGGCCACTGCGCTGGCGAGGCTGCATATATGGCCACTGCGCTGGCGAGGCTGCATATATGGCCACTGCGCTGGCGAGGCTGCATATATGGCCACTGCGCTGGCGAGGCTGCATATATGGCCACTGCGCTGGCGAGGCTGCATATATGGCCACTGCGCTGGCGAGGCTGCATATATGGCCACTGCGCTGGCGAGGTTGCATATATGGCCACTGCGCTGGCGAGGCTGCATATATGGCCACTGCGCTGGCGAGGCTGCATATATGGCCACTGCGCTGGCGAGGCTGCATATATGGCCACTGCGCTGGCGAGGCTGCATATATGGCCACTGCGCTGGCGAGGCTGCATATATGGCCACTGCGCTGGCGAGGCTGCATATATGGCCACTGCGCTGGCGAGGCTGCATATATGGCCACTGCGCTGGCGAGGCTGCATTCGTGGGCACTGCGCTGGTGAGGCTGCATTCGTGGGCACTGCGCTGGCGAGGCTGCATTCGTGGGCACTGCGCTGATGATTGTATTTAATTTTAAATGTCAGGCAAAATGGTCGGCCCTCATGTATGTTCACTTCATCAAGTCTGGCCCTCTTTGAAAAAGGTTTGGACACCACTGGCCTACACCTATAGCAAAGGCGTCTCATAATACAGCGTGTGAATTCCAGTGTTAATCTACTAGGTCCTCTACATCTGTCAGTCTGTCACAGATTCCTCCTTCTGACTCTTCACATTATTAAGGGTCATTTCACACCATACCACACCAGACATAAAAATACGCTACAATACAATGGGGTTGATTTACTAAAGTTAAAGAGTACAAAATCAAGTGCACCTCTGCCCCAGATTTTGCACTCTCCGGTTCAATGCTCGGGTAACACCTATACGTTTTTTAATTACCTTTGCAGAAACGCACTACAGTTCAACTAACATGGGTTTCCTATGGGACACGTTCACATCTATGCTTTCAGCTGCTGTGTTTTTGGAAAGGGTCAGTGACTTTTTTTAAAAGCTAAACGGTGCATTTTTGGTTGAATAGACTTCAATGGAGAAGCTGCAGAAAAGCATGTAGTATGTCTTTTTGCCACGATTTGCGTTTTTTATCCACCCAACAAATCGACCAAAAAATGCATAAAAAATGCAAAACGCAAAATGCATCAAAAAATGTGCAAAAAAAAAAAAAAAATGAAAAATGCACCTCAAAAAAGCACTGCAGAAAGAAACACTTTGCAAAAGCAAACTGATTTCTATATTTCATAGTAGATCTTCTATACAGATGAATTGGTTATATTATCAGTAAAATACATGCTTCCACTATAAATTCATTATTTGGTAATAGTTACCTATTTAGATATATGTTAATGAGATTAAAAATGAATGATATTGGGTGCAAAGACACAATACCAATGCAGTAAAAGGAAACATTGGTAGTGGGTTAGATACAAGCTTTGTAAATCTACCCCTTTCTGTTTCTGTTAAAGGCTTGTAAATTTAAAAAAAAAAAATTCTTTGCAAAAAAAAAAAAATCAAACTGCATAGGTGTGAACCAAGCCTTAGTAAATCCACCCCAGTGAAATGTACATATAGTGATGCCTATTTGCAAAGATTTTAATGCACACTGCACTTATATGTGTTGACCAGCTTATTTTTCCCCACTTAATTTGCCTTAACACGCATTAACGAGAATTCCGTTATGTTAAAATGCATACCTTTTAATGCAACCCACTGCACATCTATCTACACATGTATCAAATATTGTAGTGTAAATAGGGAACATAGAAAACTATTGTTTTCTATGTCTATTGCAGTGACCTGTGCTTATCCAGTGAAGAAAAAGGCTGGTCACTTGGGTTGAACAAGCCCTAAATGTGCTCTTGATAGCAGTGAAAAAACCCAACAGGTTGTAATTATCTATTCTCTAACCAAAACTGTAAAAAAAGGTTCAGGTTTGACTTTAAGGTACTATAATTGTATGTAAAATTGGCTATAAAAATCTGTCGCTTTAAATACCTGACACTTCTAACTGAAATTTTCACATCTCTTAGGGCTTGTCTAAAAATAACTGTCAGTTATTCCAGCCCTGTGTACTGCAGCAGCACCAGATTGCAAACAGACAAATGCAACCGCTCCCTAAAAGCACACACCATGACATCACAGGTCATGTGACCAGAGTTCAAGATAAATACAAGTGAAACGGCAGTTAGAGCTCACTTAGCTTTCAGAGCTTGGAGAGAACAGACGTGTGAGATTTGCTGCTCATCCTAGAGATTCTTATTAATTCATTTTATATTGTTCCCAACTCTATTTCTTTGTAGTTATAGAGGTTTTGTTCAACTCTAATATACCAGTATTAGAGTTGAAATTATTTCACCGCTTTATTTGTATTTTCTGACTATACATTGCTATAGAAATTCTAAATTCATTAGAAATCTGCTGACTTCCATCATCAGTTGAGATTATTCTCAGTCTTTTTCAATTCGGAGTATAATTGACCTTTACAAAATGGACATTCAAAGACCACAAACAAGAGGTAGGTATTAGTGTTAATTCTAATATTATTTGTTTTGCTGTGCAGCCCTGAGGTTCAAAGATTAAATTGATGGCCATGTATAAATACTTATAATAATAATAATAATTTTTTGCAGTCTGTGTCCCCACTGACAATATACATTGCTCAAAAAAAATTATAGGAACGCTTTGAAAACACATCAGATCTCAATGGGGAAAAATCTCATACTGGATATCTATACTGATATGGACTGGGAAATGTGGTAGGAAGGAAAGGATGCCACATAGTTTCATGGAAATTAAAATGATCAACCTACAGAGGGCTGAATTCAAAGTGAAAAAATGATGCAGCAGGCTAGTCTATGTTGCTGAAATTTTATTGCAGCAATTCAAAATGGTCCTCAGTAGTTTGTATGGCCTCCCTGTGCTTGTATGCATGCCTGGCAATGCCGGGGCATGCTCCTAATGAGAGGACGGATGGTGTCTTGGGGTATTTCCTTCCAGATCTGGACCAGGGTATCACTGAGCTCCTGAAAAGACTGAGGTGCAACCTGGCAGCATTGCATGGACCAAAACATAATGTGCCAGAGGTGTTCTATTGGATATAGGTCAGGTGAGCGTGGGGGCCATTCCATGGTATCAATTCCTTCTAACTAGCTGCATACTCGCGCCACATGAGGCCGGGCATTGTCATGTACCAGGAGGAACCCAGGACCCACTGCACCAGCGTAGGGACTCACAATGGGTCCAAGGATTTAATCCCAATACCTAATGGCTCAGGGTGAACCTATTCTCATCTGTGAAAAGCACAGAGTGCCAGTGGCAGACCTGCCAATTCTGGTGTTCAATGGCAAATGCCAATCAAGCTCCACCATGTCGGGCAGGGAGCACAGGGTCCTCTAGAGAATGTAGAATCAGGCCACCATCCTGAAGTGTGTTTCTGATTGTTTGGTCAGAGACATTCACCCCAATGGCCTGCTGGAGGTCCTTTTGTAGGGCTCTGGCAGTGCTCTCCCTGTTCCTCCTTGCACAAAGGAGCAGATACCAGTCCTGGTGATGGGTTAAGGCCCTTCTACAGCCCTGTCCAGCTCTCCTGCCTGTCTGCTGGAATCTTCTCCATGCTCTTGAGACTGTGCTTGGAGACAAAGCAAACCTTCTAGCAATGGCACGTGCCATCCTGAAGGAGCTAAACTGCCTATGCAACCTCTATAGGGTCCAGGTATTGCCTCATGCCAACAATAGTAGCACGGACCCTAGCCAAATTCAAAACTAGTGAAAAACAGTCAGAAAAAAGGAGTAGGGAAAAAAAATTTCAGTGGCCTCCACCTGTAAAACCATTCTTGTTTTGGGGGGACGTCTCATTGTTGCCCATCTAGTGCACTGGTTGTTAATTTCATTAACACCAAAGCAGCTGAAACCGATTAAAAAAACCCTTTAATACTTAACTTACCAGATCAATACCCCAGGTGTTTTATTGACTTAATGCTATACTCTGATTAAAAAGTGTTCCTTTAATTTTTTTGAGCAGTGTATATCCTCTCTACATTGTAAGTGGTAGACTAAAATTGATGGCTAATCCAAAAGGTTACTGTTGCGTTCACAACTGAGATAAAGTGCAGGGGGGGGGGGGGTACTTGTTCTGGTATTAGGGCCAGTTCACACCATAGAAACGCAGTTCGGACACGCCTTCAAGGTGCTTTTCTGCATGCACGTTTTGATGCATTTTTGGTGCATTTTTGATGCAGTCCAGTGCATTTTCCCCCTTTTTTCTTAACCCTAAATAAGGATGTGTGTTCCAGAGCATTTTTGGTACATTTAGGTACGTTCCAGTGCATTCCAGCATGTTTTTGATGCATTTTACAGTATTCCAGTACAGTCCAGCACAGAAAGAATGCAGCATGTTCTACTTTTTTTTTCCTGGAGCTGAAGCCCACTGGAACTGCAAGCACTGGTGAGAACTATTCCGTTGGAAACCATATAACCTACTTTGTATGAGTACCGTATTTTGATGCAGAAAAAAAAAAAAAAAAAAAAAAACACTGGACTGCATGTGGTGTGAACTGGCCCTAAATAAGGACATGTGTTCCAGTGTGTTTTTGATGAGTTTTACAGCCTTCCAGTACAGTCCAGTATAACTTACTTTCCATGCATTTTTGATGCAGAAAAAAAAAAAACGCACTAGACTGCATGTGGTGTAAAACTTGCCCTTAAAGCATTATTAAAGCTTCAATTTTTTAAATTAAAATAAACATGTCACACTTATCTGGTTTTGCACAGAGCAGCCCCAATCCTCCTCTTCTCCCCTTCTGTGAATGCCCCCAAAGATAGCCACTTTCTATGGGGGCACTTGTGCGGGCTCGTTCCCAAGCCGCCCCATTGGCACAGACAGGATGGTATAGCCCCAGTCACAGTATATGATTGACAGCAGTGGGAGCCATTGGCTATCAATCTGCCCGGGGATGCGGGAGAGAGCCGCTGCTCTCGTGCACATCGCTGGATAGAGATTATGCTCGGATAAGTAGAAGGGTGGACTGGGGGGACTCTGCAGCACAGAACATTTTTATTCCAAGGAATGCATTAAAGCGGTAGTATACTAATTTTTGTGACTTTTACCTACAGGTAAGCCTATAATAAGGCTTACCTGTAGGTACAATTGATATCGCCTAAACCTGCACGGTTTAGGAGATATTTGCCCTGCATGCAGCCGTTGACGCTAGCGGCGCATGCGCTCTGAAGGTCCGGCGGACCTTCAGAGTTCAATGCCGGGTACTTGCCGGAAAATGACTCCCGCATGACGTCATCGCGGCTCCGGCCACTCACAGCGCCGAAGCCGCTGAACCCGGAAGAGACGCCGAAGGAGCATGTCAGCTCCCACAGCGGTGTCCGGGGGTCCGTGTCGGGGCTTCGTTTTAAGCTAAGTATTTCATAATGAGCTAGTAAGCGATGCATATTAGCTCATTATGCCTTTGTCTTGCAGGGTTTGTTTTTGTTTTTTTTTTCTCAGTATACAACTGCTTTAAGGTAAAAAAAAAAAAAAAAACTCCTAACTTTCTAAAATTACAAATGAAGGACACCTATTAGCAAAAGTACATAGGCATAGGACACACCCCCCACATAAAGAAGAACTGTTAAAAAAAAAAAACAAATGTTTGATTAAATCCACAAGTGCTTTTGTAGCATTATTATTCCTTGGCTTTTGGCTTTTGGAATTTACAAACGTGGCAATTTAAAATTTTGGATAAAAGGTTTAGCTCTGTAAAACACTTTTTGATAGAAAAATAGTGCATTTTTTATTCAACTATAAAGATCAGACCAAAATGAGGGACAAATGAGGAGGAAAGAGGGACAAAGGAGGGGGTGAGGGAATTCCACCTCAACTTTGGAAAGATTTTTTTTCCACCTGTTGTCACAGACAGCAACAAAGAAAACAAACTGGGGGGGATGGGATTTTTGACTTACCGTAAAATCCATTTCTCTGATGTTCATTGACGGACACAGCTCCTGATTCTTCTTAACCATTGGGTTATACTGCCCCCTACAGGAGTAGGACACTAGACAGGAAAAAGCTTGACTACGCCTATGGGCAGTCCCAGGGGGTATACACCCACTCTCAGCTATAGGCACTCAGTTTTGTTACAAGCAGTATCAGAAGAAAGCCAACTCCACAAAGGGGTGGGTGCTATGTCCGTTTAAAGAACATCGGAGAAATGGATTTTACAGTAAGTCAATACACCCTCAAAGAGGACCAGGTCCTCTAAACAGCAGCCAGCAAAACCTTGTGGCCAAAAGAAGCATCCGCAGATACCAATACATCCAGTTTATAAAAAAGTTGTAAAAGTGTGCACCAACTAACAAGGGGCCACCTTGCAAACCTGCGTCACTGGCGCTTGATGACAGAAAGCCCAGGAGAAACTAAGCACCCCAGTAGAGTGCTCCTTGACAGGGAAAGGAGGTACCTGACCCCTGATGCAATAGGCCTGATCCACCATCTGTATGATCCATCTGGAAATGGTCACAGAAGAAGCAGGCAACCCTTTGTGAGGTGCATCTGTGAGCACAAATAGAGTCTGACTTCCTAAAAGACTCCGTAGCTGCCAGGTAAACCATTATTGCCCAGACCACATCCAAGTTATGCAAGGTAATTTCCTTCAGATGTTTAGCCTGGGACACAGGAAAGGCAACACAATGTCTTCATTCAAATGATAGTCAGAGACCATCTTAGGAAGGAAAGACAGACAGGGCGGAAGCACCAACTTATCCTTGTGAATCACCATAAGGTGGACAGGATAACGCCTCCAGTTCCGATACCGTGCTCGAAGAGGTGATGGCCACCAAAAAAGGCCACCTTCCGGGCAGCGCAAGCACGCAAACCTCAGGAATTTTTTCAAAGGGAGGCTTTTGTAAAGCTAAAAATACCACATTAAGAGTATCCCAGGGCAGCAAATGAGCCCGCACTGAAGAAACCAAAATGTCAGACATCCTGAATTAAAGTATGCACCAGGGAGTGTGAGGCCCTTGATGGTACTCAAGACCAATTTCTGTTCAACCCCCCGTTAAAGGAAGGCTAAGATCCCATCCACCAAGAAGAAGCGAGGATGAACCCCAAGAGACTCAAACCACGCAATGTACGCCTTCCAATGGTAGATCTTCCTAGAAGTAAATTTCAACAGCGTAGGAATCACTGGTTCAGACAAACCTCCATCCTGCAGCACCTGGCGTTCAACAGCCAAGCCGCAAAGCCAGCGACTGTAAAGCAGAATGGAAGATCGGTCCTTGGGACAGCTGATCCTCCCTGAGAGGAAGCCCCCTAAGGAGCATAGGTGGCCAGCAGTACCCCATCGGTGTACCACAGCCGGTGAGGTGAGTCTGGATGGAATCCCTTGTGCTTTGATCCTGCACAGGAGTCGTTGCAGAAATTTGAGAGGGCTGGAAGGGATTGGCCAGCCCAACTTAGAATGCCGGCTACTTACCAAGCCGCCAGGACACTACTTGTGCCCCCTTGGTGATTGACAGACAACAGCTGTGGCACTGTCCAAACAAATTTGTCCAATGAGCCAGACAAAGGCTGATCGCTCAGAGTTCCAGAACATTAAATCGTCAGTCTGGACAGAGTCCAGACCCCCTGAGCACATCTATGCTTAGGACGCCTCCCCACCCGGACAGGCTGGCATCCATGGTGACCCATGGCAAATCAGAGAAAGCATCGGTGACAGGTACATATTCGAATGTGCAGGTAGGCGTCCTTGATGTAGACAGAAGCGAAAATGGACTCCAAGCGGAACTTCTGTAATCGCACCAGCAGTTAGGGCCTTGAGGTCCAGAATTGGAAGTACCTTGCCTTCCTTCCTGGGAACTGTAAAGAGGTTTGAGTAAAAACCCCTGAAAACATTCCGAAATCTGAACAAATCTTGCACTACATCAAAGAGACCCGTAAGTGATCTGGGCACAAGTGCAGGTTGGAAGGGAGGAACCTTTCCGGAGGATAAGACCAAACTCGATCTCATATCCTGACCGAATAACTTTGTGGATTCACATGTCCTCTACCAGGGAGGTTCATGAATCCGGAAACCAGCGAAGACATCCCCCACCCCAGATATGGGTGGGGGCGAACCTTCATGTTCGCATGTCTGGAACAGCCCACTTGTGGCTTGCCAGACCAGGTCCTCTTGGAACCTCCGGTGGAGGCTCTAACTTTTGATCCCTTGTCTCGAGACCCTGAGGAACAAAAAAACCTCTAATGAGCCGAGGAGAATGGCCCACGTCTACGACGGGGTTCCTTGCCCTTGGTAGCCTGCGGAACAAGAGCACTCTTCCCTCCCTGTGAGACCCTTAACGATGTCACCCAAGGAAGCTTCAAACAGGCAATCCCCTACAAGGGGGAGATCAGATAAAGCCTTCTTAGAAGTGTGGTCCGCAGACCAGTATTTAAGCCATATGCCGAAGGACCACTGCTCATACAGACAGCCTAGAAATCAAACCAAGAGGCATCACAAAGAAACTGTAGCCCCTGGATCAACTGATCCGTCAGCTCCACAAAGACAGGGGGAAGCTCTTTCCCCTCCAGGTCCCAGCGTAAAAAAGTTTAGCCCACTCGGTCAGAGTTTGACACCAGAGCAAAAGTAAATACCGGTCTAAGTGCCGAACCAGCCACAGCGAACATATGAAGGGCCAGAGCCTCCGCCCACCTATCAGCTGGATATTTAAAGGCCGAGGACTGCTCAACCGGTATAAAAAGGTAGCTTTATTTAACCTGGAAACCAAGGAGGCCACTACAGGTGGGACCGTCCACCTTAAAAACGCAGTTAATCCTCATAAGGACATTGCAAGCAAAAAGCGCTTAGGAACCACTGCGTTTTGGACAACCCCAATGTTGTCAAAGTAAGCGGAAAAACCCCCTTCGGGGCTTTAGAGGGCCTGTGGGTGCAAAAGGGGACCAGCACCTCCGACTTAGCACTGACACAAACAGTGCATCCACCAGGGCCTTTTCATGCGTGGCTAGAGGAGCAGAGGAAACATCCTCACTATCGGACGCAGACCCAGTAGGGTCGCTATATACTGAGCTCACCCGGAAACCATAACAATCAGGGTGATGCCGCCAACTGCGATCCCACAAAGGGGACACTGACCAAGGGCCCACGAATGGACCAATTACTGGACCCCGCAAAAAAAACACGGGGGTCGCCCCCTGAGCCCTCCATAGAGGGCATAATAGGTAATGGCCCCCTTAAATGGGGCGTTGCCCGCTGTGACGCAGACACACAGGCAGGGTACCCCGATGGTCCCGCATCGCTAAAAGGGGAAGGTGCCCCACACAATAATGGCAGCAAGGCTTTAATTAAAAAAAGCACCCCAACAGCCCCACCCCTTCCAAGGGAGGCGCCAAGTTGACCACATGGCCTAGCAGGCCGCAAGCCACAGCCTTAATTTTTGTGGAGGCCCAGCTGCAAGTGCACGGATCTCAGCCCGGCAGATGCCCAAAGAAAGAGTGGGGGCCTCAGCTAAACGCACTGGGGCGGAAAGACCCACAGTGACCACCGAAATTTTAGAGGGGCTGGGGGGAAGGAAGGGAACCAGGGGGTCCCACGGTCCCAGGGAGGGGGCCACATCCACCCCAAAACCCACCAGGAGTAGAGGGGGGGACAGCTACTTATAAAAAGAAAAAATTGCCAGGACCAGAGATTCCAGCAAGGAACTAGGTTCTTACTCCTCACTAGGCAGAAAAAAATGAGTGCCTATAGCTGAGAGCGGGTGTATACCCCCTGGGACTGCATAGTCAACCTTTTTCCTGCCTAGTGTATTACTCATGTAGGGGGTATAAGTAGTATAACCCAATGGTTAAGAAGAATCAGGAGCTGTGTCCGTCAATGAACGAAAGAGAAAACTGATTATCTGTAGAAGAAATTGAAAACCTAAATTAGTTCTAAAGTCAAAAGGTTTATTATCCTAATGCATTACCTGCATTAAAGGTAAAAAAAAAAAAAAAAAAAAAAAAAATTCCACTTGCTGTTTCTTTCCCTCGCCTCCATATATACCGGAATTCAAATCTCAGTTCATTGCTGTGCCCATCTGCAGCAGCGCTGGTCTCCCTCCCTGCTCTCACAGGACAAACAGAGCCATTGGCTCCTGCTGCGGTCAGTCAAATCCTGTGAGAAGGGAGGGAGGGGCAAGGCTGAGCTGCGCTGTGTGTGTCTATGGATGCTTGGGAGCACATCTACACGGCTACCCCCACAGCGCATGGCTTTCTATGGGGGCATACTCAGAAGAAGAGGAGAGAACAGCGCTGCTGGGGAACCCCAGAAGAGGAGGTGGCCGCTCTGTGAAATATCCTTGCATCTAGCAAGCAAGCATAAACCTTCTTTCATTTTAAAGGAAAAAGTGAGCCTTTTATCCCTCTTTAAAGGGGGGTAAAAAGCCATTACTCTTACAATCAGGTGCCTGACATGGAAATTAACCACTTTCCGTCTGCTCACATTGCTGCTACCGCAGCAATGTGGCTCGTTATCGTCCAGCGACGTAGTACTACGTCGCTGGACTCCTCCACTTGTGGGCGGCGCGCGCTGCCAGAGGCTCGCTCCCGCTGTGTTCAATCTTCCCTGATCATCGCGGAATCGAGTCTGGAGATCCGCCCGCTTGTGTAAACAAAGCGGGTGGATCTCCTAAGTGACAGGCAGGGTCAGATTGCAGGGTTCAGCATAGCTCAACATGCGATCTGTCCCTGTGTCACTCAGTCACCTCCCCCCACACGTCAGTAAGCACTAGGTATACATTAACCCTTCCCTCTCCAATAAAATTAACCCCTTCCCTGCCAGCGTCATTTTTACAGTAACAGTGCATATTTATAGCACTGATTACTGTAGTAATGTCACTGGTACCCCCAAAAGTGTCAAAAATGTCAGTCAAGGGTCCGATTTGTCCGCCGCAATGTCGCAGTCCCGCAAAAAAAAAAAAAACGCAGATCGCCGCCCATTACTCGTTAAAAAAAAAAAAAACAACACCAAAAATTACAGAAATCTTACCCTTAGTTAGTAAACGCAATAACTTTTGCACAAACCAATCAAAATACACTTATTGCGATTTTTTTTACCAAAAATATGTAGCAGAAAACAAATTGGCCAAAAATGTAAAAAAAAAAATTAGATTTTTACATTTTTTTGGGGGGGAATTTCATATAAAAGAACGTGAAAAATATTATTTTTTCAAAATGTACGCTTTTTTTTGTTTATAGCGCAAAAAGTACAAATTGCACAGGTGATCAAATACCACCAAAAGAAAGCTCTGTTTGTGGGGAAAAAAAGGACGTAAATTTTGTTTGGGTACAGTGTCGCATGACCGCGCAATTGTCAGTTAAAGTCGCACAGTGCCAAATCGCAAAAAGTGGCCTGGACGTAAGACAGCAAAATCCTCCGGTGGTAAAGTGGTTAAATGGAATTTTTTTAAAAAAGTGTCAGCCAGTTTAAAAGGGACTTTCAATGTTCATATTAAGGGCTGTTTATGGGATGGCCAGATATTTTAATTTAAACGAATATTTTACATTTATTTTTATGCTATACTAATTATTTTCTGGTTTGTTCTTTTAGCTTGGACGAGTCGTTTTACGAAGAAATCATCTGTCCCAGCAAACCAACAGCCCTGCAAGAATCCACGGAAAAGGGCATACTGTGAGGACAGCCTACTACCCTTCCCTAGGAAAAAAGTTAAACGCACTGACGCAACAGACCCCTGGATCCCAGAACTAGGACTCAACATGCAGGACAAAGCGGATATAGAAAATGGGAAGCCGGTTGCCTTTCCTGTTGCACAGGCTGCAGTGACAATACTGAAAAAACAGTTTCAGGAAAAAAGCGGTCTGCCCTGCATAAGAATGGTTGAAGAACAAATCCTACCAGTGTACAAGCCAACAATTCAATTACACATCGACTGGCAGGAAGGACACGCTTTTGTAACAGCATGTGATGGCAAACAGGTAATGATGGCAGACAGTGAGCTTGTTGTCAATTATGGATCACTTCGCTACAAGCAAATCTATAACAGCTACAAAAGGCTTCTGAATAACCCTATATACCATATGCAATATCTGAAGATACAGCAGCAGGCATTTAGGGAAAAATCCTGTGTGATGTACTCGGCCGCCAATATGTACGAGATGTTGACCCCTGGAGGGAATCCAGAGTGTCGGTACATCAAAAAGTACTTGAGGCCACATTTCATTCAGTGCCTAGAAAACAAGAGATTTACGGAATTTCCCAAAAGGAGAAAGCCTCCACCACCACCTAAACCATATTTTGACTGGAGGAACAGAAAGCCCAGAAGACGGAAACCATGACACAATTAAGCTGTGTGGCTAGGGCTACAACCCAAATGCTACTGCAATAAGCCAGAGCAGGGCCATCTTTAAGCTCCATGCACATCAATGTCTCCAAAGTCACATCATTTCCAGTGAGACTTTGGAACGCGACTTTGATCCGACTTTAACTTCAATGGACCCAAGTCGAGTAGGGGTGCGAGAGTCGGGACACACAGAGGAGGCCCTGCGGGTAAACCGACATCTGGAGCAGCCAGAGAACTGTGAGAGATGGTGCAGGAGCTGGACACACTGTCAGGAGGATTTGCCAGACACACTGGCAGGAGGATTTGCCAGACACACTGGCAGGAGGTGCTGCAGGCACGATGTGAGTGAGGGCACTGGACACACTGATAGGACTGACGGCAGGGGAGCTGGGGTACTGCAAGAGCTCCGAGTACAGATTTACGGGAGAAACTGAGGCATCCTGAGTAACTTGGAGGAGACTCGCGAGCAACAGAGGAGACTCGCGAGCAACAGAGGAGACTCGCGAGCAACAGAGGAGACTCGCGAGCAACAGAGGAGACTCGCGAGCAACAGAGGAGACTCGCGAGCAACAGAGGAGACTCGCGAGCAACAGAGGAGACTCGCGAGCAACAGAGGAGACTCGCGAGCAACAGAGGAGACTCGCGAGCAACAGAGGAGACTCGCGAGCAACAGAGGAGACTCGCGAGCAACAGAGGAGACTCGCGAGCAACAGAGGAGACTCGCGAGCAACAGAGGAGACTCGTGAGCGATGGGGGGTGACTCGTGAGCGATGGGGGGGGGGGGGGTGACTCGTGAGCGATGGGGGGGGGGGTGACTCGTGAGCGATGGGGGGGGGGGTGACTCGTGAGCGATGGGGGGGGGGGGTGACTCGTGAGCGATGGGGGGGGTGACTCGTGAGCGATGGGGGGGGGTGACTCGTGAGCGATGGGGGGGGGTGACTCGTGAGCGATGGGGGGGGGTGACTCGTGAGCGATGGGGGGGGGTGACTCGAGAGCGATGGGGGGGGGTGACTCGTGAGCGATGGGGGGGGGGTGACTCGTGAGCGATGGGGGGGGTGACTCGTGAGCGATGGGGGGGGTGACTCGTGAGCGATGGGGGGGGTGACTCGTGAGCGATGGGGGGGGTGACTCGTGAGCGATGGGGGGGGTGACTCGTGAGCGATGGGGGGGGTGACTCGTGAGCGATGGGGGGGTGACTCGTGAGCGATGGGGGGGTGACTCGTGAGCGATGGGGGGGGCGGTGACTCGTGAGCGATGGGGGGGGTGACTCGTGAGCGATGGGGGGGGGGTGACTCGTGAGCAATGGGGGGGGTGACTCGTGAGCAATGGGGGGGGTGACTCGTGAGCAATGGGGGGGGGGTGACTCGTGAGCGATGGGGGGGGGGTGACTCGTGAGCGATGGGGGGGGGTGACTCGTGAGCGATGGGTGGGGGTGACTCGTGAGCGATGGGGGGGGTGACTCGTGAGCGATGGGGGGGGGGGGAGACTCGTGAGCGATGGGGGGGGGAGACTCGTGAGCGATGGGGGGGGGAGACTCGTGAGCGATGGGGGGGGAGACTCGTGAGCGATGGGGGGGGAGACTCGTGAGCGATGGGGGGGGGGGGGGGAGACTCGTGAGCGATGGGGAGGGAGACTCGTGAGCGATGGGGGGGGGGGGAGACTCGTGAGCGATGGGGGGGGGTGACTCGTGAGCGATGGGGGGGGGGTTACTCGTGAGCGATGGGGGGGGGTTACTCGTGAGCGATGGGGGGGGGTGACTCGTGAGCGATGGGGGGGGGTGACTCGTGAGCGATGGGGGGGGGGTGACTCGTGAGCGATGGGGGGGGGTGACTCGTGAGCGATGGGGGGGGGGTGACTCGTGAGCGATGGGGGGGGGTGACTCGTGAGCGATGGGGGGGGGGGTGACTCGTGAGCGATGGGGGGGGGTGACTCGTGAGCGATGGGGGGGGGTGACTCGTGAGCGATGGGGGGGGGGTGACTCGTGAGCGATGGGGGGGGGTGACTCGTGAGCGATGGGGGGGGTGACTCGTGAGCGATGGGGGGGGTGACTCGTGAGCGATGGGGGGGGGGGGGGTGACTCGTGAGCGATGGGGGGGGGGGGGGGTGACTCGTGAGCGATGGGGGGGGGGGGTGACTCGTGAGCGATGGGGGGGGGGGTGACTCGTGAGCGATGGGGGGGTGGGTGACTCGTGAGCGATGGGGGGGGGTGACTCGTGAGCGATGGGGGGGGGGGTGACTCGTGAGCGATGGGGGGGGTGACTCGTGAGCGATGGGGGGGGGTGACTCGTGAGCGATGGGGGGGGTGACTCGTGAGCGATGGGGGGGGTGACTCGTGAGCGATGGGGGGGGGTGACTCGTGAGCGATGGGGGGGGGGTGACTCGTGAGCGATGGGGGGGGGTGACTCGTGAGCGATGGGGGGGTGACTCGTGAGCGATGGGGGGGGTGACTCGTGAGCGATGGGGGGGGGGGGGTGACTCGTGAGCGATGGGGGGGGGTGACTCGTGAGCGATGGGGGGGGGGGTGACTCGTGAGCGATGGGGGGGTGACTCGTGAGCGATGGGGTGTGACTCGTGAGCGCTGGGGGCGACCCAGACTAATTTGGAGTACTGGGAGTATTCAGAGTAATTGGGAGCGACTTGGGTGTACTGGGAGTAATTTGGATTACTGGGACTACCAGGACTAAAAACACAACACAGAGGACAAGGGGGCACTCTTTACATCTAGAGGAAAACAGATTTCGTCTCCAAATACGGAAAGGTTTCTTCACCGTAAGAGCTGTGAAAATGTGGAATAGACTCAATTCAGAAGTTGTGGCCAGCTCACTAGATTGCTTAAAAAAGGCCTGGATTCTTTCCTGGGTGTACATAAAATAAGTGGGTACTAATATATATATAGGTAAAGTTGATCCAGGGAATATCCGGTTGCCTCTCGGGGGATCAGGAAGGAATTTTTTCCCCTGCTGTAGCAAATTGGATCATGCTTTGCTGGGGGTTTTTTCGCCTTCCTCTGGATCAACAACGGGTATAGGATTGTGTATATGGGATTGTATGGTTGGGTTTTCTTTACTGTTTTTTGTTTTTTATTGGTTGAGCCAGATGGACTTGTGTCTTTTTTCAACCTGACTATGTATAAATCTAAATTGACAACCTGTAAAGGTTTTCAAAGCATTGCCTATAGATAGTAACATTTACATTGTTTGTTGCCGTTGCATGGGCATGCACAATTTTACATGCTTGGTATCTTTATGCGGCATACCATCATATTTTGTATTTTTCCAATAAATTGAAATATATTAAAATGCAAAAAAAGTGTATTTTTCCACATAAAATTGAGTTTGAAAAACCGCTGCGGAAATACCGTGTGGCATAAACAATTGCAACACCCACCAATTTATTCTCTAGGGCTTCTACTTGTTGTTTTTTTAAAAACGTCCACATCCGTGATCGGTGCACTCCCAGCATAAAGAGAGGCCTAGTGGATAAAGACCCACTTCTGTGAGGCCACACATCTGCGTACAAGCAAAGTTTTAAATTACAGGGATAATACCCATTAAAATAAAGCCAAAGGAGCACATGATAACCTTGCCCTCTGAGGAGTTCAGCATTGGTCAATTGTGGCCAATGTATCCAAGTAAAGCAATACAACCCCTTATAGCAGTGTTCTCCTAATGCCTCGTACACACGCAACGGTTATCGGCCGACCGATCGTCCGACTTTTGTCCAGAGTTGTGTTTTGTTGGTTGGAATGTGCCTAGACTGCACACAAATTTTCTCGGCCAACAAAAATCTACTTCAGAAGTGATGTCATGTGATGGTTAACTTTCCGTGTGTTTTTTCTTCTCTGAGCATGCCCAGTCTTGCTCATCTGATTTTTGTCTGCCGAAATCTGTACTGACTGATGGAAAATCGGCCGTTGTGTTGACGGCCAACAAAAATTTTATAGCATGCACACCAGATTTTATTTGGCCGAAAAGTCGGAGTCGGTTGTCGGAAGCATCATACTAACAAGCCAAAAATCGGCCGATGGGACGTTGGCCGAACATTCCCGGCCAATAATCGATGCGTGTGTACGAGGCATAACTGTGGCCCTTTGCTTGCTTTTTTCTGGCCCTTGGGGCACCAATGAAGGGCATAATTCCTCCCAACAATGTAGTACAGTTCCTTCCACGGGCACCAACAATGGAGCCCAATGACGCCAGTAATGGGGTACAATTCCTCCCAATGAAACCAACTATGGGACACAATTCCTCCCTATTACACCAATGATGGGGCACAATTCCTCCCACTGACACCAATGATGGGGAATTGCCTACTCCCACTGTAGGGGAGTTGGAGTAACTGCCGCCCTCAGTTGATGAGCCAATGCAGGGATGCATTTCAAGTAAAGCCTCCCTTTCTTCAGCTTACCTTAAGAACTACCTGTGCCTGTTTAAAGTCTAAGTTCATCTTTAGTAAAAAGAAATAAATAAATGCACATTAATTGGCAGGTAAAGGACAGTGCATTATTTATTTTTACACTGGAGCATGCAAAGCATTGTGCCAATGTCAGGCTCCTACAGAGACTCAGTAGAGCTTACTCCCTGTGCCTACAAATGGGCAGACCGTTACTGATCAGTGCCCTCATAGTCCATTAAGAACTACATGCCGTGTGCCGCAGTGGCCGTTTTGTAATTGTGACAGTGGCGTAGATTATTATTATTATTTCAGATACTTATATAGCGCTGTCAATTTACGCAGCGCTTTACATATACATTACACAGTCACATCAGTCCCTGCCCTCAAGTAGCTTACAATCTAAGGTCCCTAACTCACATTCATACATACATAGTAGGGACAATTTTATACAGGATGGAGGAAACCCACGCAGGCACAGGGAGAACATGCAAACTCCAGGCAGGTAGTGGAGAAGAACCCCTGCCTGCTGCCACAGGGAGGGGGAGGATTGGGGGGAGTGAGGTGGAGGGTGCTGAACAGGTTACACTCTAAAAACAGGTTTAACATATAACAGGTTCACAAGGTGCGCTTAACCTGCCACTAGATGAGGCAAGCTTAACAGTAGGGCCCTGTTCACACCGGCAATAAAAACAGGCGTTTGAAGCACATTTTTGACACTCATCGAATGCCTTTAAAGCAGTCTGCAATGGATAATATGGACAATGCTGTTAATTTCTTTATCCACGTCGATTGATACAAATCGAGTAATCTGCTATGTTCTTTTTTTTTTTCCTTCAGCCCATGGGCTGCATGAAAAAAAAAATAAAACATTGCATGTATGCCCATCATTAGAAGTGGGTGGATGTTGGGAGGTCTAATGGTGGGCATACCACACATTTTCTGGCAGAGATTTCTTCATCCACATCGATCGATGTGAATGGAGGAATCCGTGGTTCTCTTTTTTCATTCAGCCCACATGCTGCATGAAAAAAAAAAAGAACCCTACAATATATGCCCAACAAGGACCAGCAACGTACTGGTACATCGCTGGACTATGAGTGGTCATACCGGAATGATGCCTGCAGATTTAGGCATCATCTTGGTATAGTTTTTTTACAGCCAGTGGTCGGCTTACAGGTAAAAGCGATCCTAGTGGATAATTAGCCGCTAGACTGCTTTTACAAGCAGTGGGAGCTAGCAGTACCAGCCAGCAGTACCCACCAGCCAGCAGTACCCACAGCAATAACCAGGGGTAATTCATGACAGAGGAGGGAGTGGTAATCCTAGTCATAGCTTTATTTCAAATGGTTAATAAAAAATTATATATATATATATATATATATATATATATATATATATATATCTTTAAAATAAAAAGATTTTGAGAATCGTGATCTTCATTCTAAGCAAAAAAATCGTAATTCTAATTTTTGCCATAATCATGACGCTCTACTCACTACAGATTGCGATCATAGGGGATATTTAAATTCCCTGTAAAAACAAAAAAAAAATGAAAAGGGAAGGTGTCAAAATAACATAAAAAAAGCAAAATAAATAATAAAAAAAAAATAAAATTCAAGCACCCCCCCCCCCCATGTTTGCACAAAAAAACGCACGATCTAGTGTCATATGTAAACAGAAATTGCACCATGCATTTGAGGTATTGCCACGAACGTCAGATCAAGTGCAGTAATTCTTGCAGTAGATCCTTTGTAAAGCCCCATACACACGTACTGATCGTCGGCCGAACGATCGGCCGTCTTTTGTCCAGGGCTGTCGTGTCTGTTGAAAACTGCAAAAGACTGCACACTAATTTTGTCGGCCAACAACAGCCGACTGCAGAAGTGATGTCATGTGATGGTTAACTTTCCTTGGCTTTTTTCTTTTCTGAGCATGCCCTGTCTGTCGGCCGAAATCTGTACTGACTGGCGAACAATCGGCCGTTCGGGTGTTGGCCAACAAAAATTTTAATGCTTGCACGACAGATTCTCTTCGGCCGAAAATGCACTGTCGGCTGTCGGAAGCATCATACTAACAAGCCTACAATCGGCTGATCGGTCGTCGGCCGAATATTTACGGCCGACAATCGGTATGTGTGTGTACGGGCCTTAAGTCTAAAGTAAGTCTGTAAGTCTAAAGTGGTAACCTGTAAAGGCTTTTAAAAATGTATGTAGTTTGTTGCCGCTGCACGGGCGTGCGCAATTGTAAAGCATGTCGTGTTTGGTATCTATGTACTCAGCATAAGATCATCAAATAAAAAATTGCAACACCCACTATTTTATTCTGTAGGGCCTCTGTTTTAAAAAAGATATGTTTGGGGGTTCAAAGTAAATTTCTAGCAAAAAAAAAAATATTTTTTCATGTAAACAAAAAGTCACAGAAAAGGCTTGGTCTTCAAGTGGTTAGAAGAGAGGTGATGTGTGGCATTAGCTTCTAATATTGGGCATAAAATGCCAGGACAGTTCAAACACCTCCCAAATGACCCCTTTTTGGAAAGTAGACACCCCAAGCTATTTGCTGAGAGGCATGTTGAGTCCATGGAATATTTTATATTTTGCCACAAGTGTCGGGAAAATAATTTTTTTTTTTTTTACACAAAGTTGTCACTTAATGATATATTGCTCACGCATGCCATGGGTATATGTGGAATGACACCCCAAAATACCTTCTGCTGCTTCTTGCGAGTACAGGGATACCACATGTGTGAGACTTTTTGGCAGTCTACCCGCGTAAAGGACCCCAAAAACCAATCACCGCCTTCAGGTTTTCTAATGGAGTAAATTGTTGATTTCACTCCTCACTACCTATCACAGTTTTGGAGTCCATTAAATGCCAAGATAGTTCTACGTGATTATGTGCAGCCGAGCCTTACTGCCACAGTAAATCTGCGTGGGGCGGTTGGCAAGTGGTTAACACAAGATCCTCAGAAAACTACCTCTTCTCTTTACAACATGCCTGCTAAAATGAATGACTTTGTATTAGTTCTCTTAACCAGTTGGATAAAACTATGCTGCCAAAATATCCTACTTTGTGTACAAAAATGTCACGCGGCATCAGCTGGCAAATGAGACATTCCTGTACGTCAAGGGAGGATATTAATATGGGACTTGATGACTAATAATGATTAATCATTGAAAAACACAAATACTCCAATCCTATGCCATCATAGGTACTGGCACAACATCCAACTAAAACTACTCATCCTCACAAAATACAACTTTACACTGCACATACATTCAATTTACAAGCAGAAGAGAAACAGCGACGAAAGCAAAAGTACTAATAATGTTATATATTTATGAATACACATAATGCCTATAATTTGTAAAACATTCACTTTAAGCCCCGGTTCACACTAGGGCGACCTGTGAGGCGACCTGGTCGCCTCACAGGTCGCCGCAGGTCGCCTCCCATAGGGAAGCTGCGGACCCGTTCTAATAGGAGCGACACAAGTCGCTCCGACCTAGAAAAAGGGTCCGGAGCTTCTTTGGGGCGACCAGGAGGCGACCGCCATAGACTTCAATGTTATGAAGTCCGTGGCGGCCGCTCCGAGGTTGCGGCGCGCTGCTCGCACCGCGACCTCGGAGGTCGCCCCGGGAAGTAGCGTCGCGTGTATGTGAACCGGCGCTAAGTGGTTGTAAACCTAGAAAAAGGGTCCGGAGCTTCTTTGGGGCGACCAGGAGGCGACCGCCATAGACTTCAATGTTATGAAGTCCGTGGCGGCCGCTCCGAGGTCGCGGCGCGCTGCTCGCACCGCGACCTCGGAGGTCGCCCCGGGAAGTAGCGTCGCGTGTATGTGAACCGGCGCTAAGAGGTTGTAAACCTAGAAAAAGGGTCCGGAGCTTCTTTGGGGCGACCAGGAGGCGACCGCCATAGACTTCGCGGTGGGAGCAGCGCGCCGCGACCTCGGAGGTCGCCCCGGGAAGTAGCGTCGCGTGTAGGTGAACCGGCGCTAAGTGGTTGTAAACCTCAGACATGCAATATGAACAAAGCATTTCCCTCTATAGTGTGTACTTGTCTCAATCCCGAGCACTAATGCCCCGTACACACGTACCGATTGTCGGCCGTAAATATTCGGCCGACGACCGATCGGCCGATTGTAGGCTTGTTAGTATGATGCTTCTGACAGCTGACAGCGCACTTTCGGCCGAAAAGAATCTGTCGTGCAAGCATTAAAATTTGTTGGCCAACACCAGAACGGCCGATTGTTCGCCAGTCAGTACAGATTTCGGCCGACAATCAGCAGATTTGCAAGACTGGGCATGCTCAGAGAAGAAAAAACACAGGGAAAGTTAACCATCACATGACATCACTTCTGCAGTCGGCTGTTGTTGGCCGACAAAATTCGTGTGCAGTCTTTTGCAGTTTTCAACAGACACAACAGCCAGGACAAAAGACGGCCGATCGTTCGGCCGACGATCGGTACGTGTGTACGGGGCTTATGTGTCATTTCTGTCTGCTGATTCATTCCCCTGCTATCAGCATGAATCACTCCTTAAAAGGGAGGGAGCTCCAGCTGATTAACAGCCTCAGCTCTGTTCCTGTGTGCTGTATGAAGAGGGGTGTGTCCCTTCCCTCCAATCAGTTCTCAGAGCTCTCCTCACTGAGCTCTGTAGGGTGTAACTTCAGATCTCTGCCCTCTTTTTTTTTCTGAATGCTCAGACAGGTTGATAAAATTTGCACTGTGAACGGCTGTAAAGAAAAGAAGACTGTAGATAAACAGGTACAACATATGTAGGAGGATTTGTTTTATTTCTGTTTATCACCTGAGGGTAGTTACTTCACTGGGTGTATGTAAGGGTTTACAACCACTTCAATAAGAAAGTACAGATGTCACAAATTACCTTACTATGGTGGTCAGTGGGAGAATAGGTGCTAGAAGGACCCTAATACCCTAGTAATTAGTGGGAGAAGGGCCCCATTACACTGGGGGGCAGTAAGAAGAATGCCCCTTAAATTGGTGGTCACGGGGAAGAAAGATAGCCAAAAAGATCGTTGGTAATAGCGGTTCTTTAACTGACATTCAGAATTTGCTAATTCCTCAGGAAACCCCTAGCAACAACAGGAGGAGCCCCAGGGTTCCATGGAACCATGGTTGAGAAAAGCTGCTGTAGACTGTGAGCTCACTGTGGTACATTCAGATCTGTGATAGACTAACATCCAACAGTCAGCTTTAGCCCCCGTTCACACTGGGGCGACCTGTCAGGCGACCTGGTCGCCTGACAGGTCGCCGTAGGTCGCCTTCCACAGAGAAGCTGCGGACCCGTTCTAATAGGAGCGACACAAGTCGCTCCGACTTAGAAAAAGGGTCCGGAGCTTCTTTGGGGCAACCCAGAGCGACCTGCATTGACTTCAATGTTATGAAGTCCGTGCCGGCCGCTCCGAGGTTGACCTGTGAGGTCGCCCGGGGAAGTAGCGTCGCCCCAGTGTGAACGGGGCCTTAGAGAAGTACACTCAGATGGGAAATTGTAATACTATACTACTTGGACACATACACTCAGCTGTGTGGGACATGTGGGAATAACAGCTCTGCTTAACACTCCAACATGGTGGATCAGTGGGACATGCACATTGCAGAGTGTCAGCCCAGAGGGCAGGGTGGGTTGGATTTAAATAACTAGTTAAAAGGCTTAATTTAAATCAACTCAATTTAAAATCCTAATTTTTTTAAAGAGCATCTGTCATCTATGTCCGGCAGCTGCTCCTCCTCTGACCGCTGTTGACCCACAAACAGTTCTATTCACTTTAATGGGATGGCTGCTGATACGGCAGTGACACAACAAGGTGAGGGAAGTGGTGGCAGCCAGTGCCATATTAAGAGAATTAAAGGGCCCCGGGCAATGCAGTGCACTGGGGCCCTGCCTACAAAATCACCCACTAGGATAAAAATGCTAATTATTTATAAGGCGATTTTTATTGGTACAGTAGTGCTAATGACAGCTTCCAAGTTCAGCGGCTGGGTCCGGTGAACACACACACCCACGGGAGTCAGACTCGACTGTCCTGTGTGTGCCTGTTCCCGTGGAGGGGAACAGGCATTCCTGCAGTTGTGGGCTCCCCCTCCACTGCCCAAATGGCCTGACAGCAGCACAGGGCTGAAAGGCGCTTACCACCTGCTAAGTTCGGTGGCGGGATGCACACGGGAATCGGGACTAATGCTTGGCTTGGGCTGGGTCATTGGGCAGGTGGGGCCCCCGGGCAACTGGTGGCAGCAGGTGAGTGGATGCCCGCTAACAGGCGCTGCCATGACAGATCTGAACTGGCAGGTGCTCTTTAAATGTAAGGACTCGTTCTTATATAGAAAGATAGAGATATAGATATAGAGATATATATACATACATACATACACACACACATACACAGTCAGGCCCATAAATATTGGGACATCGACACAATTCTAATCTTTTTGGCTCTATAATGGATTTGAAATGAAACAAACAAGATGTGCTTTAAATGCAACCCTTAAGCTTTAATTTGATGGTATTTACATCCAAATCAGGTGAAAGGTGTAGGAATTACAACAGTTTGTATATGTGCCTCCCACTTTTTAAGGGACCAAAGTAATGGGACAATTGGCTGCTCAGCTGTTCCATGGCCAGGTGTGTGTTATTCCCTCATTATCCCATTTACAAGGAGCAGATAAAAGGTCCAGAGTTCATTTCAAGTGTGCTATTTGCATTTGGAATCTGTAGCTGTCAACTCTCAATATGAGATCCAAAGAGCTGTCACTATTAGTGAAGCAAGCCATCATTAGGCTGAAAAAAAAAACAAAACAAACTCATCAGAGAGATAGCAAAAACATGGCCAAATCAACTGTCTGGAACAACCTTAAAAAGAAAGAATGCATCGGTGAGCTCAGCAACACCAAAAGACCTGGAAGACCACCGAAAACAACTGTGGTGGATGACCGAAAAATTCTTTCCCTGGTGAAGAAAACACCCTTCACAACAGTTGGCCAGATCAAGAACACTCTCCAGGAGGTAGGTGTATGTGTGCCAAAGTCAACAATCAAGAGAAGACTTCACCAGAGTGAATACAGAGGGTTCACCACAAGATGTAAACCATTGGTGAGCCTCAAAAACAGGAAGGCCAGATTAGAGTTTGCCAAACAACATGGAAAAAAGCCTTCACAGTTCTGGAACAACATCCTATGGTCAGATGAGACCAAGATCAACTTGTACCAGAGTGATGGGAAGAGAAGAGTATGGAGAAGGAAAGGAACTGCTCATGATCCAAAGCATACCACCTCATCAGTGAAGCATGGTGGTGGTAGTGTCATGGCGTGGGCATGTATGGCTGCCAATAGAACTGGTTCTCCTGTATTTATTGATGATGTGACTGCTGACAAAAGCAGCAGGATGAATTCTGAAGTGTTTCGGTAATATTATCTGCTCATATTCAGCCAAATGCTTCAGCACTCATCGGACGGTGCTTCACAGTGCAGATGGACAATGACCCGAAGCATACTGCGAAAGTAACCAAAGAGTTTTTTAAGGGAAAGAAGTGGAATGTTATGCAATGGCCAAGTCAATCACCTGACCTGAATCCGATTGAGCATGCATTTTACTTGCTGAAGACAAAACTGAAGGGAAAATGCCCCAAGAACAAGCAGGAACTGAAGACAGTTGCAGTAGAGGCCTGGCATAGCATCACCAGGGATGAAACCCAGCGTCTGGTGATGTCTATGTGCTCCAGACTTCAGGCTGTAATTGACTGCAAAGGATTTGCAACCAGGTATTAAAAAGTGAAAGTTTTATTTATGATTGTTAATCTGTCCCATTACTTTTGGTCCCTTAAAAAGTGGGAGGCACATATACAAACTGTTGTAATTCCTACACCGTTCACCTGATTTGGATTTAAATACCCTCAAATTAAAGCTGAAAGTGCAGTTAAAGCACATCTTGTTTGTTACATTTCAAATCCATTGTGGTGGTGTATAGAGCCAAAAAGATTAGAATTGTGTCAATGTCCCAATATTTATGGACCTGAGTGTGTGTGTGTGTGTGTGTGTGTGTGTGTGTGTGTGTGTGTGTGTGTGTGTGTGTGTGTGTGTGTGTGTGTGTGTGTGTGTGTGTGTGTGTGTGTGTGTGTGTGTGTGTGTGTGTGTGTGTGTGTGTGTGTGTGTGTGTGTGTGTGTGTGTGTGTGTGTGTGTGTGTGTGTGTGTGTGTGTGTGTGTGTGTGTGTGTGTGTGTGTGTGTGTGTGTGTGTGTGTGTGTGTGTGTGTGTGTGTGTGTGTGTGTGTGTGTGTGTGTGTGTGTGTGGTGTGTGGTGTGTGGTGTGTGGTGTGTGGTGTGTGGTGTGTGGTGTGTGGTGTGTGGTGTGTGGTGTGTGGTGTGTGGTGTGTGGTGTGTGGTGTGTGGTGTGTGTGTGTACACCCCTCACATTTTTGTAAATATATTATACCTTTTCATGTGACGACACTGAAGAAATTACACTTTGCTAACAATCTAATGTAGTGAGTGTACAGCTTGTATAACAGTGTCAATTTGCTGTCCCCTTGAAATGACTCAACCCACAGCCATTAATGTCTAAACCGCTGGCAACAAAAGTGAGTACACCACTAAGTGAAAATGTCTAAATTGGGCCTAATTAGCCATTTTCCCTCCCCGGTGTCATGTGACTCGTTAGTGCTACAAGGTGTCAGGTGTGAATGGGGAGCAGGCGTGTTAAATTTGGTGTTATCGCTCTCACTCTCTCATACTGGTCACTGGAAGTTCAACATGGCACCTCATGGCAAAGAACTCTCTGAGGATTTGAAAAAAAGAATTGTTGCTCTACATAAAGATGGCCTAGGCTATAAGAAGTTTGCCAAGACCCTGAAACTGAGCTGCAACACAGTGGCCAAGACCATGCAGTGGTTTATCAGGACAAGTTCCACTCAGAACAGGACTCGCCATGGTCGACCAAAAGAAGTTGTGTGCACGTGCTCAGCGTCATATCCAGAGGTTGTCTTTGGGAAATAGACATATGAGTGCTGCCAGCATTGCTGCAGAGGTTGAAGGGGTGGGGGTCAGCCTGTCAATGCTCAGACCATACGCTGCGCACTGTATCAAATTGGTCTGAATGGCTGTCGTCCCAGAAGGAAGCCTCTTCTAAAGATGATGCACAAGAAAGCCTGCAAACAGTTTGCTTAAAACAAGCAGACTAAGGACATGGTTTACTGGAACCATGTCCTGTGGTCTGATGAGACTAAGATACATTTATTTGGTTCAGATGGTGTCAAGCATGTGTGGTGGCAACCAGGTGAGGAGTACAAAGACAAGTGTGTCTTGCATACAGTCAAGTATGGTGGTGGGAGTGTCATGGTCTGGGGCTGCATGAGTGCTGCCAGCACTGGGAAGCTACAGTTCATTGAGGGAACCATGAATGCCAACATGTACTGTGACATGCTGAAGCAGAGCATGATCCCCTCCCTTCAGAGACTGGGCCGCAGGGCAGTATTCCAACATGATAACAACCCCAAACACACCTCCAAGATGACCGCTGCCTTGCTAAAGAAGCTGAGGGTAAAGGTGATGGACTGGCCAAGCATGTCTCCAGACCTAAACCCTATTGAGCATCTGTGGGGCATCCTCAAACAGAAGGTGGATGGGTGCAAGGTATCTAACATCCACCAGCTCAGTGATGTCATCATGAAGGAGTGGAAGAGGACTCCAGTGGTAATCTGTGAAGCTCTGGTGAACTCCATGCACAAGAGGGTTAAAGCAGTGCTGGAAAATAATGGTGGCCACACAAAATATTAACACTTTTGGCCCAATTTAGACATTTCACCTAGGGGTGTACTCACTTTTGTTGCCAGCGGTTCAGACATTAATATCTGTGTGTTGAATTATTTTGAGGGGGCAGCAGATTTACACTGTTGTAGAAGCTGTACACACTATTTTACATTGAAGAAAAGTGTCATTTCTTCAGTGTTGAAATGTGAGGGGTGTACTCACTTTTGTGTATAAAGTAACAATAATATAAAAATAAAAATGCAAAGAGAAAAAAAAAAAAAAGGGAGGAGGAAAAATTAGAATCATAATCATATAACATCATGTCACTGCTATTAATTACATGACAACATGAGTGTCAAGCTCTTCACTCAGGCCGTGGGGAGATAGAGTATTGAGCCTATATACTGTATCCAGAAGGTCTCTCTCTTGCATAGCATGGAAAAGCGCAAAACCTCTTCTAAAGATGATGCACAAGAAAACCCGCAAACAGTTTGCTGAAGACAAGCAGACTAAAGCCCCGTACAAACGTACCGATTGTCGGCCGCAAATATTCGGCCGCCAAACGATCGGCCGATTGTAGGCTTGTTAGTATGATGCTTCCGACAGCCGACAGCGCATTTTCGGCCGAACAGAATCTGTCCTGCAGGCATTGAAATTTTTGTACGCCGACAACAGAACGGCCGATTGTTCTTCAGTCAGTACAGATTTCGGCCGACAATCAGCAGATTTGCAAGACTGGGCATGCTCAGAGAAGAAAAAAGACACGGAAAGTTAACCATCACATGACATCACTTCTGCAGTCGGCTGTTGTTGGCCGACAAAATTCGTGTGCAGTCTTTTGCACTTTTCAGCGGACAGGACAGCCCTGGACAAAAGATGGCCGATCGTTCGGCCGACGATCGGTACGTGTGTAAGGGGCTTAAGGACATGGATTACTGGAACCATGTCCTGTGGTCTGATGAGACCAAGATAAACTTATTTGGTTCAGATGGTGCCAAGCGTGTGTGGCGGCAACCAGGTGAGGAGTACAAAGACAAGTGTGTCTTGCCTACAGTCAAGCATGGTGGTGGGAGTGTAGTGGTCTGCGGCTGCATGAGTGCTGCCAGCACTGGGGAGCTAGAGTTCATTAAATGAACCATGAATGCCAACATGTACTGTGACATACTGAAGCAGAACATGATCCCCTCCCACAGGGCAGTATTCCAACATGATAACAACCCCAAACACACCTCCAAGACGACCGCTTGCTTACTAAAGAAGCTGAGGGTAAAGGTGATGGACTGGCCAAGCATGTTTCCAAACCTAAACCCTATTGAGCATCTGTGGGACATCCGGCGCAAGGTCTCTAACATCCACCAGCTCAGTGATGTCATAATGGAGGAGTGAAAGAGGACTCCAGTGGCAACCTGTGAAGCTCTGGTGAACTCCATGCCCAAGAGGGTTAAGGCAGTGCTAGAAAATAATGGTGGCCACACAATACATTGACACTTTGGGCCCAAATTGGACATTCCCACAGCAAATTAACACTGTTATACAAGCTATAATAAAATATTTACAAAAACGTGAGGGGTGTACTCACTTTTGTGAGATACTGTGTATATATATATATATATATATATATATAACATGCACGCACACAATATCTTGCAAAAGTGAGTACACCCCTCACATTTTTGTAAATATTTTATTACATCTTTTGATGGGACAACACTGAAGAAATGACATATCTACTTCAGTAGTCTGAAACACTGAGTGATCCTGCTGAGGGTGTTTAGGACAGTGACACTTATACCACAGTGCATGGGGCACAGCCACAGAAAACCTTCTTTAGGATCCCAACAATCTTTGCACAGCACTTTGGGGCAACAACATACCAGGCACAGCATTTTAGGACAATAACACTTCTGACAAAGTAGCACTTTAGTAAAACTCTCATAGTAGACCAGTGTGGGACACTGACACTGCTAGTAGACCAGTGTGGGACACTGACACTGCTAGTAGACCAGTGAGGGACACTGACACTGCTAGTAGACCAGTGTGGGACACTGACACTGCTAGTAGACCAGTGTGGGACACTGACACTGCTAGTAAACCAGTGTGGGACACTGACACTGCTAGTAGACCAGTGTGGGACAATGACACTGCTAGTAGACCAGTGTGGGACACTGACAATTGGTAGATCAGTTTGTGAAACCAAATCTCCTAGCAGGTCAGTTTGAAACAATGACACTCCTAGCACAGCCTTTTGGGACACAGACATCCCTAGTAGATCAGTTTGGACACTGAAACTACCAACAAAGCATTTTTAACACTAAAACACCTGGATCACTTTGGAATACTGACACTAAGTTTGGACACGGACAATCCTAGCAGATGAGATTGGGATACTGACACTCATAGTAGGTTATTGTGGGACACTGACACTAATAGTTCATTAGTCACTGACACTCCTAACACAACAGTTTGGGCAATAACACTCCTAGTAAAACAGTGCCGAACATTGTCACTCAATTTGGACACTGACACTCTTAGTAGATTGGTGGGGGACAATGACACTCATTCTGGGACACTGACACTACTAGTAAATCAGTGTGGGACATTGAAACTCATTCTAGGACTCCAACACCACTAGTAGATCAGTGGACACTGACACTCCTACTAGATCGGTGTGGGACACTGACACTACCAGTAGATCAGTGTGGGACACTGACGCTCCTAGGAGATCACTGTGGGACACTGACCCTCCTATTAGATCGCTGTGGGACACTGACGTTACTAATAGATCGCTGTGGGACACTGACACTCAGGTTGATCGCTGTGGGACACTGACACTCAGGTTGATCGCTGTGGGACACTGACACTCAGGTTGATCGCTGTGGGACACTGACACTCCTAGTTGATCGCTGTGGGACATTGATACTCCTAGTAGATCGCTGTGGGACACTGACACTCCCAGTAGATCAGTGTGGGACACTGACACTCCTAGGAGATCGCTGTGGGACACTGACACTCCTAGGAGATCGCTGTGGGACACTGACACTCCTAGGAGATCGCTGTGGGACACTGACACTCCTAGGAGATCGCTGTGGGACACTGACACTCCTAGGAGATCGCTGTGGGACACTGACACTCCTAGGAGATCGCTGTGGGACACTGACACTCCTAGGAGATCGCTGTGGGACACTGACACTCCTAGGAGATCGCTGTGGGACACTGACACTCCTATTAGATCGATGTGGGACACTGACACTCCTATTAGATCGATGTGGGACACTGGCGCTCCTAGGAGATCACTGTGGGACACTGACACTCCTATTAGATCGATGTGGGACACTGGCGCTCCTAGGAGATCACTGTGGGACACTGACACTCCTAGTTGATCACTGTGGGACACTGACACTCCTAGTAGATCACTGTGGGACACTGACACTCCTAGTAGATCACTGTGGGACACTGACACTCCTAGTAGATCACTGTGGGACACTGACACTCCTAGTAGATCACTGTGGGACACTGACACTCCTAGTAGATCACTGTGGGACACTGACACTCCTTGTAGATCACTGTGGGACACTGACACTCCTTGTAGATCACTGTGGGACACTGACACTCCTAGTAGATCACTGTGGGACACTGACACTCCTAGTAGATCACTGTGGGACACTGACACTCCTAGTTGATCACTGTGGGACACTGACACTCCTTGTAGATCACTGTGGGACACTGACACTCCTTGTAGATCACTGTGGGACACTGACACTCCTTGTAGATCACTGTGGGACACTGACACTCCTTGTAGATCACTGTGGGACACTGACACTCCTAGTAGATCACTGTGGGACACTGACACTCCTAGTTGATCACTGTGGGACACTGACACTCCTAGTTGATCACTGTGGGACACTGACACTCCTAGTTGATCACTGTGGGACACTGACACTCCTAGTAGATCACTGTGGGACACTGACACTCCTAGTAGATCACTGTGGGACACTGACACTCCTAGTAGATCACTGTGGGACACTGACACTCCTAGTAGATCACTGTGGGACACTGACACTCCTAGTAGATCACTGTGGGACACTGACACTCCTAGTAGATCACTGTGGGACACTGACACTCCTTGTAGATCACTGTGGGACACTGACACTCCTTGTAGATCACTGTGGGACACTGACACTCCTAGTAGATCACTGTGGGACACTGACACTCCTAGTAGATCACTGTGGGACACTGACACTCCTTGTAGATCACTGTGGGACACTGACACTCCTAGTAGATCACTGTGGGACACTGACACTCCTAGTAGATCACTGTGGGACACTGACACTCCTAGTAGATCACTGTGGGACACTGACACCCATAGTAGATCACTGTGGGACACTGACACTCCTAGTAGATCACTGTGGGACACTGAAACTCCTAGTAGATCACCGTGGGACACTGACACTCCTAGTAGATCACTGTGGGACACTGACACTCCTAGTAGATCACTGTGGGACACTGACACTCCTAGTAGATCACTGTGGGACACTGACACTCCTAGTAGATCACTGTGGGACACTGACACCCATAGTAGATCACTGTGGGACACTGACACCCATAGTAGATCACTGTGGGACACTGACACTCCTAGTAGATCACTGTGGGACACTGACACTCCTAGTAG
This sequence comes from Pelophylax lessonae, assembly GCF_965119305.1. Taxonomy (NCBI): domain Eukaryota; kingdom Metazoa; phylum Chordata; class Amphibia; order Anura; family Ranidae; genus Pelophylax; species Pelophylax lessonae. Next base: position 462,408,226 of record NC_138771.1, on the reverse strand, counting down.
ATCACTGTGGGACACTGACACTCCTAGTAGATCACTGTGGGACACTGACACCCATAGTAGATCACTGTGGGACACTGACACCCATAGTAGATCACTGTGGGACACTGACACTCCTTGTAGATCACTGTGGGACACTGACACTTTTAGTAGATCACTGTGGGACACTGACACTCCTAGTAGATCACTGTGGGACACTGACACTCCTAGTAGATCACTGTGGGACACTGACACCCATAGTAGATCACTGTGGGACACTGACACTCCTAGTAGATCACTGTGGGACACTGAAACTCCTAGTAGATCACCGTGGGACACTGACACTCCTAGTAGATCACTGTGGGACACTGACACTCCTAGTAGATCACTGTGGGACACTGACACTCCTAGTAGATCACTGTGGGACACTGACACTCCTAGTTGATCACTGTGGGACACTGACACTCCTAGTTGATCACTGTGGGACACTGACACTCCTAGTAGATCACTGTGGGACACTGACACTCCTAGTAGATCACTGTGGGACACTGACACCCATAGTAGATCACTGTGGGACACTGACACTCCTAGTAGATCACTGTGGGACACTGACACTCCTAGTAGATCACTGTGGGACACTGATACTCCTAGTAGATCACTGTGGGACACTGACACTCCTAGTTGATCACTGTGGGACACTGACACTCCTAGTTGATCACTGTGGGACACTGACACTCCTAGTAGATCACTGTGGGACACTGACACTCCTAGTAGATCACTGTGGGACACTGACACCCATAGTAGATCACTGTGGGACACTGACACTCCTAGTAGATCACTGTGGGACACTGACACTCCTAGTAGATCACTGTGGGACACTGACACTCCTAGTAGATCACTGTGGGACACTGACACTCCTAGTTGATCACTGTGGGACACTGACACTCCTAGTTGATCACTGTGGGACACTGATGCTCCTAGTAGATCACTGTGGGACACTGACACTCCTTGTAGATCACTGTGGGACACTGACACTCCTAGTAGATCACTGTGGGACACTGACACTCCTAGTAGATCACTGTGGGACACTGACGCTCCTTGTAGATCACTGTGGGACACTGACACTCCTAGTGGGACACTGACACTCCTTGTAGATCACTGTGGGACACTGACACTCCTAGTAGATCACTGTGGGACACTGACACTCCTTGTAGATCACTGTGGGAAACTGACACTCCTTGTAGATCACTGTGGGACACTGACACTCCTAGTAGATCACTGTGGGACACTGACACTCCTAGTAGATCACTGTGGGACACTGACACTCCTTGTAGATCACTGTGGGACACTGACACTCCTTGTAGATCACTGTGGGACACTGACACTCCTTGTAGATCACTGTGGGACACTGACACTCCTAGTAGATCACTGTGGGACACTGACACTCCTAGTAGATCACTGTGGGACACTGACACTCCTAGTAGATCACTGTGGGACACTGACACCCATAGTAGATCACTGTGGGACACTGACACTCCTAGTAGATCACTGTGGGACACTGACACTCCTAGTAGATCACTGTGGGACACTGACACTCCTAGTAGATCACTGTGGGACACTGACACTCCTAGTAGATCACTGTGGGACACTGACACCCCTAGTTGATCACTGTGGGACACTGACACTCCTAGTTGATCACTGTGGGACACTGACACTCCTAGTTGATCACTGTGGGACACTGACACTCCTAGTTGATCACTGTGGGACACTGACGCTCCTAGTAGATCACTGTGGGACACTGACACTCCTAGTAGATCACTGTGGGACACTGACACTCCTAGTAGATCACTGTGGGACACTGACGCTCCTTGTAGATCACTGTGGGACACTGACACTCCTAGTAGATCACTGTGGGACACTAACACTCCTAGTAGATCACTGTGGGACACTGACACTCCTTGTAGATCACTGTGGGACACTGACACTCCTAGTAGATCACTGTGGGACACTAACACTCCTAGTAGATCACTGTGGGACACTGACACTCCTTGTAGATCACTGTGGGACACTGACACTCCTAGTAGATCACTGTGGGACACTGACACTCCTTGTAGATCACTGTGGGACACTGACACTCCTAGTGGGACACTGACACTCCTTGTAGATCACTGTGGGACACTGACACTCCTTGTAGATCACTGTGGGACACTGACACTCCTTGTAGATCACTGTGGGACACTGACACTCCTAGTAGATCACTGTGGGACACTGACACCCATAGTAGATCACTGTGGGACACTGACACTCCTAGTAGATCACTGTGGGACACTGACACTCCTAGTAGATCACTGTGGGACACTGACACTCCTAGTAGATCACTGTGGGACACTGACACTCCTAGTAGATCACTGTGGGACACTGACACTTCTAGTAGATCACTGTGGGACACTGACACTCCTGGTAGATCACTGTGGGACACTGACACTCCTTGTAGATCACTGTGGGACACTGACACTCCTTGTAGATCACTGTGGGACACTGACACTCCTAGTAGATCACTGTGGGACACTGACACTCCTAGTAGATCACTGTGGGACACTGACACTTCTAGTAGATCACTGTGGGACACTGACACTCCTGGTAGATCACTGTGGGACACTGACACTCCTAATAGATCACTGTGGGACACTGACACTCCTTGTAGATCACTGTGGGACACTGACACTCCTAGTAGATCACTGTGGGACACTGACACTTCTAGTAGATCACTGTGGGACACTGACACTCCTAGTAGATCACTGTGGGACACTGACACTCCTAGTAGATCACTGTGGGACACTGACACTCCTTGTAGATCACTGTGGGACACTGACACTCCTAGTAGATCACTGTGGGACACTGACACTCCTAGTAGATCACTGTGGGACACTGACACTCCTAGTAGATCACTGTGGGACACTGACACTCCTTGTAGATCACTGTGGGACACTGACACCACACTCTTCCACACACACACACTTAGACTTGTACGGGACAGTGAAATGAGGCTGTCAGCTGGGCGGAGCAGGCAGTTACCATGGTAGCCGCTGTGTCCCCTCACCTGTCCGTCTCCCGGCGCCCCTCCGTTCTCCAGGGTCCTCTCCCTGTACAGAGCCCAGAGCCCCACGTTGGGCAGGAAGAGCAGGGCGGCCAGCCCCAGCCCCAACGCCTGCAGCAGCCGCTTCTCCTTCCGCCGCATGGAAAGCCCAGCACCGCCTGCCTCCCCTCTTCACCGACACACTGCACTGACAGCCCGGGGGACCGATCCAGCCATCCACCGAGCGAACCGCCGGGAGAGGGGGCGGGCATACCAGGCGCGCTCCCGCTAACTTCGAGCGCGTCGCTCTACACTCTAGTCTAGGCTTTACTGGCATGTCCGGCCGGTACCGCGCGTGTCCGCCAGAGGGCGCTGCCGGGTGTCCCAAGCTGAGCGAAGGAGAATTGGCTGATCACAACCTGTGGCTACCCTGGTGTGGAACTAAAAGTCCCAGCAGTGCCACCAGGGACCCAGGGATACAAGCCACGCACATCTTATTATATCTATTACAGTTACCAATACTATTTCCTTGTGAAGGACCACCTCATCCTAAAGGATTGGATTGTTTAAATGAACTAACTCTGTAAATGTTCGTTTCCTGGCTGTCATGCTGATCCTCTGGCTTCAGTACTTGGTTTCACTCTCCGAGAACACATACACACAGAGACTTCCAGTTCTGGGAGCGTCCATGGACATCCTCCTAGAATCCTGCTGGGGCGCATCCACCGCGCTCTGTGACTGCAGCTGATCACCGATCATGATAAAGGGCCGATCACAATAATGGGCCAATCACAGCGTCCCTTTACCATGTGATCAGCTGATCACATGTAAACAGACTTGCCAGTTAGGCCCCTTTCAAACTTGTGCAACTTGGGACTGCAAAGGCGCATGACAAGTCCTACCCATCCCCATGATTTCCAATGGGTACCATTCATATCTGTGAGACTTCAAAGTAGTCCCTGCACATTTGCCCCCGACTTTGATGCGACTTGAGGTCCATAGACCTCAAGATTACACAGACATTGCTTCAAGTCGCGTCAAAGTCACGCGACTTTCAGGTTGTACAAGTGTGAAAGGGGCCTTATCGGCATTCCTTTCCACCCATGCTGTGTCTAAGTGGGGAAAGGGTTGCTGTTAACTGGCAAGATTGTCAGTACATTGTGTACACTGATAATCAGGGCACTGATGATCCGTGCTGCCTATCAGTGCTCAGCAATGCTGCCGATCAGTGCTCAGCAATGCTGCCGATCAGTGCCCGTTAGTGCAGCCTATCAGTGCTCAGCAATGCTGTCAATCAGTGCCCGTTAGTGCAGCCTATCAGTGCTACCTATCAGTGCTCAGCAATGCTGCCGATCAGTGCCCATTAGTGCAGCCTATCAGTGCTCAGCAATGCTGTCAATCAGTGCCCGTTAGTGCAGCCTATCAGTGCTACCTATCAGTGCTCAGCAATGCTGCCGATCAGTGCCCGTTAGTGCAGCCTATCAGTGCTCAGCAATGCTGTCGATCAGTGCCCATTAGTGCAGCCTATCAGTGCTCACCAGTGCCGTCTATCAGTGCTGCATATCAGTGTCCATCAATGCCACCTATCAGTGCTCATCAATGCCACCTATCAATGCCCATTAGTGCAGCCTATCAGTGCTCATCAATGTTGCTTATAAGTGCCACTTATTAGTGCTCATCGAAGCCGCCTATCAGTACCCATCAGTTCAAACCTATCAGTGATCATCAAAGTCTCCTATCAGTGCAGCCTAGCAGTGCTACCTATCAGTGGTCATTAATGACAACTATCAGTGCTCATCAAGGCCACCTATCAGTGCCCATTAGTGCATCCTATCAGTGCTCATCAATGCTGACTTTCAGTGGCACCTATTAGTGCTCATCAATGCCGCCTATCAGTGCCTCCTCAGCAGGCCTCTTAGCTGAAAGCGTCTCTCTCATACAGCCCAGAGTCTGCACTGGCACGAATGAGGGAGAAGAGAGAGCCAGACTTCTCGTTCTCCTCCTGTGTGTGCACCACGGGAAGTGTGAAGTTCAGCAGCTGAACAATCAAATTTAGCAGCTTAGCTTCACTCTGCCCATGTTGAGGAGAGGGGCAGGAGGAGAACGAGCAGCTTTAGGAGGGAGGAGGAACTGTCAGTGCAGGCTCTGGGCTGTACGGGAGAGACGCTCTCAGCTCAGAGCCCTGCGGCCAGCAACCCTGCTGGGGTCCTCTAACACTTATTATAGGCTTACCTGTAGGTACAAACAATAGAGGAAAATTTACAACCTCTTTAAGGTAAAGAAAAAAAGAGGGGAAAATGCACCGGACTGCATCAAAAATGCACAGGAACACATCAAAAACGTGCATGCAGGAACACATTCGGAACGCGTTTCTATAGTGTGAACTGGCCCTTAAATGCATGCATGGTGTGCTGGTGACATACAGTAAGCTTCCTTGTACACGAATTAACCATTTGCCGACCAGCCGCCGCAGATATATGGCGGCAGGTTCCCGCGAAACAATGTACCCATACGTCGCTTTGCGGGAGCGAGCGTAGGGGCGTGCCACCGGAAGCGCACGCCCATTCGCCAGAGGGGAAGCTGATCTGCGGGCACAGCGGCCGCCGTTCACCTGCAATCGCTCCCTGTGGAGACAGAATGACGGTCTGCTGTTGTAAACACCAGTGGCAGACCACTGTTCTGTCAACAATTAACACAGGGATCCTGTGTTTCTCTTATTTAGGAACACAGGTCTCTGTGTTCATTCCATAAGTCCACCCCCCCACACAGTTAGACAGCACCCCCTAGGGACACATTTAACCCTTTGGTTGCCCCTGGTGTTAGCCCCTTCCCTGCCAGTGTTGATATTACAGTAACAGTGCATATGTTTAGCACCGATTACTGTAGTAATGTCACTGGTCTGCCCAAAAGTGTCATAAATGTTAGTTAGGTGTGCGATTTGTGCGCCGCAATGTCACAGTCCAGCTAAAAATCGCTGATCGCCACCATTACTAGTAATAAATAAATAAATAACAATCACATAAATCTACCCCCTAGTTTGTAGACACGATAACTTTTGTGCAAACCAATTAATATACACTGATTGGGATTTTTTTCCCCAAAAATATGTAGCAAAATACAAATTGGCCTAAAATGATGAAAAAATTTGATTTTTACATTTTTTGGGGGGGAAATTTTATAAAGCAGAAAGTGTAAAATATTGGGGTTTTTTTTAGAATTGTCGCTCTTTTTTTGTTTATAGCGCAAAAAAATAAAAATTGCAGAGGTGATCAAATACCACCAAAAGAAAGCTCTATTTGTGGGAAAAAAAGGACATCAATTTTATTTGGGTACAGCATTGTGCGACCGCGCAATTGTCCCTTAAAGTAACGCAGTGCCGAACAGTGGTGGCTGGTGCTCCATGGGATGGGGGGGGGTGGCAGATGGACCGCACCATTCCCCCCCGGACCACACCAGGCCACACACCATACCCCCCCAGGACCACAGCAGAGCCCCGCCCCCCAACCCCCCTCCGGCTCATTCACTCTGCCTGGACATCTGCAGCAGCAAACGACTTTGGCTTCTTCCCCCTCAGTCTTCTGCGTCTCCTCCCTCCTCCTCCTTGCCCAATTACATGGCTTCTCCTTTCGTCCAATCAGGAAACTGGTCTCAGGACCCGCTTCCTGATTGGCCAGGAGGAGGATCCACGTGACAATAGCGAATATTCATTCGCTATTGTCACACAACTGGGTGGGCTCGGGGCTCAGTGCTCTACGCCCCGAGCCCACCGTTTTATTTTTTAGTCTATTAGAGCCTCTGGCTCTAATCACATGGTTAAAAAAAAAAAAAAATGCCCCATTGAACTCCATGTGTCCGGCGCCCTGCATGTAGATTAGGGGCCGGACGCATGGATAGGGGGGGCGGCGCACCTGCGCCCCCAATGCACCAGCCGCCACTGGTGTCGGAAAAAAAAGCCCCATTGAACTCCATGCGTCCGGCGCCCTGCATGTAGATTAGGGGTCCGGACACATGGATGGGGGGGCGGCGCCCCTGTGCCCCAAATGCACCAGCCGCCACTGGTGCCGAATCGCAAAAAATGGCCTGGTCATTAAGGGGTGAAAATCTTCTGGTCCACTAGTGGTTAACCAACATGTCATTGCTGCAGCACCCCCGTACCCCAGGTAGAAAAGCCAGGCTATACCCTGGAAGGAGAACAGTAGGGAAATGTCTGTGATCCAAAATGATGGGGGCCACTTGGCTTTCTAATGCTCACATCCATTCTCTCTGCATGAAGTATGCATCTGATTCCTGATTATGATTCTTCTCATTCCCCAGGCCTCATCCCTACATGGCTTTCACGTCTCTTGTTTTTTGCATTGTGCTCCCGGGATTTTTATATGCCTAAGTAACTATGTATTTGGATGTTATAGTTGCAGCATTTATACATGAACATTGCATAGTACTATCTCATCTGTAGGATATCATCCTTTATAGTACATTAGCTATAGTGTGCCTGTTCATTGAACAGTGTAAATGGGACCAGTGACACTTCACAGCTTCTGTATGCTGACCGTATCTATTCTCATTCTGTATATATAGACGCTGCACAGTAATACATCTCTTGTTCTGTATTCTGGGTAAAACCTCAGTATTCTGTATGTATGAGCACTGCACAGTACCACTTCTCTTGTTTAGATTTCTGAGCAGAATTCTCATTATCTGTTCTTATGTGCGCTGTACAAAAGCACTTATTTTATTTTGTGTGCTGGATAAAATTCTCAGCAGGGTCGGAACTAGGGGCGGCTGCCCTGGGCGCAATGGTTTATTGCAGGGATGGGGGCGCCTTGACCCTAACCCTAAGGCAAGGGGGGCACAGTTTTGCATCTTTGCCCTGGGCGCTGAATGACCTTGTCCCAACACTGATTCTCAGTATCTTTTCTTATTCTGTATGTACCGACACTACACAGTAGCACTTCTCATTTTGTATACTGGATGTAATTCTTAATATCGGTACTTGTCCTGCATATACAGATGCTGCACAATATTTTATCTCATGTCCTGTATGCTGCATATAGTTCTCAGTATCTTTTCTTATCCTGTATGTACAGACATTGCACAGTGCCCAGGGCTGCTGTTAGAAATCACGGGGCCCCGTACAGCTTACCTAGAAGGGCCCCCCGATTATGTCAAGACAATATTTTCACTAAAATCATAATTAGTGGAAACAAACATAACAGAGAACCTGTGTGAATTAGCCCTATTTAACCACTTGCCGACCGCCGCAAGTACATATACTGCGGCGGCCAGCCCCTCCTGGGCAAAGTGACGTATCGGTACATCACTCGCCCACGAGCCAGTAGTGGGCGAGCGCGCGCCCTGCCGGAGGCGCGCTCCCGCCCCCGATCGTTAACAGGGATCCCCGCGTGAATGACCGGTGGCCCCGATGTCCGCCGGCCACTCGCGATCTCCCGCTGGAGAGGGAGAAACGCAGGCGGCTAATGTGAACAAAGCTGCCTGTGATTCTCCCTGGTGTAACTGCAGAGATCATACGATCCTGCTATGTAGGATCGTATGTCTCTGTGGTTACATCAAAAGCCACGCCCCTTGACAGTTAGAAGCACACCCCTAGGGACACACTTAACCCCTTGATCTCTAATAAAGTTAACCCCTTCCCTGCCAGTGTAATTTTTACAGTAACAGTGCATATGTGTAGCACTGATTACTGTAGTAATGTCACTGGTACCCCCAAAAGTGTCAAAAATGTTAGTCAGGGGTCCGATCTGTCCGCCGTAATGTCGCAATCCAGCAAAAAAAATTGCAGATCACCACCATTACTAGTTAAAAAAAAAAAACAATAAAAATTAGATAAATCTTTCCCTTAGTTAGAAAACGCAATAACTTTTGCGCCAACCAATCAAAATACGCTTATTGCGATTTTTTTTTACCAAAAATATGTAGCAGAACACCAATTTGCCTAAAATGTTAAAAAATTTCGATTTTTACATTTTTTGGGGGGAATTTCATATAAAAAAAATGTGAAAAATATTGTTATTTTTTCAAAACTGACGCTATTTTTTTGTTTATAGCGCAAAAAATAAAAATCGCACAGGTGATCAAATACCACCAAAAGAAAGCCCTGTTTGTGGGAAAAAAAGGATATCAATTTCATTTGGGTACAGCGTCGCACGACCGCGCAATTGTCCGTTAAAATCACGCAGTGCCGAATCGCAAAATAGGCCCTGGTCTTTGAGCAACAAATCCTCCGGGGCTTAAGTGGTTAAATGTTTATTACATTTTAAAAAAATTAAATATTTTTAAAAAATGTTAAAAATGTTTACAATTATTTTATTTTACAATTTTTTTAAATTATGTATACAATGTTTAATTTTTTTTTTTTTTTTTACAATCTGGTCTTTTTTTACAGGACAGAGAAGCCTGCAGTGCTGCAGGGGAGAGGGGGGTGGTACAGTGAAAGAGGGGCACACGGGGATGGGGGGGGGCAATCAGAATCAGGTAGAACAGGGAGGGAAATCAGTGTCGGAGAAGCAAATATAGGAATGATGCTCTGTGCCTGTGTCACCAGCAGCAGCTGAAAGCTGGCAGGAGGGGGAGAAACTGTTTTTCAGCTGCTGCCGAGAGCCACACAGGGCTTCCTTCCTTAATTGCCCCTCTGCCCGACCGCACCGATTCCCTGTGCTTTTGGGGCCCCTGGGTGCCCGGACCCCCTACAGGAGGACTGGTGGTCCCCCCCTATCAGCGGCCATGACAGTGCCACTTCTTTTGTTTTCTATGCTAAGTGATAATTCTTAGTATTTGTTCTTATCCTTTATAAACAGATGCTGCATAGTAACACTTCTCTTCTTTTGGTAATGGGGTAGGATAATGCACTGCTATTATAGTTAAAAATACTAAATGGCATGGAGCCACTGCACCCACCTTAACCACTCCAGCTCCAGAAGGTTTCCCCCCTCATGACCAGGCCATTTTTTGTGATACGGCACTGCATTACTTAAACTATCAATTGCCCAGGTCATGTGACATTGTACCCACAAAAAATTGATGTCCTTTTTTCCCCACAAATAGAGCTTTCTATTGATGGTATTTGATCACCTCTGCGTTATAAACAAAAAAAGGCCAACAATTTTTTTTTTTTTTAAAAAACAATATTTTTTACTTTCTGCTATAAAACACACCCAATAAAAAAATAGAAAAAAAACAAATTTCTTCATCAACTTAGGCCAATATGGATTCTGCTACATATTTATGTTAAAAATAAATCCCAATAAGCGTATATTAATTGGTTTGTGCAAAAGTTACAAACTATGGGATATTTATATGGAACATTTATTTATTTTACAAGTAATGGCCGCGATTAGCGACTTATAGTGGGACTACGACATTGCCGCGGACAAATCTGACTTTTGACACTTTTTTGGGGAACCAGTGACATCAATACAGTGATCAGTGCTAAAAATATTCACTGTAATTGTACTAATGACATTGGCAGGGAAGGGGGTTAACATCAGGGGTGATCAAAGGGTTAAATGTGTTCCTAGGAAGTGCCTACTAACTGTGGGGGATGTGCTTGTACTTTGGGAAGGCAGTGATTTAAGAAAAAAAAACAAAAAAACAAAAAACATGTTAATTTTTGCTTAGAAGAAACACAGGATCTCTACCTTCCCTTCTCCTTGTTTACATAGGCAAACCGCTGTTCTGCTTCTCTCAGGAACGATCGGTGGGTTCCAGCGGACATCGAGACCACCGGACCAGCTGATTGGCTCCCGCTGTGTCCAATCACAGTGGGAGTGAGTTGCCGACGTGTATGTACAGTATACAGTCGGCAAGTCGGCAAAATCTATGGGGTTAAATCGGAAGTAACCCCATAGATTAAACAGTTTAAAAAAACAGTTACATTTCTGGCACATTGGCTGTGCTCTCAACCAAACTGTCAAACCATCCAATGGCTGATGTCATAACTGATCACATGTACAGCATCATGGCAGTTGAAGAAAGTGTAAACAGAGGCCAAGATGGCAGCTTCCTTGGCTGAAAACGATAGGTTTACGCCCACCGTATCGGTACACTCAATGGCCAGTAGCTAGGTAATAAGTGGAGAGCGGTTCAGATTTGCCATGATCTGTTTCTTCCTTGAACATGAGAATTGCTCCTCTGGGAGGTAAAAGGGAGGAGCCAGGACCCCCTGATGACTGGTGGGGGAGTTTCCCCCTATGGGCTTTGGAGTGGAATTGGCCTGATGGGGGGGGGGGGGGTTCAGACATTACCAATGTGTTATGTATGTGGGGAAGGGGGAGGTTGCTGCCCCTGGAAGGGGATGGACGTTGCGAATGACCCAATCCTCAGGGTGACATGGACCAGTTCTGAGGGTCTCCGCTCCTGATGCTGTCCTGGTTCTATGACAACCAGCCCTGGAACATCAGATTGCACCTTTGGTCCAATCCAACCATGTCTGTCACCGCTGGACTCCCCCCACCCCAAAAAGGCAAGAATGCATCTGCAGTCCCGCCTAAACCTGCCTGTCACTGCTGGACTCCACCCACCCCCAGAACGTCTGGATGCATCTGCAGTTCTGGCCATACAAGAAATGAAGGGAGATACCCGATCTAGCATACTCCTGTCAGGAAAATTAGTGGAGCCAAGTACGGGAACTTGCTGCACTCCAGGATTTGCAGTACTCTGGAAATTAGTTCAAAGGACGATCTCAGGATGGTCCCGCTGAATCCGGGACAGTTGGAAGGTACGTATCATGCATGTAGACACTGTACAGTAGTTCTTCTAATTCTCAGTATCTGTACATACCGATATTCAGTATTTATGGACACTGCACAGATGTGATTCTCAGTGTATGTCAGATATCAACTCCAGTATATTGGTATTATATCTCCATAGACACAGAATGTTAGTATGTCTCCTGTAGCCTGGAAGTCATTCTTGGCATCTATTCAAATTCAGAATGTAGGTGGACTATAAAACTTCCTATGTCTGTTACAGTTACAAAAAAGTCACCACACTCAGTTTTTGCTACAGCTAATGCCAATTCCATATCACCCTATAAAGTCCTCTCCCAGCTTTATAAGGTCTTTTCTCAGACTTTCCTGATCTTTAAGCTTGTTCCAGGTTCTGAAATCAAAAAGTTCTGAAGCCAGGGGTCAGAATACCATCCAGGCACCTAGCATTTTCAGGATGTTCGCAATGGTAGGCTCCATCATTTCTCAAGGAAAAAATTCCACTTAATGCAACTCTGTCACCGAATGAAATACAATGTTCCCTCTGTAAGTAAAATAATTCACAAATAAAGAATAAGTGCTCTTTAACCACTTCAATACTGGGCACTTTCACCCCCTTCCTGTGCAGGCCAATTTTCAGCTTTCAGTAATGTTGCACTTTGAATGACAATTGGGTGGTCATACAACACTTAACCCAAATTAATTTTTTTTTCATTTGCTTCACACAAATAGAGCTTTCTTTTGGTGGTATTTATCACATTGGGTTGTATTTAATCACTGGGTTTTTATTTCAAAAATGTAAAAAAAAAAAAGTTTTCTTAGTTTGTCAGAAAATTTTGTAAATAAGTAATTTTTCTCCTTGACTGATGTGGCTGCACTGACGGGCCCTGATAGGCTGCACTGATGAGGCATCATTGATGGGCACTGATGAGGCGGCACTGAAGGGCACTGATGAGGCGGCACTGAAGGGCACTGATGGGGTTGCACTGGGGAGGCACTAATATGCAGAACTGATGGGTACTGATAGGTGGCACTGATGGGCAGGCACTGATTAGCACTGAAAGGCACCACTAATTGGCATAACTAATGGGCACAGATTGGCTTCACTGATGGACACAGACTGGTGTCACTGATGGGCACGGACTGGTGTCAATGATGGGCACTGTTGGGGCTGCATTGTAATCAGGGCACTGATAATCAGTGCCCTGATTACCTTTACATGTATTTCCTGTGAGGAAATGCCGCTTATCAGCTCTCCTCACCTCACACTCTGTCAGTGTGAGAGAGGAAAAGCTGATAAACGGCACTTCCTTGTTTACATGTGATGGGCTGTGATTGGACACAGCTGATCACATGGGTAAAGAGCTGCAGCATGGCTCTTTACCGGGATCGGGTTCGCGCCGTGTCCCAGAAACAACGGCGCGCCCGCAACCGCCATGCGCCCCTGTTCTCCCAAAATGAGAGCCGCACCGCCCTGAGCGGGCGGCAAGTGGTTAAGATAAAATGCACTTAGCCTTTTGCCCCTTTGCCCTGGCCTAAAGTACCTCCCCCTCCACAGATGCATGCTACTTACCTAGATGCAGCAGCTACAGCCTTACTTCCTGAACATGCTTGGGCATTAGAGCTTCATAGACTTTTATGGGACTGTCTTTAGCCACCTCTCTTCATCTCTGGCCTTGGAACACAGGTCTGTAGAAGGCTATAGGGCTTTAATGCACAGGCAAAGCTCAGATTATGAGATTTGCAGCATTGTAAACAATCACTGGAGGCCACGGCCATCAGATCTAGGGAAAAGTAAGTATACATCTGTGGAGAAGGAGTCATACACAGTGCAAAGTTCTTTCCTGCAACTACGGGTTACAGGAAAGAAATTTGCAAGATTCCCCCATCAACACAGACAGTGCTGACAGGGGTACCCCTCCTGCTATAGCAGTCGCTGGAGATAATCGCAAGTGAATCTGGCAGGCTGGTTGTACCCAATATGATCGATCTACCAACTTGGTACATTCAGCCTGCCCTCACATGTTTCGAATCTCAGCTGGTTCAGCAGGAACGGGCCAAGATTCGAACCATCTATAACCGGCCTTGGTTTAGATCAGGGCAAAGTGGCAAAAAGGATAACGTGGATTGGCTGAGGTGAAGAGGTGGGTGGAGAATGTCACAATCTACACTTAAACCAGGAATAATATCACAACCTCCACTTAGAGGAAGCCTTGTATTCAATGAAAAAAATATAAAGCTTCCTGTGAATGGTTGAGCAGCACTCAGCCCAACTCAATTTTGTTCCAGCAATAGGTGGACACAATGCTGTCATATTGCTGACACTGGGAGCATCTATTAGTAAAGAAAATAATTAGTAAAGAAAAACATTTTCAGCCAGTTTGGCCCAAAGGATCCATTTAAAGTAAAGGTAAAAATGTAGTTAGACTTTAACCACTTCTGGGCAGGAAGGTTTTCCCCCTTAATGACTAGGCCATTTTTTGCCATACGGCACTGCTTTACTTTAATTGACAATTGCGTGTTTGTGCGACACTGTACCCAAATAAAATGTATGTCCTTTTTTTCCCACAAATAGAGCTTTCTTTTGGTGGTATTTGATCACCTCTGTGATTTTTATTTTTTTCGTTATAAACAAAAAAGCGCGACAATTCTGAAAAAAATTAATAAATAAATATTTTTTACTTTCTGCTATAAAATATTCCCAATAAAAAAAAAAATTAAAAATCAAATTGTTTCATCATTTTAGGCCAATATGTATTCTGCTACATATTTTTGGTTAAAAAATCCTAATAAGTGTATATTGATTGGTTTGCGCTAAGTGTCCATTCACACTGGTACGACTTGTCAGGCGACTTGGTCAGCCTGACAAGTCATGCACCGTCACTCCCACTGTGTAGTACAGGACCTGTTCTAATAGGAGCGACACAAGTCGCTCCGACTTAGAAAAAGGGTCCTGTACTGCTTGGGGGCGACCTGGAGGCGACTTGCATTGACTTCCATTATGTGAAGTCCGTGCAAGTCGCGCTGCACGCGACTTCACAGGTCGCCCCCTAAGTCGGAGCGACCTAATGTGAACGGGGACTAAAGGTATCACGTCTACAAACTAACTATGGGAAAGATTTATGTCATCATTATTTATTTATTTATTTTTTTACTAGTAATGCTGCGATTTTTATCAGGACTGCGACATTGCGCAGATTGGACACCTACATGTCATTTTTGACACTTTTGGGGGGACCAGTGAGATTACTACAGTAAACAGTCATGAAAATATGCACTGTTACTGTACTAATGACACTGGCAAGGAAGGAAATAACACCAGGGGTGATCAAAGGGTTAAATGTGTCCCTAGGGGTGCCTTCTAACTGTGTGGGTTATGGGCTTGCTGAATGAACACAGATACCTGTGTTCCTAAATAAGAGGAACACAAGATTTCTGTGTTCATTACTGACAGAACAGCAGTCTGCTGTGTTAAATAAATATATATATATATATATATATATATATATATATATATATGCAAAGATAAAGTTCAATAGATCAAAAATGTATTTGCAATACACTGCATGCTTCAGAGTAAAGTAATTGATAATAAATAAAATGCGCAAACAATGTCCAATGTGCAATTTGTGCTATTTACTAAGAAAAGCATTTATAGTGCTGTAAACTTTCACCCCCATTTAGTAAAGCAGCACATAGCGATAATACAGTCCTTGTCTTCCAACACTTTGAGAACTGCCAGGCACATGGTGAATCTTCCTGCATTCTCGCTCTAGGTAACCTGATATACTATGTAAGAGTGAGACTCCCTAACCAGTTCCCTCTATTACCAGAAGCTGAAGCTGTCAAGTAGCACAGCGAACCCAAGGAGTATTCAATAAACCAAGTCAATATCCAGAAAAGGTTCTGTGAGTGTTCTCTGAATACTGTCAGGGTCCATTTAGATTTTTGCGCACTTGTAGAATTGCGTATTTTTGTAGTCTTAGGCAAGTGCGTTGTCAAGCATCAATATGTGTTTCCTTTGTGTGTTGACATGCATTATTGATGCACATTTCAATGCATTTTTCACTTTAGAATTTGAAGTGGATAGAGCTAACTGCGCCAACCTAGGTTTTCTAATACCTGTTGCCAACATGTCAATATGCATCAAATAACATGTATTTCGATGTGTTGCCTTTGACTGCCATAGATCTCCCAATGCACTCAAACTCCCCCTCCAAAAAAAAACAGACATCCTATTTTTAAAAAAGCACTGCACTGCTTTTTGACACTATTATTATTGTTATTATTATTGGGAAGCTAGACCCATGCATTTAATATATTAAAATCCAACAGTGTAAATGAGCCCTTACACATTGGAAGACTCATGGCTGAGAGTACATTTACATGAATTCAGAGTAATGCATGTATCATATGTATCATATGTTACTGAATTGTGGTGCCATACATTTTGAACGGCACACTAGTGCACTAAAGCTTAAGTACACATGATCCGAATATCGATCGATTCCGCAGGAACTGGGCACTGGCTGACATTTGGACAGTGTGTACAGCTGCCTGCCTAACAGAAGCTGGTCTAACCACCTGCTTTTATCAAAGGGACATGCTGGAAAACCAGCATCTGACCAGTAGTTGATCAACGCTGGCAGCCAATGGCTGCGAGCGCTGATCAGTGAGTTCTGGCGGGGGGAGGGCAGCCACTCTGTTAGAACACAATAACACAGCCGGGGAAATTGCCGCACTAATATCGCTTAGTTAGTACGATGACCGCTCAGCTTTTAGGTTGTAGAAAAAATGTGCAGCGCTCATAGATGACTGACATGTGATAATTAGTAAAAAAAAACTCAAAAAATTGTGAAGAGTACATATATAAACAAGTACATCATGATAAAAAAAGTGAGTGAAAACAAAAAGTGCTTTTGAATGGAGTAGGCTCCATGTACACGGGACGCTGGAAATGGCCGTTTAGGAGCTGTTGGGCGTTTTTTTCAGAAGCCCCTGAACCCATCTACATTTTATCTTATCTGTCCATGTACACCAGGTCGTTTACAGTCATTTGCAGGCAGTTGCGTTCAGGGACTTTTTTTAGAACGCAATTATTTGCGTTCAAACGTGTGTTTCCCGGCGTTTCAAACGCACAAACGCGTCCGAACGCGTCTGAACGCGTCCGAACGCGATGACCCGCGTTTAGCGTTCGCGTTTTCCCATTTTAAAGGGGAATAATTTTTTTACCTCTAGGAACGGTTCTAAACGCAAACGCCGCTAAACGCCCGCTAAACGCGGCTACAAACGCGACCGAACAGACGTTTCAAACGTCCTAAAAATTCCAGCATTCAAAGGGACTTTTAACAACGTCCCGTGTACATGGAGCCTTAATATGAAAACATTCTTCAAACGTGTGTTCAGGGGGTGAATGAATGAAAATTTGCTGTGACACCATCCACCACCAAAATATATAATAGGGATTGACCGATTATCGGCAAAGCTGATATATATCGAGGGCCGATCTGCACTTTCCCAGATATATCGGAATCGGCCACCAAGGTTACCGATATTGCCGATATTTCGGAAAAGTGCTTGTACCGGAGTGATGCCTGCAGCTAGAGGCATCACCCCGGTACTGGCGTCCATAGCTGACGGTTCGGCTGTCTTGTAATGACAACCGATGCGGCTGAGAAGTCACTCGGCTGTCATTACAAGGAGCGGGAGGGGACGTCCCCCCTCCCGCCGCCTTCCGCGACTCGCCCGGGTCTCCCGTCCCACTGGGAGACCCGGGCCACCAGCCTGCACGGCCACCGAAGGCCCAATCAAAGCCGCATTCGGCTCTGATTGGGTCTCCATGCAAAAACCTGGAAGTGATGTCATGACATCACTTCCGGGTACTCAGCACCAGATTCAAAAAATGACAGCATTAAAAAAACAGCCAAACTTGGCGTTTTGAATGCTTTTAAGTGCAGAGGAGGGGGTTGGGGACCCCCAGATCTCTCCACAAGAGTACCTGTCAAAAAAAAAAAAAATGTTTTAAATGTACGAAAATATCGGCCAACATCAGCCGATACCGATATGCATTGACCATAATATCGGTATCAGCAACTAAAAAAACTATATCGGTCGCTCACCAATATATAAGGAGGCTTACCAGAGTGAGTGGACTCAGTTTGGAATATGCCTAGTGCAGCCTTTCTCAACCTTTTCAACACAGAGGAACCCTTGAAATAATTTTCAGGTCTCAGGGAACCCCTGCTACAAATAACTATATTTACAACTCATGTGTGTGATGGTCAGTGGGATGAATGCTCCTTACACTTGTGGACATTGGGAAGAATTACCTTCTTCCAGATAGCTAAAAAGATCAATGGTGTCAAGGGGAACTTATCTGAGGGGCAGAATTTGCTCATTGATCAAGGAACCCCTAGCAACCTCTGAAGGAACCCTAGGGTTCCACGGACCCCTGGTTGACAACCACTGGCCTTTTGAGTTAACTCATGCTTTGGTGTATATTCACCCAATATGCCAGGGAAGACAACGAATGGCCCTTCACACCAATCGCCTTTATGTTTTCTTGAATTGGAAAAATCCCATTAACCATCAGTAAATAAATGCAGAGAATGCAGCCATCAAGATGAATAATCTCCCATAATGGATGAATCATCAAGGAAAGGAAACAAAAAGCTTCACATAGTGTAAAACCATTGGCAAATGGTATTTATTAAAAGTTCAGAACACTTACAGTGATGTAGATAAAAAATCGCTTTCAAACTGAATCTGCAAACAGCATCAACAGGCAGTAGCATGGACAGGAGCCAACCACTTTAAAATGACTTTTTATTTTCACTCACTTTTTTTATCATGATGTACTTGTTTGTATACTGTATGTATTCTTCACAATGTTATGAGTTTTTCTCTGATTATCACATGTAAGTCATCTATGAGCGCTGCACATTTTTTCTATATCCATATATAATTTGCACTGGTTCAAATGTTGTGCTGGCTGCTGTCCCTTCTTTTTGGACGCTAGCGCGGTAATTTTTCCTTATTTTGAGCCCTTTGGGTTGAACAAAAAAAAAAAGAACTTAATGTGTGCCTAGCTTAGGGTTGTGTAACTTCATTGCAGCATGCTGTAACACATGGCAACACATGAAAGTGCATGTACAGTGAGGGAAAAAAGTATTTGATCTCCTGCTGATTTTGTACGTTTGCCCACTGACAAAGAAATGATCAGTCTATAATTTTAATGGTAGGTTTATTTTAACAGTAAAAGACAGAATAACAAAAATATCCGGAAAAACACATTCAAAAGAGTTATAAATTGATTTGCATTTTAATGGGTGAAATAAGTGTTTCACCCTTTCGTAAAACATGACTTAGTACTTGGTGGCAAAACCCTTGTTTGCAATCACAGAGGCCAGACATTTCTTGCAGTTGACCACCAGGTTTGCACACATCTCAGGAGGGATTTTGTGCCACTCTTTGCAGATCCTCTCCAAGTCATTAAGGTTTCAAGGCTGACATTTGGTAACTCAAACCTTCAGCTCCCTCCACATATTTTCTATGGGATTAAGGTCTGGGGACTCCATGCAGAGGTGGCTCTCTAATTAGGCAAATTTGGCGGTCGGCGAAGGCCTCGCACTCACAGGGGCCTCGCGGCCGCCTAATATGCCTAATTAGAGAGCCGCCTCTGAGGCTGGCAGCAGGGATCTCCCTGCCATTAGTACAATCCCGACTCCGAGTCCCGGCCAGTCTGTAAGCAGGAGAATCTGCTACGATTTGGGGCTGTGATCAGGAGCAGCTCACCGCGGAATGGGAGCTCACTGACATCTGATCACAGCCAAATACTGGAGCCGCAGCGCGGACACTTCTCCCTCACAGACCACAGACGGGGGAGGAGAGAGAGCTGCTTCTGCTCCTCCTCCCGACCTCTCCACCTGTGCTTGCCCCGCCCACACTCCCCGACAGTTTTCATCTCAGAAGATGAGGTATGGGCAGGAAGAATTTGCAGACCAGGAACAAGAAGAGGAAAGATGGTGCCTGAATCCTGATCCCTCCATCCATCCATCCCTTCCAGTGAGTACTCTGATCTAAGGGGCACCCTTCCTCCATCTCTTTCCATTCCTTTCTTTCTCCCTCCCCTCCTTTCTTTGTTTTCTGTCTGTCCCCCTGTCTGTCCATCTGTCCCCCTGTCTATCCATCTGTCCCCCTGTCTATCCATCTGTCCCCCTGTCTGCCCATCTGTCCCCCAGTCTGCCCATCTGTCCCGCAGTCTACCCATCTGTCCCCTAGTCTGTCCATCTGTCCCCCTGTCTGTTCCCCTGTCCCCCAGTCTGTCCATCTGTCCCCCTGTCTGTCCATCTGTCCCCCTGTCCCCCTGTCTGTCCATCTGTCCCCCAGTCTGTCCATCTGTCCCCCAGTCTGTCCATCTGTCTGTCCATCTGTTCCCCAGTCTGTCCATCTGTCTGTCCATCTGTCCCCCAGTCTGTCCATCTGTCCCCCTGTCTGTCCATCTGTCCCCCTGTCTGTCCATCTGTCCCCCAGTCTGTCCATCTGTCCCCCTGTCTGTCCCCCTGTCTGTCCATCTGTCCCCCTGTCTGTCCATCTGTCCCCCTGTCCCCCTGTCTGTCCATCTGTCCCCCAGTCTGTCCATCTGTCCCCCAGTCTGTCCATCTGTCTGTCCATCTGTTCCCCAGTCTGTCCATCTGTCCCCCAGTCTGTCCATCTGTCCCCCTGTCTGTCCATCTGTCCCCCTGTCTGTCCATCTGTCCCCCAGTCTGTCCATCTGTCCCCCTGTCTGTCCATCTGTCCCCCTGTCTGTCCATCTGTCTGTCCATCTGCCCCCCTGTCTGTCCCCCAGTCTGTCCATCTGTCCCCCAGTCTGTCCATCTGTCCCCCTGTCTGTCCATCTGTCCCCCTTTCTGTCTGTCTGTCTTTCCCCCTCATGCAAGCACAAATCCTTCTTTTTTTTTATTACTATACAGACCAGGATCCCTCAGTTTCACTCCAGTTCTCCTCTACCCATCCCTCATCATTTACCCACTCCCCCCCTTTTTACCCCCTCCTCTTTCTCCCCTACCCCATGGTTCCCAGTCCCATCCCTCTCCTATTCATCCCATGTGGTTTCCACAGTACACATCCCACCCACACAAGCAGCAGTAATAAGATGCTCGGCCTTGGGGTTCTTCCTTAACCTCTGCGAAGGGGGTGAGTGGGGCCTCATGTCTAAATTCTGCCTAAGGCCTCACAAAGCCTAGAGCCGCCTCTGACTCCATGACCTTAATGTGCTGCTTCTTGAGCCACTCCTTTGTGACCTTGGCCGTGTGTTTTGGGTCATTGTCATGCTGGAATACCCATCCACAACCAATTTTCAATGCCCTGGTTGAGGGAAGGAGGTTCTCACCCAAGATTTGATGGTACATGGCCCAGTCCATCTTCCCTTTGATCCGGTGAAGTTGTCGTGTCCCTTTAGCAGAAAAA
Source organism: Pelophylax lessonae (assembly GCF_965119305.1). Taxonomy (NCBI): domain Eukaryota; kingdom Metazoa; phylum Chordata; class Amphibia; order Anura; family Ranidae; genus Pelophylax; species Pelophylax lessonae. The sequence goes on along the minus strand of NC_138771.1, from coordinate 462,386,983 downwards.
CACCCCCAAAGCATAATGTTTCCATCTCCATGTTTGGCGATGGGGATGGTGATCTTGGGGTCATAGGCAGCACTCCTCCTTCTCCAAACACAGTGAGTTAAGTTGATGCCAAAAAGCTTGATTTTGGTCTCATCTTACCACAACACTTTCACCCAGTTCTCCTCTGAATCATTCAGATGTTCATTAGCAAACTTCAGACGGGCTTGTACATGTGCTTTCTTGAGCAGCGGGTGCTGCAGGATTTCCGTCCTTCATGGCATAGTGTGTTACCAATTGTTTTCTTTTCTGGTGATGTTGGTCCCAGCTGCCTTAAGATCATTGACAAGATCCCCCCGTGTAGTTCTGGGTTGATTCCTCACCGTTCTCATGATCATTAAAACTTCACGAGGTGAGATCTTGCATGGAGCCCCAGGCCGAGGGAGATTGGCAGTTGACAGTGTTTCTTCCATTTGCGAATAATCGTAAAACAACTGTTGTGACCCTCTCACCAAGCTGATTGGGGATGGTCTTGTTGCTGCCTTGCGTAGGTCTACAATCTTGTCCTTGACATCCTTGGACAGCTCTTTGGTCTTGGCCATGGTGGAGAGATTGGAATCTGAATGATTGATTGCTTCTGTGGAGAGGTATCTTTTATACAGGTAACAAGCTGAGATTAGGAGCACTCCCTAAGAGAGTGCTCCTAATCTCAGCTCCTTACCTGTATAGAAGACACCTAGGAGCCAGAAATCTTGCTGATTTGATAGGAGATAAAATACTTATTTCAATCATTAAAATGCAAATCAGTTTATGACTTTTTTGAAATGCGTTTTTCTAGATATTTTTGTTGTTATTCTGTCTCTCACTGTTAAAATAAGCCTATAATTAAATTTATAGACTGATTATTTCTTTGTCAGTGGGCAAACATACAAAATCAGCAGGGTATCAAATACCTTTTTCCCCTCACTGTATTGCTGCGTGCTACATTACATATATGTGTTGGCAGCTTATTTATTTCAATGAGCTGCCTTAATGTAGTACATATTAATGTGCAACACAACACACATTTAGGCACATGTGTTAACCACAAAGAAGTAAATGGGCTCTTAAAGTGTATGTATAGCCAAACCATAGGCATACGCATGGGGTTTGCCGGGTGTGCCTGGGCACACCCTAATTACCTTGTGAGCTGCTGATTCCCTCTGCTATATCGGAACCGATCACTCTCTGTGTTCTTTCATAACTGAAGCCTAGTAAACTGTTTACTATGCTTCAGTTTGTGAATGAACAGGAGGTGGTTCAGCACAGAACATTGCCCATTCAATCACTGTCCAGTGCAGCTGAGGGTGCAGAGAAAGGGACGGGGGAATCTCTATCCTTAGTCTCTTTCTCTGGCTCGAAAGTAAGACATTGGGAGTCTGTTTAGACTCATAATATATCACCAAAGTCCCCAAACAGGGCTCTTAAAAAAAAAAAAACCCCATAAAAAATATTGTAAAAAATACAGAGAAAAATTGTAAAAATCAATAAAAAAAAAAAACAATTGATACTGTCTACTGCCCTACTGATACTAACATCTGCTCTACTGACACAGTCCACTGCTCTAAAAAAAAAAAAAAGTCCAAAAATCTATCCCATCGTTTGTAAACGCTATAACTTTTGCACAAACCAATTAAAATACGCTTTTTAGGATTTTTTTTACCAAAAATATGTAGCAGAATACAAATTGGCCTAAACTGATAAAAAAAATGTGATTTTTAAAAATGTTTTATTTGGAATGTTTTATAGCAGAAATTAAAAAAATATTGTGTTTTTTTCAAAATTGTTGCTCATTTTTTTGTTTATAGCGCAAAATCTAAAAACCGCAGAGGTGATCAAATACCACTGAAAGAAAGCTCTATTTGTGGGGAAAAAAAGGACATCAATTGTATTTGGGTACAGCGTCGCATGACCGCGTAATTGTTAGTTAAAGTAACTCAGTGTCAAATCACAAAAAAATGGCCTGGTCATTAAGGGGGTAAAACCTTCCGGAGCTGAAGTGGTTAATTTGTATAGATCTTCTTTCACATCCTCCTGCATCTCCAGTACAGAAAATGAAGGACACAGGCAGAGAAAAATAAATATACAAGTATCCATAAAAATAGTTTCAGTTACACATAAAGTTTAATTAGTGTTTTACAGTCCATCGTGTTTGTCATACAGCTGCGTATTTAAAAAAAATATATATATATCAAACTGATATAAAGGAAAAAATGGCACCTGGTTATTTCTTGTCTTTTTTTGTTACATAATCAAAGAACGTGAATTTGATTGCAATGGACTGCGTTTTTTTCCCATGTTTAAAGATACGGGCCTTCTATGCCTGACAGTAAATCCAGTCCTGCCTGCACATAAAGTGATAGTCTAGGGAAAATTGATGATTTTCGCTGCACTATGCAAAACAGGAGGAAACATTTTGGTAAAAGAAAAGATAGGACTTCATAGAAAGGCAAAATGGCCTGAAAAATGTCATCTAAAATGTCAAAAATGGAAATCTTCAATCTGTCAGAACACATCTTAGATTTGAAGTTAAATAGCTTGATTCAAAGTGAGTGAAAAAACTCCAAACATGCTGATTTTTCATAGATTCTACTGAAACAGTGTGGATTAAGACACTAAAATTGATATCTATGTGGGCATGTTAAAGCACACTCTGGGCCTGCATCCCCCTTATTGGAGCACTGCTCCACCGAAAACAAATATCTTTAAATATAACTTTGTTTTCCAGGTATCTTTTGATCCGGTGACATTAAAGTATATGTGAACCCTTGCCTTGTAAAACAACTCATTCTGTTTAAATTACAATTGAAGGGTAAACATTGTGTATATAAAATATATATATTTATACCTTTTTTTTTTAATGATCACCCAATTTCTGTTCTCAGCTGCATAAATATCTTAGAGAGGTGGGGATGGAGAAGCAGTAGCACACTAATCTCCCTGAGAAATGGCTGTACAGGGGGCGTGTCAGCGCATGTCTGACCATTGGAGGACAGGCAGGCCGTTCTCCCAGTACAGCCAGAAAACTGACCATGCTAATTCTATGTCTTGCGTGGTCAGTTTTTAATGGGAAATCAGGGGAACTGGCAGGGTCAGTAGGTTTTTCACACAAGGTAAGAAATACAAATAAATCAGGATATGTTTTTACACAAGTACATGGTATAACAGGTACACATCAGGAATATAAAAAATGTTAAGGGAACATATTGTTTAAATTATATCTCTGCTATGTGGTAGACAGATCCTAAGAGTGGTGCCACATATTGGAGCTACTCTCTGCTGCATTCTCCTGGGAGTCCAGGATGAGGAACTGACCTTTGACACCCGAATCTCACAGGAAGGAGGTTGAATGATGTTGGGAATCATTCAATGGAGAAGAAGGCCAGTGCCAGATCAATGCCCAGGTGGGGCAGTGGGAGGGACAGCACCAAAGAGAAGGTAGGTATTACAGCCGGTGCTGATTTTTAACAGCTGCAGTGGTCTGGAGTCTTTGCTTTTTGCCCAAGTTGGTGTTTGGTTTCAGGAAGGCCATAACAGCTACATGTCTTCTTGTGCCTGTCCTATTGCAGCCCGTGCTGATTTTTAACAGCTGCAGTGGTCTGGAGTCTTTTCTTTTTGCCCAAGTTGGTGTTTGGTTTCAGGAAGGCCATAACAGTTACATGTCTTCTTGTGCCTATCCTCGAACACCGCTATGTATTTTGAGACTCATGTGACTCACAGAGGCAGCTCATGTAATAACATAGCTAAGAACCAGTGCAGAGGACATGGAATGTTGTCCAGGGTACAGGAAAGGCAGGGCTGATCAAGTGTATTTAAATATTTCTTTTCAGTATTTCCTTTTTTTTGTATCATATTAAATCCTGTCCCATTTATGATACTGTTCAGTACAGCTACTGAGTTGATTTATGGCCACATTCATAAGGGTTCCTAACCATACACCCATGTGATGGGCCCTCCAAACCCATGTGAGGAGCACAGGTGTTTTCTGCTGACCCATGTAGACAGCCTGTTTAAATCAATGATAGTCAACCAACTGCACAGACCTGCATGGATCTCTGAACGCATCCCCAAGTGTACATCTGTATGGGGCCAATGCCCTGATTGGGGTGCAGACAGACTTCGGAACACTACACTCAGGTAAAGGCGATAGGTATGCTGATTGAATGAAGCCTAAGATAAAGCACACAGACAACCTCATCAATGTATGGCTGCTCCTTCACCATCCAATCAGCAGGCTGAGGGCAGGAAGGTGACACCACTGTATCTCATAACTATAAAGAGAGGTGGTGTCACTCTCTTGATTGTGCAATGGGGCTGCCATGTGTGAATCTTAAATGTGAATGAAGAAAAGTTGCAAAGATTATTGCAGATAAAGCAGTTCATTTGTATGTTTTCCAGCTCTGTGCTTAGCTTTATACCCAGAGTCCAGTTTTAAATTATTCCCCTGAGGGGGCCTGACTCATCAGCAATAGAGCAAGAAATTTAAAACACAAGAATCCTTTGCCCTTTTGCAGCCACCACTCGAATGTACAAGCTGCAGGACAAAAGGTCAACACAAAAGTAGTCCCATTATAAAGCCATGCTGCAAAGTCATTGTAGCCATCTCTATAACTAGGTGACTCCGTGGCTTTATTAACTGGCCTTTTTTTTTTGTCTAAGCGGTTCTGTTGTCTTGCAGCTTCCAGCACCTGAAATAAAAAAAGCCTTATCTTGTAATCTCTGCTACAGAGAATATTGATATATTGACGACGTTTTCCCCAGAACATAATCGTCTGACTCCTGCAAATTGGTCCTCAGAAATTTTATTGATGGCATGATAAAGTGGACCTGTCAAGCCAACGATAAAGTGTTTTAAGAATGAAAAGAAGGAGATTAGCTATTCATTCCTCTTTCTGATGTTATGTCAAAAGCTGTAATTTACTACATTGCCAGCTGCAGTTGCAGTCTGTCATTTACATAGAAAGGCTGGACTGTTAGCTAAGAACCAGGCCAATTGTTACTATGGAAAAGAAAAATATTTGTGCCTGGCAAATACAGTAAATAAGAACATATTATTAACTTCATCAAAATCATTGATGAAGAAGATCATTGTCCTTTATTTTCAAAGGATAATGAACTTCAATAAAAAGAAAAATAAACATGCCTGGCAAATACAGTAAATGAGATGAGAACATTTGATTAACTTCATCAAAATCATTGATGAAGACAATCAGTATCCTTTATTTTTAATGATGCAGCATATTACGCAGCATTATATATTAACCAATTAAAGGGGAATATGACAAATTCTAAATGTACCATGAACAAAGAAAAGATACAGATATAAAACATGGCTGCACCTTAAACAAAACTTCACAAATGACTAAAATGACATATACCGTAAATGTTTTTGCCACTTCCATTGAACCTCATGCTGTCTCAGTGCTAGCAGTTGAATGATTTGCTTATTACTTTGCAGGTATAATAACTGTCCATGATCATGACCATTACAGTACCTATTCTTTTTACTCTACAATGACCTGCTAGCATGGAGCCAATGTCACTCTTCCAATGGGCTGAACTCTGATTATCCCCTAAACCAAAGTTACCAGCCATCCAAACAGACAGTTTAAAGGAAACTCATGGTGGTATTTCTAGTGGCTGCATATTTTTAGTTATTATTGCATTGTTTACACTGAAGGTATTTTTTTTTTCTGTGACATTTTTGTCATTGTATTCAACATAGAGATTTGTAGATTAACCATGAAAGAATGCCAGTGTTGTACACGACGTGTGCGCATTAGCAAACGTGCAGATGCACAAATGGCTTTGAATCTAAGCCCTATATAAGCTGCACTATGCGCATACGCAGATCTTCAGACATGGCCATGAAGTTGCATCTTACCTGATCTGCTTTATTAAACTGATTACACTTAGAGGCGCTCCGCTTTTTGTTTTTATTCCTATGTTACAGAGTTCACTTCTCTCTGCAGCCGAGCTGGCCCTGGGTGTTTTCCATCCCCTCAACAACCTACACCATGTAATGACTATGCATGAACTCAATACCCTTTGATGCTATATAGGTATGTGTCATTCGCCAACTTCTATCCTGTTTATTCATGATGAACTCAATCTTCTGTTACTGCCTCCAACTGCAATCATATTACAGATGCACTGTACACTATGCCATGCTTGTACTATACTGTTCCTCTTTCTATGTGCAGGCCTACCAGCCAGGGCTTGCTAATTGAAACACTGTATTATCTATATGGCTTTTTTTTTTATCTCAATAGTACCTGATTAGGGATAAATTAAATTGGAAGTCTTTGCTTGACAAAATCTGGAGCATTTAGGTGAAATTGCCCCATTCAGTGAAATTCATAGGAGTCAGTTATAACTTATAAATGACCACAACGAGCGCCTTCCAGATATCCTGGACTGGTTCTTCTACCAAACAACAGCCCCTTTATTTACATGAGAATGTGACATTAGATACTGAGGAACAGAGTTGGACCTCAGAGGATAGGTTCATCATTTTTTAACATGTTACATCCATATCTACGGTGTAACATGTAACGTGTTACTGTGCTCCAGTCCCCATACCCCCCCCCAATACCCCGCTGCCACAATTTAAAATTAGGGCAGTTGTGCAGTGCTCTGTCCACACAGCCACATACTTTATTCACACATACTTGCAAATGAATGAACTACGAGTTTCCACTGTAGTAGGCGGCTTCAAATTCTCAATGAACTGCGAGGGTGCTAATGAGTGCTCTTGTACTTCATAAAATCTTCCTGCAATTCAGTAACTGTCTGCCCATACAAGAGATATGGGCAGACAGCTATATTAAGTATCTGCAGGAGCCTGATATTGCGGGGGCCATGCTTTAGTTGCTGCAATGGCAAGCGTAAAAAAATAATACATACACATTTTTTTTACCTGCAAAATCATGTGAATTTGTCATTTTATACAATAGGTGAACTTGACCTTTAAAGTGACTGTAAACCCTCACCTTGTAAAACAACCCATTCAGTTTAAAATTGAAATTAAAAGCAAAATTTGTTTATAGATATAAAAAATATATAAATATATTTTTTTCCCTTTTTATTAGTGATCACATTCCCTATGTTCTCAGCTGGATAAGAGCTGGGGGGAGGAGAAGCAACAGCACACTGATCTACCCAGTGAAAGGCTGTGCAGGGGGAGCCTGTCAGGATGAGTCTGATCATTGGAGGAGAGTAGCCTGAGTTCCCAGCACAGCTAGGAAACTGATGACGGTGAGCTCTCCTGCCTAGTGTGGTAAGTTTTTAACAGGAAAGCAGAGGGACTGGCAGGAACACCAGGGATTTCACACAAAGGAAGCAAAAAAAGAGTACAGGATAATTTTTCATACAAATACACGATACAACAGGCACATATCAGGAATTTGAAATGCTAGGGTAACAAACACTTAATTGTCATGTAAACACTGACACGATGGTCATCGACATTTTTTTTTTTTTTTATATCAATAAAGCCATGTAATAACTATGTTACTGCTGATAAGTGATTATTGGTTTTGTTGATAAACATTCATATAGCTGGCAACCTGTAAATACATTGCCTTTGAATTGAACCAATCCTTGTGTATGTGAGGTTTGCTATAATATTTAGGCACCTGATGAGGGAGGCCAGAAGTTCCATGCTGCAAGCGATTAAATAAAAGTACATTTATTACAAGAATAACTCAGAATGTGTGCTCAGTGAAAGTATAGCATACTTCTACTTCTAAGGGTACATATTTTCTTTTTGCAATACAGTTTCATGCAATTATCTTTAAAATAAAACCCAAGGCCAGACTTTTTCAACACTGAAGTGCTTTGCATACATAATAATGTTTTCTTTGTATGTGGTAGATATATTTTGTATTTCATAATGCGTTCACAGAACATTCTTCCAGCCTGTCTGGTAATGAGAGAGACTAACTAAAGCCAATTATGAACGCAAATACACTATTTAAGTCTGTTGTTGTGTGATAAAATTTTAAATCACTAAACCTTTTTTTAAAGCTTTTTCACTCCAGGTGTCTCAATTGCTGTTGATTAACTATAATTTTATGACGGCACTCAAATCTTCTAAAAATAAACAATCAAGAAATGAAAAGATTGAGAATAACAAAAAATGAATTTGTAAAACTTCACTGATTTCTAAAAAAGAGGTTTAGAAGATAAACATGACCAATTAAAGAGCAACTACTATGCCCACAATTGATCATTTTTGGGTATAGAGTAGGGTTTATTCTCCTAGCGAGTCTTCTTTACTGTTTAGGTTGACTGCAAGAAAGTCTCCTCCTGTAGTAGCTTGACAACTGGTGGTGGTGTCACTTGCCTGTATTTTTTTCCCATATAATTCCTTTGGACAGTCCACTGAAAGGAACAGGCCATAAAGAAACTGTCTCGTTGATTCCTTATTCTCCAAATTTTAGAAAACTTGCAGACTGGTGACACAAATATCTGAAATGAACAGCACCACATGAAAGTTTTGAGAGTCCAGTTATGTTTAGTAAAATCATACAGATTCAACAGAGATCTAATCAGCTGCTTAAGACCACATTCACACTGAAGCGGCACGACTTCGGGGGCGACCTGTGAAGTTGCGTGCACCGTGACTTTGGCGTGACTTGCAAGGACTTCATATAATGAATGTCTATGCAAGTTGCTCCGAGGTCGCCCCGAAGTAGTACAGGACCCTTTTTCTAAGTCGGAGCGACATGTGTCGCTCCTATTAGAACAGGTCCTGTAGCACTGCATGGACCACGACGGACCGCGACTTGTCAGGCTGACAAGTCGCCTGACAAGTCACGGTAGTGTGAATGGAGACTAAAGCCTCGTACACACGTGTCGAAAATTGGCAGGGAATTTTCGGCCAACGTCCGATCTGCTGATTTTCGGCTTGTTAGTATGATGCTTCCGACAACCAACTCCGACTTTTCGGCCGAAAAAAATCTGGTATGCAGACTATAAAATTTTTGTTGGCCGTCAACACAACGGCCGATTTTCGTGCAGTCAGTACAGATTTCGGCAGACTAAAATCTGATGAGCAAGTCTGGGCATGCTCAGTGAAGAAAAAACACAAAGAAAACAAACCAACACATGACATCACTTCTGAAGTAGAATTTTGTTGGCCGAGAAAATTCGTGTGCAGTCTAGGCACATTCCAACCAACAAAACACAACTTGGACAAAAGTCAGACGATCGGTCGGCCGATAATCGTTGCATGTGTACGAGTCTTTAGTCTTGAGTCTTTACGCCCGGAAATGTTATACTCTAAACTTTCTTTATTCAACTGTAGCGCAACACCCGTATGAACCGCTGGATTGAACCGGTGGATAGGATGGGTCCTCTGCTCTTTGCCTCAACTTTCTCAAGAACCTTAGCACCTCTGATATACCAGCTTGAGCATACAAACATACACTATCACAGGAATTCACTGAAATAATTCTCCGTACACAATAGTAGTGTTTTACAGGCACCAAATCAGGTAGTAAAGGCAAAATTAATATATTTTCACCCAATATAGTTGGTAACTAGGCAAGCATAGACTGGATTAACCAATGTAATAACATAATTTAGCATAGAAAGTGAATAACAGTAGGGCCTAAGCATAAAATTACATTTCACGTTCAGATCAGCATAAACAGGAGCAAGGCCACCTCAAGTGCAGCAGTCAGTAGTAGTAATGTTTAATCTACCTAGTGCTAAAAGCACATTTACAGCAGTGATGCTAGCCCTAGACCGACTGGTCTGCATTGTCCAAAAGAATTGGAGGACAGTAGCAAAGGGGGGAGGTGAACAAAGGGGGCTTGTCGAATAATTATTACTGGAGGGGCAGTTCTTTCATATGTTCTTCTGCCAGATATCATTAGAGCCCTTTAAGATCGTTGGTGCAATTAACGACAGTTCCAGTTAACCTGCATGCAGTATAGGTGCAATATAGGTACGGTATATTTTTGGCACAGATGCAAGTTTAGGCTTGGAATAAGTGCAGTATAGAGTGCAATATGAGTGTGGTATTGATTGGGTAAACGAATGGCACTTTTTCACTGCAAGTACCGGCTCGGCTCCACTCGGCAATGCTTGGCCCAGCTCCGCTCAGTTTGCTTTTCCACTGCATGGTACGAGTCGGCACGTTTCAGCACTGTATAGGCTCTACTTGGCTCGATTTGCTTTTCCACTAAAGTAGTAAGTGGGTGGGATTACAACGATTCTCTGACCAATCAGTGGCTAGTAGTCACAAACAATCAAGGCTGCATGCAAAGGATTGTGGGATATGGCATAGGTATGGCCTGCTTGGAACCCCAACTGAGGTGGTACTGTTTAAGCGAGCCGTACAGAGCCGTACCATGTAGTGGAAAAGCGCCGCTGTACCAAACTGTACCGAACTATTCTAACACGTACCATGCGGTACCATGCAGTGGAAAAGCGCCAAACCGAGCCAAACCAAGCCATACCATGCAGTGGAAAGCGCCATTAGTGTCCTGCTGTCAGTGACTCAGTCCCTGCTAGCAGTATCAGCAATGGACGTACAGCCAGGGATGCTGCGACGACCTCTCGCTGTAGAAGGGGGGCCCCCTCGGTCTCTTCCCAAAAGCCTCCAATGATATGTGGTGAGAAGCAGAGGGTGAGTGGACACTCCAGTCTCCTCATTGGCAGCAGTACAGATGTTATGATGTGGGTGGTGTTGCGCTGGTCCTGGGTGTCCTCACTCCCAGTCTTGGATCTCTGCTAGTCTCCCACTGGGGCCAATATGCATAGTTGCTCTCTCTCTCTCTCTCTCTCTCTCTCTCTCTCTCTCTCTCTCTCTCTCACTCCCTAGATGCCAAGAGGAAGAACTTGGCAGTTAAATTAAAAGCATCTTTCTACTCCTCCTACTGCATGGTGCCTATTAGGATCTGTAGTTTAAGGAGTCTATTCGTCCCATTTTATGGCTGCCATCTCAAACTTCAACTCCTAGGATTTTCAGCACTGTGCATAGAAGTCTATGGGCTTGCTTGGCCATAGCTCTTTACCTGCTGGCCTGAAGCTAATGGTTCAGCATAACATCAGTATCTCAGTGGAGGGAGAGAAGAATAAAAGGCAATGTATCTTTCTCCATATTGCTGTAGCCCAGCACCTGAATATACAACCATTGGAGTCTAGTACACTTTTATTTTTGAGCCCCGATAAAGGGGATCTTTCAAACTTCTGTGTTTGACCCTTAAGCTTTCATGTGGAGCTCTTCTTCTCCCATACGCTTCTCTTAGCTAGTGGCCAAAACACCTTTGGATCAGAAGGGCTGAGTTTTTTCTGCCAACAGTAATGTTACGACTATGTAGAGATAAATGCAGAACCATTGCCATATCTGAGAACTATCTGGCATTGGCCAGGAGAATCCAGGTAATTGGTTTGAATACTCTCCAGACAGCAGGTAGATGCCTACAGCTCAGTGTCACTTCTTCAGTTAGCCCTTGACAGAAGTGATGAGTCAGAACTGTGAAGGAGTAGAGAGCCAAGATAAGGCATGGGTTGTGCTTTTTACTTGCCCAACTTATTTCTCTAGCTACTCAAGACATAAATGGAAACTGCTCCCTGCTGCTAAGCTCTTTAGTAAAGATAAGAGATACATTTTATGTCATTGATTATTATGTTGTCTGCATTTTGTAATAATTCCCATTTGTTGCCTGCGTATTGTAATGATTGCCCTTTTGTTGCTTGCATATTGTTTTGTTTTTTTTGCCTGTGTATAGTACCAATTCTGTTTTTATAGCCTAGGATTGATAGCTTTTTTTCTTACATATAGTTAAGCTACCGCTGTTTGTTTAAATCAGGGGTCTCCAGACTTTTTGAGCAAAGGGCTAGTTTACTGCATTTGAAGCTTTAGGGGGGTCAGACTGTGGCCAGTGAGATTAGAAAGTTTCCCATCATTGGTTTTGGTGGAAGGAATAGTGACCTATTGTTGGTATGAGTTGGAGGAATGGTGCCCCATTGTTGGTATTTAAGGTAGGAATAGTGTCCCTTCATTTTTGTCTGTGGGAGGAATGGTGCCCCGTCATCGGTGACCGTGGATAGCACTGTGCCCCAAGGGCTAGATAAAGGCAAGCAAAGGGCCACATCCAGCCTACAGGCCGCAGTTTGGATACCACTGGTTCCGATCATCATAGGACTTCTAACATTAGTTTTACATGACACCTCCCTCTCTCTGCACTACTCCAGGTGCCTCCCTCTAAGTTCACAGGAGCCGAAATTGCAGAGGAGGCAATGACTATCAATGTACGCGGACAGCATTGACTCAGGGCACATTGGGAACAACACTGGAAATATCATTGGGTGGTATACATCCGCCACAATGTTGTTTTGTGGCAGAACCCCTGGGGACCACAACTGGTTGGTCGCTGCTGTTCTAAAAGACATTGCTTATTGTGACACACCTTGTCACATCTTTTAGCATAGGCTACCTTTCCGACATGCAAATGAATGAGGTGTTGGAAGAGTTACTTCTGTAATCTCTTGTATTTGGCAATGTTATCTCTAGAGGGTGTCATGTTGTATGGTAAAATACATTGGCTGGCCAAAAAAAAAGTCCCTACCAAAAAGAAAGGTCACACACTCTAATATTTCATTGGCTTTGATTACGGCACACATTCGCTGTGGCATTTGTTTCGATAAGCTTCTGCAATGTCACAAGATTTTTTTGCATCCAGTGTTGCATTAATTTTTCACCAAGATCTTGTATTGATGATGGGAAAGTCGGATCACTGCGCAAAGCCTTCTCCAGCACATCCCAAAGATTCTCAATGGGGTTAAGTTCTGAACTCTGTGGTGGCCAATTCATGTGTGAAAATGATGTCTCATGCTCCCTGAACCACTCTTTCACAATTTGAGCCCATTTAATCCTGACATTGTCATCTTTGAATATACCCGTGCCATCAGGGAAGAAAAAATACATTAATGGAATAACATAGTCATTCAGTATGTTCAGGTAGTCAGCTGACCTCATTCTTTGGGCACATGCAGTAACCATCCAGTAGTATACAGTAGTTACTGCATGCTTGCTTCTGCATCCACATGTGCTGTCCAGCTATCACTGCAAACTTTGTGACAGAGGAAATGAGTAGTGCAAAGACCTAATTAGTTTACTGCTGCTTCCTCATTGTCCAGTCACAGGCTGGGAGCAGGAACTAGATCAGCAGTGGCGGCCGGTCGATAGGGGGCGCAGGGGCGCTGCCCCCCCAATCATAAAAAAAAAAAATCATCTTCAAAGAAAAAAAAGAATTACAATTTAGTCCACTATGGGACACCGGACTTATTGCTGGCTATGGGGGGGGGTTTGGCATCCCACGTGGGCCCAGGCAGAGGCGCCGATTGGCGGCCGTTCTGGGTGTCACCGGGGCGCAAGCAATGCGCCCGACACTCCCCACTAGTCCTGTCCTGGCTATGATTGGTCCAGACTCCAGCCTGGACCAATCAGGATTCAGGACATCCCTGCTGACGTCGTTGGGGGCGGTGCCGATGCGTGCGTCAGTCACTCACCGTCACCGCCCGATCTCCGTCATCTTCCCGCCGGTTCCCGCCGCCGCAGAACAAAGAGGACTCGAGGAGAGGAGCATCGCTCACCTTCCCGCTGGTTCCCGCCACCGTCAGCCGTCAGAAGAACGAAGAGGACTTGAGGAGAGGAGCAACGCTCACCTTCCCGCTGGTTCCCGCTGGTTCCCGCTGCTTCCCGCCGCCGTCAGCCGTCAGAAGAACGAAGAGGACTCGAGGAGAGGAGCAGTGCTCACCTTCCCACCGGTTCCCGCCGCCGTCAGCCATCAGAACAAAGAGGACTCGAGGAGAGAAGGAGAGGCGCAGCGCGCCGTGGATGTCTCGCAGGCAGTGTGAGTGTGGAGTGACTGTCATGGTCGAGTCAGCGAGCCAGCCCAGGAGAGCAGGTAAGTGATTGAAGCCGCTGCAGCGCGATGCCATGACCTGTGACATGACTGTGACATGACCTGTGACATGCCTGTGACATGACCTGTGACATGGCCTGTGACATGCCTGTGACATGACCTGTGACATGCCTGTACCATGACCTGTGCCATGACCTGTGACATGACCTGTGACATGCCTGTGACATACCTGTGCCATGACCTGTGACATGCCTGTACCATGACCTGTGACATGCCTGTGACATGCCTGTGCCATGACCTGTGACATGACCTGTGACATGCCTGTGCCATGACCTGTGACATGACCTGTGCCATGACCTGTGACATATATGTGACATGACCTGTGACATGCCTGTACCATGACCTGTGACATGCCTGTGCCATGACCTGTGACATGCCTGTACCATGACCTGTGACATGCCTGTGACATGCCTGTGCCATGACCTGTGACATGATCTGTGACATGCCTGTGCCATGACCTGTGACATGATCTGTGACATGCCTGTGCCATGACCTGTGACATGACCTGTGACATGCCTGTGCCATGACCTGTGACATGCCTGTGCCATGACCTGTGCCATGACCTGTGACATACCTGTGCCATGACCTGTGACATGCCTGTACCATGACCTGTGACATGCCTGTACCATGACCTGTGCCATGACCTGTGACATGCCCATGACATACCTGTGCCATCTCCTGTACCATCACCTGTGCCATGACTATACCATCACCTGTGCCATGCCTGTACCATGACCTCAAAGTCACGCAATTTTTTTACAGCGTTTTTTGCCGCGAAGCAATACCTATTACATTTTTCTTTTTGCCCCCCCCCCCCCCCAAAAAAAAAATTTGGAGCACCAGCCGCCACTCTAGCTGCATTGCTCAGTTGCAGCATGCTTTGCAGAAAGGTCTCAGGGAGTGAAGGTCCAATGTTGGTGCTTGGATCATAAAAATAGCTGCACAAAATCACAAATTCTTTATTAGGTTAAAAAACTAAATGGATATATTTTTAACTACGTATTTAGTTGCATGCTGAAGTTCAGCTTTACCTCTAGCTTTTACCAAAAACGGAAATATCCGTTTTAAATGGACCAGAGCCATAACATATTTCATGTTTTAGCCTTAGCTGCATTTTAGGATCTTGGCTGTTGTTAAAAACACCATATTAGCTTCTTTATGAGTGCCATAGACATTTGTGCATTTTGTGTTCGCATACAGCATTATGTGCTGTGAGCAACAACTTTTGGTGCCAGACTGTGATTTAATGCATTTTGGCATCGTAACACAGAAATGACTTTGACAAATGCTTTTTGTCAACAGAATTAATGTATCTCGCTGCCTGTCATCTCATACAGCCAATCCAAGCAATTGTTTGACTCTTAGCTTCAATAAAATCCACCCTGCTTCTGTGTCTGCAGTCCCAAATGTCAGCAGCTCTGTCTGATGCTCATTTATCATCTGCAGTGTATGTAGGACAGTGGAGATGACAGTATCATAAAAGTGTATATAGGTGGAAGTATACTATCAGGGTGCAATGTCCTGTGCAGACCTTTATGCTATTCACTGTAATAACATTTTTTTGGCTGAACATGTCAAACTTGTGGTTAGGTGACCTACACTATATGGCCAAAAGTTTGTGGAAACCTGACCATTACACTAATAAAAGCTTGCTGGACATCCAGTTCCAAAACCAGGGGCAATACAAGGAATTTGGGAATCTTTTCTATAAGCATTTTGAGTGTTTTTTTGTGATATTCTATGCTTATTCTGTCAAAATATTGGGTACTTTTTATTTTTACTTTACTTTTGTAGGCTTAGCTCTCGATTAATCCCAAAGCTGTTTAATAGGGTTGAGGTCAGGGCTCTGTGCAAGTCACCAGAGTTCCTTCACGTCAAGCTCATCAAACTATGTCTTCATGAAGCTGGCTTTGGAGGGACATGATTTACTAAACACGAATAGACTGTGCACTTTGCAGTTGCTCCAGGCAGAGCCGGGACAAGGCCATCCAGCATCCAGCAGTTAGCACACATTCTCACCCCTCAAATTTCCCCTCCAAGCACAAATTCTCCCCTCTCCAAATCCCCCCTCCCAGCACAAATCTTCTCCTCCCCCAAATGTCCCCTCCTAGCACAAATACCCATCAATTTTCCTACTAGCACAAATCCTCTCCCCCAAATCCCCCTCCCCCCAAAAAAAACCCTTTCCCCCAAATTCCCCCCTCCTAGCACAAATCCTACCCCCAAATTTCCTCTCTAGCACAAATACCCCCAATCATACCTACTAGCATAACCCCCCCCCCCCATCCCCATTTCTAACAGCCCAAAAACTCCCCATCCTGGCACAAATCCCCCATCACCGCTTCTAGCACAACCCCCCCAAATACCCTCCTAGCCCAAATCCCCCCCCATCCCCCCAGCACAAATCCACCCTCCTAGCACAAATCCTCTCCCCCCCCCCCCACCCACCATCACAAATCCCCCCTCCTGGCACAAATCCTCTTCCCTCCATCCCCACAGCAAAAATCCCCCCTCCTGGCACAAATCCTCTCCCCCCCTTCCTACAGCACAAATATCCCTCCTGGCACAAATTCTCTTCCCTCCATCCCCACAGCAAAAATCCCCCCTCCTGGCACAAATCCCCCCCCCCCCATCCCAGCAGCACAAATCCCCCCTCCTAGCACAAACCCTCTTCCCCCATCTCCCCAGCACATATCCCCCTTCCTGGCACAAATCCTCTTCCCCCAACCCCACCGCACAAGTCCCCCCCTCCTGGCACAAATCCTCAGATCGGGACTATACAGAGTTTGTTACCCGCCCCCTTTCTACATTGATTGCTGGGAGGAGATGGGGGTAACAAACTGTGTATAGTCCAGATCTGACATCCAGTGTCATCCCTGAGCCGCAATCTTCTTCCCCTTCTGAAGCCGCATCTCTTCCGCCAGCTGTCCGTGAAAAGCTTCAGGAATTGTCTTCTCCTAGGCTCCTCCTCCACTCCTCCTCCGCTCTGACATTTTAAGGTGAGGAGAAGCCGAAGGAGAAGTCCCGATCTGACGACCGCTACAGTGACAGGAGTGTGAAGCCTGGCGAGAAGAGAGAGAGAGAGCACTCCCCGCTCTCTCCTGTCAATAGTCACAGAAACACTCCTGGTAGCGCCCCCTCCACCTCCCATGCTACAGACGCCCAGGACAGCCTCCCCTCCCACCCACCCCTTGTACCGGCCCTGGCTCCAGGACTTAGTAAATGAGGTAAAGCTTAACTTTGAAAAGAATACCCAATCATGTGCAAGAAAAAAAAACAAGCATTTTTACTTGCACATGATTGAATGATGGAAGTCAGCAGAGCTTCTGCTCATTTACTAAGCTCCGGAGCAACTGCTCTTGCAGAGTGCAACTGCACTTTGTAAAGTGTACAGCCTATTTGCCTTTAGTAAATCAACCCCATAGACTGGAACAGAGGAGAGTCTTCCCCAAACTGTAGCCACAAGGCTGAATGTGTACAATTGTCTAACAGGTTTTTGTATGCTGACCCACACAGCCCCACACTGTGACCCCATAGACCCACACAGCATGGGAGCGAGCATGCACTGTGTACCCCCATAGCATGCAGCTATTTAAATGGTGGCACATAGAGAAGAGGAGGATCAGGGACACTCCGTGTAAACAATTACACAGAGCAGGTGAATATAACACGTTTGTTATTTTAGTAACACTAATCCTAATGGCACCCCCACGCACTGGAAACCACACTGCACTATGCGGTTTCTCTACGGCTGTGGTTTTAGAAAAGGTGCAGGGATCTTTTCCCTGCATTTCCCGTAGGTACAGCAGCCCATTCCCACGCAAAAGCAGGCCACACCACATGCATAGGTGTGAACCTAGCCTTAGCCTTGGTTCACGCTATGAGTCACACAGGAACTACATCAAATTTCTGTGCAATTCACATTGAGATTCAGTGTGGTGTGATTTGAGATTGCACCACATTACACCATAGTCGTGCATGCACCAATTTTAGGAACACACTGCAACTGGATCACATGGTCATTTTGTATCATCAGATCTGCGGCAAGCAAACACACTTGTCAGGATCTGTGTCATTACATGGGTCACCTGCTGGTGGCACTGTTGTTCCTGGAACTGAGGGGCGCAGTTCCAGGGCCCACCAGCGGGTGTCTCCCAGCAGCTGGACTGTTCTTTTAATTAAGCTGCACCTGAGGAGGACTGCTGAGGGAATATAAGCCCGCCCTTCACTGAGGCTCAGTGCTTCAGTATTTTCTCTGCTAGCCGTGTCCCTGTCTGAACCTGTATCCTGAAACCTGTATCCTGAAACCTGTATCCTGATCCTGAGTCCTGTTCCCTGCATCCTGCTTCCTGTACCTGGCTCCCTGCTTTCCTTGTCTCCTGTCCCTGTCCTGTCCTGCTATTGTTTGCTCCATCCCTTTGTATATAGTTTGTTAGGTTCTATTGGGGTTTTGTACTGTTATCATTTATATTTTGTTTACTTGTTTATGGTCACTGGTGTTGGTATTGGAGTGTGTCATTTTGCTTAATAAACTTATTTACATCTTTATCCATCTGGGTCCTGATTCCTTGGTGCAGCCAACTGATCCGTTGCCTTCTACTGAGCCTGCTGATCCAGTGCCCGCTGTTCTGATGCCTGTTGTTCCAGTGCCCGCTGATCCAGTGCCCACTGATCTGGTGCCTCCTACTGAGCCTGCTGATCCAGTGCCCACTGTTCTGATGCCTGCTGTTACAGTGCCCGCTGATCTGGTGCCTCCTACTGAGCCTGCTGATCCAGTGCCTGCTGTTCTGATGCCTTCTGATCCAGTGCCCGCTGATCTGGTGCCTCTTACTGAGCCTGTTGATCCAGTGCCTGCTGTTCTGATGCCTGCTGATCCACTGCCCGCTGATCTGGTGCCTCTTACTGAGCCTGTTGATCCAGTGCCCACTGATCCGGTGCCTCCTACTGAGCCTGCTGATCCAGTGCCCGCTGTTCTGATGCCTGTTGTTCCAGTGCCTGCTGATCCAGTGCCCACTGATCCGGTGCCTCCTACTGAGCCTGCTGATCCAGTGCCCACTGTTCTGATGCCTGCTGTTCCAGTGCCCGCTGATCTGGTGCCTCCTACTGAGCCCGCTGATCCAGTGCCTGCTGTTCCGGTGCCCGCTGATCCAGTGCCTCCTACTGAGCCTGCTGACCCAGTGCCCACTGATCCGGTACCTTCTACTGAGCCTGCTGATCCAGTGCCCGCTGTTCTGACGCCTGTTGTTCCAGTGCCCACTGATCCGGTGCCTCCTACTGAGCCTGCTGATCCAGTGCCCACTGTTCTGATGCCTGCTGTTACAGTGCCCGCTTGTCTGGTGCCTCCAACTGAGCCTGCTGATCCAGTGCCTGCTGTTCTGATGCCTGCTGATCCAGTGCCCGCTGATCTGGTGCCTCTTAATGAGCCTGTTGATCCAGTGCCCACTGATCCGGTGCCTCCTACTGAGCCTGCTGATCCAGTACTCGCTGTTCTGATGCCTGTTGTTCCAGTGCCCGCTGATCCAGTGCCCACTGATCCGGTGCCTCCTACTGAGCCTGCTGATCCAGTGCCCACTGTTCTGATGCCTGCTGTTCCAGTGCCCGCTGATCTGGTGCCTCCTACTGAGCCCGCTGATCCAGTGCCTTCTATTCCGGTGCCCTCTGATCCAGTGCCTCCTACTGAGCCTGCTGATCCAGTGCCCTTTGATCCGGTGCCTTCTACTGAGCCTGCTGATCCAGTGCCCGCTGTTCTGATGCCTGTTGTTCCAGTGCCCACTGATCCGGTGCCTCCTACTGAGCCTGCTGATCCAGTGCCTGCTGTTACATTGCCCGCTGATCTGGTGCCTTCTACTGAGCCTGCTGATCCAGTGCCCACTGATCCGGTGCCTCCTACTGAGCCTGCTGATCCAGTGCCTGCTGTTCTAATGCCTGCTGGTCCAGTGCCCGCTGATCCGGTGCCTCCTACTGAGCCTGCTGATCCAGTGCCCGCTGTTCTGGTGCCCGCTGTTCTGGTGACCACTACCCAGTCTGCTGACCCAGTGCTTGCTGTTCCAGTGCCCGCTGACCCAGTGCCTGCTGTTCCGGTGCCTGCTGATCCGGTGTCTCTTACTCAGCCCGCTGATCCGGTGCCAGCTGATCCCGTGAACGCTGTTCTGGTGACCACTACTGTGCCTGCTGATCCTGTGCCTGCTGATCCTTTGCCTGCTGACCCAGTGCTTGCTGTTCCAGTGCCTGCTGACCCAGTGCTTGCTGTTCCGGTGCCTGCTGACCCAGTGTTTGCTGATCCAGTGCCTGCTGAGCCACGGTCTGCCGCCCTGTTTGATGTTCCACTGTCTGTTGCCCAGCCTGGTGTGCCACTGCCGGATATCCTGCATGCCGCTGGCGCTCCCCTGCTTGATGTCCAGCTTGCCTTCAGTCCCAGTGTTGGGACATGTGTTGCAATGAGGGCAGGTGTATCCCTAATGTTACGCCTCTTCAGGAACTTGACCTGTGGGGTGCCAAGACGGCTTCCAGACCCTGGTGGTGGGGCGCATGATCAATTGCTGGACTCTGGTGGCACGCCTTCCGGCAAGTTAAAGGACTTTGGCCTAGAGAGTGCTAGAAGACCCGCAGACATGGAGGGGAGACCTTTTTGGACTTTTGGGGTAGAAGCACAATGGAGCGTCCGGAGGCCGCTCCTTAAAGGGGGGGAACTGTCAGGATCTGTGTCATTACATGGGTCACCTGCTGGTGGCACTGTTGTTCCTGGAACTGAGGGGCGCAGTTCCAGGGCCCACCAGCGGGTGTCTCCCAGCAGCTGGACTGTTCTTTTAATTAAGCTGCACCTGAGGAGGCCGGCTGAGGGAATATAAGCCCGCCCTTCACTGAGGCTCAGTGCTTCAGTATTTTCTCTGCTAGCCGTGTCCCTGTCTGAACCTGTATCCTGAAACCTGTATCCTGAAACCTGTATCCTGATCCTGAGTCCTGTTCCCTGCATCCTGCTTCCTGTACCTGGCTCCCTGCTTTCCTTGTCTCCTGTCCCTGTCCTGTCCTGCTATTGTTTGCTCCATCCCTTTGTATATAGTTTGTTAGGTTCTATTGGGGTTTTGTACTGTTATCATTTATATTTTGTTTACTTGTTTATGGTCACTGGTGTTGGTATTGGAGTGTGTCATTTTGCTTAATAAACTTATTTACATCTTTATCCATCTGGGTCCTGATTCCTTGGTGCAGCCAACTGATCTGATCACCCTTGCTGGATGCCTGCATGTGGTATCCCTGACAACACTGCTGTTTGTGACCTGCGTTTGAAGTGTCATTAAGATAGCACTGACACCCGCTGTAGATCGCAAGAGCAGTGCAATTTGAATGTGCAACAGGACCAGGGCCATCTTTAATATTGATTGGACCCTGGATAAACATTTTCTTCGGCTGCCCCTCATGCACATCATGACTGCTCACTGATTTGTTGCTGGAAGTTACAGCACATCATAACTGCTCACTGATTGGTTGCTGGAGGTTACAGGACATCATTACCGCTCACTGACTGGTTGCTAGAGGTTACTGCATGATATTACTGTTCACTCATTGGTTTCTAGAGGTTACTGCAAATCATCTCCACACCATGGACTGGGGAGGTGGGGGGACTCACCAATAGACAGAAAACTCATAGGACTTGTTATTAGCAACATGAGCAGAGCACACACAGCTATGAAGGTAGGGACTGCAGTATGTGTGGAAGAGGCCTTCATGGTGAAAAGTCTACTTAAAACCAGAACAGCTTCTTCTGACTCTCATGCACACAATTTATTGTGTGGATATAAAGCTTGGCTTGAGATTGCATCCCAGTGATGGTCAACTGATGAGGTTTTCAGGGCTTCAACTGCAGCCCTGACACACCAAAGTAATGTGAATATCATTTAGTGCAGCCTTTTCCAACCAGGGTGCCTTGAGGTTTCTTCAGGGGTGCTTTGGCAAAATGCCTAACCATTGCCCATAAATTGTATACAAGCCGGCGTATGGGTAAAGCCTTCCTTTTAGTTACACAAAGCCACAGGTTTTCACTGTGCAACCTCCAACCTTCTACCGGCGTCCTAACGACCAATGGCATCATCATTTGATAAGGAGGATGTCAGTTGCCTGCATGGCATCCTTGTTTTGCCCTCCCTTGCCCCTCTCCATCAGCATTGGGGTCACATTAGCTGAGTGATATAGAAAAACTAAGGGAGAAGAGAAACACTGGAATACTGGTCAGTACCAGTTTGCAAAAGTGTATTTGCTTTGGAAGAATAAATCACCTCTAATGTTGGGTGTCCTACATGTGGATGTTGCTGCATTATGTAAAACAATTAGAATAGTTTTACATGTTAGAATGGGGTGCCTCAAGACTGTCCATAATTTGTAAAGGGTGTCTTGACTGAAAAAAAAGGTTGAGAAACACTGATTTAGTGCCAGATACACTACATGATATGGTCAGAGACTGCAGACATACTACAGGAGATGGTCAGAGACTGCAGACATAGTATAGGAGATGGTCAGAGACTGCAGACATACTACAGGAGATGGTCAGAGACTGTAGACATACTACAGGAGATGGTCAGAGAATGAAGACATACTACAGGAGATGGTCAGAGACTGCAGACATAGTACAGGAGATGATCAGAGACTGCAGACATACTACAGGAGATGGTCAGAGAATGAAGACATACTACAGGAGATGGTCAGAGACTGCAGACATATTACAGGAGATGATCAGAGACTGCAGGCATACTATAGGAGATGGTCAGAGACTGCAGACATAGTACAGGAGATGGTCAGAGACTGCAGACATAGTACAAGAGATGGTCAGAGATTGCAGACATAGTACAGGAGATGGTCAGAGACTGCAGACATTGTACAGCAGATGGTCAGAGACTGCAGTTGTACTACAGGAGATGGTCAGAGACTGCAAACGTACTACAGGAGATGGTCAGAGACTGCAGGCGTACTACAGGAGATGGTCAGAGACTGCAGGCGTACTACAGGAGATGGTCAGAGACTGCAGACATACTGGAAGAGAAGGTCAGAGACTGCAGACGTACTGCAGGAGATGGTCAGAGACTGCAGACATACTACAGGAGATGGTCAGAGACTGTAGACATAGTACAGGATATGGTCAGAGACTGCAGACATAGTACAGGAGATGGTCAGAGACTGCAGACATAGTACAGGAGATGGTCAGAGACTGCAGACATACTACAGGAGATGGTCAGAGACTGCAGACATACTACAGGAGATGGTCAGAAACTGCAGACATACTACAGGAGATGGTCAGAGACTGCACTGCTCCCTGTACTGTCTGATCTCCTATCCCTGTACATTGTCTGTTGGACACTCTCAATGATCCTTCCTGATCACCATAAAAGGTGCTGTCAGTGTCCCCACACCACACGTCATTTACTTACTGTGTGACACGGACAATGAGGACAAGTCCCAGACTTTCAGCATGGGCTGTACAAAAGAGAAAGGAGTGGTCCCTCCCTCTCCTCCCCACTAATCACAGCTCTGGTTGTTAGGGGGCGGAGTGATCGTTTGTTAGGCGGATGTGGAGGACATGTCAGGCTGTGGTTGGATGGGACTTGGGAGAGATGACGGAGCACCAAGCCAGGAGATTTAAGATGAGGTTAGAGAGAGGCAGGCACGCATCCTCCTAGGCCTGCCCTGCCTCCAGACAGCTCAAGTCCAACTCTGCCCCGTTAGCATTTGGCTGTCATCTTTTTTATAGGCAGTGCAGGCTCAAAGGGCAGCAGCTTTGCGCCCCACGACAAGTACTGGGGCTGAGTTCAGGTCAGCTGCCCCTTTTGCCCTGCATTGGAGGCAGCCTTGTGCAGGACACACATTGCAGGTTTTCTGCACCACATCCTAGTGTGAACCGGGGCTTATTAATGCCTTTATAACACAATCGAAAAAGGGCCAGGGCACTGAGGCTAGAAAACAGTTCAGCCTGGCTCTGGCAGCCATGTTTTTTGTGACTGGTAAATACTCAGCCCTCTATCTCTGCAGTCAGAACCACAACATGGCTGACAGAGCCAGGCTGGACTGTCCGTACTAAACTAGCAGTGGAAAATGGTAACCCACTATCCCAGTGTTTAGTGAAAAACTTTGCCAGTTGCCACAGTCTCACTTGCCCCTATGGCAGCACAGCAGCGGTAAGTGGTATGTGATGTCAGTCTCTCAGGCAGCAAGCTGAAAGGGAAAGAGGGAGGCTCAGCCTCTCAGCAGCAGCACTGCTGCCTTGTGATTTTTCCGCTCCATGCTCCTCCGAAGAAAAATCCAAGGCTTGAAGGACAGAGTGTAGAGGCAGTCGGTCAAGGTGAGCGGGACTAAAGGCGCCGCCCGCTCTTACTGTGCCTATGATCTGTCAGCCAGGAACCCAGCACAGCCTGGCCGTAACAGAGTGACGTGAGTGCCTGTGCCAGTATGCCTTACACCGGTCCCAACCTGCTGCATCCACTCCACTCGCCATACAGACTGCTGTGCTGCCTGTTGTAGCGGCGCTGGCACCATGAGAGGCAGCAGGGCAGAGACGCTTTTCATTTTACACCGGTCCTGACCTGCTGCGTCCATTCCGCTCGCCATACCGACTGCTGTGCTGCCTGTTGTAGCAGCGCTGGCTCCATGAGAGGCAGCAGGGCAGAGACGCTTTTCATTTTACAGCAGTCCTGACCTGCTGCGTCCACGCTTTTCTTTTTTGCCAGGATGCTCGGGGGGGGGGCTGTTTGAACACCCCAAATCCCCCCCTTATCTACGTCCCTGTGTAGTGTAAGGCAGGCCATAGATGATGCAATTTTTTCCCATGGGTTCCAGGAACTTGATTCCCCCTAAAAGCACCATCAGTGTTTATTGGGGAATCCCTCCTGTGGAGCAATTGTGTTCTCCCAGCAAGGGGGGCCAATGCGGGGAACCGTCCCTGCTGGGAGAACACAGCGATTATGGTTAGTGGCTATAGCTGCTGGGAATAATCGCATGCTAGAAATCTGACATTCTGGTTGTACCCTTCAGGTGTCAATATGGGGAGCTGTGTGTACATTCATGAGGAAGAAGAATGAAATTAAATGATTTTAGCAAATGGCTGCAAAATAACAAAGAGTGAAAAATTTAAGGGGGTCTGAATACTTTCCGTACCCACTGTATATAATGTTGCAGTATAGCAAAGACACAATGGGAAGGCAAGGGGAAGATCAAACCCACATGTGAGAGAGAGAAAATAGTAAAAAAGGGGAAAAATAGTGCAGCCCAATATATGTAGGAAAAAGGAAATAGTGAAAGAAAAAAGTGACTGCATTCTAAAGGGGGAAGAAAAAATATATATGTGGAAATTGTGAGCGAATAGGAAATCACAATGAAATCTAGCAGAGTATGGCTGTGTGAGTAAGTACCCACCATAGGTGTTGTATAGGGCAATCAGAGTAGAGTGTCCTCCATGTGGGGCAGTGTTGTATAAAGCAATCAGAGTAAAGTGTCCTCCATGTGGGGCAGTGTTATATAAGGCAATCAGAGTAAAGTGTCCTCCATGTGGGTCAGTGGTGGTGTGAAGGCACCAGTAAACTAACCTCCCATATCTACTCCAAGTGGGGCGTGAACAAACCCACCCCCCCCCCCCCAAGCCATTGGCTGTGTGGGTAAGTACCCACCATAGGTGTTGTATAAGGCAATAAGAGTGGAGTGTTCTCCATGGGGGTCAGTGTTGTCTAAGGCAATCAGAGTAAAGTAACCTCCATGTGGGTCAGTGGTGGTGTGAAGGCACACAATCTGCTCTGTGCATTGTTTCCTCGTCTCAGATCCCTTGCCCCTCCCTCCTGACGAATGTCCCCACAGCAGCCAGCTTGCTATATGGGCACCCAAGCCAAGCTTCTGCTCTGTGTGTCTATTCAGAGATAGAGCCGTGGTTCAGCCCCGTCCTCTCTCTCTCCTCATTGACTCATTGACTTTCATTGACAGCAGTGGGAAACAACGGTGCCTGTTGCTGTCTCAGCCAATGAGGAGGGAGAGTCCTGGACAGCCGAGGCTCTTGTGCAACATCGCTGGATCGAAATAGGGCTCAGGTAGGTATTAGAGGGTCTGAGGGGGGGCTGCTGCAGACAGAAGGTTTTTTATCTTAATGCATAGAATGCATTAAGATAAAAAAAAAACCTTCTGCCTTTAGAACCACTTTAACTCCTCCAGTACAATAAAATAACACTGCTTTCACTTCCTGGCTTCCTAAGGAAAAAAGCCTCACCACACAGACACAAAGTCATTACCCTGCTTACTGTGTTCTCCTATCAACTTTCGATGTTAAACTGACAGCATGAAGCAATGCAGTGGAAAAAACTGTTCACTGAGCAGCGGATTACATGCAGGCAGGTGGAGTTTAATGCTGCCCCAGCTGAGAAGGCTAGTGTTAATTATGTTTCCTGGTTTTTCTTGGTGAGCATTTCTGGGTCTGACCCACTGGTCCTGTGTGTTATAAAAGGAACAGGGGTCCATTCCCAGAGGGTTGGAGTCTGGATTGCCAGTGTTGTCTTCATTTCGGAGTTCCTGCTATTAAGAGAGATTGCTGCAACTTGCTGGAAGATACCATCCATGATGTCGTAAGCATATACATGTGACAGGTGGGATAGCTACTAGCATGAGGAGTTTTTGTCGGCACTCTCTCCATAATCAGGTCCGTCTCCTATAGCAATGGGAGCAGATCAGCACTGCAGAGGTCCCCAGCCTGTACATTGATTGGTACAATAGGGAAGAGTTAAGTGAAGTGCATGCATGGAGTCAATGCTAGGTGCAGGGCAAGACCACATATGAATACCTAAATGCATCAGTGATATGGTGGTATAAAAACTACATTGAGAGAGTTATTAAACTTAAGTTGTCTGTTCAAGTAAAGGTACCCCATGTGAAAGGCGGTGACCCTATCCAAGGTGCCTAGTGTAGCACTATCCCCGTAAGGTCTGCTGGCAACTGGCTCCCCTATTCCTGCACAGTCAGGCAACACGCATTTGCAACATGCATCCAGACACAAGAAATCAGTCCATGGGTTAGTTAGGGAAAAATAATGTGGATAGGGTATAGGGATTATGGGATGCCCAACTTGACTTGAAGAACAACAGATGAGGGCAACCTTCTTCCTATACACAGAGAAAAAGATCCTAGACTGCTCTGCTTGCTAGAAACACCCAGTCTCTTGGACCAGTAACAAATCCATTACAGACAGGGGCTCTCAGCCCCTTTGGAAAATAGCACAAAATTTTGAAAAGCTGCCTGAAAGAGTATCTCCTCTCCTCCTGTAAAACTCCTTCCAGCTTCACGACCTGAAGGAACTACAAGCCCTCCGGCTGCTTGTCTACCAGCCCACCCAGCTGCTCTGAAGATCTCCCAGGACAAGGGATAAAGGGTTAAGCACAGTGCTGTCCTTTGAAAGCTTGCTACATGTGGCAGTCTCGCCCCTTGTGAATCCCTGGGTGTGCTGATGTACTCACTCGGTCCCCTATGCTCCCACTGCTCTCTAGCAAAAATTATGTTCAAACCATGATGCTGAAAAGATCTTCCTAAGCCAGCCATCCCAGCCTAAAGGCAAAGGCCCCCTAGACCTAGGGGACTCCTCCTAGGCCACAACAGCCTCCTCAGCACTCTCTCTTCCACCCGACTCCCCTGTTAGCATGGCTCCACCATACTTAAGGGCTGACTCAGTCACCCTGCCAGGAATTCTGCCTGAGGATTGCCCAAGTTCCCTCAAGTATGCCGATTAGCCCTCCTGGCCTCTGCCCAGTAACTTCTAGAAGTTTATCCAAACTTCCAGACCCAGGAGGAAGTACCAGAGACATACCTCTGTGAGTCACCCAGCCTGACCTGCAGGAAACCCTGGCCGAATTTCAGACTCACAAGCTAGCCATGAGTCAAATATAAAGTTTCCTGCACTAATCTAGTAGAAAACTAATGGGTTCTACACTAGCACTGCCCAGAAGAACCCACCTTGAAATAGCCCTCTCATGTGACCCTTGCTTGGCGCCCAAAGAGGATGGGAATATGGAGGAACTACCTACTAGAGATAGACCGATATGTTTTTTTCAGGGCCGATACCGATACTGATATTTTGGTCACAAAGTATCGGTATTGGCCGATATAGGCTGATATTTTGTACATTTAAAGTTTTGAAAAATAAAGACAATTTTTAAAACAAATCTGATACTGAACATGTTAATGTTTGTTTATTAACATTTTTAACATTAAAGGCTCATTCTTCACACCTTACCTGCATGAAAACTGATACAGTAGGAAAACCACACAGCTTTCACTTGCAGGTACATCAGTTTCACATCATGTGAACGAATGAGTCCTAGAAGAGTAGACAACTGTGAAAAATAAAGTGCTGCGAAAATAATAACTAAAGGCTTTCCAAAACAAAATTTACATAAACTGCTGCAGTGGTGCACTCACTGTCTGCAAAGTAGAACAATATTATAGTGCAGAAAGCATAACATTTTAGCATGTTCAGCAGTTAAATGGCTTCTGTTGTTTTCATATATTGCTGCCACTTCACTAAAAACACGCTCACTTGGTACCGAGGAAGGAGGAGCAGAAAGGTATCTTCTAGCATGAGAAGCAAGTCTTTTGTAGCGTGCCTCATTTTCTTTCCACCACTGAAGAGGATCACCACTGTCAATTACTGGTTTCTTCAAATAGAGATGAAGTTCATCATCCAGGGTCATTATTGCAGATTCAAAAGAATCCTCTGCATGAGGCCCCAATAAAACACTGAACATGGCATCTATCCAACCACAATGAAATTTCTCTTCTGTCCGTTGTCTTTTTGGAGATTTTTCTCTTTTTGCAGCATCCTGCTCTTCCAGATGGCTGGCTGGCACCCTGTGGTGGATGGCTGGCTGGCTTGCACCCTGTGGTGGGTGGCTGGCTTGCTGGCACCCTGCGGTGGATGGCTGGCTGGCACCCTGTGGTGGATGGCTGGCTGGCACCCTGTGGTGGGTGGCTGGCTGGCTGACACCCTGTGGTGGTGGGTGGCTGGCTGTCTGGCACCCTGTGGTGGGTGGCTGGCTTGCTGGCACCCTATGATGGATGGCTGGCTGGCACCCTGTGGGGGGTGGCTGGCTGGCTGACACTCTGTGGTGGGTGGCTGGCTGTTTGACACCCTGTGGTGGGTGGCTGGCACCCTGTGGTGGTGGGTGGCTGGCTGCCTAGCACCCTGTGGTGGGTGGCTGGCTGGCTGACACCCTGTGGTGGGTGGCTGGCTTGCTGGCACCCTGTGGTGGGTGGCTGGCTGGCATCCTGTGGTGTGTGGGTTGCTGGCACATGGGCTGTGGGTGGCTGGCTGGTACAGGGCCTGTGGGTGGCTGGCTGGCTGGTACAGTGCCTGTGGCTGGCTGGTACTGGGCCTGTGGGTGGGTGGCTGCCTGGCTGGTACAGTGATTGTGGCTGGCTGGCTGGCTGGTACAGGGCCTGAAGGTGTGGGTGGCTGGCTGGTACTGGGCTGCTGTGGGTGGGAGTATGGCTGGGTTATACACTCCCAAGAGACTCCTGACTCCAGATGAGGCTGTCCAAGGTCAGGGAGGGGGCCTAAGAAGGCAGAAGGCAGAGTAGAGGCACGTGGCGCTACATACGCAATGACGTCACGATAATATCTGTAATATCGGCAAGTTCCAGGGGCCGATACCAAAATATCGGGAAAAGTAAATATCGGCCCTCTGATAATCGGCTTTGCCGATAATCAGTCGATACCTACTACCCTACCTTACCCTTACATACAGAAAGTTAATATAAAGACAGGTTTGGGTACTTATGCTATCTTTAGTTAAAAAAAACATGCAGGGATTTTGTTTATCAGTGAATGCATAACTACAGTATCTCACAAAAGTGAGTACACCCCTCACATTTTTGTAAATATTTTATTATATCTTTTCATGTGACAACACTGAAGAAATTACACTTTGCTACAATGTAAAGTAGTGAGTGTACAGCTTGTATAACAGTGTAAATTTGCTGTCCCCTCAAAATAACTCAACACACAGCCATTAATGTTGAAACTGCTGGCAACAAAAGTGAGTACACCCCTGTAGCTGGCCAGCTATAACCTGTCCTAGGTTGCTAATATGACCTACATGCATATACAGCTAGACCTGTTAATAACCTCAATACAGTGCATATGTTTATATGTGAGAGACAAAAGCAGAGTTATTTACTGTGATTTCATGTTTGGATGTCACATAACAGTTTGTATGTTGTGTTCACAGAAGCAAAGGAAAAATTTGCCTGTAAGATTCATTTGTATGCATGTAAGGTAAGCTCAGACACAGCAGAGTTAAACTTTATTACCCATAAGGAGTTTGTGGCCAATCACAGCCAATCTCACACTCAGCAACAGTTTTGGCCAATCACAGCCAGCCTTTTCATTTTCCACTACAGAGCGAGAGGACTGAATAGACACACAGATCCACAGAGCAGTTTTATGGAAGCAAGTGGCCAAAAATAGGTAATTAACAGTTATACATGTTCCTATTGTTAGTAATGTTATTAGAGGTGTATACTGAACTAGTTATATGTTCACTTGTAGTTCCACCGAACAAATTATCGAACGAACAAATTATCGAACGAACAAATTATCGAACGAACTATCAAACCCAAAGTTATATCAAACCCAAGCAAACAAACTCAAACAGCAATATAGAGAGAGAGAAATTTATTCACCATTTGTTATACTGTATTCAGCACATGTTGTACATGGACTGTCTGCTGCAAAGTGTCAGTGCTATCTCTGAAGAAAAGTTGAAGTTAATAAAGAAGATATTTTAAGCGTTTGGTGTGCTCTTTAACCACTTAAGCCCCGGAGGATTTGGCTGCTAAAGGACCAGGGGTTTTTTTGCGATTTTTTACTGCGTGACTTTAACGGACAATTGCGCGGTCGTGCGATGCTGTACCTAAACGAATTTGACGTCCTTTTTTTCCCACAAACAGAGCTTTCTTTTGGTGGTATTTGATCACCTGTGCGATTTTTTGATCACGCGCTATAAACAAAAAAAGAGCGTAAATTTTGCAAAAATAACAATATTTTTCACATTTTTTTATATGAAATTCCCCAAAAAAAAAGTAAAAATCAAAATTTTTTAACATTTTTCGGCCAATTTGTTTTATGCTACCTATGTTTGGTAAAAAAAATCGCAAAAAGCGTATTTTGATTGGTTTGCGCAAAAGTTATCGCGTTTACTAACAAAGGGAAAGATTTTTGTCATTTTTGGTGTTTTTTTTTTTAACGCGTAATGGCGGCGATCTGCGATTTTTTTTTCGGTACTGCGACATTGCGGCGGACAGATCGGACCCTTGACTGACATTTTTGACACTTTTGGGGGTACCAGTGACATTACTGCAGTAATCAGTGCTATACATATGCACTGTTACTGCAAAAATGACACTGGCAGGGAAGGGGTTAACTTTATTGGACAGGGAGGGGTTAAGTGTGTCCTAGGGGCGTGATTCTAACTGTGTAGGGACATTCCTATTGGTGTAAAAGCAAAGATCAACCGTTCTACATAGTAGAACGGACAGATCTTCACTTTTACACAGGGAGAACTGACAGGCAGCTTGTTTACACAAGCTGCTCTGTCTTTCTCCCTTCACAGAAGCGATCGCAGTGTGACTGGCGGACATCGAGTCCGCCGGTCACACGCACTGACTTGTCTGTGAACGAGCCGCGGCGGGCGCGCGCCTCGGCGGGCGCGCGCCCGCGCGCGATAGGCTCGCAAGTCAGTGACAGGCGAGTGACGTACCGATACGTCACTCTGCCTGGCCGGGGCTGACCGCCGCAGTATATAGTCGTGCGGCGGTCGGCAACCGGTTAAACCTACTGCTTTCCATAGAACGGTGTTAGAGGAATTTATAGAGTAACAGACAGTCTGGTTAGACTGAAGTCAGAGAGAGTCAAGTTCTTCTAATGCCACAGCGCATAAGGCACTTTGTAGTGCTGCGCCTGCCACAGTGGAACTATTTAGCCCTTTGAGGGCAAAGTGATAGTGCTCCTCAACTTGCAGAGTAAAGAGTGCATTTGAGCAGCGGAGCTACATAGAGGCCATAACGTGTGGTTTTAGTCAAACTGCAGCCGACTCTTAAAGTGGAAGAACGGCAAAGGCAAGATAGTCACAGAAAGAGCGCCAACCCTCCTGCGATTCCTAGAGAGAGAAAGAGACGCATGGTGGGAGGCCAGAGCTAGAGTGCCTGCACCGCTACCCACGGAGAGACCACGTACTGCAGCCAGCTAGTTTCCCGCCACTAGGCCCAAAGCCTGCAGCACAAAGCATCACAAGTCAGCGCAGAGCATCGCAAGTCAGAGCAGAGCATCGCAAGTCAGAGCATTGCAAGTCAGCGCAGAGCATCGCAAGTCAGCGCAGAGCATCGCAAGTCAGCGCAAAGCATCGCAAGTCTGCATAGAGCATCAGATCAAGAAAAGACAAGTCTCCTTTAAGCAAAATTAGCTCATTGGATAATAGGTTTAATCCTAAGGTACCTCATCCCTAAAATATTACAAAAAATAGCAAGTGTTGGGGCATAGGTTGGGATTTTAAGGGTACCGTTTTACCAACCAATATATCACGAAAAAATGTGTGCTTTACAGTTTCGCTAAAATTGTATCTTTATTGTATACAAACATTTCCCGACAGTGGGATACACAAGAAGTCATATATCAAACAGACAAAGTGCCAGACAATGTATAAAATATGCCATAATGGCAAACATCACAGTATCAATATAAGGTCAAATCCTTGATTAGGTGGATGGACTCTTCATAAGTCACTGCCGGCTTGGACAACCATAGCCAGTATGTGACACCTTGAATGAATCCAACTTCCACTACCCGACATGTTTCGCGGTGTGTACCGCTTCCTCAGGGGTATAAGGGATTGAGCTTAACAGTGATCAACTAAAAGAGTAACAAAAGAATGCAGAGTTATTGTACTGATAAATGTCACAATTTACATTTTATCATCATGCAATTTTGTTATTTCGAATATCAGTATGTGTCAAGAATGGAGTCCTGGGCCATAGCCCCTCCACCTTATGACACTTGAACGTCATGTATTCGATCACAATTACCACAATTACTTACATGGATAACAAGAAAATTCATTTACATTGACATACAGGTCGAGGCATATACGGTGCTCCCAGGTGATGAGACTGTTGTATCAAAAACGTCCGAGATCTAGGTGCTGGAAGCCAACTAACGTCCCCCCGGCGGGCATGGACGACCACAAAGAGAGGCAGCCTGGCCTAAAATGGTAGAGGGTACATAATGTACTCATAGACAGGTATGAGGGTACGTAATGTGCTCATGAACAGATATGATGAATACTAATGAATATTAAAAGAATATGATTGTGTATAGTAGGTATTACATATACACTATTTAATATGGCTCTAGATATTACCATAAATAAGTGTATTATTGCTTTAATTGGAAAATCATTATGGTAGTCATGAGTGATTATAAGTATATAGGTATCTCTATACCTACCACAATATGGGCTACACATTGGCGTACTGGTCAGACGATGGAAAAACGACAACTTGGATCTAGGGATTAATATGATAATCCCAGAGAGGTATCCCGTTGGATTCGGGTCCCCGGGTAATTTGATGGATATCTGTAAAATGTACATATGCATGAGGGAAACAATATGAACCATATAAAAAATCCCCTTGTGTCCTTAATAGTTATGTGGACCTTTAAATCAGTGTCTAAACACGAAAACACGGAAAAAGTATTTGAAATGGACTCAACTATGACCTCTTATGGGTGGTGCAAGGACCGCATATCAATGTCAGAACCGCAAAACCACCCAAGAACTCAAAGCATAGGGGGGAGTCCATAGTCAGTGATAATATATCGTGGGTCTCAAAACAACAAATGTTCAGCAATGCTAACGCCATTACCTTCGCTAGTCCATGTGTCAAGCCTCCATCGTCTGCACCAAACCATTGTGCTACCGCTGCTTATATGTGTGTCGTCAACCCCGCCGTCAATAGAGGGCGACGCGTGCCATAATGACGTCACGGGGTCCGATGTACAACTGCGCATGTGCGTCGGTAGACGCAATGCGCAGCTGTGAATGACACAGGCGGACCCACCCACTTACGGGTGCATAGCAACCTAATGACGCCGGAACACAGCGAGGATCGCTGTAGATGGAAACGGCGTTCGTAGAGGGAGGTTCGTCCGTGAGACCAAAGGGGCGTCGGGCTGGTTAAGCCGACACGAGCCTCTGTACATCGCATGCCCGCCTTTGGGACTTCATAGGCAATCCAAAGCACCAAATCTCAGGATGGTCTCTAATTCCACAAGGATATCACCCGATGCCTGTAGACCGAACCGCATGCCAATGTTTACATTTCTGCAATTATAGAAGAAATTAATAAAAATACAATTGCGGTATTTATAACATAATATTGCATTATTGTGTAGCCCACCACAATAAAATAGCAAACAATATATATATAGTGTGCAAATGCCAAAAAACCGCCCGTATAGGAACTCTACTCACAACGGGATCGTCGGTTATGGCAAAAATATATCCCTGGAAGATTCCTGCGTATAATGAAAAAGAAGAGGAGAAGAGGCTAGGGGGAACCAAACAGTATGGAGTGGGGAAGGGGGGTACCAACATGTGCAGAATGGGGAAGACATTGACATAAAAGGAAACGAGGGAAGGGGATAAATATTAAAAGTAGAAAGCAAAAAGCAAAATACCATCACCAGGATCCGTCAATCGGATATGACATCAAAAACAGAACTACCTATTGCTGCATCATTAGAGAAATGCTTTGAAAGTATGCATCTCATTGAGTCCTGGAGGATCGAGAGCATTTAGTCTCTCGATCCAAAGAGTCTCAGCTTGCAAAATACGTCTGTCCCAGTCTCCACCCCGTGGATCAGGGGGTATGACCTCAAGGACTTGGAATGACACTACAGTATTGTTGAATTTGTGGTGTAGACCAATATGCCTGGTTACCGGCGTCAAAATTTTACCATTGCCCGATTAGTAAATGTGATCTCGTATCCGAAGGCCAAACTCACGGATGGTTTTGCCTACATAAAAGGCTTGGCATTTGCATGTCATTTAATAGATAATCCCCTGAGTCGTGCAATCTGCATATGTACGCATTCTATGTACATCCCCTTTGGGGAGAATAGTAGTATGGCCTTCCTGGACCCAAGGACAGCGGGCACAGTTACCACATCTATATGTGCCTCTAGGGCCATTTGAAGGAATTTGTCTGCTCTCTCTATAGTGACTAGAGGTCAAGCGGTCTCTCAACGAGGTTGCCCGCCTCTAAACCAGCTCTGGACGGTCTTTTATATATTTTAATAGTGTTGGATTGTCTGTAAGTACATGCCAATGTTTATTAACAATCGTTTTGAATTGTGTGGAGTTACCTGAAAATCTTGTTATCAGTCTTACCGTAGATTCTTCCTTTTTTGTTTTGTGTTTATAGGGCAGGGTTCGGCAGGGACCCGAATCCAACGGGATACCTCTCTGGGATTATCATATTAATCCCTAGATCCAAGTTGTCGTTTTTCCATCGTCTGACCAGTACGCCAATGTGTAGCCCATATTGTGGTAGGTATAGAGATACCTATATACTTATAATCACTCATGACTACCATAATGATTTTCCAATTAAAGCAATAATACACTTATTTATGGTGATATCTAGAGCCATATTAAATAGTGTATATGTAATACCTACTATACACAATCATATTCTTTTAATATTCATTAGTATTCATCATATCTGTTCATGAGCACATTACGTACCCTCATACCTGTCTATGAGTACATTATGTACCCTCTACCATTTTAGGCCAGGCTGCCTCTCTTTGTGGTCGTCCATGCCCGCCGGGGGGACGTTAGTTGGCTTTCAGCACCTAGATCTCGGACGTTTTTGATACAACAGTCTCATCACCTGGGAGCACCGTATATGCCTCGACCTGTATGTCAATGTAAATGAATTTTCTTGTTATCCATGTAAGTAATTGTGGTAATTGTGATCGAATACATGACGTTCAAGTGTCATAAGGTGGAGGGGCTATGGCCCTGGACTCCATTCTTGACACATACTGATATTCGAAATAACAAAATTGCATGATGATAAAATGTAAATTGTGACATTTATCAGTACAATAACTCTGCATTCTTTTGTTACTCTTTTAGTTGATCACTGTTAAGCTCAATCCCTTATACCCCTGAGGAAGCGGTACACACCGCGAAACATGTCGGGTAGTGGAAGTTGGATTCATTCAAGGTGTCACATACTGGCTATGGTTGTCCAAGCCGGCAGTGACTTATGAAGAGTCCATCCACCTAATCAAGGATTTGACCTTATATTGATACTGTGATGTTTGCCATTATGGCATATTTTATACATTGTCTGGCACTTTGTCTGTTTGATATATGACTTCTTGTGTATCCCACTGTCGGGAAATGTCTGTATACAATAAAGATACAATTTTAGAGAAACTGTAAAGCACACATTTTTTCGTGATATATTGGTTGGTAAAACGGTACCCTTAAAATCCCAACCTATGCCCCAACACTTGGTATTTTTTGTAAGTCTCCTTTAAGACTGATATTTGTTCCAGCAACCTACAGATCGCAGTATCCTGCTCTTCAGAATAAGGTCAGAACTTTCCTTTATTACTTATTATTGCAATAGGCTTGACAAGAAAGAGACATTTTCGTGTTCAGGAATAAAAGGACTGTAAGTAAAAAACAAGGGGCAGTTGTAGTACACGGACTCTAAAGTATTTAAAGGGAAAGTCATTTTTATTGCCTGCACCTATTGCTATTGCACTTAAAGTTAATGTCATTTTTTATTGCCTGCACCTATTGCTATTGCATTTAAAGTGAAAGTCTTCCTAATATTCGTATTGAGTGTTATAGCATTTAGAGTAAAAATGTCTAAGTCTAGTATTGCTATGCCACTGTTAGAGAATACAAGGATAGATAAGTTAGAAAGTGAAGAGCAAGGGAACCTGTCTGAGGTAAAAGAGTCAGATGCAGCATTAGTCTTGCCCCTAACTGATATATCCCAACCAGACAAACTAAGACGTTCAGAACGTATCAGAAAACCGACCGCAAAGGTGCTGGAAAATTTGGAGCAAGAAGCAGCATTAAAAGGAAAAAAGTTCACCAGAATGTATGATAAGTGGAAATCATACATTAAAGATGTTCGTAGAAGGCTAAAGCAAGAAAGTGTAAAAGGAAACTTGAGTGATATTGTAGAGACTATAGAAAAATCTGAATCAGAGCTCATGGCAGCATATGCCAATCTGCAGTCATCCACGACACCTTCCCAGGATATTGTAAGAAACATGGACACATGTACTGCAGTCACCAAAGATTTAGTAAAGCTCATGAGAGAACTATCATCTGAAGCTAACTATGATGAAGTTAAGGCACGAAAGAGAATGAACGAGCTCTTTATGATAGACTATGCTAGGTCCTTAGGGGGTACCACAATCTCAAGCGGGACTTCCTTCACTAGCAGAAGTGCCAGTAACATATCAGAGTCCTCAAGTACCTTAATAGCCAAAAGAAAGGAACTGGTCGAACAACTTGCTGTCAAGAAAGCAGAAATTGAGATGGAATCTGCCATCGAGACGCAGCACCTACGAAAAACTGAAATGGAAGCTAAAATGGAGGCACAGCGCCATCAAATGGAAGCTAAATTGGAGGCACAGCGCCATCAAATGGAAGCTGAAATGGAGGCACAGCGCCATCAAATGGAAAGTCTGGAAAGGCTGAAAGAAGTCAAGATTATAGAAGCCAGACTGAGAGTACACGAAGAGGACATGAATAGTAATCATAAGTCCAAATCTGTACTAAGTGAAGATGCAGACTCCTACTTCCTTTCATACTCCCAGGAGAATGAAAGGAAATCACCAGTACGTAGTGAAGAAAAAAGTCAGTGCCCTTCTATCCCTGCTCAGAAAGACAAAGAGAGAGACTTACCTAATTCAGAACTAGGTGAGAAAATAAAACTAGATGATCCTATTCCTAGATGTTACTGCAATGATCAGGAAAATGTTGCGACTATTGTCCCAGCAAGACGACAGAGAACAATCCCAGCAAGAGTTCCCATTCCAGAACCTGCTGTATTTTCAGGAGACATACTGAAGTTCATAGAGTGGAAGGCGAGTTTTGAAATGATCATTGAGCACTATTGTTCCAGGCCAGTTGACAAGTTATTCTACCTTCAGAAATATGTTGGTGGAGAAGCAAAGAAAGCTCTTGAAGGTAACTTCTATAGAACAGACGAAGAAGCCTACAAGCAAGCTTGGGAAAAGTTAAATGCAAGATATGGTCATCCTTTCTTAGTACAAAGAGCCTTTAGGGAGAAATTGAATAACTGGCCTAAGATAGGTCCTAAAGAACATTTCAAACTCCAAGAGTATGGTGACTTCCTGCAAGCATGCAGCAATGCCAATCCCACATGTACGAGGACTAGAAGTACTGAACGACTTTCTGGAAAACCACAGGATGCTAGCTAAACTACCTGAAGGAGTGGCTTCTAGGTGGAATCGCTATGTGACTGAACAGTTAGATCTAAATAAGGACTTCCCAAGTTTTGAAAAGTTCTCTGAGTTTGTCAATAAGGAAGCACAAATAGCATGTAACCCAGTAACAGCATCTTATGCCTTAAAATCCTCAGAAGAAAGGCCTGCAAGAGATATAAGACGTTCAAGAGCAGCTAGCTTTGCAACCAACACAGCAGCTAAAGGTCTAGATACCTACGAGAGCAAGTTCAAAGTCACTACTGGGATCAGTAGAGAGACAGAACTGACAAATCCTCAGACTACCTTTTAAGTGTATGTTCTGTGTAGAGAACCACTCCATACACAAGTGCCAACAATTGAAAGAGAAGTCCTCAAATGAAAAGAAAAAATTTGTACTTGATAATCAACTGTGTTTTGGATGCCTAAGAAAAGGACATATTACTAAGGAGTGTAAGAAAAGGGCCACATGTAGTGTTTGCAAAGGACGCCATCCTACACCACTACATGAAGAACGTCCAAAGAAGGATGAATCCTCAATACCTA
Organism: Pelophylax lessonae; assembly: GCF_965119305.1. Lineage (NCBI taxonomy): Eukaryota > Metazoa > Chordata > Amphibia > Anura > Ranidae > Pelophylax > Pelophylax lessonae. The sequence goes on along the minus strand of NC_138771.1, from coordinate 462,347,929 downwards.
AAGATGCTGAGGAAGAAAAAAAAGTATCAATATTCTCTTGCAGAGTAAGGGAAGGAGAAAGCAACGGCACATCAATGGTCGTGCCAGTGTGCATTTCAAATCCTAAAAGGAGGAATAAGAAGGTATATGCCTATGCACTATTGGATGCCCAAAGCGATGTTACCTTCATTGATCAAGAAATCTGCAAGAAATTACAAGTGGCTACAGAACCAGTGAAGCTCAAACTCACCAAAATGACGGGGAGAGATACATTAGTGAACAGTCAAAGAGTCAAAGGATTGAGAGTTAGAGGACTTCATTCAAACCTCACATTAAATCTACCTCCAGCCTATACGAAAGACGATATACCTCTAGATCGAGATCGCATACCTACCTGTGAAACAGCCAATAAATGGGAACACCTATCTGTCATATCACATGAAATATCCCCGCTGAAGGAGTTTGGTGTTGGACTATTGATAGGCTACGATTGTCCCGAAGCTTTGGTACCACGAGAGGTAATCACAGGAGGAGAGGGTGAACCCTACGCTGTTCGAACTGATCTAGGATGGGGTGTTGTTGGAGGAAAACAGCAGATTGCAAACTCAAGACAGGTGACAGGATTGTGTCATCGAATATCCGTCCAAGAGTTACCAACTGTAAGTTCAGCAAAAGTAATCAAGATCCTTGAGTCTGACTTTGCAGACATAACTTCTGAAGAAAAGAGTGTATCTCAAGAAGACATAAAGTTTGTACACACTCTAGAAGAAAGTATTCAGCAGAATCAACAAGGTTATCTTGAAATGCCCTTACCCTTTAGAGAACGACCTTATCTGCCAAATAACCGAAATCTTGCCCTAGCAAGATTGAAATGCCTGAAGGAAAAGATGGGAAGAGATCCCATATTCAAGCAAGATTATTTTAAATTCATGGAAGGCATCCTTGAAGAAGGACATGCAGAGAAGGTGAATAACCAACCTAAAGAAGGAGAAGTGTGGTACATCCCACATCAAGGTGTTTACCACCCAAAGAAACCAGATAAGATTAGAGTAGTATTTGATTGCTCAGCAAAGTTTGATGGTGTTGCATTGAACGATCATCTACTAAAAGGACCAGACCTTACAAACACTCTGCCTGGAGTACTCTGTAGATTCAGAAAGTATCTTTCTGAATCATGTGTGACGTTGAAAAGATGTTCCACCAGTTTCATGTGAAGAATGAAGATAGAGACTTCCTGTGGTTTCTATGGTGGGAGGACGGAGATACAGATACAGAGCCAGCAGAATACAGAATGAAAGTACACTTGTTTGGAGCAGCATCGCCTCTAGGTTGCGCCAATTATGGTATGAAGTACCTGGCCAACAAAAATGAAGAGGATTGCCCATCAGCAGCAAATTTTCTTAAGAAAAACTTCTATGTAGATGATGGTCTTATAAGTCTAGAGTCCACAGAATCTGCAATCAAACTAGTAAAAGAAAGCCAAGAGTTATGCGCAAGAGGAAATCTGCGCCTTCATAAATTCATCTTAAACAACAGAGAGGTACTGGAATCCATCAGTGACTCTGAACGTGCATCAACAATGAAGGATGTAGATCTCAATTATGATCATCTTCCAGTTCAGAATGTACTTGGATTGGGATGGAATGTAGAGAATGATATCCTTTGAAGAGAAAGTTGCAACTAGACGTACCATTCTTTCCGCAGTGGCTTCTATATATGATCCATTGGGATTCTTGGCCCCAGTGATCCTCAAAGCAAAAGAAATACTACAAGAATTATGCAGACGGAAGTTGGGATGGGATGAACCCATACCTGAAGATTTGATGCCAAGGTGGGATGGGAGGCTTGGATAAGAGACTTGCAGAATTTAAGAGAAGTTCGGATACCCAGATGTTTTGTACCTCATGATTTCGGAGAGTACAAGAAAATAGAACTTCATCACTTTTCAGACGCCAGTAGTTATGGTTATGGTCAGTGCTCCTACATCAGAGTGATAGGAGAAGGAAAAATACACTGTGCCCTGGTTATGGGAAAGACCAGAGTTGCACCTACCAGTATTCAGAAAATACCAAGACTTGAACTGACAGCAGCTGTTGTTTCAGCATCAGTAAGCAAGTTTCTGAGAGAAGAATTAGAGTTAAAAATAGATGAAGAATACTTTTGGACAGACTCACGAGTTGTCCTAGGATACATACATAACGAAGCTCGAAGATTCCATGTCTTTGTTGCCAACAGAGATCAGAAAATTCGGGAAATAACAAATCCGGAACATTGGCATCACATTGATACAAAGCATAACCCAGCAGTTCATGCTTCAAGAGGCCTGAATGTAACAGAATTGAGAAATTCAAATTGGTTCACCAGTCCAGAGTTCCTTTGGGAAATGGAGATCATACCCAGTGAAGGTTACACAATTGTCTATCGGTGATCCAGAAGTAAAAGTTGTGCAAACATTGAGCACTGCTGCCAAGTGTCAAGATGACATACTTGAAAGACTATCCAGTTGTTTAAAAGGGAAAACGTCTCACTACTCCACTCAAGTTGGAACGTCCTATACAGCAGTTAGTTGTTCTACTTGAAAGTGATAAAAGACACTTGGAAGTTGAGAACCTGATAGAAAATTCCCCAAATTCATGTTCAAATCCTACTATAGAGAACATAGAATTATAGGTCATTTTGGTGGGAGTGTAGCTGGCCAGCTATAACCTGTCCTAGGTTGCTAATATGACCTACATGCATATACAGCTAGACCTGTTAATAACCTCAATACAGTGCATATGTTTATATGTGAGAGACAAAAGCAGAGTTATTTACTGTGATTTCATGTTTGGATGTCACATAACAGTTGTATGTTGTGTTCACAGAAGCAAAGGAAAAATTTGCCTGTAAGATTCATTTGTATGCATGTAAGGTAAGCTCAGACACAGCAGAGTTAAACTTTATTACCCATAAGGAGTTTGTGGCCAATCATAGCCAATCTCACACTCAGCAACAGTTTTGGCCATATCACATGAAATATCCCCGCTGAAGGAGTTTGGTGTTGGACTGTTGATAGGCTACGATTGTCCCGAAGCTTTGGTACCACGAGAGGTAATCACAAACTGAATGTGATCAGCTGGGAGACACACACCCCCATCCCTTTAGTAAAGATGCCATAGGCAAATGGGGACTTTGAGTGAGACACCCGCCTGTAAAGCAAGCGTCTCCATCCCTAGTACGATACAAGAAATGGGCAATTTGGGACTTTATATGAGAACTGGCGAGCACTGCACAGTGTCTCCATCCCTGTCAATTGAAAAACAAGATGGGATAAATGTGTGTCTCCCAGCTGATCACATTTAGTTTGCACCCCATGGCTTTTTTGTGCAGCCATGCGTTTTTCGTTGCCAGCCGTGGATTGGAGCAGGTGGGGGAGGATTGGGCGGTCTCCAATCCCATCTGTTTCCAATCCACCTATTAGCAAGCATGTACTTCCCTTTGTGAAGACACTTATACACTCAGGTTGAGCAGTGTTATTTAGTGTTAGGTTCTGCAAGAACGCAGGATGCCTTGTCGCTGGCCTTGCAGCTTCCGCATGCATTTGCAAATATGTGTTAACTAAACTCCTGCTTTTAACTTATTTGTTAGACAGGTTTATTTTGGTTTGTTAGCAGACTGGTGGGTAAGTATTTCAAACTAGGGATCGGCTGTTTTTCACACATCCTCATTTATCCCATCTTGTTTTTCAATTGACAGGGATGGAGACACTGTGCAGTGCTCGCCAGTTCTCATATAAAGTCCCAAATTGCCCATTTCTTGTATCGTACTAGGGATGGAGACGCTTGCTTTACAGGCGGGTGTCTCACTCAAAGTCCACATTTGCCTATGGCATCTTTACTAAAGGGATGGGGGTGTGTGTCTCCCAGCTGATCACATTTAATTTGCACCCCATGGCTTTTTTGTGCAGCCATGCGTTTTTCGTTGCCAGCCGTGGATTGGAGCAGGTGGGGGAGGATTGGGCGGTCTCCAATCCCATCTGTTTCCAATCCACCTATTAGCAAGCATGTACTTCCCTTTGTGAAGACACTTATACACTCAGGTTGAGCAGTGTTATTTAGTGTTAGGTTCTGCAAGAACGCAGGATGCCTTGTCGCTGGCCTTGCAGCTTCCGCATGCATTTGCAAATATGTGTTAACTAAACTCCTGCTTTTAACTTATTTGTTAGACAGGTTTATTTTGGTTTGTTAGCAGACTGGTGGGTAAGTATTTCAAACTAGGGATCGGCTGTTTTTCACACACCCTCATTTATCCCATCTTGTTTTTCAATAAAGAAGATATTTTAAGCGTTTGGTGTGCTCTTTAAACCTACTGCTTCCATAGAACGGTGTTAGAGGAATTTATAGAGTAACAGACAGTCTGGTTAGACTGAAGTCAGAGAGAGTCAAGTTCTTCTAATGCCACAGCGCATAAGGCACTTTGTAGTGCTGCGCCTGCCACAACCCCTAAGTGAAAATGTCCAAATTGGGCCCAATTAGCTATTTTCCCGCCCTGCAAACAGTTTGCTGAAGACAAGCGGACTAAGGGCATGGATTACTAGAACCATGTCCTGTGGTCTGATGAGACCAAGATAAACTTATTTGGTTCAGGTGGTGTCAAACGAGTGTGGCGGCAACAAGGTGAGGAGTACAAAGACAAGTGTGTCTTGTCTACAGTCAAGCATGGTGGTCGGAGTGTCATGGTCTGGGGCTGCATGAGTGCTTTCGGCACTGGGGAGCTACAGTTTATGGAGCGATCCATGAATGCCAACATGTACTGTGACATACTGAAGCAGAGCATGATCCCCTCCTTTCGGAGACTGGGCTGCAGGGCAGTATTCCAACATGATAACAACCCCAACTACACCTCCAAGACGACCACTGCCTTGCTAAAGAAGCTGAGGGTAAAGGTGATGAACTGGCCAAGCATGTCTCCAGACCGAAACCCTATTGAGCATCTGTGGGGCATCCTCAAACGGAAGGTGGACAGGCACAAGGTCTCTAACATCCAGCTCTGTGATGTCATCATGGAGGAGTGGAAGAGGACTCCAGTGGCAACCTGTGAAGCTCTGGTGAACTCCATGCCCAAGAGGGTTAAGGCAGTGCTGGGAAAAAAAATGGTGGCCACACAAAATATTGACACTTTGGGCCCAATTTGGACATTTTCAACTACGGGTGTACACACTTTTGTTGCCAGCAGCTTAGACATTAATGACTGTATGTTGAGTTATTTTGAGCATATTTACACTGTTATACAAGCTGTACACTCACTACTTTACATTGTAGCAAAGTGTAATTTCTTCAGTGTCACATCAAAAGATGTAAAATAATATTTGCAAAAATCTGAGGGGTGTACTCACTTTTGTGAGATACTGTAAATTATTTGGTAGTGGTTTTTTTTACCGCTGAAGCTCAACTTTATGGCTCTTTACAGAAATACTTTAGTCTTAGAAAAGTCTCAGGGGGTGATTTAGTACAGTCAATTGAAGTGTGAAGTGATCCTACCTTGACTTCAAACCTGCAATCATGTGTAGGTGGAATGTAAAGTGTAAGGGTACTTTTGATCTAAAATTCAGGATTCGCCCCCCCCCCCCTTTCACTTTAACAGAAAATTAAATTGGTATACAGAGCTCAGATACAGATGTTCTGCTGTTTTACCGCTCTATCCTGTGCAGCAGCGAGCATATTTTGTTTAGAAATTAAGCCAGGCGTCTGTGCTGTACTCCACACATGCCTAGAAATCAATGGAGGTCTAATTGCCAAATTATAAATCAAAAGTACCCGCTGGTGTCTAAACTTTTCCTCAGCACTGCTGCTCTCATAATTACCAGGATTTTGACTGTGATCTCCGCAGTTGCTCAATGAAAATCCTGGAATTTTCAGTTATGGGAGAAGAACCCCCTCCTTATCCCAAACTGTACGGTGCCTAGTACCTGAACAGCCAACCAACACGGGAATACTTAATACAACTGATATGCAGACTTTTACAAATTGTTTTTTGACTGGAGCCTGTTATCAGAGTTACATACAGTATTTAGTAGGGTTGAAAAAAAACAAAACGAGTGCAACCAATAGAAAAATTTGAATAAATAAATAAACAGTTGATCCAGATCAAGACAAATAAAAGTATAAAGCTTGGTCTAATGTGCTCCAACAGGGAAAAAAAACTTTTCTGCTGTTCTCCTATCCGATTAGATATTTTCTGGTTCAACAATCTCTGGTACTATTACTTGTAAATGTTAATAGACAGTTCAATTCTGTGAATTCAGGCCTTTTTTTTCAATCAACTGAGCTGGCTAGAACTAGTTCCTGAAGAAGTCTTTTCTACATTTTCACAGCTCCGACTGTGAAGAAGCTTTTCTGTATGTGGAGGTTAAAATTACATTAAAGCCATTTTTAAAGAAAATGAGATGCTTCTATTTGGATTTACATGCTCTTTCTATTTAAAAAAAAACATTTCTCCTCTGTTCTTGCTCTTCTGGCCAATAGTGTAAATTCCATTTTTTCATTCTTCTTTGGAGTGATGGTGCAGCTCTTGGTCCCTGTGTTAATGAGCAGCTCAATAACGGAGCTGAACTTCATAGAGCCATGACGTCAACCTCCACCCCAACTTCCATTCCACCAACCTCACCAGCTGGCAGCCGCTCATTGACATGGGAGCCAGAGCTGTGCAATTTCATGACCGCTCCTAGGAAGACTAAAAAGGTTTTTACACTTAGATTTTTCACAAACAGCATATAGAGTGTATATATGCATTGGAAAAGCAACATTTAAACTTTGGCTTTTTTTAGCCTTTCCTTCTACTTTCCCTAACCTTGGACCTCGTTTGCCACAGAATTGCTTATTCAAACAATGCATTCAGGTCTGCTTGTAAGTTGGAGACATCCTGTAAGGACGTTATTCCACTACACAGTTAGGTGTCATCTGCAAACATTGAAATGCTTTTATTTACTTCTTATCATTTAAAAAGTAAGGGTCCCTACACTAAACCTTGAGGTACAACACTAATAACCTTAGACCAGTGATCTCCAAACTTTTGCTGGGGAGCCAGTTGTGGCCCTTTGCCTGCTTAATATCCGGCCGTTGGGGCACTATTTCTCCCAATGACACCAACAATGGGGGGAACAATTCCTCTCACTGAAACCAATGACAGGGCATTATTAATTCCCCTGATACCATTGATGAAGCATTTTCCTCCAACAAATACCAATGATGGGGCATTGCTTACTCCCATTGACACCAGGGCATTTTCTCTAAAGAACAGTAAACTGGCGCTTTGTTTAGAAGGTTTGGAGACCCTGCCTTAGATCATTCAGAGTATCTCTCTGAATATGGTCTTTAGCCAGAAGGTTGCCCTCATCTGTTGTTTTAATGCATTTACAAACTGAATTTTCTACATCTGTAAACTTTAACTTGTACATTCGCCTTGTGTGGGGACTTGTGTGAAATGCCCTGGCTAAGATTGTGCTTACTTTGTCATAAAACAGAAGCAGATTTATTGAATGAACTTGGTCTTTTGTGAAACCATCCTGACTATTCACATAAAATATTGCCATCTAGCAAAAACTCCTCTATGTGGTCTTTCTGCCTCCATTTGGGGCTCAATAGTTTATTCCTAGTAAGAGCAATGGTAGGGGGAACTTGATGGGGACCCTAATATGGAACAATGCCTATAGCCAATCAGAAGCAACTAGGACCATCTAAAACTGGGGATTCTACCACTTAAGGGGCTGATGTGTCCAACAGCATGGCATGATCTTCTGAAGGGTGCTTGGCTAGGTTTTTTTTTAACTGAAATATTAATATGGACTCCACATATTTTTCTTGGTCTTCAGTAGTAAAAAAATGCAATATTAGTATACGAGTTTCAACAGGGCCAACTTTCTATTTCCTCCTAGGCCAACCACTGCCTGCTTCCTACCCATGTTTATTAGCTATTTAAAACAGAAAGTGGGTTTGCTCCCATCGGGGCGTCGGAGGGGAGGGCGACGTGGCCCAGGCTGGCCAGCACAGTTACACTCAAAACAGAGAAGCCCTGCCATTTGCAGCTGTTAATGTTAAAGTTCTATGAATGTATGCACCATGATACATGTTTCAAAAAAAGTTTTTGACTTTTTTTACAGTCATGGATTGTTTGTACCTTTGTATACCTTTTTTCTGAAACTAATAAAAACATTGAAACATAAAACAGAAAGTTGATACTGCTATTTGCTCTCTTGTGGACACTGCATAATGATTCCACAATCTGCAATCTTGAAGTCCAGAAGCAAGCAGAGCGCAATGCATATTAGAAAAAGCACACTTCTGTGCTTTTTAAATGTGCGGTTATTTTTTAAAGATCGCAGTCAGAATATACTAATGCTTTTTAAATTAAGCTTTTCGAAGCATACTAAAATGATCAGACATTATAACAGGGGCATTTTCTGAAAGCAGTGAGCCTGTGTGCAAGATCATTTGTTTGGACCCTGCTGCTTGAGAAAAAGAAAGTGCGGAGTGCGCAGAAATTGGGTGTGGTTATCACTGCACTGAAAATTGGCTTGTGGCTTAAAGTACCGTGCAGGCATTTAGTAGTTAGTGATGCAGAGGTAAGGGATCAATAGTAAGTGAAGCCGAGTGCAGAGGTCAGTAGAAAGTGATGCAGAGTTCAGAGGTCATTAGGTAGTGAGGCAGCATTCAGGGCTTAGTAGTAAATGAAGCAGAGTTCAAGGGTCAGTAGAAAGTAAGGCAGAGTTCAGAGGTCGAAGTAAGTGATAGAGTTTAGAGGTCAGTGGTGAGGCAGAGTTTAGGAGCCAGTAGTAATTAAGGTGGAGATGAGGGGTCAAGAATAAGTGAGGTGGAATTCAGGGGTCAGTAGTAAGTGAGGCGGAGCTTAGGGGTCAGGAGTAAATGAGGTAGAGCTCAGGGGTCAGTAATAAGTGAGCCAGAGAATCAGGGGTCAGTATTAAGTGAGGCAGAGTTCAAGGTCTGTAGTAAGCGAGGCAGAGTACAGGTATCAGTAGCGAGTAAGGCAAAGTTTGGGGTCAGAATAAGTAGGGTAGAGTTCAGGGGTCAGTGGTAAGTGAAGTGGAGGTTCAGAGGACTGTAGCAAGTAAGGTGGAGTTTAAGGATCAGGAGTAAGTGAGGTGAAGTTCAGGGTTCAGTAGCATATGAGGCGGAGTTCAGGGGTCAGTAGTGAGGTGGAGTTCAGAGGTCAATTCTAAGTGAGGCGGAGTTCAGAGGTCAATAGTAAGTGGGGTGAAGTTCAGCGGTCAGTAGTAAGTGGCCATCTATCCCAAAATATTGCCACACAGCTCTCCCCTGCACAGCTTATCATTTTCCATGGACTGTGGTCCCCTCTGTCTGCAGCAAGGGCTCTCTTCATTCTTTTGCTTGGGGCCAGTAGGCGGGGCTAGAAGAACTGTAATTGGCCTTAGCAGTAGCCAATTACAGTCCAACCCAAACTATCATTTTTCGGTAGCCTGACAGCCAATCATAGGCAAATGAGACATTCCCCACCTCACAGCATGCCCCTTGCATACATGTGGCTGCAGGCCAGGGAATGTCTCCTTTGCCTATGATAAGCTGTCAACTTTGACAGCTTTCCGGAAGGAAAGCTCTGGTGGGTTCAGACTCCTGTCGTTGGATGAATCTTTGCTGCAGCTGCGAGTGACTTTTCCAGGTCAAGCCAACTCCTCCTATTTAGGGCACCAGAGCCTCTCCAGATATTCTTTAGCCAGGGAATACCATACCAATAACTGGGAACACTACATTTCTGTTGAATAGGCCCCACCAAGTCCCATGGGGGCCAGCTCTTGAGTCCCACTCATGTTCTGATGACTTCCTGCCAGAACTTTTCCTACTCCCTCATGAAGCCCACTATTTATCTATATAGCCACTGCGTAGAGCCGCATATAGTCATTGCTCCTCACTTCGCCCTGCATTCTTCCCAGTAGGACCAAGTATAAGTTCCTAAGAAAGGACCATTAGTAGTAAGAAGAGGCTGGCCAATTTAATTTTAAAGCTTTACTTGCCTAACTTTACAGTAGATAGCTTCAGAGCATACAACTTCAGGGCACAAAGGTTCTCACCAATTTGGTAGCAGTAGTCAGTACTTACCCAGGGCCATCCCTCAAGTTCTGCCTTCTAACTCCTTCCTAACCAGGGCACCAGGTCCTCTCCAATAACTGGGAACACTACCTTTCTGTACAACGTAGAACAGGCCCTACCAAGTCCCATCGGGTCCAGCTCCAGGGTCCCACTCCTCTTCTGCCCAATTTCCTCCTACTCCCTTGCGTAACCCACAATTATTCTAGTGGCCAAACAGGAAATGGTACCAACTCCCCCCTCCCCCTACAAGCTGTTTTTGTTATTTTATCTTTTATTGGGCTATTCATTTTTATTTTTGACTAGAGTTCTGCTTCAAGAGTAGGGCAAAATCTATTCTTCTAGCAGTTTGGTTTGAGGTGTAAGGGCCCAGTTAGCAACATGATGTGTGGATAGCTGAAGACCACTAAGCAGGTATGCTGTGCTAGTCACGGCTTATGTAGAAAACCAGCCCTGATTCTGACTACTACACTGCTGACTTACACTTCTAAAAATGCTAACTGCCTGGCTGCCATGGTGATCCAATGTCTTCAATACTTGCTGATTCACTGACCCAGAACAAGATTACAGATTAGAAGTTTTGGCTTGATCAGACTCCAAAAACAGTCTGCTTGTTTTTCTGGGTCTTGACACAGAAAATAATGAAACCATACACAGGCAACTAGCATTTAGAAGGTCAGAAAAAAGACCCCCCCCCCATTCCTTTCAGTGCAGATTTCCTTTATTATACTGCAACAAAAAGCAGCCCTACAAGGCTACAGCATATGCTGCGTTTTCATAGATTTACATAGTTCTGCATACACAAGGAAATAAATGTTGCTTTCAGCCACAGTCTACATATGATACCCTTCATTGTTCAGGACCCCCTCTTTTGCAGAGTTATCTTATGACATGTACTCTTTATTTGGATACTCTGCATGCTTGTTGTTGTCATCACAGGAAAATACTTCTAATTATTAACTTCTGTTTCACTGTGGCCTTAGCAAAGTGACTCTCGTTTGCTCAAGCCAAGAATGCTACAATCATCTACTTATGTGTTTGATTAATGATATCACTATAATTAAATGTCACACAGAACTTGTGGAAAACAAAAGACCACCAATCAATACTGGACCCATAAACAATATTGTAAAGCAAGTTAAAGCGAATTTGTCACTTAGAAATAATTTAGCTCATTAACTAGAGCTAATAATTCTGTCTACCTGTGATTAAGATAAATGTCAGTGAAAGAATATGCGAATAACTCCTTAAAAGCAAGATGCAATCTGTTTATTTAGGCTATCCATTGGCAACTCCCTGTGTGCGTGCCCAGGAGTGTAAGCAGGTGCTGTTTGTTCAGCTTCGGCTCTGTTAGGTTAGGAAGATAGAGGACTGCTCACTCACTTAATTTTTTTGGGGAAATAAATAAAACAGCCAGGCAACTATTGTTGCTTACTTCTGCTGTCAGAGGATTAGTATGTCCCCTGTACAGGACTCTCAGTGGCCATCTTTAAGGAGCCCTGTGTCCTGACTGGGCACAAGTGCTCCCAAGATTTTGGTGGCCATCTTGGACCAGGAAGACATAAATCCCCTGCTGAGGCCATGGGCACAACTTCAGTGTGGGAGTAGGTAGGAAGAAGAACCTGTTTTGTCAGGGAAAGTTAGGTTAAGTACAGAGAAATGTTCCTGCTGTATGGGAATTGTATAGGGAACAATCTTCAGCTCCGCTGTTCCGATACTGGTTAGGCGTATTCCTGTGCACTGGAGAAGTAAGAGACCAAATCCCCATCATCTGGGGCCTATTGCACGGCCCCCAGAGATCGAACTTAAAGACACAAGCCTCTGGCAGCCAGCCCCTGTAAGCACTGCATAATTGTGTGATTCTATACTGCAGAAGATATCTTGTGCCTGTGCCATTAAGTGTCTTTCCTTTAAAATCTACTTGAACCTGTATTGTAATTATCTTTTTAAAATGTTGACTATACAAGGAATAAAACAGAAAATCGAAGAAAACTGTTGTTGATCCAGCGGCACCACAGCCACACACAAGTCCCGCCCAGAGATGGAAATGGGATGCCTTCTGAACTGCCAAGTGATAGTATTAGCTTTAATTGACATACAGAAAGGGAAGGTTGCCCTGGGACTTTAAATGAGGCGAACACAGGTGGCCACTCAATGGAGTAAATGTAATATCAATTTAATGATTAGTGTAAAAAATTACATCATGTAACATGGTACATAAAACGTTAACCAAGCCAAACAAAGGTATAGGCACAAATATGGTATATGCTTGAAGTCAGTAACTGTATTGTTGCATGGTTGTAAACAGGCATCTTAATAACTTTGTCGCGTTTCCCGAGCAAACTGCTCGCTTCTTCAGAAATGGATGCACACATGCATGTCTGTGAAAACACATATGCAGAAATAGTATTGTAACAACAATCCAAAAATTTGTTATTGATGATGTTTGCAGGGTACAAAACCCATGAAGGATCCCGAGTCAGGGACCCATACTTACAAGTTGGCAGGGCCTGGACAGCGAAAAAAGACACTGACATCCAGTGGCGGCATGAACGCCTGATCCGGGAGCTGATGGAAAGGGACCCAGAAACACCCAGCCGGAAGAGAATGAGGGACAGGAAATTGGTATGGGTGTGTAGAGTGAAGTGCCAGATGTCCATGATCACTGACTAAAATAAAATATGTAGGTTATAGCAATGTAGAAATAAACTGCAACATGAATATATTAAATCTAAATATGTATTAACTCTTTCATCCTTTGGATTTGAGAGAACTTTGGCGCCTTCTCTCCCCTCTATTTTTCCTTAATGCTTCTAACCGTAATTTCACATTCTTTTTCAACGTCCATTCCATCTATTCCAGGATTGACCACATCTTCACTCCATCTACCGACACACATTTATGTCAGCTAATATTCTGGAGGTTCCTTAGTTAGACCATTCCCCTGTTATTGTCACTATTTCTACAATTTTTAAGGCTAAAACTTCTTTCTCATGGTGATTGAGTATTGAAAATTTGTGACAGACCCAGCCAGCACAGGAGCTTTTGGAATGGACTGCAGGGTGGCCTCTTGCCTACTGACTATGTGCCCTGGTTTTTAAGGGAACGCTACTCTTTGGGAGGTGTGTGCCTGGGGGACCTTTAGAGTTGTCTTACTTTGGATTCATGAAGTCCATCTCTCCCCAAAACACACAGACTCTGTGAACTGAAGGTTCCATATACATATTTGGGGCCTCTATACCTCCAACCAGCAATGGCTGTAGATGATAACCACTTTAACCACTTAAGCCCCGGAAGATTTTACCCCCTTCCTGACCAGGGGGTATTTTGCGATTCGACACTGCGTGATTTTAACGGACAATTGTGCGGTCGTGCGACGCTGTACCTAAACGAATTTGACGTCCTTTTTTTCCCACAAACAGAGCTTTCTTTTGGTGGTACTTGATCACCTGTGCGATTTTTTGATCATGCGCTATAAACAAAAAAAGAGCGTCAATTTTGCAAAAATAACAATATTTTTGACATTTTTTTATATGAAATTCCCCCAAAAAAATGTAAAAATCAAAATTTTTTAACATTTTCGGCCGATTTGTTTTATGTTACATATGTTTGGTAAAAAAAAATCGCAAAAAGCGTATTTTGATTGGTTTGCGCAAAAGTTATCACGTTTACTAACAAAGGGAAAGATTTTTGTCATTTTTGTTGTTTTTTTTTTAACGAGTAATGGCGGTGATCTGCAATTTTTTTGCGGGACTGCGACATTGCGGCGGACAGATCGGACCCTTGACTGACATTTTTGACACTTTTGGGGTTACCAGTGACATTACTACAGTAATCAGTGCTATATATATGCACTGTTACTGTAAAATTACACTGGTAGTGAAGGGGTTAACTTTATTTGAGAGGGAGGGGTGGTGTGTGTCCCTAGGGGCGGGATTCTTAATGTGATTGGCTGTGGCTTGAAGTGTAGGAACAGTGATCAATGGTCCTACATAGTAGTACGGTATGATCACTGTTCATACACAGGGGAGAATGACAGGCGGCTTGTTAGAATCAGCCGCCTGCCATTCTCCCGCTGTCGCGGACATCGGGTCCGCTGGGCACACGCGTGGGGGGGGGGGTCCGTGACCGCGTGGGAGTGTGCCTCCGGCGGTGCGCGCTCGCTCCCCAGAGCCTCACAGGCTAGTGACGTACCCATACGTGATTAAGACTGCTCACGTTGCTGCTACTGCAGCAAGGTGGCAGCCCTGGGTCCAGCGACGTAGACCTACTTCCAGATAGCTTGCGCTTTTCTTTTGCTCAAGTTTTTTACCGTCCCACTATCCATAGAATCACAAACTTCCACAGACCATTGTCACACACCCACTTACATTCACCATCTCAATATCCATAGAATCGCAAACTTCCACAGACCATGGGCACACACTCTCTTACATTCACTACCTCCTTTCTAAAAACCAAAATATTTCTCACATCCCACAGACTTTCCTTAACACAATTAACAAACATCCACAATATCCTCATGTCCTCCTTCCCCAGCTTACATGCACCATAAAGCACCATTTCGTATGCCCCATCTCACGGTCAGAGGCCAAGTTACTTTACCGGGACCCAAGTACAGAAAGATAGCATCCTGTACACTTGTCAGTGACACCTGTTCCAACACTGACCACATAGACACTTTGAGGGGAAATAGTGTTGAGTGCAGATTTTCCCCCACCAGCACTTCTCCCAGTGTACACTTCATTGTGCTCAGTCTAAAGGCGCAGAGGGGAGATACCACACTTACATCCCAAGGTCTTGCACACAGGATTCCAGGCCCAGTCCCTAGAAGGGTTCTGTTCCGCAGCGAGCCCTAAGATAAAGACCTAGCCACTCGGTGGGGTGCACCAAGTTCAAGCCACCCCCATCTACAGAACCTCTGTCACCTTCCACAACCACCCCCAAGCATGGGTAAGTTATACCCCCAAATAACCTCACTTTAACTATTAGTGGAAAACACCAGCAACATTAAGGCACCTGCCTACATTCTCATTTACATACTCTACATACAGTAGCTCCCAAGTGTCCCTGATTTTAAGGGACTGTCCTTGATTTGGAACAAAGTCCCACTTTCCTTTTTATTTGTCCCTCATTTCGGTCTGATCTGTATAGTTGTATATAAAATTCACTTTTTATCTTTCAAAAAGTGTTTCCCAGTACTAAACCTTGCATTTAAATTCTAAATTGCTGCATTTGTAACTTTCTAAAGCCAGTATAAAGAAATTCACACATTCTGTATATTGGTTTACACTCTGTTTATTTAGGTTCGACTTGATTAACCACTTGCCTACAGTGCACTTTCACCCCCTTCCTGCCCAGACCGATTTTCAGCTTTCAGCGCTCTCACACTTTGAATGACAATTACTCAAAAATTTGTGTCCTTTTTTTCACACAAATAGAGCTTTCTTGTGATGGTATTTAATCACTACTGGGTTTTTTATTTTTTGCACTATAAAAAAAAAAAAAGACTGAAAATATTGTGAAAAAACACTTTTTTCTTTGTTTCTGTCATAAAATTTTGCAAATTAGTCATTTTTCTTCACAAAATTTTGGCCAAAATTTATACTGCTACTTATCTTTGGTAAAAATAACCCAAATAAGTGTATATTATTTGGTCTTTGTGAAAGTTATAGAGTCCACAAGTTATGGTGCTAATCATTAAAAATGTATCACACTTGATCACACCTGATGTACTGAATGCCTATCTCATTTCTTGAGACACTAAAAAGTCAGGAAAGTACAAATACCCCCCAAATGACCCCTTTTTGGAAAGTAGACATTCCAAGGTATTTAATAATGGGCATGGTGAGTTTTTTGAAGTTGTAATTTTTTCCTACAATTCTTTGCAATATGAAGATTTGTTTTTTTTTTTTTTTTTTTTACAAATTGACGTATTAACAGGTTATTTCTCTCACACAGCATATATATATACTTGCAACTACACCCCAAAACACATTCTACTACTCCTCCTGAGTATGGCGTTACCACATGTGTGAGACTTTTTCACAGCCGAGCCACATACAGAGGCCTAACATCCAAGTAGCACCGTCCGGCATTTCCTGACAACCTATCGCACTTTTGAAGGCCCTGGAGCACCAGGACAATGGAAACCCCCATAAAATTACCCCATTTTGGAAAGCAAACACCCCAACGTATCATTTTTGAGGCATAATGAGTCTTTTGAATGTGTCATTTTTTTTTCCACAAGTTTTTGGAAAATGTGGAAAGAAAATGAAAATGCATTTTTTTTACACAAAGCTGTCCATTTATGCAATATTTCTAACACATAGCATGTACATAGCAAAAATTGCACCCCAAAATACATTCTGCTATTCCTCCTGAGTATGGCGATACCACATGTGTAACACTTTTACACAGCCTAGCCACATACAGAGGCCCAACATCCAAGTAGCACTTTACACAAAGTTGTCCATTTATCCACTTTAAGACTGGGCCTATTTTTGACACTTGGTGTTTACAAGCTAAAATAATTTTTTTTGCTAGAAAACTACTTAGAACCCCCAAATATTACATATTTTTTTTTAGCAGAGGCCCTAGAGAATAAAATGGAGATCGTTGCAATAATTTTTATCACACCATATGTGCGCAGCAGTCTTCCAAATGCAATTTTTTTGAAAAAAATTCACTTTCTTGAATTAAAAAATAAGAAAACCGTAAATTTAGCCCAATTTCTCCATAATGTGAAAGATAATGTTACGCCGAGTAATTAGATACCCAACATGTCATTCTTCAAAATTGCGCACGCTCACAGAATGGCGCCAAACATTGGTACTTAAAAATCCCCATAGGCAACAATTTAAAATTTTCTACAGGTTACCAGCTTAGAGTTACGATTGCGGCGATACCTCACATGTATGGTTTGAACACCGTTTACATATGTGGGCGGGACTTGCATATGCGTTCGCTTCTGCGCGCGAGCTAACGGGGACAGGGCGCTTAAATTTTTTTTTTATCCTATTTATTTTATTTATTATTTTTTTATTTTTACACAGTTTAAAAAAAAAATGTTTTGATCATTTTTATTCCTATTACAAGGAATGTAAACATCCCTTGTAATAGTAATAGGCATGACAGGTCCTCTTTATTGTGGGATCTGGGGTCAAAAAGACCTCACACCTCACAACTACACTAAAAAAGATAAAAAAAAAAAGTGGCCCTTTAAACGGTTGCTAGGCAACGACTTTTGACGTAGCTCCGGTCCTCCAAGACCATAGAATCGAGTGAGGGCCATCTTGCCCTCACTCGACTTCCTGTCTCTGAGGATCCGGGACCGGATAGTTTTCCCCGCTACCGGCGGGCCCGGTAAGCTGGGAAAACGTCTGGGACGCGGCAGGAGGGGGGGGGGGCACATCTTCCCCTGCACCGTAAGGGTAATTCCGCGGTGAATCAGCCACTGGGATCACCCTTATGAGCTATCTGCTGCCATAACCCCAGTATTTAGCTTTTAATAACCGACGTATATAGTCGTTAGGCGGTCCGTAAGTCGTTGCATGTATATAGCAAAAGATTGCACCCCAAAATACATTCTATAAAGGAAAGTGTACAGGAATAGTCCAAGTCCATCTACGATCCGCTACTATTAGCGATATCAAATTCCGAATCGGATTCAGAATTGGATTCGGATACTGGTGAGAGCTCCCCGGTGCTCTCATCAGTCATGGAGAGGACCTGAAGGGCCTCCTCGCTGCTGTACATCATTTTTGACATGCTGGCTGTGATGGGCTGTGCGACGGGTGACGGTTGACTGCGGATGATCACTGATGGGTGGCAGGTGACTGATAGGTGGCAGGTGACGGTCACTGATGGGGTGACAGATGACGATGACTGATGGGTTGACAGGTGACGATGACTGATGGGTTGACAGATGACGATGACTGATGGTGTGACAGGTGACGATGACTGATGGGGTGACAGGTGACGGTGACTGATGGGGTGACAGGTGACGATGACTGATGGGGTTACAGATGACAATGACTGATGGGTTGACAGATGACAATGACTGATGTGGTGACAGGTGACGATGATTGATGGGGTGACAGATGACGATCACTGATGGGGTGACAAGTGACGATGATTGATGGGGTGACAGATGACGATCACTGATGGGGTGACAAGTGACAATGATTGATGGGGGGACAAGTGACGATCACTGATGGGGTGACAAGTGACGATGACTGATGGGGTGGCAGGTGATGGTGATTGATGGGGTGACAGGTGACGGGCGATGGTCACCAATGGGTGACAGGTGACCGGCGATGGTGCACTGCGGTACTGATGGCAGTCTCTGGTGACAGGTGCACTTTAGGCTACGTTCACATGTGAGCGTAGCGATCGCAGGCAGAATCCCTACGCTTCTGCCCGTGATCCGGAAATCATTGCAAATCGCGGGACGCCTGTGCGTTGCCCGTGATTTGCAATAGCACCCCAAACGCTGTGCGATGTTGCCGCGATTTCCGCCTGCCAAATCGAGGTAACATCACGCAAACAACGCATGACGCCCCAAAGAAGCTCTTGTACCTTTTTTGGGTGTCATGCGTTGTTTGCGCGATGTTACCGCAATTCGGCAGGCGTAAATCACGGCA
Organism: Pelophylax lessonae; assembly: GCF_965119305.1. Classification (NCBI taxonomy): domain Eukaryota; kingdom Metazoa; phylum Chordata; class Amphibia; order Anura; family Ranidae; genus Pelophylax; species Pelophylax lessonae. The sequence continues at coordinate 462,329,208 of NC_138771.1, read as the reverse complement.
ACATCGTACAGCGTTTGGGGTGCTATTGCAAATCACGGGCAACGCACAGGCGTCCCGCGATTTGCAATGATTTCCGGATCGCGGGCAGAATCGCGGTGATTCTGCCCGCGATCGCTACGCTCACATGTGAACGTAGCCTTATGGGTGACAATTTCTGGGCACTGATGAGGTGACTGTTGGGTGACAGGTGACATTGGGGGGGCTGAGGACTGTGTGGGGACCTTTATTTTTGTGCTTTTACATTGTGACAGGTACACAGAGCAGTAACTCACTGTTTCTGGCTCTGCTCTCCTCACATTGGAAACTGTGTGAGGGGAGAAGAGCTAGTAACAGTGAGTTACTGCTCTGTGTTTACATTTTGTGATCGGCTGTGAATGGATTCACAGCCGATCACATAGTAAACAGCCACTGTCAGTGACTGTTTACTACTGCCGGTGACTAGCTGTGTTCCTAGGGAACACAGCGCCACCGACATGACCACGCCCAGCCGGTGACGCGCTATGTCCCGGGATACGCCGTCACCGACAGTGCAGGGCGGCGCGCACATGATCGCGCGCCTGCCCTGCCTGAATGGGCCAACCTCATATGACGTCCGCCCAGAACAATGGCCGCACTGTCCCGCCGTCATTTGACGGTGGGCAGGCAGCAAGTGGTTAAACACCTTGGAAAATATGGAAGAACTGGGGCAACAGGATTTTATCAGTACTAGACATACAAGGGAATTTTTTTTTTTTTTTTAAACAATAAATTTAATTGCATACAAAAAAGTTTTTACAATAATCACACAATACAAAATAGACTATACAATTTCATAGTGTATAGAAATATCCCTCTTGATGGTTGCTACATCCCCAATATTGGGATCACTTCTACCTGGGAAGCTACTGCCTACACATAGTCGCGTCCTCTCTGGAGGAGCTTCCCACTTAGAAGTGACCCCAAAACTGTAGCAACTGTCAAGAGGGATATTTCCATAAACTAATATATTTTATAGTCTATTTTGTATTGTGTGATTAATGTAAAGACTTTTGTATGCAATAAAATTGATAGTTTTAAAATAAAAAATAAAAATCCCTAGTATGTCCTATGACGATACAGATAAAATCCTTCTGCCCCAATTCTCACACAATTTTTTCCAATACTATTTGGGACGTGGGTACTTTTTTAGCAATATAGTATTTTCTGAGCAACAACCAAATTTCTTTGCTTAAATATATTAGTGGGCTCTATAATTGCTATGTCCTACGGCGTAAGGCCAGCCACAATTTCGAAAGAATTTTATTTAGAAAATCTTATCCAAGACTTTTTGCTCGAATTTCACACCATTTTCATGCGGCCATCAAATTTGAGTGATCGGGCATGTGTCAAGGGGTCTGTGGTAGTGAGCCCTTATAGATCCCCAGCTCAGGATTCCCCAGGGCGCGGAGTCTAAGCCCCAGCCTGCTTCTTCACCAGGGCCCCTGATGGTGGGGATGGACTTGCAGCAGACTGGAACCAGGTCGCGGCCCCCAGGTAGGCTCAGCTTAGAATGTGGAGACCGCTGGCGTGTGCAGGGTAAACAGGAGACTATAAGGAGATCCAAGAAACAAGCCGAGGTCAGGACAGGCAGCAGACAAACGTAGACAGAGAAACAAAGCCGGGTCGGTACACAGGAGATCAGATACAATAGCCAAGGGATACACGGAGGGGAGCTCAGAGAACAGTGAAGTTGCTCAAGCAAGGAACAGTGCACTGAACATGTGTATATATAGGTAAGCAAACAGGGAGGTGACCCAAGAAGTAATTGACAGGAACAGGATATAACCCACAGTGGAGCAGGCGACGCCCATAGGAAACAGAGAAGCCCAAACCCCACATGTGAAGGGAGGCAAAACGGAAGCACTGCAGCAAGGAGGTAAGAATATACAGACAAAACTATAGGCTAACTTGTGACAGCATGTTGGAAATTTTTTGAAAAGAAAACTATTTCCTAATCAATGATGGGAGAACCGTGTGAGAAATATAATCGAAAAAGAAATCTGGATGAGCACAAGAAAAGAAAAGATAATTCTCAGAAAGAGAAAAAAATTCCCGGACACAAAAAATATTTTCTGTAGCAACATTAGGAGAGGCTGAAGGTTTCTGTTCAAATTTCAAAATCAATGATGGCATCTTCAGATCACAAAATGTACAACATTTCTGATTTTCGTATGAAAATTTGTTCGGAATTTACCCATGTATGGCTTGCATAACAAATCAAAGAATGTTTTTTCTTTTTTTTTTTTATTTGTTCTATTTTTACAAATGTTTGGCCCATCTGTTCTGTGGGTGTCCTATTTGGCTCCTTCTATTATTGTGTCATTTTTTTTTTTTTTTTAGGTGAAACCCTCAATAAAAACTAATATAACAGAAAAAGATCAAAGTGTACTGCTATTTATCTGGAGGAATTCCAGAAAAAAAGGTACATTTTCAGGGTACTGTTTAGGCACAATTATTATTTCTAAATGTTCTGTAACACATAGTAAATCTTCACATTTTAGTTTAGTTCCATACATGAGAAAGAGTTCCCAGAATACTATGAGTTAGCTAAAGGGACAGCACAGCAGAGTTGCCGGTTTTGATGCTCACTATGTCTGACTGAATCCTTGGAGTAAGCTGTCAAAAAAGGGATGAGTCATTGTGCAATGTAAGCATCAAGCGTCTTTCATCAAAGTAGCAAGCTCAAAGCTTGATGTAACAGCATCTTTATTTTGTAGTCTCCTGTGCCCTCAGCACCCCATCCTAGTCCTTTACACACCTCTTCCCCAATCCAACAAAAGATCACTGACTAGATTGCACAGCTACTTGTCAAAATGTTTCTGGCAAGGCCCTGATATGTGCTTTACACTCAAATTTATTCCAATAGAGCTATTCAGGGCTTTTTTTTTCTCAGAAAATAGGTACATGGACTCAACCACGACCCCCCCCCCCCCCCAAAACCCCCTCCCTCCCACACACACTCCAAACCACATCAAATATTGGGCATGGTAAAATTTCACTAACAGTGGGAGGGTTTTAAAGAGGCAATAAATACCAGGGGTGCAATACAATTACGTACACAGTACAGAGTTTGGGGGGTTTTACAAATAGAGTGCACAGTTTGGGGGTGCGTTACGTACACAGTGCAGAGTTCAGGGGTGCGCTGCATTCATATTACAGAGTTTAGCCTTCTTCCACAACTGCTTAACTTTGCATCCCCTATCCACATCTCACTTCTACCCCTCTTCAGCTCTCACCTCTGCATGCAAGCCCCCCTCCATACCCCCTTTTTCTCCCCACCGTATTTAAAGCTCCACCATCTTCTGTGTCTTAATTTTGTTGCTGTGATAAGCAGAAGCACCCAGCCAGCTCTATTACTTCCCCATACCTGTAGTTGGCTCTGCCTCTCTCACTTTCAGGGAGATTATCCACTGGAGTTGTCGGCATCTGCACTGAACTCCGGGCACCTGCATCTCCCTTGTCCCCATCTTGCAGATCAGATCTGTGAGAGCCATTGGGAGACAAGTTGTCACTTGCAAACACAGAAAGCCGGACTTCTGTGTTTACAGGTATTAGTGGTGAGCAGGGAGCAGAGGGCCTGAGTCAGATGTGGTGGAACTCAGTTTCACCAAGTTGCAGCTGAAAAAAAGCCCTGGAGCTATTTATTTTTATAGTGCTTCTGAGTACAAGCTTGTTCTCAGAAGCTCTGAAGGAATGCATAGAGAGAGTGCATGGGCAGGCCCAGTAAGGAACATTTTGATAAGCAGCAATGTGATCTATTCAGCGGGTTTCTTACTGAATCGGGAACAAGCTAGCCGCTTGCCGACCGCCACACGACTATTTACTGCGGCGGCCAGCCCCTCACAGGCAAACGACGTAGGACAACGTCTCTAGCCTGTGAGGCTCTAGGGAGCGAGCGTGTGCCCCCGAAGGCGCGCTCCCGCTCGGTCACGGACCCCCCCCGCCCGTATGCCCGGCGGACCCGATGTCCGCCAGTCACTCGCGATCGTCCGTTACACCGGGAGAAAGGCAGGCGTCTAATGTAAACAAAGCCGCCTGTCATTCTTCCCTGTGTAAGAATGGAGATCAAACGGTTCTGCTATGTAGGACCGTTGATCTCTGTTCTTACACATCAAGCCACATCCAATCACAGTTACAATCACACCCCTAGGGACACACTTAACCCCTCCCTCTCAAAAAAGTTAACCCCTTCACTGCCAGTGTAATTTTTACAGTAACAGTGCATATGTATAGCACTGATTACTGTAGTAATGTCACTGGTAACCCCAAAAGTGTCAAAAATGTCAGTCAAGGGTCCGATCTGTCCGCCGCAATGTCGCAGTCCCGCAAAAAAATCGCAGATCGCCGCCATTACTCGTTAAAAAAAAAACAACAAAAATGACAAAAATCTTTCCCTAGAAACATAGAAACATAGAATGTGTCGGCAGATAAGAACCATTTGGCCCATCTAGTCTGCCCAATATATCTGAATCCTATGAATAGTCCCTGACCCTATCTTATATGAAGGATAGCCTTATGCCTATCCCATGCATGCTTAAACTCCTTCACTGTATTTGCAGCTACCACTTCTGCAGGAAGGTTATTCCATGCATCCACTACTCTCTCAGTAAAGTAATACTTCCTCATATTACTTTTAAACCTTTGCCCCTCTAGTTTAAAACGGTGTCCTCTTGTGGTAGTTTTTCTTCTTTTAAATATGCTCTCCTCCTTTACCGAGTTGATTCCCTTTATGTATTTAAAAGTTTCTATCATATCCCCTCTGTCTCTTCTTTCTTCCAAGCTATACATGTTAAGGTCCTTTAACCTTTCCTGGTAAGTTTTTTCCTGCAATCCATGTACTAGTTTAGTAGCTCTTCTCTGAACTCTCTCTAGAGTATCTATATCCTTCTGGAGATGTGGCCTCCAGTACTGCGCACAATACTCCAAGTGAGGTCTCACCAGTGTTCTGTACAGCGGCATAAGCACTTCTCTCTTTCTACTGCTTATACCTCTCCCTATACATCCAAGCATTCTGCTGGCATTTCGTGCTGCTCTATTACATTGTCCTCCCACCTTTAAGTCTTTGGAAATAATTACTCCTAAATCCCTTTCCTCAGATATTGAGGTCAGGACTGTGTCAAATATTCTATATTCTGCCCTTGGGTTTTTACGCCCCAGGTGCATTATCTTGCACTTATCCACATTAAATTTCAGTTGCCAGAGTTCTGACCATTCTTCTAGTTTTCCTAAATCCATTTCCATTTGGCGTTTCCCTCCAGGAACATCAACCCTGTTACATATCTTTGTGTCATCAGCAAAAAGACAAACCTTACCATCGAGGCCTTTTGCAATATCACTTATGAAGATTAGAGATGTATAGAACTGTTCGCCGGCGAACAGTTCCCGGCGAACTTAGCATGTTCAAACTTCACCCTTTGACCCTGAACTTTACAGTCAGCAGACACATTTCCAGCCAATCAGCATACCTCCCTCCCACACCCTCCCACCTCCTATAAATAAGCAAGGGTAGCATCCATCTTAGATCATTCTGAAGCAGTGTGTGTAGTGAGAGTAGGGAGAGAGCTGCTGCTGCTGCTGCTGCTGCTGCTGCTGTTAAGCTAGGGACAGTTAGTCAGTGTTCCTGGTCTTGCAGTGTTCTTGGTCCACTACTGCTGTAATATCAGCACCCCAAAAAGCCCTTCTAAGGGCTGGTATTTGTGTTTTTTTTATATATATATATATATATATATATATATATATATATATACCTAGCGTCCCCAAAAGCCCTTTTAAGGGCTGGTAATTGAGTTGTTTCTTCTTATATATATATATATATATCTATATCTATCTAGTGTCCCCAAAAGCCCTTTTAAGGGCTGGTAATTGAGGATTTTTTTAATTTATATATATACATATATATATATATATAGTGTCCCCAAAAGCCCTTTTAAGGGCTGGTAAGGTAATAGAGTTTTTTCTTTATATATATATCTATATATATCTATTGTACACTGCAGTTGCCTGCCCGCTGTGTGTGAGAGGCCACAGACCTACCACAGACTGTACTGTGTGCACACCACACTCATTTCGGGTGGCACAGGCACAGTACCTTGCATTTTAAAAAATATTTTTTTTTTCCTCTGTCATAATTGCAGTGAGTGCTGTGTCAGGTCCACAGAGTGCACTGTACCCACTGCAGTGCACTGCCCACCACTGATATATATACGGTGGCACAGCATCTTGTTGCAATAAATTGAAAAAAAAAAATATTTTTTATTATTGCAGTTGCCTGGGCTGCCAGTTACTGTCAGGTCCACAGAGTGTACTGTGCCCACTGCAGTGCCACTGTGTGCCCACCCACCACTGATATATAAGGTGGCACAGCAGCTTGCAAAGTAAAAAAAAATATATATTTTTTTTAATTGCAGTTGCCTGGGTGCCAGTGACTGCTGTCAGGTCCACAGAGAGTGTACTGTGCCACTGCCCACCCACCACTGATATATAAGGTGGCACAGCAGCTTGCAAAGTAAAATAAAATATATTTTTTTAAAATTGCAGTTGCCTGGGTGCCAGTGACTGCTGTCAGGTCCACAGAGAGTGTACTGTGCCACTGCCCACCCACCACTGATATATAAGGTGGCACAGCAGCTTGCAAAGTAAAATAAAATATATATTTTTTTAAATTGCAGTTGCCTGGGTGCCAGTGACTGCTGTCAGGTCCACAGAGAGTGTACTGTGCCACTGCCCACCCACCACTGATATATATGCCTGCAAGAGAAAAAGCCAGCCGCAGAGAAGCCGTATTCCTGAAAATATAAGAAAAATGCTGTTTTTTAGGGGTTCTGGACATACTACAGAGCTGAAACTTGACAGGTACACTTTTTAGACCCCCCAGACACTAAATACAAAAAATGACATGCCTGCCTAAAAAATGCCCGCTAAATGCCTGCAAGAGAAAAAGCCAGCCGCAGAGAAGCCGTATTCCTGAAAATATAAGAAAAATGCTGTTTTTTAGGGGTTCTGGACATGCTACAGAGCTGAAACTTGACAGGTACACTTTTTAGACCCCCCAGACACTAAATACAAAAAATGACATGCCTGCCTAAAAAAATGCCCGCTAAATGCCTGCAAGAGAAAAAGCCAGCCGCAGAGAAGCCGTATTCCTGAAAATATAAGAAAAATGCTGTTTTTTAGGGGTTCTGGACATGCTACAGAGCTGAAACTTGACAGGTACACTTTTTAGACCCCCCAGACACTAAATACAAAAAATGACATGCCTGCCTAAAAAAATGCCCGATAAATGCCTGCAAGAGAAAAAGCCAGCCGCAGAGAAGCCGTATTACTGAAAATATAATAAAAATGCTGTTTTTTAGGGGTTCTGGACATGCTACAGAGCTGAAACTTGACAGGTACACTTTTTAGACCCCCCAGACACTAAATACAAAAAATTACATGCCTGCCTAAAAAAATGCCCGCTAAATGCCTGCAAGAGAAAAAGCCAGCCGCAGAGAAGCCATATTCCTGAAAATATAAGAAAAATGCTGCTTTTTAGGGGTTCTGGACATGCTACAGAGCTGAAACTTGACAGGTACACTTTTTAGACCCCCCAGACACTAAATACAAAAAATGACATGCCTGCCTAAAAAAATGCCCGATAAATGCCTGCAAGAGAAAAAGCCAGCCGCAGAGAAGCCATATTCCTGAAAATATAAAAACAAATGCTGTTTTTGAGGGGTTCTGGACATGCTACAGAGCTGAAACTTCACAGGTACACTTTTTAGACCCCCCAGATGCTAAATCCAAAGAAAATTTTTATTTTTATTTTTTTTTAATTTTTCCAATAATTGGCTCTCTATCAAAAAATTATAATTTTTAAGAACTTTTTTTGCGTGATCCCTCTCCGGCATGCCACAGTCCAGGTGTTAGTCCCCTTGAAACAACTTTTCCATCACTATTGTGGCCAGAAAGAGTCCCTGTGTGTTTTAAAATTCGCCTGCCTATTGAAGTCTATGGCGGTTCGCCCGGTTCGCGGGTTCGCGAAGATTTGCCGATGTTCGCGTTCGCCGTTCGCGAACGGCGAATTTTAGGTTCGCGACATCACTAATGAAGATATTAAACAAAATTGGTCCCAGTACAGATCCCTGAGGTACCCCACTGGTAACATGACCTTGTTCTGAATGTTCTCCATTAACTGCAACCCTCTGTTGTCTGTCACTCAGCCACTGCCTAATCCACTCAACAATATGGGAGTCCATGCTCAATGACTGTAGTTTATTGATAAGTCTTCTATGTGGGACAGTGTCAAAAGCCTTACTAAAATCTAGATATGCAATGTCTACTGCATCTCCACCGTCTATTATTTTAGTCACCCAGTCAAAAAAATCTATAAGATTTGTTTGACATGATCTCCCTGAAGTAAACCCATGTTGTTTTTCATCTTGCAATCCATGGGATTTAAGATGTTCCACAATTCTATCCTTTAATAGGGTTTCCATTAATTTGCCTACTATTGATGTCAGACTCACTGGTCTATAGTTGCTCGATTCCTCCCTACTACCTTTCTTGTGAATGGGCACGACATTTGCCAATTTCCAATCTTCCGGGACGACTCCTATTACTAATGATTGGTTAAATAAATCTGTTAATGGTTTTGCCAGCTCACCACTAAGCTCTTTTAATAATTTTGGGTGTATCTCATCAGGACCCTTTGACTTATTTGTCTTCACTTTAGACAGCAATCTTAGAACGTCTTCCTCTGTAAAGACACATGCATCAAATGATTCATTAGTCATCCTTTCAAGTGGAGGTCCTTTTCCTTCTTTTTCTTCTGTAAAAACTGAACAGAAGTATTCATTAAGGCAGTCGGCTAGCCCTTTATTCTCTTCTACATACCTTCCGTCCTTTGTTTTTAATTTAGTTATTCCTTGTTTTAATTTCCTTTTTTCATTTATATATCTGAAGAATGTCTTATCCCCCTTTTTCATAGACTGAGCTAGTTTTTCTTCTGCCTGCGCTTTAGAAGTTCTTATAAATTGCTTGGCCTCTTTCTGCCTAATCTTGTAGATTTCCTTATCTTCATTGCTCTGGGTTTTTTTATAATTACAAAATGCTAGCTTTTTATTTTTAATGATTTGGGCCACTTCTGCTGAGTACCACAGTGGTCTCTTCCTTTTTTTGCTTTTACTGACAAGTCTAATGCAATTTTCTGTTGCCTTCAATAATGCACCTTTTAAGTAGTCCCATTTCTCCTGGACTCCATGTAATCCGTTCCAGTCTGATAAGGACTCATTTATGACTAATTTCATTTTTGAAAAGTCTGTTTTTCTAAAATCTAAAACTTTTGTTTTTGCATGGTTTGACTCTTTCACAGTTCTTATATTAAACCACACTGACTGGTGATCACTAGATCCCAAGGTTTCGCCTACAATGACATCATATACCGAATCCCCATTTGTGAATACCAAATCCAAAATGGCCTCCCTCCGGGTTGGCTCCTCAACCACTTGTTGCAGAGACAACACCAGTAGGGAATTTAGAATATCTGTACTCCTGGTAGAACTTGCTATTTTGGTTTTCCAGTTTATATCTGGAAGATTGAAATCTCCCATAATGATAACTTCTCCTTTCATTGTCATTTTAGCTATTTCTTCAACTAGTAGATCATCTAGTTCTTTAACTTGACCAGGTGGTCTATATATCACACCTACGCGAGTTACTGCATGATTAGCAAACTGCAACGTAACCCAAACTGACTCTATGTTGGCCTCACCAACTTGTATTAGGTTAGATTTAATGCTATCTTTCACATACAGGGCCACTCCTCCTCCTTTCTTGCCTTCTCTGTCTCTTCTGTATAAAGAGTACCCTGGTATGGTTATGTCCCAGTCATTTCTTTCATTAAACCATGTCTCCGCAACAGCCACTAAATCTACATTCTCAGATGCCATTATTGACCCAAGTTCATTGATTTTTTTACCTAAACTGCGAGCATTTGTAGACAGGACTCTGAGCTTATCATTTCTTAACCTCTGTGCTTCTGACCTGTTCTGGCATTGTTTCGGGGGGCAATTGGACTGCCCCCCCTTCCTAGTTTAAATACTCTTTTGCAAATTCTTGGAGTTGTTCACTAAGTACATTTGTTCCTTTGAGAGAAAGATGCAAACCATCAGTTAGTAAACGCAATAACTTTTGCGCAAACCAATCAAAATATGCTTTTTGCAATTTTTTTTTACCAAACATATGTAGCATAAAACAAATTGGCCTAAAATGTTAAAAAATTTAGATTTTTACATTTTTTTTTAAAAATATAAAAAAATGTGAAAAATATTGTTATTTTTGCAAAATTGTCGCTCTTTTTTTGTTTATAGCGCATGATCAAAAAATCGCACAGGTGATCAAATACCACCAAAAGAAAGCTCTGTTTGTGGGAAAAAAAGGACGTCAAATTCGTTTAGGTACAGCTTCGCACGGCCGCGCAATTGTCCGTTAAAGTCACGCAGTGCCGAATCGCAAAATAGGCCCTGGTCAGGAAGGGGGTAAAATCTTCCGGGGCTTAAGTGGCTAGTATAATACTTGTAATAGGAAAACAAGATAAGCTGTGCTGCCACAAGGTCACCTTCAGCCCAGGGTAAACATGCCAAATTGCACCCCCCCCCCAAGATGCATGAGCATTATGTGCCACCAAAAAATCCCCCCCCCCCCAAAAAAAAAGAAACTGGGCACTAAGCTGCATCATTAACCCCTAAGCATAAACTCCAGTACAGCCCGGCTGAAATCCCCCCTCCCAGCACAAATCTCTGCCCCCCTCCATCCCCCAAATCCCCCCAAAAAACCCCTCCCCAAAAATTCACCTTTCCTAGCACAAATCCTCCACCCCTCAAATTTCCCCTCCGAATACATATCCCCCCCCCTACTTCAAATTCCCCTCCTAGCACAAATACCCCCCCCCCCGCCTCCTAGCACATACACCCCACAATCATTCCTACTGCCAGAAATCCATTGTTTGAAATTTCAGTTCATTGCACCGAAAATTAGGATTCTGGATTTCTAGCAGGATCAACTGGTATTTTTCTGTATTTGCAAAAAAAGTGCTAAGCCTGTGTAGCGCCATTCCCAATGAGCCACTGGATTGATTGTACTAGGTTGCTCTCTTCTCTAGTGGCAACAACACAAACTAGCAATACAAGAATTCATAGAATGAAATCGGGCACAATGGCTAGCTTAAGACCTGACTACATGCAATAGACCTAGTCTAAAGCCTAGTACACACTCATAGGTTTTTTTTTTTTTTCATACAACCCAATGGGCTGAATGAAAAAAAAACTGACAGCTCAGGTTGGAGCCGCTGTACTAACAATCTGATGTTAGTACAGCAGTCTCCCCTGCTGTACTATTGTGATTTGACAGGGGAATGCTCTTGCCAGGACACTCTGGTCAGCGCTCTCAGACATTGCCAGCCGGTCTGTTTCTATTGAACTGGCCAATGTCACCCAATATTCAGGCCATGTGTATTAGGCTTAAACCTCTAGCCAGGGTTACACTAATTGCAGTCTTGCTTGTGATGGGGCCCCTGCACTGAAGTGCTCTGCTGAGTGAACAAGGTGGTGTCTAAGTGGCCTCTCACCACTCATGTCACTAGTCTTTGTCCCAATCAGTCTTTCGGTGGCTAGTGAAAGGGTCCTCTTGAACATGCTCTCTGTAGTTGTTACAAATGGTGCTCGTTCCTTTCTTGCTCTCAATGTTCTCAACAACATCTCTGGGTCAATGCCTCACGGGAAAGCAGAACAGCTGGAACACTGAACCATCTGAAAAACTGGAAACTGCAGCTCAGCATGTGATCAATGCAGTTCTTGGTACACTAGCAGTAACCTTGGCACACAACTTGCAGCAGTAGCATGAGCAGCAGCCACATGGTCCTGTAGCTTCTTTTCCAGCAGCAGCAGCTTAGTCTCCTGGGCTCTCAATAGCAACCCTCAGTTTGAGCCCTGCAGCAGTCTCCCAACAAGCAGCATGTGTCTACAGAAAACTTTCACAGTTCAGACCCTGAGCTCTGTCCCTGGCTCATTGCATTTCTTCAGGGCATACACATTGGAGTGAGCAAAATCTGGTGCAGCTGTGCATGGTAACCAATCAATGAAAACCTGTAAGTTGATGGGTTTCTGTGCCGAGCTGCACCAGATTTTGCACTTTCAGTTTTAGTAAATCTTCTCCATTGTCCTCTGCAGCCTCCCTTCAATTTGTTTGTGGGTCCAGGCTAAACAAATTAACATTCAAAGGGGACACTTCTCACACGTTCCCAAGTAACCAGCAAATACCACGTGGGTCCGTGCAGACTGTCTTGTACAGGTGGTGGTTAGTGCTAAGACCCGCTGGCCAATCCCAAGCCAGTTTGCCAGCCAATCACAAGCCTCCTGTTCCCATGTTGCTAGAGCAGGTCCCCTTCAGCTGCAGTAGCAAATCAGTCCAATTTCTTCATTCGTCCTGGCTGTCCATCAAGGAAATATTTATCAGAGCTGCTGGGAAGGATATAAAGAATTCCAGCTGCCATAACACCTGAAAAGAAAGTTAACTAATTCAGCCACCACATCCAAGTATTAGTAAGAAGCAATACCTTTTTGTTGTATGGTTTAGGTATACTTTACTTCTTTACCAGCAAGCATGTAGGCGGGTGTAGTCTGTGTTCTCCACTGCAGGTGGTGCTTGACCACAGCGGCAATGCAGGTGGGAGGAGGAAGTTGAGAGGAAATGGTCATGGGGAGGCAGCCATTCAATTGGTGGCCATCTTGGGTCAGGCAGAATCTATTTAAGACTCTGGCTCCGGGGCTTGGCACTCTTTTTGTGAGTGGCTAGCGTAGTGAATGGTACCCCAGCAGTGAGGGACAGTACTAGAGATAGGGACAGGTTCCAGAGGAGAAGGGACAGTGCAGATACAACACCTACCTTCCAGGAAGCCTTCCCTTCTTGGTGTAGACCAGCCAGGCTACATTTCGCTCCTCCATGACAGATGCTGTTGGCATCTTCCATCCTACATCTCATGGGTTTACTGCTGTCTCATGGAGGGGACAGGGACAATGGACTTTATTGGCATTGACAACCAGAGCTCTTTTGAGGTCACGGCCGTTCCAGCCGGCGCTCCCCCTGGATGCAGGTCAAGCTCGGCTAATATAACTACAGGAGTTGGTGCCCCACTTACCAGGAAAGGGTCTCTCCGACACACAGAAAAATATCAGCACACAAGCTACCTAGGTATGCGGGGTGGTTATGTTGTACTATATACTCTGAAGGAATTTTGAATTACCTTTTCTGGAATTTGTTTGTTGACTGCATCTATGCAAAACAGCACCCAGCTATATATTTCGTGACCTTATTCACACTGCCTTACTTGAATGGATCAAGGACCGTGTTCCTAAATATCCCCCCACCTCCTTCATACATACCCCTCTCCGTTGTGTTTGGGGTGTGGCTTGAGGCAATTTTTCGGACGGCTGCTCCTCTCTGTCTGCTTTGCAGGCACAGGCATTTGAACCTTTTTAATTGAGAATAGTGCCCCTTGTGCACTATGCTACCAACATTGTTATATTGAATTGTTCAGCTAATACTTAAACTCCTGAAGAAGCGCTAAACGTGCGAAACATGTAGAGTTTGTTTCTGACCGAATTCAATACCCAAATACCAAGCCTCTCTACCTCTACTGTCGATGAATCTGCCTACAAGCTTCATACTACTATACCAGAAATAGCCCTAGGGCTTTTTCACAGCTTTCAGTTTGTATAGCTCCATCATGGTATACCTGGTCTATGTAGAGGGTTTTAGAGGCTATGGCTATTGAGGTTATATATGCCTTTTAATGTGTGTTCTTTGAATTTGAATGTGAATGTTTTTTGATCTATTTTTCTTGCTTTGCACTTGTGGTGGTACACATACGTATATATGTCTTTTAATGATTTTTCAATAAAATATCTTTATTTTTATGACGTAACTGTCTGGTTGTCAGTGCCAATAAAGTCCATTGTCCCTATCCCCTCCATAAACAGTTTGAATAGGACGTGGCACGTATTAATTTAAGTGTCCACAGTGTCATCCTGTGTTGACACTATTTCTCTTTCGATGTTACTGCTGTCGCAGTCAAAGGTGGCTCCAGTCGGGTGTGCTTTCCGCTGGGCATGTTGTTTTGACGAACTGTTCTAAAATACGCTGTTACTGTCAAAATCAGACTCTGTGTGTTTCCTGACTGCCACACAAAGCTGCACCTTACCCACAAGCATAATTATAAAAGGATGTCAACTAAGTTTAAATTAGAGCAAATTTGTATCTTAAAACAAAAAAATAAAACCAAGTGTTTCAATGTGGGAAGGCAGGGTGTGTTGGGTGTTCCCCTGTTAAAGAAAGTACCAGAATTTTGACTAGATAATGGTGGGAAATGGAGCAGTGAGAGAGAGGCACTGAGAGTAGTTTTAGGTACTGAAGGGGGGGGGGGGGGTCCAGAAGCAGGAAGGACTTGGCATACATATTTACTAATTTGTACATGTTTTGGATTTTGGCATAGCTTGGATACAATTTGCCTGTTGGTTCTTTAGGTGGCCAGTTCTCTCTGGCTCTGCTGCTACAGGCAGACAAGAATAGCGAGCAGGTGGTGCTCTCCTCTTCCAGCTCCTTCCTATGACCACACACTCCAAATTTCTACCCCTGTCTATCTCCAGCTCCCTGGGACACTGGGAATTAAGCCTGCCTGTTTCTTTAATGTCAAGTGGCAGCGGTGATACAGAGCTGTAACACTTCAGTTCCCTGCAGGTGCTGCTATGGCCATTAGGTGGTGCTTTGGATCATAGGAAATATTCATATTTACCAAAATACATCAAGTTTAATTTTGGTTATGCAAATATTTGTCACATTCATATAGCAGTTTTTTTTACATTGATCCAATATTGTCATGATTGCCTTTAATTGCCCTCATATTGTCACAATTTACTAATTTGATGCCCACGTACTCAATTGCCTCTTTGTAGCAGAGACATTGTCAGTAATGCCCTTTTTTGCTGTAATGTCAAGTATGCCCCTATAGCACTGCCCCCTTGAAGGTTGCTGGTTTTTCACACTTTTGGATTCCCCTGGGTTACCTGTAGCAACTGCATGCAGATTCTTAACACTTTACTTTCTTGGCTCAGTCAATGAACAGTTTAGGGCAGTGTTTCTCAACTCCGGTCCTCAGGGCACACTAACAGGCCAGGTTTGCAAGAAAACTGAAATACATCACAGGTGATATAATTTGCTGCTCAATGATTGCAGCATTCTAATCTCCATCTCCACAAGGTAATACTTAAAATCTGGCCTGTTAGTGAGCCCTCAGGACGGGAGTTGAGAAACACTGGTCTAGGGGTTGTTGTTTTTATTGTTTTATTTGATATTGGGATGGGAGAAGGGATGAGTGGGATACTCCAACATATGAACTATTCACAATGCTGAGACTTCTATCTGAGAATGCAGCCAGGCCGCAACTTCATCCTGCCACTAGATGAATTTGAGGTAATGTTCTTATTACTTATCTTCAGGGGCACACTCCTAGTACCCCCTTTCTATCCATCTGCTGACACCCATCCACTGACTACTCTAATCCAGAGTGGCCCCCTTCCTGGTCAGGCCCCTTAGGCATGATCCTATGTACCCACAATACTGCTTTCCAGATTCTCCAGTGCCTCAGCTCCTTCAGTCAGCTCTCCTGGACCTCTGGGTTCAGCTCCACACTTCTGGCTCACCAGGCCGACTGCCTGTGACCATACACCAACTGCTGCAGAAGAGGAGGCAGCCGCCACCCTCCTTCCAGGACTCTGCTCACCAGCCAAAGACCTTGAGCACATGTGCGCCTGGCTTTTTATACTACACCCCACAATGCACCGAGACAGCAGTCTGTGCCAATCCCTGGGGCTGTATCAAAGCCTTTGTACTAATTGTGCAAAATAAATTAATCAGCGCAATTAATCAATATAAAGTGTCTTGGTGCTACAACACAATTCTAAATAAATAAATGTGCAAATATAGCAAACAACTAGGCAATTGTGCGATATACAGCAGCTATATCAAAAAACTTTCTCATTCAAAAGTATAATAGACAATATATTGTAGGGGATTAGCTTGGTGGCGGGTGGGGATGACCCCTTTGGGGGGTTCGTTACACAGGGAGATAGCCAAGAAGTGGTTGCAAACAACAGTTTGGGTTTATTCATGCAATTTTCTTCACACAAGTGCAAGTGTCAAAAACATCCAAAATAAAATAAAACACAAAATAAATCCTTGCCACTGTGGGCAGCTACCTTCTCACACACAGGAACCTACCTAAGGAGTCTTTCCCCAACCTACTGTTGGGCAGACTTTGCTGATCCTACAGCAGACACTCAATAGTCCATGTTTTTTCTCTTCACACAACAAATGTCCATTGAACATGTCCCTTTTCTCTTCACATGAACATGTCCCTTTTCTCTTCACATTGAACATGTCCCTTTTCTCTTCACATAGAACACATTCCTTTGTTTTTCTCTTCACCCAGCAAATGTCCCTTTTCTCTTCACATAGAAATAGTTCATTTATTTCTTTTCACATAGAAACAATCCCAGACCTCACCTTGAGTAGTCTTCAGTCTTATTTAATTTCCCTTCACACAGGAAATGTCCATTGGTTTCTTTTCACATAGAAACAATCCAAGACCTCACCTTGAGTAGTCTTCACACTTTTTACCCTCCTCAGCGCACATCGCTCCAGGAGGTCTTCCCCTCCCATGCTCACACAGCTTCAGGGGGCACCCATCTGACTGTCCTCCTCTACCCACACGGCGTCAGGAGGCAGCAATCAATAGACTTCCTCTGGACAAATTATAGAGGCCTTAATTTCCTCATTCTGAATAGTTGAACGTTTTTCAACTTCCTGCTGGCTACCTCTGCAGCCGACACCCTATAGTAATTGATGAATTTTCTAAACCAAGCAGACATGTATCTCCCGCCTGTGACAACATCCACAGATTTACCTGACTTCCTGTCACAATATATATAAAGATACAGCGCTATATAAAATATTCAATAAAGTGACAATGTGCTGAAAATAACAAATATCTTCAAAGTGCATATAAAAGTGTGAATAAAGTGCAGTCCATAATAAAGGTGCTATTTTAATACAGTCCAATCCAAAAATGTGCCAAGTATAGATTGGTAATATAAGGTGCTTGATAGGTGTCTCAGGGAATGTGCTCATACACCACCACCAATTAGCCACTAGATGGCCTCTCACCTCAATAAAGACATAGAATAGCGATATGTCCTCAAATCAGGTAAATCCAGGTATATCCAGGTAGATAGATGCCACTTGTAAAACTGCTAGTCTCAGGGGCTCGGTTTACCAGAGGATATATAAAGAAAAAGCCCAAGATCTAAGTGCTCAATGTATGATGACCCTTTATTAAAATAAATATATTGCACTTACATCCAATAGCACAATGAGGCTTGTGCGTGCCAACGCAGGCAGTATACACAGAGGCTATATGGAGCCGTGAGGAGCCGTGCTGTGTGGGCGCCGCTCGTCCGTCGGAGTCTACGCCCCTATACGCGTGGCGTTATACGCTTTCGCATCACAACTTCGTCAGTAGGGGTCCCGGATTTCTCTGATTTGAGGACATATCGCTATTCTATGTCTTTATTGAGGTGAGAGGCCATCTAGTGGCTAATTGGTGGTGGTGTATGAGCACATTCCCTGAGACACCTATCAAGCACCTTATATTACCAATCTATACTTGGCACATTTTTGGATTGGACTGTATTATAATAGCACCTTTATTATGGACTGCACTTTATTCACACTTTTATATGCACTTTGAAGATATTTGTTGTATTATATTCAGCACATTGTTATTGAATATTTTATATAGCGCTGTATCTTTATATATACTTTGTATTCATTGGCCAGGTTTCCTCCACTATCCAATGTGCCTCCCCATTGGATCAACTGGGTACACTCCCTCAGACCAGATAAATCCCACACTGAGCACACTGAGCAGACCTAACTCACAGATCCTGCTCCCTGTTAAGCAGAGAGAATATAGAATGTACCTGCTGCTCCTCTGATAGTCAGATAGAGCCAAAAACTATACTCACCCTTTAGCACCTATCTAGGAGGGTGCTACACCCCATTTGCTTAGAGGACTATATCACTATATAAAAAAATCCCCATAGATCTAGTACTATCAAACCACAGCACTGTTAGCCCAATATTTGGCTGGTATTGCCTCCATTTCCATGTGCAGCACAGAACGCGCCAATCTTAGCCCCTCAGTAGTGTGTTGTGATGCAATGCAATGTAGCCGTGGACGACTTCACACTGCCCCCGTGCAGTCCCAGTGTGCTTTGGACAAACTGCAGCTAACCTGCTGGTTTTGTGTGAGTTAGCTGCGCTTTCCCAGTGACTTCTATGATGTCCCGCGGTTTTGGTGCGGTTTCAGAAAGCACACAAAAGATGCAGCATACAGGAATCTGCAGGACCCCATAGAAGTCTCTAGAAAAGCCTAAGCTAACCTGCACAAAAAACGTGGGTTAGCTGTGCTTTAGCAAAAGTGCAGCTGGGCAGTGTAAAGCCACCCTAGGTGTGTAGGGGTGCAATTGGAAATCATGTGTGCATGATGCATTGGCGTACATTTTGGTAATATACATGTTAACACATGCGTTTCTGCACCACATTGTTGTAAAAAGGCCCTAAATTGTTGAAATGTATGCTTGAATGGTATATGCTTTTAAGCAATGTAAAGTTCAAAATTAGACAGCCCGATGAGTTTAAACAATATGTGGCATACCAGAACCACACATTCTAAAGGTTATTGAAAATGCACTGTTGTTTTCTTAATGTTTTGCTAAATTAGACCTACCTGACATTATTTTTCTTACCGACACGTTACATAATACTGTTTAGTGAGTAATTTTCACAAAACTAAGAGCACAATAACAGCTGGAGCTGAGACTGCCTGCTGTGACTTACAATTAATGCTACATTGCAACAACGGTCCAAAATGCAGAAGGTAGAAAACACATGAAAGGTAAAACACGGACAGATCCAACATTTGAAGACTTCTTTGTCAAGTGCTGTCATTATTTTATTTACATTGTTCAAATTGCAGGGGAATTATGTGCAGCAATTATACAGTTCAAGACTATCTGTAGTGTTGTAAATTAAATTAAATGCATCTTGTAACCTGTGACCAGGCACTCACAAAAAACCTTCTAGGGCAGGCAGAAGAGGCTTTTTTAGATTGTTTTTGCTTGGAGATCGTCCTCAAGGTCAAAAAGAGTAAATTTGACTTTGCAAGTTTGGCACAATAGAAAGGATTTGTCACTTTGATTAAAGCCAGACAAAAGCAAACACAAAACAAAGATGAACTGTGGCTGCATGGTCCAATGGTATCGTATATTTGAGGACAAAAAACAAAACAAAACACAAATTAGTCAATTATCTTCCTCAAATTTTTAAGAACCTGTAGCACATCCCCCGTGGAGCCGCTGGTGAATAGAAATCCCCACCCTGACATGCTAGCTGGCTCTTGCTATCCTCACTCTTGCTCCCGTGTCTCTGGACAGTACTACTCTGTGTGTCTTGGGAGGATCCCTCCAGCACTCGAGTACCAGGCCCGAGGTCACCCCCCTCCCCCAGGCTAGAGGGCTACCCTCAAGGGGCCTCCGACAGCCTCCTCAGCACTCCATCTTTAGCTTCCACCTGAACTCCACACTTCCCCTGCTGGCCAGACTCTGAGTATTTAAGAGAATTCCCATCCCCTGCCAGCCCTCCTCAATACTCCAGGTAGCTGCTCCTAACCTCCCTCCCATTCTTCTGGAAACTTTTCCAAGGTTCCAGCAAGTAGGGGGAGGTACCAGAGGTGCTGACAAGTGAGTCATTAAGCCTCCCTGAATCACTCACCCTGACCCAGATTCAAAACACAGGCTAGGGTGCCAGCCAAGCCAAACAATTTATCTACACTACAAAAAACTATGTATAATTCTAGCATACTACATGAGAGGGTGCTACAAACCTTTAATAGTTTATCTTTTCTAAACATACAGATGTCATTGTAGGTTGGAACAGGCAACAAGGTAGATTGTGTATATTAACCCCTGCCATTTGATCAGCCTTTGCAAACCATCAACCAGAAGAGGTGGACATCATGTTAAATGGTGTTCAATCTGCTGCCTACTCAATGTGTAATTTAGTTGCCTATAATGTTCTTTAACCACTTAAGTCCCAGAGGATTTGGCTGCTCAAAGACCAGGCCCCTTTTTCAACTTGACACTGCATGACAATTGCACAATCATGCAATGCTGTACCCAAACGAAATTTATGTCCTTTTTTTCCCACAAACAGAGCTTTCTTTTGGTGGTATTTGATCACCTCTGTGCTTTTTATTTTTTTGCGATATTACTAAAAAGAGAGCAAAAATTTTGAGAAAAAATTACATTTTCAACTTTGTCTTTTAAAAAATATCCAATATACTCAATTTATGTCCTATATTTTGGCCAAAATGTATTTAGCTACATGTCTTTGACAAAAAAAATCTAAATTAGTGTATTTTTATTGGTTTGCGCAAAAGTTATAGCGTCTGCAAACTATTGTGTAAATACTGGAATTTATGCAGCTTTTACTTTCTGACTGCCTATCTCATTTCATGAAGTGCTAAAATGGCAGGGCAGTACAACCCCCCCCCCCCCCCCCCAAAATTACCACTTTTTGGAAAGTAGCTCATTGAATATTTAATTTTTTGTCCCAGGTGTTTGAAAAATGACTAAAAAATAATAATTTTTTTTACACAAAGTTGTAATTGAAATGATATATTGCTCACGCATGCCATGGGTATATGTGAAATGACACCCCAAAATATATTCTGCTGCTTCTCCTGAGTACAGGGATGCCACATATGTGAAACTTTTTGGGAGCCTAGCTGTGTATGGGAGCCTGAAAACCAATCACCACCTTCAGAATTTCAAAGGGCGTACATTTTTCATTGCATTTTCTCACTACCTATCACGTATGAGACCCTGAAATGTCAAGATAGCACAAACCCCCCCCCTCAACCTCAAATTACCCCATTTTGGAAAGTAGACACCCCAAGCTATTTGCTGAGAGGCATGTTGAGTCCATGGATTATTTTATATTTTGCCACAAGTTTCGGGAAAATTACATTTTTATTTATTTATTTTTTTAACACAAAGTTGTCACTAAAAGATAAATTGCTCACACATGTCATGGGTACACCATTTTGCAAAGTAGACACTCCAAGCTATTTGCTGATAGGCATGGTGAGTATTTTGCAGCTCTCATTTATTTTGGAAAATGAAAAAAAATCAGGAAAATGCATTTTTTCCCTCTTTTTTCAATTTCCAAAACTTTGTGACAAAAAAGTGAGATCTGCAAAACACTCAACATGCCTCTCTGCAAATAGCTTAGGGTGTGTACTTTCCGAAAAGGGTTCATGGGGGGGGGGGGGGTTTGCTGTCTTGGCATTTCATGGCCTCCGAAACTGTGACAGGTAGTGCGGATGTAAAATGCACAATTTAGGCCTTTAGAAAACCTGAAGGTGGTGATTGCTTTTCGGGGTCCCATACACAGTTAGGCTCCCAAAAAGTCTCACACATGTGGTATCCCTGTACTTAGGAGAAGCAGCAGAATGTATTTTGGGGTGTCATTTCACATATACCCATGGCATGTGTGAGCAATATATCATTTAGTGACAACTTTGTGTAAAAAAAAGAACAAAAAAAAAAACAAATTGTCACCTTCCCGAAACTTAGGGCAAAATATAAAATACTACATATAATATGGACTAAATATGCCTCTCAGCAAATAGCTTTGGGTGTCTACTTTTCAAAAAGGGGTCATTTGGGGGGGGGGTTAACTGTCCTGGTATTTTATGCTCAATCTTAGCCACACATCACCCACTCTTCTAACCACTTGAAAACCAAGCCTTTTCTGTGACTTTTTGTTTACATGAAAAAATATTTTTTTTACTAGAAAATTACTTTGAACCCCAAAACATTATATATTTCTTTAAAGCAGACGCCCTACAGAACAAAATGGTGGATGTTGCAATTTTTTTTGTCACACGGTATTTGCGCACATTTTTTCCAAACGCAATTTCTGCGAAAAAATACTTTGTTTTTTAATTTAATGCACAAATACACTATATAATTCCAAATTGTTTGGTAAAATTTAAAAGATGATCTTATGCTGAGTACATAGATACCAAACATGACATGCTTTAAAAATTGCGCACGCCTGTGCAGCGGCAACAAACTATGTACATTTTTAACCTCCCTGGCGGTATGATTATGTCAGGAATTCTGTACCAAAAGCGGTACATTTTTTTTCATGGAAATCTGGTGTTATGTATTATAGGCCTACAATTCTTAGTAATTACGGACTTAAACCTGACCAAAACAAGACTCTAGTAGACATCCCAGATGTGATAAATTTGAAACACAAACACATGAATTATAATCTAATCAATAATATAATTTTATTATATAATATATAATATAATATATATATATATATTATATCATATAATAAAATTATATTATTGATTAGATTATAATTCATGCTTTATATTATATATATATATATATATATATATATATATATATATATATATATATATATGTGTGTGTGTATATATATATATATATATATATATATATATATACACATACATATATATATATATATATATATACATATACACATATATATATACATATATATATATATATATATATATATATATATATATATATACACACACACATATATATATATATATATATATATACATATACACATATATATAATATTTATATATACATATATATATATACATATATATATATATATATATACATACATATATATATATATATATATATATATATATATATATATACTGTATATATATAATATATATATATAATATAAATGTTATGTGTGTGTTTGTGTTTTGTGCAACGTTCAACGTTTGAATTTCCCTCCCTAGTTCCGCTCCCATGCAGCATTGCTGCTGCAGGGAACGGAACTAGGAAGTCATCACACCGACGGAGGACGGACGAGCGGCGGGGATCTCAGACGGCTGGCGATCACAGCAATGGGAGATCATCGCTGGATCACCAGGAGAAGGTAAGACACCGCTGCGCGCTCTGCCCATCCACCCCGAGCGTGACTCGGGATACCGATCCTAGCATAGAAAATCCACCCCGAGTCACGCTCGGGGTTACCGCTAGGCAGGTTAAAAGCCTATAAAAGTCTTTACAGGTTACCACTTTAGACCTACAGAGGAGGTCTACTGCAAGAATTACTGCCCTTGACCTGGCGTTCGCGGCAATACCTCACATGCATGCTGCAATTGTGGTTTACATATGACAGTAGACCAACGCTTGCATGCGCCTTTGCGCGCAAGCACGGGGGTACAGGGGGGCTTGATTTTTTTTTGTTTATTTTGCTTTTTTATGTTATTTTGACACCTTTACTTTCACTTTTTTTTCTAATCATTTTTATTGTTATCAAAGTGAATTAAAATATCCCCTATGATAGCAATCTGTAGTGACAGGTAATCTTTTTTTAAAAAATTGGGGTCTTTTAGACTCTAGATCTCTCCTCTGACCTTAACGCATCTGACCACACCAAAATTGGTGTGATAAAATGCTTTCCCAATTTCCCAATGTCGCTGTTGGCGCTGTTTATTTCTGGCGAAACAGAAGTCATGAAATGCTCATAGCTTCCAGGTATCTTAGGCCATAGAGATGATTGGATCCATTCTCGTCTCCAATCAGCTCTATGGTTAGATAACCACCGGCTGCACTCTTGGGACAGGAGAGCCCGAGAAAAACTGCAGAAGGCGGCAGAGGGCGGCGGGAGTCCCCTCCCACTGCTTGTAAAAGCAGTCTAGCGGCCAATTATCCGCTAGGATTGCTTTTACATGTAAGCCGACCGCTGGCTGTAAAAAACGATACCTAGATGATGCCTAAATCTGCAGGCATCATCCTGGTATAACCACTCAAATTCCAGCAACGTACCAGTACATTGCTGGTCCTTGTTTGGCATATAGTGTAGGTTTTTTTTTTTCATGCAGCCTGTGGGCTGAATGAAAAAAAAGAGAACCTAACAGAAATCACCACAGGAAAGTTGTGTAGTATACACACCATTAACCGCCCAAACATCCAAACCCACTTATTTAATGGCGGGTATACATGACAATATTCCATGTATACCTAAAGGTATTTTAACTGCAGTGGTGAAATCAACCTACCACAGCGCTGCCATCAGAGGTATCCATATATGCTGAGCGCAAACGCTGTTTGTGTCAGAATATATAAAATCAGTGTGGCAGCCGACGAGTACCTGCAAGGGAAACAGGTTAACAAAAGAATGAAAAACATTCAAAGTACAGTAAAAGTACAGTAGGAAGAGTAGAAGAACATAAAAATAACTGAGATGACAACTGTTTTTGGCTTTTTTATTTTATATTTTTTTTGTATTATTTTTTGCGAACTGCAACTTTCCAGCTTAGGGTCTCTCAAAATGTCAATAGCCATCGAACATCTTTCGAGACCCTGTGTTAGTGTGCCCTACACTATGTCGTGCTGTACCCTACACTAATACTCCACTAGTGTGTGGTAGCGCTTGAAACATTCCCTGATGCAGAGACCAGGTTGGTCAGGAAAGGTGGGACAATAATAACGGGTGTCATGCCTAAATCCGCACCTGCTACAGACACAACATCTTCTTTGGGGGCGTCTTTGGGTAGGGGTACTCGGGAGGACATGTGAAAAATGCCTCTCATGCAGCCGGCTCCCTGCATCTGGAAGTTGGGCAGGAACACCTCCTGGGTACAGGTAGGCATTGATGATCTCTTCCTGGAATTCTCAGAAGGATCCGGTTCGTCCTGATGCCCTGTATAGTACAAAGGCGTTCAGCATAGCCAATTGGAATAAATAAACAGACACTTTTTTTGTACCAGCGTCTGGCTTTACGGGCAACTAAATACGGCGCCAAAAGCTAGGTCACCCATCCCATATTAAGGTTATAGTCGTGGACACAGAGGGGTTTCTCCATAACACCAGGTGCCGTAGTAATTTGGACTGTCGTGTCTGTGTGAAGGGAGGACAGAACGAAAACATTCCGTGTATCCCTCCAGTTCACTGCAAGCAATTTGTCCGTTTTCAAGCAGGCTCTCTCTCCCGGAATAAGACGGGAATTTACAAGCCATTGGGGCAAGCAACGGCGATTAGGTTGCACGGTGCCACATGCGCCAATTTGTAATTCGAGCAGGTGACTAAATAGTGGCACGCTTGAATAAAAATTGTCCACGTGCAAATGGTACCCCTTTCTGGATAAGGGTGATACCAAGTCCCAAACTATCTTGCCGCTGCTCCCTATGTAGTCTGGGCAGTTAGGGGGCTCCACAGAGCTATCTTTTCAAACATAGACCCAGAAACTAACTGTATAGCCTGTGGCCCTGTCACAGAGCTTATACAGTTTGACCCCGTATCTGGCACACTTGCTGGGGAGATACTGTTTCATAGCAAGGCGGCCAGTAAACTTAATCAGGGACTCCTCAACGCAGACAACTTGTTGGGGGGTAAACAAGGCTGCAAAACGCTGATTGAAGTGGTCTACGAGGGGCCGAAGTTTGTGGAGCCGACAATATTCAGGGTCTCCCCGAGGACGACAGATTTCATTGTCGTTGAAATGCATAAATCGCAGAATTTGCTCGTATCTTGCACTGGACATGGAGGCAGAGTACACGCAAATATGGTGAATTGGGCTAGTGGACCAATATAGCAGCAATTCACTCTTTTTGGTTATGCCCATGTTGAGGGAAAGGCCCAGAAAGGTTTTTAAAATCGGAAACCATTATAGGTTTCCAGCCGAAATGGTCTGGCAAGGGGCGAATTTGGGTTGGCGGCGATGAATTGACCAGCGTATAAATTTGATTGGTCCACAACAGATCTGAAATGATCTTCCGTAAAGAACAGTGCATAAAGATTCAGGGGCGTAAAATTGGCTGTTTCCAGGATTCCAGGTTGGCCAGTGAATGGGGGAAGTACGGGTGCTGTAGTATCAGTGGGTTGCCAATGCAGATATGCCAGCGCATCAGGGAGGGCACTATGGGCTCTACGGGCCTGTCTTCGAATACACGGTGGCTGCGGGCCACTACTTGTGCTAGCCACCGCACCAGCTTCAACTGCACTTATGGGACTCGCCACGTCACCAAGTGTTACTGCAGTGCTGGTTGTACTAGGCTGCTGGTGCTTGCCAGGTCACCAGAAGGCTGAGCGGCACTAGTACCGACACTCTGCTCCATACGAGCACGCTGCGATCTCTGCACCAATTAAACTCCAGAATGGGGTCGGGTACGCCTGTCAGGGAGCCGCTGCTCTCTTCAGGTTCATATACTGACCCATGATTCTGCCAGTGAGGCCTTCCATCGCTCTCATCTGACATGGTCAGTATACTGTAAGCCTCTGCACTACTATAACACCGTTTTGACATTTTAACAACTAAATTTACCGGTACAGTAGTGTGACTCACAGGTAAAAAAGCACCTGGTTGTCAAGGACTATTTCAACCGCTACCAAAAAAAACTGCTAATGCTAGCAGGGATCAGGCCTGACACAGCGGATTTGTGTGTTTTTTTGTAAGTGACAGTAATCTATTGATTACTACACTTGCCTGGGTGGGGTGGGCTTGTAGGAGGGGTTAAACCAGGGGTGGGAAAACTTTTTGACTCGAGGGCCGCAATGGGTTCATATATTGTACCCGGGGGCCGGACCAAGATGCAGATATGCCAGCGTGCCCCCTTTCAGTGCAGATATGCCAGGGGGCCCCCTTTCAATGCAGATATGCCAGGGGGCCCCCTTTCAATGCAGATATGCCAGCGTGCCCCCTTTCAATGCAGATATGCCAGCGTGCCCCCTTTCAATGCAGATATGCAAGGGGGCCCCCTTTCAATGCAGATATGCCAGCGTGCCCCCTTTCAATGCAGATATGCAAGGGGGCCCCCTTTCAATACAGATATGCCAGCGTGCCCCCTTTCAATGCAGATATTCCAGCGTGCCCCCTTTCAATGCAGATATTCCAGCGTGCCCCCTTTCAATGCAGATATGCCAGGGGGCCCCCTTTCAATGCAGATATGCCAGGGGGCCCCCTTTCAATGCAGATATGCCAGCGTGACCCCTTTCAATGCAGATATGCCAGGGCCCCCGTTCAATGCAGATATGCCAGGGCCCCCCGCGAGACTAGTGCACTTACCTCAGGCAGCGCTTCTCTTCAGTCCCCCGGTGTCTTCTCAAGTCCTCAGTCCTCCCGCCTCCTCCTCAGCCAATGGCATGGGGTTTGCCTTTCGGCCAATCAGGAAGCGGGAGGACCCTGATTGGCCAGGAGGAGGATCTGTGTGACAATAGTGAATTTTCATTCGCTATTGTCACACAATGGGCGGGCGGCCCGGTACCGTTTGATCCATGGTACTGGTCCACGGCCCGGGGGTTGGGGAACACTGCGCGCTCCGCGGGCCAGATTAAAAGGTCCGCCAGGCCGCATACGGCCCGCGGGCCGTAGTTTGCCCATTCCCGGGTTAAACGCGGGTACTGGCAGGAATCAGAGCTGATCGTGCAAACACCGCGTTTTGGGAACCCTAAACTATGGGGACACTAGTATAGTTCTGATCAGATCAGATATTGATCTGTTCAAACACTATACTAGTAATGGAAGTGTATGTGTGTATGTGGTAATCAAGGGGTTATTTCTAACTATGTGCCGGGGATCTGCGCTGACGCTAACACTAACTAATGTCACCTGTGACACTAATAATAGTGATCAGAAAAAAAACTGTACACTATAAAAATGGAGGTGATCAGGGGGGGATCAGGGGGTAAATCTTTATCAGGGGTTGACGGGGACCCTAAACCTACTTGGGACAGAAATTTACTCGCTAGCGCTTACTGAAGTCCCAGTCACACTAATACAAAATACAGTAAAACACTATATTACCTGTATATTAGTGTGCAATGTGACAGGGGTAAAGGGGTTAACTGGGGGTGATCAGGGGGTTAAATCTTTATTGGGGGGGTGACAGGTATCCTAAGTATAAAAGGAAGGGCCGCAAGCGTTAAACCTGGTCATAAGTCACACTTTTATGGGTATATAGGAAAATGCTATATACTGTATATAGTGTGTGTTGTGACAGGGGGTGTAGGGGTTAACTGGGGGTGATCAGGGGGTTAAATCTTTATTGGGGGGTGGCGGGGACCCTAAACCTCCTTGGGACAGAAACTAACTCGCTAGCGCTAACTCAAGTCACAATCACACTAATACAAAATACAGTGAAACACTATATTACCTGTATATTAGTGTGCAATGTGACAGGGGTGAAGGGGTTAACTGGGGGTGATCAGGGGGGATCATAGGGTTAAATCTTTATTGGGGGGGTGGCGGGTATCCTAAGTATAAAAGGAAGGGCCGCAAGCGTTAAACCTGGTCACAAGTCACACTTATACGGGTATATAGGAAAATGCTACAGTATATACTGTATACAGTTTGTGTTGTGACGGGGGTGTAGGGGTTAACTGGGGGGGCAATCGGTAGTTAAATGTGCCTATATACCTGTGTGTGTGGATGCTTGCAGTACTCACAGTTTAGATCTGCTCTCTCCACTCGATGAATCCAAAAAGGATTTGGGGAGGAGAGAACATGTCTTTTCTGTGCCTGTGTTTACATGACACAGGCACAGGTCAGTATCTGATTGGGCAGGACTGATCAACAGGTCCAGGCCAAAAATCATTGGCCTGGACCTGATGACTGATCGGTTCTGAACCCAATCAGATCATCAGCGGGGCCGGGGGCGCGCCCCAGAGCGGCGGGAGCGAGCGATGTACAGATAAGTCGCTTTGCCTGTAGGGGGCTGACTGCCGCAGTATATAGTCGTGCAGCGGTCGGCAAGTGGTTAACAAAGTAGTGCTCTTACTTGAAGAAACATCAAAGGTGAGCTGTGAAAAGCAGGTTGGGCTCTAAATTCCCGCAGCATGAAAACCTTCTAGAAATTTAGGGTACCAAGGCAAATGCCACATTTAAATAGCCTGGATGATGTCCACAGATGTTAACCTCTGTAAAGTCCCCATTCTATCTTTCAGGTAGGCGTCAGGCACAGGTGTCATGGTAAAACAGATTGTAATCCAGTAACCAGGGTTGGAAAGACAACACAGGTTTAAAATGTAGTAGCTGTCCCTTCTAATCTGCTGCCTTAGGCACAGGGCCATGAGATTTTTATGGCTAAAGTGACTCTACTTGTAGATGGACTGAGAAGCTGGTAAGGCTGTGTTCATTCTACAAAGGTAAAAAAATGTTTTAGCACAAATATTTAATACACATTTTGCTATACTTTACTGCATGTTTTTTTTTTTTTACTGTATTTTTCTCTTATTTCTAACATGGCAGACAAGTTAAACACAGAAATTTTTGTTGCATACATTTGCAAATCCATGAAAATTCACGCTGCTGCATCAAGGCACCTCTGTAAAGTATGGTCACTAATTCAGAACTTTGAAAATGTTCAACTGTTGACATATACAGTATAGCAATGCATAAGAGCAGGCGTGCCTGGAGGCAGCCCCATCTGCCCTAAAGATACAGCAAAGCATCAGAAGCCCCAACATCTCAAGATCAGGGCCGGTTTAAGAGCATCATGGGCTTGGTGCTGAGGATTTTGAAGGGCCGTGCCTTGGCATGCACCCAGAGGAGGAAGGGTGCAGCCATGCATGCCTAATTCAACATGGGATGCTGTCTCTGAAGCCCATAAACACATCCATGCATCGGCAACTGTCCCTCCTTGTCCGGCCTTCGTGCTGTGTGGGGAGGTTCTGAGGGAGCTGCCTGGGGAAGCGAGCATAGAAGCCAGACTTCTGTGTTTACAAGTGACAGAAGAGCGGTAACAGTGAATATGGCCAACCCGGGGCCTATATTAAGGTAGGGGCCTGGAGCTGCAGCTCCAATAGCCCCTACGTTAATCTGGCCCTGCTCAAGATAGGTGAAGATCCCCAGTGTGTTTCTGAAAATCTAATAAAGCATTAAAGGCAGCCTTTTAAATCAAATAAAAGCTGGCAGACAGGGGACACGTGGGCATAAACTTCATATGCATTTGCAAATGTATGCAACTAAAAAAAAAGTTGAAATTTTGCAATTGTTTTGTTAGCTTTTTTTTGTGTTAACTAACCACAAAGTATGCTGGGGAATTTTTGGATTGCTCTGTGCATTACCTTACCCATGTTCCCCTTTTTGCTAGTTTGTGGCTGCCATTGTTTCTTTGTAGCACACAAACACAGATCAGGTAATTCCCATTTATTTCCATTTTAAAGATTTTTTTGTTTTTTAAAGTAAATACAATCAAAGGCGTTAGCATGGCATTGCCCATAGAGCATGCACAGTAGGCACAAGGTTTTATCAATAAATAAAGGTTACATTGCAGAGATATGACAATGATATTGAAAAAGGAAATATGAATCTCAAGGTAAAAAAGCAATGTCTTTCTCCTCTGGTCTGGTTGTTTACTTTGAGGGCTCCTAGGCCTGCTGGATAAATCACCTGCCAAGTTGAGAAATATAGATAAACATTAACGACCATCCGCTCCAGAACCAAAATGAAGCACTTTAGGGTGACTGTAAACCTGAAGTAACAGACGATAAAGGAAAGCAAAAGAAGCGAGAAAAAGGTCAGGGAAAGAGTGGTCACAAACAAGGGAAGAAATGGAAGGAACCGATTATGGGGGGGGGGGGGTGGGTGGAGAAGGGAAGACGATGAACCTTGTCATGGACCATAGGTTTATCTAGTAGAGATGATGGATACAGTGCAGTGGGGGTTGATAGAGGTGAGTTTGTAAATGACCCACAGAGACCATACCTTGGGGAAGGCTTCATGAGCATTGTTTAAGATATGAGGTGAACACATTTCTATTTATTCCAATTGTGCAGTGCAGATGAATGTTCTAAAGGCTGCATTTGACTTTGTTTGTATTTCTCTGGATGCAGAAGGTTCTCTCAAGATACCTAAGCAAAGCAAGTCAAACAAATCCTTTTTTCTGCAATTTGCAGTTAAATGCACACATATGAGCAGCGATGTGTTCGAATGCAAAAGGCATCATCTGGCAACAACGCAAGTCTATGCCCTATAGCCTCCTCCCCACACACACAAAATAAGAGTAAATGCATCAAAATGTGATAAATCTTAGATTAGTAAAAAAAAAAAAAAAAGTATGCCCACCTTCCTCCACTTAATGCAAGGATTAAATGCTTGATTGCACTGTAGGAGTTAAATTGAAATGCTTACCTTACTTCAGGCTCTCCCACCAGCACTCTTCTCCTGTCTCTGATGCTCCAGGATGTGTGCTGACCTTTGTCGGATTGCCTGTTTTGAGTGACTGGTTGGTAGTACAGCTCAGAGAAAGCCTGCGGAAAAGAGGGATTTAATAAGTAATACAGCCTATTCGTCTACCCCTTGAATTAATGAGCATTTATTCTTTGCTGAACATGATTTGCACTGCTTGTGTGAATGAGCCCCTAGTACCCACACTATACAGAGGGGCATTGATGAGGCAGTGTGGCTTCCACATAGATTTGCACATTTATGCAACCAAAACCTTTGCTTTTGATACAAAATGAATATTGGCTATTTCTTTGAATATATTACAAGGCAGTAATATAGCACAGCCTCTGGATTCCTTTCTAAAGTTGGCCCTTTTCAATTTTAAGGCCAGCCGCAAAGGAACAAGGGAGGTTAAACATGATAAAAATGATAAAAGATGAGCAAGAAATAGGAATAAAAGAGAATGAGATAGCAAACGTCTATAAGTTCTCTCCAGAGACTGTTGTATCATCCGATCAGCAAGGCAGATAACTTATCTGATTTTACAAAATACAGTTTCCTCAATACACATTTCATAAACACATTACAATAGAGTGTAACCTTAGAGTTGGCACAATTTGTACGTTTCAGCCAGATAAAAAGTGAACAAGGAACATACTGCTATGAATCCTAATTACATTAACGTCCTTTGGCAAGATTCCTACACGCACCTAGTAATATCAGAAGAACTTTGATGGTTTTCCTACAAATGATGTTTACAGAAAGACAGATGGACTGGAATCAAAACATTGTCCTTGCTGTTTTTGATGGATGACTTACAAACTAATTATTTTTGGCCTGTTAAAGGATTTAGCAATCCCAAGGACATAAGGCGCTCGTTTTTTTTCTGTTGACTGTAGGCAATGAAGAAGTGGAATCTGCATGTATGATCTTACCATATTATGGTTAATGAAATTTGTAGCTTTTTCGTATATATTTTCTTTATTATTCTCAGATCTAAAAAAATAAATATTCAACCATATTTTTTTAATTTATTAATTTATGTAAATATGACATTTTACATATAGATATTAGTATGATTTCCATTCAGTTGGTGCAGCACTAGGCTACTTTTAGATGTTTGCTGTTCTAATCTTGGGAAGTCTGTAGTGCTACGGTTGAGCAGCAGAGAGCAAATACAAGGAGAAATGGAGGGATAAAAAGCCACAAGAGAAATCCTTCTAAGAGTAGTGTTCAGTTTTACATGTATAGAAAGTATAGCATCAAGGCCGGTGCTTCCACTAGGCAAACTAGGCAGCCGTCTAGGGCGCATTGCCACCTAGGGGCGCAGCCAGGAGTCGGCACTCTCTCTCCATCATGAATGATTATTGTGAGCTGAGGGGAGAGGTGGCAGTAGGGGAGGAAGAAGGGACAAAGAAAGATTCCAGGTGTCTTGGGCAATGGCGGAACTATCAGGCCCTGGCTTTCCACCACTGTTGGAGGGGCCCTAAGAGGCAGGAATGGAGCCCACCAGAGTGCTGCCTGCATGATGATCCTCTTCAGCTGGAGCTGAACGGCCTTAACCCCAGGCAGTAATTGACTCTCTGCACTGAGCTGGTAGGCAGCCGTTCATTTCCCTGGCTTGGTATTAAGCAGGGAGCGAAGGAGAGCTGAACCTAAACCGGAGCTCGGCACTGGAGGGCGGTACCTTTACTGGGGCAGAAGCAACAAGGCACCGGAATGGTCTGAGGAGGTTAGTGATGAAGGACATGCGGAGCTCTCTGACTGCTGCTTTTACCTCCACCAGAAGCCGGTTGGAGCTGTGGTGAGCACTGTGGTCCAGGAGAGGAGCGTCCTGGGAGAAGGAATCAGCAGGATCACTGTGAAGGAGGGCAGAGTGGGGGCCACTCTCTTCATACCGCCCAGTTAGTGTCCCCAGAACAGGGGATCGGGATCCCTGGGTGTTACATGGAGCATCACTGGTATGAAAGGGAATCGGGGTCACCAGGTGTGCCATGGGGAATCAGAGTCACCAGGTGTGACATGGAGGATAGGGGTCACCAGGTGTAACAGGAGTTCAGGTCACCAGGTGTGCCATGAGGAATTGGGGTCCCTGGGTGTGCCATGGGGGATTGGGGCCCCCAAGTGTGACACGGAGGAACATCAGGGTCCCCAGGTGTGACATGGAGGAACATCAGGGTCCCCAACTGTGACATGGAAAAACATCAGGGTCTGACATAGAGGAACATTGGGGTCACTGAGTATGGCAGCATGACATGGAGGAATATTGAGGTCCAAGGGTGTGACATGAAAAAACATCAAAGTCCCTGGGTGTGACACAGAGGGACATTAGGGTCCCCGAGTGTGACATGGAGGAATATGGGGGGGTCACTGGGTATGAAAGCATAACATGGAGGAACCATCGGATCAGGGTCACTGGTTATGACATAGAGGAGTTTTTAACCCCTTCCCCAGCAAGTAGCTGGTCTTGCCTAGGGCATAAAATAGTCTAGCACTGGCCCTGTATAGCGTGGTAAAGTGTGGTAAGCGTGTATTCATATTTAAAGGGCTGCTGCATAGCAATCTAGAGCCAAGCAACCTAATTCAGCACATATGGATGGAGAATATGTCTGTCTCCATGCAGAATATTGGCAGTCATACTTGTGCTAGTTGGGATATCCTTCTAAGAGTAGTGTTCAGTTTTACATGTATAGAAAGTATAGCGTGGTAAAGTGTGGTAAGGTAAGCGTATATTCATATTTAAAGGGCTGCTGCATAGCAATCTAGAGCCAAGCAACCTAATTCAGCACATATGGATGGAGAATATGTCTGTCTCCATGCAGAATATTGGCAGTCACACTTGTGCTAGTGGGATATCCTTCTAAGAGTAGTGTTCAGTTTTACATGTATAGAAAGTATAGCGTAGTAAAGTGTGGTAAGCGTATATTCATATTTAAAGGGCTGCTGCATAGCAATCTAGAGCCAAGCAACCTAATTCAGCACATATGGATGGAGAATATGTCTGTCTCCATGCAGAATATTGGCAGTCACACTTGTGCTAGTTGGGATATCCTTCTAAGAGTAGTGTTCAGTTTTACATGTATAGAAAGTATAGCGTAGTAAAGTGTGGTAAGTGTATATTCATATTTAAAGGGCTGCTGCATAGCAATCTAGAGCCAAGCAACCTAATTCAGCACATATGGATGGAGAATATGTCTGTCTCCATGCAGAATATTAGCAGTCACACTTGTGCTAGTTGGGATATCCTTCTAAGAGTAGTGTTCAGTTTTACATGTATAGAAAGTATAGCGTAGTAAAGTGTGGTAAGCGTATATTCATATTTAAAGGGCTGCTGCATAGCAATCTAGAGCCAAGCAACCTAATTCAGCACATATGGATGGAGAATATGTCTGTCTCCATGCAGAATATTGGCAGTCACACTTGTGCTAGTTGGGATATCCTTCTAAGAGTAGTGTTCAGTTTTACATGTATAGAAAGTATAGCGTGGTAAAGTGTGGTAGGCGTATATTCATATTTAAAGGGCTGCTGCATAGCAATCTAGAGCCGAGCTTACTGAGCTAGGCTGCGATCAGGTTCCGGAGAACAATATTAGAAGGGGAATAGGCTAAAAATGGATCCAACTTATGGTCAGCAGAGGTGGTTGTCAAATAAAAAGTGCTTCCAAATAAATTCCTCATGTAGGAGATATTCATTGGTCATAGGGACACGTTAAAACACACCATCAAGGTGTTTTGTGGCTCTTTAGAGGCCAGGAAATGGTGTAGAGTACACTGGATGAAATACATTCAAATATTAATAAAATACTTTGGGTGGATCTCATAGGTGAAAGCCATAGAAAAATACTGGCGGATCCACTCAAATCGTACCCAGAGTTCAAAAGAGGCTGCATGGAATGCTCACAAAATTGGAGCCAAAAAAGGTGCTAATATAGTGTAGTATTTATTGTAAAGGTTAAAATTACATGTACTGTACATGTAAAATGAAAAAAAAAAAAACATTTGAAGACCGCCGTTCCAACAGCATAAGGACACGGAGGCCAAGATGCCAGTGTGTAGGCTCCGACGCGTTTCGTGTTCACAGGGGAATGCAATTGCCATTTTATGAGCGTTCCGTGCAGCCTGTTTTGAACTCTGGGCACGATTTGAGTGGATCCGCCAGCTATTCTGTTCACCCTGAATAGCAGTGGATGCGAGAGGGTTAAGGACACCAGGTTCTATATAACAAGAAGATCTCCCTATAATCACTATAGCGTTTGAATGACACGCTTCTTCAAGGACTTACAATTTCTTTGACTGGATCCTTAGCAGATGGAATAGCCTCATTATAGTTTGATATGTGGCTATTGGTCTCGTTATATTTATATTTTGTTATAGCACTGATTTGGACACTCATTATCATTTTAGATTTTTTAGCGCTGCACTTTTTGTTTACATGTCTTT
Organism: Pelophylax lessonae; assembly: GCF_965119305.1. Classification (NCBI taxonomy): domain Eukaryota; kingdom Metazoa; phylum Chordata; class Amphibia; order Anura; family Ranidae; genus Pelophylax; species Pelophylax lessonae. The sequence goes on along the minus strand of NC_138771.1, from coordinate 462,293,353 downwards.
CTGAGGGTTATATATTCACCTTTGTGTGCTAGCTGCTGCTGCTAAATTTGGTTTCACCAGCGCTCAATTTCTTTATGTGTGTGAAAAATATACAGTAATTAAAACTGCAGTAAAAAGATCCTTTAAATTTAGTGATTATAAATACAATTCATAACATTTAAAAAAAGAGTAAAGGGTATATGTATACTGGTGTTGCAGTATGCTGCGTGTGTGTTTCTTTGTATTTTAATCTTAGATTTAAAGTTATTTTTATAGTATAAGAACTAGTAGTGTCTGTATATGCTGTGATCCAAATAAAACACATTTGTGTTCTGTTAGCAATCAAAATAAATAAATAAATATATATATATATATATATATATATATATATATATATATATATATATATATATACTGTATATATATATATATATGTGTGTTTGTATGTACTCTGATTGCTTACAAATCTGTTTTAATTGGATCACATATATATGTTCTCTGACTGCTTACAGAGCACAATTATGTTTTAATTAGATCACAGCATAGACAGACAGACACTACCACTTCTTATACTATAAAAATGTAAAACAACATTAAAACTAAGACTAAAAGATGAAGAAATAAACATAGTTTACTGCATCACATAATATACATACAATTTCTACAGTTTTTTAAGGTTATGAACTTTATAATCATTATAATTGAAGGGTCTGACGAAGTGCCCACTAAAGAGCCACAAATCGCATTGACAGTGTGTTTTGACCTGTTCTGTTCTTTCTGAAGAATTCATGTGGATGCATCTTTTTATTTTACTGGCATCTCAGCTGAATACATGTTGGTTCTATAGGAGGGCCTCATCCTGTTCTAATCCTAACCACTTTGTCGGAACACAAAAAAGCTGACTGTTTACCATGCTCAATAGCTCAAGATTGGATTATGCACTTATTTGAATGAGTCTTAAAATGTGACACATTTTCTCTTCCTCTTTGCTCTCCATGGCTCTCTACAGTCACTGAAAAACTAACAGATTCTGTGCTCTCTTTTTGAAAAAACCATAATGCTCTGTGACTTCTGTCTATCTTGTATTAAATGTTAATTTGCAAAAATATATTTTCTATGTATAGTAAAAAAATATATATAAATAATTGCAAAATTATAAATATAACATTTTTAAAAAAAAAAACTGCCATTCAACTATTATAATTTTCCTGCCATTAAAGAAACTGATCTGTAAAAAGTCATACATATAAAAGAGGCATTAAATACTTACCTTTCCTGCTGCCCGGGCTGCCAAATGCTGCTATGATCAATAGAAATGTTTCCCTTGAGTCTGCAAGGAAGCTGACATTTTCCCAGTATGGCAATCTCCTGGGTCCCCCCATAATCCATTCCGCAATTCCTATTAATGACCATGCAACACTATAGGATAAAATGGTGATGTACCAGGTTTATTTTTCGGCTCTGGCAGCAGATCAGGAGTTGTGAGATCTAAGAGCAGACAAAGTTTTGCCCAGAGATGGGCTTTAAATACATTCTGTTCTTATATTTTGCAGGTAGCAAATAAGTTGTACAGACAGGGATAAAATGGTGGGGGCTCGGTGACTGCTGAGGCTGAAGATTAATTCTAAGCTGTGTTTACGGATATTGTGGAGTGTTTTCATGTATCTGTCAGCTGATATCTCTTCATTTAAACCTTCAGGCAACTCTACTTTTCTCACTACCAACTACAGCAAAATGAATCTGACATCCAATTATTACCCTGTATGTTTCACACAAGGAAAATCTGTTGGATTCCCTGAAGAAAGGCGGGACATACTGTGATCCGAAATTATTCTTCCAAACCATAAAACACTTGCTGGCTCCGGACCTGCTGTGAGCAGCGAATAAGAAGAGAAAATAGAAGAGTTGTTTATATGTCAAATGTAATTTTTATACTTTTTTTCGGTTTGAAAAAAACAAAAGAAAAACAGAAGTTCCTTAAAGTATGAATAAATTCATCTAGAATACATTAATTTATTTAATAGGAAATGCCATCTTGGCTGCCATTGCTGGTCCACCTAATAAGGGGAAATTTGTGTCAGAAGTAGGTAAAAATCACATTGGTGGTTGCATTCCCATTGAACAAGACTTAAAGTATACACACTAAACATCTTATACTATCTGAGGGTAGCTGTAAGGTAAACCAGTTTCCCAGCAACAGAAAACCAGCACAGGCCCATGCTCATGCAGGTTTGCATTGCACATTCCAAAAGAAGATAAGTGCTATATAGCACCCCCTTTTTTCCTGCGCTCGGAACCTGGTCCTCAGGCTGCCTCAATCCCGGAACTCGTGCTAATATTAGGCATCCATGATGGCTAGGCTTTGCTGCCCCTTACGACCAGGGCGGTCGACCAAACACTGAAAAAACAAAGCAAAGAAAAGGGCGCACCAGCCTAGCGCATTATCCTCAGCGAGTTTATTTAGATAAAAATTAAAATCAGCTACTCACAAACAATCGTGAAATTCAGGCACATCAATTCCATAAATCTGCCTCTTGCCAGAAGATCAACGTCCTTTACTGGGAGCAGAGGGCTGACGCGTTTCGTGGCCGTGCCTCTTCCTCAGAGCCTGGAAGCCATGGTCAAGTCCATAGTTTAAGTATGATATGGAAGACCAGGCCTCCACATGGCCCTTGGGGATGTGGGAGGAGATATCGCCCAAGTGGGCGTGACTACACAGCTGATTGCCCAAAACTATTGCAGATCACAATTATAATTACAATTTCAATTCACTAGCCCCAAGCAACCATTTATTCCACTGGTGAGCTGTCCAATCAATCAAAACTTCCCAACTCATCGTAGACTCTACTATACCTATATAGTAGAGTCTACGATGAGTTGGGAAGTTTTGATTGATTCTGGCAAGAGGCAGATTTATGGAATTGATGTGCCTGAATTTCACGATTGTTTGTGAGTAGCTGATTTTAATTTTTATCTAAATAAACTCGCTGAGGATAATGTGCTAGGCTGGTGCGCCCTTTTCTTTGCTTTGTTTTTTCAATTTTTTCAAGGTTTGCATTGCACACATGCTTATATTTCTGAGCGAAGAAACAATGTCAACATACTATTCTGGCTTGCCATGCTCCCATTCGTGCATGAGCATGCACACGTGCACATACCAATTGGTATTAGTCGCCTAGTGGCCTATTTAAACTAAAAACAAAATAAGAATATCAGCGCAAAACAATGGTGCAACATATAAAATGTGCAAAAATATAAGAAGTGAAAAACCAAATATTATCCCAAAATATATAGATACACAAATATGTATACAAATATTATTTGTGTAAATTCAAAATAAATGATTGGCAGCATCCACTAACTGTGTCCACACTACACAATAGAGATATAGAAAAAACCAAAACAGTGTTGCGCCAAATCTATAATACTTAAATACATAGACCCTTGGTGATGCGGGGGGTCTAAATGTGAGGTGAGAGGCCACACTTATTGGTGAAGGGTTGGCGAGGAGCACAGTCACAGTGGTGCCAAGCACTGAAGATTCTTTTCACCAATTCTCTTGTGGACTCTTTATTCACTTGGAAGTTTATTTATTCACTTGGAAGCACTTTTATCACTTTGTATTTAAGTATTATAGATTTGGCGCAACACTGTTTTGGTTTTTGCCTATTTAAACTAGGCTGTTACCATGAGCAGTTGCTGAATGGTCTTCAGCTTGTTCCCCTATTCCTGAGACCTGATCCACTGTAATTGCTTATCTGTGTATGACCCAGCCTGCCCTTGGATGCTTCTGCTCCTGTCTCAGCTCTATGATTACTCTGACCCCGGCTTGTTTACTGGACTTGACTTTGCCTGCTGATTCTGTACTGCTTTGCCCAGCTATTACTAACCTTGGCCTGCTTCCTGGACTTACTCTGCCTGATGCAATGGCGTACCATCCATGTGTTCAAGGTGTGCAGTGCACATGGGCCCCCAGGCTAGGGGGGCCCACTGTGTTCTGTCACTCTGCCCACATGGAGTAACAAAAATGCAATGAAATCACATCCCTGCTAGGCCCACAACAGAGTTCACACTGGCAATAAAATCAGACATTTGAGAGGTGTGAAAAACATCCCTCAAACGCCTATGCACAAGATACAATAGACAGCACGTTGTGCTGTTCACATTATCAAAATATGAGGCGTTAGCATTGCTTGACTTCTAAATTAAAGCCTCATTGCAAGTCAGGAGGCGTTTGAAGCCTTTCAAGGCCTCCCATTCAAGTCTATAATAACGGTTAGCAAATGCTCTGGCAGGCATTTGCGGCGCTGTTTTGGTGTGGTTGCGATGCATGAAAATTTGTTTATTTCTGTCACTTTCCATTGTGGAGTAGTTTTAACGCTCATCAAACGCGCCAAAACCGCGCATAGGGCGTTTATGGAGCATTTTTAACGCTTGTAAATAGGGGTGTTTATTAAGCATTAGAGATTTAGTCAAGTGTGAACAAGCCCTTAAGTGTGAACATGGCCGGCAGTTGTGGGGACTTTTCTTTTTTTGTGCACATAGGCGGCAGCCACTGCCGCATTTGCGGATGCCTGATCCATTGATTCGGTCGCCGCCCACAGCCACTGGAAGAGTGATCTGTAGCCTTGTGTGCTGTGCTGTGCTGGGACGTGTCTCCTGACCAGGGGCGGACTGACCCTAGTGTTCACTGCATTTTACACGGCAGTTTACACTGGAAAGTCCTGCCTGCTGCCCACCCTGCCAAATTATTGGTTGCTAGGACCGCTTAGTGTCCTAGCAACCAAAAAAGTGCTTGTATGGGCCCCATATCAGAGGAGGAGAATGTAATTTCCTTCCTCCAGTTGAAGCCATGATGGATATGGTGTAACGCGTAGAGGTACCAAGTGGTGGGCAGGTTTGACGTTTTTGATGTAACCTCTCTGAAGTTGTGATTGTTAAGGCTGGTTTTATTTTCAATAAATGTGAGTTTAATATTTGAAGTTGGGATCTGGGTTTATGCCTCCTGAATTTATCGATACTGTACCATTGGAGATTGCCTTCCTTTTTTTCATATGTGCTAACATATTTGGATAGACACCGAGTATAGTGGAGTGACCTATTGAGCAGACGGCATTAATCTATCTGCCTTTTAACTGCTTAGGACCCCTAGTGGCTGAAGTATGGAGGTGAGCAGACACTTCACCTGGTGATAGCAGCACACTATTCAAAGAGTGGATACACACGGAATGACCCACTGGCTGTTTTTTTGTTAGAGACTCTTTCCTACTTTATATATTGCACATTTAATTTTGGACTTTCGTAGTGGTCATTTAACTTTTTTTACTTTGAACTTATCCACTTTGTTTGCACTTTATTTAATGCAATCTGCTGTTCGGGTGCCACATAGTTGGTCCGGTGCCATCATCTTGGTCCTCTTTAGCTGGCTGCCTCTTCAGTAGGCAGCTAGCACTGATGATGTGATTGATCCGGCCCGGTCCACCCGCCACTCAGTGGTGATCCTGCAGCCTTCTGGGAGACGTGATGTAAGGAGGCTGGAGGACCAGTTACATGTCATTCTGGCCTAGCCCAGGACGGCAGTGGGGGCAAATGCATACATACACAAGGGCCAATTTAGACAGCAGGCAGTTAACTTACTAGCATTTCATAGGAGTGTGGGAGGAAATGTACACCAGCACAGGGAGAACATGTAAACTCAGCGCCTATAGTCTCCTGTCCCGGATCCAAAACCTACAGCAAGGCAGAAGTGCTAACCACTAAGTCACGGTGATGCCCCGGTATAGGGTATTTAGGAGACCGAAAGGTGCATAGGGAAGATATTCATACTCCATGAAGGCTGTGTCTCTGGTGAGCAAGAAAACCAACCTTGATTACAGTGCTGCCACATTGTCCCAAAATATTTCTTGTATTTTTTATTTTTTTCTCGTTAGCCTTTTAATGTTAACTAAAGGTGCAAAATGACATTTTCAAATACAGTCTTTGACAATATTATTACTTTGCGTTTTTTTTTTTTTTTGCTGGTTTAAATATTTGAAAATGGATGAGATGGTGCTGAAAAGGTCAGAGGCTTAACTTTGGATCCATTTGTTCCCGTGTGGCTGAGCCAGGATTTTGAATCCTATTTCAGGCAATATCATCTGGAAGCATAACATATTTCAAAGTGGAACTTCTATGATAAGAAAGGCTGCACAACAATTAGATGGTTTTTGGCAGGAATGCTTTGACAGCCGTTCAAGCAGAATTGAACTGATCTTACTGGCGTATCTGGATCTCTGCCCTGTGCCAGCTTGTAAAGATCAATGTATGCATGGGGTTTTATCCCCCATTTTCCTGGAGACTAGACCAGGTCTAAGTACTTATTCATCCAACACTGTCATCTATGCTTCTCTTGAGGAATGAGCAGCACCTGCAACATTTAGCAAAAGCATCAAAAGGCAATCTCACTGAAAAAAATAGATGTAACAGCTTATTGCTGACAAGCTGCACGTTCTCTCACCAAGAGCACAATACAGTCTGATTGTCGCCTCTGCTTCCATGTTCAACAGGCAATTATGTTATTCAAATGGTAAAAACTTTATACGTCACAATAACATGACTATTGATAGATTCTGAATTAATTTTAGAAAGAGGTGTCCCAAACATCTATGTCAAAAACGATTATACTTAAGTAAAATTAATAAAAATATTTAATTAAAAAAAAACAATTAACAAATACTCCTGGATGATTTGTAAAAACAAACTGTCCTTGGTAATAAAAACCACCTATTCCCCTTTTTAACCACTTCAGCTTCCGGAAGTATTAATCCCCCCCCCCCCCTCCTGACCAAGCCATTTTTTGCAATACTGCACTGCATTTCTTTAACTGGCAATTGCATGGTCGTGCATCACTGTACCCAAAAGAAATTGATGTCCTTTTTTCCCACAAATAGAGCTTACTTTTGGTGGCATTTGATCACCTCTGCGGTTTTTATTTTTTGCGCTATAAACAAAAAAAGTCTGACAATTTTAAAAAACAAAAAAAAACAATATTTTTTACTTTCTGCTATAAAACACATTCTTTTTTTTTTTTTAATTCTGTTTATTAAAGTTTCAAAACACAACGTACAAAACAGAGCCTTGTGGGCATACCCAAGCTCAACTACACAGAACCCACCAACACAACCCACATGCAAGTAAACAAGAAAAATAAAAATCATAGAAAAAGAGATAATACCCCCATGAAACCCCCCCTCCCCCCCAGCAAGGCTACCGGTCCAAATTCCTGAGCTCAATAGTACCGAGTATCAAAAGTCAACAGGCAGGTAAGAAAGAACATAGTGTGGTCCAGTGCGGTCAGGGAGGCTCAAGCAGGTCACATCAACCTACATACATGACACCCAGCTATGCATCAACCAAAGATACTCCTGGAGACGGAGGCGAGGGCTCATCCGTGGTATCAGTAGCCTCCATCCATATATTCCAGACCTTGTGAAACTTGTCAGGGCACCCTCTGAACTTGTAAACCGCTTTATACATTGGTATCATAGAATTAACCAAAGCCTTCCACTGTGATAGGGCCGGGGCCCCCGATTCCATCCAACGCATTACTACTAACTTCCTGGCATAGAAGAGCAGCAGCCCCAACAAGGTGCGAGTGGCAACCGAATGTGCCAAGGCATTAACAAGTCCCAGGATGCAGGTCTCAACCCCGGATGGGATAGTGATAGTGGTCAGAAGAGCAATGAAGCCCAAGACCTCAGACCAAAAGCTTTGGAGGGACGGACAGTGCCAGATCATATGGGCGTATGAGGGAGCAGCTGAACCACACCTCCAGCAAACATCTGGAATGTCAGGAGACACTCTATGTAACCTGGAGGGGGTAAGGTGGAACTTATGCAGAATTTTGAACTGAACTAGGCGATCTCTTGAGGACACCAAATGTTTAAAGGGATAATCCCAGACATCCTCCCAATCCTCTGAATCCAATTCCGGCATCTCCGCAACCCAGAATGCCCGCAACTTCTCCAGACCCACATGCACACTAGGTGTCAAAGACCTGTATATAGAGGAGAGCGGTTTCTGGAGGTCCTCATCCTGGAGGACCAACTCTAAGTCTGCCTGGGTCAAGTCCAGGTTTGGAACCCCCAAACTGAGTCCGAAAGGCATGGCGGAGCTGCAGGAACCGGAAAAAGTAGGAGTTGGGGAGATCAAACTTGCCTTTTAGTTGGTCAAAACTAAGAAGGTCACCCTCCGGACAGATGTGAGAAAGACACCGGATTCCCCTAGTAGCCCAAATACATGGATCAGGGATAGAGTGGAATTCAGGCAGTTCCAGGTTTCGCCATAGGGGGAGGTTCGGAGACCGCCGGCTAGATTTGGAATAAGGGGAGATCGAAGTCCAGGCCCTGATGACTGCCTTCATGGAAATCGTGAGGGGGTACGGAGCCCTGGGTCCCCGATAGAGGGAATTACGCAGCGCCTCATAGGATCCAAGCAGGGCTGCTTCGAGAACCACAGCGGAGTTAGTAGCATCAGATATTAGCCAGTTATGCGCGTGAGTCAGCAAACCAGCCAAGAAGTACTTGAAAAAATCAGGGCAGGCCAACCCCCCGTTAGTCCAGGGCCTCTGGAGTACAGATATACGTAGTCTCGGGGGGCGGCCCCCCCAAAGGAAGGCAGTTATCAGGGAGTGAAATTGTTTAAAGATTCGCTTTGGGATCCACACCGGGGACTGGCGTACAATATACAAGAGCGGGGGCAACAACTTCATCTTGACTAGATTGATTCTCCCAATCAACGTCAACGGAAGATTCGTCCAAGCCCTGAGTCTATCCTTAAACGACAGGAGGAGGGGGGAGAGGTTGAGTTCACAAAAGTCCTGCACCTTTGGGGAAATAGTGACGGCCAAGTATTTGACACTGTCCGCCCAACACAGGGGGAGAGAGGGATCCGCCTGTGCCGGAGCGTCCGCATCAACCGGGAGCAACAGAGATTTCCCCCAATTGACACGGAGGCCCGATAGCTCGGTGAAGCGCCAGAGTAAACTCAGGACAGACCGGAGGAACAGGATGATATCATCGGCATACAACGCCAACTTTTCCTCCAGGGACCCCACCCTGATCCCCCCAATCTCCCCCGACCCTCGAACAGCCCTCGCCAGGGGCTCCACCGCCAGCGAAAACAGCGCCGGCGAGAGCGGGCAACCCTGGCGGGTACCACGCCGAGTATCGAAAGCAGGCGACACCCTGCCCCCCAATTTGATCTGGGCCCGAGGCTGACTATAAAGAATATCTATCCATTTACGGAAAATAGGGCCAAAACCAAACCTCTGCAACACCTCACCCAGATAAGGCCAGGCGACAGAGTCAAAGGCCTTCTCAAGATCTAATGAGACCAGGACTCTCTGACCCTGTTCCTCCGCTGGGACCTGTAGATGTGTGAACACCCTGCGGATATTGATGTCGGTGGATTTACCTGGCATGAAACCTGTTTGATCTATATCAACCAGGGACGGGAGCACCTTCATCAACCTGGTGGCAAGGATTTTCGTAAGGATCTTAAGATCATAGTTAAGGAGAGAGATCGGCCGATACGCCGAGCAGAGTGTGGGATCCTTACCGGGCTTCAAAATCAGGACCATGTGGGCTTGAAGCAGGGAGTCCGGCAACGCCCCAGCCTCCACGCAGGCCTGGAAGAGACTGCGCAGCCTTGGGGCCAAGTCAGCTATATACATTTTATACCAGTCTCCCGGTAAACCATCTGGGCCCGAGGTTTTTTCAGGGGGGAGAGAGCGGATAGCCGTCTCCACCTCCTCTAGGGAGAAGTCCGCTTCCAGAGCGGCAGCCTCCTCCTCCGAAAGGGACGGCAGGGAGAAGTCTCCCAAGTACCAAAGATCCACCTCAGGCCGCAGAAAGGAAGGTACCGAATACAATTTGTGATAGTACTTCCTGAACTCGTCTAAAATGACAGCCGGGTCCAAGGAAGTGCCACCCGCCTCCAACTGGACAAGGGGGACAACAGTCTGCATTCTAGAATCCGCCACCAGGTTAGCCAAAAGTCTCCCGTTCTTGTCCTTACTTTCGAAAATCTTAGCTTTAAGTGTGCCCACATCTGTCAAGGCTGCCGCAGACACATGCGAATGTAGTGCCCTCTGGGCCTGGGCCAGGGAGGAGGGCGCCCCAGGAGACGGGTCCAAGGCAAACTCCGACTCAGCCATCGCCACGCCCTCCTCCAATGCCTGCAACTCCGCAGCGCCCTCCACCCTGGCTGCTTTAATAGCACTAATGTAGTCACCACGTATGGTGGCCTTAAAGGCGTCCCAACACATCAAGGGCGTAGCAGTATCAACATTGTGTTCCCAGTAATGAGAAATTTTGCCCCGCACTGTCTCCTCCACTCCAGGGTCCCGCAGCCACCTGGTGCCCAGTCTCCAGCACTCACCCCCCCCCCTCCGGCTCCCCAGCTCCAGCTCCAACTCCAGTGGGGAGTGGTCCGAGAGGCCGGAAGGTAGGTACACCGCGGACACCGCAGACGGGAGTGCCAGAGGAGGGCAGAATGCAAGATCAATGCGTGATCCCGAATGGTGAGGCGCCGACACATGCGAGAAATGGCGAGACTGTGGGTTCTTCCACCGCCACAGCTCAGTGAGCTGCAGTGCGGAAGCCCACCCGACAAGGTCTGGGCAATCATGCCTGTTCGGGTTAGATGTGTCTAGCGCCCCATCCAGGATGCCATTGAAGTCACCAGCCAAAAAGACCCCCGGAGTAGAGAAACCAGCCAGGTGGTCATAGATTTGGTACAACACAGTGCTGGAAAAAGGAGGAGGCACATATACATTAACAAATACATACAGCTTGTCATCAATTCGTAAAGCGAGGATAATATATTGACCCTTCGGGTCCGTAATGACCTGTTCAACATGGCAAGGCAGGGATTTATTAATGAGGATAGAGACCCCCCCTAGCATACAAGGAGTATGTGGCATGGAAGGAGTGCCCCACCCAGCGCCGACGCAGCGCCAGAACAGAGCTGCCCATCAAATGCGTCTCCTGTAGAAATAAGATGTGTGGCTTGTGCGATTGTAAAAACTTAAACAGCAAGGCCCGCTTGAATTTGTTATTGAGGCCTCGCACATTCCACGACAGCAACCTAATGCGCCCCGCCATTGAGCCAAATCAGAATTAACCACAGGAGAACACCGAAAGGGCAGAGGAACCTCCACACCACACACTCCCCCCCGCCCAGGACGACCGCAACGGACCACATAGACAACAGGACTCGGCACCAACATAAGGCACGCACTATCAAACCTGTGTACAAGACATTATGCATTGAACCAGCAGCCAAGACAAAATTAAAAGAAAAAAGGGAGCAGCAAAAATCAAAAAAAGAAAAAACCAAACAGTCCCCAAAAAAACCCTCCCTGCTGACCAGGGAAACAAAAACAGCCTGGTGCAGCTTCATCCCGTAACAAAAATGAATAACGTCCGCGGTGGAAGAGAGAACAGTCACCCTAGACCGCGGACATAGGGCCCGGGGGGACTCCACCCGACAACAGGTGGGTGGGGGATGACCCCCCGCACAGTCAAATCCAATGTAGAGGGTATGGAGCGATCAAGGTCCACAGTGCAGGTAGGAGAATAGTCACCACTGAGTTTTTCAGTACAGGAGAGCTCCGAGAGCTCCCAATAGCACGTGGACACAGGAACTCAACAGGATATCGGTCAGTTAACAAAGGATGGAAAAAGCAACCCCATCCAGGTTCCAAAAAAGCAAAAGAAAATAGGGGTGTAAAAAAGAATAAAAAAAAGGGGGGGAAAAATAAGGCATAGGTAAAAAGGACAAAGAGGGCAAAACATCTCGGTAAAGGAGGGGTCCACCAGCCCCCAGGGAAGGAAAAAAGGAAAAATGGGAAACAGCAGCAGGGATCCAAGCAAAGGGGGTCTGGGGTGTCTTCACAGGCAAACAGTCCCCAGGGGCCGGTACTCACTCATCTCAGCGCAGGGCCTGCAGCCAGCCAGGCATCAGCCTCGTCCGGGGCGTTGAAGAACCTCACAGATCCACCATGAGTGACACGCAGACGACTGGGATAAAGCATGCCATACTGAACCCCCTTTTCTCTCATCCGGCATCTGACATCGGTGAAGGATTTCCTTTTCCTTTGGAGCTCCGCCGAGAAATCCGCATAGAGCTGAACAAAAGTGTTCTCAAAGCGCAGTTCCGGGTGCTTGCGCGCTTCGCCCAAAATTCGGTCCCGTTCCCTGTAGTTCAAAAAACAAACCAGGAAAGGTGTCGGGGGGGGGGGGGGGGGGCTCCAGGGATCATCTTGCCGGAGGGGACCCGGTGAGCTCATTCTACAACATATGTGGGTGAGACTTCACCTAACTCTAGGAGGTGTTTGAAAAAGCCTTCCGCAAACACAGCTGGGGAGTCACCCTCCGATCCCTCGGGCAGGCCAAGCACCCGGACGTTGTTCCTCCGCATCCTGTTCTCAGCGTCGTCAGCCTTCGCCATGAGAGAGCATCCAGCAGTCCGGAATGGCGGGCCGTCGTGTCCTCCGTCGTGGAAACCCGGCCCTCCACCTCAGTGAGGCGACCACGGATCTTATCCAGGTCATTGCGGATGAGATTACATTCCTCCACGAGGGGGTCTTGCTCTGCTCTATAGCCTGCAGGATCACCGCCGTATCCGCCCCAACTCCTTTGTCCGGGGCAGCCGGAGGGGGACTGGACACCCGAGCTTCCTCCATGTCCCTCAGCAAGGCCTGAAGCCGTTCGGTCAAGATGGCGTCTGGACATGCGGCGGGCAGGGCCTGGCGCTGGGTAGATGCGCACGGAGCCGCAGATTTCCTCCCCTTGGATGGCATAAACGTCAGGGAGCAGTTACACAGCAGGTAGGATGGAAACCTGGGTAGATAGAGGCGATAAATTCTGCAGGATGGTACAGATTGAGTTCAGGATGGCGGGAGCTCTCGAGGCACACGTCCGCTCCGCTCTACATCCAAGCCACGCCCTTCGCTATAAAACACATTCAATAAAAAAATTTAAAAAATCAAATTTTTTCATCATTTTAGGCCAATATGTATTCTGTTACATGTTTTTGAAAAAAAAAATCCCAATAAGCGTATATTGATTGTTTTGCGCAAAAGTTATAGTGTCTACAAACTATGGGATAGATTTATGGACTTTTCATTTTTTTTAAATCTTTTTTTCTATAAATGGCGGCAATCAACGATTTTTAGACATTACGATGGACAAATCTGACACCAAGTGACACTTTGTATTGGTGTCACTGGTCCCCAAAGTGATCAGGGCTAAAAGAAAATGCACTGTCACTGTACTAATGAGACTGGCAGGGAAGGGGTTAACATCAGGTGATCAAAGGGTTAAATATGTTCTGGGAGTGCTTTCTTAGTGTGGGGATGGTTTAACTGAAGGAAGACAGAGATTTGTGTTCCTGCTTAGCAGAAACACAAGATCTATGTCTTCCTTACTAGCAGAATGGCGACCTGCCTTGTTCACAAAGGCAGACCGCCTTTCTGCCTCTCTCGAAATGATCGCTGGGTTTTCTGGACCTGCTGATTGGCTCCTGCTGTGTCCCGCACGCCCCCCCCAAGGGCCGAAAAAAACAATCACATGCAGGTACGTGATTTTGGCGCTTAAGGGCCGCCCTGCCGCAGTATATGTAGAGGTTAAATAGTTGGACATCAAGATGAGTATATATTGTCTAAATATAAGGCATGTTTAATCTTACTTGGTCTGCTTGGTGTATTTTTTCCAGATCTGTGTGGTAATCCCACATGATACTTTACCTCTGGAAAGACCGGTCACTGCTCTCTCCCTCCTTGTGCAGGGTGACTGGTCTTGTATCCGACCAGAGCTGCTGCTCTCTGTACAGTCTATGTACAGCACAGTGATCATGTCACTGCTACTATTACAAGGAAATAACTAGGTTTGCAAAAACATTTGATGCATACAAAGTGTGTTTTTATCCTTTAAAGCTATTCAACAACATATTTGAAAGTTTTTACAACCAGAACTCAGCTTTAGCTCCCGTTCACATAGACTGGGACTTTGAAATCATGCGACTTCATCTGAAATCGCACAATTTCAAAGCCACATGTCAGTGCGTCTTTGGGTGCAACTTGGAAGACATCTGTACGGCTTCATGCACAGATGTATATGCAAGTCGCACCCGGATTCGCTAAAAGTAGTGCAGGAACTACTTTTTCAAATTGGAGCAGCGCCGCAAAGTCTGCGTCACACCAATTTGAACAGAGTGATTGCTGGCAATAGGCTGCGATTTGTCATGCGATTTGACCTGACAAATCACATGGCAAGTACCTCCAATATGAATGGGGGCTTAAGGCACTGAATCAATTAGTGATCGACGACATAGATTTTTTAGTGCCAATACCGATATTTTGGTCATCGGATATCGGCCGATATTGGGCGATATTTTCGGACATTTAAAAAAAAAATGTTTTTATTTTTTTCACAGCTACAGTTGTGGAGGGATTTGGGGGGGTCTAAGGCTGCATTCACATGTCAGCGTATGATCGCGGGCAGAACCGCCGCGGTTCCGCCCGCGATCCGGAGCTTTATTGCAAATCGCGGGACGCCTAGCGTTGCCCGTTGATTTGCAATAGCCCCCCAAACGCCGAGCGATGTTGCAATACGCTCCAAAGAAGCTCTTGTACTTTTTTGGAGCGTATTGCGTCCCGCGATTTTGTTTGCGCGATGTTGCCGCGATTCGGCGGGCGTAAATCGCGGCAACATCGGCGCTCAGCGTTTGGGGGGCTATTGCAAATCAACGGGCAACGCTAGGCGTCCCGGGATTTGCAATAAATCTCCGGATCGTGGGCGGAACCGCGGCGGTTCTGCCCGCGATCATACGCTGACATGTGAACGGAGCCTCAAAGATCCCAAACCCCTCCTCTGCACTTTAAAGCATTCAAAACAGCCAAGTTTGGCTGTTTTGAATGCTGTCATTTTTTTTAATCTGGCTCCGAATACCGGAAGTGATGTCATGACATGGAGACCCGATCAGAGCCAAATGCGGCTTTAATCGGGTCTTCTCTTTGGCGGCCGTGCAGGCTGGTTGCCCGGATCTCCCGGTGGGATGGGAGACCCGGGCGAGCTGCGGAAGGCGGCGGGAGGGGGAGGGGACGTCCAATCCCGCTCCTTGCAATGACAGCCGAGCGGCTTCTCAGCCGCATCGGTTGTCATTACAAGACAGCTGACCGTCGGCTATGGACGCCGGTACCGGGTTGATGCCTCTAGCTGCAGGCATCACTCCGGTACAAGCACTTTCCCGAAATATCGGCAATATTGGTAACCTCAGAGGCCGATTCCGATATATCGGGGAAAGTGCATATCGGCCCCCGATATATCAGCATTGCTGATAATCGGTCAATCCCTAGTATCAATATCAATAGCAAGATTTATAGTAGAGAGATACAATGCTCATCAAAATCAGAAATTACTTATGTACATAACTGCAAACTTTCCAAATTATGTCAATCTGAGATTAGGATGTGACAAGGGGAGGGGCAAAATCTGCATAATTGTGCAGGGTTCCTTATGCACATCTGCACCATTCATTCACAGACGGCCCTCCAGCTAATGCGGAACTACAAGTCCCATCATGCCTCTGTCTGTGGGATTCATGCTTGTAACTGTCAGCCTTGCAATGCCTAATGGGATTTGTAGTTCCGCAACAACTGGAGGGCCGCCAGTTTGACACCTGCGTATGAGTAAACTACCAGTAATATCTGCCACCAGCGGAAGTTCTCAATGGACTACGAATGTGCTGATCAGCACAAACTTAATCCATTCACATGTCCTTCAGCTTTCTAAATGAAAGCCCATACAGAGGTAAAGGTAGAAAGCTGAAGGACAGGTCTGCAGGAGCCTGGTACTGCACTTGTGATCCAGTGATCGCAGGTGCAGTGCTTTGCAGGCTCCTGTAGGGAAAAATATTAAACGCATATTTTTTTTAATGTAAAAAAGGTGCATTTATTATTTTATCCTTAAAAGGTGATGTAGCAATTAAGCAATGATTTATGCGGTGTGCAAAGTGTGCCATGCCATAATGGAAGCAAATACTTATTGTCTGTGTTCAGTGCACCAGATATGGGACTGACAGTTCTGTGGTCTGTGACAGGGGCAGTAGATTTAATTATGTAGCACTACTCCCATGGGAGCTGCTTGAAGCGGATTCTCCTGGGTTAACCATAGCAACGACTTGTAAATTCTTAGTACTTTAGGTTCTTGGCTCAGTCAGGAAACAGTCCAGGGGATTTGGTTTTTGTGGTTTTTATTTTATGATGGGATTGGAGAAGGGATGAGTGGGATACTCCAACTTAGCAAACTATGCACAATCTTGAGGACTTCTATCTATGTTAAATGCGGCAAGGCCGCTGCTTCACTCTGCCACTGAAGTGAAGTATATGAAAGACAAATTACTTGGTAGATTACTCTTTAGGATTCTACTTGGCACCCCCTTTTCTCTCTGACTGTGTGTGCTGACCTTCTGTCCACTGACCTCACTGGAGTGGTCCCCTTCCTGGGCAGACCCCTTGGCAAGCCCTCTGGTACTCACAGACACTGTTTTCCCAGGTAGCTTTGCCTTCAGCTCCACTGTCAGTTTCTCCAGGACCCTTAGGGCTCAGCTCCACACCTGGCTCACCAGGCCGACTTCCTGTGACCACTTTCCTCAGCTTACAGAAGAAGAGACAGCCGTCACCCTCCTCCTGGGACTCTGCTTCCCGCCAAAGACACCCTGCCTCATGTGCTCCTGGCTTTTAAAGCGGAGTTCCACCCTGGGAATACTTTTTTTTAATAAAAATACCCCCGGGACAGTCAGGGCTAGTACATTCCACAATGGCTAGCCTCTGATCTGTCCCGGGTTGCACTTACCTTTTAGAAGAAATACTTACCTTGAAAAAGTATTGTCCAGCGCTGCCATCTCAGGTGTGGGCAGCTTGAAGCCAGCGCGATCCTCTTCTGTGTCCTCTTCTGTCTTCTTCGAACCCACGATGCACTGCTCCGGCCCCGCCGTCACTTCCGGTTCCGCAGCGTCATCCCTGCACAGCTTCTGGGCATGCCCAGAAGCTGTTTAGCAAGGTATGACGGCGCCTGCACCGGAACTGACGTCGGGGCCGGTGCAGGCGCATTGATTCCTGGGAGCGATGACGTTCAGCTCCCAGGAATCATTGCAAGCCAGGAAGTGACGAATCGCCGTGGCCGCCGAGGGGAGGAAGAGGAAGTAAGGTAAGTATATTTTCTTCTAAACCAGGTAAGTAAAAAAAAAAAAAAAATTCCGATTATCCATTTGTTTTTCAGGTGACCCCGGGCAAGAAGATGGAGGTAAGTTTTATTTTAGGGTGGAACTCCGCTTTAAGGTCAATCCCAAGATGCACTGCAGTGGTGCCTTCCCACTGGGACTCCTACAAAAGCCTGTGCATAATTGGCCAGGTTTCCTCCACTGTCCAACAGGCCTCCCTATTGGATGCAGTGGGGACACTCCCTCAGACCAAATGAATGAACACTGAGCACAGAGAGCAGGCCTAACTAAAAGATCAGGCTCCCCTGATAAGCAGACAGAGCAAATCGAATGCTTTACCTAGCACCTGTCTAGGAGGGTGCTACAGTTATTTTAAAATGGCCCTCTTAACAAATAACTGACCTGATAATAGAAAAGCAAAAGAAGGGCATTCCTGACAATGACCTGGATTACAAATGAGCAATTGGTAGAATATGTGGCTAGCAAACAGTCAATCCTTTCAATAAGCAGGCAACAAATGAGCAATTATTACAACATGCAGCAATGACAATAACAGTGACAATAGTGACAATAAGAATGACAATAGTGGCAATAATGATGATATCAGCTATGGGAATAATAACTCAGTTCCCCCTTCCCACCCCCACCTCAATTACCTCTAGGACACAGCCTACAGGAATCTTTGTGCAGCAGGGAGACAAAGACTGCGTGTTCTTGTCAAGTGTAAACGGCCACATGCTGAGGTAGTACGTGGGGTCTGAGATTGACATACAGACCACATGTGGTGAGAAGGAGAAGCCGGAGGAAGAGAGAGCGCAACCCACAACCCATGCTTCTTCCAGGATCTCTCCTTTTCTACAGGTAGGATTCTTTTAGGCTGCGCACACACTGTGGCTGTCCAAGACGTTTATAGGTGTTTAGGGGAAGAATACTTGAATGACGTTTTGACAGAAAAAAATGCCAGACACACCTAAACACGTGTAGACGCGTTTAAATGCACCTAAATGTTAGCCACGTGTAGCGCTTGAGCACTCATTTATTTCAGTGGCTAGAATACATTAATACTCTGACCCGGGAAATGAATAAATGCAGTGGCGGCCGGTGTACTTAGGGCGCAGGGGCGCAGCCCCCCCATCCATGCGTCCGGCCCCCTAATCTGCATGCAGGGGCGCCGGACGCATGGAGTTCAATGGGGCTTTTTTTTGGCATCACCTGATTAGAGCCAGAGGCTCTAATAGGGCGATGCAAAGGGTGGACCCGGGCGCAGAGCAGTGCGTCCCGAGCCCACCCATTGTGTGACAATAGCGAATGAAAATTCGTTATTGTCACACCGATCCTCCTCCTGGCCAATCAGGAAGCGCGTCCGAAGGACTGGAGGAGACGCGCCGCCGCCACCGCTGCTGCTCCAGGTAAGTAAGGGGGCACGCACGCTGATCTCTGCACTGGGGGAATGTATGCTGGTCACTACATTGGGGGCACGCACACTGATCTCTGCATTGGGGACATGTATGCTGGTCACTGCATTGGGGGCACGCACGCTCATCTCTGCATTGGGGGAATGTATGCTGGTCACTACATTGGGGGCATGCACGCTGATCTCTGCATTGGGGGAATGTATTCTGGTCACTACATTGGGGGCATGCACACTGATCTCTGCATTGGGGGCATGTATGCGGGTCACTGCATTGGGGGCATGTATGCTGGTCACTACATTGGGGGCATGCATGCTGATCTCTGCATTGGGGACATGTATGCTGGTCACTGCATTGGGGGCACGCACGCCGATCTCTGCATTGGGGGAATGTATGCTGGTCACTACATTGGGGGCATGCACGCTGATCTCTGCATTGGGGGAATGTATTCTGGTCACTACATTGGGGGCATGCACACTGATCTCTGCATTGGGGGCATGTATGCGGGTCACTGCATTGGGGGCATGCACGCTGATCTCTGCATTGGGGAATGTATTCTGGTCACTACATTGGGGGCATGCACGCTGATCTCTGCATTGGGGACATGTATGCTGGTCACTGCATTGGGGGCACGCACGCCGATCTCTGCATTGGGGGAATGTATGCTGGTCACTACATTGGGGGCATGCACGCTGATCTCTGCATTGGGGGAATGTATTCTGGTCACTACATTGGGGGCATGCACACTGATCTCTGCATTGGGGGCATGTATGCGGGTCACTGCATTGGGGGCACGCACGCTGATCTCTGCATTGGGGGAATGTATGCTTGTCACTACATTGGGGGCACGCACGCTGATCTCTGCATTGGGGGCATGTATGCTGGTCACTACATTGGGGGCATGTATGCTGGTCACTACATTGGGGGCACGCACGCTGATCTCTGCATTGGGGGCTTGTATGCTGGTCACTACATTGGGGGCATGTATGCTGGTCACTACATTGGGGGCATGTATGCTGGTCACTACATTGGGGGCATGTATGCTGATCTCTGCATTGGGGGCATGTATGCTGGTCACTACATTGGGGGAATGTATGCTGGTCACTACATTGGGGGCACGAACGCTGACCTCTGCATTGGGGGCATGTATGCTTGTCACTACATTGGGGGCATGTATGCTGGTCACTATATTGGGGGCATGTATGCTGGTCACTATATTGGGGGCATGTATGCTGGTCACTGCATTGAAGGGGGGACGCATGCTGATCTCTGCATTGGGGACATGTATGCTGGTCACTGCATTGGGGGCACGCACGCTGATCTCTGCATTGGGGGAATGTATGCTGGTCACTACATTGGGGGCACGCACGCTGATCTCTGCATTGGGGGCATGTATGCTGGTCACTACATTGGGGGCATGTATGCTGGTCACTACATTGGGGGCACGCACGCTGATCTCTGCATTGGGGGCTTGTATGCTGGTCACTACATTGGAGGCATGTATGCTGGTCACTACATTGGGGGCATGTATGCTGGTCACTACATTGGGGGCATGTATGCTGATCTCTGCATTGGGGGCATGTATGCTGGTCACTACATTGGGGGCATGTATGCTGATCTCTGCATTGGGGGCATGTATGCTGGTCACTACATTGGGGGAATGTATGCTGGTCACTACATTGGGGGCACGAACGCTGACCTCTGCATTGGGGGCATGTATGCTTGTCACTACATTGGGGGCATGTATGCTGGTCACTATATTGGGGGCATGTATGCTGGTCACTGCATTGAAGGGGGGACGCATGCTGATCTCTGCATTCGGGGCATGTATGCTGGTCACTGCATTGGGGGCTTGTATGCTGGTCACTGCATTGGGGGCATGTACGCTGGTCACTGCATTGGGGGCATGTATGCTGGTCACTGCATTGGGGGCATGTATGATGGTCACTACATTGGGGGAATGGTA
Source organism: Pelophylax lessonae (assembly GCF_965119305.1). NCBI lineage: Eukaryota > Metazoa > Chordata > Amphibia > Anura > Ranidae > Pelophylax > Pelophylax lessonae. The sequence continues at coordinate 462,272,731 of NC_138771.1, read as the reverse complement.
TGCTGGTCACTGCATTGGGGGAATGGTATGCTGGTCACTGCATTGGGGGCATGTATGCTGGTCACTACATTGGGGGAATGGTATGCTGGTCACTGCATTGGGGACATGTACGCTGATCTCTGCATTGGGGGCATGTACGCTGGTCACTGCATTGGGGGCATGTACGCTGATCTCTGCATTGGGGGAATGGTATGCTGGTCACTGTGCATTGAAGGGGGCATGTATGCTGGTCTCTACATCGGGGGCATGTACGCTGATCTCTGCATTGAAGGGGGCATGTACGCTGGTCACTGCATTGAAGGGGGCATGTACACTGGTCACTGCATTGAAAGGGGGCACGCTGATCACTGTGCATTGAAAGGGGGCACGCTGGTCACTGTGCATATAAAGGGGGCACGCTGGTCACTGTGCATTGAAAGGGGGCACACTGGTCACTGTGCATTAATAGGGGGCACGCTGGTCACTGTGCATTGAAAGGGGGCACGCTGGTCACTGTGCATTGAAAGGGGGCACGCTGGTCACTGTGCATTGAAAGGGGGCACGCTGGTCACTCTGCATTGAAAGGGGGCACGCTGGTCTCTCTGCATTGAAAGGGGGCACGCTGGTCTCTCTGCATTGAAAGGGGGCACACTATACCTTAATTACTGAAGGCAGCTTTCACACTTTTGCGACCTCAAAGTCACGCAATTTTTTACAGTGTTTTTTGCCGCAAAGCAATGCCTATTACATTTTTCTGTTTGCGCCCCCCCAAAAATTTTGAGCACCAGCCGCCACTGAATAAATGCCAAAATCCTTGACTGAACGCATCAAAACACCTTTGAAAAACATGGCTTTTGATGCATTTTTAATGCATTTTTAATGCTGCTTTTCTCCTGTCAGAAGTATACCATTCAGAAGAGTCTAGTGAGGCCTTAGCTGACAGGAGAAGTAACTAACAGATAGCAAGCAATTGTGCTACAAGTTTGAAAATGGCTTGCTAAGCTATTGCTAGACTTGCCAGGCTTCACAAGTTGATTGCACAATTGAAACAAGTCCGCATTGCATGACTCCAGAATCCAGATCAACTTTCTTTGCAAACATTCTGCAAGTCTGCTGCAAGTTCTGGTTCCGTTATCTTGTACGATAGTCATCCCACCACAGGGGTCACTGTGGCTGCATTTTTCATGCTGTAGATTCACCACCGAAACTTTGCTCTCGCTAGAGGTTTGCCACACAAATTTGCTACAAATTGGAAAAGTGTCAACTAAAACTTGTGCTTCACGTGCTCTGCAAGTGTACAACTTGCCAGTGAAAATGTGCAGCAAGTTCACAGACTTACAATTCAACACTGCCACAAATTAGTGGCAAGTTATCCTTGCTATCTTGGTAGCTCCCAACTGTCCCTGATTTTGAGGGACTGTCCCCCTGTCCCTCTTTGCTTCTCATTGGTCCCTCATTTTGGTTTGATTTATATAGTTGTATATAAAATGCACTATTTATCTTTTAAAAAGTGTTTCCCAGCGCTAAACCTTTCATCCAATTTCTAAATTGCTGCATTTGTAAATTTCAAAAGCAAAAATAAAGGTAAAGTAGTGGCAAAAAAAAAAGCACTTGTGGGCTTTACTTATCTTTTTTTTGTATAATTCTCCTTTAAGGGGGTGTGGCAGGGTTGTGTGTCCTTAACAAGAGAAGAAGCTGGCAACTCCAAAATCCATACCAAAATCTTTATTGCTACATACAAGTACAGTATAATTTAAAAAGAGCTAACGTATTTCGCCAGTGTCGCCTTGATCACAGCATGTTGTGTGTCCTATGCCTACATATTTTAGCTAATAGGTGTCCCTCATTCCCATCTCAAAATTTGTGAGTTATGCTATATGAGTTACATCTTTGGTGAGACTTTCAGTAGTTCTTGCATGTAAAAAGTGATGCAGCTTTTCTTGCTACAACACAGAGCCTGATTAGGTGGTAATAGCAAAGGCAGAGCCTTCCACATATCAGAACTTTACAACAAGACTTCACGCTGTCAATTAAGGAATAGGAAGGTTTATCATATTTACTTGTTTTAAATTTTTTTTTACATTTCTTCAGTTACTTCCTGGTTTCTGGCCTAGGCAAATTATGTTATCTATCCCAAGAGTCTTCAGAAGGGGAGAAGGGGTTTTCTCAGATAAGCACACCCCCTGCATGTATGTCTGACCTAAGGGCAGGTGGATTCCAGGATATAAATGCTACATGAATCATCTGCCGTTACTCAAGATGGACACAGCCAGAAATGCTAGGGGGTGAATTTTAAAGTAATTTCTTAACAAAATAAAGCATGGAGATATGGCTGGATTGGGGAGTTTGCTTTACATTTTAAGAATGAATTAAATAGCGTTTTTGATTTGTGGTGCTCAGATGCAGTGTAGTTCCGCTTTAAGAAAATGCATTTAATACATGCTTTTAACCTGCAGGTGAAACACCCCACATAAACTTTCCATGGTGCTGAAACAGAGTTCATGCCCAGTTTCTGCACCAGGAGAGCTAAATGTCATTCTTTTAATACTTAATTAAAGTGTTAATAAACCCACAACAGTAAAATCTGTATATAGATGCCAAATAGCATGCTTGTTATACTCTCTGTGTAACTTAAATGATTAATCCTCGGTATTGTGTAAAAAGGCTACATGATCCTGCATGCACAGATCCTCCCCCTCCTGCAATTCCCTCTGGACAAGTCCAGATAAGACACAGTAAGTGTAGTTCAGTTGATCATGCACAGTTTGGTCTCTTTTGCTAGCGAGAACACTTTCAGGTTTTACCTGAGCTATTCAGGTCACATGGTATTACCATCACACATTTGGGCGTTTATACAGATCCTATATGACAGCCCAGTCCCTCCCTCTTCCTCCATCCACGGTAACTAAAAAAGAACACAGTGGGTGGGATGTCACATCTTGATTGATGGATGCTCCGCCTCTCATAAAAGCATAAGGACACAGGCTGTAGTGGATTTCAAGAGACAGCGATTCCATAAACAATATAACACCCCTGTTCTTTTTTGACTTATCAACAGCATCAGTTACAGCCTGCAGAAATGCATATTAGGGTCATAGATATTTCCAAACTTTTAAAAATACATTTATTTCCCAATTTCTAAATTCAGAAATAGTACAGATTGTGCCAAAAATGTGTTGTTTTCTTTTTTTCATATTTGTGATCCTTCTTTCACTCTTTCTGTGCCTTTCCTTTTTTCCTCTCTCTCTCTCTCTCTCTCTCTCTCTCTCTCTCTCTCTCTCACACCTGTCATCCTCACCTGTCATCCTCATCTTCATCACACCTGGCAACTCACTGCAACTTTGCTAACACCCCACCCCCTGTCATCCTCATCAAACCTGAAACCCCACTACAACTTTGCTAACACCCCACCCCCTGTCATCCTCATCACACCTGGCACCCCACTGCAACCCTGCAAACACCTCACCCCCTGTCATCCTCATCACACCTGGAACCCCACTGCTACCTTGCTAAAACAACAACCACTGTCACCCTCATATTTATCACACCTGGCACCCACTGCAACCTTGCTAACAACCTACCCACTGTCATCCTCATATTCATCACATCTGGCACCCCACTGCAACCTTGTTAACACCCCACCCCCTGTCACCCTCATCCTTATCACACCTGGCACCCCACTGCAACAATCCCCCCTATAACCCACTGACAGCTTCCAAAAACCCACAATGAGAAAGCAGCTTATTCCAATGTTGAGAGGACATTGTGGTCTCTTCCCTACAAATGTGTTGTGGCAGGTAGCGTGGATGGGGGCACAATGAAATATGGAACACTATGTTAACAATAAAGATGCCACCCCAAGTGAATGATTGTGCTAATAAACCAACAAGAGTAAAATCAGGCTGTATATGCAGTAACGCATTCTTGTTATACCACTTAGTGTGGATCCTAAGGAGTTAATCATCTGCATTGTGTAAAAAGACTGTTCGATCATGTCTTCTCTGATCATCTCCTTCTTCCATATACTCCAAAAAAATAATATTTACAGAGTCTACAGAGTCAGGCTGCTCAGTTTGGTGCACTGTCCAGACATGTTCAGACAGAGAAACAAAAGGGTCTTGAAGCCTGATAGGACAATCGTGGGAGAAATGAAAACTCCTTCTACAAGCGATCAGCCTTCACTGATACAAGTTACAAGACTGCTCTAGCTGCTATATACAGCGGATGAAAAAAGGTATTTATTAGTTTATATTTACTAAAGTCAGGGCTTTTTTTTAGCGGGAACGCGGGGGAACGCGGGGGAACGCAGTTCCGCCACCTCCAGCACTGAATGTATGTAATTGCAAGGAATGCAACATTGTCTATTGATGCTGGCTGCTGAGGGATCTGTTGTTGCTGGTGAGGATCTATTCCTGCAGGAGGGCTTATTGCTGCTGGGGAGGTCTAGTGTGGCTGCTGGGGGATACATTGTCTCTGGAAGAGATCTCATTTTGCAGGGAGGGTCTATTGTTAATGGGGTGGTTCTTATGTTGCTGAGGGGTCAGTTGTTGATGGGAGGGATCTACTCTTTATGGAGCAGTCTATTGTAGCTGGCTGCTGGAGGGTCTATTGATGCTGTCTGCTGGGAGATCTGTTGTTGCTGCTGGGGACCCATTGTCGCTGGCTGGATCTATTGCTGCTGGGGGGGTCTATTATTGTTGGCTGCAGGGGATCTATTTTACTGCTTTTTTGTTATCAATAAGAAAATCCATACAAAATGCTTAGTACCACAAAGGATGATACTGGGAGGTGGGTAGTGGGTGAAACCAAGGAACGGTTCACGGAGGTAGGTAGGGGCGGAGACAAGGGTAAAGTCTGAAAAAGGGAGTTCCTGCACCTATTTTCTGACAAAAAAAGCCCTGACTAAAGTAATTGCATTTCCATATTCTGTGTACTGTAGGAGATTAGATATAGTGAATGCAGGATCAGGGTTTAGTAACACTTTAACTAAATAAACAAAAAAAAAAAAAAGACAGCATGCGTCTGTTCTTCCCACCCCAACTCCCAGAAACTACTAGTTCCCTCTACTGGGATACTGGATCAGACTGGATCACACTCAGCAAGAAATCTTTGGATATCACTAGAAGGCAAATATTGGTAAAGCATTTTTTAAAGTTATTAGTGAGTTTATTTACACTATATTAACAAAAGTATTGGGACACCTGCCTTTACACGCTCATCAACTTTAATGGCATCCCAGTCTCAGTCCGTAGGGTTCAATATTGAGTTGGCCCACCCTTTGCAGCTATAACAGCTTCAACTCTTTTGGGACAGCTGTCCACAAGGTTTAGGAGTGTGTCTATGGGAATGTTTGACCATTCTTCTAGAAGCGCATTTGTGAGGTCAGACACTGATGTTGGACATGAAGGCCTGGCTCGCAGTCTCCACTGTAATCCTTCCCAAAGGAGTTCTGTCGGGTTGAGGTCAGGACTTTGTGCAGGCCAGTCAAGTTCCTCAATCCCAAACGTGCTCATCCTTGTCCTTATGGACTTTGCTTTATGCACTGATCCAAATCATATGGTGGAGGGGGGATTATGGTGCAGTGGCGTCACTAGGGTTGGTGTCACCTGGTGCGGTAAAACATGGTGTCACCCCCCCCCCCCCCCCTATATTCAGGCCAGGCAGCAGCTCAGCGTTGGGAGTTTTTTGTAGCAGGTTGCGACGGTCATTAAGGCCTAGAGGATAGCAGGTTAGGCACTTCCTAATGGCTCAGTTCCTAGGAGCAGTAACGGATAATGGCTGACAGGCCATCCTGCCAGACCCAGCAAAAATGCAGCAGTGATCCCTCTGGTTATACGTTCGCTCCCTCTGGGTTGACCAGGCTGACTTTGGTCAGTAATGTAGCCCGTCTGTACCCTGGCAATGACAAAGTCTTTCTCTCTCTGGTGGTGCTGGGCAGTGTGGCTCTTTCTGACTTCCCCCCAGCACAGTCCTCTCTTTATGGTGTAGCACTCCCTCCCTCAGCTTTTTCCCAGGTTCCCAGTCCTCAATCTCTCCCCGTAGCAGAGTGCATGCTGGGGACTATGGTCTGCTCCCTGTGGACTACAAATGGGGCCGCCAATCTTCCGGGACTACATGTCCCATGATGCCCCCCTAGTCTCTTCTGATTGGCCCTGAGCGGTGGCCAATTGGAAGGGAAAAAGACTGGGCAGTAAGCTAGGCGGCAATCAGATGAGAGCCGCTCTCTCTTCTCCTGCACTGCTGACAGGAGAAAAGAGGGGGGGAAGTGGGGAAGATAAACTGACAGCCCGCAGCTCGCTACCTGTTCTCTGGTGGACTGAGCGAGGAAAAGAGCCTGTTGTCACTGCTTAATCATACCTCCCTACTTTGAACTTCAGAATGAGGGACACTGGAGGAGTGAAAAGTTCTGCGGCATGCTAGGTCGCTGTAAATTGTGGGAGGAGCTAAAGGGATATGTTTAAACAAAACCCAGGCTTCCTTGTACCTATAAAATATGCTTTGATTGTTTTGTCTGAGCCTACCTTAACCGGTTGCCGACCGCCGCACGACTATATACTGCGGCGGTCAGCCCCGGCCAGGCAGAGTGACGTATCGGTACGTCACTCGCCTGTCACTGACTTGCGAGCCTATCGCGGGCGGGCGCGCGCCCGCCGAGGCGCGCGCCCGCCGCGGCTCGTTCACAGGCAAGTCAGTGCGTGTGACCGGCGGACTCGATGTCCGCCAGTCACACTGCGATCGCTCCTGTGAAGGGAGAAAGACAGAGCAGCTTGTGTAAACAAGCTGCCTGTCAGTTCTCCCTGTGTAAAAGTGAAGATCTGACCGTTCTACTATGTAGAACGGTTGATCTTTGCTTTTACACCAATAGGAATGTCCCTGCACAGTAGAAAGCACGCCCCTAGGACACACTTAACCCCTCCCTGTCCAATAAAGTTAACCCCTTCCCTGCCAGTGTCATTTTTGCAGTAACAGTGCATATGTATAGCACTGATTACTGCAGTAATGTCACTGGTACCCCCAAAAGTGTCAAAAATGTCAGTCAAGGGTCCGATCTGTCCGCCGCAATGTCGCAGTACCGAAAAAAAAATCGCAGATCGCCGCCATTACGCGTTAAAAAAAAAAACACCAAAAATGACAAAAATCTTTCCCTTTGTTAGTAAACGCGATAACTTTTGCGCAAACCAATCAAAATACGCTTTTTGCGATTTTTTTTACCAAACATAGGTAGCATAAAACAAATTGGCCGAAAAATGTTAAAAAATTTTGATTTTTACTTTTTTTTTGGGGGAATTTCATATAAAAAAATGTGAAAAATATTGTTATTTTTGCAAAATTTACGCTCTTTTTTTGTTTATAGCGCGTGATCAAAAAATCGCACAGGTGATCAAATACCACCAAAAGAAAGCTCTGTTTGTGGGAAAAAAAGGACGTCAAATTCGTTTAGGTACAGCGTCGCACGACCGCGCAATTGTCCGTTAAAGTCACACAGTAAAAAATCGCAAAAAAACCCCTGGTCCTTTAGCAGCCAAATCCTCCGGGGCTTAAGTGGTTAAAGAATAAATTCAATAAAATAGTCAGGGACTGCATAGCAACCAGCAACTATTGAGACAATGAAGACTTTGGTGAGAAGTATATAATGTACAGTATTGTGTATATAGTGCGGGAGTGTGTAAAGCAGAGCACAGGGGTTGGGGAGTGCTGCAGCCAGTGACGGGTTTAGGATACATAGCGCAGGCTGCAGGGGTCCAGGGTGTGTAATGCAATGGGTTCAAGATTTAGATGAATGTAATGCACAGAAGGCTGTAGCCAGTGCCAGGTTTAGGAGTACATGATACACACAGAGAGCATTGTCCAGGAGTACATAATGCACAGAACGCAGGGCTCAGGAGTGTGTAATGTATAAAAAAAAAAATAATCAGGAGTACAAAACAAAGAGTGCAGGAGACAGGGGTGTGTAGGGGTAAGGAAAGGGCAAAATTCCTCCCACATACAAGAGATGGTCAGAGACTGTGGAAATAATACAGGAGGTGGTCAGAGACTACAGACATGATACAAGAGATGGTCAGAGACTGCAGACATGATACAAGATATGGTCAGAGACTGCAGACATGATACAAGAGACTGCGGACATGATACAAGAGACTGTCAATGACTGTGGACATTATACAAGAGACTGTCAGAGACTGTGGACATGATACAAGAGACTGTAAATGACCGTGGACATGATACAAGAGACTGTCTGAGACTGTGGACATGATACAAGAGACTGTCTGAGACTGTGGACATGATACAAGAGACTGTCTGAGACTGTGGACATGATATAAGAGACTGTCTGAGACTGTGGACATGATACAAGAGACTGTCTGAGACTGTGGACATGATACAGGAGATGGTCAGAGACTGCAGACATTATACAAGAGACTGTCAGAGACTGTGGACATGATACAAGAGACTGTCAATGACTGTGGACATTATACAAGAGACTGTCTGAGACTGTGGACATGATACAAGAGACTGTCTGAGACTGTGGACATGATACAAGAGACTGTCTGAGACTGTGGACATGATACAAAAGACTGTCTGAGACTGTGGACATGATACAAGAGACTGTAAATGACCGTGGCCATGATACAAGAGACTGTCTGAGACTGTGGACATGATACAAGAGACTGTCTGAGACTGTGGACATGATACAAGAGACTGTCTGAGACTGTGGACATGATACAAGAGACTGTCAATGACTGTGGACATTATACAAGAGACTGTCAGAGACTGTGGACATGATACAAGAGACTGTAAATGACCGTGGACATGATACAAGAGACTGTCTGAGACTGTGGACACGATACAAGAGACTGTCTGAGACTGTGGACATGATACAAGAGACTGTCTGAGACTGTGGACATGATACAAGAGACTGTCTGAGACTGTGGACATGATACAAGAGACTGTCTGAGACTGTGGACATGATACAGGAGATGGTCAGAGACTGCAGACATTATACAAGAGACTGTCAGAGACTTTGGACATGATACAAGAGACTGTCAATGACTGTGGACATTATACAAGAGACTGTCTGAGACTGTGGACATGATACAAGAGACTGTCTGAGACTGTGGACATGATACAAGAGACTGTCTGAGACTGTGGACATGATACAGGAGATGGTCAGAGACTGCAGACATTATACAAGAGATGGTCAGACACTGCAGACATAGTACAGGAGATGTCAGACACTGCAGACATAGTACAGGAGATGGTCAGAGAATGTGGAAATAATACAGGAGATGATCAGAGACTGCAGACATAGTACAGGGGTTGTCGGAAGACTGCGGACATAGTACAGGGGTTGTCGGAAGACTGCGGACATAGTACAGGGGTTGTCGGAAGACTGCGGACATAGTACAGGGGTTGTCGGAAGACTGCGGACATAGTACAGGGGTTGTCGGAAGACTGCGGACATAGTACAGGGGTTGAAAAAAAGTCTGGTGCGCTAAATTGTTACCATCATGAACAAGTGTTATGTGATACCAAAACTTGACCTTATTAAACAATTGTGATGATTACAAAAAATTAAATACAGAGTGAATAAATATTCCTTGAAAGAATATTACTTAAAACAAAATTATGCAATTGTCACACACAATAAAAAAGTCCAAATGTGAAAAATGATGACAATCCTGATACAAATGGGATGTGAAGGTTTCCCACCACCTCACAGATTTGCTTCTTACCAGAATTGGGTTGGTAAAGGGCAGATAGCAGAAAAATCGGTCCAAATGCAAGGGGTGGGAATGCCACTTACCTCTCTGCACATGGACAGGATTAAGATATGACGGTCAACTTCCAACTACCTACACTTCTCATTGTCTCCTATGTATCAGATCTCCGTCTACCGCAGGTAATTCAAATACCGACTTCCCCACCAGGCGAAGTGGCTCCTCCCACTGATCCTACATCAAGAAGTAAAAGGACCTCGGATTGAGCTATATGCCAGGAGCGCCAGGAGTCCCTCTTTACATATGACCTCCAGAGAGTCTGCATAATAACCAATAGCCTGAAATAATTGGGATCTGGTAAGCAGCCCTTTTATATATAGGTGTGATTCTCAGCACAGCACTCACTCTCGGTTTCATCACAGAGGTTCCCCTTTGAACCGATTTTTCTGCTATCTGCCCTTTACCAACCCAATTCTGGTAAGAAGCAAATCTGTGAGGTGGTGGGAAACCTTCACTTTGTATCACGATTGTCGTCACTTCTGAATACCAGTTCACCACTATTTCACCTCCCAACATTCAGCACCTGTGGATTTTAATTGGACTTTATTTTGGGATTTATTGCACTTTTCACATTTGGACTTATTATTGTGTGTGACAATTGCATAATTTTGTTTTATCCTTGGTTCACACTTATGCGATGCGGGAAGGCTGCGAATTCACAGCCTGTTCCCGCATCACAAACGCACCCTTGGCAGTTCACACTGCCATATGCGATACGCTGGGGGTGTCAATGTAATCTTAACGACACCCCCAGTTTGATCGCATATCGCAGTGCGATCTTACAGTTTGCACAGGATCGGATCGCACAAGTGTGAACCGCTGTGCGATCCGATCCTGATGCGGCTCAAAAAAAGGGTCCTGTGCGATTTTACTGCGGGTGCAGTGCGAATTTAGCCATACAAAGTGTATAGCTGAATTCGCACCGCACAGCCGATTGCATATAATGAAGGAGCAGTGCGCTCCGATATTACATGCGAGCGCCGCACTTGCACAAATGTGAACCGGCTGTTAAGTAATATTCTTTCAAGGAATATTTATTCACTCTGTATTTTATTTTTTGTAATCATCACAATTGTTTAATAAGGTCCAGTTTTGGTATCACATAACACTTGTTCATGATGGTAACCATTTAGTGCACCAGACTTTTTTCATCACTATTTATTCCTATTGGATCTTTGGTTGCAGCTCACATACATTTATCAGTGCACTTTTCCACATACATTATAGTACAGGGGATAATGGAGACTGGGAGCATGCTTCTGTAGTTTACAAGAGACTGGACACATAGTACATGGTATATTACAGCAGCACTCTCCTAAAACATAAAATACTGTTGAAGTTCAATTTTGTTGAAGTTAAAAAGAACATGAACAATCCTTCCAGTTATAATGTGCCAGCAGTGCAATGGTTACCTGCAATTTACCTTGTCCTACTAACGGTAGCTTCTTCTATCCTGACAGAGAATGCCATAATCAGCAGCGTGGTGTGCCTCCTCACCCCTCCTCCTCCCCCCTCCTCCTCTGTGTACACAGGAAGTAAACATCACAGCTTAAGGAGGAGGGGCGGCTTTAGTTCAGTGTACTCCGTACATACACTACAGTGAGAAGTGTAGTCTGGAGGCAGCTGGGGAGACATCCCGGGCTGGTGTCACCCCTCTGGCGGGTGTCACCCGGTGCGGACCGCCCCCCCGCACCCCCCATAGTGACGCTACTGTTATGGTGTGGAGTGGTTTTCAGGGGTTGGGCTTGGCCCCTTAGTTCCAGTGAAGGAAACTCTTAAGGCGTCAGCATACCAAGGCATTTTGGACAATTTCATGCTCCCAACTTTGTGAGAACAGTTTGGTAATGGCCCCTTCCTGTTCCAACACGATTGCGCACCAGTGCACAAAGCAAGGTCCATAAAGACATGGATGAGCGAGTTTGGGTTGGAGGAACTTGATTGGCCTGACCTCAACTTGATAGAACACCTTTGGGATGAATTAGAGCGCAGACTGAGAGCCAGGCCTTCTTGTTCAACATCAGTGTCTGACCTCACAAATGTGCTTCTGGAAGAATGGTCAAACATTCCCATAGACACACTCCTAAACCTTGTGGTCAGCCTTCCCAGAAGATTTGAAGCTGTTATAGGTGCAAAGGGTGGGCCAACTCAATATTGAACCCTACGGACTAAGACTGGGATACCAATAAAGTTCATATGCTTGTAAAGGCAGGTGTCCCAATACTTTTGATAATATAGTGTATTTATTTATCTAACCTGCACACCTGGTAAACAGGTTATTGGTCTGATGGACCCCTAAAACCAGATCATAAGGTGGGAGTGACGACCCACTTAGGTAGATGATACATAAGCCTGCTTCCTTTCTGGGCCCCAGGGGTGAGGAAGAGCCTTATGCCTGTCAGCCTTGGGCACCAGTGTTTTGAGCATGGTGACTCCAACTTTTTTTTATTTTTTAGGTAGCCCCTCTTAAACCACCCTCAATGCTAAAAGGCACAATGGTAACTGTGCTAACTGTGTGACTCTTTGGACTGACTGGACAGAAACCACGTTCTTTGACAGGCATTTCATTCACATTTCTTTCACTTCTATGGAAGTCTTAGAAGTACTCAGAAGACTATGACCTGCCTAAGGGATATTTACAAAATGGCTTGTTTTTTATCTCCAGTACTGCAGTGGAATGATGTTATGTGCGCACTTTAAATGCAATTAGTGCTGATGAGTTGCTCATTGCGGTCAGACTTTAGTTTTACAGGCACTGCAAATAGCAGTAGAATTGGGTCCTGCTGTTGTCTAGAAAGAAGATACAGGAATGTTTTTTTATTACAGGGCCAAGCCAAGATATATTCATGAATTCCAATTTATTTTTTTTTAAATACCCTTTGGGTTAATTAGTTTTGATGATTACTGGATCTTATTTTAATTTTTTTTTTTAAGAATGTGCTCCACCGCCTTTCCATAACACTAGATGTCAGATTTTCAAGTCATATCCTTTGTAGATACTTAGAGGTTAGTGGCTTGTCCCATTCTCTGCATCATTAACTAACAGTAATGGGTTATTTGCATTGTAGATGTTGCAAATAAATAGCAGGAGAAGAGAAATAGGGACAGACATAATTAAGTGAGAGTGCTGATGACAGATGGTGAAATGTCACAATGCACTAACAAACTAAGCCTTTGAGAAAAACATTTAGATTCAAAACATATACTTGGATTCCATTCCAGAGATTTCACTTATTTAAATCCACCTCTTCATTTTTCTCCTAGCTGTACTTTGCTGTACCTCAAATTTTAAAGCGGAACTGCAGACATAAAGCTTACTGTAATTACTCTTGAAATATGCATTTGTGAGCTGGTATACCTGCCCAAGGATCTTCAGTTCTGTTCAGTCAGTTTTGTAGTTCAGGCATGCCTTGTAAACAGCATATAGACATGTCCTGGGCCTCCCTACAGATGACGCTGCTGCTGAGCAATACAGCCTGGTCCAGAATCTGCCCCAGCTTGTGAAGGGACAGTGAAAAATCCCCTCCATGGGAACAGCAGTATGCTGTACAGCATTTGATCATGGGGTCACATGATGCACAGCAAAGCTAGGTGACACTTCCCAAAATGAACGACGGAAACTGTACTGACTAGTAGGTCTAATTTGGAGAGTTGCAGTGTAAGGGCCATGTCAGATGAACTATTCTGCTGCAGGTGACACATCAACAGTGGCAGAACGGAATACCCTGAGCTATGAAAGAAGTGAATTAACCACTTTACCACCGGAGGATTTTACTGTCTTACGTCCAGGCCACTTTTTGCGATTCGGCGCTGTGCGACTTTAACTGACAATTGCGCGGTCGTGCGACGCTGTACCCAAACAAAATTGACGTCCTTTTTTTCCCACAAACAGAGCTTTCTTTTGGTGGTATTTGATCACCTGTGCAATTTTTACTTTTTGCGCTATAAACAGAAAAAGAGCGTTTATTTTGAAAAAATAACAATATTTTTAACATTTCCCCCCCCAAAAAATGTAAAAATCTAATTTTTTTTTTATTTTTGGCCAATTTGTTTTCTGCTACCTATGTTTGGTAAAAAAAATCACGATAAGCGTATTTTGATTGGTTTGCGCAAAAGTTATTGCGTTTACTAACTAAGGGAAAGATTTATGTCATTTTTGGTGGGTTTTTTTTAACGCGTAATGGCGGCAATCTGCGTTTTTTTTGCGGGACTGCGACATTGCGGCGGACATATCGGACCCTTGACTGACATTTTTGACACTTTTGGGGGTACCAGTGACATTACTGCAGTAATCAGTGCTATATATATGCACTGTTACTGTAAAAATGACACTGGCAGGGAAGGGGTTAATTTTATTGGAGAGGGAGGGGTTAATGTATGCCTGGTGCTTACTAACGTGTGGGGGGGGGGAGGTGACTGAGTGACACAAGGACAGATCGGATGTTCAGCTATGCTGAACACTGCGATCTGTCCCTGCCTGTCACTTAGGAGATCCACCCGCTCTGTTTACACAAGCAGGCGGATCTCCTCACTCGATTCCCCGACTCCCGCTGTGACTGAAAACAGCGGGAGCGCGCCTCTGGCGGCGTGCGAGTGCCGCCTACAGGGGGAGGAGTCCAGCGACGTAGGTCTACGTCGCTGGACGATAATGAGCCACATTGCTGCAGTAGCAGCAATGTGAGCAGTAGGAAACTGGTTAAGCACAGGGCATACATGACTACTGGGTTAAAGGGGAACCAGGCAGTGTGGAGTTAATTGGTTAAAAATAAAAGAAAAAAGTAGTCGCACTTATTGGATTGGGCAGAAGAAGCAGGCTGATGGGGGAGGAACATGAGAGGATAGCCTTGGGGGAGGAATAAGGAAGATCCAGTCAGAGATCTAATGTCATCAGATGAACATCTCTCTCTTCTGCCCTATTTGTCGATTCTTAGTGGTCTGGATTCAGGTCTTAGCAAAAGTTGACGTTTGGGATGCTTGAAGGTGGTTTAAATCTGCAGTTTTTGAGAAAACAGTGGGGACTCATCTTCAGTATGGTGCCCTCTAGTTGGTGTGGTCAACTCATAGTGACTAGGTAGTTCTAGACTGGTACGTGTCTGAAGTCAGCTGAGATAGTCCCTGAGGTGGTGTTCTGAGGTTAGTGGCATAACTTAGATAACTGGTACCACAGACACAAGAATTAGTTATGGTACCTTCAAGGGCCTGCAACCTCTTGGCAGATGTAGGAAGGTTGAGTTGAGAAGGATGGTCAGGACCCAAGTTGTTATGTGGGTGACCTTAGATCTACCCTGGTCATGACCTAGGTATTTTCCCTAATGGAATCAGTCCTACACTGGCGTGGAATATTGCAAAACTGCATTTGCTAGTGGGGGAGCAGCAAACAGTGACATGTTACGGGATTGGCTAACAAGGAAATACCTCAATAGGATAAAGACAATGGTTTGTTAGCAAACCTCACCAGCAACAGGGTCACCTTTTTTACATTAGCCTTACACACTCAGGGGCAGAGGCAGTGCTACTTTTAACCAAGGCCCTGGAATGTCACAAGATTTTCTGTAGCCAGGCAACCAAGGACCACCTCCCTTCTTATTAAAAGCATTTAAAAATGGATTTGAGTCTGTACCAACATGCATCATTACCAGTGTTCATTTTGGCATCAAATGTTTGTTTAGTTATAGTCTTTTGACTAAAATTGCATTTTAGTTTTAGTCCAATTTTAGTCATCTGCAATTGTTTTAGTTTTAGTCATATTTTAGTCGACTACAATCTCCAGTACATTTTATTGGAAAAAAATTATTTTAGTCAACTAAGATCTAATGTATTTAGTTAAATTGTAATCGTAATGCATTATTTAATTATTTCTGTAGAATTTCCCAACTCATATACTCATATAATATTATGTTATTATTTATGGTATTAAAGTTTGAACAAACTCACAGATACAGATTTCGCCACTCTGGATGGTCTGAGGAGGCCTGTAATGCTGCACAGTGCTCTGGACGGTGATCTGACTGAGGAGGCCTGTAATGCTGCATAGTGCACTGGACAGTGGTCTGAGGAGGCCTGTAATGCACACAGTGCTCTGGACATGGACAGTTTGAAGTGGAGGTCTGTAATGCATTTCACACAGTGCTCTGGTTGGTGGTCTGAGGAGGCTTGTAATGTTCACAATGCTCTGGACGGTGGTCTAAGGCCTGTAATGCTGCACAGTGCTCTGGGACAGTGGCCTGAGAGGCCTGTAATGCTGCACAGTGCTCTGGACAGTGGTCTGAGGGGAGACATGTAATGCACAGTGCTCTGGACGGTGGTCTGGGGAGGCCTGTAATGTTGCACAGTGCCCTGGGTCGGTGGTCTGAGAGGCCTGTAATGCTGCACACTGCTCTGGACGGTGGTCTGAGAGGCCTGTAATGCTGCACAGGGCTCTGGGCGGTGGTCCAAGGAGAGGCATGTAATGCACAGTGCTATGGATGGTTGTCTGAGGAGGCCTGTAATGCACACAGTGCTCTGGATGGTGGTCTGAGAGGCCTGTAATGCTGCACAGTGCTCTGGGTCGGGGGTCTGAGAGGCCTGTAATGCTGCACAGTGCTCTGGACGTTGGTCTGAGAGGCCTGTAATGCTGCACAGTGCTGGATGGTGGTCTCAGGTCTAGGGGTGGCCTGTAATGCACAGTGCTCTGGATGCCAGTGGACAGAGGAGGCCTGTAATGCACACACAGTGCTCTGGACGGACAGTGGTCTGAGGGCAGACCTGTAATTGTAATGTACACACTCACAGCGCTCTGATCTCTGCTCTGGACGGTCGTTGTCGTGAGCTGTGAGTGGAACTCTCGTCAGGAGGCCTGTAATGCACCGTGCTGCTCTGGATGGTTGTCTGAAGACTCAGGCCTGTAATGCTGGCTGCACGGTCGCTTGCTTGCTGAGAGTGGAAGCAGGCAGAGCTTCATGGAAACCAAAAGTTCAAGAGGGTAAACGTCCCTGTCTCACATTTTCATTTAGTTTTCATTCGTTAACGAAATTGGAATTGATTTTCATCATAGTTTTAGTTGGTGGACAAAATTGTGGTGTACTTTTTGTTTAGTTTTCGTCACTGTAAAAATGCTGCTGACTAAAATTTTGACAAACGTTTTTGTTGACGAAATTAACACTGGTCATCACTTATGTGATCCTAAGGTAGCGTTACATTGGAATAAAGCCTTGGGTAGGTACATTGTAAGTTACCCAGTGGAAAGGAATAATGTGAAGAGATCTATGCACTCTGCATATTATTTTCAAATATAGGAATATCTAAATTTAAATGATAAAAAATAATAAATGTCAATTCCCTAACTTTAGTTTTATTTATTTTCTTGGATATTGCACTGTGTGTGGTATGTATTTTCTATCTGTGTTGTGAGTGTTATTAATCTGCAGTTGGAGTGTCCAAGACATACATTAAGTCAGAGGATAACATCTAAGTTATCACTTATGGGTGAACTGGGTGAATAATTTATTTATTCAGAGATTCACATGTTACTACCCTTGTAAAGAAATGTGTTTGTTTAGATCAGAGTTCTTCTTTAATATATAAAATGTGCCTTTTATCTACCTGTAATCCCGCTGAATGAATTGGGTGCCGCAAGGTTATTATTCAGTAAAATTGAAATTCCAGACAAGTCCTGAGAAATCCTTTCTAAGAGCTCCCCCGCCGTGCTCTGGAGTTGTTTAAGTGGGTCATGAAAGCAGAATAGAATCAGCAGCACGCATGTCTCTGTATACAGAATTTGTGCAATCTTTCTCAGTTCGAAATAAACATGTACATGACATTAGAGTGGCTGTGCAGATTTTCTGAAAGAATTGCCATGCGCGTATGCTGATTTGTTCAATTTGATCCAAATTACAATCAGAATTTGAATCAATGTTACAATCTTCATCACTATCAAAAATGAATAGCAACTTTTAATTTTGCATATCCTAAAAATAATGAAAAAAATAGCTTCATATATGTAGTGAATGACAGTGAGCCAAAGATATCAGTCACCTTGCTTTATTATGAAGCCAGGCAAGACCCTAATTTGACCAAACCATCTCTGCACCCTATTTTTCACCTAAGGCCATCAGATAGTAATGCATTGTGGTAGGAAATACTTTCCCTGCTCATATCATTATTGCATAGTGGGTATGTGTGATAGACAAGCTGAGCTGCACAGGGAAATCCTGAATTCTTGGGGTTGTGCACCCCGATCCTAATTTATTAATGTAAACATGTTCTTTACCTACTTAGGACAGATTCACTGCATAGTAAGCCCCCTGCGCTGTTGGTACTTACCTTTCAAATAATCCCCTGCCACCTCTGGAGCCTTAACAAAATTGTTACTGGCTGGTGAGGGGACAATGTGATTCTCCTCCCTCCCTCTTACAATGCAGTGCTCAGTCAGTCTGAGCAGCCAGGCCTATATGATGTCATGTAGTTGGATCAGTATAGGGGGGATCAGTGTTGCCAACCTCCCGCAGCATTTTTTACTGACAAAACAGAAAATTTACTGACGGAGCACATTTTTCACTGGCAACCTGAAAAATGACTTAACTCCTATTAAAAGTGAAGACAGCTGATATTTAACCCCTTCAGCTCCTGAAGGTTTTATCCTCTTGCTGACCAGGCTATTTTTTGCGATACGGTACTGCATTACTTTGACTGACAATTGCACGTTCGTGCAATGCTGTGCCCAAATAAAATTGATGCCTATTTTTCCCACAAATAAAGCTTTCTTTTGGTGGTATTTGATCACCTCTGCAGTTTTTATTTTTTGCTCTATAAACAAATAAATACCTACCATTTAAAAAAAAAAAATAATTTTTTTTTTACTTTCTGCTATAAAACATACCCAATAAAAAAAAAACTAAATGTAGGCCAATATGTATTCTGTTACATGTTTTTGGTTAGAAAATAAACAAATCTCAATAAGCGCATATTGATTGGTTTGCACGAAAGTTATAGCGTCTGCGTCACTGTATAAATTACACTGGCAGGGAAGGGGTTAACATCAGGGCCGATCATGTGGTTAAGTGTGGTCCTAGAGAGTACTTTCTAACTGGACTGGATGAAAAGAGAGATCCGCGTTTCTGCTTAGCTCTTCTTACTCCCTGCCTTGCCTTACGAATGATTGGCGGGTCCCGGCAGCCACCGCGGCCGCCAGACCCGCTGATTGGCTCCTGCTGTGTCCAATCACAGTGGGAGCGGCGCCCCAGATCGTGTACCCAAAATCACGTACATGTATGTGATTTTGAGCAGCCGGGCCGCCCTGCCGCAGTATATAGGTGGTGGTCTAGAAGCGGTTAAACAATATTAACACAATATGGAAACACTGACAATACCCATAACAAGTATTTTGCCTGGTTTAGGCCTCTTGCAAACGATACTCCTGTTTGAGCATCTACTTTTTCATCTGTTCTTTTTTGGATGTATTTGCGCATATTTTTGCACATATGCACAGAAACTTATTCTCACGTTCTTGTTCTGCACATTTTGTAAATGCACAATCGTGCGATTTTGCGCACATTTGCGCGAATGAGGAGTAAATTACTTACCAAAATTGTGATTTTTCTATTTTGTTTTTACTGAAGAATGCACAGCGCTTGTTTACGCGCCTGTGTGCATAGGCACATTACAATTAATGGGCTGTATTTTAGCTCAGTAAAAAGAAAAAGCTGTACTGAGCTTTTTCAAGCTGCAGTGTGCAAGAGGCTTTACACTTAAAAAGTCAGATTATCAGCCCCTGTTATTTACAGACAGTTGTAAAAATCACTGATTTTTAAAAACTGTCCAGAGATGTACCGGCAGTTGGCAACCCGGGGGGGGGGGGGGGGATGATCCTTAGCCCTGGGTAATGCATTGCTCTGATAGCAAATTAAGTGCTGGGGCGGGTGATGAGGTAAGTACTGACGGTGAATCTGGCCTGCCATGCAGCTCTAAATTGGATGGCCCGTATTTCCCAATAACAAAGCAGATTTAAACGTAAATCCATCCACTGTTTTTTTTTTCTTTTTTTTTTATTAATGTGATTGGTTGCTTTTAGGAAACATTGACAATTCTAGATAAACAGAACACAATTTGATGCAATGTGAATTTTCCAAGTTACTGAGAGATGAGGATAATTTGCAATTGAAAAATATGTTTCAGCAAACAAACAAATAAGAAGTGGTTTGATCTATTTGAGTTGCGCTTTGTTCTTTTTTCTTTTTGCTGAAAAAAAAAAATCTTTGTACAGAAAGCTACAGAGCACTGGAGATAAAAATAAAATTTCCAAAGATATTGTAAACAGACTTTGAAAAGAGAAGACTAAATTAGGAATGTAGAATGTATCTCAGACAGGTTAATGGATTTGCACAGGCATGACGCAAATTGTTCCCCAAACCTCCCTCTCCGCTGTCCCAGAATTCATATTTTCTTTAAAGTGTTACAAAAGTCAGAATTTTTTTTTCAAAATAAAATAACAAACATGTTAGTGTCCATTCACACTAGTACGACTTGTCAGGCGACTTGGTCAGCCTGACAAATCACGCACCATCGCGTCCCATAGTGTAGTACAGGACCGGTTCTAATAGGAGCGACACAAGTCGCTCCGACTTAGAAAAAGGGTCCTGTACTACTTCGGGGCGACCTGGAGCGACTTGCATAGACATTCATTTTATGAAGTCCGTGCAAGTCGTGCCGAAGTCGGGGTGCACGCGACTTCACAAGTCGCCCCGAAAGTCGTGCCACTTCAGTGTGAACCGGCACTAATACTTTCTTGCTCTATGCAGTGATATTGCACACAGCAGCCCCGATCCTACTCTTCTTGTGACCCCCAGTGGCAATCTTGGCTCCTCCTCTTCTTTGTGTGTCCCCATAGCAAGCCGTTTGTAATGGGGACACACGGTGCGTGCGCGCTTCCAACCTCTGTTTCTATGGAGCCGAGCTCCATAGACTTACACAGTGGGACTTAGGCCCGCTCCCCACTTCCTCTTCACTGCATTTGATTGACAGCAGCAAGAGCCAATGGCTCCTGCTGCTGCTTGAATGCTGCGGGAAGGGGAAAAGATGGGATATTAGATGCAGCCGTCCACAGCACAGATCTTTTCTCCTCTCTCTTCCCCTTGACATAGGGAGGGAGGGAGGTGTTGGCAATAATTCAGACTCGCATGGCCTTAGGCATCAAAGTTCCTTCAGATATCTGGGAGCACTCAATGAGACACAGAGACGGCAGGTACGATGTCACAGAATGCTCGCTTTATTCAAAAGATGAAATGGTTTTTATAGAAGAAAAAAAGGGAAAGGCCCTTTTTCAATATTATACATAAAATTATAAATAGTTTCAGTGACTCTTCATCACATGCTTCATGTCATGTTTGTATGCAAGCCAAAAAATAAATAAAATATAATTGACACTATACCAAGCGTGTTCTCAGGGTCGTTTAGAACACAAAAGCAGAATGTTCTTGTTCAATCACTTTCAAGGGCATTTGCTTAGATAGGCTTTTTTTTTAAATTAAGTTGAGTCTATAGTTTTAATCACAAGATAGAGTCGAGGGATAAAAGTGAAGGATAGATATTCCTTCAATCCCCTCTTAAATCACTTTCAAATATAGTGATTTCATTCAGATTCTGTTCCATAACTCAATTCCAGCATGTGCAGGTATTGTGTTCCCTCAGAATATGGTGTTGCCTTGGTGTCCCTATGTATTATGCATAAAATAAACTTGGAGCATAGGTAGAGAAATAAAACAAAAAAACAATACCATTACAATAAGAATCACAGCTTCCCTTATCCATGCAAATATTGACCTAAAAGGGGAAATCAAACCCACTCTTAAAAGGAATTCCACCTCTCTTTGGCTATAGATCTGGCCTTTTCCTGCAAAACTGCAACCTCCTGTCTATGGGTTTCTGTATTATCTCATAATAATCAGAGATTTCAAAAATTGGTATTATGTATTTATGTGCAGCATTTATAGTCAGTAGCAGATTCACATAGCCCAGTCAATACTACACCCATTTGTTCTATTTCCGTCTCATTCATTAGCACCTGTTTACTCAATATCCGTAGTTCAGTTGTTTGGAAGACCCACCTTTAGCTGTGTTTCATTTTTAATCTGATCTAAAATCAGTCAATAATTGTTTATCCTTTTTATCAGTTCTATTCCCCACCCAGTTTACCTTAAATGAAAAATAGGGGATCTAAAATATATCTAATCTAAAATGTAAATACCTTCTTTCCTTTCCCTGTCTGATTTACCAACTCAGAAAATCTTATTCGGCTAGGTTAGGGCTGAAAAATATAAAAATATCCAGAATTTTAAAAAAATATAAAAACTAAATGTTAGACTAACAGAAAAACAGCAACTTTTCATTTCGAAATCACAGAAACGAATATGAACATCAAACTTTCCTTTTCAAAAGTTTAAAAGCGTAGAAACTTGTCAAAGTCCTCCAAACCTGGCGATGGACAGCAGAGTTTTAGACATCTAGTGATCAGATCGCAGCTGCAGCACAGCAATTGCAAAGCAATAGAACTAAAAGAACTGTGGAATACAAAGTCCATATTCTCCGGACTATTTCAGCTCACAAGTCATAAACATGCAGGTACATAACCACCATGGTAGTTGGAACCTTACAGACCGTTCAGGCACTTGACCATCAGAGCAATTCAGGTACTTGACCATGATAGCGGATAGAACAGTTCAGGTAATTGACCACCAGAACAGGTGGAACTTGCACCAACAGTTCAGCTGCTGATCAGTGGAAAAGTCCTTAAACACGGTTGCTGCTGTCAAAAGATGTGTCTTCTTTCTCCAATATACTTGTTGTGATTGACGTCAAGGCAGGTGTGTTACCAAGACTGTCAGTCAAGCATTCCATAACTAACAATAATACCCATATAGCCCCTCATAGATTTCTGAACAGTTAAATTCATGATCCCTAGCGACCTGGCCTAACACTAAAAGAAAAACTCAGCTTTCCCATTCAGGGTAAAACATTGGTACAAAAAACACCACCACCTATCTCCCAACTGAACTTCTACATAACTTTGTATCTAAGTACTCCGGTATCCTCACACACTCTAAAGACACTCTGGAAAACTAACTGTCTTTCATTTATATTTACCCCAGTTTCTGTGTAAATATTACCCATACATATATATATGTCACCATACTCTGCATGCCTGACCCAAACCCAATGAAGAAACCCATATGTGGAAACCTAGCTAATTTCATAAACATTTACCAAGAAAACATAATCAAGTGCATCAAACGTGGCCAAAAGATCGCTAAGTGTCAGATCTAACAGCATATATATATATCAAAATTTACAGCACCCTATTTTGAAGAACTTGCTTTTAAAATTTGCAACCACTGCAGTAATCATTGTTATCTCTAATTGAAACCAACAATAAGTAGACAAGAAAATACCTTTTCCATAATAAATGACACAAGTTGGTTAAATTCAAACTGCCATTCATATAGAAAAATATACTTGAAAGCAGATATCAGTTATGTGTAAAACCCAAGTTTAAATCTTTAACTTTTAGTGTAATCCTTTCTCTTTCTGTACTGGGCACATCCTGTGGATTCTGTTTTTCAAAGCGTTTGCCTTACAGGCCACTGCAATGATTATGAAAGAATATACAAAAGTAGATGCTGCCATAATTAAACAAAATACACGCACAGGAAAGGACAATACAGAAAAATATAAAATCAGAAAAAAACTTGAATACCCATCACGCAGCATCAAAATTATTTAGCTGCTCTGTATAAAACCAGTTCTAAAAAAACTATCATTGCATTCATATAAACAAAGATGATGCAAGTTGTCAATGGATGCTGTAATCTTCTTCTTTATTTCTTGGACATCAAACCATACCAGACAGGTGGATTGATACTGTTTAGTACTATCTAGAAACTTAAACAAAATGAAAGATCTTAGTGGGTTACCATTACATTTCTCACCTAGAAATAATCAAACAGTAACAAACATATATTAATCACAAAACATATGACCATATTGTTTAATGAGAGTGCACTCTTTTCTACCCATAATTAACGAGCTCATAATAATTAATTAATTTAATTATCACCACATGGATTTTCATTAAAGGATGTCCATCAAAAGTTGTCAATAATTCACCATGGTTAAAATACATTCACAATAACGTTTATAATAGTGTGTTCATCACATTATGCACAAAGATTACATCACCATTCATACTGATTAATGATCGCAACCTCTTATTCAATCCCAACTATACAGATCTTGGAAACTTCTAGAAACAGATTTGGTTCTTTCTGTATTAACAAAAAACTAATAAAACCATCATTAGTGTTGTAGTCTAATGTATCACACTTCAATATAATCACTATGAAGGACAATACAAAATAGACATACATTTCCAGTGATCAATTCATTGTTGTCCGATCTTATACTGTTACTCTTAGCTTGGTCATACAGAACTTTAGCTATCTTGTTCAACTAACTGCCATTATAAAAAAAACACACAGTTTTTTATCAGTGGGTGGAGCTGTCTCCCTTCCCATGCCCAGTGGGCTGGAATGGAAAACTAAAGATTTTTAAATAATTATAATATTAATGGCTGCTTTTTGAAATTTAAAGTGTGTTGGCTTAAGTCAGCTATTTTCTTTCTTTGTTTTCAATTAATCCTAGAAGTTACAAAGCAAAAACTAACAATTTCAACTAGGATTTTACTTCTGCAAATATATTTAAAATCTTCCTTTACCTTACAAAGTTTTGCTCACATCACCTTCTTTTAAACATCCCATGTTACAGAATAATTCTCATTTCTTAGATGTTCATAACTCTCCTGCTTCACAGACAGACACAATCGTTTCTCTCCCTCCCTTTCTACACAAACGCAAAGGGAGGGGGAGGAATCTGGACAGGCACAAGCAGGCTCTCTCTCTCATTCAGTCTCAAATCCCTTTCTGATTTCTTAATTAAACATACAAAACTTTCTAACAAAGACTTCTGTCTTTCTCATATACAGTACCAGTTTACAGAACTCTAACACTAATTGGATTACTTATCTCTCCAAATACTAAACTCTCATTAACCCTCAAACATAGGTAGCAAAATGCATTCAACATCTTTAATAAACAACATTTTCTCATCAGGGACAATAGGGCGATAGGGACTACCAAAAGACTACCAAATTATTATTAGCTCGTAGGTCTTGGACAAATCTGTATAATCCATCTGATTTGGCAACAGGGTGGAGGGGAGAAATATAAGGAAACATATCTGGTTTTAAAATTCCCTTACTTTTAAAATCATCAATATTTAATGTGATGCCCTCAATTTTTCTTGTAACAATAAATATTGTTTATAAAATACTGGAGTCGCCCCTGGTTTTATTCTAGCCTTATAAAATATACAGTTAAGGAATTCTACATCTAAAGAATTGTTTGCCCAAATCGGGTGATGAGTGTGGTGGATGGATACAGCTGGTATGGGTGTGGGGGATGGATGGAGCTGGGATGGGTGTGGGGGATGGATGAAGCTGGGATGGGATCAGGGGGAAGGATGGAACCGGGAAGGGTGTGGGGGATGGATGGAGCTAGGATGAGTGTGGGGATGGATGGAGCTGGCATGGGATCAGGGGGAAGGATGGAGCTGGGATGGGTGTGGTGGATATATGGAGCTGGGATGAGATCAGGGGAAGGATGGAGCTGGAATGGGTTTGGGGACTGATGGAGCTGGTATGGGATTAGGGGAATGAATGGAGCTGGGATGGGATCAGAGGAATGGAGGGAGCCATGATGGGTGTGGGGGATGGATGGAGCTGGTATGGGTGTGGGGGATGGATGAAGCTAATATGAGATCAGGGGAATGGAAGGAGCCAGGATGGGTGCCAGGATGGGTGCTGATATGAGATCAGGGGGAAGGGTGAAGTCGGGATGGGATCAGGGGGATGGATGAAGCTGGGATGGGATCAGGGGGAAGGATGGAGCTGGGATGGGATCAGGGTGATGGACAGAGCTGGGATGGAATCAGGAGGATAGATTGAGCTGGGATGGGATCAGGGGGATGGATTGAGCTGGAATGGGTGTGGCAGATGGAAGGAGCTGGGGTGGCTGTGGGGGGGACAGATGGAGCTGGGATGGGTAAGGGAGATGGATTAAGCTGGGATGAGTGTGGGGAATGAATGGAGCTGGTATGGTGTGGGGGATGGATGGAGCTAGGATGAGTGTGGCGGATGGATGGAGCTGGGATGGGTGTGGCAGATGGATGGAGCTGGGATGGATGGAGCTGGTATGGGTGTGGGGGATAGATGGAGATGGTATGGGTGTGGGGGATGGATGGAAATTATATGGGTGTGGGGGATGGATGGAGCTGGGATGGGTGTGGGGGATGGAGAAGGGATGGGATCAGGGGAAAGGATGGAACCGGGAAGTGGGGGATGGATGGAGGGGATGGATGGAGCTGGGATGAGTGAGGAGATGGATGGAGCTGGTATGGGATAAGGGGGAAGGATGGAGCTGGGATGGGTGTGGGGGATATATGGAGCTGGGATGGGATCAGGGGAAGGATGGAGCTGGAATGGGTGTGGGGGTTGGATGGAGCTGGTATGGGATTAGGGGAATGAATGGAGCTGGGATGGGATCAGAGGAATGGATGGAGCAACGATGGGTGTGGGGGATGGATGGAGCTGGTATGAGATCAGGGGGAAGGGTGAAGCCAGGATGGGATCAGGGGATGGATGGAGCTTGGATGGGATCAGGGGGAAGGATAGAGCTGGGATGGGATCAGGGCGATTAACAGAGCTGGGATGGGATCAGGGCGATTAACAGAGCTGGGATGGGATCAGGGGGATGGATTGAGCTGGGATGGGATCAGGGAGATGGATTGAGCTGAAATGGGATCGGAGGATGGATGGAGGCGGAATAGGATCGGGAGATAGATGGAGCCAGGATGAGATTGGGGAATGGATAGAGCTGAGATGAGATCAGGGGATGGATGGAGCCAGGATTGGATCGGGGTGGTGGATGGAGCAGGGGTTAGATCGGGGTGGTGGATGGAGCCAGGGTTGGATTGGGGTGGATGATGGAGCCGGGTTGGATCAGGATGGTGGATGGAGCCGAGATGGGTATCGGGGCGAATGGATGGAGCTGCCCCCCACATTCTGTACATTGCACACTTTTGTCCCTTGCATTCTGTACATTACACACTCCTGTCCCCTGCATTCTGTACATTACACACTCCTGCCCCATGCATTCTGTACATTACATACTCCTGCACTCTGTACATTACATTTTCCTGCACTACATACACAATACTGTACATTATATACTTCTCACCAAAGTCTCAATTGTCTCGACATTTGCTGGTTGCTTTGCAGTCCCTGACTATTTTAATAAAGTTTCTCTTTAGGGTAGGCTCAGATAAAGTAATCAAAGCATATTTTATAGGTACAAGGAAGCCTGGGTTTTGTTTAGCCACATCCCTTAAGCCCCTCTTACTACTTAGCAACTGGCCACGCCCACATTTTACTGTGGCGCGCAGGTCTTGTCCCTCATCCAGTGTCCCTCATTCTGAAGTTCAAATGTTAGGCGCTATGTCTTTTTCCAGGTGTGCTTCCACAAGCACGTATTCCTGACCCTTGGGGTCCCACTGATCTCCCTATCATCCCATCTACTTTCTGGCTTTGGGTTACTACATTTCTTTTCACCTCTCCCGTACCTACTCTCCTTGGACTGTAAGGGGCCTACTTCTATTACACTTGTCTCAACCAGCACTTTCTGTGTTTCAGGTTACTAATACCAGTGGGTTACCCTTGGAAACCAATTTCTCAAAAATCCACACCTCCACATTGTCAACATCGTCAAGAATTTGTCCCATTGCTTGCTATGGGAGACCACACTCTCCCAGCAGAACTTTTCCAGAACTCTCAAGCTGGCTGTAATGTTCCTCTTTAACCCAACAGCCATAACTCTCATCAGGATCATTTCACCTTCCCCCACAGGTCTCATAATCAACCTTAGACCCCCCTTTTTCTTACCTGAGCCTGATCTGATCCAGCGATGTGCACAAGTGCAGCAGCTCCAGTCACTGTTGCTCTCCTCATTGGACAGATTGATAGCAGTAGGAGCTATGGTACTATAACAGATAAAGGTGCAGATTTTTCTCAGTACATTTGTAGATTATTACTCTGGCAGATGAATGATGTGCAATCAGTAAGCTAAAAAACACCACCTACCTAACTGTTCATTTTTTGTTTTGTTTCTATTTCTCTTTCTTACTGGGGTTTTCTGCAGGGGAAGCTAATGGCACCTCAGTGGGAGGAGTCTTAATGTTGACTTCACATTTTGGTAGAGTTTCAAAGTGGACTTCGCATTTTGGTTGTGTCTCAATTTGAACATCATCATTTGGGAGAGTCTCAAGCTGTGTTTTGCTGTGTTCTGGTTTGTTTCTTTTTCCTTTGCCTTGGATGATTGAGAGTTCTTCTGCAGATTGGTCTGATTGCACCTGTCATCTTTGAATTTCTCCCCAACTGCTGCTCATTGAAGAGAACCCACAATCAAGCTCCTGGTCTTCTTCTGTTAATCCAGGCTTCTGTTCTTGTTTGGGAGATGGTATGATCTTCTCCATTTCCATCTCTTTCTTTAGGTTTATCAGTGGGCACTGTGAAGAGAAGAAAACATTAATAGTGAAGAATATGTACAATGATAGCCTTTCTATTTAAAATGGTTATGCAGGTGCTAGGAAAAAACAGAATTTTTGTAAAATCTTACCGTAAAATTCCTTTCTCTGAGTCCTCTGACAGTCGCAGCCCCTCATATAGTCTTCACCAATGGGTATTGACCTCTTATCCATAGGAGCAAGCTAGGCATAAGACTTGTTAAAATACAAAAACAATTTGCATAGACACACCTATAGAGGCTGTCCCACTGGTCCAATACCCCCCTGCTATCAGCATTCCCAACTCAGTTTGGTAGCAAGCAGTAAATAGTCCAAAAACCCCAAAAAGAGGGGGGGGGGGGGTGGCGACTGTCAGAGGACTCAGAGAAAGGAATTTTACGGTAAGATTTTACAAAAATTCAGTTTTCTCTTACGTCCTCTGACAGTCGCCGCCCCTCATATAGTCTTCACCAATGGGATGTCCCAAAGCAGTGTAGACATGAGGGGTGGGAAGCGCAACCGTCAGAAAGGCAACGCAGCACCCAGGTCAGAGAAAGGAACCTTATCAGAACCAAAAAGGTAAACTCTGGGTAACAAGAAAGCTCAACAGGAGCAACAAACCCAGGAAAGCAAATCAAACAAAGGGGAAAACAACCCCAACAGACAGGGACAGGCAAACGCCATGTCCCCCTCAAGGCACGGCTGCGCACAAGACTTTGCGGCCAAAATGTCAAGTTTGTAAAATTTGGAAAAGGTGTGCACGGAAGACCAAGTCGCCGCCTTGCACACCTGGGCCACCGAAGCTTGATGCCGGAAAGCCCAGGACGCACTCACTGCTCTGGTAGAGTGCGCATTGACAGGGAAGGGCGGCACCCGTTCCCTAATAGAATAGGCCTGTACAATCGTCTGTCTGATCCATTTCGAAATGGTTGCCGCAGACGCAGCCATACCCTTCCGAGGGCCCTCGGGAAGGACAAAAAGGGAATCCGACTTCCTGAAGGATTCAGTAGACGACAGGTACACCCTGATCGCCCGGACTACATCCAAGGAATGCAAGGCAAACTCCTTAGGATGCTTAGGATTCACACATAGCGAAGGCAAGACAATATCCTCGTTAAGGTGAAACCCCGGAAACCACCTTAGGAAGGAACGCTTGGTTAGGTCGCAAGACCACCTTATCCCTATGAACAATCAGGTAAGGGAAGCGGTAAGACAGGGCCGCCAACTCCGACACTCTGCGGGCAGATGTGATCGCCACCAGAAAAGCAACCTTCCGTGACAGCACAGGCAGAGGAATCTCCCTGATGTTCTCAAAGGGAGGACGTTGCAAAACCGACAGTACCAAATTCAGGTCCCAAGGAGGTAAAGGCGCCCTCCGAGGAGGAGCCAAATGATGCACCCCTTGAATAAAGGTGCGTACCAAAGAGTTTGACGCTAAGGGGCGCTGGAAAAGGATTGCCAGTGCAGACAACTGACCCTTAATTGTGGTCAGCGCAAGACGCTGGTCCACACCAGATTGCAGGAAGGCCAACACCCTCGCCACCGAAAAGGAGCGAGGATGGACGCCCCTGGATTCACACCAGGCAAAATAAGCCTTCCAGGTACAGTAATAGATTTTACCGGACGAGGCCTTTCTAGCCTTGAGCAGGGTAGGAATGACCGCCGACGAGAGACCCCGATCTCTCAGGACCTGGCTTTCAACAGACATGCCATTAAAGCCAGCGACTGTAAAGCAGGATGGAAGATCGGCCCCGTAACGGGAGCCGCCATGGAGGTTCGATAACCAGTTGCATGATGTCCGCGTACCAAGACTGGCGCGGTCAGTCCGGGGCCACCAAAATCACCAACTTCGGTTCCGAGACCAACCTGCGAAGGAACCTGGACAACAACTGAAGCGGGGGGGAAGGCATAAATCAGATGATACTGATTCCAAGGTACCACCAGCGCATCCGAGGCGTCTGTCAGAGGATCGCGCGTTCTTGCCAAACCTTCCCACCTTGTTGTTTAGCCGGGACGCGAACAGATCCACATCCGGAGATCCCCATCGCGCACACAACATCTGAAACACCTCCGGGTGTAGGGACCATTCCCCCTGGTCCAGGGTCTGGCGGCTCATGTAATCGGCCTGCCAATTCTCCACACCTGGAATGTGAACTGCCGAAATTGCCGGGACCTGCGTCTCGGCCCAAGACAGAATTTTGGTCACTTCCTGGGCCGCCCGGGCACTCCTGGTGCCCCCTTGGTGATTGATATAAGCCACCACAGTGGCGTGGTCCATCTGCACCCGCACAGGGCGGCCCCGAAGATGATCCGACCAACGGAGCAAGCACAGTCTGATCGCTCGCAGTTTCAAGATGTTTATTGGCAGGGAGGATTCCTCCTCTGACCAAGTGCCCTGGGCAGACAGCGTGCCCAGAACTAGACCCCAGCCCGACAGGCTGGCGTCCGTGGTGACCACCGTCCACAACAACGGCCGGAAGGATTTTCCCTCCATCAAAGCCGGAGACTGGAGCCACCACAGAAGATCCTCTCCGACTTGGCGGCTCAAAGAGATCCTCCTTTCCAAGGAATGAGGATGTCTGTCCCACCTGGCCAGAATCTCCGCTTGCAGAGATCGTGTGTGTAACTGTGCAAACGGTATCGCCTCGAAGGCCGACACCATCAATCCCAAGGATCGCATGCAGGTCCTGAGCGAAGAGGATTCGTTGTCCCTGAGGGACCTGACCTCGTTCTGTAGAGTCCGGAGCTTGTCTTCCGGCAGAAAGACTTTTGCTTGGGCGGAATCCAGGATCATCCCCCGAGTAAGGGAGGCGAACAGAAGGGGACAAAGTCGACTTCTGAACGTTGATGGTCCACCCGAACTCCTGGAGCGTCTGAACCGTAGTTGACAGATCACGTAACAGACACTGGCTGGCATTCGATCTTAACAGGAGATCGTCCAGATATCCCAAGATCGCGATTCCCTGCGCCCGTAACATGGCCAGAACAGGAGCCAACACTTTGGTAAACACCCTTGGAGCCGAAGCGAGACCGAAAAGGTAACGCCACAAACTGATAGTGTTCCTCCGCGATTGCGAATCGGAGGTATCTCTGATGACCCTCGAATATGGGGATGTATAGATACGCATCCTTGAGATCGATGGAAGCCAGGAAATCTCCCGGGCTCAGGGAGGCCACCACCGAGCGGAGGGATTCCATGTGGAATTTTTGAACCCGCACGAGCGGGTATGAGCTTTCAAGTCCAGAATCGGACGTACCTTGCCCTCCTTTCTGGGCACAGTGAACAGATTCGAGTAAAACCCCCGAAATCTGTCCCGATGCGGCAACGGGACAATTACCCCCTGGGCGAGGAGATCCTGAACAGCCTGATGAAGATCTTGTAAATGATCTGGGGTCAAAGAAAGGTCCGAGAAAACCGCACAGACGTCCCCCCACCCCTGGAACGGGTGAGGGTGTCCCTTCAGGTCGAGGCGGACTGGGCCGCCGCGCCAGCGTGGGCGGCTTTTGACTTGCCTGCCCAAGGCTTCTTCTGGCCACCATGGCCTTTGAAGGATTTGCCCTTGTCCTGTGCCTTGAAGGCACGAAAGGACCCCTGATTTGGTTTAAAGGAAGGGCCCCGCTTACCGCGGGAAAACTTACCCTTGGGATTCTGGGGCAGCAGAGTGCTCTTGCCCCCAGTGACCCCTTTAACCAATTCGTCCAGGGAGTCCCCAAAAAGGCGAATCCCCGCATAAGGGATGTCAGACACTGTCTTTCTGGAAGTCTGGTCAGCCGACCAGCTCTTCAGCCATACCAAACGACGGGTTAGCACCGCGACAGCAGACAGTCGTGCGGCCAAAGGGGCCTCATCCAAGGCCGTGTCACACAGGAACAGAACAGCCTGAATAATCTGGTCCACCATCTCCAAAGTAGCAGGAGGGGCGGTATCAGCCACAAGGGTGCGTCTGAGCACCTTGGCCCAATCTACCACAGCCTGAGACACCATGACGGAGGCGAAAATAGGTTTCATCAAGGAACCCACCACCATATAGGAGTGGCTAGCAAGAGATTCCATCTGCCTATCCGTAGGGTCCCTGAACACCGGAGAATCCTCCGCGGGCATAAGAGTGGCCTTGTTCAACCTGGACACCGTGTGATCCACTTTAGGGGCCACGGACCAGCGCAAATCCATAGGAGATGCAAGTGGATAACGGAACTGAAACCATTTTGGTACCACATAATTGCGCTTCAAATTGCGCCATTGTTCGTTCACCGTTTCGTGAAACTCAGCGGGACAAGGAAACACTTGTGCCGCCTTCTGGGTTCTACGGGTCCCAAAAGAAGACCGCTTACCCGGTGGGTTGGGCTCATCCTCTAAATGTAGTGTATCCTTAACAGCGGTAATAAGCGCAGACATAGCGCGTTCTCTGGCCGTCCCAGGGGGGGAATCATCCCCCTCCTCATCCTTCGCCTCCCCTTGCAACTGAGAGGACTGAGACCCAGGGGGTACACTGTCCATGGCAACCATATCAGATTCTGAATCAGAGGAGTGAGAAAGCCTAGGCCTTTTTCTAGAAGCCCGTTCAGACATCAACAGATCCACTTTGGATGCTAAAATCGCAAGTGCAGCAGTAATCTCGGATGATTCAGGCGTACCTGAATCTTCCACCAAAGCTGGGGGGAATTTGCTGTCCTGGGACTCCATAAAAACTTTTTTTGCGCTGGCCCTTTAAATTGTGATAGCGGCGAAACCCACCGCAATACACCGCAATAAGGACTAGACTGAGGTACCCCACAGGAAGGAATAAAACTGGTAGCAAAGGAATATCCCCCGAAAAACAGAAGAAAAAGACCCCCAGAACTGTAGCTATACAGTTACCACGCTTGCTGAGCGATCTGGCTGCATAAAGAGAGGAAGTGATGTCACACCGCTAGAGAATGAATAGAATTCGGGCTAACGAAAAATGGTTGCCTATAGAATTCAATGGGAGGCTCCGGGAAAGTGGCCGCCGAACACGTGTATAAAACACCTTGCCACACCAAAGATGGCGCCCGAAAGGGCGCGATACACTACATAGAAAATGGCTGCTGAAGTGCCCTTACTGAAGCCAGAGCAGCCGCCCATACCCAAAATGGAGGCCCCACGGTTTTAAACCGCAGCGGCCCTCACATGCGTGCCTGCACCCCACAAAAAACACACACAACAGTGCTGGAGGGGATAGGGACCCCCACAAACCCCCACAGAGCGTCCTGGACGCAATAGTGCCCCCCGCAGGGACCGGGAGGGAATGCGAGCCACAGACATGAGGGGAGAACACAGACTCATCCCCAGACAGAGGCCCCACAAAGAATGTACTCACCAATCCATGATGGCGTAGGTGCCGCTCTGCGACAGGAAGCCTCCCACCCCAGGTGGTGGGGGTGCTGTCAGCCAAACAGGATTCTAGCAACGCACGGAAACCGCAGTTGAGGCATCCTAGCGAGCTTTTGTCCCTGAGGACAAGGACAGGTCATTTGCAAGGCCAGGGCGTACGCATAGCCTGCTAAACACTCAATGGGATTCCGTAAGGCTCTAGTACAACCAGTCGGACTCCCAGCTCCGCAAACGCTGTAGTATTTCCGAAGAAAGGGCAAAGAAAAAAACACTTGGCATAAAATAAAGTAATAAAACTGAAGAAAGGCTGAGACTGTAGCCCCAGCACAGGGAAGCCTATCTTACTCCTAACTAGGCAGAAGACAAACTGAGTTGGGAATGCTGATAGCAGGGGGGTATTGGACCAGTGGGACAGCCCTTATAGGTGTGTCTATACAAATTGTTTTGTATTTTAACAAGTCTTATGCCTAGCATGCTCCTATGGATAAGAGGTCAATACCCATTGGTGAAGACTATATGAGGGGCTCGACTGTCAGAGGACGTAAGAAAAAAGGTTGAATAACGTTGGACAATGCACTGACAAGGACCCAGGTCTGGTTCCTATACTTACTGTATCCATGGTAAATGGGGGTCTCACTTCCCTAGCCTCCAGTTCTACCTCCTCGAAAAATGGGTGACTTCTCAGATCTTCAACAAGCTTCTTTCTTTGGTGTGGGCATTTGCATAGGAGCTGTAAAAATATACATAAAAATGGGTTATCTATGGTACAAAGGCAATACCTATACATTTCTTCTTTTATAATATTAAACACAATTGCCATGTTTTGGCTGGCTACAAATGGCTGAACATAAGGGGTCCATATAATGAACTTAGTTTTGAGTTATTCATTTTAAGGCCAACACAGAGGACAAGGGGGCACTCTTTACGTCTAGAGGAAAACAGATTTTGTCTCCAAATAGGGAAAGGTTTCTTCACCGTAGGAGCTGTGAAAATGTGGAATATACTCCCTCCAGAGGTGGTTCTGGCCAACTCACTAGATTGCTTTAAAAAAGGCCTGGATTCTTTCCTAGGTATACATAATATAAATGGGTACTAATATTTATAGGTAAAGTTGATCCAGGGAATATCCGATTGCCTCTCGGGGATCAGGAAGGAATTTTTTCCCCCTGCTTTGCTGGGGTTTTTTCGCCTTCCTCTGGATCAACTGCGGGTATAGGATTGTGTATATGGGATTGTAGAGTTGAGTTTTCTTTACTGTTTTTTATTGGTTGAGCCAGATGGACTTGGGTCTTTTTTCAACCTGACTAACTACAGTGCCTTGCAAAAGTATTCACCCCCTTGGCAATTTTCGTGTTTTGTAGCCCCACAACCTGGAATTAACATGAATTGCTTGAGGATGTGCATAATTTAATTTACAGAACATGCCCACAACTTTGAAGATGTTTTTTTTTTTTTTTTTTTTATTGTGAAGCGAACAAAAAATAGGACAAAATAACAGAAAAAGTCAATGTGCATAACTATTCACCCCCCTAAAGTCAATACTTTGTAGAGCCACCTTTTGCGGCAATCACAGCTCCAAGTAATTTGGATAAGTCTCTATGAGCTTGCCGCATCTTACCACTGGGATTTATGCCCATTCCTCCTTGCAAAACTGCTCCAGCTCCTTCAAGTTGGATGGTTTGTGCTTGTGAACAGCAATCTAAGTCTGACCACAGATTTTCTATTGGATTGAGGTCTGGGCTTTGACTAGGCCATTCCAACACATTTACATGTTTCCCCCTAAACCACTCAAGTGTTGCTTTAGCAATGCGTTTGGGGTCATTGTCCTGCTGGAAGGTGAACCTCCGCCCTAGCCTCAAATCACACACAGGGTGGTACAGGTTTTGCTCAAGAATATCCCTTTATTTAGCACCATCCATCTTTCCCTCAACTCTGACCAGTTTCCCAGTTCTGGCTGCTGAAAAACATCTCCACAGCATGATGCTACCACCACCAACATGTTTCACTGTGGGGATGGTGTTCTTTGGGTGATGTGATGTGTTGGGTTTGCGCCAGACATAGCGTTTTCTTTGATGGCTGAAAAGTTAAATTTTAGTCTCATCAGACCAGAGCACCTTCCTCCATACATTTTGGGAGTCTCCCACATGCCTTTTCCCAAACTCAAAACGTGCCATTTTGTTTTTTGCTGAAAGTAATGGCTTTCTTCTGGCCACTCTGCCATAAAGCCCAACCCAATGGAGCCTACGGCTTATTGTCATCCTTTGTACAGATACTCCAGTCTCTGCTGCGGAACTCTGCAGCTCCTCCAGGGCTACCTTAGGTCTCTGTGCTGCCTCTCTGATTAATGCCCTCCTTGCCCGGTCCGTGAGTTTTGGTGGGCGGCCATCTCTTGACAGGTTTGCTGTTGTGCCATGTTCTTTCTTTTTGGTTATGATAGATTTGATGGTGCTCCTGGGGATCATCAAAGATTTCGATAGTTTTTTTTATAGCCTAACCCTGACTTGTACTTCTCAACAACATTGTCCCCTACTTGTCTGGAGAGTTCCTTTGTCTTTATGGTAGTGTTTGATTAGTGGTGCCTCTTGCTTAGGTGTTGTAGCCTTTCAAAAAAGGTGTGTATATGTAATGGCAGATCATGTGACACTTAGATTGCAAACAGGTGGACATCACTTCACTAATTATGTGACTTCTGAAGGTAATTGGTTACACCAGAGCTTTTTATGGGCTTCATAACAAGAGGGAGTGAATACATACGCACATGCCAATTTTCTATTTCTAAAAAATAGTTTTATGTATATATTTTTCTCACTTCACTTCACCAACTTAAGACTATTGTGTTCTGATCCATCACATAAAATTCAGATTAACAAAACATTGAACTTAAGGCTGTAATGTAACAAATGAGGTAACAATTCAAGGGGGTGAATACTTTTGCAAGGCACTGTATGTAACTTACTCTTTCACCTACGGAGGTCCTTGTGATCCATACTGAAATTCTCAGGGTAATCTGGATCATGGTTGATGATTGAGTCTGCAAGCACCTTGTCCCCTGTCCTGTTGTTGGTGTCCTTGCACATAAATGGATAATATCCGGTCCCCATCATGTAGAATATCATTCCCAAGGAAAAAAAGTCAGTGGCAAATTCATATGGCTGACGCAAAAAGATCTGTTGAAATGTTGAAAAGAATACAATGGTTATTACCGATTGTTTTACTGACAAGAAGGCAGGAAAATCAAAATGATCCAATACTTCTGGCACCATGAACTTTGGATAGTCCATCAGGGAAGTCAGAGTTGAGGCTTTGCCCACACCCATTGCTGAGACGCCAAAGTTGTAATTTCTCACATGTCCAATGCTATCCAGCAGAATGTTGTCTGGTTTGAGATCCCGGTGTACAATCCTCCAGTCATAAAAGACTTGAAGGCTGCAAAGGATCTTCGCAGTGAAGAATCTGGTGGAGAGATAGAAAACATTGATGTGAAGCATTTTGTATGGTAGTCTAATGCCTCGTACACACATACCGACCGTCGGCCGAACGATCCGCCGTCTTTTGTCCAGGGCTGTCGTGTCTGTTGAAAACTGCAAAAGACTGCACACGAATTTTGTCGGCCAACAACAGCCGACTGCAGAAGTGATGTCATGTGATGGTTAACTTTCCGTGTGTTTTTTCTTTTCTGAGCATGCCCAGTCTTGCAAATCTGCTGATTGTCGGCCGAATTCTGTACTGACTGGCGAACAATCGGCCGTTCTGGTGTTGGCCAACAAAAATTTTAATGCCTACACGACAGATTCTTTTCGGCCAAAAGTGCGCTGTCGGCTGTCGGAAGCATCATACTAACAAGCCTACAATATTTACGGCCGACAATCGGTACGTGTGTATGGGGCTTAAGCCAACCAAAAAATCGATCCCAACACTTAAATTATCAGGTATAGTCATGTGTGCTTGCTATAACTAAATCATCATCAATAAATTATAGTAAAAGTAAAGGCAAAATTTAACAAGATCCATAGAAGTGTTTTATATGGATATTTGAAGTCTCTGATGAATTGGTAGCAAATACGCTGTGGGAATTCTCACTAAAAGGTTTTTGTGATTGTAAAAGTGGCCAAACGTGATTAAATGTAATAGCACAGTCTCTCCTCAAGTATATGTAAGGCCAAAACAGAAAGCAAAAAAAAACACTTTTTAAAACTACAAAGAAAAGTTTTGCATTTACAAACAATAACTTTAGCAAAAATTACATTGTACAAGGATCAGTCAGATATAACTAAATTTATTTTTTTGTATATAGTTGCTTGTAAATTTGAGAGATTAGTTTAGAAACTGTCCATTAGATGAAAGGCTGAAGACTTCTACTGGATGGTGGAGTAGTCAAAAACGGTTGGATTGGAATGTATCAGTATGCATATGGACACATTGTAATATCTGTAGACTCATCCTGACAGATCATTCTCAGGGTAAAATAGATGATCTAAAACCAATTTCACTGGAAATTTTCTAATATTTTCCCAAGATATGTTCAGTGACTGATACGTCTACTCAGTGCATTATACATTATACATGTATAAGTAGAGCTTTTGTAGGATGGATCTACTGAAAGGCAGACCTTCCCACCGCAGTTTATATTTAGGAGAAAACTCAGTGTAGGTGTGGGATGGGGGTATTTTCTACCCCATCCCTATTATCATGGTACCCCATTGTCTTACCTATCCCATATTTAGGAAAAGTCTACACTTGTGGTCTATCTATAGCATTATATTTAACTCACTCCCTATTATCATGCTATTCCATTGCTTTACCTTATCGTCTCAATATCTAGTGGTGCCCTTTCCATTATGAAGTCCAGCAGGTGTCCTCCACTCAGGTTTTACATAATGAAGAATACATGATCCTGTGCAGAGAAAAGAAAGATTGAGTTTATAGAAATGTTTTGCTCTGAGTCCCTAAGCAGCCTGTTACACTTATCTTCTCCCAGGACACGTATTTGGGTGGCTGTGAGGTGAAGAGAACGTGAAATTCTGCACGGCCAGTTCCACTATTCCTTAGAGTTGGGAAATTACAAATCTATTGGATGGTAAGCCCTATCCGTAAGATGGTGCTTTCTACCATCTTAGCACATACAAGATGGGAGACTAAAGGCCCGTACACACGATAAGAAAATCTGTAGGGAAAATTCGTCCGACGACCGATCTGCCGATTTTCAGATTGTTAGTATGGTGCTTTCGACAGCCAACTCCGACTTTTCGGCTGACAAAATCCTGATGTGCAGGCTATAAAATTTTTGACGTCCGTAATACAACGTCCGATTTTCGTCTCATTAGTACAGATTTAGACGGAAAAAAATCTTAAGAGCAAGACTAGGCATGCTCAGAGACGAAAGAACACATACAAAACAATCCAGCACATGACATCACTTCTGAAGTAGAATTCTGTCGTACGGGAAAATTCGTATGAAAATAACCTCTTCACTTTCCACATCAGACTAGCATGCCACAAAAAACAGACGAACGATTGTTTGATAATCTGATCGTGTGTACGGGGCTTTAAAAAGCTGCCTTTTTCAAGTGAGCAGGAGAGTCTTCCTAGCACATTTCTGGACTGGCCGGGATGTGGAAGAGCATTCTTAAAGTGCTTGTAAACCCCAAAATCCATTTTTCAGTATGTTCTGCATACTGTCTTTATGGCTCACCATATACCGTTTTCAAAGTCGATCATTTTTTTGTGACTGTAAGTTTCTCACCCGTAGATCCTCCCAGTTCACAGCACTTCCCATTGCAGGCTGGCAACACTAAGCTGCTGTGTCACAATTTGCAGAATTGTCATCAGCTTGCCTATCTGATAGACCTTAACCAGCTCACATCCGCGCTACAGCCTATATACGGCTGCAGCGCGGACTTGAATTTTCGGGAGGCCGTTTTTAAACGGCCTCCCATAAACACGCCCGCCGCGCGCTCCCGCGAGCACGCATCGGGCAGAAGCTGTGTTGGCCGTGTCCCTTGGACACAGCCAATCACAGATCGAGACGAATGGCCAATCACAGCGGCCATTCGTCACGATCGAGGCATCCAATGAGAGATGATCTCATATGTAAACATATGAGATCATCTGTCATTGCCTCGGTAGTAACAGACTCCCCGCGCGCTCCCGCGAGCGCGCACCGGGGATAATCTGTGTTGGCCGTGTCCCTTGGACACAGCCAATCACAGATCGTGACGAATGGCCAATCACAGCGGCCATTCGTCACGATCGAGGCATCCAATGAGAGATGATCTCAAATGTAAACATTTGAGATCATCACTCATTGCCAGCTCTCCCTCCTCACACACAGACTGCAGTGTGAGGAGAGGAGAGATCGTAAGTGTGTAAAAAGTGCCCACCATTGCCCACCAGTGCCCACCAGTGTGCCCACCAGTGCCCACCAGTGTGCCCACCAGTGTGCCCACCAGTGTTCCCACCAGTGTTCCCACCAGTGTGCCATCAGTGTGCCATCAGTGTGCCCAGTCTCATCAGTGCCCACCAGTGTGCCCACCAGTGCCCACCAGTGTGCCCACCAGTGCCCACCAGTGTGCCCACATGTGCCCATCAGTGCCTGCCCAGTGCTCATCAGTGCCGCTCAGTGCTCATCACTGCCGCCCAGTGCTCATCAGTGCCGCCCAGTGCCCACCAGTGTGCCCATAAGTGCCCGCCCAGTGCTCATCAGTGCCGCCCAGTGCTCATC
The DNA here is from genome assembly GCF_965119305.1 of Pelophylax lessonae. Classification (NCBI taxonomy): domain Eukaryota; kingdom Metazoa; phylum Chordata; class Amphibia; order Anura; family Ranidae; genus Pelophylax; species Pelophylax lessonae. The sequence goes on along the minus strand of NC_138771.1, from coordinate 462,232,263 downwards.
AGTGCCGCCCAGTGCTCATCAGTGCCGCCCAGTGCTCATAAGTGTGCCTAGTGCCCACCAGTGTGCCCATCAGTGCCGTCCAGTGCTCATCAGTGCCGCCCAGTGCTCATCAGTGCCGCCCAGTGCTCATAAGTGTGCCCAGTGCCCACCAGTGTGCCCATCAGTGCCGCCCAGTGCTCATCAGTGCCGCCCAGTGCCCATCAGTGCCCGCCCAGTGCTCATCAGTGTCGCCCAGTGCTCATCAGTGCCGCCCAGTGCTCATCAGTGCCGTCCAGTGCTCATCAGTGCCGCCCAGTGCTCATCAGTGCCTTCCAGTGCTCATCAGTGCCGCCCAGTGCTCATCAGTGCCGCCCAGTGCTCATAAGTGTGCCCAGTGCCCACCAGTGTGCCCATCAGTGCCGCCCAGTGCTCATCAGTGCCGCCCAGTGCTCATCAGTGCCGTCCAGTGCTCATCAGTGCCGCCCAGTGCTCATCAGTGCCGCCCAGTGCTCATAAGTGTGCCCAGTGCCCACCAGTGTGCCCATCAGTGCCGCCCAGTGCTCATCAGTGTCACCGTGCCCATCAGTGTCACCAACGATGGCAAAAAAATTTTTCTCAGCCGAGGAGGCCTTCAATATAATCAGTGAGGACATGGACAGGGAGCTTTCTGCTTCGGAATCTTCGGAGTCAGAGTCTGACTCCGAAGTAAATTACGAGCCGGTCATTAGCAGCGGGACGCAGACCGACTCCGACGAGGAGGAATACTGCCCGCCTGCCAAACGAAGGCGTTCTGGTGAGGAGGAGGCAGTGCCATCCACCAGCTCCGCGGTGCCATCCACCAGCTTCGCAGTGCCATCCACCAGCTCCGCAGTGCCATCCACCAGCTCCGCAGTGCCATCCACCAGCACCACAGTGCCTCGGCAAGAAAGGCCAAGCTCAAGTGGGGTGTCACCTCGCCCCCAAAGGGTTAGGACCAACGCCAGCCTTCCCTATGTCCTTCTGAACCCCCTGTGGCTTCCTCCCAACTCAGGAGAAGCCATCATCCCCCCTTTCACTGCCCAGCCAGGAGTCCAGGTCAACACTGAGAACTTTGCCCCAATTGACTACTTCCGTTTAATTTTTACGGAGGACCTGCTGACGTCCATTGTGGCCCAGTGCAACCTGTATGCACATCAATTTATCCAAAGTAACCCCACATCTTTTTATTCCCGTCCCTTTGAGTGGAGAGACCTAACGGTGGAGGAGTTCAAGATATTTTTAGGCCTCACCCTCAACATGGGACTCAATAAAAAAAACGAACTGCAAGCATATTGGTCAACCAAACCAATCTACCATATGCCCATCTACTCTGCAGTAATGCCCAGGGCCAGGTATCTGATGATCATGAGGTTCCTACATTTCAACGACAATACCCAGTGCCCTCCCCGAAATTCCCCAGCATTTGACAAGCTGTTCAAAATTCGGCCACTTCTAAATTATTTTTCAGAAATATTCCCTCAATTATTTACCCCAGACCAAAATATATGTGTGGATGAGTCCCTTGTGAAATTTACTGGCAGGCTGGGCATCAAACAATTCATTCCCAGCAAACGGGCCCGCTATGGGGTGAAGCTTTACAAACTATGTGACCGAGCCACAGGGTACACCTATGCCTTCAGGGTGTACGAAGGGAAGGACACCCAGCTGCATCCCCCTGAATGTCCGGACTACATGGGATCAAGCGGGAAAGTCGTTTGGGACCTCATTTACCCCCTCCTTGAAAAAGGCTACCACCTGTACGTAGACAATTTCTACACCAGTTTGCCCCTGTTCCGAAACCTTCACAGAAAGAAGACTCCTGCATGTGGCACGGTCCGAAAAAACCGGAAAGGCTTTCCTCAAAGGCTAGTAAACACCAAGCTGAGAAGAGGGGAGACGGCGAGTCTGAGAAATGAGGAAGTTCTGGCTGTGAAGTGGAGGGACAGAAGAGACGTGTACATGTTGTCTTCGATCCACAATGACAACTATGTGGAATCCCGACGAAGGAATGGCCCAGTCCGAAAGCCAACATGTGTACATGAGTACAACTTATTCATGGGGGGAGTGGATTTCAACGACCAAATGATGGAACCCTATCTACCCACAAGACGTACCTATCATTGGTACAAAAAAGTAGCAATTTATATTTTTCATTTGGCCATATACAATTCCTACATTTTATACCGCAAATCCACCGAAAGCCCCCAACCCTTCCTTTATTACCTGGAGGAAATCTTCACAACCCTCATATTTCCAAACGGCCCACCAGAAAACATTAGATCTGACGTAATAAGCAGACTGTCTGAACGCCATTTTCCAAGTAAAATCCCTCCCACACAAAGAGACCAAAAACGGCAGAAAAAATGTAGGGTGTGTACCAAGGCAGGAATTCGAAAAGACACCCGCTATTACTGTCCCCAGTGTCCTTCCCAACCAGGCCTCTGTGTAGACGACTGTTTCCGCCGTTACCATACTTGTCTAAATTATTAGTATGGTAAACGTAGTCCTCCGCTTTCACCCCTTATGCCACTGTATACTCCTGAAATGACCCTGGACTGTTATACAACGACGCCTTTGCCTGCTGATTTTGTACCTATGTCTGCCTGCTCCGGAACTGACCCTGGCCTGTTTTTTGACCATGCTTCTGCCTGCTGATTCTGTTCATACCTCTGCCTGATCTGGAACTGACCCTGGACTGTTATTTGACCACGCCTTTGCCTGCCGATTTTGTACCTACCTCTGCCTGCTCTGGAACTGACCCTGGACTGTTTGACCACGATTTTTGCCTGCCTCTGGAAGTAGTGGGATTCATACCACAGGGGTCTCGCATATGTGAGGGGACCAGAAATGTTTTTCTGGATGAAGAAAACAATTTTTTTTGTTTTTCTTCTTCTCAGATTAGGGTCTGGATCCCGGAGGCTTCAAAGCGATTTGGGTGGGAGAAGCCTCTACCCCTGTCCCCATTCTATCCCGACAGAGGCCCTACTTCTGCCTGCAGGACTTACTGCCATCATGCCTCTGCCTGCCGCATGCACTGACACTGGACTGGTATCCTTGCCTGGAGAATTGCATGCACTGTTGCTGATCAAGTCCCTGCCTGCTGCCTGGACTCAACTCCTGTGGACAACTGCGCTTCTAAAACTACAGGTAAGCTTTTGTTTACCCTTTGCTCAGCAGAATGTATTGTGGGGTGTAATTCATGGTAATTCATGGTATGTGCATGCTATGTGTCTTTGCATGTTGGGCCTCTGTATGTGACCTGACTGCGTAAAAGTCTCACACATGTGGTATCGCCATGCTCAGGAGGAGTAGCAGAATGTATTTTGGGGTGTCATTTTTGCTATGTACATGCTATGTGTTGGAAATATCTTATAAATGGACAACTTTGTGTAAAAAAAATGCGTTTTCATTTTTTTTCCACATTTTCCGAAAGATTCTGGAAAAAAATGACATGTTCAAAAGACTCATTATGCCTCATAGAATATACGTTGGGGTGTTTGCTTTCCAAAATGGGGTCATTTAGTGGGCTTTTTCATTGTGCTGGTGCTCCAGGGCCTTCAAAAGTGTAATAGGTGGTTGAGAAATGAAAAGTGTATTTTATGCTCCGAGAACGCCTGGAGGTGCTACTTCAATGTTGGACCTCTGTATGTGGCCTGGCTGTAAAAAAGTCTCACACATGTGGTATCGCCATACTCAGGAGGAGTAGCAGAATGTATTTTGGGGTGTCATTTTTGCTATGTACATGCTATGTGTTGGAAATATCTTATAAATGGACAACTTTGTGTAAAAAAAATGCGTTTTCATTTTTTTTCCACATTTTCCGAAAGATTCTGGAAAAAAATGACATGTTCAAAAGACTCATTATGCCTCATAGAATATACGTTGGGGTGTTTGCTTTCCAAAATGGGGTCATTTAGTGGGCTTTTTCATTGTGCTGGTGCTCCAGGGCCTTCAAAAGTGTAATAGGTGGTTGAGAAATGAAAAGTGTATTTTATGCTCCGAGAACGCCTGGAGGTGCTACTTCAATGTTGGACCTCTGTATGTGGCCTGGCTGTAAAAAAGTCTCACACATGTGGTATCGCCATACTCAGGAGGAGTAGCAGAATGTATTTTGGGGGGTCATTTTTGCTATGTACATGCTATGTGTTGGAAATATCTTATAAATGGACAACTTTGTGTAAAAAAAATGCGTTTTCATTTTTTTTCCACATTTTCCGAAAGATTCTGGAAAAAAATGACATGTTCAAAAGACTCATTATGCCTCATAGAATATACGTTGGGGTGTTTGCTTTCCAAAATGGGGTCATTTAGTGGGCTTTTTCGTTGTGCTGGTGCTCCAGGGCCTTCAAAAGTGTAATAGGTGGTTGAGAAATGAAAAGTGTATTTTATGCTCCGAGAACGCCTGGAGGTGCTACTTCAATGTTGGACCTCTGTATGTGGCCTGGCTGTAAAAAAGTCTCACACATGTGGTATCGCCATACTCAGGAGGAGTAGCAGAATGTATTTTGGGGGGTCATTTTTGCTATGTACATGCTATGTGTTGGAAATATCTTATAAATGGACAACTTTGTGTAAAAAAAATGCGTTTTCATTTTTTTTCCACATTTTCCGAAAGATTCTGGAAAAAAATGACATGTTCAAAAGACTCATTATGCCTCATAGAATATACGTTGGGGTGTTTGCTTTCCAAAATAGGGTCATTTAGTGGGCTTTTTCATTGTGCTGGTGCTCCAGGGCCTTCAAAAGTGTAATAGGTGGTTGAGAAATGAAAAGTGTATTTTATGCTCCGAGAACGCCTGGAGGTGCTACTTCAATGTTGGACTTCTGTATGTGGCCTGGCTGTAAAAAAGTCTCACACATGTGGTATCGCCATACTCAGGAGGAGTAGCAGAATGTATTTTGGGGTGTCATTTTTGCTATGTGCATGCTATGTGTTGGAAATATCTTATAAATGGACAACTTTGTGTAAAAAAAATGCGTTTTCATTTTTTTTCCACATTTTCCGAAAGATTCTGGAAAAAAATGACATGTTCAAAAGACTCATTATGCCTCATAGATTATACGTTGGGGTGTTTGCTTTCCAAAATGGGGTCATTTAGTGGGCTTTTTCATTGTGCTGGTGCTCCAGGGCCTTCAAAAGTGTAATAGGTGGTTGAGAAATGAAAAGTGTATTTTATGCTCCGAGAACGCCTGGAGGTGCTACTTCAATGTTGGACCTCTGTATGTGGCCAGGCTGTAAAAAAGTCTCACACATGTGGTATCGCCATACTCAGGAGGAGTAGCAGAATGTGTTTTGGGGTGTAGTTGTAAGTATTCATATGCCATGTGAGAGAAATAACCTGTTGAATATGACAATTTTGTAAAAAAAAAAAAAAAAAAAAAAAAAAAATTTATTTTGCAAAGAATTGTGGGAAAAAATGACAACTTCAAAAAACTCACCATGCCTCTTATTAAATACCTTGGAATGTCTACTTTCCAAAAAGGGGTCATTTGGGGGTCATTTGTACTTTCCTGGCTTGTTAGGGTCTCAAGAAATGAGATAGGCTGTCAGTACATTAGGTGTGATCAATTTTCAATGATTAGCACCATAACTTGTAGACTCTCTAACTTTCACGCAGACCAAATAATGTACACTTATTTGGGTTATTTTTACCAAAGATATGTAGAAGTATACATTTTGGCCAAAATTTATGAAGAAAAATTACTAATTTGCAAAATTTTATAACAGAAACTAAAAAAAAAACGTTTTTTTTTTTAAATTTGCGGTCTTTTTTCATTTATAGCGCACAAAATAAAAAGCCCAGCGGTGAATAAATACCATCAAAAGAAAGCTCTATTTCTATGAAAAAAAGGACGAAAAATTTATATGGGTTGAGTGTTGCATGACCGCGCAATTGTCATTCAAAGTGTGAGAGCACTGAAAGCTAAAAATTGGTCTGGATGGGAAGGGGGTTTAAGTGCAAAGTAGGCAAGTGGTTAAGGAGGACACACGACAGGCTGATAACATTTATGCTAATGGCAAGGCAATGGCTTAGCGTTGTCAGCCTGTAACTATTCCTTGTGGAATCTCTAGGTAAGTATCCAAAAAAACACAGAAATATAGGTTTTGGGTTGACTTTAATGGCCCCAGTAGGGAATGTAGTGTGGGTAAATAGAGGCAAGGGAAGATCTGGTTTGGCTTTGCCTCGTTATGAAGGTTTTAGGGTATATAAAAAAAACATAATGGAAAGCTGTTTCCCTCTCTGATTAAGTCCCACCCACTGTAGAAGCTCAGTTTAAAAATGTTAGGTTGTGAGAAAGGTAGGTGTCACTTACAGCAGTATTCTTTGAGGGTAACCATTTAACCTCTTACTATACCAACCACTCCCACAAAATATGTAGAAAGTGAAGAGTCACTTACCTTTGTCTGGAAGGTACCATATGTATGAGTGCAGAAGGCACTGGCCCTAACTTGCTTTAGTATTTTGCTCTCGTTGAGGGCTTCTTTGTAGTTTTCTTTGTTCCTGGTCATGATTTTGACAGCCAGTGGCTCATCAGCGGAGGTGTGTGATTCATTCACGTATACCATCACTCTGAATCCAATCAGGCAGGCTAATGCACTACATTATTGTTGGCAGATCGAAAGGAGATCGTACAATCTGATTGTGCTGAGCTTAAAGCCCCGTACACACGTACCGATCGTCGGCATACAAATGTTCGTCTTTTCTCCCCGGGATGTCGGTGTCTGTTGAAAAGTGCAAAGACAGCACAAGAATTTTGTCTGCAGACTTCAGCTGACTGCAGAAGTGATGTCATGTAATGGTTAACTTTCCCTGTGTTTTTAATTTTCTGAGCATGCCCAGTCTTGCAAATCTGCGGTCTGTCGGCCGAATTCTGTACTGACAGGCGAACAATCGTCCGTTCTGGTGTCCGCAGACAAAAATTTTCATGTTTGCACGAAAGACTTTTGTCCGCGGATTGTGCGCAGACATCTGTCGGAGGCACCATACTAACACGCGTACAATCGGCAGATCTTTTGTCCGCCGACGTTTGTATGCCGACGATCGGTACGTGTGTACGGGCCTTAACAGAACCCAGGACACCCTTCTCCTGTTTTCAATAATACAGCTCTATCCATATAGGCGGTTATCCGATCTCTCATTTCCTGCATTTTACACATGAACAGATCTATGCAAGATGAATTTAAGACAAAATAAAAATGTCTATTTTTAGTGAGACCAGTGATCACTGATTAATTGTATTAGAAAAGCAGGTGGTTGGGATATGCTGGAAGAAGGGAATGCAGCCACAGGTGTGTGCTAATGCTAAAAAATTCCTTCCTGTGTCTGATGCCCCGTACACACGTTCCGATAATCGAACGACAAAACTTGCTTTCGACCTGATCGCACGATAATCTGATCGTTAGTACTTCTGTCGTAAAACAGCCTCGCGAAGGACAATCGTTTCATCAGTACACTATGCATCTGCTAAAAATCGATTGACAAAGACCGCGCATGCTCAGAAACACAAACATAGCACGGAAAAAGCCTGGCTGCCATTGTTTTTGTTTTGCACCATCTGATACGTAGCTAAGCAACCAGGAAGCTTTTCCAGAATTGTACAACAAAAATCATATAGTATGTACGCATTGTTGAATTCGATGTTAGTATCATGCAACAAAATGCGAACAATAAGTCGTCCGATTATCTGAACGTGTGTACGGGGCATTAGGGTATTTTCACACTGGCTTTCCGATCAGGTTCGCCTGTCAGTTTTTCAGACCGAAAGGATAACCCTATTTTCCATCCGTCTGGAGGATCGGATCGGATAGGATAAAAACGGACAGGAGGTCCATTTTCATCTGATCTCCTATAGAAGAGTGCGGGGCTCTGACAGGTTCATCTCTGCATAGTGAGAGGAGACGGACCTGTCATCCGCCTGCTCGGCGGGGATCGGCGGATCGATCTCCGCTGAGCAAAACGGAGTCCGCTGGGTGGAAAGTCCATGTGAATGGACCCTTATGGGGGCCACACACTATACGAAAAAATTGGCCGAAATTCGGTCATTTGGACAGTTCGTTCTTTTTTCGGCAAGTTAATAGGCACAAATCGGTAATCAGTTGTGATGTTTTTGAGCCAAAAAAACTAAGGACAAGTTTGGAAATTTTCTGCCAAATGAGCGATAAATTAAAAGGTTAATGTTTTTCTCATCCAAACTGTTTGCACTAGGTATATGTGAAAAACAAACAAAAAAATTATTCATTTATGTAAATTGAACGATTTATCAGCCATTACATGATGGCACAAACATATGATCTCACAGCTGAGTGTTCGTCTTTCAAAAATGAGTTTGAATTATTTTTCGTATAGTGTATGGCCAGCATTACTGGCTTCTATGTCTAATAGCTACATATCAGCAAGAGATGAAGCGTTCTAAGTAAATACAGCAAAATCACAGGTAAGTGTACATTCACACTGGGGGCAGCTTCAAAGTCGCCCAACTCTGAAGCCGCCTGTGTAGCGCGACTTCAGCGTGGCTTGCAAACGACTTCTCTAATAGAAGTCAATGCAAGTTGCCCCCAAAGTAGTGCAGGAACCTTTTTCTAAATCGGAGCGACTTGAGTTGCTCCGATTAGAACGGTTCCATTGCACTGAATGGAGCGCGACTTGTCAGGCGGCTAAGTCACCTGACATGATGCCCCAGTGTTTCCAGGGTGGGCAACTGGTGATTAGAGAAAATGAATACTTATTTTGACATGTTCAATAGTTTACCTAGGCCATAGCAAAAATGATTGGAACCTGAAAATCAGCATTGGAGCTATTAAAAGCTTGCTCTTTTAGTTTTTTTCTCAATTATTGACTTGCTTGTGTGCAGAATAAAATTATTTTGTAGCAAAGTAGAATTAACAGAGATTGGAAGGTGTGTTAACAAGATATTCCACTTCTAAAATATTTTATTAAACCTCAAAAAAAAAAAAAAAAAAAAAGGAATTCAAAACCAATTCTACATTTTATTTGGATAATAGGAACACTATTTTGTTCATTAATTTACTTTGCCCAAAAAATTGACTGACATTTAATGTTGCAACATTTTCCACAGCACTTTACAATATGCTTAGAAGGGCCCTGCTCTAAAGAGCTTACAATCTAAAAGAAACACTTAAATTGGACACCTTAAATTTCATAGTGTACAGCAGGGAGAAAAATAAGGTGAGCACTGACCATGTCAAATATTTTAGGGTATAACAACTCTCACCACCCTACCCCCATCAAAAGTTTAATTGCAGGATTAACCACTTTACCGCTGAGTACCGTAGTACTACTGCGGCAAAGTGGCTCTTGTAGGTCTGATGACATAGACCTACGTCGCCAGACTCCTCCCCTGTAGGCGGCGCGCTCCCGCTGTTTTCATTCACAGCGGGAGTCGGGCCAGGGGAGGAGCGGCGGCGATCGCCGCTGCTCTGCCCCGATCGTCGGGGAATCGAGTTTGGAGATCCACCCGCCTGTGTAAACAGAGCGGGCGGATCTCCTAAGTGACAGGGAGTGACAGATCGGAGTGTTCAGCATAGCTGGACATCCGATCTGTCCCTGTCTCACACAGTCACCTCCCCCCACACACGTTAGTAAGCACCAGGCATACATTAACCCCTCCCTCTCCAATAAAATTAACCCCTTCCCTGCCAGTGTCATTTTTACAGTAACAGTGCATATTTATAGCACTGATTACTGCAGTAATGTCACTGGTACCCCCAAAAGTGTCAAAAATGTCAGTCAAGGGTCCGATCTGTCCGCCGCAATGTCGCAGTACCGCAAAAAAAATCGCAGATCACCGCCATTACTCGTTAAAAAAAAACACCAAAAATGACATAAATCTTTCCCTTAGTTAGTAAACGCAATAACTTTTGCGCAAACCAATCAAAATACGCTTATTGCGATTTTTTTTTTTACCAAACATGGGTAGCAGAAAACAAATTGGCCAAAAATGTAAAAAAAAATTGTTTTTTTACATATTTTTTGGGGGGAATTTCATATAAAAAAATGTTAAAAATATTGTTATTTTTTCAAAATAAACGCTATTTTTTTGTTTATAGCACAAAAAGTAAAAATCGCACAGGTGATCAAATACCACCAGAAGAAAGCTCTGTTTGTGGGAAAAAAAGGACGTAAGTTTCGTTTGGGTACGGCGTCGCATGACCGCGCAATTGTCAGTTAAATTCGCACAGCGCCGAATCGCAAAAAGTGGCCCAGACGTAAGACAGCAAAATGCTCTAGTGGTAAAGTGGTTAAACAAATAAAACAGACAAGATATAAAATTTGACAAAATAAAAGGCAGCGCAATAACTACACCCCACCAAATTCATACACACATACAGTATCTCACAAAAGTGAGTACACCCCTCACATTTCTGTAAATGTTTTATTATATCTTTTCATGTGACAACACTGAAGAAATGACACTTTGCTACAATGTAAAGTAGTGAGTGTACAGCTTGTATAACAGTGTCAATTTGGTGTCCCCTCAAAATAACTTGGCACACAGCCATTAATGTCTAAACCGCTGGCAACAAAGGTAAGTACACCCTTATGTGAAAATGTCCACATTGGGACCAATTAGCCATTTTCCCTCCCCAGTGTAATTTGACTCGTTGGTGTTACAAGATCTCAGGTGTGAATGGGAAGCAGGTGTGTTAAATTTGGTGTTATCGCTCTCACTCTCTCATACTGGTCACTGGAAGTTCAACATGGCACCTCTTGGCGAAGAACTCTCTGAGGATCTGAAAAAAAGAATTGTTGCTCTACATAAAGATGGCCTAGGCTATAAGAAGATTGCCAAGGTGGCCAAGACCATTCAGCGGTTTAACAGGACAGGTTCCACTTAGAAGAGGCCTCGCCATGGTTGACCAAAGAAGTTGAGTGCACATGCTCAGCGTCAAATCCAGAGGTTGTCTTTGGGAAATAGACGTATGAGTGCTGCCAGCATTGCTTCAGAGGTTAAAGGGGTGGGGGGGGGGGCAGTCTGTCAGTGTTCAGACCATATGACACACACTGCATCAAATTGGTCTGCATGGTTGTCATCCCAGAAGGAAGCCTCTTCTAAAGATGATGCACAAGAAAGCCTGCAAACAGTTTGCTGAAGAAAAGCAGACTAAGAACATGGATTACTGGAACCATGTCCTGTGGTCTGATGAGACCAAGATAAACTTATTTGGTTCAGATGGTGTCAAGCCTGTGTGGTGGCAAAAAGGTGAGGAGTACAAACACAAGTGTGTCTTGCCTACAGTCAAGCATGGTGGTGGGAGTGTCATGGCCTGGGGCTGCATGAGTGCTGTCGGCACTGGGGAGTTACAGTTCATTGAGGGAACTATGAATGCGAACATGTACTGTGACATACTAAAACAGTGCATGATCCCCTCCCTTTGGAGACTGGGCTGCAGGGCAGTATTCCAAGAAGATAATGATCCCAAACACACCTCTGAGATGACCATTGCCTTGCTAAAGAAGCTGAGGGTAAATGTTATGGACTGGCCAAGCATGTCTCCAGACTAAACCCTATTGAGCATCTGTGGGGCATCCTAAAACAGAAGGTGGAGAAGCGCAAGGTCTCTAACATCTACCAGCTCCGTGATGTCATCATGGAGGAGTGGAAGAGGACTCCAGTGGCAAACTGTGAAGCTCTGGTGAACTCCATGCCCAAGAGGGTTAAGGCTGTGCTGGCAAATAATGGTGGCCACACAAAATATTGACACTTTGGGCTCAATTTGGACATCTCCACTTATGGGTGTACTCACTTTCGTTGCCAGCGGCTTAGACATCAAAGGCTGCGTGTTGAGTTATTTTGAGGGGCCAGCAAATTTACACTGTTATACAAGCTGTACACTTACTACTTTACATTGTAGCAAAGTGTCATTTCTTCAGTGTTGTCACATGAAAAGATATAATAAAATATTTACAAAAATTTGAGGAGTGTACTCACTTTTGTGAGATACTGTACATTTCTGGTTAGGGTTAGCAGGAAGCTTCATTTTTATAAAAAATAATTTAGGAAACTAGATCAACATTAGGAGTTGTCTAACACGTGAGATTTGTAAGTAACAATCAAAAGAGAAGGGTCAGCTGATGCTCACAAACAAAAAACGCATGGTCACACTGGACAAAGAGACACAAAAATGCACTTTTGAGGGCCAAAATGCAAAACAATTACAGCAAACATTTATCAAACCACAGCCGGTGTGGGTCATTATGCACACTATCACACCCTGCCCGCAAATAATCTGGCCTCTTCTCAGGCAAAGCAAACTGCACTCGTGTAGGCCTTTATATAACATAGGTTGGATTGATAGCACACCTACACCCACCCACTGAAGGACACACCCACCAGTGTAATTAATTATATCTCTTCATGTATACCTCAAGCACTCACACCTATTAATCAGGAGCACACACTCGTGGTAAATGAAAGAATGCATCAGCTATATAAGCATATATATCTGTGTAGTGTATAATGGAAAAGAGAAAATGGCCAAGTCTCTGGCGATGATCAGTGATACCAAAAACAAAACAATTCAAGTTGTAGGTTGTTGGGCATGCGGAGGGTACAAAGCAGCAAATGTCAACTTTGTGAGGGCTGCTTTACACAAATTGTTGACAAGCACAGTCGTCATCAGCATCCAACATTTAAATATGGGTGCAGGATCACCCCATACTTATTAATCCATATCTGACCAAAAAAATGTTATAGATTTGAAGTGAAACCCACACTCGCTTTATTTACAATGTCAATTCTTTTGTTTCCATTATGTGAAACCCGTCAGAAATAGAATACCTTGTGAAAAAGAAGCTATAACACCACAACAGAGGAAGAACACACAAACCTCTAACCAGATAGTGGCATGCTTGGGATACGAACGAATGACCCTGGTGCTGCAAGGCGGAAGTGCTAACCAGTTTAGCCACTGTGCTGCCACATGCATGGAGCCTCCATCTATGTGGTGTTAAACAGCCCTAAGTCCATGGAGTGCAAAAAGTTAATCAATGCAGATGTACCCTGGACGTCCTGAGTGCCATTGACCAACCTGTTTCTGCAAAATGCCATCTGGTTCCAAGGCTGATTACTGTCAGCAAGCTCCTATGGGACCATCTCTAATTTTGGGGCTTTTTGCTTGGTATGAGGCTGCAATTGGTGCTGGTGTGGAAGCTGCTTCTTGTCCTTCACTGTGGAACACATATGGCAAGATTTGCAATGGTGGTGGAACCCTCCTACACCTAAATACTACATTTCTTTAGGCATTTACCTATAGGTGGTGGAATTACATCAGGCAGAAGTTCTGTATCTTGATTTATCCCATAATATTTGGTGTTTATTTAGTGTAGAACAGTGGTGTTAAGCTCTGAATGGCATTTTGATTTGGATTAATGATGTTAGTACACATTTTATATTTTTGTGGTGAAAATTATGATCATTTGGAAATACTAAACACACAAAATTGTTACTCTATTTAAATTTTCATCAGCAATGGTATTGTGTGTGGTTTGTGAAGACAGCTGTGGGAGTTTTGGTTTAGAGTTATGTGAGATGGAGAGCAACAAGTGCATTATCTACCATTTACTTATCAGATGTCAAACAGCTAAGTCTCTGAGCATGCTCAATTTAACCAGAGATATGGCTCAAATGGCAAAGTGGCTGAGCATGCTCAGTGTAACAAAAGATATTTCACAAATGGCAAAGTCCCTGGGCAAACACAATGCACATGGCAGTATATACACAAAAATTCACTGCTCAAAAAAATTAAAGGAAAACTTTGAAAACACATCAGATCTTAATGGGGAAAAATATCACGCTGGATGCCTATACTGATATGGACTGGGTAATGTGTTAGGAACAAAAGGATGCCACATCGTTTGATGGAAAAGAAAACTATCAACCTACAGAGGGCTGAATTCAAAGACACCCCTAAAATCAAAGTGAAAAACGATGCAGCAGGCTAGTCCATTTTGCTGAAATTTCATTGCAGCAACACAAAATGGTACTCAGTAGTTTGTATGACCCCCATGTGCTTCTATGCATGCCTGACAACATTGGGGCATGCTCCTAATGAGATGACTGATGGTGTTCTGGGTTATTTCCTCCCAGATCTGGACCAGGGCATCACTGAGCTCCTGAACAGAAGGAGGTGCAACTTGGCAGCATCGGATGGACCAAAACCTAAAGTCCCAGAGGTGTTCTATTGGATTTAGGTCAGACGAGAGTGGGGGGGGGGGGGCATTCAATGGTATCAATTCCTTCATCCTCTAGGAAATGGCTGCATACTCTTGCCACATAAGGTGGGGCATTGTCATGCTCCTGGAGGAACCCAGGACCCACTGCACCAGCGTAGGGTCTGACAATGGGTCCAAGGATTAACATTGGCTTGGAAGGGGTTAACATCTAGGGAAATCAAAGGGTTAAGTGTGTGCCTAAGTGTTTTATCATTGTAGGGGTGGTGCTTTTACTAATAGAAGGCATAGATCCCTATCCCTGCTTTGCAGGAACACAGGATCAATGTCTTCCATATTGACAGAACAGCAATCTGCCTTGTTTACATAGGCAGACTGTCATTCCCCCTGTGTACAGAACGATCGGCAGGTACCAGTGACCATTGTGTCCACCAGACCTACTGATCGGCTTCGATTCCCAGAAATGCAGAATCAAGAAAAATATACATGATCCTGTGCTGCACAGTGCAATCACCATGTAGCAGTAAATCTGCTATGGGGTGGTTGGCAACTGGTTAAGAGGATCAGCATTATGATAACTCACAAGCAGCAGGCACTCTATCATGGCTCTGTCACAGTGTGTCACATGACATGGCTGCTGGGTGTTGATTTTGGCAACTTATGACCAATAAGTTAACAAAATCAGCACCCAGCAGCCATGTCATGTGACACATTGTGACAGAGCACTGCCAGAGCCATAACAGAGTGCCTGCTGCCTGTAAGTTATGATACTATCCGTGATGCCAGAGAGACAGACACAGTGCAATGTAGTTTATTCACAGACACCCCCAAAGCACACCTGTGCTGAAGCCTTGAAGGCACTGGCAGCCACACAATCAAATCCACTTCCCCTCTGTTCCTGCTACTGGGTGTCACATTATGGTGAGGTCACAATGTGAACGTCACATTCTAGAAGAGTCTCAATGTGAACGTCACATTCTGGTGATGTCTCAATGTGAACGTCACATTCTGGTGGTATCTCAATGTGAAAGTCACATTCTGGCTCCAATTCCAATGTGGACATCACATTCGGTCTCGCTCACTGGGGAAAGCCTGCCATGTGAGCTGTCTGTGGTAAGGACCATGTATGTCTGCAATAAAAAAAGGGGAATCAGATTAAAACTTTCACCTACATTTCATATATTTTTTTTTATACATCATCAAATTTTAGACAGAAGTTAAAAAATACATTGCCAGGCACAATAAATAAACCCAACATGTCAGTGACACAGGGACGACTATTGTTGTCCTTTCTATAAAAATACTGGTTGCCTGGCACTCTTCCCGAACCCACTGACTGTGACACTTTCTACAGGTCAGTAAATCAAGAAGCAGGCAACAAGTGTTTTCAGTGGTGTAACAATGACCTTTCATAGTTAATGAGTGGGCGGGTCACAAATGAAGTTGCAAAGCTGCAACAGGAAGTAGTGATGTCACCTACCTGGCTGTGCATTGTGGCAGGGTTTGTTAACCATCAGACCAACTAAAAAAATTACAAAGATATTTTTAAAGAAAAACAGAGATTTTTAAACTGGCAGTATTGATCAAAAGCAGTATTGGCCTACAAAAACGGTGTGAAAGTGTACCTAGAAGAATTGATGCTGTTTTAGAGGCAAAGGGTGGTCACACCTAATATTGATTTGTTTTGGATTTCTCTTCTGTTCATTTACTTTTCATTTTGTTAAATGATAAAAATAAACTATAAACACTTCTATTTCTGAGAGCATTGTTAATTTACAGCATTTTTTTCACACCTGCCAAAAATGTTTGCACAGTAGTGTATATTTTTACGCCTTTGGCTCACACAGAGCCGCTGTTCATGTTCAAATCATTGGGCCCCGTACAGCTTACGTGACAGGGCCCCCGTGTCTGGAGAACTCTTCAGGGAGCATTTGGCAGGCAGGGAGGAGGTGTTGTTTTGCCTCCTCACAGCCTGTTTTATCCATTTTTTTGCCATTGAACCACCAAAATCCATCTGCAAGGATCAGTGGATTCTTGTGGCTGAAATGGAAGAAGCATGTGAACAGCAGCCTTTGTTCAGCTTGTGTAAAGTATTGACTGTTTGCATTAGGCAGCACACCAGACCGACCCTGGATGCATCTGACTGCCTGTCCCTAACTGGAGGTACCTGCTTGGTCTTCACCTATGCAGCTACATGCGAACGACAGGTGCTTCCAGCCTGTCAATACTTTACACAGGCTGAGCAGCCGCCGCTATTTGCGTGCAGCTTTTATTCTATCTGCAAAAATCTCACAATTTTTGCTGCTGGAATATGGTGGATGCAGCTAAATGGCCATGTGAAGGAGGCTGTTAAAACCCCGCACTACCTGCTGAATGGGTCACGTTCAGTGGGTGGTACTACATAAGTGGGGATAATTTTTGCCGGGCAAAAAGCATCATGGCTGGTGGCATAGGTACTCCCCCCCCTCAGCTGCCTTTGCAACATAAGGGGGAGCAGTTGGGGGGCAATAAAAACACAACACCCTGTGCACAAGCCTATGAGGACAAGCAGCTGTGTCCATGCAGCCGTGCGTCCTAAGGGACCATTCACACCATAACTCAGTATGGGAAAAGTATGTTTCGGTACACATTTTCCGCACTGCAAGGAAATGTGCTGCCTGTGCTAGACATATGCTAGGCTCAAACATATCTATTTGCTGGCAGAGTTACTGGTAGAGGATGCTGGAGCGGGGAGTGTTACTGATAGGGGATGCTAGAGCAGGAAGTGTTTTACTGGCAGGGGATGCTGGAGCGGGGAGTGTTACAGGCCGGGGATGCTGGAGTGGGAGCAAAGTTGGCTGGGACAGCAGTGGCATCTGGTGGGAGAGGGATCAGAAGACCGGTCGGCTGATGGTCGGGTTGGAGATTGAGTCATGCTGGTGGAGATGGTGGGGTGAAAGGAAAGATGTAATAGGAAGGGGGGGGGTGGATGGCCTGAGGGCGTAATGATACTGACCAGATTGCTGGCCTTGCTTGCAGAGTGTAGAGGATGGCTCCGGTCTCTGTGCTTCTCTCATTGTGCTTCCTCATCGCTGACCGTGGGCAGAGCTGGGAGGTGGCCTACATAATGTGTCATCAGTTGCTAGGACGCTGGCGGTCCTAGCAACAACTGACAGGTTTGAAGATGCGGGGGGAGAAGCAGAAATTTCTAGCTCTGCTCGCTCGGTGCAGTGTGTGAGAGCACCTAGGAGAATACAACCACTAAATGCTGAATGAAGCCCAGTGCTGGAATCTTTTACAGCACTGGTCTCTGGATTCCGGGACTCCAGCCGAGGTCCGGGGGACCCCGGGACTAAATTGAAATCTCAGGACGGTCCTACAGAATCTGGGACAGTTGGGAGGTATGCCTACCAGTGTCCTCAATCAGTGCCCATTAGTGATGCCAGTCAGTGCTCATCAGTGCCTGCTCATCTGTGCTGCCCTTCAGTGCCGCCTATCAGTGCCACCTATCAGTGCGGCATATTAGTGCCTCCTCATCAGTTCCCACAAGTGCCACCTCATCAGTGCCTATCAGTGCCCATCAGTGAAAGAGAAAAATTACCTATTTACAAAATTTACTGGCAGAAAGTGAGAAAAACTTTTTTTTTCAACATTTTCTGTCTTTTTTCTTTTTTTTTTTTTTGTAAAAAAAAAAAAAAAAAAAAACCCCAGCAGCGATTAACCTCTTCTGGACCGGAAGATTTCCCCCCTTAATGATCAGGCCATATTTTGCGATTCGGCATTGCGTTACTTTAACGGACAATTGCGCGGTCGTGTGACACTGTACCCAAATAAAATGTATGTTCTTTTTTTCCCACAAATAGAGCTTTCTTTTGGTGGTATATGATCACCTGTGTAATTTTTTATTTTTTGTGCTATAAACAAAAAAGGAGTGACAATTATGAAAAAAAAAAAAAAAACATTATTTTTCACATTCTGCTATATAACATTCTCAAAAAAAAAAAAAATTAAAAATCAAAATTTTTTAACATTTTTGGCCAGTTTGTTTTCTGCTACATATTTTTGGTAAAAAAAAAAAAAAAAATAGCAATAAGCGTATTTTGATTGGTTTGCGCAAAATTTATCGCATCTACTAACTACGGGAAAGATTTATGTAATTTTTTTTTTCACTAGTAATGGCGGTGATCTGCGATTTTTAGTGGGACTGCGACATTGCGGCGGACAGATCGGACCCCTAACTGACATTTTTGACACTTTTGGGGGGGACTAGTGTCATTACTAAAGTAATCAGTGCTAAAAATATGCACTGTTACTGTAATGACGACACTGGCAGGGAAGGGGTTAACATTGTGGGTGATCAAGGGGTTAAATGTGAGCCTAGGGGAGTGATTCTAACTTGGGGGGGCGTGGCTCCTGAAATGACCATAGAGACCTGTGATCCTATATAGAAGGATGACAGGGTCTCTATGATTATTCCACTGAGAAGAACGATCAGCTGTGTTTACAATAGCTGACCGTCCCTCTCTCTCAGCGGGGAGCGATCACGGGTGTCAGGCAGCAATCGGAGCCGCCTGCCCGTGCATCGGCTTCCCTGCTGCCCTGCTGCCCCCTGACCCCTTAGCTCCCTGCTCGCAACCGACGTAGCCCTATGCCGGTTTACGCAGGAGAGCCACATTGCAGCAGTAAATAGGCGGCGGCCGGTTGGGAACCGGTTAAATATCATCAAAAGAAAGCTCTATTTGTGTGAAAAAAAATGCAAAAAAATGAATTTGGGTACAGCATTGCATGACCACGCAATTGTCATTCAAAGTATGACAATTCGTCTGGGCAGGAAGAGGGTAAAAGTGCCCTGTATTGAACTGGTTAAAGGTTCAAAGGCAAATTGGACCAAGAAGAGCACTTTTCTTTTACCTTCAGCAGCAAGGGATGGAAGTTATGGTTTTAAAAACTTTCTAGGTCTCTTGTCACACATATACCCAGATATTTAAACTCCTAAGCCCAAAGCAGGGGGATGGAAGTTGCAGATTCCCTTGCCCGGGGGTACAAAGGAAAAAGCACCCACCTATTCCAATTAATCCGAATCCCAGAGAAATTACCAAATTCATCAAAGACCATCAGGTCAGCCTGCAAAGAGGAGCTTGCATCACTGAAATATAGCTAGGTGTCATCATCAACATAAAGTGATATTTTCTCCTCCAAGGGGCTGACCCGCCAGCCCTCAACAAATTGGAAGTCACTCACCAAAATAGCCAACAGTTCAAGGGCCAAGGTAAATAGGCTTGGAGAGAGAAGACACTCTTGATGGGTACCTCTACCCAGGGGGGAATGATTAAGAAGGCCTGTCATAGTCCGAACACATACCTTAGGGGCATGGTAGAGCAATCCTAGCCATTGGAGGAATTTAGGCCCAAAGCCAAACCTGCACAGCACCTCCCTAAGAAAAGGCCACTCAACAGAGTCAAAGGCTTTTCAGCATCTAATGAGGCTACTAATCTTGTGCCAGCATTATCACGAGTAGCTGACAGATTGGGAAAAAGGCGGTGGATATTGATGTCAGTGCCCTTCCCAGGCATAAATCCTATCTAATCAACATGTTTAAGGTCATTTAACACCTTAGGAAGGTGAAGGGCCAAGATTTTGGCTAAAAGTGTAGCATTCGAGATAATCAATGAAATAGGCCTACATGAGGCGCAATCTTCAGGACCCTTGCAAGGGATAGGCACCAACACAATAGGGGCCTCAGAAATATATTCTGGCCCAGAGGCTAGTGAGGTAAACTGGGCAATTAGAGCCGTAAGCCTATGTGCAAACAGTTCTTGATAGCAGGAATAAAATGATCACTTGGGATCCCATCCAGGCCCGTGGCTTTCCCCGACTGCATATGTCCCAAAGTGGTCTGAACCTCTTCTAGTGATGGCTCTGTCCAAATGGCTTTGGGTCTCAAGGTCAAGTGTAGGAAATGTGATACGATCTAAGTACATATCAAGGTCAGAAGCATCGTAGTTCACCCTAGAGTAAAGTGTTTCAAAATATTGTAGAAATCTACAATTAATGCTGTCTGGAGACATCAATAAGTCCCCATTTGCACTTAATCCTCCCTATATTGGTTACTTCAAATTGCCCCCTAGCAAACTCAGGTAACAGTCTGGCATTTTCGCCCCCATACTCAAACACCCGTTGGTCCGTAGAAAGCAAGGATTTCTGAGTTTGTTTAACATGGAAGACAGATACTTCCCATAGGGTATGATGCCAGGCAGCATAACCAGCTTGTATAAACAAATGATTAATCAGCGCTGACTGATAAACAACTAATAATCCCAATTATTTACTAAATAGCTGGATAGAGGGACCAAAGGCTGCCAACATAAAGTGCATTCATCTAATACTCAAAATATTGAAATTGTAAAGATATGTAGCGCCAAAGGATGAATATATTCAAACAAAGTGAATATCAAATGCCAAAAAATAAATTAAAAAATAAATAGATGGATTTATATCACAATCCAAAGTGCATGTGCTCACAAATAATGTGATAAAAATGATCCAGGTGATAAAACGAATATCCGTGATTAATGAAATATAACTTAATGGATGATGCCATCAAAATAAAGTGCTCGTGCTGATAATATCTAATGATAAAACATTAGCATACACAAGTGGGAAAAACAAAATATGTCCATAAACAATAAATCAATAATTTCTTCTGTGCTGTTCTGATATCCAGTGACTAGGTGCTGGTGCTTAAATATCATAAAGTGACTTGGTGCATTAATAGTAATGATGGCCGCTCACCTCCTGGTTTGGCTCACAAAATATAATGAGCCAAACCCACTTTTTGCACACACAGGTGCTGTATAGTAAGGGATAGGTTACTTCCTCCTGTCCTCCCTCTGGAAAAAGGTACTTCAGGTAGGGTATAACGGCCAGGCCCACAGTGCCAAACACAATAAAGGGGATAGGATGGTCACCTCATCATAATCATCTCTCCACCGTCACGTATGGGTTCATATGTAAAATAAACACAGCGATCTAATGCTCTCTGTAGGAACTGGTTTATTGGGGTAAAAAATACAATAAAAAACTGACATGAACTGGCACTCAGCCAGTGCAGGCATAGACAGCAATGGTAGGTGCTACAGCGTATGCAGGCTCCTCCCCCCTATGTGTTACGTCGAAACCACGACTTCCTCAGCAGGGAAGTCGTGTGTCACTGGAACCATTCTTCCAGTGACACACTCTCAGATCAGCCCCAGCCCAGTACAGTCCCTTCCCCCTGCTCTACTCAACCGTACATGTGCACACAAGATGGGGACAGGCAGGCCAGGTGAGGCAGGAGCTGCCAGGTGAAAGCGGTGGGCTTGTATGTGAATCTGGAATCAGAGGGCCCATCATGGCTGGAGCTTGAGGGGCTGCAATGGCAACCTCACCCATTCTCCAGGAGGTCCATGTGGCCTTACTGTCACCTGTCTTTACAAGTGGTGGTGGGAGCTTTTACATTTGGGTCCACAAGCTTCGCGCTAGGCTTCTGCTTTCCACAATCTAAGGTGAAATCTCTTTTCTTCTGGCCTCAAATCATGGCCGTTTGTCCTCTTCAGGGACCTAATGCCCTGTACACACGTGCAGATTGTCGGCCGAAAAGATTCGGCCGACGACCGATCGGCCGATTTTCGGCTTGTTAGTATGATGCTTCCGACAGCCGACAGCGCACTTTCGGCTGAAAAGAATCTGTCGTGCAAGCATTAAAATTTTTGTATGCCGACACCAGAGCGGCCGATTGTTCGCCAGTCAATACAGAATTCGGCCGACAGACAGCAGATTTGCAAGACTGGGCATGCTCAGAAAAGAAAAAACACAGGGAAAGTTAACCATTACATGACATCACTTCTGCAGTCGGCTGTAGTCGGCGGACAAAATTCTTGTGCAGTCTTTTGCACTTTTCAACAGACACGACAGCCCGGGGACAAAAGACGGCCGATCGTTCGGCTGACAATCTGCACGTGTGTACGGGGCATAAGAGTAAACAGTCTGCCCAAGTTTGCCCCTTGCCTCTTGCCTCTCTCACATTCCTGCTGGCTGTTGTGCTGGTCACACGATCTGCTACACACAAGGAACCTTACAGGGCAACCGACCCTTGAAAAGCTCTCGCTATTGCAACATCACCAGATGCACCTCTCAACAACCTAGAGGAGAGAACCAAAACATGGATTGACTCACTCTATTTAGGGACAACAAACTCCTGCTAATGACTGAGAATCAACAATATGCCTCCTGGTCAGAAAATCTTTTCCGTATATACACAACAAATAAATTAAGCGCACTCTACCAACTCACAACACCCCCTACCCCGTGATCTTCAGCACAACAGGCACATCCTCTTAACCAGAAGTGTCAATACATCTATTACAAGAGACACGTGCAGCCTCCTTTCAGGCATCCTCGCTGGAGCCACATTGTTGAAGACCCACACCCTCAGGGACCTAGGGGTGCATACATCGGCACTCAGCACAGCGGAACCCCTCTTTCCTCTTTCTTTTATCAGTAGTGACTCTCTTGTCACACTCCAAGCAACCTACAGGAAATCACAAAACCTCCCCACTTCTCAGACCCCTGAAGAAAGGCCTGCGTGCCTGAAACGCGTCGGGTGGGAGGATTTCCTTCAAGAAACCAACATATACCTCTGAGTATATGCATCATTGTTTCCTTTAACCATATATATATTATTTGTGTTACCATATCATTTTTGTTCTCTGTATCATTTATGTAATACCTCAGATCCATTGAGATCTATTTTAAACTTGTTAATAAAATTATTTTTACTTTTACACATCTGTGGAAGTGTGTTTGCCGTTAAAGTCCCATACCCTAGGGGGACCCCCCATTTCTGCCTGGTCAGTGGGAATGTGCAGAGGCAGGACTTGGAGGCTGCTGCAGTATTACCAGGCACCTGCACTTTATATCCAACAGCATTTTTTTTTTTTTATTTCAGTTGTTTTAAGTTTTTCAGATGGGGCTTGCTACCTGCTGAGAATTACTGACAAATATAAAATATTAATATGTACTATTTCAGTAGAAGAAAAATAAAAATGCAAATTCACTACAAATTCCCTTTACACCGTATAATTAGAAAACCATGCGTTTGTGCTCCAAACAAGACCTTTGATGAAGTTGAGACACACGTTATTACCTCGCTAGTGCACTTGTTTTTACAAAATATTTTCAGAAGCTCCCGTAGGCTTTGTACCTTGTGATCAAAACCAAGCTCTGGCACAGATACCTTCTTTGCACTCAGGCTGTGCTTGTCGGTTTTCATACTCTAGTATATAAATCAGCATGAATAACTGGCATTGCAGTGTGTCTCTGGTAAAAGCCTCCGGACGTGAAAAGCAAGGATCGTTTTCATTCACAAGCTGCGCTGAATGGAAGAGATCAGTGTTTAAAATGTTCTTAGGTTTTTTATTCTTGAAGTATATGTAAAGCCAATCACTAAAATCTCATATAAGATTTAACCTCTTCTGGACCGGAAGGATTTGCCCCCTTAATGACCAGGTAATTTTTTGCAATTCGGCACTGCATTCATTTAACAGACAATTGCGTGGTCGTGCGGTGCTGTACCCAAATAAAATTGGTGTCCTATTTTTCCCACAAATAGAGCTTTCTTTTGGTGGCATTTGGTCACTTGTGCGATTTTTATTTTTCGCGCTATAAACAAAAAAAGAGCGACAATTATGAAAAAAAAACAAAACAATATTTTTCACATTCTGCTATATAACATTTCCCAAAAAAAAAAAAAAAAATTAAAAATCTAAATTTTCTAACATTTTAGGCCAATTTGTTTTCTGCTATAATATTTTTAGTAAAAAAAAAAAATCGCAATAAGCATATTTTGATTGGTTTGCGCAAAAGTTATCGCGTCTACTAAATACGGGAAAGATTTATGTCATTTTTATTGTTTTTCTTTTACTAGTATTGGCGGCGATCTGCGATTTTTTGCGGGACTGCGACATTGCGGCGGACAGATCGGACCCCTAACTGACATTTTCGACACTTTTGGGGGTACCAGTGACATTACTACAGTAATCAGTGCTAAAAATATGCATTGTTACTGTAATAATGACACTGGCAGGGAAGGAGTTAACACTGTGGGTGATCAAGTGGTTAAATGTGAGCCTAGGGGAGTGATTCTAACTGTATGGGGGTTGGGCTTTTGAAATTATCACAGAGACCTGTGATCATATATAGGAGGATCACAAGCACTCTGTGATCATTCCAGAGAGAAGAACGCCGCCTGCCCCGTGCATCGGAGTCCCCGCTGATGAGCGAGGGTGGGAGCGTGCCGCCGCCAGCGCGCACTCGCCCCCTAGCTGCAGGCGCATGACCGACGTAGAGCTAAGTCGGTTTGCGCAGGAGGGGCTGCCTGCCACAGTAAAACTGCGACGGGCGGTCCGGAAGTGGTTAAAGCTGAACTTCAATCAAACAGGTAAATAAATAGATTAAATACATAAATAAGACCTCTGTTAACTGCTACATGATTTGTATTTCTTTACATCCAGTCCTAAGATTTGCACAGCTCTACCAGCAAAGCCCTGTCTGGCAGGGTATGAGACTTGAGTTTTCTCTACTGCAGTTAAGAAACACTTACCAATCTTGTCCCTCCCCCAGCATGAGATTGGAGGACAGTGAAAGGAGAAATAGCATACTGATAAGCTTATAATTTTGTCACTCTGCCCTCTACCTCTATCTCCAACCTGGAGCACAACTGCTTTGGACCTTGTACTGCTTCTTCCTCCCCAGTCTGAGCTCTGTTGTACAGCCATGGCCAAAGGTTTTGAGAATAACACAAATTTTTTTTTTTTTTTTATGATGGCAATTTGCATTATGTTAATGTTATTAAGAGCGATCAGATAAATTGTAATTAATTGCACCTAATCCTATAAAAAAAAACAAAAAAAAACATTTCCACTGCACCACTGCATTTGTGAAGAAGGCTTCAGGGCACCCAAGAAAGTCCAGCAAGCACCAGGACCATCTCCTACAGTTGATTCAGCTGTGGGATTGGGGCATCAGCAGTGCAGAGCTTGCTCAGGAATGGCAGCAAGCAGGTGTGAGTGCATATCTGCATGCATAGTGAGGCAAAGCCGTTTGGAGGATGGCCTGGTGTCAAAAAGGGCAGCAAAGAAGCCACTTCTATCCAGGAAAAACATCAGGGACAGATTGATATGGGAATGGGAAGCAGGATGTCCCTTTTTTTATTAACCCAGATAAATAAACCTAACAAACTTTAAATGTTTATAAATAAATTAAATAACACCAGACAAGAAAACGGTTTGGACAAAGGCCGCGGCTGTTTTTTATTATTGACTTTAAAAATGAATATAATAAAACATACTTTATACTTTGTTTAAAATCCACTTTAAAAACGTCCAGAAACAGCCCAGCCACCACGGCTCGGGCTGACAATAAATAACATTAAAATAATTTTACTTCCAAATACCTTTTTTTTTTAATTTTTTTTACAACCAACATTTTCCAACAACACACTAGATCATCATCATAAAAACAATTTCATCCACCGAAGCACTTTAGCTAAGGCGATAGCAACAAGTCAAATAATTTATAACTGGCCGCGACAAACTAAAACATTTTTTTTTTTTTTTTTTTTGGGGGGGGGGGGGTGGGTGGGGGAGAGAACTGCTCCTGAAGCTCCTGAGGTAACGAAGTGACTCGGAGCCCCGCAGTCACCCTTAAATAGCCCTGAATTACAACTGGCTGGGGCTGGTTAGCCCCCAGAAGCGGGAAAAAACAGGCGGGAGCCGGGCTGCACGCGCTGATCTGCCTGGAGACAGTGCTCCCATGAGCGGGAAAACCCTGTTAAACTTGAAATCTGCCCGGAGACCTACCACTCCTGGGCGGGAAGTTCAAAGCTGATATAGCCCGGGTCAAAAGTTCAGCCTGTCATACACTAAACAAGAAGTAGGCCTGTTTAACTAAGCCCAGACCTAATAAAATCTTCTCATATAAATCATTAATCCCTGCTCCCATCCCATAGAGAAAATGAAGGGTTATAAAAACCCCATTTTCTCCATATGGGAATGGGAAGCAGGATGTCCCTTTTTTATTAACCCAGATAAATAAACCTAACAAACTTTAAATGTTTATAAATAAATTAAATAACACCAGACAAGAAAACGGTTTGGACAAAGGCCGCGGCTGTTTTTTATTATTGACTTTAAAAATGAATATAATAAAACATACTTTATACTTTGTTTAAAATCCACTTTAAAAACGTCCAGAAACAGCCCAGCCACCACGGCTCGGGCTGACAATAAATAACATTAAAATAATTTTACTTCCAAATACCTTTTTTTTTTAATTTTTTTTACAACCAACATTTTCCACCCGACAGGCAGCACCTTTGCGCCTGTCACCACCAACCCAACGCGCGGCCTGCTCAATGCACAAACTCAAATTGTTGTTAAGAATGTCCAAACCGATTTCTGAGAGGTGGACCCCATCTTTCCAATACAACCCCTCTAAGCCGCCCTCAAGCTCTGAATGCCTAAAAGAAATGACACCCAATTCCTTTAGTAGTTTAGCTAGCCCTCTGTTTAGGCGTTTTCTCATTCTTTCCAGAGGCCTCAAACCCTGGTATTTAAAAAATACCAGCCGCGGGATTACCTCTGAAAAAACAATTATAGTGTTAGGTAACTTCATCTGGATAAGCAACAAATCATCCCTAATTTTAAAAAGTAAATCTAGCGTTTTTAGTTTTCCCAAGTCATTACCCCCAAGATGAACGACTAGTATCTCCGGGGCAGGAAATTTAACAAGTAAAGCGTCAACCGCCGAGACCAGTTCTGACCAACCCATACCCCTTTTACTGAACCACAAAACCTGGTATCTGCTCCTGTCCAGTCCCAGATTCTCCGTGTAGACCCTCTTCACGGCTCGTTGATAAGCCCAATGTATATAAGAGTGTCCGAGGATCCATACAGAGATCTTGTTACCTAAAATCAAATAGAAGAGTTAAGGCGGATATATGACTTAAAACTGTTTGAAGACCATCTCCCAATTTTTTTAACCGAATCCCCGCCCAAACCTAATCTGGCTGCCTCTGTGGCAGCCCCTATACGGAAAGAGTGAGTAGTCACTTTGTCGGCATTTAAACCTAAAGATTTCAAGCTCATTTTTAAAACACAGGAAAACTGGTATCGAGAGAGAGGCTTACCCGATTCGTGAATGAATAAAACCTCGCTCAGGGCGGGTCTAAACGCGACAAAATTTTTGAGTAGTAAAACCGGGCATACCGAGGCATTCTTAAACTCATGCAAAATTATACGCGATCCAACCCCTAATTGGTCAGTTTTTGAGTGAGCAAGAAAAATGCTGACACTGGAGGCAGAAATTGATATATCCTGAAACCTCAGACCATGAAAACCCAACCGCCTATCAGGAATTAGCTCCGAAATTCTAAGGGCACCGAAAAACATCACCGAAAAGGCGGCTCTAAACAGATGTGCCTCGTAACTTGAAAAACAAACCCTGTCTAATACTGCACACAAGGAGACTAATAAATCCAGCGAAATGGGTTTTCTACCATCAAGCCTGAAGTGTTCTTTTTTGTAACCTTTCAAAGCTTGATGCACAGAAAAGAAAGAAAAACAACCAGGCTGATTTTGTAGCTTGCTAAAAAACGACACTCCCGCCAGTAATTTGTTCACATGAGACCATGACAATTTTTGCTTAAACAGAGAATTTAAAAAGGATAGCACCAATAATTCTGAGAAGGAGTCCTCCGGTAAACCTAAGGAATTCAGATGCTGTAGCCACAGCAACCAGGCTGATCGGTATCCAGCCAATGTTGATGGAGCCAGTGAATTATCAATGTTGTCAAAAATAGCTGTCAAATCAAACTCCAGAGATGGTCGGGGCAGAGGTGACCGGCTGGTTCCGCCTCTGGTAGCAAATGAAAAAATTTTTCCATCTGGAAACGAGACAGACAGTCAGCAAGAGTGTTGTCTTTTCCAGGCACAAACAATGCTTTTAGCCAGATGTTAAAAAAGAAACATTTTGCTACCAGGTACCGGAGCATAATGGTGACCGGAGGTGACTTGGAGGAAAGACAATTTATGGCGTAAAGCACCCCTCTATTGTCCGTCCTAACCATTATACGCCTGTTCCTAAAGTGATGACCCCACAGTTCAAGGGCCACCACAATGGGAAATAATTCTAATAAAACGATGTTGCGGGTAAAACCTAACGCCTTCCACCTGTCGCACCACTCAGAAGCGCACCAGCGGTTCTGCCAGACTGCCGCAAACCCCTTGGAACCTGCAGCGTCTGTGAAAAACAGGAAATCTCTATCTAAAATAAACTTTTCCTGCCAAACCGTTGATCCGTTAAAATAAAGGAGAAATTGCAGCCATACTAAAAAATCCTCTTTCATTTCCTCAGAAATTTTTACATGTGACGAAGGGGATTTAAGCCCTGCAATCGCCGCATATATACGCCTAGAAAAAATCTTTCCCATAGGAATCACTCTTGAGGCGAATGCTAATAAGCCTAATAACGATTGCAGGTCTTTTAAACAAACCATTTTGCGCCGGATTACCCACAACAAGGTTCTGCGAAGTTTTTCAATTTTTTCTTCGGGTAAACGAAATTCCATCCGGTCGGCATCTATGATGATACCTAAAAACGTTATGCAACTAGAAGGAAAAACGGTCTTCTCCCTTGCTAAGGGGACCCCAAAATGATCACAGACCTGCATAAAAATATTCAACAGTAAAGCACACGTGTTTGAAGAGGCGGAACCAATAAAAAGGAAATCATCTAGGTAGTGTACCAAAAGATGAGATCCTGATATCTGAGATACCACCCACTCCAAAAACGTGGAAAAAGTCTCAAAATAAAAACAAGATAATGAACAGCCCATTGGGAGGCATTTGTCAAAATAAAAACGTTCATTAAAATAAAAACCCAATGAATTGAAAGAGCAAGGGTGAATGGGCAACAAACGGAAAGCAGACTTTATGTCTGCCTTCGCCAGAAGCGCCCCCTGTCCTGCCCAACGAAGTCTCTCTAGCGCATCTTCAAAAGTGGCGTATTGGACAGATGCCAACTTGTCATCTATGTCATCATTAAGAGAGCCCTCCCTTGGGTAGGACAGGTGGTGAATCAATCTATAGGTGTTCGGCTCCTTTTTTTGGACAATTCCTAATGGGGATACTCTAAAATTTTTAAAAGGTGGCTCTAAAAATGGACCCTCAAACCTGCCTTCTCTTAACTCGCTAGCTATTTTCTCCTCTACTATCTCTTGTAGACCAAAAACAGACTTCAAATTCCTGTGTATGGTACAACCAAGTCCCAGAAATGGTGGTAAAAGGAAACCAAAACGAAAACCCTCAATTAGTATTAGCGCTTTCTCCCTGTCTGGGTATTGGAGCAGCCAGGGGAGCATTTCTGGAAACCTCACTGGGGTGTGAGCCTTTTTGAAAACTCCCTGGCTGCTGCGAGCTTCCCATCTTTTTGAAGCACTTAAAAACTGGGTGTGTGCCTGAACAAAATGCGCATTCATGCTTAAACTTACATGAGCCCGGCCACTTGCACTGGGACTCGTTAAAGTTGAAGCATAAGCCTTTTCTGAAAGACTGATTCCCTGATTGTTGGACTGCAGAAGGCTGTTTGGGGGGAAAAGATCGCTGAGGCAGAAATAAATCTAGCCACAATCCTACGTCCTTCACACCCCATTTCAGTGATGGCTGCACAGCCAGCTTCTGTCGGAAAGCGACATCATAGCTGAACCATGCTACCCCACCGAAATTTTTATAGGCCTCTAAAATCACCTCAATATGTTGAAATAAACCCACGCTCTTGTTGGGGTATTTCTCGCACAAAACACTGGAAAATATTAAAAATGCTTGGAGCCAATTATTGAACGATTTAGTAATAGGGCGTCTTCTTTCTTCCTCATCGTTCTTTTTGTCAGGCTTGGACACGAACTCCTTCGCCGAGGGTAAAAGAGATAGCATGTCTATATAAACTCCAGACCAAATCTTCTCTTTTACTGCCTCGGAAAGATGGTAACCTAGTGGGGAAATCTCGCAAACTATGGCTTCTCTAAGACTGGTCTCTGGGAGGTTCTGCGATTGAGCCATTAAAAAAGGGTTAATTTCACTAGAATGACATTCTGGTAAAGCGCCACTAGATGGCGCTGACCAGACATTGGAAGCAGAGGGAACAGCTAGGCTTTTCAAGTGATCAGATACTGACTTAAATTCCTCACACATTTTTGACATTACAGCTAACATTCCTGACATAGCTGGAGTTGATGACTCACCCCAGACAGGCAACGCAGATGCAGGCTGTTGACTGGCGACTTCCGACAGGGATGCCCTGTGTGCAGCAGCAGTGGCTTCCATGCTGACGGCCGACTCCGGATCCCTCCTCGACACCCTGTGCTCAGGGGGGTGTTGGATTCCAGATGAGGCTCCCGGCGCGCTATCCTCCGACCTCCCGCTCGGTCTCCTTGCCGCGCTCCTTGACGTGCTGGCTTCGGTCCCTCCAGTCTGCCGCTTGCCGGACGATCTGCGGTGTGATGACCCGGAAATGCCCGGGGGTGAAGGTGAAGGGAAACTCTTCCGGGGGGTCCGTCTTCTTTTGGCCGGACCGGCCTCCGTACTTGCCGCGACCGATGATCCGGTACTGCGCATGCCCAATGACGTTCCAAGGACCTCCGCCCTATCCGCCGGACGTGACGAATCTTCATGGCGTCCTTCATCCTCCGCTGCCGCACCGCTCAGCTCCGCCGATGGGTCCCGTCCCCTCCGCTCTTCGGGCCCGACCTCCGTTGACTCCATGACCTCGGGCGCAGGTAAGCCCAAGCAGTGCCTAAGCCAGGCATCACCCCCAGCTTCGCCGGCACGCTCAATTATTTTCCGAAGCAGGCTCATTGTAGATGGGAATAAGGCTGAGCGCAGCTAGATGCTCCTTGAGCCAGATGACTTGGGGAGAGAACTGCTCCTGAAGCTCCTGAGGTAACGAAGTGACTCGGAGCCCCGCAGTCACCCTTAAATAGCCCTGAATTACAACTGGCTGGGGCTGGTTAGCCCCCAGAAGCGGGAAAAAACAGGCGGGAGCCGGGCTGCACGCGCTGATCTGCCTGGAGACAGTGCTCCCATGAGCGGGAAAACCCTGTTAAACTTGAAATCTGCCCGGAGACCTACCACTCCTGGGCGGGAAGTTCAAAGCTGATATAGCCCGGGTCAAAAGTTCAGCCTGTCATACACTAAACAAGAAGTAGGCCTGTTTAACTAAGCCCAGACCTAATAAAATCTTCTCATATAAATCATTAATCCCTGCTCCCATCCCATAGAGAAAATGAAGGGTTATAAAAACCCCATTTTCTCCATATTCTGCAAAAGGTACAGGGATTGGACTGCTGAGGACAGGGGTAAAGACATTTTCTCTGATGAATCCCCTATCCAATTGTTTGGGGCATCTAAAAAAACCTTGTCTGGAGAAGAAAAGGTGAGCGCTACCATCAGTCCTGACCCCTTCACTTACCTCTACACTGACCCCCCACACTGACCCCCCTATACTGAGCCCCCTACTGACCCCTTCACTGACACCTACACTGACCCCCCAAACTGACACGTACTCTGACCCCTTCACTCGCCCCTACATTGACACCTACACTGACCCCCCTACACTGGCCCTTTCACTGACACCTACATTGGCACCTACACTAACACCTACACTGACACCTACACTGACCCCTCCCACACTGACCCCCCAAACTGACACCTACACTGACACCTACACTGACCCATCTCCCCCCTCCCCCAACCATGTCCACTTCTCTGGGCCCCGGGGGCATCACTCACCTCTTTCTGTGTCCAGACACTGGCGACTTGAGGAGGCGATCCAGAGCAGAGGAGAGACACGGCGTGTCAGCATCCAGCGTAGAGGCGTATTTGTGATAATAAAAAATATTAAATATTATCAAAAAAGCTAATATCAAAAATTTATATCAGAAAATTATATATAGTGAGCAGCTTCAAGGCCCCCTCCTGCTACGTAAATTAACTTGATAGAAAAAAGGGGAGAGGTGGGACCACCTCCCCCCGCAGATCTGCGCTTGCTAAAGTTAAAACGATATATGTGGAAAAAAAGAGCCTCATAGACTCTTAGGAACCAAAAAATAGGTGAAATGTGTACTAATAAACAGTGGATGGTGAAAAAGACTTTGTGTGTTGGAAAAAATATTTGTACCCCCAATACATAAAAAAAGGGGGTGCACAATAGGAAATAATAAATTATTGATGTGTGTACTAAATCGCTTGGTACAACTAAATGATGTGTACATATGCCCTAAAAAAAAAGGGTTTCAATTGCCAAAGGCACAAACTATGCTGGTTTACAAAAAAGCTCAGGAAAGATATCACGAACAAAATGATCAAATTAAAATGTTATACAAGGTGAGACAGTCCAAAAACTCTAACAAGTCCAAACAAATAGGTTGAAGTTTCAGGCAGGGTGGTCAAGTATTCTATGAATCCCAGGAGAAAGAAGACTGCACTGCTATCTCATGCAAGGGATGAGACCAGGGACACCACGAGTGCTCAGGGGATGTCAGAAAAACTCACCAGATGATGTGGATCCTCTCTTGTCTTACGACAAAGGGGATCAGCCAGACTTGGGTGGTCTTCCCCACCAGGGAATGTATCCGTATCTCCTGGGTTCACTCATAACTACTCTCCTTCCTCCTTATTCCCCAGAAAGCAGAATACAATATTTTTTGCTATAGAGCAGGGATCTCCAAACTTCCCAAAGGCTCCGTTTATTGTCCTTCAAACTTTATGGGGGCCAGATTGTGGCCATTGGAAGTAGAGATATGGCATATGTACACATCATTTAGTTGTACCAAGTGATTTAGTACACACATCAATAATTTATTATTTCATATTGTGCACCCCCTTTTTATGTATTGGGGGCACAACTATTTTTTTCAACACACAAAATCTTTTTCACCATCCACTGTTTAATAGTACACATTTCACCTATTTTTTGGTTTCTAGGAATCTATGACGCTCTTTTTTTTCCACATATATTGTGTTAACTTTAGCAAGCGCTACCTGCAGGGGTAGGTGGTCCCACCTCTCCCCTTTTTTCTATCATATTTGTAACAATGCTAGGGTGGTCAAGCTCTAGTGAAAGGGGTGAAACGCGGTAGAGGGGGTGGGTTCTGGTGGGGATCCATGGACTGAGGCCATTCTCATGTCTATAACACGTTGGCTGTTCAGGAGCGTGGCGCTTCTCTAACCCTGTATATACACAACAATTAAGTTATTTATTACATAAATCACGGAAAAAGGTTCACATTCATTAAAATAACTGAGACGATATTAATAAACATGATACTGGCAAACCATTCAAAACTGTGTATATGTGTCCAAACAATATAATGGTATCAAATGATTGTTTCTACCATGTGTAGTACACAAGCAGTTAACTTCAACGTGTTTCACAGTTAGCTTCATCAGGAAGATAAACTCCTTGGGAACACTGTTACAAACATGGCAAATGTTAGTAAGCGCTATATTTTTAATTGAAGGATTAGAAACCAAAGTGTTGGGTGCGAGCGTGGCTTGGTTGGATGAGCAAGAGATGAACATGACCCAAGAAAGCATTTTATAAATACTGCAATGTGCTTTTTGATGGAAAACAAAGTGGTAATGATCCTCAGATCAACTCTTTGCCACTTTATAAATAAGTAGTTCTATTTTTGCCTTTGTTCAGTGTGATATTGTGGCCCTTGTTGCTTCTGCTGCCCTCTATTGCTTACACCTCTGCTGGATTCTTTATTTCTATGGTAGGTTTTATTGCTTGGGAAAGTAGAAATAAAGGATGTCTATGTGATTGTTCTTCTAAGTACATCCATCAAAATACAGAGTGTCCGAGACATAAGGCAGCGTGCATCAACAGACGGAAAACGCCACCTATTATATCGCTCTGTACACAGAAGCTCGAAGCGTAGGGAGTTTGGACCACATTTCATCAGGATACATAGATTAAGTCGACATATTAAGGTTTGATGTTGCACTTCGTTCCAGAAAAGTGACAGGTTTGTAGATCCCAGATGCCAGGGCCCAGCAAGTGACAGATGGGGATTCCCTTGGACTGCGAGGAAAACATCTTACTTTGGCATTTGGTGTCTTGATTAATGAAATATGTTCAAATACTTTAAGCAGGGGCCTGCAGAGACTCAAACACAAACATTTCAAACACCACAACACTAAAACATATTGATGGAGTGTATTGGGCTCACAAAGCGTGACGCCTAAACACAGTAATGGCCTAAAAACAATGTGCCTGGGGGTGGTGGTATTTTCATCTTTCTGTAATGTGTTTCAGTGCACTGACATCTTTTTAGTTGTTTTACGTGTACAATCTTGAGTTCTGTATTTTATTTTGCGCAATTTTCTTCCTCCCATCGACCACTAATATAATTGAAGTAACTTTTCCTCTCACTGAGCCCCATTTTAATTAGTATTCTTCCTCCCATCGACCACAAATATAATAAAAGGGGCATTTCCTCCCATGGATCCCCATTGTAATTAGCATTCCTTCTCATACTGACCATCAATATAATGAGTCATTCTTCTTCCCATTGACCATCAATATAATATAAGGGGCATTCTTCCTCCCACACCCCATTCAATTAAAGGATTTTTAAAGGCAGAAGGTTTTTAACTTAATGCATTCTTTGCATTAGGATAAAAAGCCTTCTGTGGGCAGCAGCCCCCCTTAGCCCTTTTAATACTTACCTGAGCTCCATCTCTATCCAGTGATGTCCATGAGTCCCTCAGCCATCCAGGACTCTCCCTCCTGATTGGCAGAGACACAGCCGTGGCGCCATTGGCTCCTGCAGATGTAAATCAAAGTAAATCAAAATAAGTTAGCTAATCAGAAGAGAGAGGAAGCAGGGCGGAATGGCAGCTTCGTGTCTGAATGGGCACACAGGGCTGCAGCCCGGCTCAGATGCCCCAAAAGCAAGCTGCTTGCTGTGGGGGCACTTGACTTGAGGGAGGGGCTAGGAGCAGTGAAGAGGGACCCAAGGAGAGGAGGATCCAGGCTGCCCTGTACAAAACCAACTGCACAGAGGAGGTAAGTATAACATGTTTGTTTTGTTTTTTTTAATTATCAATATACAGTAAAACCTTGGTTTGAGAGTAACTTGGTTTAAGAGCGCTTTGCAAGACAAGCAAAATTTTCAAATAAATTTTGACTTGATATACAAGCGATGTCTTGATATACAAGTAGCCTCAAGTCACAGCTAAGTATAAAAGAGAAGAGAGGTGCCTCTAAGTGTAGCAATATGGTTGATGATTGGAACAGGCACATCTAAGGATTCAGGCATCCGGGGTAAAGCTGTCCACATAGGACCATCCTCCGCACCGCCATCTACGTCATCCCTTCCATGCTGCCCCTCGCTTTCAGATCTCTTTACTGCAGGGTGGTCTTCCCGGTCAGGATTACAGACTGCCAGCTGGCGGTGCAGAAAATAGTCTATGTGGACAGCTTTACCCTGGATGCCTGCATACTTAGATGTGCCTGTTTTATTCATCAACCATGTGAGTTGCTACTTGTTGTACCTTCATTAAATGGAACCATATTGCTACACTTAGAGGCGCCTCTCTTCTCTTTGATACTCTATAGCTCCTGCTGGATTTTGCTTCTAATCCCCTTATGGAAGTGGCTATTTGTGGATGGACATTTTATGCAACCTATCGCAATGCTATAATCTTTTTATATGGACTATAAACTGAAGGACTTATGAATAAATGGTTGTGGAACGAATCATTTGAGTTTCCATTATTTCTTATGGGGAAATTCGCTTTGATATAAGAGTGCTTTGGATTACAAGCATGCTTCCGGAACGAATTATGCTCGCAATCCAAGGTTTTACTGTAATATAATATAATTGACACTAGTTGCCATTGTAAGGAAGATGCTTCCTCCCATTGCCAACCACCATTATAAGGGGCATTCTTCCTCTCACTGATTACTAATACAATTTGGAAAATAATTTTCTCTTACGTCCTCCGACAGTCGCCGCCTCTTCATATTCGTCACATATGGGGTATTAGACTTTGCTCCGAAGGAGTAGCTAGGCAACAGAATATGTTAACATTAAAGCTTTTAACATATCCCACCCTCAAGGGGTGGTCCCCTCA
Source organism: Pelophylax lessonae (assembly GCF_965119305.1). Lineage (NCBI taxonomy): Eukaryota > Metazoa > Chordata > Amphibia > Anura > Ranidae > Pelophylax > Pelophylax lessonae. Next base: position 462,195,860 of record NC_138771.1, on the reverse strand, counting down.
GTCAATACCCTCCTACTTCCTGCAACCATATCTCAGTTTCAATGTCTAGCTTGTCAGGAGTGGCTGGCTCTCTCTGTGCTGGGGCTTTGTGCCCCAGACTCTTTCTTCTTTTTTGATTTTTTGTTTGAGTTTTCTCTCTACCTTTACTTAGCTGTTCTTTTTGTCAGCGTTAGTTAGTTCTTCGGATAAAGAGGATCATGCGGGCTGGGTCTCGGGCTGATCCCCCTGGTCGCAGGTCGTGGGTCAGTGGCTTCCCAGCCTGCCATCGAGCGTTCAGCCAGGTAACGCTCCTGGCACAGTGAACGACCCATCCCTGTTCGGTGCAGGGATGATTGGTGAGGTGGCTACCTCACTGGACGCTGTGCGGTTTCTTAACCCTCATTCTGTGCGTCTTGTATGCGACTCTCCCTGCCTCATGTGCAGCGGCTTGTTCGCCTGTGCGGGTCCCCCACGCCATTGTGAGGTAAGTGTATCTATGTGGGGACCTGTCTGTCTGGGGGGGGTGTCAGTCTGGGACTGTGTAACCTGCCTCTGTTCACACTGTTTGTCTCCCTATCACTCGGCTGCATGCTGTGGGCTGCAAGGGGGGGGGGAGCTGTGTGACACTGTGTGTGTCAGCCTTGTCAGTGTGAGAAGCTGTGTGCTGTGGGGCATGTTTTGGGCATGTTTGGGCACTATACGGCGATCGCTGCGGCGATCTGACATGTTTTTTTATACATGGATGACATGTGTGCATTACTGTACTGTGGAGCGGCGGTTTCGGCGCCAAACGGCGCCATTTTGCCTACACTCGCTCCGGCCGCATGTTCTACATGCATGGCGGCCATTTTCTTGTAGCCTCCCATAGGCTTTCATAGAGCCCCCTGGCAGCATCACTTCCTCTTCTCCAGGAACCCCGATTGAGGCAGCAGCAGCGGCAAGGGTCTCCTCAGGTTATATCCTTCTTATCCATTGCCTGTGTCAGTTTTATTGTCCCTGTGGGGGTCTCATTGTGCTTGTGTGTGGTGCGGTGGGCTGCGCTCGCCGCGCTTGTTAAAGGGGCAGTTAACCCTTTATTATCCGGCATTTGTAATAGGGGCAATGGATTCTCAGGAGGGCAAATTTCCTACCGCCTTGGTGGAAAGCCAGGGGACCGCTGTTTCCCCCCCAGGGGGGGATTTAGCCACTATTGTGGCTGGCCTTGCTGCTCAGGTGCAGATGCTGGTGGCTGCTCAATCTACTAAAAGACCCAGAGTTTCTCTTTCCTCTGATTCTGAGGGTGAAGGTGATGGGGCTGTTATGGCGGGGGCCTCCTTATCGGGGTCCCGCTCCTCCCTGGATCTAGTGGGGTCCGAGGTGGAGGCTGAAGTTGAAGGGGTTGATAATTCTCCCCCTGGCTCGCCTGAAGAGCTTGCAATCATGGATGAATTGATTGCTTCCATAAAACAAACGCTGCGTTTTCAGGATGAAGTGTGTCCCCCCGCGGCCTTGGCGGCTTATGGGACGCAGAGAAAACGCAGGACGCCGCAGGTTTTTCCCTGCAATGATGATTTTCAGCGCGCTGTTAAGGAACAATGGCGCACTCTGCGCAAACCTTTTGCTGTACCAAGTAGGTTCAAGCTGCGTTATCCTTTCTCGCCTTCCACTGATGAAAGGTGGTGTGTGCCACCCCCAGTGGATCACGCAATTGCGGTTTTAAACAAATCCACTGCGATTCCTGCAGAGGATTCCCCTGTGTTCCGTGATGCCACGGATAGGAGATTGGAGTCTCTTGCCCGTCATACTTATTCTGTTACGGGTTCTATGCTTAAGGCTCTGTTTGCCTCTCTCATGGCGGCCCAGGCGGTCGCAAGTTGGACGCAGATGCTTAGGCGCGTTCTAGTGGCCGATTCGGCCTCGCCGGCGACCCTGGATATGGTGGATCAAATCCACCAGGGTGTCATGTATCTGTGTGATGCGGACTTGGACCTAGTCCCGTTGGCTGCACGTGTGCACAGCGTGGCGGTGTTGTCTCGCCGCCTGGTTTGGTTGAAATGTTGGTCGGTGGACCAGTCTTCACGTAAGACCTTAGCCAATCTGCCTTATGATGGGTCTCGCCTTTTTGGGGAGTCCTTGGATGTGTTGATTAAGGGGATCACCGGAGGTAAGAGCACTCTCTTGCCCCATTTCCCCAAGGCTAAGGGGGCTTCTGGGAAGAAGCATGCTAATTTTCGGCCCCCTCAGGGGTCCTTTCGTGCCTTTCGGTCGCACTACAAGGGCAAACCGTTCAAAGGTCAAGGCTCTCAGAAGAAGCCCTGGTCTGGAAAACAGAAGTCCGGTCAATCCGGATCCGCAGCCCATAACAGTGCGGCCTGAAGGGGCGCCCTCACCCAGTTTTGGGGTGGGGGGACGCTTGCTCGGTTTTCTTCAGCCCTGGTTGGCCCGCGTGCGGGACAGATGGGTTCAGGAGATCGTTCGATCTGGTTACAAGATCGAGTTTCTCTCTCGGCCGGAGAGCAGATTTTTTCCCTCAAATCTTCAACTGTCTCCAGAGCGTTTACGGGACCTGCACCTGGCGGTGCGGGACCTGAGGGCTCAGGGAGTGGTAGTTCCGGTGCCTCATCGGGACAGATTTCGGGGGTTTTATTCCAATCTGTTCACCGTGCCCAGAAAGGAGGGCAAGGTTCGTCCAATTCTGGACTTGAAGGCTCTGAACCGCTCTGTGCGGGTTCGCAAGTTCCGCATGGAATCCCTGCGGTCCGTGGTGGCTGCCCTGGTTCCGGGGGAATTCATGGCCTCCATCGATTTGAAGGATGCGTATCTTCACATCCCCATTTTCGAGGGTCACCAGAGGTACCTTCGATTTGCCATTGCGGAGGATCACTATCAGTTCGTGGCGTTGCCTTTTGGTCTCGCCTCGGCTCCGCGGGTCTTCACCAAGGTGCTTGCACCGGTTCTGGCATTATTGAGGGCCCAGGGCATTTCTGTCCTGGGGTATCTGGACGACATTCTGGTTCGGTCTGCGACCAGCCAGGGTCTGGAGAAGGACCTGTCTGTCACGATGCAAACTCTGCAGGAGTTTGGTTGGACGATAAATTTTCCAAAGTCGACACTGAGTCCGTCGGTTCGTCTTCCCTACCTGGGAATGATCCTGGACTCGGTGCAGGCGAAGGTCTTCCTGCCGGAAGACAAACTCAGAACTCTTCAGGAGGAAGTCAGGTCCCTCCGGGACGTTCCGCTCTCGTCTCTGCAGACGTGCATGAGATGTCTGGGATTGATGGTCTCGGCCTTCGAGGCGATTCCCTTCGCCCAGTTTCGCACGCGGGATCTCCAAGCGGAGATCCTGTCCATGTGGGACGGGCAACCTCAATCTCTGGATCTTCAAATCTCGTTGAGTCATCGCACCAGAAGAGACCTTCTGTGGTGGCTCCAGTCCCCGATGGTGTTCGGGGGCAAGTCGTTTCGTCCTATCTCGTGGACGGTAATCACCACGGATGCCAGCCTGTCGGGCTGGGGTGGTGTTCTGGGCGTTCTGTCCGCCCAGGGGACTTGGTCGGAGGGGAAGTCCTCCCTTCCGATCAACATTCTGGAATTGCGTGCGATAAATCTCTGTCTTCATCGCTGGACGGACCAGCTGCAGGGCTGCCCGGTTCGGGTGCAGACGGACAATGCCACGGCAGTGGCCTACATCAACCACCAAGGGGGCACCAGGAGTGCCCGAGCGGCTCGAGAAGTGGCCGACATTCTGTCTTGGGCCGAGACTCATGTCCCGGCGATAACGGCGGTTCACATTCCGGGGGTGGAGAACTGGCAGGCGGACTATCTGAGTCGCCAGACCCTGGATCAGGGGGAATGGTCTCTCCACCCGGCTGTCTTCCAGATGTTGTGCGCGAAGTGGGGTCTTCCAGATGTGGACCTGTTCGCGTCTCGTCTCAACAACAAGGTGAGAAGGTTCGTGGCAAGGACGCGCGACCCTCGGGCAGACGCGTCGGACGCGTTAGTGGCCCCGTGGCATCAGTACAAGCTGATGTACGCGTTTCCACCGATTCAGTTGCTGTCCAGGTTCCTTCGCAGGTTACACTCGGAACGCGGCACGGTGATTCTTGTGGCACCGGACTGGCCTCGCCGGTCCTGGTACGCAGACCTCGTGAATCTGGCGGTCGACGCCCCGTGGCGTCTGCCTCTTCGAGACGATCTCCTGTCTCAAGGACCGATATACCATCCTGCTTTACAGTCGCTGGCTTTGACGGCCTGGCTGTTGAGACCGAGGTCCTGAAGGAGAAGGGTCTCTCCCCAGAGGTCGTTCATACCTTGATCAACGCGAGGAAGTCTTCCTCGGGGAAGGTTTATTACCGTACTTGGAAGGCCTATTTTGCCTGGTGTGAGTCCAGGGGGTTTTCACCCCGCACGTACTCGGTTTCCCGAGTGCTGTCCTTCCTTCAAACGGGTGTCGATCAGCGTTTGGCGCTGGCTACGATAAAGGGTCAGGTGTCTGCGCTGGCCGTTCTGTTTCAACGTCCCGTGGCTTCCAACTCCTTGGTTGGCACTTTTGTTCAGGGAGTGCGGCATCTGGTTCCTCCTAGGAGGAATCCTCTGCCCCCTTGGGACTTGAATCTCGTTCTGTGTTACAACGTGCTCCTTTTGAACAGATCAGGGAGATCTCGTTGTCAATGTTGTCCAAAAAGGTCGCTTTTTTGGTTGCGATCACTTCGGCTCGCAGAGTGTCGGAGCTGGCGGCTTTGTCCTGCAAGTCTCCGTATCTGGTTGTTCATTTGGATAAGGTGGTCTTGCGACCTAATCCTTCTTTTCTTCCGAAGTGAGTTTCGGAATTCCATCTTAATGAGGATATTGTCTTGCCTTCGCTGTGCGCGAAGCCTAAACATCCAAAGGAGGTGAGATTACATTCTTTGGATGTTGTTCGGGCGATAAGGGTTTACCTTAAATCGACTGAGTCTTTTCGAAAGACGGACTCCTTGTTTGTTCTTCCAGAGGGTCCTCGGAAGGGCATGGCGGCGTCGGCCTCTACCATCGCCAAATGGATCAGGCAGACCATTGAACAGGCCTATGCCTTGCAGGGGAAGGTTCCCCCTGTGCCTGTGAAGGCGCACTCTACTAGATCTTTGAGTACGTCTTGGGCCTGTCGTCATGGGGCTTCTGTAGCCCAGGTGTGTAAGGCGGCGACCTGGTCGACCGTGCATACTTTCACAAAATTCTACAAAGTAGATGTTCAGGCATCGGCGGATGCTTCCTTTGGCCGCAAGGTTCTTAGTGCGGCAATTCCCTAGGGTCCCTTGTTGGGGACCTCTGGCTGTTGGGATAAGTTTTTTATCCCCTGGTTATTTGTCTTTTCCTGGGTTGTTGCTCCTGTTGAGCACTTGTTTTTCCTGTAGCCCAGCTGGTTTCCTTCCTTTGGTAAGGTTCCTTTCTTTGATGCGGAGACTGCGTTGCCTTTCGGCGCGGATGCGTTTCCCACCCCTCATGTTTGCACTGCTTTGGGACGTCCCCATATGTGACGAATATAATGAGGCGGCGACTGTCGGAGGACGTAAGAGAAAACGGAATTTTTGTAAAATCTTACCTGTAAAATTCCTTTTTCTGAGTCCTCCGACAGTCGCCGCCCCCGCCCCTCTTTTGGGGTTTGGTTGTATACTCTACTGCTATTCCACTGAAACTGAGATATGGTTGCAGGAAGTAGGAGGGTATTGACTGAGGGGACCACCCCTTGAGGGTGGGATATGTTAAAAGCTTTAATGTTAACATATTCTGTTGCCTAGCTACTCCTTCGGAGCAAAGTCTAATACCCCATATGTGACGAATATGAAGAGGCGGCGACTGTCGGAGGACTCAGAGAAAGGAATTTTACAGGTAAGATTTTACAAAAATTCCGTTATTTGATCCCCCTGCAGATTTTGTAAGTTAGCCCATTTACAAAGAAATTAAGGGTCTATATTTTTTATTATTTTTACTTGGTGAAGAAACTCTTGTTGGCAAGCACAGAGGTAAGACGTTTCTTGTAGCTGGTGACCAGCTTTGCGCACATCTCAGGAGGGCTTTTGGTTCACTCTTCTATAGAGATCTTCTCTAAATCCTTGAAGCGGAAGTACAACCTAGTACCTTAATTTCTCCCCTGCAATCATTAATGTGAGCGGAGCCTTTTGTGTTAAAATGAAAAAATCCCAGTTTTTCTCCCTTTATTTTGCAGTTTTCAGTGCTGTCACATGACTTCAATTCCTCTTCCTGCTGAGTCCAAGAGCAGCAAGTGGGTGTGGTTACTGAAAGCTAGTGACATCAAAGCTGATTTTCAAAGTGGCATAGATGGTAATGGGTGCCATTGAAACCAATGGGCTGTGACTTGTCATGCGACTTTGTGTGTTCAATGTCGCGTGACAAGTCGCACTAGTGGAAACGGAGCCTAAAACTCATTACTCACATGTAATTAGCAATAGAAATGTATCTGTATCCTTTCAAAAATGTTCCATTGTACCTTATTTCTTTCATATATATTGGTCACGCGACCCCCCCACCCCCCCCCTTTTTCTCTCTCAGGAGAAGCTGCTAGCCTAAATGAGGCTATGAAGACAGGAGGAGATCATGGTGAAGGATAGGAGGAATGGGGGTGGGGGGTGGGACTGGGCAGGTCTAGGCATGCCTGTCTAAGAAAGACTGACAACCTTTTCAGGAAGTGAAAGACAGATTAGCAAATTCAGGTAAAGTGAGATAGAATTGCTGGTGAAGAACAGGAAGAAGCTGTTTGTCTAGTTCAGATAAGACTTTCTAAGCTACACAAGCAGCTAGCCAGAAAATGAATAATATCAGAGATGAAGATATTCAACAAACTATTATTAGGAAAAATTTCATTTTTGACTGGAGTTTCCCTTTAAGGTTTCTTGGCTGTTGCTTGGCAACTCAAAACTTCAGCTTCCTCCATAAATTTTCTATAGGATTAGGGTCTGGAGACTGGCTAGGCCACTCTATGACCTTAATGTGCTTCTTCTTCAGCCACTCCTTTGTTTTGTTTGGTGGTATGTTTTGGGTTATTGTCATGCTTGAAGACCCATCCATGACCGATCTTCAGTGTTCTGGCTGAGGGAAGAAAGTTCTCATCCAAGATTTTACAATATATGGCCCCGTCCATTGGCCCCTCAATGTGGCAGTCAGCCTGTCCCTTTAGCAGAGAAACAGCCCCAAAGCATAATGTTTCCACCACCGTGCTTGACTGTAGGAATGTATTCTTAGGGTCATAGTCAGCATTTTTCTTACTCCAAACACAGCTAGTTGAGTTAATGCTAAAGAGCTCAATTTTGATCTCATCTGACCACAGCACTTTCTCCTAATCCTTCTCTGTATCATTTAGGTGTTCAGTGGCAATCGTCAGACAGGCCTGTACATGTGGTTTCTTGGGGAGGGGGACCGCGCAGGCGCTGCAGAATTTCAATCCATAGCAACGTACTGTGTTACAAATGATCTGTTTGGTAAATGTGGTTCCAACTGCCTTGAGATCATTCACAAGCCCCCTCTGTGTAGTTCTGGGCTGATCCCTCACTTTTCCCATGATCATCCTTACCCCATGAGGCAAAATCTTGCATGGAGCTCCAGACCAAGGGTGATAGACAGTTATATTGCATTTCTTCCATTTGCGAATAATCACAACAACAGTTGTCTCCTTCTTACCAAGCTTCTTGCTGATGGTTTTGTAGCCCATTCCAGCCTTGTGCAGGTCCACAATCTTGTCCCTGACATCCTTTAACTGCTCTTTGGTCTTGCCCATGATGGTGAGGTATGAAAAGAAGATTCTGTGGACAGGTGTCTTTTATTTACATAATGAATTGTCATTAGGAGCACCTTCTTAAATTGACAGGACTAATCTGTGTACCGCATGAGCACATACTATAGCCAGTCTGTGGGAGCCAGAATTATTGTTGATTGGTAGGGGGGGTCAATATTTATTTTACTCATTGAACTGCAACTCAATTTTAAACATTTGTATCGTGTTTTTTCTGGATTTTCTGTTGATATTCTGTCTATATCGTTTAAAATACACCTATACTATATAAACTTACAAAATCTGCAGGGAATCAAACCATTATTTTCCCCACTGTATATTATAAGTTCATACTTCCTTCCACGGACCACCAATACCATAATATAATATAATATAATATAATTGGTATCATTCTTCCCACTGACCATCGATAAACTTTAAAGGGTCTTTGTCCTCCTACTGATCACCTGCGCAAGGGACATTTCTTAGGCTGGCCATAAGACGGTTCGAATCTCGGCCAGCCTGATGAGATTTGGACTGCATGTCGGCAGGCTAAATGTACCAAGTGATCCTGCCAGATTCACTTGCGATTATCACTAGCGGCTGCTATAGCCGCTAGTAATAATCACTGTCTTCAAGTTCTCCCAGTGGGGAGGACTCATCCCCCCCACCGGGAGCAGACAATTGCTCAGTATGAGGGATTCTGTGTTGATGGGGGAATCACGCATATTTCTTTCGGCAACCCTGTGGTTGCAGAAAATAAATTTGCACCGTTCATGGTCAGCCTTACTTTGGTTGTCAGTAGGAAAATATAATTTACTTAGCTAAAAAAACATTGAGGTCAGTGGTTTTACTGGTACTTTCCTGAACAGTAGGCTTTACAGATTTGTATAGCATGGCATGATGGGCTATGCTGACCTATGTTGACATAATTTTTATATCCATTACTTGACAGTGCAAGCACTCAGACAGTATCCTGTCAGTGGCTGTACCTGGGAAGGTGTGTACCTACCACCCCACTATAGGCACGTCACTAGCAGGAAGGCCTATTTGCAATGATTGGTGGACAGAGCTGCCGCAGATGCGGTGCTACAGATTGACCCCACCGGCAGTGATATGACTATGGAACTGTGAGTGGCCTAACCACATGTTTCTCAATAAATGTTTTTTAAAAGTATAAAACTATCTCCTTAAAGGAAGAGGTTCCTCTTCCTTTAAGGAGATAGTTTCTACTCCTACCAGAGGGTTTCCCTAGGTCACTGACACTCCCCAAATGTTTGCTACTCTTATTCTTACCCCTGGGTGGACTTTATTATTGATTATATCATTAATGGACTCGTCCTTAGTTCACACTGTTCCGACTTGTCAGGCGACTTGTTCGCCTGACAAGTCGCGGACCGTGCTGTGCAATTGGAACCGTTCTAATAGGAGCGACTCAAGTCGCTCCGACTTAGAAAAAAGGTTCCTGCACTACTTTTGGACAAAGTCGGAGCGACTTGCATTGACTTCCATTATGTGAAGTCGGTGCAATTCGCACCGAAGTCGCGGTGCACGGCGACTTCATTAAGTCGCCCCGAAGTCGTGTCACCATAGTGTGAACCGACTCTTAAGGACTATATATAACAATATCAGTGGCGGCCGGCCGATAGGGGGCGCAGGGGCGCCGCCCCCCCCCCCCAAAAAGAAAAAAAAAGATTTAAAAAAAAAAAAAAAATTTTTTTTGGCCACAAGGGGCGCCCGCCTCATTGGTGCCTATGGGGGTGGGGTTTTCCACCCGCAGAGGCGCCGATTGACGGCCTTCTGGGGCGTAACTGTAGCGCAGAGCACTGCGCTACACCACCCCCTTTTGTGATGTCTTGGATCATGATTGGTCCAGACTCCAGCCTGGACCAATCATGATTCAGGACATCATTGCTGGGGGCGGTGCGGTCACCTTCCCGCCGTCAGATGGTCAGAGCGGGCTCCAGGATGGCACGCATCGGAGGAAGAAGAGAAGAGGACGTCTTGTCTCCACTCCACTCTCCAGAGAGTCCTGACTGGCCGACTCCCGAGAGCAGCAGCAGCAATGACAGGTAAGTGCCTCAGTCAGACTCAGACAGACTCAGTGTGGTCCTCTCTGTCCTGTCTGTGTGCCTGTGTGTGTGTGCAGACAATGGAGATAGATTGCAGAGTGAGAGGAAACACACAGGCAGCGACAGTGCAGCTCTCGGGGGAGGTCTCACTCTGTGTGTTTTGCAAGAAGCACATGTGGAGTGATGAGAGAAGAAGCTGCTTACCGTTCAGGCAGGATGTGCTTTCATAGAGGCAGCCAGGAGAGAGCAGTGCTCATCCCTGCTGCCATTCATCCTATTCCATCCCATCTGCCACCCATCCCATCTGCCACCCATGCCATCTGCCACTCATCCCATCTGCCACTCATCCCATCTGCCACCCATGCTATCTGCCACCCATGCCATCTGCCACTCATCCCATCTGCCACTCATCCCATCTGCCACCCATGCCATCTGCCACCCATGCCATCTGCCACTCATCCCATCTGCCACTCATCCCATCTGTCACCCATGCCATCTGCCACCCATGCCATCTGCCACTCATCCCATCTGCCACCAATGCCATCTGCCACCCATGCCATCTGCCACCCATGCCATCTGCCACCCATGCCATCTGCCACTCATCCCATCTGCCACCCATGCCATCTGTCACCCATCCCATCTGCCACTCATCCCATCTGCCACCCATCCCATCCCTGCTTCCACTCATCCCACCCCATCCCTGCTTCCACTCATCCCACCCCATCCCATCCGTGCTGCCACTCATCCCATCTGCCACCCATCCCATCCCTGCTGCCATTCATCCTATTCCATCCCATCTGCCACCCATTCCATCTTCCACCCATGCCATCTGCCACCCATGCCATCTGCCACCCATTCCTTCTGCCACCCATGCCATCTACCACTCATCCCATCTGCCACCCATCCCATCCCTGCTTCCACTCATCCCACCCCATCCCATCCGTGCTGCCACTCATCCCATCTGCCACCCATCCCATCCCTGCTGCCACTCCTCCCACCCCATCCCATCCCTGCTTCCACTCATCCCACCCCATCCCATCCCTGCTGCCACTCATCCCATCTGCCACCCATCCCATCCCTGCTGCCACTCATCCATCTGCCACCCCTCCCATCCCTGCTGCCACCCATGCCATCTGCCACCCATGCCATCTGCCACTCATCCCATCTACCACCCATGCCATCTGCCACTCATCCCATCTGCCACCCATCCCATCCCTGCTGCCACTCATCCCACCCCATCCCATCCCTGCTTCCACTCATCCCACCCCTCCCCCTTTTCTGTTTGCGCCCCCCCAAAAATTTTGAGCACCAGCCGCCACTGAACAATATACTATTGTTCCTCATGATCACACTATTTAGAGTCTCAACCAAACCACTATTTGCAATGATTGTATATCCAGTCAGATAGGACCTTCCTATGTACACCAACAAATATAAGTTGCAGGATGTTAGGTCTGGCGATCGCAGGGAGAAATTGGTAAATTATTCTTTCCTGCACGGCAACAACCCCCGTTCATGCAAATTCTAACACACAAAACACCTTCTCTTGCTTTGATTTTGCTATCTTGTGTACATAGCACTACACTACGCCTCTGGTGATGATAACATTAACAAACAAATAAACACACAACACACAAAACTTGAGATCTGTCACCTTTATTATTTTCAACAATTTGCCATTTACTATTGTTGTCATGGTGCAAAAGTAAAAACTTAAAAAAAAAAAAAAACCCCACAAAAGTGAAAGTGACAACAATGATAAAAGGCATCATCTGTCGTGTCACCACCGGGGCCCAAGGGCCCACATCGAACATTTTTAGAACATAGGTAAAACTTGGCCAGCCAATGTGTCTTTTCATGTTAATACAGTTGTCTTAGGTTCATTCTGTTGTGTTAGGTTCATTCTGTTATGAATATCCTTTTTCAATCAGTGGGTAATGTACTGAGTGCTGTGGCCAGGTGTATGCAATGTACATAGTACAGGTGACAGGAGTAGGTCACATACAGAGTTATTGCAATGCTCTTCAGGCTTCAATTAAAAAAAAATAAATAAAATGATTCACCGTTTTAATTTATGTGGGTTCATTAAACACAGTTTTCACAAAAGGTGGAATTTACCTTTAAAGTACAGACTTGTATATACAGTTCAGTGTTTAGGATTATGTTACCCACAGTCTACCATACAGAATGCAGAGGTCAGGATAACTTAAAGTGGAACAGTAGTTGTATGGCACTTGCCATAATGTGCAAGTATGCTGAATATCTTTCCCCCTCCTCCACCCAAGCAAAAATATTTGCTAATAAAATCCCCCTTACACCAAGCAAAAATCCCTTCCAAAACCCTCCTTTCCCTCAAGTAACCTCCCCAAAATCTCTCTCTTCAAGCACAAATACCCTCTCAACCAGAATCTCCCCAACGAAGCAAACCACATTCAAAGGAAAAATCTGCCTCCAGAAAAAATATTTTTTTCCCTCAAGCAAGCACCTCCACCCAGCCCCTGCACCCAGTGGATCCCCTCCTGGAAAAACAAAAATCTCCTCCTCCCTCAAGAACCCCCTTCCTCCCAGCAAAGGTTTCATCCCAAAGAAACCCCCCTCCACTAACCCCCTATAAACTTCCCCACGTGAAAGCTCCTATTTTCTTTAAGAACCACCCACAACAAACCCCCCTCACCAGCAAAATGCTCCCCACCCACAAGATACCCCCCCCCCCCCCCGGCAGGAATTCTTGACCTTTCCCCCCTCACACAAAGCAGAAGTTCAAAAGGGAAGAGAATTCTTCCCTTCCAGGTCTCACCTCGACTGTGTCATATGACAAAGAAGACAAGAAGGGGCCTAAGGCCGGCCATAGATGTTTCGAATCTAGACCGGATCCTACTGAACCAGTCAAGATTTCAACCACGTATGAGCAGGCTGAATGTACCAAGTTGATTGATCAATGAACTTGAGTACAACCAGCCTGCTGGATTTTACATATGATGATCGCTAGCAATAATCATTGTCTTTGTCTGGCAGGTAGGGCTCATTGTCTTCTTCTGGCAGGTAGAGCTCCCCCTAGGAGAATACAATGGCTGGGCAGGAGGGAATCCCCTTTCAACACTGTCAGTGGTTGCAGGAAAGAAATCCGCTCTGTGTGTGGCCTGCCTTAGAGTTCCCTTGGCTCTGCACTGCTTATTTCTGCATTATCTGATGTCAGTTTGAAGAGATGGTCATAGTGTTGGGACCCATGACCCCAGGGTCACCCTGTTAAGCCAATGGGGACTAGGCCCAATACAGGAGGGCTGGCTGTATCCACCTATCGGTGGCCCTGTCTGATCATGAGATACTGTGAAGGATCACAGTAAAATTGTCTGCATTGATACAATCCCATTTAATAACAGAAGCTGATTGAAAGCCATCAATTGTCTCTATGGAAACAAGAACGGAGCGGGTTAGAGAGTTTCTTATATTTTTGTATGACTACTTTGTATGACTTTCCAGCAGTGATATGCAGAGGAGGAGGATTCTTCACACAACAATGCTGAAGATTTAAATGATGCTGGAAATCAGAATTTAGAGTTGCTTACATTTTTCAGTATCTCCCTTGTAGCCAAACATAAAAAGAATACAGCTTCAAAAAAGAAGAAAGCCAAGAAATATAAAAGACATTCAGCAGGCTGTGTCCTCTATGTGTGATTCTGAAGGGAATGTGCAATGTTTTTATATAAATTTTCTTTGTTTATAATTTTCAAGACTAAAAAAAAAAAATATATATTTTTTTTTACCAATCATGACTGAGCAAAATCCTCCTTCATTTGTGTCTCACACACTCCCCCGCCGAGTAACTGCAGCTCACAGTGGGAGGGTATCAGTAACAGAGGCAATTCTACCAATCCAGAAAGCTATGAGCAGCACTACTTGTGGCCATATTTTGATTGACAAGCTACAGACCTGTAAATCAGTAGTGACCATGCTGATAGCCACATCCGGTAACGGGACAGGGTCATTCGGCGCCCAGGGCAAGGGAGCAGAATTGCGCCCCCCCCGGCCCCCCTCATTTTAATACATGCCGTGGAATGGGTGTACCACCCTGGGTTCATTTTTTGCCCCTTTGCTTTACTGCATCTAGGGCAACTTCCCCTCCTGCCCACCCCTTGTCTCGGCCCTGGCCAAGCCCTCTGCCACATCCCTGAGAGAAGAGATGCAGTTCCTGAGTGATTTGTTTTATCCCTCCTCTCCCCTGTCCATTCACAGAAATCTTTCTATGATGTGAGTGGGTTCACATAGAAAGCATTTTGTGATTGGGTAAAAGGAGAGGAGGGGCGGGCAGTTGACTCTGCAGCTGCTGTATAGGATACCCAAAGGTCCAGTGTCAGAGAGCTGAAAGTATAGGTTATGGTCACAGCATACACCTTCATTTGATATCATCAGCATTGTAATGATAATGCAAACAATAAATATACCTGACAATACAATATTATCTTGAAAAACCTCCTTCCCTGATTGTTTACACAAGCTGCTGTGTTGCAACACAGTGGCTGGTGTGCGGTGCGGTGCTGTCTGGCTAGACCAATACTGAGCCCCGGTTCACATTAGTGTGATTGCGGAGATCGCATGTAATTCGGAGCGCACTTTGTATGGCTGAATTCGCACCGCATCCGCACTAAACTCGCACATGAGGCTTTTTATTATCCACAGCTTAATCAGATCGCATAGTGATTCACACTAGTGTGATCCGATTCTGTGCGAGCTTGCAGATCACACTGCGATATGCAATCACAACTGGGGGTGTCGTTAACATTTAATTGACACCCCCTGCGTATCGCATATGGCAGTGTGAACTGCCAGAGATGAGGATGCGATGCGGGAACACGCTGTATATTCGCAGTGCTCCTGCATCATACAAATATGAACCGGCACTGAATCGCACTGTCCCATTTCCTTTTCCCAAAACAAATTTTTTTGAAATGTCACAAAGTGACATTTCATAGAGTTCTGCTGGATGACGTGTGATAAAAGTACTCCACGCAGTACTTTTTCTCATCGCACATCGCCCACACACCTCCCCAGTGTAATGGTGGGAAATGACCACATCGGATAGGAGGCATTTTTTTTTGTCTTGTAGCGGGACTGCACTAAAATAGCCGCCCATCGCACCTGTTGATGTCTGGCTAGACTAGCGCAGTGTTGATGCAACTCTACTGTATCACACTGTTTACTCTTTTTTTCCCAAAACAAACTTTATTGAAATGCCACACAGTAACATTTCATCGAGGTCTACTGGGCGGCGTGTGATGACCCACGCTTTACTGGAAAAAAGTAGTGCATGCAGTGCTTTTTTCAGCGCACATCACCCACCTACCACTGCAACCTAATGGTGTGAACTGGCCACTAGAGGCAAGGCATTTTTTTTTTGTCTTGTGGCAGGCGTGCAGTGGAAATGCGCTGAAATAGCCTCCCAACGCTGTCCCATCGCACCTGCTGTGAACAAATCCTTCATGTAAGGAGTGCTGCATGGCTGCTGCCATCTCTTTCCACAACTTTCTGGATTCCCTGCATGCTTTGCAGCAGGGAATTCTGCTGTTTACTTTTCATTTCTAAGGACTACATGTCCCATGGTACCTTGCTGCCTGCAAACAGTGATTCCTGTACTGACTCTGCCCCCTGAAACTCCTCCTCTCAGCACTTCTGTAGTTCAGATTGCAGGCTCTGTGAACAGTGTGACACAGCATTGCCTACTCACAGGGCAAAGAGAATAGGTGTCACACAATTCAAAGAAGGAAATGTGTGGGGATCCTCACAGAGCAAGTTTACAGGCTTCAAGATCATTCAGAATAATAGGCGTAGGCCACAAATAATTAAAATAAAATGTAAAAATGTATATATTATTTTAAATTTTGACCACAGATATGCCTAAACCCACTGTAAGCCACTATTATATAGTGAGTTAATCCCTGTAGCACTCATTACAATACTTACCACCTCCCCAGCAGTATTTCCTCTTTGTCACAAAAATTCTCAGGCCTCCAGGTTGAAAGATGCCCAGTATTATTATACCTGAAGACTGACTACATACCGTGAGTACAGGGTGTCATTGATCCATTGTCTGAAGAGGGGTCACCATGGTGCTCTACACTCACAGTGAAGGGGAGCCTCTGGGGGGACATGGAGATGGGCTTTGAGCCTAAAAAGCATCTTCCATGAAGATACAGGGTGGATTTATGGGAAACCAGACACCAAAACAAGGCTTCTATATTGAATGCCCTCATTTTCTATCTCTTTGAATTGCATTAACCATTTAAAAAGAGACAACTTGTTATTTGTTCTATTCAAGCAAATATCTGATTGTTCCTTTCAGGAGAGATCAGATGTAGAATAATTTTCCCATTTGTTAGCTGAGAGTTTAGATAGAGAGGCTATAACATTAAGAGACTATCAAATATCCCGCAGTCTGTGAATGATCCTCTTCAGCAGACATTGTATCTGCATTACCTCTACATTTCCACTTTGTTACGCTCTTTACTTTTCTGATCCTATAGCAGTGACAGAGCCACTTAACTCGACGAGAGCAATGAGTAAACACAGATCTAATACAAAATAAAGAAAACACATTTGTTTCTAGATGAGTCCTCATGGTAAGTACAACAGGTGAATCAACATTTAGAGTGCTGTTAGCCACTTATAGATAAGCTGTTTTTGCTGCTCCTTAAAGGCAACTCGGGCGCTAAAATTCATTTTAATACTTCTCCTGCTGTCTACACTGCTAAACACCACTCTAACTAATGGCGCTTTTCCACTGCATGGAACCGAACGGTTCGGTTCGCTTTTGTGCTTTTCCACTGCTGGAATCGCATGGTATGGTGTAGGAACGGTTTGGTACGGGACGGCGGCGCTTTTCCACTGCATGGAACCGAACGGTACGGCTCTCAAAAACAGTACCACCTCGATTGTGGCTCCAAGAGGTACCATACCCGGTACCATATCCCACAATCCTTTGCATACAGTCACGTTGTTATCCCACCCACTTAACTTTAGTACTGCTTTAGTGGAAAAGCAAACCATACCGTACCGTACCGAACCTTTCCAACACCGTACCATGTGGTACCAGCAGTGGAAAAGCAAACCAGGCCAAGCAGGGCTGAGTAGAGCCAAGCCAGTACTTGCAGTGGAAAAGTGCCATTATGAAGAGAACTTGACAGCTGAAGATGCTTCGAAAAGCCACATATCCAGGATTGTCCATCTCATGGTCCCCTGTTGTGTTCTATGGTTTGATCTGCTGGCTCCTATATCACTAGTATGTCTTGCAGTAATATGGGGGTCAGTGGGTGGTGTCACAATAGCTATAGCAGCCATGGGGCTGCTATGGGGCCTGGAGCTAGGAAGGGGGTCCTGTCAGGGGGACAACTATGAAGTTTCTAGTATAGAAGGGCGAAGTCAGATCTCAGGATCAGCATTAGTTATTAATCCCCCCCCCCTCTGTATGATAAGCGTAGCCCCCCTTGACCCCCAAAGGCATGGTGGCACCTCCAGAGACAGGGGTGGGCCAGGATTTCACCCCAGGACTCAGTTCATGGCTAAAATGGGGGATGAAAGAATGCTGGGCAGCAGTCACTTTCTTTTAGAAGTTTTATTGATCAGAGGGAGGAGGAGAGGAGATGGCTAGAGATCCCAGATACCCAACAGAACACTTACAGACTTCTCCAGATCCATGCCCAGCTTCACAGTGTCAGAACCCTTAAACCAACCCAGCAACATTGCGGGCGGCATCTCAGCTGGTACACAAACTTCTGCCTCTTGCTGGTTCCAGTGACCTGTACACTATTTTGTAGGCTTCCATGGATCCTGTCCAAGAGAATCACCAGGCCCCTGTGAGAAAACCAGCCTTCATCCTGGCTTTTTCCAGAAAGATTCTCTTCCTGGATTTCAATATCAGTACAGCTCCCCCCCCCCCCCCCATTGAGAGGCAGGAACATTGCAGGCAGCATCCCAGCTGGTACACAGACTTCTGCCTCTTGGTGGTTCCAGTGTTCTCTACACAATTTCCTGGCTTCCATGGATCCTGTCCAAGAGAGTCACCAGGCCCCTGTGGAAAAGCCAGCCTTCATCCTGGATTTCTCCAGTAAGGTCCTCCTCCTGGATCTCAAAATCAGTACAGCTTCCCCCATTGGGAGGCAGGAGAGTGTCTAGAACCACTTCAGACCTATCCCCACATGATTGGCCCCACACAAGTTATGAGCGTAATAGATCAGATCACTCCAGCAGCCTGGGGGGAACAAAGAGATCAAAAGGCTTGCCCCAAATATTTATTTCTACCCCCAACATGTGCCAGTGATCATGAACCTCCAACTGGGTTGGCTAGAGGGAATATAATGATTCATAACTCAGACTGACTGTGAAATGTCATCCTATTTCAAAAGGTACCCATGACAACTATTGGCAGCAGTGAGAACTCACAGCTCCACTGAATTTAGGAGAAAACCAAGTGATAAAACAAACTACATTAGTCTGGGCTGACTACCACCCAACACAACTAAATTTAGGTAGTAGTCCCTGTTTATGACAGGGTGCTACATAGGAAGAATGTTGTTATTTGTCTTAAGCTTGCCATATTCATTAGAAAAATTGGAAAAAAAATTTAGTACAAAAAAAACTTCTAAATAAATTCTACTATTTGCTAGTGGGGTTGAATTAATGTCGGTCTTCAACTTCAGTGATTATAAAAGTTTGAAGGAGCATGATGGAAATTTTTTATCATACGAATTCTTACCAGCATATGTTTTTTGTTCGGAAAAGTCAATTCAATCCAAAATCAAATGAATGGACTTTTTTGCATGAATGTTCATACAAAAGTTTGCTAGCATGTGACCAGCTTTAGCATTGTACATTTATTGCCCTCAGAACTTCTGTTACAGAGTGAAATAAAATCCTGAATGTCTAATATAGTCACAAATCTGAGTTTTTCCTCTTCTAAAACCTTATTGGATAGCTGAGGCTTGTAGTACTACAATAAAGCCTAAAGTGATACTAAACACACACTGTTTAATTTACATTGTCCCTTCTATTTCTCTATATGGATGATGGCACTGTAATTATTTAAAGTTATTCAATTAAATTATTAAATTATTATTTAATTAAAAAAACATCCAAGTACCTTTTTTTCTAATCAATATACAGCTGTCACATGACCCAGATCTTTCCCAGCCTGTCTGCAAGGAAACATATGCAGGAGGAGTTTCTAGTCCTCTGCTGCTGGTCACATATTC
This sequence comes from Pelophylax lessonae, assembly GCF_965119305.1. Classification (NCBI taxonomy): domain Eukaryota; kingdom Metazoa; phylum Chordata; class Amphibia; order Anura; family Ranidae; genus Pelophylax; species Pelophylax lessonae. Next base: position 462,176,826 of record NC_138771.1, on the reverse strand, counting down.
AACATAAAAAACAATCTTTGGAATGCAGAGTAAAAAGAAATAAGTAATACTAATAAACTGTTTTAAATTGTCATACGTATATATTTGAAATCTAAATATTTATTATTTTTTGGCAATAACATGGCGTGGGTGGATTTCTGCAAGACACAGGCTGTGTCACACCCTGTCTTAGAACAGGAGGGAGGTGAAACCTTCATTAATCTACGTGAAATACCCCCCCCCATTGTGTTTAGCTGGCTAGTGGGCATGGAGGAGGAGGGAGGGGGTAGGCTGTCATTTACCACTATGTATACCCCCACATGTGTAACTCTATAGTCACATGAGCTGCTCAGATGTGATAGGGAGGAAATGCTCAGCATAAAAAGTCACTGAAAACTGATCATGTGCAGAGCTGCCAACAACACTTCAAAACCCATAGCTGAATTGGGGATATGGACAGAAGGGGGAGCTATAGAACAGAAGGATGAACCAGGTTTTTTGCAGAATACAGAAAACAAATCCCATAGTGAGTATAAATAGCATTTAATACAGCATTTATTGATAGTTTTTTTATGATGTGGGTTTAGTGAGACTTTAAGAAAGCTACAATTAGTTTGAATTATGGTTATAGCATTATTGTGTGCACGAGCATTAAAAAATTTGGCATAATACACAATATCATTATGGCTGTTTATCATTATTGCAACTACAACTACAAGTATAGGGTACTGACAGTTCTCTTGCTGTCTGCCTTTGATTTAGGCAAGCTTTATATTAGGATTGATGACACATATTGTCATAGTTGACATGGCCAGCATCTACAGAGGGAGTTAGCCAGAGAGCCTGTAAAAAATTGTTTATGTCACTCCATAATTTATAGATACGTCTCTGGGCAGGAGGAACCACTGAGCACAGCAGGGATTAAGGCTTGGTTCACACTACGTCACTCCGACTTAGGGGGGCGACCTGTGAAGTCGCGTGCAGCGCGATGTAAGAATATTTAATAATAATATTTTGCGCTCGTACTTCATTATGTCAGAATATTTATACTGCTCTGAATATAACAGTGTCTATTTATGTCAATAAGCAAAGATCTATGAGAAAGGAGAATCTTCACCTATTTCCACAAATCAATATGTAGTGAATTATTTTTAATTGATTAATTTCTTTTTAAAAGCATATACCAATCTTAGTGAGTACAGTCTACAGTATGGAATATATATAAAATATTTATTCTCAAGACATGTATTCACAATAAATGATCAAACAAGAAATGACACAAAGAAACAACTCTACATAAAATACTAACTTCAAGCAATCAATGCAATGTGATGTTTAGCTCAATAATGAAAGTGAAACTAAAACAAAGTGAAAGCAAAATGAATGCAAGATTACCATTTCTCCAGGTATAGCATAAACCATAGTTAAGTATTTTATATAAACAGACCACAATTGTCTGCGAATCACACGGCTGAAAGTCATTCCACTGCAGATGGAGTGAGAATAAGCCATGCAAAGCGGAAGACTTAAAATTGCAAATAATGCACTAAATTTGATATTAATAAAAATGTATAAAAACAAAAATCAGCTTTTTAGAGAAAAATCTACTATGGCTTATACGGCTAGGATTGTAATCTTATTACCCTTAAATATGCTATATAAAACATATAAGGAAGGAAATAAACAATATAAAATAAAATCAAATAATACAGCAAGGCATATTTACCACACTTAAGATGGCGGCTAGCTTCAAATGGTCGTTACCAGAGTCCTAAGATGGATGCCAGTGAGGGAGGAGTTTCGTTTGGCGTCCCTCAAAGTTTCAGATGAACGATGGAGCAAGATGGAGTATGTCTGGATGAGTATATAAATGGATGTAGTAGTGTGTGTGATGTATGTGTGATGTCTGTTGGGCAATGTAATGTGTCCTATCTCATATCTGGGTTGTTCTTTTATATGGTATGAACAAAGGGCTATAAAAATCACCATAAGTTAAACCAAGAGGGATGAAACATTCTCCCCATTGGTTGGGATATTCTATACCTTAACTGGTGAGGTCATAGACACACCTCTCCTGATAATTAACCCAATGTATGATAATAAAATTAAAGGATGATTTCTCTATATTTAAGAGTAACCATAAAAGCACAACATAAAGCTTTGTCCATACTCCCAGTACATACATAAATGTCAATCTGTATCTCCATCATTCACCTTGGCAAGTAATGCCATTTCAATAATTATATTTTTAATACAATATAATATTTCTATGTGGGAAATATCTAAATTACCCCAAGACTGCATTTGGTATTTCGTCTAAAGAGGGCAGTATGATACCGTTCATTAGATTCAGTGTATATAAAATAATTACCACTATTCTTATCTGATGATCTTTGACCTCTTGGCTAGTGAAGATCCATTAATTATTTGACCATGCCACATGTTGTCAGACATTTTGTCTGGCCTGTAATATTTACGATACCTTGAACACTTAGCTTAGTCCAAAGCAATTCTTATATAAACACTCCTACCACATGCCTTAAAATTAAATAATTAGTATTCACTCTTAAGTCTAAGTAAGATTTGTTATTTAACAAGAATATAAACCCAACATATGGTAGACAAACAATTTCTAAATATATATGTATATGCCTCACATAATATAATGACATAATTATTGCGAATATCTTCTCACACATAATAATGTATCTTTAAAAACTTATATATAGTTCATTTTAAATGTCTGCTAGAGTATACTGGGGTATTGTCCATCGTTAAATAATTACAGACAGACTGGGATTACCATTATGTCTAATCTGAAAAGGTGTCTATGTAAATCTTATTTACGATCTTAAAAGAAATACAAAGACCTCTGTTGAAACTCAATTCTCTCTTGTAAGCTTGTAAGAGACATTTTGAAAATGAACATATATGAGCTTTCATTCACCTTAAACAAAATGGACACTATACTGTTCAGAATCTTATATGCATAATATGGAATATACATGGCTTTTTAAATCCATTTTTTTTGTTCTGTTATTATTTTAATCACCCCAATAATCCCGACAGCGACTTCGGCGTGACTTGCACGGACTTCATTAAATGAATGTCTATGCAAGTCACTCCAGGTCGCCCCGAAGTAGTACAGGACCCTTTTTCTAAGTCGGAGCGACTTGTGTCGCTCCTATTAGAACCGGTCCTGTACTAGTCAATGGACCGCGACGGTGTGCGACTTGCCAGGCTGACCAAGTCGCCTGACAAGTCGTATTAGTGTGAACCGGTACTTAAAGTTAATGTAAAGTCTTGTTTTTTTAAAAAAAAAACAAACAAACAAATGTTATACTTACCTGCTCTGTGCAGTTGGTTTTGCACGGAGTGGCTCAGATCCTCCCTTGGGTCCCCCTTCGGTGCTCCTGCCCCCCCCCCCCCGTTGAGTGCACCCACAGCAAGCAGCATGCTATGGGGGCACCCGAGCTGAGTCACAGCTCTTCCTGAGTCTATTCAGACACAGAGCTGCGACCTGGCCCCATCCCCATTCATTCCTGATAGGCTGACTGACTTTGATTGACAGCAGCAAGAGCCAATCGCGCTGCGCTGCTGTCTCAGCCAATGAAGAGTGGAGTCCCAGGCAGCTGAGAAACTCCTGCAACATCACTGGATAAAGATGGGCTCAGGTTAGTATTAGGGGGGCTGAGGAAGGCTGCTGCACACAGAAGGTTTTTTTTATCTTAATGCATAGAATGCATTGAGATAAAAAAAACCTTCGGTCTTTATGAGGAATGGACACTCCCAGGGAATCGAGATTAGCAAATGTCCATTTCTCCAGCAGGCAGGTTCTCTTCAGAATTCCTGCACTCTGGGGGGAGGAATAGTAACTTGTTTGCTATCGGTCTATTGTGGTCATTACATGGAAATTATAGTTGTATAAAACATTTGTTACATGAATGTCACAAGCCTTCAATCAACTGCAAGAACGTTCCCTGTATTTTCTCTAATACTAAGACTTCCTTAGATCATCATTTCCATCTAGTGGCCAAAATGCAGGATATTTTCTGAATGAAGCATTTCAGAAAAATATACTTTATTGTCAAAAGTATTAGGAGGCCTGCCTTTACATACACATACATTTTAATGACATCCCAATCTTAGTCCATAGGGTTCAATATTGAGTTGACCCACCCTTTGCAGCCATAACAGCTTCAACTGTTCTAGGAAGGCTGTTCACAAAGTTTAGGAGTATTTCTTTGGGAATGTTTCACCATCCTTCCAGAAGTGCATTTGTGAGGTCAGGTACTGATGTTGAACAAGAAGACCTGGCTCGCAGTTCCTGCTCTAATTCAACCCAAAGATGTTTTATCGGGTTGAGGTCAGGATTCTGTGCAGGCCAGTCAAGTTACTCCACCCCAAACTCGCTCACCCATGTCTTTATGGACCTTGCTTTGTGCACTGGTGCGCAGTCATGTTGGAACAGGAAGGGCCATCCCCAAACTGTTTACACAAAGTTGGGAGCATGAAATTGTTCAAAAAGTCTTGGCAGGCTGACACCTTAAGAGTTCCCTTCCGTGGAACTAAGGGGCCAAGCCCAACCCCTAAAACACAACCTCACACCATAATTCCCCCTCCACCAAATGATTTGGACCAGTGCACAAAGCAAGGTTCATAAGGACATAGGTGAGCGAGTTTGGGGTGGAGGAACTTGACTGGCCTGCACAAAGTCCTGACCTCAACCCGATAGAACACATTTGGCATCAGCTCTAATTCACCCCAAAGGTGTTCTATCAGGTTGAGGTCAGGACTCTGTGCAAGGCAGTCAATTTCCTCCATCCCAAACTTGCTCATCCAGGCCATTCAACAACAGTGCCCGACCTCACAAATGCGCTTCTGGAAGAACGGTCAAACATTCCCATAAACACAATCCTAAACCTTATGAACAGCCTTCCCAGAAGAGCTGAAGCTGTTATAGCTGCAAAGGGTTGGCCAACTCAATATTGAACCTGATGGGGAAAAGGGAACAGCCATTTTATGATTATCAAACATGGATTTATGATTAAGCAGATATTTTGGATGTCTATATTGTGAGAAGTCATATTGTATAACAGCTGTTGTATTCAAAAGCCATTTACAGCTCCAGCTGTTAAGACTGCTTACTTGACCTTTGAAGACCTGTTTAGCCAACAAGTTTTGGAAGTGACACATTTATGTTAAATGACCATCCGCATATCAAAGGATGTTGCCAAAGACTCATATGTGACCTTACAGAAACTAGATAGCTAGGTTCCACCCACTTTAGAATGTACAAAACTGTATCAGAAACCCTAGCCAGATAGAGCAATGTTTATTAAGCCAACAGAATGTAATGTGATTGACTTGCTCTCCAAACATGTCTTCCTATCTACATGTTTGTCTAAATAAATATAACTTTCAATCTGGCTTCAACAGTCAAAATGTTACCGAAACCCATGAGTTCTGGGGTTACCCTTACAAACCCTTTAAGGCAGGTGTTCCAATACTTTTGACAATATAGTGTATACTGCAATTTGTTCACTAGTTGGAGCTGACAATCAAAATAAGTTATAATATTAGAGGCAAATGGGGGAAACCTGATGCATTCAAGAGGAATACTTGTGACATTCGTCCAACGAATATTTTATAACTATATCCCATAGTGTATTTTCACTGCGCACAGATTTTGAATTATTACTGCAGTGCTTGTCCTGTAAAAGTTCCCTTATCCGTATGCCCCTTCTCTACCACTCCAAATTGCTATACTTACCCAGATCTCGCTCTGTGGCCCTCTGCATTGTTTATATCCTTCTGCCCGCTGTGCATTTTTTATTTGGGGCTGGTAAACAAATTGGCTCCTATCTGTCTAATATGTAGAAAGTGAAGTTTATACTCCTGTTCCAGACACTTGTGCCAGGTCAGTGACTCAGGAATGACTAAATCCCGCCACCCGTTTTTTTTTCAAACACAGGTCAGTCTGCATGTTCCTATCAGTGCAAGATTATCTGAAGACAGTAAACAGAAAGATTATTAGCTGACCAGGGGCTACTGCCCTTTGCACTGCCTGATTCAATAAGCCCAAATTGGAAAACAGAGCAGTCTGTAAGCTCCTCTGCAGGTGAGATGACAAATAGGTAGGGTATGAAGCTAGCCATAAAAATAGTGATGTCCTATTTTATTGAGCAGGCTGCCAGCTTGCAAAGGTCTCTGCAGATGATTAATAGATGGAGAAGAACAGGTGACATCATAAAAAAGCTTGTTACAATCACAGGTCACATAGAACAAACCTTTTTTTAAAATACCACGGGCCAGAGTAAGCTTCTAAAACACGTATTAGCTTTACAGGGAGATGGCACAGTTCAGGAAGGCTTAGATTGAAGTCCTGTACAGTGGCCCAGATACATTTATCACGCTGGGAGCAGTGTGATTTAATTGCATACAGAGCGCCATCTATGGGTCACTTTGAATAAAACACATACCTTAAGTGCGTCTAAACCCAAAAGCAAAAATATATCATATTGCAGTGTTAATTTCATTGACTAAAATATTGTCGTTGACTATATTAACACTATTTTAGTCGACTATACTACGACCAAAACTAAAATGGCATTTTAGTTATAAGTCTACAATACGACTAAAAATAAAATGACATTTTAGTCAAAAGACTGTGACTAAAACTAAATTGAAACATAATTTCAGTAGAGAGGTATAAGAAACTCATTGATGGTTACAGGAAGTGATTGATTTCAGTTATTTTTTTTTCCAAGGGGTGTGCTACCAAACATTAAACTGAGGGTGCCAGTAATTTTGTCCAGTCCATTTTTGTAGTTTTGCATGGAATGTTTCAGATTTGACTTTTTGTTTCTCCATGTTTTTGTGTCATATCAATACAAACAAAAGAAATAAACACGAGAATGGCTTAACATTTGTAATTACAACAATTTTCTGGGTAAAGTGGTGCATTGACAGAAATGCAGGGGTGCCAACATTTTCTGCCATGACTGTACATACAGATCTGTGGAGGTAAAGTAAGGATAATGAGGAAGGTGGGGGGGGGACTGTGACTGAGGAGGCTAGGGAGGGTGGTGTTTTTTGAATATGCATGTGAACATGCACTTTAAATTTGAATGGAACTAGTCTATGCTGTATATTGCAGCTGCCATTACTGTGGCATAACCCAGAAGGTCTGAGGTTACTTGTTATCTACCAGTTGCTGGTCTGTCATCCGATTGGTCTCACGTTATTGCCTTCTTGGAATACTCCAATTCCCAGTAGCGTCTGGTTATCTCAAGCTCACTCTCTTTAGATCTATCAACAACAGTGTATTGCAAGGTACCGCATGACTGGATACAAATTAATTGGATAGTTCAGGTAAGTTCTCGTGTTTTTGTACAGAGAGTGAATGTCCAGATTGTGTGTGTATATGATAATGACCTTTTAGGCAGAGTAAAAATCCCGTTGCAGGCAGAAGCTTGTCAAGAATAGGATGGCTAGGTGACAACAGAACCCAATCACCTGCCTCTGTGACATCGCTCTGGTGCCGCTTACGGCTCGTAATTGAGGTTTTGCAGCATATTGGCCAGCAATGAAGTGACACCATTAAAGCAAGTCAGTGTTTTGTCCAGTGATCCTATTGGTAATAAATTGCCACCAGTGACATCATCACAAGGCTGTCATGGGCATTACGATTATTAACATGTAATAATTCTTAACATAATATTCACTATAGTGTCAAAAGTATTGGCACACCTGCCTTTACACGCACATTAAATGTAATTACATCCCAGTCTTAGGCCATAGGGTTCAATATTGAGTTGGCCCACCCTTTACAACTATAAAAGCTTCAGCTCTTCTGGGAAGGCTGCCCAGTGCCCACTAGGTTTAGGAGTGGGTCTATGGGAATGTTTAACCATTCTTCCAGAAGCGCATTTGTGAGGTCAAGCACTGATGTTGGACGAGAAGGCCTGGCTGGCAGTCTCCGCTCTAAGTTAACCCAAAGGTGTTCTATCGGGTTGAGGCCAGGACTATGTGCAGGCCAATCAAGTTCCTCCACCCCAAACTCACTCATCCATGTCTTTATGGACCTTGTTTTTTGAACTGGTGCGAAGTCATGTTGGAACAGGAAGGGGCCATCTCCAAACTGTTCCCACAAACACAAAGTTGGGAGCATGAAATTGTCCAAAATGTCTTGATATGCTGACACCTTAAGAGTTGTCTTTACTGGAACTATAGGGCCAAGCCCAACCCCAACCCCTGAAAAACAATCCTACACCATAACCCCCCCTTCACCAAATGATTTGGACCAGTGCAATAATTTGGACCTCGCAAATGCACTTCTGGAAGAATGGTCAAACATTCCAATAGACATACTCCTAAACCTTGTGGACAACCTACCCAGAAGAGTTGAGGCTGTTATAGCTGCAAAAGATGGGCCAATTTAATATTGAACCCTATGGACTAAGACGGGGATGCCATTAAAGTAAAGGAAGGTGTCTCAATACTTTTAACAATATTATGTACATAAGTTTTCCATACCTGAACATCATCATTCATTTTCTGTGTTAGTTTACTGGTCCTTTAACTAGAGGCATGCATCAGTAATGTCTGTGTTTCCTTCATTAATAAAACATGTCTAGCCAAACATTAATTGGCTTGTTATGTATTTCATTTTATGTCCCCAGCCTGCATGTAAACGAACAGGTTTTGCTGTCTAACAAGCTGTTCCTACAGACAGTATACTAGTGCTTGGTCTGACTTTGTACTAATATTTACTGCCCTCTAGTGTTATACATGAGTAGATAAAACAAATATTCAATCTTTTCAACGCTGAACTGTGGCAGTCTATAGCTGGGTATACATTAGTAGATTTTAGAATTTCTCTTTCTATACCTCTTCCCTGGACCAGTTGCTAAACTCCCATGGCTTTCAACTAGTGATCTACCGATATCGGTTTTTCATTGCCGATACCGATATTTTGGTCAATGCATATCGGTATTGGCCGATATTTTTGTACATTTAAAAAAGTTTTTATTTTTTTATTTATATCACTGGTACTCTTGTGGATGGATCTGGGGGTCTAAAAACCCCCAAACCCCTCCTCTGCACTTAAAAGCATTCAAAATGCCAAGTTTGGCTGTTTTGAATGCTGTAATTTTTTGAATCTGGCGCCAGTAGCCGGAAGTGATGTCATGACATTATTTCCGGGTTTTTGCATGGAGACCCGATCAGAGCCGAATGCGGCCTAGATCAAGACTTCCGTGGCCGCGCAGGCTGGTTGCCCGGGTCTTCCGGTGGGACAGGAGACCCGGGCGAGCTGCAGAAGGTGGCGGGAGGGGGGGGGGTGTCCCCTCCCGCTCCTTGTAATGACAGCCGAGTGGCTTCTCAGCCGCATCGGTTGTCATTACAAGACAGCCGACCGTCGGCTATGGACGCCGGTACGGGGGTGATGCCTCTTGCTGCAGGCATCACTCCGGTACAAGCACTTTCAGAAATATCGGCAATATCAGTCACCTTGATGGCCGATTCCAATATATCGGGAAAAGTGCATATCGGCACTCGATATATCAGCTTTGCCGATAATCGGTGGATCACTACTTTCAACACCACCTCTATGCTGACGACACCAGATCTATCTCTCCACTCCTCACGTATCAAACTTACTGAGTGACATATCAGTATGGATATCACACCACTTCCTCAAACTCAATCTTTCTAAAACTAAGCTTGTAATATTCTCTCCTCACCGATTCACTCCCCATGACTTTACCATTAAGATCAATGGCACAATAATTGGTCCCTCCACACACGCCAGGGTGCTGGGTGTACAGCCTCCACATCCAATCACTGGCTACATCTTGCCGCCTTAACCTCCGCAACATTTCCAGAATTCGCCCCTTCCTGACTAACACCACAATAATACAACTTATTCACTCCTTGATTATTTCCCGCCTCGACTACTGCAACTCTCTCCTCACCGACTTACCCTTACACAAGTTATCCCCCCTTCAGTCTATTATGAATTCTGCTGCTAAACTAATACATATTACTAACCGATCTGTGACTGCTGCTCCTCTCTGCCAATCCCTTTATTGGCTTCCACTACACCCCACCGTTTAAAATTTGAAATACTAACCACAACATACAAGGGCTATCCACAACGTCACCCCCAGCTACATCACCAACCTCATCTGCAGATATTGCCCAAATTGTCTGCTCAGCTCCTCCCCAGACCTCCTGCCGCCAGGGCTTCTCCAGAGCCTCTCCCATTCTCTGGAACTCCCTACACCAGTATTTCTGGTTAGCCCATACCCTGTCCACCTTTAGGCGATCCCTGAAAACTCACTTATTCAGGGAAGCCTACCCCAGCTCTATCTAAAAACTGTACCCGAGTAACCTCCATTAGATCATCCCCACAGCTATTACCTTTTGTACCACCTCCTCCTCCCTTTACATTGTAAGTTTCACAAGCAGTCTCCTGTCTCTTCTGTATTGAACTGTATTTAATTGTACTGTCCCTCCTCTACATTGTAAAGTGCTGCGTAAACTATTGGCACTATATAAATCCTGTATAATAATAATAATATTAATGTGCAGGATAAAGGAGTGAAGAGTTAATATACAGGTCACATAGAGACAGCATGGAGATTCAATGTACAGGAGAGGAGAGTAAATAGGTTAAGAAAACAACCCCACAGTCAGTTAAAACGCCTAACTATAAATATGCTGCCGATTCCTTCATTCGTCAAAAAAAAAAAAAAAAAACTCCCTTACCTTCCTTCGTTGTGACAGAAAGAGGAGTGCACTCAAATGTAAACACTAGAGTGTTAACATTTGTGATGGCTGTGATTAGTCATCACAAATGTACAGAGCCACACCGGTTGGCTCTGTACATTGTAACTGTGATATGAGCCTTCCAATGGCAGCTCTGATCACAACCATGAGCTAGCCGCCTATGTGTGTTTTCTGAAGTGCCAGTAAAAAACATTTCAGAAATATATACAGGTCTTCAAATGTGCTGTTTTTTTTTTTTTATCTTTTTTATTGAATTTTCACATAAAAGACCAGTACAACAAACAAAACATATATAACCAAACAATGAATGTTTGTATGTTGCCCACACAGGGGTCAGTCAATTAAAGCACATAATAACAAGACAGCAGGAGCAACACCAAGAGGACAATAGTGTGACAGAGTAACTTTCATTATTAGATAGCAGTAAAGGACATAAGACATGATGAAGATTGGCCCATTTCTCCACACTTAGCCCAGAGCTGGCCCAGGTCAATCTGGGCGTCCCCAGCCTCTTCACTTTCTGAGAATTATGAGACAGTGGTGGGGTCTGTCAACCATTTCGCCCACACTTTATTATATTTAGCCAGACAACCCCTATTGGCATAAGTATCCCTAAATAAATTGGAGGTTTATCAATTGCTTCCAGAAGGAAGTTGAGGCAGGAGTCTGTTTCTTCCAATGCAAAGTAATGGCCTTTCTTGCATAGAAGAGAAGGAGGCTAGCAAGAGTTTTTTTCGGGCCTTGTATGGAGAAGATTATCTACAAGGCTAACAAACAGTTTTCAATGGCTTGAGGGACTGGCGTTGATATAAAAGTATTAATGATAGTTATCAAGGCCATCCAAAAGCTTGTGATGCCAGGACATGACTAGAAGATGCGGGAATAATCACCTGGAGAGTAACCACATCTCCATCACTCTGGGGAACTCCGGGGTACTATCTTGAACTGAATCAGTCTATCACATAGGGAAACAAGTGTTTTAAATGGGAGATCCCATATGTCATCCCAATCACTGTCTAAATGCGGAGCATCTCATATCCACTTGTCCCTGAGTAGTTCCAAGGGAGGTAGGGCTACTGACATTAAATGGGCATAAATGTGAGATGTGGGCTTTTCAAAGAACTCTGCTGTTCTTCTCTTTTAAAATGTTTATTGAAATTTTAACATACAAAATCCAGACCAAAATAAACAAGTACAAAACAACAGTAATAGTGAAAGCAAATACATGGGGAAACGCCCGAGGTAATGTATAATAGTTCAACAATGAATAAAACATAAATTAGAGTAGGGGGGTCTAGAAAAATGGAAGAGGGGATGGAATGGGGGAAGGGAAAAACAAGAAAAAGAAGAAACACAAAAAAAACAAAAAAAAAATAGGGGAGGAAGGTAGAAAGGAGAGGAGTGAACCTGCACATGAAGGACGAAAGAGAAATATATAAAACGATTGGTACAGTGCCTGAAGAGAGATAAGTGAAGAGAATAAGTGTTAGTCAACACAGTAACTATGAGGGTATAATGACATATAAGTATGCAGATGCCTATAGAGAGGATGAACGTGACAGAATTCAGTCTGAGCCGATTGGGGAAGCAACCTTCAATTTGCCAAGGAAGTTGGCTATGTCTCTAGTAAGATACCATTCAGTGAATCTGAAAGGGCGTATAATATCCGCCAGGGCCTTTCCTGGGAGTGTGTGTTCCAAAAATGATCACCATCTGGTAAAGAATCTGGGGGTGGAGCGAAGATTAGAAAGCATAGCATCCAGTCTCTCCAATTGACATAGGGATAGCAGGCATCGTTGAACCTGTGAGAGATTTGGGGGGGGGTGGGGTTGATCCAATTGGCCATGATGGTCATACCTGCTGCCAAGAGACAAAGGTGTGTCCATTGTGTGAGGGTGGTGTTGCTGGGGACCGCCCCCGAGGTAGGGGAGGGTATGCAGCTGAAAAGACAAATAGTAGGCACCTTAGGTAGACACGTACCGGAAATAACACGGATATAGTCAAGGACTCTATCCCAAAAATTGCTGATATGGGGGCAGTCCCAGAGTCGATGTAGAAGAGTAGGCCACATGAATTTACACCACGAGCATTGAGCTTGGGTGGGATCATCCGGATGATGTCGGAATGGAAAATATGCCCGATGCATTATTCTAAAATGAGTTTCTCGACAGGTTTCCGAAATAATGTGGGCATGAATACTTTTGTAGCTTTTGAGAAGCTTTTCCGGTAGCGTTTCATCCCCAAAGATGTGAGACCATTTTTGAAATGGTGTCCGTTGGATCTTGCCTGAGGAATGGGAGACAAGATGTGTGTATAAGGTGGAAATGGAATAGTCTTTTCGGTGGAGCACTACATCAACAAAAGAGGACTGAAGAGGATTTGTTCGGTATCCACAGCAAGTCCGCAGAAAAGAGATGATTTTTAAATATAAGAAATAATGGGTAGAAGGCAGAGAGAATTCCTGGCTCAATGTTTGAAATGACTTGAAATGGTTGGTAGAGTTCTCGTACAACGAAGAGATTTTAGTTAGACCAAGAGATGACCATAGACTGAAGGCTGTGTGTGACATGGAGGGAGTGAACATGGCATTACCTTGAATAGTGAGGTGACTGGAGATGTTAGAGGGCAGTCTGAATATCCTCCGCACCTCCTGCCACGCCAACACTGTGTCTCTGATAACAATATTATTTTTGAGGTGGGCCGGTAGCGCCCTAATAGAAGAGTGGAGGATGGCTGGCAGGGTGCACGGAGATACCAGGGCGTCCTCGAGATCAAAGCTGGAATATCTTGATGCTCCTGAGAGCCAGTCCAGACTCTGTCTAAGTAGACATGCTAAGTTGTAAAGGCGGATATCAGGGAGACCCGCCCCACCCTCAGACTTCGGAAGATAACGTTTTTGTAAAGCAATACAAGTTTTTTTCGAAGACCACAGGAAAGTGTTCAATGCTTTATGTATTTTCTACACATCAGAGTGCTTCAGCAGTAAGGGGAGTGTCTGCAATGGGTATAGCAGACGCGCAAAGGAAACCCTCTTAAATAAGTGACATCTCCCGAAGAGTGAGAGAGAGAGGGTCGCCCAGGTCTCCAGTTCAGAAACAATTTTAAAAATGAGCGGTGGGTAGTTAAGGGTGTACAAAGATGACAGGTCCCTTCCTAAGTGTATGCCTAAGTACGTTATAGATTGAGAGGCCATCGCAAAGGGCGATGACCTGCGCCAGTGAGCGGACACGTGGGGATGTAGGTCCAGGACCTCACTTTTATCGAAGTTTATCCGAAATCCCAAGCAGAGACGGAAGGCCGCAAACAAATCTTTAAGTATAGAGAAGTCGGAAGGAGGGTTAGAAGAAAAAAACAGTATATCATCCGCGAATAGAGCGGATCTAAGGGTCTGATTCTCTATGGGGATTCCGCTAACACCCTCTGGTGAGTTGAGAATTCTGGATAGAGGTTCAAGGGCCAAATTAAAAAGGAGGGGGGAGAGGGGACAGCCTTGGCGTGTCCCTTTCCTTAAGGGGATAGTGTCTGAGGTAAAGTCAGGTGTAGAAAGTTTGGCAGTCGGTGATTTGTACATTTGTCGAAGAAACTGAAGGACAGGACCTGAAAAGCTGAAAGTTTCCATGACTTTGAAGAGCCAGGTAAAACTGATGTTGTCAAAAGCCTTTTCGGCGTCTAAGGATATAATGGCTGCGTCTGTTTGGGGGTGTCTTTTAGCATGTTGAAGTGCGAGAAGGACCCTGCGAATATTAAGAGTCGCGGAGCGGCCCGTGACAAATCCTGACTGGGCAGGGAGCAGAAGAGAAGGGAGTAGGCGGGCGAGACGTGAGGTGACTATTTTTGAGAGGATCTTTGCATCAATGTTTATAAGGGATATCGGACAGTATGATCCCAGCAGGAGTGGGTCTTTCCCTTTCTTAGAAATAAGTTTGATGTGAGCAAGTGATCCTGTAGGGAGATAGGGCCCACCGACCACATTCATTGGAAGATGGGAAGCAGGGCGGGCGAGATTAAATCCTTAGTGAGCTTGTAAAATTTGGCTGAATAGCTGTATGGACCAGGGGCTTTGGCTGATGGGACCCTAATAGATAAACTTTATTTCAATGTAAACTACACATTTCCAAAAATATAATATAATATATATATATTGCAATAACCCCCTTTGCCCAAAATGTTCATCAACTTGTGCAAAAACGTATGAAATGTATAAAACAACTAATGTGTCCAACTTGATTCACTTTTTTTTTTTTCTTTTTCAGTACACTTCATAAGTTTGTGGAGTTTTCTGAAATATATTTTTTAGATTAAAATAAGATTTATTAATTATAGTGCTGCACTTTTTGGGGTATTTCATTTATATATTGAGTAGAATCACTGGTTAAGTGCTGGCTGGCTGACAGGTAAGAGGACCGACTAATTGTACTGGATTTTTTTTTTTTATTAACTTACAGTAACAGTAACACTATTACTAAAGACCAGTGCTGTGGATTGAAGTTGCCAGATAGGACAGTGCAAGTATTTAACTTTAAATTTACTCAGAGGGCGTTGGTGCCACAAGGGTAGCCCTGTCCTATATGACATTCAGAGTCAATGCTTTTATGATGCTGGCAACCTGTCCTTCTAAAGTAGGGGTGCCCTCTTGTGGTTTTCTCTAAAATGTACCCTTCTGGTCCATGTGTACCACCTATGGTCACCAAATAATCCCCGGTTTGACACCAATCTGGGGCTTTGATTTCCTTTTGAATAGTTGAATGATAAGTTACGGGCTCTAAAGTACCAGCGGTTATCTTCCCATGAAGAAGTCCTTTAAAGCGAAACATGTGGGAAATATTAATGTTGGTGCAAGGACACAAGTCAATGCAATATCTCATTTTAAAAAGGAATATTTTTTTATCATGCAACTCAAAAAATGTTTGTATAACTTTTTAACCACTTTAGCCCCGGAGGATTTGGCTGCTCAAAGACCAGGGCATATTTTGCGATTCGGCACTGCATGAATTTAACGGACAATTGCGCGGTCGTGCGACGCTGTACCTAAACAAAATTGACGTCCTTTTTTTCCCACAAACAGAGCTTTCTTTTGGTGGTATTTGATCACCTGTGCCATTTTTATTTTTTGCGCTATAAATAAAAAAAGAGCGACAATTTTGAAAAAATAACAATATTTTTCACATTTTTTTTATATGAAATTCTCAAATTTTTTTTTAAAAATCTAAATTTTTTAACATTTTAGGCCAATTTGTTTTCTGTTACATATTTTTGGTAAAAAAAATCACAATAAGTGTATTTTGATTGGTTTGTGCAAAAGTTATTGCGTTTAGTAACTACGGGAAAGATTTATGTAATTTTTATTGTTTTTTTTTTAACGAGTAATGGCGGCGATCTGCAATTTGTTTGCGGGACTGCGACATTGCGGTGGACAGATTGGACCCTTGACTGACATTTTTGACACTTTTGGGAGTACCAGTGACATTACTACAGTAATCAGTGCAATAAATATGCACTGTTACCGTAAAAATGACACTGGCAGGGAAGGGGTTAACTTTATTGGTGATCAGTGGGTTAAATGTATCCCTAAGGGCGTGATTCTAACTGTGGGGGGCGTGGCTTGTGATGTAACCACAGAGACATACGATCCTACATAGCAGGATCGTATAGTCTCTGCAGTTACACCAGGGAGAATGACAGACGGCTTTGTTTACATCAGCCGCCTGCCTTTCTCCCTCTCCAGCAGCAGAACGCGAGTGGCTGGCGGACATCGGAACCGCCGGTCACTTGCGCGGGTGATGTCAGGGAACGAGCGGGGGAGGGGGTGCGCCTCCGGCGCCATGCGCTTGCCCCCTACAGGCTCCTGGGCGAGCGACTTAGTACTACGTCGGTTTGCCCAGGAGCGCCAGACTGCCGCAGCAAATGTACTTGCGGTGGTCGGCAAGTGGTTAATAGATTATATGTTTGTCAGTAAGCACCTTCATTCACAAGGACTCATTGGAAAAGACCCTGATGCTGGGAAACATGGAAGGAAAAAGAAGAAGAGGATGACAGAAAATAAGATGGATAGATAAAAAACAATGAACATGATGTTAAGCAAGCTCCAGGAAGCAGTGGAGAAAAGAAAAGCCTGGTGCGCGATGGTCCATGAGGTCAAGAAATGTCAGACACAACTAAACAACAAAGCACCTTCAAAGTCCTTGATATTAGCAAATTTAAACTTACTCAGTTTACCAGTATTATATTTATTTTTTTTAAGCATCAACAGATCTTTGGAGTATAAATTCTTAGATATTTGGTTTAAAACCTTGAAGTCCTTCCTCAGCCTGCAAGCGTTAAACACTGTGGTTTAGTAGTTAATAAAAAAATATTTAAAAAATATATTACTTTAATTATTTTATAACAAAATTGTTAGTGCTCCAATGCATAGAAACATAGAATGTGTCGGCAGATAAGAACCATTTGGCCCATCTAGTCTGCCCAATATATCTGAATCCTATGAATAGTCCCTGGCCCTATCTTATATGAAGGATAGCCTTATGCCTATCCCATGCATGCTTAAACTCCTTCACTGTATTTGCAGCTACCACTTCTGCAGGAAGGTTATTCCATGCATCCACTACTCTCTCAGTAAAGTAATACTTCCTCATATTACTTTTAAACCTTTGCCCCTCTAATTTAAAACTGTGTCCTCTTGTGGTAGTTTTTCTTCTTTTAAATATGCTCTCCTCCTTTACCGAGTTGATTCCCTTTATGTATTTAAAAGTTTCTATCATATCCCCTCTGTCTCTTCTTTCTTCCAAGCTATACATGTTAAGGTCCTTTTGCACAATTACTCTTTACACCCTAAAGTGGTTAAGCCAATTTTTCCTATCCTGTCTAATATTCCTGTGTGCCCCCCGTGTCTGTGTTTTATAAAAATAAGCCATTCTTTACTAGTTTTCGCCGATCGCCACTCACGTGACCAAAGGAGAGGAGGAGGAGACGGGTCATGTGAGTAGGAATCTGAAAACTGGTTAAAAAAAGGCTTTTTTTTTTTTAATAAAACACAGACACAGGGGCACATAGGATTATTACACAGACAGGATGGTATGAAAGTTTAAATTAAACTTCAGCAGGGAGGGGGGGCGGGCACTGACAGGAGCAGAAAGGCAAGGGAGGGAGGGAGGGGGGACAGGAAAGCTGCAGATGACGAAGGCACATAGACTGACCACGGTGTCAGGGTTCAGCAGCCATGTTATACCGTGGTCAGTTTACAGAGGAGGGGACATAGCCAGGCAGGATCAGTCAGTTATTTTAGGTGATAGAAGAGGCCAAATTACACAATACAAGCACTGTGCTGTGTAAAATGCTTTAAGGGAACAGGATCAATATTTTATTTTAGGTTAACAAACGCTTTAATATAAACTTCTTTAAAAACTGATTTTTTTTTTTTTTTTTGCAAAATTACATACCTCTAATTCAGTTCTTAGATTAATGGAACTTTTTAGCCTCATGAAAGACTGTTTTACATATACAGATTAATATCAGAATGATGCCCAGAAGCTTTGAAGACAATAAATCTATTTTCTGATGGGGGAAGGAGAAGTATGACCAAAGCTGGCTTTACACAAAAAAAAAAAAAATTATGGTATTTTGTGTCCTGAATACCCAAGTGGATGCAGACGCTTTTCGACCAACTCCTTTATATATATATATATATATATATATATATATATATATATATATATTCAAAGCATGTCAGGTAGGAGTAGGCCAAGAAGGCCACCAACTAAGTGAATTTTAATGAGAAACTGGCCGAAATTCAAACAGTACATGTCCAGCTAACAACAGCTCAGAATCAGGGTTTAGGATGCAGTAGTCGTGGATCTGTGTTACCCTTACATGCACGCTGATTTTCATTGTTTATGCTACCTTAAACTCCCTAGTGGGTCTCCCCTCCCACCCAGCCCCATAGCAGCCACCTGGGCTGCTATGGCTACAGTTATGTCACTGCCTGAATGTCAAGCTGATCTAGTGGCTTCAGTTCATTCTGACCTGGAATAAAAAAAAAAAGCAGATCAGGAGTTCTAACTATACAAACTGAATATAGTACATGTGCTAATAATTAATGCAAGTAGATCCAGATATATGCAACTTAAACGTCATGCAATCTCAACTTTTCTTTTAGAAGCTTTGCTTGGCTCAGTTTTCCTCCTAAAGCCTTCATAGTTCTTTAAAGCTGAGCTCCAGGATAATAAAAGATTGTCTAAATACATGAGGCATGCATACTCTTACTTGAATCCTGGTGCGCTGTTTATTTTTACAGATCTGTTTAGCAAGGCTCCATCAACACCAGGCGTTTCATCCCAGATGCAAGAGATCCCAGAATTTTGGTGCAGCTGGAATGCACAGCTGCAAAATCTAGACCCATAGTCCAGTGGTCCTCAACCCTGGCCTACAGGGCCCACTAACAGGCCAGGTTTGCAAGATAACTGAAATACATCCCAGGTGATCTCATTTTCTGCTCAGTGATTGCAGTACTCTAGTCTGCATCTCCCCAAGGCAATACCTAAAATCTGGCCTGTTAGTGGGCCCTGTAGACCAGGGTTGGAGGACCACTGCCATAGTCAACAGCCTGTAAAAGTCTATGAGAGGCTGAAAACTACTGCGGCTGCACAGGTACACCGAGTGGTACTAGTGGGAAGAATGCCCAAAGCAGACTGCCCAGTGTTATGGGCATTCATCTCTGGGCATATACAGTAAAACCTTAGACAGAGCGTTTTGCAAGACAAGCAAAATGTTTTTATAGATTTTGGACTTAAACGAGATTAAACGAGCGAGGTCTTGATCTACAGGTAGCATCATGTCACAACGGAGTATAAAAGAGAAGAGAGGTGCTTCTAAGTTTAGCAATATGGTTACATTTAATGAAGGTTCAACATTTAGTAAATCACATAGTTGATGATTAAAATAGGCACATCTAAGTATGCAGGCATCTGGGGTAAAGCTGTCCACATAGACCATCCTCTGCACCACCATCAACATCATCCTTTCGACACTGCGCTCCATAAGCCTCGCTTCCAGATCGCTCTACTGTAGGGTAGTCTTCCGGGGCATGACTGCAGGCTGCCGATGGTGAGGAGGATGGTCTATGTGGGCAGCTTTACCCGGGATGCCTGCATTCTTCTATGTGCCTGCTTTAATCATCAACCATGTGAGTTTCTAAATGTTGAACCTTCATTAAAATGTAACCATATTGCTACACTTAGAGGCGCCTCTCTTCTCTTTTATACTCTGTAGCTCCTGCTGGATTTTGCTTCTAATCCGCTTGTGGAGGCTGCCATTTGTGGATGGACATTTTATGGTTACACAACCTATCACATTGCTTTTTATATGGACTATAAACTGAAGGACTTATGAATAAATGGTTGTTGAATGAATCATTTGAGTTTCCATTTTTTCTTATAGGGAAATTTTCTTTGATATAAGAGTGCTTTAGATTACAAACATGTTTCCGGAATGAATTATACTCGCAATCCAAGGTTTTACTGTACTGCCCTAAACGTTAGTACCACTCGGTGCACCATCCAACTGCAGCAGTTTTCAGCCCTCTCAGGTTGCTGGCAACGAGACCAGGGGTACACCTGTGCCTTCTGCCTGCACAAAAACGCCAAGATCGCATGCATCAGGGCTAAATGTCCAGTATGCATGAGGCATAAATCAGTGGGAAAATGTGTCCTCTGTCCAGGAGCTTCCTGTAATATAGACCAGTCACTGCTGTTCTCCCTCTTTGTGCAGGGTGACTGGTTGGGTCTCTGCACTCTCTTGTAGCAGACGGCGCTCGCTGGGTCCCACCCACAACTCTGATGTCTGCACAGCCTATGTACAACACAGTGATGATGTCACCGATACTTTTACAAGATAACTGGGTTTGTGGAGGCATTTGGTGCACACAATAATTAAATGGTGTTTTTGTTCACCTTTTATTGGATAAGAAACTTGGATTTTGGGAGCTGAGGGGGTGCTTATGGCCAGCCTTGTCTATTACAGCAAGGATCAAGACTTACATTTTTGCTGCCTAGATCTATTGATCTCTTGCACTGCCTATTGGATAAACCTAAAATAGGCAACTTGAACGCCAACTTAAGGACTACACGTGGCAGGCTGACAACACTGCGGCTAAATATGGAAGGAAGGATTTGCCCAGCCAGAGAACAAAGCCACCATATCAGGAACTCCTTCCTTCCCTGACTCAGCCAGATTGGATTGTTCAGAGACTGCAAAGTCTTGTCCCATTGGTCAGAATCTCCCTTTGCAGGGACCTCCTATGGAACTGTGCAAATGGAACCAATTTGAAGGTAGACACCATCAGGCCCACCACCCACATGCAAGTCCAGAGGAGTGACTATCTGCTGGACAGAAGGAGACAAATTGCAACCTGCAGTTTCTGGAGTTTGTCCAGAGGAAGGAGCACTCTGGCTAAGGCAGAGTCCAGAGTCAGGCCCAGATAATCCAGCTTCGTGGATGGAACCAGAGCAGACTTCTGAAAATTTAGAATCCAGCCAAACTCCCACAGAGAGTTTGCATTGTGATCTCCAGGTTTTCCACCAGAGCAGAACCAGACTTGACTCGCAGAAGATGATCGTCCAAATAGCCCAGTAACGCGATCCCCTGTTGGCACAACAAGGCTAGCACCGGGGTTAACACTTTTGTGAAGACCCGAGGAGAGACCGAAGTGTAACATCACAAACTGATAATGCTCCTCTCCCACAGCAAAGCGGAGAAAATGCTGGTGACTGGCATATATTGGAATGTGAAGGTAGGCATTCTTGATGTCGATAGAGGTGAGGAAATACCCCCTGATGTAGGGATGCCATCACCGTTCGAATGGACTCAATTCTGAACTTCTGCACCCGCACAAAGCAGTTTAGCACCTTGTGGTCCAGGATTGGAGGCACCTTGCCTTCCTTCCTGGGAACTATGAACAGGTTTGAGTGAAAACCCTGAAAACATTCCGAAGTCGGAACCAGGACAATCACTCCTTGAAGGAGCAGGTCTCGTCTTGCCCCATACAGACCCTGTAACCGGTCTGGGGACAGACGCAGGTTGGAAGCAAAAAACCTTGCCAGGGGACAAGAGCAAAACTCGATCCTGTAGCTGGTACGAATGACTTTGTGGACCCACTTGTCTTGCACCAGGGAAGTCCACAAGTGAGGGAGTATACCCCCTGGGACTGCCCATGGGTGCTGCCAGACTTTTTTTCTGCCTAGTGTCCTACTCCTGTAGGGGACAGTAGAACCCAATGCTTAAGAATTTCAGGAGCTGTGTCCATCAATGAACAAAAGAGAAAGGCGAATTTCTATAAAATGCAACACTATTGGACACCGGATTGGTTGGATGTGAGGGTTTCCCTCCCTCCTAGTCCTGTTTCTCCAGTGGTTTTTGGGTCGGACTTCGGTGCTGTGCCTTAGGCCGGGTTCACACTGCTCTGACATGATAGTCGTGCAACTTTCAATCTGACTATGATCCTACTTAATGCGAGTTTTTACACTCTATATAGCATGGACGTTGTATCAAAGTCAGACCAAAGTAGTGCAGAAACCTTTTCTAAAGTCAGACAGACTTGTGTAGAATCAGTTAAGACAGCTCTCATAGAGAAACATTGAATTTTATATGTCGTTCGACTTGTACTCTCACAAGTAAGATCCTATGTCGCACCAGTGTGAACTGGGTCTCAACCTTACATGCATGAGTGACAGCTTGTGTTCTAAAGATTTGGTAATATCGTAGATTTTGTATAAATTTTGTGCTGTATACCTTTTCTAGATGAACCTCCCCAACTCCTGAAGAAACAGTGTACTGTAACCGTCTCACCCCTTCTCCATCAGATAATGGAAAAGATTTGTTTTTTTCCACTCTGTATTTTCAATTGGCTGGTTATATATTAGGTACTATATCTGTGAACATGTTTAGCATAGCACTTTTTTCCCCAGGACAAGCACAAAAATGTTTAATATGTTGATTTTTTGGCTTTCTGTACAATCAGCTTCCAGGTTCTATTGTCAAAGCTTATTTGAACAAGCTGAAGATAGAAGCGGATTGGCTACCATGCACAGCTGCACCAGATTTTGCACTCTCCAGTTTAATAAATCAAGCCCATAGTGTCTCGTCTTGGTGTCTTCATTTGCATTTTCTATAATTTTTTAACAGGCACTCAAAAGTCAGTGTACTAATTTAATAAATGAGGACCATACACAACAAAATGTAATTTTCAGCTTTAATAGATCAATTCACGAAAATCCAAACAAGAACAAATCTATTCAGAATAATGAATGGGACGCTTTATGAATACAATACACGATTGTCAGATTTTGACAACAGAACGTAACACAAAAGAGATATAAAACATTATAATACTGAAATAGATCCTTCATTTTCTTTTACAGAGTGTAGCTATCACCAGCTAGAATTATACAGAATAAAATGACCTCTAGAAAAATAGACCACCAATGTATCTGAATAGTAATTGCTTACAGAAGAAACTACACATGCTACACTTAATTGTATAGTATACAATATTTTACTGTTAAATCACAAGTGGCGATAGATGAGCCACATTCATTTCATAATTTTAAGTCTAAAACCGTAAATACAGGAATGTATAAGGCAGGCCCAGACAGATGATCCACAAGCTACTATACAGCCCCAGAATTAGGAAGGTCCGACAAAAGGCTTCTGAAGTACTGGATATTTTACCACAGAATTATGCTTTCTGGAATAGTGATTTGAGGTACCATACTTAGGAGGCTAAAGCCACTTTAGTGGGGAAAATAGCAAATAAGGAAAGAATAATCTAGCGTATACAATTGTGACACAAGTCATATTGTAATTGAATGTTATTAAAAATGACCTTTCCTTTTCAATCTGCAGCTGTTGTAAGTTTCTGAAAATGCAATGCAATATGGCCACCTGGAGCTGTTCTGTACACAGAATGTGTACTGACCACACCCCAGAAACATAATTTCTGCTTGTGTGATTGGCTCACTTATTTTCCCAGAAGTCTGCCCTAAGACACAAAATTTTTGCAACAAAAATTCCATTTTTAGTGAGATACATTTTAAATAGGAAATCACGGCTAAAGGGATGCAGGCCCAGCTTTCCTCAGAGCCCTGCAGGTGCAGCAGATGATTGATACGAAATCACTCTCAGACTCACTTTCCCACATGGATACAGACAGAACAACAAAAGGTAGGAATCTACAACAAAGTTTGTGAAAAACCTTGTAAGGTACATAGATCAACCAGAGGGGATTTTTTTTTCTAAACAAAAGTGGAGTTTAAAGCTCCAGTCAAAAAGACACAGATTAATGCAGCACTGTATTCATTATAAGCAAGCAGGGCAAGTAACCAAATTTCAATCCCTGAGCAACAGAGCTCAGATTGGAAGAAGCAGCACAAGGAGCCAATCAGTTGTGCTGCAGTGCTCATGTGCTAACAGGGTACATGATGATATGAGGGAGCAGAGTGACAGAGATGAGATCCACCTGTTTCTTCTCCTTATACTGTCCACTTGCTGTCTGGGGGAACAACAAGACCCATAATTGTTATTAAACTCCAGCACAGAAAGATAAGGTGTTCTGCACATCCAGACAAGGCTATGCTGTGTGGCAGAGCTGAGGAAATCGTACAACTTGATCGACAAAATGGCAAATCCTATCTGTGTATTTATTGGTTTGCCTGGAGTTCAGCTTTAAGACAAAAATGCTAATTTGCCAACTCTTTCCACCAACAACAAATGTAGGAGCAATTCTCAACACTTACATTGGAGGAGGTTCTCTGTGTTTATGGCAATAGCATGATCACTGAGCACCAATGATTTACTTTTAGCCTTGAAGATTTAAAGCACACGTGTCAAACACAAGGCCCATGGGCAAAATCCAGCCCTCCAGTCCATTTCATGTGGCCCTCACACCTCTCCTGCAGCAGAGCTCCAGCCCTCCTCCAGACCCTGTACTTTCTGCTTTCCAGTAATGCCTCCAGCTTTTTCCCAGCAGCAGCACAAGGTAATGGGGGTGCACTATTATGCATGGGAGGGTGGGGAACTCAACTTCTGATGGTGGAGAGGCTCTTAACATCTTATGCAAGGTGGAGGGAATGCTCTGGACATCTAGTCTTACAGGTACAACTGGCCCTTTTAAAGGGCCATCATAATGCTGATGCGGCCCATGATTAAATTGAGTTTGACACCCCTGATTTAATGCAAACCTGAGCTTTGCCCATGCAGAACAAGGAAACCATTCACTTTAATTGTGGCCCCACCAGCTGAATAAATATTGAGTTGTAGTATTCAGGACATACCAGGCTTAATCTATAAAACCCTTTTGCAGAGTTGTAATTATGACCTACGGGACTGCAACTAAGCGTCTAAATTAGTGTTAGAGCTAACTTAAAGCTAAATTAAATTAGAGCTGTAGTGACACCTCTTCCTTTTGGACCCACGTGACAGTGCTCCAGCCAGCAATAAGGTTTATAGACACCGAGCAGTGCATTGCGGGAAGGACGATCAAGCATGCATGTTTAGCCTATACCAAAAAGTATGGATTTTTCACAAAGTTTACTGCAAAGAATCAGGGTGTTGAGTAACAGCAATAAAAGATGTGTTAGGCCATACACGGTTACTTCATTCTGTGTGACCTTGGACCATGGTAGTGGGCTTGAAGACTGAGCTGGCATATATGTGTATAGCCAGTGCCAGCACACTCATTCGGCACCCCCAGCACGGTCACCAGCAACTCTTGGTCACTGTTTAGCACAGTACATGACCACTGACAGCCAATTACATGATCGCGAAGCCATCTGCCAGCCTCCAGCATTAGGCTCCTCTTAATAGCCAGAGGGAGCTGATGAGAAAAGGGTTAAGCTCATTTGCAATCGATACCTGTGCTAATTATTGAGCACCAAAAAGCCAGTTGAAGTTTTAAAAGACAAAAAAAATCTGTATTGGTCACTGGGATACAACAAGCTTATTGGTCATCAAATTCAAAAACGTTATCAAAATTCAGGAATAAACATATGCTCTTTGGTCATTAAAGAAAAAGACAAATGGGGTTGATTTACTAAAACTGGAGAGTGCAAAATGAGGTGCAGCGCTGCATAGAAACCAATTTGTTTCTTTTTTTTGGTCAGCTTAACTGAACAACTGAAGTTAGAAGCGGTTTTAGTAAATCAATCCTACTGTCACTTTGTCTTTTTAATTTCTGAAAAGAACTTTTAAACGATTGAGGGGAATTTATCAAAACGAGCAGCCAAAATCTGCAACAGAAGTGCATGGCAACCAATTAGCTTCTATGTTTAAGGTGCTACTAAACCCAGGACCCTGTATTTACTATATCTGGTCTCCCACAGTACACAGAACGTGGAAATGCAATTATTTTAGTAAATAAAAACTGCTAAATAGCTTTTCTCTTCAGCAGTTGGAGCAATTTTGTGACTCCTATCAGTGTCTGGCCAAGCACTGGTAAAGCTTGTAGGAGGAGTTTTTATTCTCCTCTGACTGTTATGAGGCTGCATGACCCCTGACCCTCTGTCTGGACAGTTCTGATTGGCCCTGTGCTGATCATATGCACCCTCCCAAAAAAAAAAAGAAAAAAAAAATACCTCCCTAGCAATACATACCAAACTGAGCATGTGCTTCCTAGGGCTCTGTATTATCAGGAGATGGATTGGGGACTTTTTACACAAGGCAGAGGAATAATCCCTTAGGTTCCACAGTATGTAGAACAAGCATGCTTTACTGCATACACAGACTATTTTTACGGTTCTGGGTTTAGTAAAAAGTTAAAAAAAAGGTGGTTCTAAAGCCTAAAGGTTTATTTAACCTTGATGCATTACAGTAAAAAAACCTGTGTCACAAGTCGTCCCCCCCTCACCCCCATTATACTTATCTGAGCATGATTTCAATCCAGCGCTGCCTCTCTCTCCTGCTCCTGACAATCAAATTTTGTGACAAGGGAGTGGGGACTCGATAGACACAGACAGGGCAGCTCGGGAGCAAGCCTACGTGAGTGCTCTCATTAAAAGCAGATATTTATGAAGGCACTCCGTTGATGGGAGGAGCGCTAGAGGGGGGACCTCAGAAGAGGAGGATCAGGGCTGCTCTAAGCAAAACCACTACACAGAGCAGGCAAATATAACGTGTGTTTGAAGCTTTACAATCACTTCAATTTGCAAAGCCTACCTGAACAAGCTGAAGATACAAGATGATTGGTTGCTGCTCCTGATTCTGACTACCCCAGTTTTGATAAACCCCCTCCCCCCCCCACGAGTCCTGAAAGAAAACTATATTGAATAAAAAAAATAAAAAATAAAAAAAAAAAAGCAGACCACTTGGTACTACATTTAAACAGACAGTATGGCACAGAAATATGAATTCAGCACCACCACTCAAATATTTATATTAATCATCTGGCAAACTGCTGCCTTCCTGCATAATTCAGCAATCTGAGCACAAACCTGCCAACATGAGGCTGGCAGGAAAGGAAATGAAAGCTACTGGGCATTAAGAGTTGAAATGCACTGTACACACAAACATACCCTGAACAGACTGCTAGTGAAATTCAGGCATTGTCACCAGCCAAATTACCAGAGCAATAACACACCTGCTTCTGCACAGGTTTACATCCAATTCTGTTCATCTGGAATAAACTGAATACAGACAATTCCCAATTTCAGAGACTGGAAAGTTCTGAGGAGGTTTGGTCATTGGTATTCACAAGTGTCCTATATACAGCATGAATAAACAGCTCATAAGTAGCATTTACCAAACACAAAAGCAGATTCTAGTCTTAAACCCCTTAACGTGGCTGTACACATATGGTATATAGGTGGCAGCATAGCAGGGGCCTAAGAAAAAAAAAATGGAATGAAAAAAAAAAAAAAAAATCAATCATTACCTAGGTGGATCCTGAGCAATGAATAAGCACATGGTGTGAAACGCGTTTGCTGCTATCCTGTTTGTCTTGCACATGTCGATGTTGGACTTTTTTATTTGAAGAAATAAAACTCAAGTTTCTACTTTCCTGAGACTGGAAGTGCCACTTTCTTTCTACATGCATATGATCCTGCATCAATGCCCCGTCAGCTCTGAGACCAAGAACCGAGCAATCAAAAACCACTGATCACCCAGTTCTCCGTGAGAAGAGAGCCGTAACTGTCAGTCACTGGCTCTCTGCTCTGCCCCTCCAGTGCTCACTGGACTGTGGAGGGTGCTGGATTGGCTGGTTCAGTCTCTCAGCGGCTCGCTGAGAGGCTGAGCCAGCTGCTGGTGCAGGCTCCTGGGTGGATCCTTCACAGGAATGCAGAACAAAGTGTTCTCCTGTGACTTCTACTTTAACGCCAACCTGCCACATATATACATATAGATGGTGTTCCTTGATTGTGTGGGGAGCATGCTCACTCAGAGCCCCTAGCAGAGTGAATTAGCGGTCACCGACAGGTCCTGATCACAGTTTACAGTCGGGAGCTGGTGGGACAGCATCCAAATCACGATAACTTATAGCCATTCAGTGATCACATGACCAGAAAACCCATGTAACGCCTTTGGCGTTACGAACTCTTAAAGGGCCAGCTTGATGGCTGGAAGGGGTTATTACTGCTTGGAACAGACAGGAAGATATTTTAATAATAGTTGTTTATCATTAGCAGCTTTTAAAGGGAGCAAGTATCTAATTTATGGAATATTCTAGCAACCAGGCAAGATGGAGGAATAACTGTATGGGAGTATTTTGGTCAAGCTTCAGGGGTGCCGCAAATGATCTACAGGTATGACAATGATATTAATATTTTTAAAAGCTGCTCAGTTTCTTTTTTTTTTTACCTATTAGGGTCCTTTTTCTGCATTGTCATTTTTATGCAAAAGGTCAACCTAGTATTTTTTATTCGCAGCGCTTTTTCTCTCTTTAATGGTCATATTACCAATCTACTAAAAGCTGACGGAAGAAAAAACGAACGCCAAGAAAAGTTAGTAAAGCAAATTGGGCTGCGGCCTTTCTGCTTTTGGAAAGAACAGGAGTCAAAACAAATGAAAGACAAAAGAGATGCACTCTGGGCACAGATGTTATGGGAAATGCCAGACTTATTTGGACGAATGTCACAAGCATTTATCCATTCTGCATTAAGTTTCCTCCTATTTTCTCTATTATTTCCTGTGATTGCCAGCTCATTAGCTCAAGTAGCCAAAACACGGTATATATTTTCTGATCTAGTTCTATCATGAATGCCTGTGACATTCATCTAGCAAAGGTTTTAAAAAAATGTTACCCTCTTGAAGGGTATTTCCACTTTTGCAGTCAAATTGGCATAATAAATACTTTATATTTGTTACATGTAGCCATTCACACAGCAAAAAAAAAAAAAATAAAAAAAAAAACATTACTGGAATTTCCGGGACAGAAAAATTCTTCATAGTTCTCTTTGTTATGAGGGGGGTTGGGAAGCTATGTTTATCAGAATTACCCTGTCTTGAGGCAAATATCTCCTCAGTTGTAAGGCCCCGTTCACATTGGGGCAATCCGACTTCCCGGGGCGACCTCACAGGTCGCGGCGCTGCTCGCAGCGCGACCTCGGAGCGGCCGGCACGGACTTCATAACATTGAAGTCTATGCAGGTCGCTCCGGGTCGCCCCAAAGAAGCTCCGGGCCCTTTTTCTAAGTCGGAGCGATTTATTAGAACGGGTCCTATAGCTTCTCTATGCCAGGCGACCTACGGCTACCTGTCAGGCGACCAAGTCGCCTGACAGGTCGCCCCAGTGTGAACGGGGGCTAATGCAGTTGTTTTTAAAAAACAGTAAACAAGCTTTTTCGCACTTTACAATAAACATGAGTTGAAAGTACAAAGCTGTAATGCATTTATACACTAACAAAAGGTTAAGGTCTAGGAGAGCTGGGCTTCTCCATTGTATGTTAATGAAACCTGGAGTCGGACCGTCTCCAGCTATTGGTTCAGATCTCGCCGAGGTAGCTGATAAATACTTGCAGACAGCCATGACACCTCATCCTCAGAAACTCTTAGAATGTAAGTATTTGTTTAAAACTTTAAGGCTCTTTCACACGGCCGCTCCGATTTCTTCTTCCGCTGCGCAACTTTTTTTTCCACGGACACGGATGACACTTGTGTCATCCACTCCGTATGTCCGCATTTCCTCCCATCCGTTTGCGGATGATATACGGACATAATGTATGTCTATGGGGATTGCGGATGTCAGCGGATTACACCGCTGACATCCGATTTTGCATCCGTTCAGTTTTTTTTTAAACGGAAGAAAAATAGGATTCTGTTCCGTTCCAAAAAACGAAACAGAACTGAAAGGACACAAATCGGATGTCAGCGGATGGTCATCCGCAATCCCATTGACATGCATTATGCCCGTATATCACCCGCAAACGGATGGGGTGATATACAGACATACGGAACGCCCGTGTGAAAGAGCCCTTATGCTGAATAAAAAAGAAAAACAAACATACAATAAATAGTGTTTTCTCAAACTTGACTACAAAAGTGGAAATAAACTGTAAATGAAGTACCAAAATAGTAAAGACTGAATCTTTGACATAAATGTGCTGCATCTCAAGGTGAAAACCCTTTTAATATCAATGCCATAACATAA
The DNA here is from genome assembly GCF_965119305.1 of Pelophylax lessonae. Classification (NCBI taxonomy): domain Eukaryota; kingdom Metazoa; phylum Chordata; class Amphibia; order Anura; family Ranidae; genus Pelophylax; species Pelophylax lessonae. Next base: position 462,146,427 of record NC_138771.1, on the reverse strand, counting down.
GCCATGCTTAGAGACACACTAACTGCCTATATACAGTTGACCCTGCCCTATCCCATGGTTTAAGTTAGGAGTGCCCAAATTTTTAAGGAATGAAGGTCACTTAAGCAACTTGGTAGCTGGTCGCGGTCCACAATGAGCGGAGCAGGCAGATGACAGGTCCGTGCTCGCTCTGCATATACAGAGCGGACATGGATACAACCTCAAATGTGAAGTAATCTATTAATATAAGATTACCTATAGCGCTTGCTTCAATAGGTAATAAAGAAAAAACAGTCCTAACACTGTTAAGAATAATCAAAATTATTAGTGTATAGAAAGGTGTAAAAACCCCCGTGATCTATAATAAGTGGTATGTTAAGAGATGATACACTTTAAATATATAAATACAAAATTGTTATAAATTATTAATGTAAAAATATAAGTTCATAAACGGTGCATGAGGTATATAAATACTCACAAAATTTCCATAAAGTTCATGTGAAATAATTACAATGTGACTTCTTAGTGATGAAAGTTCAAAATAAAATAAAGTGCACAGTGAGTAGTGCTTGGTGCAGTAACGTTTTTCCAACAGGTAATTTATTGCACAATATCCAAATAAGCCATTACAGAGTCCAAAAACAAGTAAAAATAGATAAAACGCCGTCACATATATGAGCTACGGTGTGGAGAGCGGCACTTCCGGCTTGTGTTCCACCCAGTTTATGTGACGTCACAACGTGTGTTCCACCTATGTGGAAATTACCTGTTGGAAAAATGTTACTGCACTATCTGGACCTTCCCCTTCTTTTCATATACATCTTTGACTGGCGGTGGATGGCAGGAGGAGCGTTGCTGTAAGGAGAAGGTATCCATCTGGAGGGAACGTATCCTGGCCCTGGGGGTCACCAAAGCTCTTATGGTCTTAGTGTCGTAAGGCACATAGGACCCAAGTGATCTGGTGAAATTCATCTATTTTTCACGGTGGAGCACAAGGAGTGACACCAGGGATAGAGTGGAAAACCTATCACGGAGCACCAAGCACTACTCACTGTGCACTTGATTTTATTTTGAGCTTTCATCACTAAGAAGTCACATTGTAATTTTTTCACATGAACTTTATGGAAATTTTGTGAGTATTTATATACCTCATGCACAGTTTATGAACTTATATTTTTCCGTTAATAATTTATAACAATTTTGTATTTATATATTTAAAGTGTATCATCTCTTAACATACCACTTATTATAGATCACGGGGGATTTTACACCTTTCTATACACTAATCATTTTGATTAATCTTTTTAAAAACAAGGTTGCTCTTTATTGAAAAAAACACAGGACAATATACAATATACAGTACACGTGTAGCTGCTGTACATCATCAGACCACAGGGTAAGAGCAGGTGTGCCAAAGGCAACAGACCTGTACAGTGGGGGAATCCAGCAATAAGAACAAGGTAAAAAGGCACAATGGGGCTAGATGCAAGTCTACAAGAACAAAAAAGGAAAAAAACAAAAGGAGCACAGATAGATAGCAACAAACAGACCAAAGGATCAACCCGTGCCATCTATCCAGGGCTGCCAAACCTTCTCGTATTTATGGGGACAGTTCCTATTAATGTAGGTGAGCTTATACATTGGGAGAGCCCCATTCACCAGGGCCTCCCACGCAGCCAGCGTGGGAGGGGGCGACCCACCGAAGGACAATCTCCTTCTTAGCGTAATACAGCAATAGAGAAATCAATAAACGGGAATATTTAGTGCGCCTGACCATATCAGGGATGCCCAAGAGTGCCAGCTCCGGGGTGCACGTGACCGAGAGGTGAAGACGGGTGTTCATGACCTCGAACACCGCCCCCCAGAACTCCGCCACCCGTGGGCATGTCCAGAACATGTGGAAGTACGAACCTTCTGCAGTAAAACATTTAGGGCAATCTGCCGGCCTCGCAGGGTACATTCTGTGCAGCCGCTGAGGATTTTGATTATTCTTAACAGTGTTAGGACTGTTTTTTCTTTATTACCTATTGAAGCAAGCGCTATAGGTAATCTTATATTAATAGATTACTTCACATTTGAGCACTCGCACTTTACTATAGCAGCTGCAAACCACTATTCATTTAATTATACTCATTATTTATTTAATTGATTAATTTAAAATTATAGGCTTTTCCATTTGGCGCAGGAGATATACTTAGTATATTGCACCCTTCATGAATACAACCTGCTGTACTCTATGGGCCCTCCGATCCGCCCAGACAGAAGGGGATAAATCACGGTTTGTTTTTAGTGGATTGGAGGTAGGTAGGTGTTAACAAGTTTGTTTAGATCTGCCGCTCTATAAAAAGGTGAATGGTCCGATTGAAACTGCCTGAAAAAAAATGTGACATGAACTGGCGATATACAGGAAGTATCAGCTTATACAGCTCTGCTCCGCAGCCACTTGCTTCCTCTGCTGCCGGCTGCATTCACAACACTGATGCTCTAGAATGGCAGGTCAGCAACCCACGATCTGGGCTTGCCAGCCAGCCATCCGAGAGGATGAGGTCGATAGGTCATATCAGAGGGCTCCACGGGGCTTCCGGTTGGGCATCCCTGGTTTAAGTGGACACATACTCAAATATTAAATTTAAAGCTATGTTAACAGTCTATCCGGGAAAAATAAATAAAAATTGTACCGGAAGTGTTAAAACATTTTTTTTTTTTTTTTAGCAAAAACACACTAGGAATTGGAAGGTGAAAGGATCAGTTTCAATTGGCTGATCCTTTTAGCAGAGACCATCTGACCAGATGGAGTAAAACTCTTCCCTTGCTTTTTTTTCCCCATCCATACCACATGATGCAGTAAGACTTTTAATATTTGCGTATACATCTACTTTAAGGAGTGTTAATGATAATTTCCCAAGTATCAGTGTAATAAAAGATATGTATTTGCAGCAAAGTGACATGGCACGTTTTTTTTTTTTTTTTTTTAACTATTGAATTGAGGTGGTATAAACAAATTCATACTGTCTGTAACAAGTTTAAAGTGTCAGTCCACCAAAAGTTATTCAGTTATTTGTGGACATGGGTAGGGAGAAGCGCCCAGTGGAATCGAATATCCCTCAGGATCTTCTCAGAGTGACTTTTCCCTTTACAGCCGTGAGAGTTCCTTCACTTTGTGTATACTGGTCAGGAAGTAAATGGGGAAATGTCCCCAATGGGACAGAGATGGCAAAAACACACCCTTCCCTACTTTATGTAAAATTAAAAAAAAAAAAATAAAAATAAAAAAACTTGACTTCAGATTTTCTTTAAGTCCATGGCCTAGAGCCAAAACTGATATCAATTTGGGGTGGAAGGACTAAAGTTGCCCAAAAAGCTAGTGTGGTCACACACTGCTTCTGGTGCCTTGTCCTGATCCAGTGCCTTGTCCTGATCCACTATAGTGATGACTTCCTCAGGACACACTACATGAGGACACTCCTGAGAATGGTTGGTGCCGATGCTCTGTGTCTCAAACTGAGGGTGAACAGAAACATTAACTGCTATCTCCTGGCCTTGAACCGAGCTGTCTTCCGAATCACCAGCTGGAGATCCGCTCCGAGCCATATCAGGACTGATGGTATAAATCCCAGAGCCGTGCTCCTTCTCCACCTGGTCCGGATCATCCAACCTCACTGCTTCGAACATCTCCTCCATAAAAGCTCTGCAGTTAAATATGAGAGGGGGCAGAGGAATACTTCTGGCCAGTTCTTCTATGTAACGGGCAAACTCCATGGTTTTGAACTGAGTCACCTTGGCCAGCTCCAGAGTCTTAGCAGAGGTGATGATTGGAATACGCTTGGCAATCTCAAATGCCTTCTGGAGCTTCTCAGCCCCTTCTGTGCGGAAGAATTCATTTATCGCTTTCTCTGTCTTCCGGAGGTGACTGCTCATCATGCAGAGCCGTGTGATGTTCAGAATCAGGGTGATGGTAAAGGTCACCAAGCAGACTATCACGTAGTATATGCTCATGTCCCCAGAAGTGAAAGTCACCCGAAGTGTAACTGTGTAGAAGGAGGTGCCATTACCAACTGGACACATGCAGGTATACCGCCCTCGATCAGCAAAAGTTACACTCGTAATGTTAAGGGCTCCAGTGGAAGAGACCAACCATTTCCCTCCTGTAACAAATTAAACAGAAAAAACAATTAAAGTATAAGCAAACCCAATCACTAAAAACTGTAAGATTTAACATGGTCATGCAAGTTTAAAAATAATTCTCAATTTCTAAATATGCAGCTTACTTGAAACACTTGGTAATTCTGCCATAAGGTTGCTTGTTTAGGCACTTCTGTTAATAGTGTGTCAATGCTCTGTCCCTGCATCCTGCCACATGGGCTTTCAAGGCTGAAGACTACAAGTGGCTGTTTCAATGCCCACTACACAGGCATGGTCCACCATTGTCACCGTCAGAAAAACGGTTTTGAGAAATGCAGATATTGCTGCAGTGCATATAGACAACAAGTGGTTGCAAAAGGGCTTTAGATTAGCAGCACAGATACAAAAAAAAAAAAAAAAGTTAAAAAGTATTTTTTGCAGGGCTTGAAGGACACACAACCGGATATGTATAGTGCAATGTAGTAGAGAATGTAAAGATCTGTACATTGGAAGACAAAACAATCTCTTAAACAAACGATCCAATAAAAGAAGAGGGCAAATTCTGCACGTTAAGACTTCCGTTTTTTATATACCTGAAGGAAAAGGGACTTCCTTTTGAGGACAGTGAGGTGCACATTTTGGTCAGAGGTCAACTGGTTTGCAAAAGGTATTTAATTTCAAACTAAAAGAACCATTCCATGAACAGGGGTGAGGGCCTTCCACCATCTGGCTACCGCTTATACTGCCATTTTAACATCTCTATCCTGACAATTCACACCTTCAGTCATGTGAGCTAAAGGAATAAAACATATGTAGATAAGACATACGCAGATATGCAGGGTGGGATTAAAGTGGAACTACACCTCATCTGAGCACCACAAAATGGGATTTTTGACTTACCATAAAATTCATTTCTCTGATGTTAATTGACGGACACAGCTTCCATCATACTTGACCATTGAGTTATACTGCCCCCTACAGGAGTAGGACATTAGGCAGAACAAAAATTCTGGCTACACCCATGGGGGTATACACCCTATCTCTGCTATAGTCACTCAGTTTTGTTACAAGCAGTGTCAGATTACAACTCCACTGAGGGGTGGGTGCGGTGTCCATCAATGAACATCAGAGAAATGGATTTTACGATAAGTCAAAAACCCAATTTTCTTTCATTCATTGACAGACAGCTCCTGTCACTCTTGACCATCGGGACCGCAAAACCTTGCAGCCAAAAGGAAGCATCCACAGAGGCCAACACATCCGCTTTATAAAACTTTGTAAAAGTGGGCACTGAGGACCAGGTGGCAATCTTGCATACCTGCGTCACTGACGCTTGATGACGAAGGCCCAGGAGGCACTAAGCGCCCTAGTAGAGTGCGTCTTGACAGGGAATGGAGGAACCTGACCCCTGATGGAATAGGCCTGAACCACAGTCTGTCTGATCTATCTGGAAATGGTTGCAGAGGAAGCGGACAATACTTTGCGAGGTCCATCCGTGAGCACAAATAGAGAGTCTGACTTCCTGAAAGACTCCGTAGCCACCAGGTACACCCTAATTGTCCGGACCAAATCCAAGGCATGCAAGACCATTTCCTTTGGATGTTTAGGCCTGGGACACAGAGAAGGCAACACAATATCTTCATTCAAATAAAAGTCAGACCACGTTAGGAAGAAATGACGGACAGGGGCGAAGCACCGGCTTATCCTTGTAAATCAAGAAATAAGGTAAGTGACAGGATAACGCCGTCAGTTCTGACACCCTGTGCGCAGAAGTGATAGTCACCAAAAAGGCCACCTTCTGGGACAGCGTAAGCAAGGGAATCTCCCAAATAAGGGAGACTTTCAAAGGGAGGCTTCTGTAGAACTGAAAGCAACAAAGATCGCAAGGCCGCAACGAAGCCCGCACTGGGAGGAACCCTGAAGAAGGGTACGCATCGGGGAGTGTGTGGCCAAAAGTCATTGAAAAAAGACCACCAAAGCCGAAACCTGGCCCTTGATGGTCTTCAAGGCCAAATTCTCTTCAAACCCCCCCCCCCCCCCCATTGACGGAAGGTTAAGATACAAGCCACAGAGAAGGAGCGAGGATAAACCCCAAGAGACTCACACCACGCAATGTACGTCCTTTCATCTTCCTAGGAGGTAGATTTCGTAGCTTTTAACAATGTAGGAATCACCGACTCAGACAAACTCTTTATTCTTTAGCACCTGGCATCAAGAGCCAAGCCGTCAAGACAGGGACTGTAAAAAGCAGGATAGAAGATCGATCCTTGGGACAGCAGATCCTCCCTGAGAGGAAGCTTCCAAGGAACGTCAGCGACCAGCCGCACTAGATCGGCGTACCAGGCCTGCCGAGACCACACCGGTGCCACTAGGATGACAAGAATCCCTTCTGCCTTGATCCTGCGTAGGAGTCTGGGTAGAAGCTTGAGAGAAGGGAAGGCATAGATCAGATGATACTGACCCCACGGGGCCACCAAACGCTTCTGTGGCATCTGCCAGAGGATCCCATGACCGAGCCACAAACCTCTGCACCTTTCTGTTGAGCCGAGACGCCAACAGACCCACCTCGGGGCTGCTCCACTGGAGATACAGCTGATGAAACACCTCTTAATGAAGGGACCACTCCCAACGCCGGCTGACTGAGGTAATCTGCCTGCCAGTTTTCCACCCCGGGAATGTGTACTGCTGAGAGGGCTGGAACAAACTGTTCTGCCCACCTTAGAATGCCGGCTACCTCCAAAGCCAACAGGACACTTCTTGTGCCCCCCTGGTGATTGACATAAGCCACGACTGTGGCATTGTCCGAGTAAATGCACACTGGACATCCCTGAAGATGATCTGTCCAATGGTCCAGGCACAGTCTGATCGCTCGGAGTTCCAGGACATTTATCGGTAGTCTGGACTCTTCCATCATTCAGATCCCCTGAGCAAAATGCTTGCCGAGGACGCCTCCCCAGCTGGACAGGCTGGCATTCATGGTGACCACTGTCCAATACAAGAGGAGGAAGGATTTTCCCAACCAAAGCGCCGGAGAGCGAAGCCACCATATAAGGGACTCCTTTGTTTTCCGACTTAGCCGGATCTGATTCTGATTTTCCAGAGACTGTGGAGTCTTGTCCCACTGGATTAGAATCTCTCTTTGCAGGGACCTCATATGGAACTGTGCAAACAGAACCACCTCGAAGATAGATACCATCAGGCCCAGCACCCGCATGCAAGTCTGGAGGGTTGGTCATTTGTTGGACAGCAGGAGGCCAAATCGCAGCCTGCAATTTCTGGAGTTTGTCCAGAGGAAGGAGCACTCTGGCTACGTCTGAGTGCAGAATCAGGCCCAAATAGTCCAGCTTTGTGGACAGAACTAGGGCAGACTTCTAAAAATTCAGAATCCAGCCGAACTCCCGCACAGTTCGTAATGTAATCTCCAGGTTCTCCACCAGAGCAGAGGGAGACTCCATTTGCAGAAGGAGATTGTCCAAGTAGCCCAGTACCGCAATCCCCCATTGGCATAGCAAGGCTAGCACCGGAGCCAACACTTTTGTGAAGACCCGAGGAGCGGAGGCGGAACCAAAGAGTAACGACACAAACTGATAATGCTCCTCTCCCACAGCAAAGCGGAGAAAACTCTGGTAACTAGGACATATTGGAATGTGAAGATAGGTATCCATGATATTTATAGAGGCGAGGAAATCCCCCTGATGCAGGGATGCCACCACCATTCGAATGGACTCCATTCTGAACTTCTGTACCCGCACAAAGCAGTTTAGCGCCTTGAGGTCCAGGATTGGATTCACTTTGCCTTACTTCCTGGGGACTGTGTACAGGTTTGAGTGAAAACCCTGAAAACATTCCGAAGTCGGAACCGGGACAATGACCCCTTGAAGGTGCACAAGGGCACAAGGTTTTGTACCGCCCCATACAGACCCTGTAAGCGGTCTGGGGACAGGCGCAGGTTGGAAGCAAAAAACCTTGCCTGTGGACAAGAGCGCAACCCGATCTTGTAGCCGGAACCGAATGACTTCGTGGACCCACTTGTCTTGCACCAGAGAAGTCCACGGGTCCGGGAACCAGTGAAGACGTCCCCCCACCCCTGATACAGGTAAGGGCGTACCTTTATGCAGAAGGAGCCTTGTCCAAGGGTCTGAAGAAGCCCGCCCTCGTCTTGCCAGACCACACTTACAAGGCTTTGAGCCCCTGTAAGTCGACCCTGAGGGACGAAAAAAAACTTTCTTTTGAGCTGAGAAGGAAAGTCCATGTCTACATTGAGGTTTCTTGCCCTTAGTAGCCTTCGGAAGAAAGGTACTCCTTCCCCCTGTGAGACCTTCTATGATATCATCCAGGGTAGCTCAAAACAGGCGATCTCTTTGAAAGGCAAGATCAGTCAAGACCTTTTTAAAAGTCTGGTCCACAGACCAGCATTTGACCCAAAAGACACGCCGAAGGACTACCGCCAAATTAGAGAGGCGAGCCATCAGGGGAGTCGCTTCCAAAAGAGGAATCACAGATAAACTGCAGCCCCTGAACCAGCTGGTCCGCCAGTTCAGCAAAGCCAAGAGGGAGCTGTTCTCCATCCAGGTCACGCCACAGGAGCTTAGCTCACACGGTCAGAGTTTGCGACACTAGGGCAATGGTCAATACCGGGCTCATTGCTGAACCAGTTAAGATGTACATAACATGGGCCACAGTCACTGCCTTTCGGACAGCCAGACACTTAAAGGCCAGGGACGCTTCCACTGGAATCATGGTTGCCTAGTTTAATCTGGAAACCGGATGGTCCACCACCGAGGGTATAGTCCACTTCTTAAGGAGGGACTCCTCATCGGGGTAACGCCTAAAAATGGATTTTTGTAAAATCTTACCGTAAAATCCTTTTCTCTTAGCTCATTGACAGACGTAGTCCTCGGTGATACACCACCTTCGGGTTATGTTGCCTCCACAGGAGCAGGACTAGACAGGAAATTAAAAAGCTCTGGCCACACCCTAGGGGCAGTCCCAGAGGGTATATCCTCTCTCTCTCTGCCTCAGCAAATCAGTTATGTGAAAAAGCAGTCTTTAGAGATTTTAACCCAACCCAACTCAAAAACAGAGGGGCGGGGACTACGTCTGTCAATGAGCTAAGAGAAAAGGATTTTACGGTAAGATTTTACAAAAATCCATTTTTCTCTAGCGCTCATTGACAGACGTAGTCCTCGGTGATACACCACCTTCGGGACGTCCCAGAGCAGTATCACAAATGAGGGGTGGGAAAATGGAAATCAAATCCCAATCTAGAAGGCCCAACCGGTGCCAACTAGAAGTTTACAATGCTCATCCTTAATGATGAGACTCAACAAAAAAGAGAAAAATTATTATTATTTTTTTTTTCAAACAGAAAAAAACCCTCGAGGTAGACCACCGGTCTCCTCAAATTGCGGCCTGCAAAACCTTGCGGCCAAATGAGGCATCCGCCGATGCCGTCACATCAATTTTATAGAATTTTGTAAAGGTATGTACCGACGACCAGGTGGCCGCCTTCCATACCTGGACCACTGACGCCTGATGGCGAAAGGCCCAGGAAGTACTGAGCGCTCGAGTGGAGTGCGCCCTAACAGGGAACGGAGGACTCTGACCCTTAATAGAATAAGCCTGTACCACCGTTTGTCTAATCCATTTGGCAATGGTCGCGGCAGATGCAGGCAAACCCTTTCTGGGGCCATCCGTGATCACAAAAAGTGAATCCGTCTTACGGAATGATTCCGTAGCTTTCAGGTATACCCTGATTGCCCGAACCACATCTAAGGAATGCAACGCATGTTCCCGATGATGCTTGGGCTGAGGACACAAGGAAGGTAGTACAATATCTTCATTCAGATGAAAATCTGAAACCACCTTAGGAAGAAAAGATGGCTTAGGATGAAGTACTACCTTATCCCTATGAATCACTAGGTATGGGGACTGGCATGATAATGCAGCCAGTTCTGACACCCTGCGAGCAGAAGTAATAGCCACCAAGAAGGCCACCTTCTGGGATAAAGTAAGCAAGGGAATCTCCCTGATGTTTTCAAAGGGAGGTTTCTGTAGAACCCACAAAACCAAATTAAGATCCCAGGGCGGTAAGGGCGCGCGCGGACTGGAGGAGCCAGGTGCCGCACCCCCTGGATGAAATTCCGCACCAAGGACTTGGTAGCTAAAGGTTTCTGAAAGAAGATTGCTAATGCTGAAACTTGACCCTTGATGGTGCTCAAGGCTAGCTTCTGCTCAACCCCTTGTTGCAAAAAGGCCAATATTCGAGTCACCGAATAGGTACGTGGAGGAAATCCTAAAGATTCGCACCACGCAATATAAGTCTTCCATGTGTGATAATAGACCTTGCTGGAAGTCGCTTTCCTTGCTTTAATAAGGGTAGGAATGACTGAAGTAGACAAACCTCTGTCCTTCAGTACTTGGGTCTCAATGGCCAGGCCATTAAACCCAGCGACTGTAAAGCATGGTAAATTGGTCCTTGAGACCACAGACACTCCCTGAGACGAAGTTCCCACGGAACGTCTGCGACTAGCATGTCCAAGTCGGCCAGGCCGGCTTGAGGAGGCCAGCCTAGAATTTCTAGGACCACTGGCGCTGATAGAATCTGAACCAGGCGTCCCTAGAGGTATCTGGCCCCGACCATCCGAGAAAGTCTGGTCGTTTTCTGTTCCCACACATTTATCAGATACCTGATTGTTATCAGGAAGGGTGATCTTTTCTGGTTGAACCTCAGGGACCGAAGTCACCCGACTAGAGGCTACTTGGCCTATCTGGTCAACCAGATCCGATTCCTGTGAGGTATAGGGACTAATCTTAGGAAGAGGTAAAGGAAAAGATCTATTCAGGGAACGGTAACTACCGCTTCCTGTAGTACTTAAATGTTGGAAGGGAAGAATCGCACCGGTAGTAGTGGTTGAAGCTCGATCTAATGTCCTGAATACCGGTGAAAACGTCCCCCCACCCTGAAACCGGGTGGGGGCGCACCTTCAGGCTGTGTACTCCTTTGCTTCGGGTTTGGCTGGGTTGGTCCTCTGCTTGTCCGACCAGCCCTTCTTGAACCCTCCTGGAGGAGTCTTGCCTTTCCCGCTAGTACCAGCCGGGCGCCCTTTATGGGCGGTAAAGAAAGGTCCTCGCTTGTTGCGAGGTCCCTTAGCTTTAGCAGCCTGTGGCAAAAAAGTGCTCTTGCCCCCAGTGGCATCCTTGATGATTTCATCTAGGTTGGCCCCAAATAGACGATTCCCCTGAAAAGGGAGATTTGTCAAGGTCTTTTTGGAACCTAGGTCAGCTGACCAGCATTTTAACCACAGCACACGTCTGAGGATCACCGCTGACATAGATGCATGCCCTAATAAGGGAGTAGTGTCCAAGGCTGCGTCACAGATAAACTGTAGCCCTTGTATAATCTGTTCCATCAAATCAGATGTCTCCTGGGGAATATCTTTTCCCCTAAGGTCTTGGCGTACCATTTTCGCCCATTCCGTAAGTGTCTGGGAAACTAGACCAATAACAATTACTGGTCTAAATGCTGACCCTATCAGAGAGAAGATGGTGCGGGACTCTGCTTCCATCTTTCGATCCACCGGATCCTTAAAGGACGAAGTGTCCTCCACTGGGATAACCGTGGCTTTATTCAGCCTGGAAATAGGTGGATCCACCACTGGTGGTACCGTCCATTTCTTAATGATGGATTCCTCAAACGGATAGCGTCTAGCAATACGCTTGGAAATAGTAAAGGTACGTTTAGAATGCTCCCATTCTCCTTTAATCTGATTACCGAAACATTTGGGTACAGGAAAAACCTTCACTGTTTTGATGGGCTTATTAGTACCAAAAGGAATCTCTGTTTCAGTTGCCTCTGCCGGTAAAGCCTCAAGTTTTAAGGTTTCCCGCACTGCCACAACTAGTGCGTCCACCAATGCTTCTTCCTGAATTATAGCAGGAGAAGAAGCGTCCTCCTCACTGTCTGAGGGGGCTTTACCTGGGATAACAGCCTTTGCAGAGGAACCTGCAACTGCAGTGACCATCTCTGAATCAGAGTCAGAGGTGTCAGATAGTATAGGGGTAGGCGGGGGTCGCTTCCTTGACCCCCGTCCCTGACAGGCCGCCTCCACCCGAGCCACCATAGACTCCAAAATTGCTGTAAATGACTCTACACTCTGTGCACCGGCGGGTCCCGTGGCCCCCTCGAGGGAAACAGGTGGGGGAATATGTGTGGCAGGGTCCATGATAATTCCAGTCACTTCCTGGATAATATAATTCAAAAATAAAAAACTTTTTTTTTTTTTTTCAGACCCCCAGCGCCACAAAAAGCCCCTTAGTGTTACCTGCTAGGGATCCCTATCGATCGAGAGAGAGAGAGAGAGATAGACCCCCAGGCTCACCACTTGATGCTCAGAGTTTAACTGCAACAGGTTACAGCGCTGTCTTGACAAACAGGAAGTCTTTTGGCTGGCTGCCCAGGAAGAAAGGAGGCGGCTCCGCCCCTCTGCACGCCTTCCGGCGCCTCCCCCAAGCTCCACGAGGTGTAGGATCACCTCAAACATGGCCGCCCCCATGCTGGAGACACGAGGCTACGCCAAAATGGCAGGTCGTGCGATCCAGCAAAAAAAAAAAAAAAAAAAAAAAAAAATGGCGGCGGCCTGTACTGAATAGCGGTGTGCTGCAGGGCACACAACACTCTCTCTGCATGGGGATTTGGCGTGGTTGGCGGTACCGGCCCTGGCGGACCGCATGGCCATTCGGGAGGCCTGCTAATAGCTGGAGATCTGATTAGGAAGGCAGTCTACATGTCCGTGGCTTCTGACTGGTAGGTAGCTTATTCTTATCACCGTAAGATTCCCAGAATGCCACAGATTATAATCTTTTTAACATGTATACAATTAGATTGTTAGCTCCCAAACCAAGCCTCCTGGCTTTTTGCACATAAAATCACACTCAAAGTAGGAGGATCTGTGTCATTTATAGGATAGAGAGGGACTCTATCTTACCATACAGAGAGGGGCCCGCGTTCACCACAAGACCCGTCAGGGGAAAAGGGGGAACATACTACTCACCATACCGGAACCAGGCGGGCACCAACTCCTGACAGTACCCCTCTCCACCGGGGCGGGAGGGCTGTCGACCGATATGGACGCCGTGACTCATGGTCTTTGGCGTTTCAGCGAGACGTTTAACTCGCGGGGTCAGTCCTTTAATGGGACTTTGTCGCGGCCGACCCAGCGCGGAGCTATGGCCTGCACACGCTCGTAGGCTGAACTGGGGTGACCACCGGATCTCAACATCCAGCCCGTCGCCCAGTTCAGCTTTCTTGCTTGAAGATCTCACAGGAACACTGGAGAAAAAAAGCTGTCTAAAAAATCCTTTAAGAAAAAAATCTTGCCAGGACCTAAGATCCCAGCAAGGTATCTAGGTCCTTACTCCTAACTAGACAGAAAATAACTGATTTGCTGAGGCAGAGAGAGAGAGAGGATATACCCTCTGGGACTGCCCCTAGGGTGTGGCCAGAGCTTTTTAATTTCCTGTCTAGTCCTGCTCCTGTGGAGGCAACATAACCCGAAGGTGGTGTATCACCGAGGACTACGTCTGTCAATGAGCGCTAGAGAAAAAAGCGCTTAGGAACGAACCCCACGGGGAGCTTTGGTTGTCTCCACTCTTTTGCGACAATTCTGTCAAAATAGGTAGGGAAAGGAAATCCTTTTGCCGCTCTGGATGGCTTGGGAGTGCCAAAGGGTGCCTACGCTTCCATCACAGCTTCAGCTGCGTCTTTTATCTTTAGGGTCTCATGCACAGATACAATCACTGCATCTACCAGCGCCTTTTCATGCGCGGTCACAGACATGGAGGAATCATCCTCACTATCAGAGGATTCCAGGCGCGTGGTCGCAGACCCTGCAGGGTGACCCACGTCCGCAGGGGCCGAATCAGATTTAGGATCTGATGAGACAGATGAGGCAGGCAAAGGCGGGGGCGCTTTTTGCTAGCCCATTGCCTGCAAGCTGCCTACACCTGGGACAAAAAGGGACTCCAGGACTGCCGTCAGTGCATGGATGGAGGGTTGGGATCCGGAAGGCCCTGCAGCCTTTAGAGAGGGGATCAGGTGGGGAAACATGCTCCAAAGACTCCATGAGTCACCAGGGAGTCCCCACAAAAAAGTAACACACTGCTAAGGGATAGCCCCCACCGCGCTGGCACCACCACCCGGTCGCCAGGCACAAGGCACAGAGCAATCCTCAGCAGAGAGGGAGAGGACCCCACCAGACTCACCATCCGCTGACACAGGTACCTGAAAATCACCAGGAGAATCTGAACTACGCGTGCGCCCATCAGGAAGCAAAATGATCCAGAAGTCAGCACCAGGAGATTAAGGAGGGGCTTCCACCACCAAAATCGCTGTCAATGGGGCTCCACTGTCATGGCCGCCGCTATTTGCAATGAAAACCATAAGAAAATGGCCGCTGACTACACAAACATGGCCATGAATAGGAATACAAAAGGCTACAACAAAATGGCAACGCCACGAGGCCTACAGGGACCCAGCATTCGGGAGACCAGGCCTGAGGACAGATCCAGGCAGGACGGGGGGCCCTGGCAGGAGCCCCCACCAAGTACAACTCCCCGACACAATCGAACGCCCGGTCGCTGGCGGCACAGCCCCCCGGCCCCATCGCCAGTTAGCACCCTGCCCCCACCCCAGAAAAGTGGCCAGACCATCCAAAAAAAATACATCCCCAGCGTATGTGGAGGGGCAGGATGAGTGACTTGGCAAAGGGGGGGGGGGGGTGCCTGCTGGAAGGAGAGAACCCGGGGGTCCGTCTGTCCCAAGGAGGGGCCTACGTCCACCCCAAAACCCTCCAGGGGTAGAGGGGGGACAGCTACTCACCATACCAGGTGGGCACCGTTCCAGACAGATTCCCGGCCAGTGGGGCTATGTTGCGGCCAACCTAGTATGGAGCTGAGGCCTGCACGCTTTCTGGCCAGACTGGGGTGACCACTGGATCTAGATTATCCAGCTTGTCGCCCAGTCTGGCAGTTGATAGCGGATCTCACAGGAAAAATCCAGGAGGAAAAAATTGTCTATCTAAAAAAATGTTGCCAGGATCAAAGATCCCAGCAAGGAACTAGGCAAAAAATCGAGTGACTATAGCAGAGAGGGAGTATACCCCCTGGGACTGCCCATGGGTGTAGCCAAAACATTTTTCTGCCTAGTGTCCTATGTCAAGCGGCAGCTGCCAAAGCCAGCAGAATATTAACATGCATAAAGAAGGAGATGTATTCCAGAGAAGACTATAATCCTTCCACTTTATAAAACTCTGGTCCGACCGCATCTGGAGTATTCTGTCCAGTTCTGGTCGCCAGTCCTCAGGAGGGATGTGTTGGAGCTGGAGAGAGTCCAGAGAAGGGCAACTAAACTGATTAGGGGATTGGAGGACCTTAATTATGAAGAGCGTCTGCAATCGCTTGATTTATTCTCCCTGGAGAAGAGACGCCTGAGGGGGGACATGATAGCAATTTACAAATATCTCAATGGGGATCTCAGCTTAGAAAAAAAAGCAGTTCATTCGAAGGGATTGCACGAGGACTCGAGGGCATACAATGCGATTAGAGGAGAAGCGTTTTAACCTCAGGCAACGTGGGGGGTTCTTTACTGTGAGGGCTACAAGATTGTGGAATTCTCTACCACAAGAGGTGGTTTCTGCGGGAAGTATGGTGGCTTTCAAAAGACTCTTAGACGTACATCTCAAGGATCAGAACATTCAGGGCTATGTGAGATGATTACAGCCACACACACCTACACAGGTTGAACTGGATGGACTATTGTCTTTATTCAGCCTCATCTACTATGTAACTATTCCTGTAGGGGGCAGTATAACCCAATGGTCAAGAATGACAGGAGCTGTGTCCGTCATTGAACAAAAGAGAAATGCTATTTAATTTTTAAAATTCAAAGCAAACTCCCTCATCCATCCATGTCTCCATGCATTATTTTGTTGAGAAATCACATCTTGATTAAGTGCAGATGACTCATGTAGCATTTACTTTCTGGAATCCACCTTCTCTTAGCTCAGGCATGCAAGCAGGAGAGGGTGTGCTTAGCTGAGAAATCCCCTCCTCCTTTACTGAATACTAGGGATGCACCAAAATGAAAATTCTGGGCCGAAACCGAAAATGCAGGATGCCCTTGGCCGAAAACTGAAACCGAAAATGACTTTTTCCCCAAAAAAAATTAAAAATAGATAGAAGAGGGGTATACACCAAAAACAGGCAGCGACGTACACCTGTCGCTGCCACCCTGTCACAGTATATGTACTGTGATGGGTTGGCAAGAGGTTATTTTAACCACTTGCCTACTAGGCCTATTTTTGACATTTGGTGTTTATAAGCTAAAATCAGTTGTTTTTGCTACAAAACTACTTAGAACCCCCAAACATTATATATTTTTTTAGCAGAGACCCTAGAGAATAAAATGGAGATTATTGTAATATTTTTTATCACACCGTATTTGCGCAGCGGTCTTCCAAACGCAGTTTTTTTGGATAAAAATCACTTTTTTTGAATTAAAAAATAAGAATCCACTAAAGTTAGCCCAATTTTTTTCTATAATGTGAAAGATAATGTTACGCCGAGTAAATAGATACCCAACATGTCATGCTTCAAAATTGCGCACGCTCACGGAATGGCGACGAACTTTGGTATTTAAAAATCCCCATAGGCGACATTTTAAAAATTTCTACAGGTTGCCATCTTAAAGCTACAGAGGAGGTCTAGGGCTCAAATTATTGCTCTCGCTCTAACGATCGCGGCGATACCTCACATGTGTGGTTTGAACACCGTTTACATATGTGGGCGGGGTTTCCGTGTGCGTTCGCTTCTGCGCGCGAGCGAACGGGGACAGGACGCTTTAATTTTTTTTTTTTTACTATTTATTTTATTTATTATTTTTTATTTTTACACCATTTAAAAAAAAAAAAAAAAAAAAAAAAAAATTGATCATTTTTATTTCTAATACAAGGAATGTAAACATTCCTTGTAATAGAAATAGGCACGACAGGACTTCTTTTTTGTGAGATCTGGGGTCAAAAAGACCTCAGATCTCACAAGTACACTAATAAAGATGGAAAAAAAAAAAAAAAAAAGGGACCTTTAAACCGGTTGCTCGACAACGACGTTTGCCGTCGCTCCGGTCCTCCAAGACAATAGAGTCGAGTGAGGGCAAGCTTGCCCTCACTCGACATCCTGTCTGTGAGGATCCGGGACCCGATCGGTTTCCCCGCTGCCGGCGGGTCTGGTAAGCGGGGAAAAGGACCGGAACGCGGCGGGAGGGGGGGGGGGGCATCCCCTTCCACCATCCCGGAGGGTGATCTCGCGGAGAATCCGCCGCTGGGACCACCCTTATCGGAAAGCCCATCGCCTGCAGTTTAAAAAAATACCAGGGTTATGGCAGCTATCTGCTGCCATAACACCAGTATTTAGCTTTAAACTCAGGACGTATATGTACTATGGGCCGGTATTGAGGTGGTTAATTACCAATGGTATTTGTATTATGCAGCATGAGGGGGTTAATGTATTGCCACTGCTGGTCACTGATGCATTAGTGACCGACCAGTGGCAGTTAATTAACCCCTTTGTGCTGCATTAGTGCAACCAGTATCAGTGTTAATTAACACTGGTTGCACCGATACTGGTTGCACTAATGCAGCACAAAGGGGTTAATTAACTGCCACTGGTCGGTCACTAATGCATCAGTGACCAGCAGTGGCAATACATTAACCCCCTCATGCTGCATCATACTAATACCAATGGTAAACTCGCCTCAGCTAACCCCCCCCCCCCCCCACTGCCTCAGCGTCCCCCTCGGCAGTACACGCTCCCCCCCTCTGGCTCAGCGTCCCTCCCCATCCCAACGATTCAATCTCCTACTCACTCAGCTCCTCGGGTGTACTTCATTCAAAAGAAGCGCCTCTGGCCAGCGGCCCGCCTCCCGGTGATACACTACTACTACGATCTGTGTATGAATGAACTGACACACCAGGCGGGAGGGCGGGCGAGCGGCCGCTAATAGATATAACTATGTGAGCTTCACTTCACTTCCCTGTCAGCGGGACTGTGTGTGAATGAACTGAACTGACCTGACACCAGGCGGGGGGGGGGGGGGGGCGGGGGGGAACGGCCGCTAATAACTATAACTATGTGAGCCTTCACTTCCCTGTCAGCGGAGATACATGCCTGACAGGGAAGTGAAGGCTCACATAGTTATAGTTATTAGCAGCCGCTCCCCCCGCCCGGTGTCAGGTCAGTTCATTCACACACAGTCCCGCTGACAGTGAAGTGAAGCTCACATAGTTATATCTATTAGCGGCCACTCGTCTGCCCTCCCGCCCGGTGTGACACTTCATTCATGCACACATCTAGTAGTAGAGACGTCATTGAGAGGCGGGCTGCCGGCCAGAGGCGGGACTTTTAAAACCTGCGCTGGCCATAATAATTTCGGCATTGTTAACCAATTATCGGCCGATAATTTCAGTGGCCGAAATTTTGGTGCATCCCTACTGAATACTCCTCAGATGTATGATAGAATTTGCTCTGGCATGGAAACCAGGAAGTAACTGAAGAAATAGAAAAAAAAAAAAGTTTAAAACAAGCAAATATGATATACTTTCCTATTTATTAATGCCAGCAGCATAAGGATTAAAAATAGTCAAGGTTGATTGAGAGTGTGAAGTTCCACAACTTTCGCACCCCCTATCCTATTCTTGGACAATCAACATCTACATGGTGATTAAGTGTTTGTGCTACCCGTGTGGATATAAATGCTGGGGTATTTCCCTGACACTCAGAGGTGAAGACGTGGTTTGGAGAAACCATGAAATTACTTCAACATTATGAATGAGTCCAGCTGAACGTGACCAACTGTTACTACTTGTTACTGTTCATAGTAGGGCTGCAACGACGCGTCAACGTAATCGATTACGTAGACTACGGAAATGCGTCGACGTGCGTGAAAGGCGTCGACGCGTGACGTCACACCACTCGCGTGCGTGTAAATGGTGGCTTCTGCTCCTGGTGGAGAAAGTTCCAGTCTACCTCAAAAAAGCGGCGAGACCATGATCACCATCATCAAGGGTATGGGAATTCTTTTAACAGAAACGGCGCTCTCCAACCTCAAAAGGACGAGCCATCTTTGTAAGTAGTATTTACATTCAATATATTACAATTTGATGCTAGCTACTAGGTAATAATTATGCTCATTGCTCAGGCCAGGCCAGGGCTTTAGGCTTTGTTTGTAGTGGCCAGCTCACGTTTTTTTAAATGTACAATGCACTTTGCAGCCCTGTCTGTCTTGCTGATCTGGGAATCCCTCAGGGCATGATTGACAAGTGTAATGATCCGACCAGCACACCTGAGATGCCATGCTTTTCTTCCAAAATACGCAGAGAGCAACAACATTTGCACTGACTGCACTGCAGCATTATGCAATAATTACATAGTTACATAGTTAGTGAGGTTGAAAAAAGACATCAGTCCATCCAGTTCAACCTATGATGTGAGTGTGCGTTTGCTTTTAACCGTACATTGTATACCCCTGTATGTTGTGGTCTCTAAGGTGCCCATCTAATAGTTTTTTGAAACCATCAATGCTCCCTGCCATGGCCATGGAAGCATGGATATCTCAAACAATATTGTAATCAAAACATAATTATTTATCACATTCAGTTCACTTCATTTAAAATATTATGCAAATGTACTACCCTCTTTGAAATACAGTATTATTGTTAGCATTGAGGCTGAGCATTCATAGATTTCATGTGTAAATTGGTAATGTTATTAATTATTATTATTGTGTTTGTTGTTTTTCTCAGGAAGAGGCAAAGCTGTGTACAAGATTTCTTCTTTCATAAAAAGGATTTCACTGTTTGCACACCCCAAATGGCCATTACACTTACCAATAGCATACTCAACATGATTGTAAAAGATATGAGACCTCTTTCTATTGTAGACGGTCAAGGATTTCGTGAGATGATCAGCACATTTTACCCAGGATACACACTTCCCTCCAGGCCCCATTTCACTAAGCTGATGGAGAGGAAATATGAGAACTTTGAAAGCGTCAAACAAAGATGTGAAATCCAAAATAGCTCTCACCACAGACGCATGGACCAGTATTGCCACAGAGGCATACTTGGGTGTCACATGCCACTTCATTAATGAAGACTGGAAGCTTACATCCTACAATCTGACCACTATGCCACTTGAAGATCGCCACACAGCTGAAAACATTGCTAACTGGGTGGAAAAAGCAGCTGAGAAGTTTGAGATATCCATGGTCAATGTAATTGCAGTTGTTCATGATAATGCTGCAAATGTTGTCGCTGCTCTGCGTATTTTGGAAGAAAAGCATCCTGGCATCTCTTCTCTCAGGTGTGCTGGTCATACATTGCAGCTAGTTGTCAACCATGCCCTGAGGGATCCCCAGATCAGCAAGACACTGAGGGCTGCGAAGTGCCTTGTGGAACATTTTAAAAAAAGTGAGCTGGCCACTACAAAGCTTAAAGCAAAGCAACAACAAATGGGTACCCCTGATCATGCACTAATAAATGATGTATCCGTAAGATGGAACAGTACTTTACACATGATCAGTCGCCTGCTTGAACAGAGGTGGCCTGTCACTGCAACACTTTCCGATCCTGATGTCACACCACGAGGGAAGTGCTTCCTGGATTTAAAACATGATCAGTGGAGCTTACTTGAGCAAGTGGAACAAGTCTTGAAGCCTTTTGAGTGTGCTACTGTTTTCTTGAGTGGAGAGTCCTATGTGACTGGTTCCGATCTACCTCCTTTGGTAAAAGGCCTCCAGAAATCCATACAGAGCACAATTTGTGAGACAGCGGCAGTCAAGGCTTTCCAAAATGTTGCTGCAGAGGAGATGACCTCAAGATGGGAGCGGGAAACTAAATTCAGAGATGACGGAGGAGAAAATATATGTCTTATTGCAGCAGCCCTGGACCCCAGATTCCGCAAACTAAAATTCCTGGCAGCAGAGGATAGTTTAAAAGTTCACCTCAAGGTCCAAGCTCTTGCTCTTGAAGAGAAAAGAAGATATGAGGAAGAGCAAAAACATCAACGTCAATGTGAGGAACAGGTTCAGTCAGCCAGTGCAATGAGTCCAGACATGAAACTTTCAGAAAAGAGGCAAGTGTCTATGTTGGACTCTTTGCTCGGTTCAGATTCAGATGAACACCACAGTAATGGTGAGGATGACACTGGTCACATCCAAGATCCAGAAATTCACAGTGAAGTTGTGAGGAATGAGATACACATGTACTTTAGTGAGCAGGCCATTCCAAAGGAAGACAATCCACTGAAATGGTGGAAGAAAAATGAAGGGAGGTTTCCCATCTTCGCCATGCTGGCAAAGAGTTACTTGTCTGTGCCTGCAGCATCAACCCCATCTGAAAGGCTTTTCTCAGTTGCTGGCAACATTGTGACTAAAAAAAGAGCAAGCCTAACTTCAGAGCATGTCGATATGCTAACCTTCCTCCATTGCAATGCTATATAGATACAGGCCCCCAACCTGTACCTGTTGAACTCTTGGGTTGTATTTATAATGTTGGACTTCTTTTAACTACAAGATGGCTGCCTTCAAGGTAATCATTCCTCAGTATTGGCCATTATAATTTGCACAGTGTTGAGCGGTGCTTTTTGTTGGACTTGGCTCCTTTAAAACTATGCTAGTTTTTAGGTATGTTTTACATTTACATCATAGTGTTTTTGTTGACCATTATTACGTGGTTTACTACTTTAACCACCCCATAATGCATTGCCTTCAGAATGCATATTTTGCAAAGTGTTAGGCAGAATTTATTTTATATGGCATAATTATTCATGCCTGATGATGCCATAAAGCAGGGCTTGACAAATTTTCCTGAAATCTAGGAGCCAGCTAAAAAAGTTAGGAGCCAGTGTTTTTTTTTTTAAACTAACAACCAAGCTTTATTTAATAAAACTGATACTAAATATACACATAAATACGAATAGAGACCCACTCTCCTCTGAAGCGCAATTGGATGGAAACAGACTGTCTGTCTCTTTCCATCCGATGCCATCTGATCCGATCTACGGGATGGATAGAAAATAGAACCACCATCCGTCTGTTTTTGGCAGACAGGATCAGATGGCGGCAGATTACTGCTCCATAGAGGAGAATGAAGGGAACAACTGACAGGCGGACCTGATCAGACAGCCCGTGTGAAAGGGGCCTTCGGGCTGTGGCATGGCGATGAGGGAAAAAAAAAAAAAAAAAAAAGATTATATATATATAATAATAATAATAATAATAATAATAATAATAATAATAGGAAAAAAAAAAGAAAAATATTTTTTTTAATAATTAAAAAAAAAAAAGAATATATATTATTTTTTTTTTTTTTTACATTTAAAAAATAAATTAAATTAGTAATAATAACCACACTCCCTGTCAAAGTTAACTAACTGGACAGGGAGATGGGAATGCATTGAGAACAAACAGGCAGTGGAAAAAGTCATTACAACAGTGATTACTCCCGGCCACCACAAGAGGGCGCCAGTTCCCCATTGGAAGCCTCTCATCTCAAGAAGGCCGAAAAGCCGGGGCCTCAATTTTCAGACGGCGTGGAAGTCCGTGCACTCCGTGCGCGGAAGTCCATGCAAAAATGATAGGACACCTTCTGCAGGGCACCCCAGGCACCAGGTCGCTAATTCTAGTCGCAAATGCGACCTGGCGCCCGGGGTTTGTTGAGTCCTGCCATAAAGTGTTGTGTACAAGTAACAAACCAAAAAATACTGGTCAACAATAACACTGTATATGTAAATGTAAAACATACCTAAAAAGTAACCTAGTTTTAAAGGAGCCAAGTCCAACAAAAGCACTGCTCAACACTGTGCAAAAGTAATGGCCAAAAATAATGGCCAATACAGCAAAAGATTACCTGAAGGCAGAGAGCTGACTTGTAGTTTAAAGAAGTTAAAGTGTTAGGCAAATATGGCATTTTCATGCCTGATGCCCTAAAGTGTTTGGCACTTTATGTGTCTCTCTTGTATTTTTGCACACATAGTGTTGAGCAGTGCTTTATTTATATGGCATTTTGAATGCTTTTGGTTCTGAATTAATGGCATTGTTCGTGCCTGATGCTAAAGTGTTGTTTACATTTTATTTTTTCCACTTCATTTTTGTACACAAAATTTAATAAAAGTTGAAATATTATATTAGAAGTTGTACGTATCATTTTTTGTAAAGTTATTTCAAAGGATTATTTAACTAATCAAAGAAAGAACACTAGATTGAGCAAAAAAATAAAAATAATCGTTAGATTAGTCGACTAATCGAAAAAATAATAGTTAATTAGTCGACAGACATATTAATCGTTAGTTGCATGTCGTAGACATCTTTCCACTTTATTTACTAAGCAGTCTTAGCAGACTGCCAGGCGTCTAATACGAAATAAACAGCAGGTGCTTGTGAGTGGTTAAAAAAAAAACTTACAAATACATGATTTTAGAGTCTTTGTTTTGATATCTGAAATACCCCAAAGTACAAGCAGCAATATAGGTCAGAGATGATTTTCAGTGATGGAAACTAAATTAACCACTTAAGCCCCGGAAGATTTTACCCCCTTCCTGACCAGGCCCTATTTTGCGATTCGGCACTGCGTGACTTTAACGGACAATTGCGCGGTCGTGCGACGCTGTACCTAAACGAATTTGACGTCCTTTTTTTTCCACAAATAGAGTTTTCTTTTGGTGGTATTTGATCACCTGTGCGATTTTTTGATCATGCGCTATAAACAAAAAAAGAGCGACAATTTTGCAAAAATAATATTTTTCAAATTTTTTTATATGAAATTCCCCCCAAAAAAAAATGTAAAAATCAAAATTTAACATTTTTGGCCAATTTGTTTTCTGCTACATATGTTTGGTAAAAAAAAAAAAAAATCACAATAAGCGTATTTTGATTGGTTTGCGCAAAAGTTATTGCGTTTACTAACTAAGGAAAAAATTTTTGTCATTTTTTTTTTTCTTTTAACGAGTAATGGCGGCGATCTGCGATTTTTTTTTTGCAGGACTGCGACATTGCGGCGGACAGATCGGACCCTTGACTAACATTTGACACTTTTGGGGGTACCAGTGACATTACTACAGCAATCAGTGCTATACATATGCACTGTTACTGTAAAAATGACACAGGCAGGGAAGGGGTTAACTTTATTGGAGAGGGAGGGGTTAAGTGTGTCCCTAGGGGCGTGTTTCTAACTGTGCAGGGATGTGGCTTTACATGTAACAGCAGAGATCAACGGTCCTACATAGCAGGACTGTTAGATCTCTGCTGTTACACAGGGAAGAATGACAGGCGGCTTTGTTTACATTAGCCGCCTGCCTTTCTCCCTTCACAGCGGACGATCGCGAGTGACCGGCGGACATCGGGTCCGCCGGTCACACGCACGGAGGTGTCCGTGAACGACCCCTATTGGCTCACAGGCTAGTGACGTACCGATACGTCACTTTGCCTGGCCGGGGCTGACCGCCGCAGTATATGTACTTGCGGCGGTTGGCAAGCGGTTAAATTACTCTACATTTATGATAGTTGATGAAAATCAATACCTGTTTTCGTCAATGAACGAAAATGTGAGGGAGGGATGTTTATCCAAGCAAACTTCTGGTCTCCTCAGAGCTTCTCCTGTAGAGCCTGTGTTTTCCCTCTCAGCAAGGTAGAGACTGTAGCGGTGACAGACGCAGCCTCATCTCCATGAGCTGAGTGGGTTTATAATCCTCCCATCAGGAGAAGTCTAGGCAGGAAAATTTGAATACACATGCCCAAGATCTTACCGTAAAATCTTTTTCTCTAATGTCCATTGACAGACGCAGCACCCGCCCCTCTGTCTGTGGTTGGTTCTGTTGTTTTCACTGCTTTTAAACTAAACTGATGTGCTGGATTGTGCAGTGGGGATTATACCTGGAGGGATAGCCCCCTGGGCGTGTGTATTCAAATTTTCCTGCCTAGACTACTCCTGATGGGAGGAGCATAAACCCACTCAGCTCATGAAAATGAGGCTGCGTCTGTGGATGGACAATAGAGAAATATATCTTAAGGATGTAGATTGCCCATTTTATTTCACCTTACCTCCTTCCACCTCTCGAAGCGCGTGTCCTTTGGAGTTAAACCACATGACGTCCCCATTCTGGCTGGCATTAAGGTTACACTCTATGACTGTGTTGCTTCCTTCTTTGGCTATCTGGTCTCGATGGGCCGGAGAACTTGCAGAGATCTGCAGCTGAGCGTGCCAGGAGGCATTGTGGAGACTAAGGACCTGTGTGAAATTCCCCCTGCTCTGTGCAATGCAAAGGACAGTGCAGAGCAGGAAGAACAGGGTCCTTGAACAAAGGCAGGAAAGAGCCTTTCCCATTTGGTCAAACTAAAGGCATAGATTCCAGGGCAGAGGTTTTAAAGACAAATATCCATTGGCAGATCTCTCAGATGACTCTAAGGAGTTGATTCGTGGATTGTTCCAACATATTTGTACAGCTCAATTCCTGTTAAAGAAAAAAAAAAAGAAATGGATTTTAAAGACCACAATAAAGCACATTTTACAACAAAGAATTTTTAGTCAAACCGCATACTTACACCAGGCAATGAGCGCAGTGAAAAACAAGTCACACAAAAGCTAGTTAGACCAGATTAGACCAGATCACATAATGTCAGCAGTTTTATTGTGATCATCAAGTGACTGTCTACAAATGACTGAAATAGCTCTTGAAATATTAAAAATGCATGCAGGTTTTTTGGTGTTATTCAAGAGAAGCAAGGTTTTACTGGCTGTTAGTCATAAAATCGCTTGCACTTGATTTTGCAGCTGGTAAGCTAAAAATAACCAGATTTATTAAGCACGATTGTCAGTGTCCAGAAATTCATGGACTTCCATAAGAAAAAGAAAAACACCACAGAAGTAAAGTATGTGTGTGGGTTTAGAACCACTTTAAATTGATTGTAAAGCCAGAAGGTTTTTTTTATTTTTATCTTAAAGCGCAGTTCCGGCCACAAAATCGACGTAGTCGATTTTGGGCCACCCTCTTCCTATTTGTCACCTGAAAAAGAAATGGGTATTTACAATTTTTTTTTTTTTTACTTACCTTGTAATTGCAGAAAATTATACTCGCCTTTCTTCCACTTCCTCCCTCGGCGGCCGAGGCCCACGCCGTCACTTCCGCTTTGCAATGATTCCTGGGAGCTGAACGTCATCGCTCCCAGGAATCAATGCGCCTGCACCGGCCCCGACGTCAGTTCTGGTGCAGGCACGTCATACCTTGCTAAACAGCTTCTGGGCATGCCCAGAAGCTGTGCAGGGATGACGCTGCAGCCTTGGAAGTGACGGCGGGGCCGGCGCAGTGCATCGTGGGACGGAAGAGGACGCAGAAGAGGATCGCGCTGGCTTCAAGCTGCCCACACCTGAGATGGCAGCGCTGGAGAAGAAATTTTCAAAGTAAGTATTTCTTCTTGCAGGTAATTGCGAACCGGGACAGATCAGAGGCTATCCATTGTGGAATGTGCTAGCCCTGACTGTCCCCGGGGTATTTTCATTGAAAATTTTTTTTTGTGGCCGGAACTCCACTTTAAAACGCACTCTATGCATTAGGATAAAAAGCCTTCTGTGTGCAGCAGCCCCCTCATACTTACCTGAGCCCCATCTAGATCCATGTTGTAGGAATCAAATAAAATACCAAAATAAAACTAAAACTTAATCAGCACAAACTAATATCACAATCCCAAACAATATGTATATCCAAGTGAATATAATCCAGTTGCTGCTCATCACTTAAAAGTGTTCTCACTCACTTCAACTAATATCAGGGCTTTTTTTTCCATGTGGAATGGGGGGCACCTCTGGCACTAGCCTTGTGCTCACCACAACTATCTACTGCCTGGCTTTTCTGTATATAAGTGACAGTGCAGCTGAGCTAACCCATCCCCAGTGCCGAGAAAGAGAATGCACGGTACTCACATCATTCGTGGCAGTGAGTAATGCTCTCCTTTGAACTGCAGCAGCTCACAGGAGAGCACTTGCGGCTTCAACTTTAATTAATGTCTTTATCTCTGTACCAGCCCTCTGAAGGGGGGAGGGTGCAGTGTCCACACACACGAGGCATTGCCACTATCTACCTTTACTTCAGCTCCTCATCTAGTAAACTCTCCCGCTTATCCGCTGCTAAACCCGCTGGCTCGCTCTACCTTTCGGTGTGTGCAGATTAGAACCCGGTGTCCTGCTCTAAATCTTTTCACAACGGGTGAGCAGAATAGCTGAGGTGCAGTGGTGGGGGGGGGGGGGGGGGGTTAAGGGGTGATGCAAAGATAAGCACTGGTGGGTGGGGGGGTGCAGAAGAATTGATGAAAAAAAGAGTGGAGGGCAGAAGGGAGCACTGGTAAAAGTTTAACTTTAATATTTATTTTTAGCATAAAAGTAAATTCTGCTGTTGATGGTGGGGTGCAGGGGTGAGCTTTGGAGAGGGGTCCTAAGTTGAACTGAAGGCAGGGCGCAGAGGCGAGCAGTGAGAGCAGAGGCGAGCAGTGAGAGCAGGGGCGCAGAGGCGAGCAGTGAGAGCAGGGGCGCAGAGGCGAGCAGTGAGAGCAGGGGCGCAGAGGCGAGCAGTGAGAGCAGGGGCGCAGAGGCGAGCAGTGAGAGCAGGGGCGCAGAGGCGAGCAGTGGCGCAGAGGCGAGCAGTGAGAGCAGTGGCGCAGAGGCGAGCAGTGAGAGCAGGGGCGCAGAGGCGAGCAGTGAGAGCAGGGGCGCAGAGGCGAGCAGTGGACAGGAGGTGCAGAGGTGAGTGATGGGTGTTGCGTTTAGACTGGGAAAGGTTTTAATTGGTGGTGGGAGACAGCACAGCATATATAAAGAATAGCATACAGAGATCATTGGTTTAACATTGTCCCTTTAATTCCCACTGTAAAATTAGACCACACCCACTTGACGCAAACCACATCACTACTTCTTTTCACCCCCCGAGTTTCAGTTCCTATACCTATTCTCTGAGAAAAAAAGCCCTGACTAAAATAAACCATATATATATATATAGTGCAGCGCAATTAGCAACAAAATCAAAAAGTGTAAAATAATGTATTCAAAAGCAATTCGGAGTCCAAAAATGTTCCACAATGAAGGACAAGGAATAAATCAACAATTCATTGTGCTTCAAAAAAAAGATGACAGAATGCTGTGATCTTTCACTTCCTTGTTAAATGGTAAAAACTGTACTAATAAAACAATCCTCCACTAGTGATTAGATGGCAGCTCACCTTAAACTTAGACCCCTATTTTACCAGTGGGTCCAAGAAAGCAGTCCACTAATGGGGGGTAAAATCAGGTGTGCGCTCCGCTCCTAATCTCCAACACCTCCTTTCAATGATTCATGCTCTCGTTCAGCGGTATATGCAAATAAATGAAAGATATCAAGTGCTCTCTGTAAACGCTTTATTGCCAAAAAAAAAAAAAAAAGTGATAAACACTCACATAGAAGGCACTCAACTGTGCCGGTGTTCCGTGAAAAAAACCATACCCGTGAGAAAACCATACCCTCGTCACTTCCGGTTCCGCTACGGAGGGTATGGATTTCTCACGGTAGTTAAACTTGCGGCGCTTACATTAAAACAGCTCATCTGAAACGTAAATCATCTCCGCTCTTCGCCCTGTCACTGCCCTCATCTCCGGTAATAAATATAAAAGCGGATCACGGAGCCGCGATCGCCGTCACATTTACATCTCATACTCCCGCCGCCGCTTTTATATTTATTACCGGAGATGAGGGAAGTTACAGCGATAGCAGAGGAGATGATTGATGTTGCAGCCAAAGTGTTTTAATGTACCCGCCGCAAGTATTACATTAGACACAGTGCCGTGAGAATTGCATGCCCACCGAGCATGCGCACTTGTCAAATTCTTTCATGTTCATTTACGTATCCGGGGCTCTGAGCATGCGCACTGCTGCGCTGCTCAGCTGTTTCAGACCGGAAGTGACGACGGTATGGTTTCTCCACGGGGTATGGTTTTTTAACGTTACACCGGCATGTCAAACAAATAATATTATCCCAGCGTGCTTCAACATGGGAGGCAGTGACCGCAGGATGACACTCGAGGGTCTGGGTCCTAATCCCAAATGCGTATCGTCCTGGGCATGGACTTCATCAGTGGGTCAACTTGAGTGTTTGATTTCTATTTTATTTGGAAATAAAGCGTTTACAGAGAGCACTAGATATCTTTCATTTATTTTGCATATACCACTAAATGAGAGCATGAATCATTGAAGGGAGGTGTTGGAGATTAGGAGCGGAGCGCACACCTGATTTTACCACCCATTAGGGGACTGTTTACTTGGACCCACTGGTAAAACAGGGGTCTAAGTATAAGGCGAGATGCCATCTAATCACTGGTGGAAGATCACAGCATTCTGTCACTTTATTTTGAAGCACAATGAACTGTTGTTTTATTCCTTGCACTTCATTGAAGAACTTCTTTTGGACTCACTTTCACTGATTATTTTGCGAATAGCTTTGTTTACATTATTGTTGCACTCTTTATTAACATTAAGAGCCGGTTCACACTGGGGCGCCCTGTCAGGCGACCTGGTCGCCTGACAGGTCGCCTGCCATAGAGAAGCTGTGGACCCGTTCTAATAGGAGCGACACAAGTCTCTCCGACTTAGAAAAAGGGTCCGGAGCTTCTTTGGGGCGACCCGGAGCTACCTGCGTTGACTTCAATGATATGAAGTCCGTGCCGGCCGCTCCGAGGTCGCGGTGCGAGCAGGGCACCGTGACTTGTGAGGTCGCCCCGGCAAGTCAGATCGCTCTAATGTGAACCGGCTCCTGCCATAGATTAGCACAGGACCTGTTCTAATAGGAGCGACACAAGTCGCTCCGACTTAGAAAAAGGGTCCTGTACTACTTTGGGGCGACCTGGAGCGACCTGCATTGACTTCAATGATATGAAGTCCATGCATGTCTCTCCGAGGTCGCGGTGCGTGCTGTGCACAGCGACTTCACAGGTCGCCCCGGCAAGTCGGGTCGCCTGTATGTGAACCGGCTCTCACTCACTAATGATTTTGCTAATTTGTTGCTAGTTGTGCTGCACTATATATATATATATATATATATATATATATATATATATATATATATATATATATATATATATATATATATATATATACACGGTTTATTTTAGTTGAAGTGATATATGATTTAATGTTGCCGGAGTGTTTCGGCTGCTCAGGACTCCCCTCCTCATTGGCTGAGACAGCAGCGCGGCGTCATTGGCTTCTGCTGCTGTCAAAGCCAGTCAGCCAATCAGGAGAGGAAAGGGGGCTGGGCCTTGGTTCCATGTCTGAATAGACACAGGGAACTGTGGCTCGGTTGGGTGCCCCCATAGTAAGCTGCTTGCTGTGAGGGCACTCAACAGGACGGAGGGGCCAGGAGAGAAGGATCCAGGCTGCTCTGTGCTATTCCCTTTTACAGAGCAAGTAAGTATAACATTTTTTTTTTTTTTTTGTTAAAAATAATAAACGAGACTTTACAATCAATTTAGGACAGTTGCCATTGGAACAAACGTCCCACTGGAAGATTTTCTACCTATTCTAGTAGCATTTCTAAATGTTGGTTTCTCTCTTACTTTTATTCCCAGTAATGGTGGTCATCAAGACAAATAGAGTGAAAATATGACAGCTAGTACACAGGATCTTCCTGACAGCAGCTGGCGGCAAGCTCCTGCATAAAAAGAGCTCTTTATGCTGTATGCAAGTAACATTTGAGCAATGCAGCCCATTGGTTGACAGGAAGCAGACAGCCATTCTGCCTGGTGTCCTCTTTCGCTAGGAGACTGGTGGCTCCTGTACTCTAAAGGTACACTTGTGGATCACATTGTACTCATGTAAATGTTAGCACTAAAATTTACATGCATACAACTTAAAATATTGCCACGCTAAGAATCTTAGATGATTTCTCCATTTTTCTTCACCGATCTGAATTTACTCAATGCAAAAGCATCTTTTAGATTTTAAAATTGGGTATTCTATTGTGTCTGTGTGCACTAAAATTTATTTAAAGGATAAGCTCACCTTTGGGAACATGTTTCATGTTCCATCTGTTTTTAGGGTGGAACATGTAACATGTTCCCAATGATGCTGCTGCTGCGTAAATCTAAAGTGGTAACCTGTAAAGGCTTTTAAATCGCCTATGGATAATATAATTTACGTAACTTGTCGCCGTTGCACAGGCATGCGCAATTTTAAAGCCTGAGATGCTTGGTGCCCTATTTACTCGGTGTAACATGATCTTTTATATTTTGCCAAACAAGTGGGTTATGTATTGTGTTTATGTGCATTAAATCTAAAAAAAAGAACGTTTGCAAAAAAAACAAAAAAAAAAAAAAAAAAACTGCTGCACAAATACTGTGTGAGATAAAAGAAAATGGCAAAACCCACCATTGTATTCTCAAGGGCCTCTGCTTTAAAAAAATATATAATGTTTGGGGGTTCTCAGTCATTTTTCTGATTGCTACATGTAACCATACTCTTGGTGAGGCCTCAGCTTTTCTGAGACAAGGTATGTACAGAATATATGCAGAATGTAAATAAACCCAGTAATAAAGGAAGACTGCACCCACAGCATGGAGTCCTATGCTGCAATCACAGTGTACGGAAGTCTCATCTTGTCAGAAATAATGCAATCCAAGGCAAAAGACACGTAGTTCCTTGTCCTCACTCCAATACTGGCGTGACCTATATCTGTCAGGATCATCACTGCTCCACACAAGTGCCCTCATCCCCGGTACACAGCTCCCCCTACTTACCGAGCATACAATCCTCCCGCAGCCGCATCCGTACACCTCCTCCGCCCAGCTTGACAGTCGCCTCCCGGAAGCGCTGCTCTTCCTGATAATTCACTTCCGGGGTAAGCTGGCCGCCTCGCTGACCTCGGTGGTGCTGGGTGACTGGAGCTGTCAGTGACGTGGCGGCGTGTGCTCCCCCATCTCTGGTGACGTCAGCGCGGAGGAGAACCCCGGACGGCTGCTGCGTTTCACACAGGTAACGTCACGCGCGTCCACCTGCTGGAGAACTACGAGTCCCAGCATGTCCAAACATCCTTTGCCACGGCGCGGACTCGCTTCCATTGCCCCTTCTCCCCCCTGCTGTGTCATGTCTAATGTATGCTGTGCATGTAGAAGAGAGTTTATTGGTGTATTATATCCTATCTATATATATACATATGGAAGTATGGAGTTACTTAGTATAGGGGGTGTATGAGGTAATGAAAGCATTGATAAAGCAGGGTAGGTGTGGGCTTCTCCTTTGGTGTTAGGTGAGGCTCTCCTGCTTTCTGCCCCACCAGTGCCAGCATGGACGGGCTTTTGTTCACTTTAGGAGGGTTTTGCATTCACATACATGTCTTCGGCAATGCAAAAACGCAGATGTTCCTGTCTATGTATTCTTAATGATCTCAGGAGAGCCATCAATAGAATCCCAATAACACCGATCCTTAAAGCCGAGCTCCACCCAAAAGGGGAAGCTCCATTTGTTTGCTTCCTCCCCCCTCCGCTGCCATATTTGACACCTTTCAGGGGGGGCGGATACCTGTCAAAACCAGGTACCCGCTCCCACTACCGGCTATGATTGTCGCAATTGTGCAGCGATCTATGAAATTTCTGGCATCTTCTTCTCCCCCGCTGCCTTCTTGGAGACACGCATGGGTCCCAGAAGACAGCGGGACCATTCATAGGCATGCGCAGTAGGAAACAGGCTTCAATTCCTGTTTCCCTTAGTGAAGATGCCTGCACCCGGAGGAGATGGACAGATCGGCTTGAAGTGCCAACATCGTGGGATCTCTGGACAGGTACGTGTCCTTATATTAAAAGTCAGCAGCTACGGTATTTGTAGCTGCTGACTTTTACATTTTATTTTTTTACAGGCTGGAACTCCGTGTTAAAGGAGATGTATCTGTCAAAACCAGGTACCCGATCCCACTACCGGCTAAGATTGCTACAAACGTGCAGCGATCTACAAAATTTCCGGCATCTTCTTCTCCCCCGCTGCCTTCTGGGAGACACACACAGGTCCCAAAGGACAGCGAGACCATTCAAAAAGCGCATGCGCAGTAGGAAACAGGCTTCACTTCCTGCTTCCCTTAGTGAAGATGCCTGCTCCTGGAGCCGATTGACAGATGGGGTGCCAATATCGTGGGATCTCTGGACAGGTGAGTGTCCTTATATTAAAAGTCAACAGCTACAGTATTTGTAGCTGATGACTTTTCATTTTTCTTTTTTTACAGGCTGAAACTCAATTTTAAAGGAGATGTACAGCCAAAGCATTTGGTTGTACTTCTTCTATGGATCACAGGAGTGAAATTCGTTCTGCACTCCTTTGACCCGTTTTCAGCAGACAGCGGGCTGAAGTCTGCTGTCAGCTGACATCACAGAGTTGGTCCAGGCTCAGGCAAGATCGTGACAATGAAGTCGGGATCTGCCCACAACCCTGGACCGGCACATGGCTCAGCCTCTCAGCGAGGCGCTGAGATCCTGAGCCGGCCGCTCCTGTTCCTTCCGCCCTCCAGTGACCTCAGTGGGGCAGAGCTGAGAGGCAGAGAGCTCTGAGAACTGAGCGATCCGTGGTGTTTAAACGCTCAGTTCTCATGGTTAGACCTGAAAAAGCGACCAACGCTGCATCCAGCTAGGTAAGTATGATTCTGCAAAAAAAGATTCATATATCTCTTTTAACCACTTATCCTCTGGAAGAATTACCCCCTTCCTCACCAGGCCATTTTTTTGCCATAGGGCACTGCGTTACTTTAACTGACAATTGCGTGGTCCTGAGACACTGTACCCAAATAAAATGTATGTCCCCCCCTTACAAATAGAGCTTTCTTTTGGTGGTATTTAATCACCTCTGCGGTTTTTATTTTTTGTGCTACAAACAAAGAACAACCAACAAATGTAAAAAAAAATAATATTTTTTACTTTCTGCTATAAAACATAGCCAATAAAAAAACAAATTTCTTTATCAA
This sequence comes from Pelophylax lessonae, assembly GCF_965119305.1. Lineage (NCBI taxonomy): Eukaryota > Metazoa > Chordata > Amphibia > Anura > Ranidae > Pelophylax > Pelophylax lessonae. The sequence goes on along the minus strand of NC_138771.1, from coordinate 462,112,259 downwards.
TGTAGGGCAATATGTATTCTGCTACATATTTTTGCTAAAAAAAATCCCAATAATCATATATTGATTGGTTTGTGCAAAAGTTAGAGCGTCTGCAAACTAGGGGATATTTTTTTTTATTTTTTACTAGTAATGACGGTGATCAGAGACTTATAGCGGGACTGCGATATTGCTGTGGACAAATCGGACACCTAACTTAAACTTTTTTGGTGATCGGTGCTAAAAATATGCACTGTCACTGACTCACTGTACTAATGACACTGGCAGGGAAGGAGTTAATGTCAGGGGTGATCAAAGGGTTAAATATGTGCCTAGCTAATGTTTCAGTGTGGTGAGGGAGGTGCTTTTACTAGTAGAAGACATGGATTGGTGTTTCTGCTTTACAAAAACACAGGATCCATGTCTTTAAGTACTCACAGAATGACAGTCTTCCTTGTTTACATAGTCAGACTTGCATTCTGTTAGGCTCCATGTACACGGGACGTTAGAAAAAACGTGCTGCAAAGCTAGTTCTGACGCCGGGAAAAAGCAGCTGTTAAACGTGCTTTCAGTAGCTTTTTCCATTTGCGTTATTGCACGTTTGGCCACGTTGCTTTTAGCAGCGTTTTTTCTGCCTTTATTCAAAATCAATGGTTCCCTATGGGAGCCTATTGATTTGAATGGAAGTCGCACCGCAAGTCGGATCAGGAATAACCTGACTTGTGGCGCGACTTGCGCTGTGAGAATCTTGAGGGGGAACTCCACGCCAAAAATGGGAAAAAAACTGCGTGGGGGTCCCCCCCAGGTTCCAAACCAGGCCCTTCGGGTCTGGTATGGAATTTGAGGGTAGCCCCACGCCGAAAAAAACGGCGTGGGGTCCCCCCAAAATCCATACCAGACCCTTTATCCGAGCATGCAGCCCGGTAGGGCAGGAAGGGGGAGGGGACGATAGAGTGGCCCCACCCCCCCCTGGACCATACCAGGCCACATGCCCTCAACATGGGGGGAGGGGGTGGTGTTGGTGCTTTGGGGCAGGGGGAGCTCTCCACCCCCCCACCTCAAAGCACCTTGCCCCCATGTTGATGAGGACAAGGGCCTCATCCCCACAACCCTGGCTGGTGGTTGTGGGGGTCTGCGGGCAGGGGGCTCATCGAAATATGGAAGCCCCCTTAAACAAGGGGGCCCCCCAGATCCCGGACCCCCTCCCTATGTGAATGGGGTACACTGTACCTCTACCCATTCACCCCATAAAAGGCAGTGTATGTAAATAACGACAGGAGACGTTTTGGAAAGTTTATTAAAAATCTTCATCTGTTCTTCTCTGCTCTGGTCTTCTCCCTCTCCTGGTCTTCTGCTCTTTTGCTGTCCGCTCTTCTCTTCTTCTTCTTCCTCCGGTCCTCCTCCGACGATGTCTCCGGTGATTATGCCGGTTTCCGGTCTCTGCAGCTTGTTATATAGTCATTGTGGGCGTGGCCCCCCGATGATGCCATCGGGAAGCCCCGCCCCCTTATGTCACAGATGACGTCAATCTTAAGAGCAAGACTAGGCATGCTCAGAGACGAAAGAACACATACAAAACAATCCAACACATGACATCACTTCTGAAGTAGAATTCTGTCGTACGGGAAAATTCGTATGAAAATAACCTCTTCACTTTCCACATCAGACTAGCATGCCACAAAAAACAGACGACAGATTGTTCGATAATCTTATTGTCTGTTCGGGGCTTTAAGCTGGATACACACTATCCAACTTTTGTGGTTAGATTTCCTTCAGATTTACCTTTTCTATGTAGTGCAAGGGGCCTGCATGATTGCATACACATTGAAAGTGTTTAGATTTGACCTCATATTATATGGTTTTGGTAAATCTAAAGGAAAAAATCTAAAGACAATTCTATAGTGTGTATGGCCCATTAGTGTCAAAAAAATATATATCGAGCAAAAGATGCAAGTGTCTATAAACTGCTTCAAAATATCCACTGTGCATCAGAATCAAAAGTCAAAAAAACAGAAAAAAGGAAAATACTTCCAAAAATGTTTTGCAAAGTTTTTTTTTTTTTTTTTACAAAACATCTTTTAAATAAACCAATAAAGTCCAATCCCCTGTGTCCTATGAATAACTGTGAGACTTTCTCAGCTCTCCAAACAAAGTGCTCTACCACCTGTGTTTTAGAGGGGCACTCACCAGATCTTTGTGGCCATATAGACCTAAAACAGCCTTATACTGTACCTTTTGGCATAGATACTGCCTCCAATGTGTTTTCCTCTTTCACATCCGGTATGGAGTCATAAATCCCCAAAAGGCTATAATTGGTATGTAAGAAACAGGAAGATCCTGCGCTAAGTAAATAGTGGAAAAAACTTTTTGATAATGTGAAGCAGCTGGAAAACTTGATCTATACAAATCAAAAAATCGTGAAAAACAAATAGTGCAGCGCTATCATATAGAATAAACGTGAAATAGATTGAAAGAAAAGTGGTGATCGTGAATCGTACACAAAAAATGATTAATCACAATTCTGATAAATCACAGATAAATAGGTACAGCTCTAAATAAATAAAGTGTGACCAAAAAGTGCATAAATTAACAATAATCAACGTGCACATGAAAAGTCCAAAGGTAAACTTTCAAAGTGGATGTGCAGGTCCCAGAATGGATAGTGGATGGAGAGGAAGCTGAGATCCCAAGGAGATGTTACAGCTGGAATACACCCGTGACAAATGAGTGATATAGGCTGCTTACCAGAAGCTACGGCCCCCAAATCAATGGTCAGGCCATACACGCTGAGATATATTGTCTGTGAACTCCTTCCTATGGAACCCTATGTAGGGGATTCTATCTCCTCCAGAACCAGTTAGCACAGATCCAGGCACATACACATCATATATATGGGGAAGAGACAAGGAAAACCCATAGCGTAATCCAGTTTTGTATAATCACTAAAAATGTATTCAAGGTTGCATTTACATTCTGGAGATGAAAGCATCGCATAGATAAAACACATGAAATCCGCGGCATCCCGCATGTAGTACACAAGCCAGGCGTCTAAGGGGCGTGGTGGTTGAGCGTCAGGTACCGCCCGACCGGTTTCGTCATACTGAAGGTCTGGCACTGTATGCTGGACTTTAAAAGCGCATGCACCGGTAACTTAATCGCCGGCATGAATTCTGAATATATCCTAAACTGTGCAAGTTTAGAAGATATTCACAGGTAAGTTTTAGGCCCGATTCACCCCTATGCATTTTTTAATGCTTTTTGCATTTTGCAGAAATGCACTACAGTCCATTTAACATGGTTTCCTGTGGAACACGATTTGTAGTGCAAATCTGGAATATGCAAAAAGCACTAAAAATGCATAGGTGTAAATCAGAAAGTAGAAGAACAGAGTTTACTACCACTTTAACTCTGGATTCACACCAATGCGTTTTTTCTTGTTTTTTTCAGAAATGCATTTATTTTTTTTAACATGGCTTCCTATGGATCACGTTCACATCAATGCATTTTTGCACCTCTGCATTTTTTGAAAGGGTCGGGGACTTTTTTTTCTGCAAAATGCAGTGTTTTGCATGTAATAGACTTCAATGGATCTGCATCCAAAATGCAAGTATTGTGTTTTTACCGCAATTTTGCTGCGATTTGCGTTTTTAAATCTGCCCAACACTAAATTAAAAAAAAACATAAAAATCGCAAAACGAAATCGCAGCGAAATCACTGAAAAATTGCGGCAAAAAAACGTGGAAAGCACAGCAAAAAGCAACATGCATAGGTGTGAATCGAGCCTAAGGGAGGGAATGCACTTGTGAAGGGGTTTGAATCAGAAATGGAGCTCACTTCTGTGATGGTGAAGGAGAACAGTTGGAGCTGGGAGTCTCTTATTATTGTCCTATTTAAAAGGCAGGACAGGATTATGCCATCTCTGAGATTTTTTCAGTCAGGCTTCAGAGGATACGTGAACAGCCTACACCTATATGACAAGGACATTATCCAGTTCTAGTCAAAGCTGCAAAGTTTGCAATCCAATTCCAAAAAAGTTGGGAAGCTGTGAAAAATCTTCATAAAAACAGAATGCAATGATTTGAAAATCTCCTAAACCCATATTTTATTCACAATAGAAAATTATAAAACATTTCAAATGTTTAAACTGAGAGAATGTACCATTAAAAAAAAAAGGTAATTTTAAAATTGCAGCAACACATCTGAAAAAAGTTGGGACAGGGCAACAAAAAGCTGCAAGGTAAGTGGTACTACCAAGGAAGAGCTGGAAGAACATTTTGCTAATTAGGTTCATTGGCAACATGTCAGTAACATGAATGGGTATAAAAAGAGCATCTTAGAGAGTCAGGGTCTCAGAAGTAAAGATTGGAAGAGGTTCATTAACCACTTGCCGACCGCTCACGTTGCTGCTACTGCAGCAGAGCGGCTCGGCTGAGTCTGGCGACGTAGACCTATGTTGCCAGTTACGTCCCTCTCTCGGCGTCGCGCGCGCACCGCCGGAGGCTCGCCAGCGGGAGTCAGGCCAGGGGAGGAGAGGCGGTGATCACCGTCTCTCTTCCCCCATCATCGGAAAAGACTGAGGAAATCCGCTCGCTTGTGTAAACAATCTCCTCTGTGACAGGCAGGGACAGATCACAGGATTCAGCATAGCTGAACCTGTGATCTGTGTCTGTGTCACACAACCCCCCCCCCCCACACACACGTCAGTAAGCTTGAGGCACACATTTAACCCCTTGATCACCAACAGTGTTAACCTCTTCCCTCCCAGTGTCATTATTACAGTGCATATTTTTAGCACTGATTACTGTAGTAATGTCACTGGTCCCCCCCAAAAGTGTCAAAAATGTCAGTTAGGGGTCCGATCTGTCCGCCGCAATGTCGCAGTGCCGCAAAAAATCGCAGAGCGCCGCCATTACTTGTAAAAAAAAAATAAACAAAAATGACAAATCTTTCCCGTAGTAAGTAAACGCGATAACTTTTGCGCAAACCAATCAAAATACGCTTATTGTGATTTTTTTTATATTTTTTTTTTTACCAAAAATATGTAGCAGAAAACAAATTGGCCTAAAATGTTAAAAAATTTTGATTTTTAAATTTTTTTTAGGGAATGTTATATATCAGAATGTGAAAAATATAGTTTTTTTTTTTTTTTTTTTCAAAATTGTCACTCTTTTTTTCAAAAATTTAAAAACTCACAGGTGATCAAATACCACCAAAAGAAAGCTCTATTTGTGGGGAAAAAAAAGGACATACATTTAATTTGGGTACAGCGTAGCAAGACCACGCAATTGACCGTTAAAATAACGCAGTGCCGAATCGCAAAATATAGCCTGGTCAGGAATGGGGTAAAATCTTCCGGTCTCAAAGTGATTAAAAATACGCTCATTGAGAATTTTTTTGTCAAAGACATGTAGCTAAATACATTTTGACCTAAATATATGACAAAAATTGAATATATTGGATATTTAACTGTCAAAGTAGAAAATGTCAATATTTATTAATATCGCAAAAAATGAAAAGCGCAGAGGTGATCAAATACCACCAAAAGAAAGCTCTGTTTGTGGGAAAAAAAGGATGTAAATTTCGTTTGGGTACAGCGTTGCATGACCGCGCAATTGTCAGTTAAAGTCAAGTTGAAAAAAGTGGCCTGGAAGTTAAGCAGGAAAATCCTCCGGTCTTAAAGTGGTTAATTTGTGAAAAGCTTTGTCTAAAAATTGTTAAACAATTTCAGAATAATGTTCCTCAATGTAAAACTGCAAAGACTTTAAATATATTATCATCTCCAGTATTGAATATCATTAAAAGATTCTGAGAATCGGGAGAAAATCTCTGTGTGCAGGGAAAAAGGCCAAAACACAATATTGCATGCCCTTTATCTTCAGAATCTTAAGCTGGATACATACAATACAACTTTTGTTTGATTTCTTTTAGATTTACCTTCAACTATGTAGTATACGGGCCTGCCTGCTTGCATACAAATTGAAAGTGTTTAGGTTTGACCTCAAATTATATGGTTTTGGTAAATCTAAAGGAAAAAGTCTAAAGAAAATTGTATAGTGTGTATCCAGCTTTAGACAGCACTGAATTACAAAAACGGGCATGATTCTGTGATAGACATCACTGCGTGGGCTCAGGAGTATTTCCAAAACTCACCATCTTTGAACACAGTTCACTGTGCCATCCAACAATGCAAGGTAAAGCTCTATCATGCAAAGAAGAAGCCATATCTCAAGAAGATCCAGAAACAATGCCGTCTTCACTGGGCCAAAGCTCATTTAAAATGGTCTGTTGCAAAGTGGAAAACTGTCCTGTGGTCAGAAGAATCAAAATTTGACATTCTTTTTGGCAACCATGGCCACCATATTCTCCTGGCTCTTCTGACATGTTATCAGCACAAAGTTCTAGAGTCCTCTGATGGTGTAGGGGTGCATTAGTCTGTATGGGACGGGCAACTTGCACATCTGGAAAGGCATCATCAAGCTGAAAGATATATCCAGGTTTAGAGCAGTATATGCTCAGACGAGATTGGGACAACATTCCTCTCCCAAAACTTTAGCAACTGGTCTCCACAGTTTTCATACATTTAGGCTACATTCACATGTAAGTGTTTATGAGGCATTTCTTGAAGCAGAATTGCACATTTTTGCAGCATTTGTTGGACATTTTTTCAGGCATTTTGCAGCTAAAAGGTGTGGAGTGCTGCTGAAAAAGGGTGGGAGAGCTGCTGTTTGAGCAGAAAACGCACAACAAAACACTTTTCAGGCGTTTCTATTGAAGTCTATAGGGACAAAAATGCTCAATTCTGCCTGAAAAGTAGCTCTTGTATTTTTTTGAGCAACAGGCATTTTGCTACAAGCGACATGACGTTTAGATGTGAGCAAGGGCTATTGAAAACAATAGGTTTTTGCTTTTTGAGCTACAAGCTACAAAATGCTCAAGTGTGAATGGAGTGTTGTTAACCCTTTTGCTTGGATCACCTTCCAGCCCTTTAAGAGTTCTAAAAGCACAAAGGCGGGCATTCGGGTCATGTCACTGCTGTGATTGGCTGTCACATTGGTCACATGATTGGAAAGGTCCTGATCGCAAGTATACATTGGGAGTTTACTGATCCCCGCCGGCTACCATACTGGGAGCATGCAGGGGATGCCCTCTCAGCATGGTATTGCAGCTCAGTGTTAAGGCCTACCTACTCGTTGACCGGCAGCATATATACGTACGGCTGGTACCAAGAGGTTAAAAGAAGAGGGAGCACTGCACTGTGGTAAATATGCCTATATCCCAACTTTTTCGCAATTGGTTTTGCACTTTGCCAGATGTTTGTTGCACTGGCATCCAGAGATATGGCAATACCAATAAGAGTGGGCTATGTTCATGCTGGGAAGCCACACAGGGCTCTACCCCGGCCTCATTCAGCTGTCAGGTCTCCACCCAAATATGGCAATGCCTATATATGGGAAATAATGGGTCACAGAAAAAGGGGGACCTGTTGGGGAGCTGGTGTCCATGGCTGCAGCACCTGTTAGGAGGATGGAGTTTGATGGGGGACTATAAGACTAGACATTGCTTTTTAATGACAGCTGCAGCTGTCAATCAAAAGCAAGGTAGTCTCTCAGTTCCCCATCAGGCTCTGTCCACCTCATTACAAAACTTTTCAGCCCTAAGTCTGTCTGTGTGATGGATGCACTGTGAAAGAACATTTGTACCTTAGTGCCATCCTCCAACAAATTCATGTACTTGTTTTTAACAAGTACATGAATATGGTACAAGCATTAAAAATTTTGGTTCAGAGGCCCGAAAAAATTCAATAGGATGTCCTCCACACTCTTTACGAATCCCCCCTAAACATTTTACTTGTGTATTTAGCTGACTAACCAAAGTTTTACTTATATTTGTGTTGATTCAAAATGATGCAAAGCATAAAAAGTATTATTTTCAGGCATGACAAATTTTAACTTTGAACAGTAAGAAAAAATGTATTTCGTATTCCAGTGAAATATACACTTCAAAGCAGGGTTTCAAACACTGCCTGTCAAAGCAGGTAGATGGCATCCCCTCTGCAGACACATGCAGAGCTAAGCAGGGAAGCAGCTGTGGCGCTCTATTCCCCGTCGGCTTCTTCTCCTCTGTTGTCCAGCCCATGTGCTTGTATGTGATATCACCTGGGATGGAAAGGGGGGAGAGGGGCTGGCGGGGAACAACATGCCACAATAGGACTGATCACAGCCGCTTCCCTGCGTTACTGTGCAAATAAAGGAAACTGCTAGTGCTCTGCTGTATGCCCTATGTAATGTGCTCTGCTTTGTACCTCATTTAATGTGCCCTGCTCCTACATAATGTACCCTTCTCTCATTTAATGTGCCTTGCTTCTATTTAATGTGCCCCCCCCCCCCTCCAATGCAATGTGAACTTCTCCTGTGTAATGTGTTCTGTCCTCATGTAATGCGTCCTGTTTCTTTTGAAATCATTTACCATTCTGTGTCTAAAGAGATTGGCGGTGTTCTGATCAGTAGGTTGCTTTTCTAAGTGGGATTTTGATAATTTAATATTTTGATTCCTTTCATTTTTTTCTAACAGAAAATGTATTTCTTTCATTTTAGATTGTAAACTGCTGTTTGGAATCTAGCAGCTGACTGAAATTCCTTTGCATATTCTGTTTAGCAGTAAGTACCATGTACAGTTTTATCTGATACTGTAACCTTTTATTATCTGCTTTCCACTCCCCCCACCCCTGAAGCATATTGGCAGAGCACTCCCATCTGTTTGCTGAATGGTCTGTGATCATGCCGGTTTTGTGATCACTTTGATTGGCTGCCGCAGTGATCATATGATTGGGAGCCCACCTTACTGGCTCTTGATTGTTGCTAGGTGACCATGAACTGTTGGTGACGACATGGTCACAGTGTTGGTGGTGCTGCATTTGCGCATGCTCCCAGTGGTACGCATACTGTATATATGACAGCAAAGTTTTAAGGCTCACCCCCATGCTGCCACATACATTTGTACAGACAGCTGGATAAGGGTTATTGTGCCTGAACAATTTGCAACCTTTGTGGTTTACACTACTGCCAAATTTAAAGTAGCACTAAACTGTAAACAAATTGCTACCAGTCAGATTTTTTTTTTTTTATTATTAGGAGAGACTTTGTAAGTCCTTTGCCAAAAAAAGCCTGCTTTACCTGTCTGCTAGCAACATTTCTTTGTGTATTCTGCTTGCGGCCCATGTGCAATGCAGTGTACTCTCCTGAACCATCCACATCATCTGTAAGATGCTGAGAATGCAGACAGGATGATATCACTCCAGTGGAGGATATATATTATCCGTGACCAAAAAGAGAAGACCCTGGGCCAGAAGAAGACCAGATGATGGTAGCGAAGCGTACCTGTCATGATTGAAATTAGGGGCTGCCATTGCTGTCTTCAGTTTGGAAATGCTAATGGCCTGGCTTTGTTTGGCTTCAATACTACTGGCCTACAGACCAAAAAGAAACGAGCGAAAAATTAAAGTGAGAAAAAAAGGTATAATACCTTATCACAATATTTGTTCTGGGTCATCTAGTTTAGAAATGCCACCAATCACCAAAAGATATAACCCAAATGTATAAATCCACAATATTATACCTGTGTGGTGCTCCATCACGCCCGGTTTGACTCCCAGTAGAATACTGATGACATCACTACATGAGCACCGCTTTCGAACGTAATTATCAGATCACCTACCACCCATGCTAGGGAGAAGAGGAAGGGTAACAAAAACATTTTTTTTAAATAAGGGTGGGTAGGGGTTTAAAGCTGAGTTCCAGCCTTAACTTCAGTTTTGCACAATTGTACAGAATTGTCTCCTGTAACAATATTGCTTACTATTGCTTATTTCACTATACACTGTAAGCTTGTAACAGTGTACTAGCTCTTTCCTCCCTAGCCTCCTGTCCCTGGCCTGCCCCCTCCATTATCTGTATTTTGTTCTTTTAATGATGGAGGCTGTGCAACACATATGAGTGTTACCAAGGATAGTCTGCATGTGCAGCCTGCCATGGAACACCCACTCTGCAGACTAACATCCACATACCAAGAGCCAACCCACTGCTTGGCAGGCATGAGGGATCTTGAGAGGAGTACTGAGGCAGGGTGTTGTGATGTTTTTAGGACACTATGTATAGCATCCTGCTGACCAACTCCACCAGTCATGAACTGCCTTCATTGCACAGGGAAGCATGGAGGCCTAGTGATGACATCACTGGGTCTAAAATAAGGGTCACTGGGTCATAAATTATTTTATGTAATAAAAAGGTTTTACTTAAAAATTTCATTAGCTTGTTGATTAGGGAGGGAGGAACCAGGGGGGGGGGGGGCAAAATATAAGCAGATAAACTAGTTTGCCTCGTTGTACATGCCTGGTAGCAGCTTTGAGCTTGTTTTAATTTTTATCTGCGGTCTCCAGGTTTTAATGTAAAAGTTATCTGAAAACTGACTGAAAACTGATGAGCTATGAGTTATTGAAAGCGTCATCTATTGATCATTTTGGGTGCTGTCATTTTTTGCCATTTAATGGGTTCATGCAGTTTTGAGGCTTGACACATTTGGTGTCTATTTACTCTACATTACCTCCTCTTTTATTTTGTAAAAAAAAAAAGACTGGGTTTAAATTAGGAATAGTGTAGATTTAATTCAACAGTTGTGCAAATGTCATTCAACATAAGAAAATTGCAACTGCTAAATTTTATTTCTACAAGGTCTCTGCATTCAGATAATACCGTATATAATTATCTGTGAGTTGTAAGTAATTTTAATAGCCAAAACTGCAGATTTTCACACATGTGCGGAAAATGCAAAAATTGCTCTAGAGGGGAACTGGTTAGACTTCAGTTTTTAAAACCATATTCTTTATCAGTAATCCATAACATATGAAAAGTTTGCAGGCAGAAGCTGTGTAAAAAGAAATTAGGCCTGGTGATGGTTTTTTAATTGTGGCAGTCACATGTTCTCGGTCAGTGATTCAGAAAATATTGAAGCCAAAGCATCTACATAAAAGGGAGAACTAGCTGTTCCAGAAGTGCAGATCTAGCAATGGCGAGTCACATATCCCTTGACAGGTGTACTTTAACCTTTTTACTGCCTGACCAACTTTTACATTTTTCACACATATGTTAAAATGTGCATTTTGGCTTGAAAAGTAACCAAAAAGTGAAAATTGAGACCCTGAACCTTTTTTTTTTTTTTTTTTATTTATTTATAAGTCATTACATCTTGGCATTGCCCAGTCAAGGGTAAACGCAGGTAAATTGAATTACAACAAGACCCAGATCATAGAAACACGAGTGCAATTGCATATATGACTGATAAGTACCATGTCCGAGGGCATAGAAAAACTCACAGGTCAGCTGTGGCCGAAAGACAAAAGGAGTTCTCTGACAGCATAGCTCCGTTTGACATAAGTTGGGGGGGGGGGGGGGTAGGGGCAGTGGGGTGTAACTAAGAGGGTTAAGTGGATGAAAATCAAGAAGAGATGCTGAAACTTGGGTCAGAACCAATTTTGTACACAAGTTAAAATTCAAATTTTTAGACCTTGAAAATTAAATTTGTTTCTGAAAGCAATGACCCTCGAAAACAAAACGGTAGTTGCAACTTTTTATGTCACCGAATATTAGAGCAACTGTTTTTCAAACAAACATTTTCAGGGGAAAAAAGCAATAACGTTCATTTTTTGTACACAAACACAATATATATCCGATTTGTAAATTATAAAAGATGAGGTTTTGCCTTGTAAATAGATACCCAACATGACAAGCCTTAAAATTGTGCTCGTCAGTAAAATGGTGACAAACTTTAGTACCCAAAATTTCCATAGGCAGAGCTCTAACCAGCGACACCTGCCATGCCCATTCCAGGCCCGAAGGTGGTATACTAGAGCCCTGGCAGGATGGAGTGGTTGCTTGGGAGGCTGTGAAAGTAATCAGGCAGCTTTACCGTCCCAGAATCACTTCCATCAGAAAGCTGACATTTGGTATGACAAGTACACACACACACTCTCTTGGCTGCTGTAGCTGCATTCGGATGCATGTTTAGAGGTTCACTTTATTTAGTGTGCCCCCCCCCCCCCATCCTGGTTTATAATCAACTTTCTTGGCTCCCATGCTGCCATATTCACCAGGAAAAATAAAAAGCCCTTTGTAAGCTCCAAATCAATCTGGTAGGAGCTTACACGAGGCTAAGGGCACTTGCCTCCAAGTAACAGGGCTGGGGTCTAGTGATTGGCTGCTGAAACACACAACATTGCATCATGAAAGAAAGGGGAAAAAAGAGTCAGATGGTATCCCATATCCAGAAATATCAAGTTTTCCACTTCGCTCTGGCAGTAAATGGAAGCTGAGTACTGTATAAACAGCAGGTAGACCCATGAACCTGTTGTTTTGCCCTGAAAAAGGTAACTTTAAGATTTGCTCCTCAATCTTTGCTTTATATAAGAATATCTCCTTTGTTTACAAATCTTTTTCACCCCAGATGTTTTAAAAATGTCTGAAAAGGACAGCGCTGAAAGCACTGGGGAGCCGAGCCACTCCCAGGAGGAACTGAATGCTGACCCTAAAGACAATAGTCCTGGAGAGCAGAAACATACAGTCTCTGAACCTGTTGCCATAACTCGGAAACGCCCCGAGTCTAAGTCCAGCAGTCTATCCGCTGACGAGGAGGAGAGTCAAACAACAGACAAGCAAGAGCAGGTATGGGCATATGAGAAATTCTATAAAACTCAGAGGCTGCTGTTGTAGTATTCTCAAATAAATATACTGTATATTATTAAAAAAAAAAAAAAAAAAAAAAAATATATATATATATATATATATATATATATATATATATATATATATATATATATATATAAGTATATTAATATTCTGTGAATACAGTTCACTTTAGTATTTTTTGTTGACCTGTTATTTTTTTTTTATTTTTTTTTTACAGAAAATTTTAATTTTGATGGCATTGCATTTTAATTAGATAAATAAATGAAAGTCATTATGATAAGATAAATCGGACTGCATGGAGATGAAAGGTCGAAAGGACCAGGTCCATACTGATAAACAAAAGTTTATCAGTATTGGTGTGTTGTAAGCAGTACCAGACATTTAGCTAATATTATTTATCACTAATTTAAAAGACATATATAGGTAAATAGTTTATAAGGTTGAAAAAGGACACTTGTCTTGGAAATGGTATAGATAGACAACTCCTATCCTAATATTTATTAGTGGTTCTTAATGAATAATAACTACTGCAGTAGGGAACAGACACAAAGAGAGACACTCAGCATCTTTTCAAATAATTGTTCTGTTTATTTGGTGCATTTGAGGTTTTTTTTATAACCCACGCTTAACACATTCATTTTACAATTGTAAATAGTGCATAAATGGGTTAGTGTCTTATCAGGGTCTTGGAAATGTGAGTATGCAGCAGAAAAGTTAGTATGATGCCAAGGGCATTGGCTGTAGTAAACAAAGCATAAAAAATTAGAGAGTTTAATTTTTTTTTACACAGGTCCATCCAGTCCCACCTATGTGACATCTTGCTGATTGATCAAGCCCCATTCAGACTTGCAAACGGCGCTGTTTGCGATTTATATAAGGGAGACCCAGGGGGGTTCCCTGCGATTAGCTGTGGGCAGGAAGCCACCATTGTAAACAATCAATGGGAGGCTAAGAGCTCCGCAGCTATTTGCGGTCGCTCAAATGTAATTGTTTATGTAGCAATTACCTGCAAATCACTGGCCCTGAAAACAGACTGTCTGTGACCAGGGCTGATGATTAACAGGTAACCACTGCTTGAGCGATTACATGAAAGCGGCTGCGAGTAGCTGCCATTGGGGCTCCTGCCTGTAAGTAATCGCAGGGAACCTCTGCTGGGTTTCCCACACCCAATCCCAAATGCCCCATTTGCAAGTGTGAATGGAGCATAGTGGCTGGAATTCACCGTTTGGATGCCTTTGCAAGCCCTACCCGGCTCGACAAAAGTTAAATTAAAAATTGACTCGGTCAGGTGGAAAATTATTGGCAGAACAGCGATCTGAATGTATGGCCAGCTTTAGCCTAAATTGTGACTACAGTCAAATTTAAAGAGAGACCCACATTTTATTTCAGGTATATCTAGCTTACTCCTGTTATGCATTCCCATGTTGTATTTTATTTATTTCTTGCGCACTTCTAATAATCTGAACGATCTTGAAGTTTGTAAACTTACGGTACTTTGTGAAGCATTCCATACATTTACTTCCTTGAATTCTGTGACCCGTACCTAAGTAGGCATGCTGTGTCACACATTTTAAAGAGGTGTTGAGAGGAGGAGATTTAGAAGGCCAGGTCAGGATAGGAATCACTGTTTGCAGGCACCAAGGTACCCTGAGATATATATATATATATATATATATATATATATATATATATGCCGAAAAAGAATTGCAGTGCTGTGAGCCTAACTTTTTCATGAGTAGAAAAAAATATATACCTAGCAAATTATATACACACTAGACATTAAGCCCGTTAAATTAACGGGCGCTAGAACATATGTGGTCAAACATTTGTAAAAACATACTTGTTCCAGTTAAGCGGCTCTCGCTTATCTCGTTCTTTTTTTCTAACAACACGCGAGCAGCATGACGTAGCCAGCTCTGCGCATAGCGTCCCTGTTGCCCTAGCAACATCGGGGACATGCGCAGAGCTGACCGAGTGGCTCTCCCGTGACATCGCTCGTCCGCCGCCACTTGTAACGGCCCAGGCCGCTTAGCAGTAAGTCCACGCAAGCGCGTGCCCGCGCACACCCGCCGCTTCAACAGTTTCGCCCGGCCGCCCGAAGTCTCTGCGCTCCAAGTCCCAACGGCTGTCCATGGGGCACATTCCCAGTAGCGCAATCCCACGGACACAGGGACTGGACGCAGAGACACTTGTACTTTATTATATAGGATAGGATGTGTTACTAATTTCATGTGGTGAAACATTATCCAAAAACAAAAATGTGTCAATCAAACATTTAAATCAATAAACTCAGGCCAATTAATAAAATAAGTGATAATGTGCATAAACAAATATGAGATATGTAGTAATTAGAAATTAAAATGTAAACGGCAGAGTGGACACTTCAAAACATGCTGGGAATCCAGGAAGTTGTGGAAAGAGATAGCCCGCAGACAGGCAGAACTCACAACATAAATGGAGATTTTTCAAATAAGCTTATATTGTCAAATATAACCTTTGTTTGTATTACTATTACAATGCTGATGTTAAAAAAATTAAAGTGTATGCTGTGATCATAGAACTCATTTAAATTATTATCTACAAGTGTTCTTTTTATATCCTTGTATCTATTTCTCCTGCAGGATTCTGCTACCAAATCCTCTTCATCCTGGGGATACTGGGGTAGCTGGGGAAAGTCTTTAATATCTACTGCTTCAGCCACTGTGGCAACTGTAGGTGAGTATTTTTGTCCGACCATGAAACCAGTCATTTGATCCTCAGCCCACAGTGTGTACCTATGCTTATGCAGGGCAAAGCAACCGGTCCCCTATAACACCCCCTCTCTCAGGAGGGCATGCTAACCCCCCAACGTTTTTTGGAGCTGGAAGCAGAATAGTGGCTAGGGCACATACATTACACTTTAAAGAGACCCTGTCAGCAGACTGTTAATTTCAACAACTATCCTCCTTAAATTTATATGTGCATTCAACATATTTTATGGATGTTATTTACCTATAAAAGCCTTCCTTGTAAAAACATCCCAAAGCTCTAAGACTGCCACTAAGCTGCCATCTTGGCTGTGATGTCAGCAGACTCATATAGACCTTATAGTACTCCCCTTTGTTCCCTCACTGACCGTTGCATAAAAGGTTTTTTTGGGAAGTGAGGGGGTGCAGGAGCTGGGTCAGCACAGACACTGTATAGACACTCCCAGAAAAGGTAGGAGCTGTGATGTTCAAGGGGGAAAAGGGTTAGGCTAGGGAATCGACTATTCTTGCAAGTTCTAAGGCTTATCGCAAGTGTATACAACATCATTTATGGAAAAGAAAAAACACTACAAGCAAGCATTTACAATACATGCATTTTTTAAAGTAGGTGAGAGGGTTTCTTTAAAGCTGGACTCCATGAGTTTAGGAAAAGTGTGAGGAGGTTAAGTTCTTTGCTGACAAACTGATGCTACTTTACATTTATATGGGAGATTGCCCAACATACCCTGAATAGCGGATGAGCATTTTGGGTAAACTATTGATCTGATAATTTATAAATAAGAGTATGGCCAGTTTTACCAATCTGGAACAACAGGGTGCCCAAGGTCTGAACACCAGGCGGAGCTTTTATGTGGGAAGGTTGTAGCGCCTATACACCTGTCATATTTGGGCTTGGCCAGGAACATTTTGACAAGTGGCTGTGCAGAGGTTGCACAGCCGGTATCTTGCTGAATTAGCTACAGGTGAATATAAGACTGGGAGAAGAGGCGATACTACAAATGAGTGTAACATGTAAAAAAAAAAGAAACATGTTAATTCAGTTGTTTAACTTTACAGAACTAGCTTAATTTCTTGAATCTGTCTTGATATCAATAGCCTGTAATATACTCCATGGCGGCACTCCGATTAAAAGAAGGAGGGTCAGCACTCTGAGCCAATGAAAGTTATTTGGCTTTGCTGAGCCCTTTCAGTCAACAACTTAAACATGCTTACAGGATGAGTGTGTGGAGTGATGGCCTGCCCCGTGTGCATCTTTTTCCTCAATATCAAGTCACAGTCTGGGATTAGGAAGATGACCAAGCTGTATTGCTCAACTGCAGCAGAGAAGTGGGAGATCACTGGCTTGGCTTGGCTTTGCTGTCTGGCGGGGGCACTTAAGTCACAAGACTGTCTGAACACAGTTATAAATCCTTTGATAGAGAATATGGTTTATTTGTGTATTTCAACTGTGTATTCTACTGTTGGCCTGGAATTCAGCTTTAATAATCTTCAGAGATAATGAAAGTTAATAACATCCCTTAAGTACGTGGTTTGTAAGTAGATATACAACCTATTACCAGTTATCTAAAAGTGTGTAATAAACCTTTTTTATTTTGATGCTTTTCTGATCCTTCAAAAAATATATTCCCTTCAACAGGTCATGGAATCAGTACTGCTATTGAGAAGGCAGAGAGCACTCTGGGAGTTCCCAGTCCTGTAGAGCTGTCATTTAGGGACCGAGCTGAGGCAGCAGAAGGCAAGTCCAACACTTGTGTTTTAATCAGCATTTTATTAGTGATGAGGTAGTATATAACTTTTTATATACAGAATTAACTCAGGAAACTGCATGTTTCGAAGATCGCTACTCTAAAATATCTATATCAGCCTTTCTCAACCTTTTTACCCCCCGGGAACCCTTGAAATAACTTTCAGATTTCAAAAAAACCCCTACTAAACCCAATGCATTGTTAGTCAGTGAGAAAAATGCCCTTTTCATTGGTGGTCAGTAGAAAGAATTACCGTACCCCTTACCATGGTAGTCAGCATTACACCCTTCCAGATGTATGGTGTCATACTGCTGGCTGTGCCAAATGGCAATAGACCCGGAACAATGTAGGCACCATCAGATGGAAGGTTAATCAGCCACAGCTAAGGGAACCCCTAGCAACCTGTGAAGGAACCCTAGGGTTCTACAGGACCCTGGTTGAGAATGACTGATGTTTAGAATAGGGATTAGGTCATGGTGAGATTTACCACACCAGACTCATCTTATTGGAGTTTTCTCTTGATAAGATATGGAATGCAAAACACAGCAGGAATATGTTGGCTATAGCGTCCTCAAATTTTTTATTTAACACCTGAGCTTTCGAAGGTGTTGTGTGTGTTTAGCACCAGTGTGCTGTGTGAGAAGTATTGAAACTTGAACAAAATCATGCTTATATATTTACAATTATTTTATTTACTTCTATAGTTCTGAAAGTCTCGTTCCACTACAGAAGACCATCCACATCCTTACTCCTTAAAAAAGGGCAGCTATTCCTGTGTCATTTGTACAGATGTACACATACACACTCTGCCACAAGTGTTAATAGAAGCTAATTACTCTACCAGTATATTTTTGAAAAGGAAATGGGAGAGTGCAGAGAAGACCAAGGCAAAATGTGAAGAACATATAGGTGTTTACATTCAGTATAAGGTTACAATATTTCCCTTTACAGATGACAATACCGGAGAAGGTGCGGAATCCAAAGAGGGTGAGACCTCATCACCAATTTCAGGAGCTCTCGGCTTCCTCTCCAGCATCTCCACTGCTGTGCAAAGTACAGTAAGTCTCTTTACATTTCCTACTACAAAATAGATCTAATGCTGATTCAAACTACATTTAGGATGTATCTATAGCCAAAGATTTTTTTGGATTAAGCAGAAAACAGCGAAAAGCCCTTGTCAAAACAGCTCCTAGAGAGCTGGCATCATCCAGAAAGCAGGGCTTTATCTGTAAAGAGGAAATTGAGTCAACATAATTGCACTTTTGTTTATATTCTCCTAATTCTGATCAAGTCTCCTTCTTGGAGACCACCCTTGAACAACTGCATACATTGTTTACTGAAGATACCGTTGTGCATCTGGATATCAGTCTTGAAAGAGATCATACACTAGACGCTTCCAAGTCATCATTCTCCTCTGTTATAAATGTCTGGCGTCTTCTGTATCCCATGTCCAAAGATTATACCTTATTTTCCCTACCACCACTTGCGTCAAGCACAGGATGCTTCTGTAGGTGTTGTCTCCCTGTCTGATCATGCTCCAATCTCCCTAGATGAGGTACTCCGAGCTCTTCTAGATAGGCCTTGGACCTGGCATCTTCATGATCCTCAAAACAACAATATCTCCCCTGCGCTCAAGTGGTATGCGGGAAGGTGAATCTTCTAGGCGGTTTTATGACACAAATGAAGTGGTCTTGCTGCCCCCCTTCAGGACCAAGGGTATCCAAAAGGCACTATAAGGAAACAACAAGAGAAGGGGGCATCGACCTTGTGCATTACCACTTAAAAGTTTATTAAAATCAAAGAAGGGTAGCGTACAATATACTCACAAACGTAGCATATGAGCAAGCATATAGGAAATGGGCACCGCTCGCTTCCAGGACACTTCTCTACTGCTGGATAGCGTGGTGGCGTCCTCAAAACCTGATGTAGCTTACGCATTTCGAGGGAGGACCCTCTTCCTCAGAGCCAAAATTGCCAAAGCATATATTTGTGGGGCTCTCATTAAACATGGGTCTACAATTAAAAAGGTAAGACATACACTCCCTAAAGCGGAACTACCCCTAACAACTTGATGAAAAATAATGTTCTCTAGCAAGGAACATACATTTCGCAATAATTATGCTACCAAAATGAATGTGCTGTAAATTGCCTCCAGCATTGTTCCTGTTTCTTCTTGCTGGAGGCTGCCATTTTGCTAAGGCCCTGAGCCCCTGAGCAGCAGTAAATCCTAAAGCGGAACTAAACCTATCGATTTAACAGTTTAAAAAAAAAAAAACATTCCTGGAATGCCGGGGTTGCTAACTGTTACATTTGCTTGTGTTCTCAACCAAGTCAAACCATCAAATGGCTGGTGTCATAACCGATCACATGTACAGCACCATGGCAGTTTCAGATCAAACAAAAGCAGCTAACTTGGCTGTAAAGGATTGGAGAGTTTAAAATTCCCTAAAAGAGAGCAACTGAGCATGTGCAGAGCAGGGTGAGACCGTGTATTACTGGATTTTAAAAAGTTTAGACACTTATTTTTCATGTTTTCCATAGTTATACCTGCAAAAGGGGTCAGCCTAAAGTAATATATCAGGACTTAATTTTCTGACTAAAGTTCTACTTTAAAGATATACAGTACACAATTTAACTTAAGTGCGGAAAGAGAATTTAGCATTATTTAAACTATCTGAGCTTACCACTCTCAGAAAACATGCAAATCACTCTGCTCTAAATCACGATAATCATAAAATGTAAAGGCAATGATCATAAAGTGTACACACCCCTACTATGAACACGGCAGAAATGTGGCAAAATCCTAGCACAGGCTCTAAAAGCCCAACAATTTTTTATTTCGGAGATCACCACCTGGTGGGGCAGTAAAGTGTTTCAATAGACAGACAGGTTTTTATTGCTGTCTGTGTCCCCGATAGGGAGATTTATTTATTTATTTATTTATTTATTTATTCTCTCTAATTTTGTCACTGAAAGAGGGATAGAGGTGGAATTATTTCAGTGATTACACTGGTGGGAGAAAATGTCCCTAGTATTTAAAAAAAAAAAAGAAAGCTTTAGTCTCGATTCACACTAGCGCGACTTGTCAGGCGACTTGTCCATTGACCGCTACAGGACCCGTTCTAATAGGAGCGACACAAGTCGCTCCGACTTAGAAAAAGGGTCCTGTACTACTTTGGGGCGACCTCAGAGCGACTTGCATAGACTTCCATTATGTGAAGGCTGTGCAAGTCGCTCCAAAGTCGTGGTGCATGGGAATGCACAAGTTGCCCCCAAAGTAGTACAGAGTCGTGTCGCCCCAGTGTGAACCGACTCTTACAGGTTTAAAACAAGCAGTAAGGAAGCAACATATTGCTTCCTCATGGCCTGCCAGATGCCTCTGAATAGTGATCCACCACAAGTCACTTTTCAGAGGGGAGGCAAGAACTGGCACAGTATGAATGAACCCTAAAGTCAAAGCCCAAAAAGGTTTTGGCTTTAGATACATTTTATAGATACCCTTTAAACAGAAGTTCCAGGGAAACAGCAACACACACTTTTTGAAATAAAAGTTTTTATTTTCTGTTCAGTCATTTTTGCAATTCACACACCCCTGCCCCAAGCACACAGCTTCATTTGTTATCTTCCTGTCATTGTGCAGTGAAATAGGAGTGTGATTATAAATGTGAATTGAGCAGGTGACACAAGAAACTACAAATCACAAATTAAAGAACAAACAAGAATGTTTTGGCATCTGATAAATTTGACAGATATGCTTTTCAACTAAAGTCAATTAACAGTAAATAGGCTTAAATACAAAGTGTGGTTACATGTTGTTTGACTTGGCTGGTAAGTATACAACTTTTATAGGTCACGCCTGCTAGTGATTTTCTGTTGTAGCAACTGGGGCATTTTTTTTTTACTTTTTATTTATGGCAACCAAAATGACATTTTCATTACAGAGCATGCCATAAATCTAAGCTCACGTTCTCATTGAGCCGATTTGATATGTCAAATCGCATGCTGAATCTGAGCCTATTGCCGGCAATGGCACCGTCCGAGTCGGTGCAATGCCGACTTTGTGGCGCCGCGCCGATTCCCAAAAGTATTTTCTGCACTACTTTTGGTGACTTCGGTGGTGCGATTTCAATAGACATCTGTGCAGGAACCCACACAGATGTCCGTCAAATTGACCCCCCTCCCCCCAAGTCGGACTGAAATGCCGGTTTGAAATCACTCACACGGTTTCAAACCCTCCCTCAGTGTAAAACTAGGCAGTGTGTATCCTAATGCAGAGTTCTTCACTCAAGCAGGAAATGTCATGTGGTAGGTATTCTGGACACTTGATTGTGTTCAGAACGCCTCCAGGTTGCCTTATTGCATATAATTCTTTAGAAAATGACAATGCTGCCTATCGCAAAAGAAAGGTAATCTTTAAGCGGTTGTCGACCGCCGCAAGTACATATATGCTGCGGCGGTCAGCCCCGGCCAGGCAAAGTGATGTACCGGTACGTCACTAGCCTAGGAGCCAATAGCGGGCAGGCGGGCGTGCGCCGCCGGAGGCGCGCTCCCGCCTCGGCTCGTTCACGGACACCTCCGTGCGTGCGACCGGCGGACCCGAAGTCCGCCGGTCACTCGCAATCGTCCGCTGTGAAGGGAGAAAGGCAGGCGGCTAGTGTAAACAAAGCCGCCTGTCATTCTCCCCTGTGTAAAAGCACTGATCTAACGGTCCTGCTATGTAGGACCGTTGATCTGTGCTGTTACACACATAACCACATCCCTGCAAAGTAAGTAATTTTGGCTTGTGTAGCAATTGTATACGCTATATTATTATTATTATTATTATTATTTTTTTTAGTTGCTATAATTTTTTTCCATGAAAGTGGAGTTACTCTTTTACAAGAAAAAGCCTTGTAATCTTTATGCATTTGTTTAGGGGAAGACTGTCATCACAGGAGGATTGGACGCCTTGGAGTTTATTGGGAAAAAGACAATGGACGTGATTGCAGAAGGAGATCCAGGATTTAAGAAGACCAAAGGGCTTATGCACAGGAACACTACCCTGTCACATGTAAGCATTTACACCTACCATAGATCTGTTGGAGTCAAAGTTGATTAAAAAAAAATCTGCTAGTAAAAAATAAAAATAAAACCAGCTGTACATATGGAACATATCCATATAAAAATGTTAAACCTACTAATTTATGTATTTAGTAAAAGTATAGTGTATTTTCAGGGAGTGTACATTATGTAACTAGACCTCATTCATATGGGTGTACCTGGTGCAAAGGCCGTGTTGCCTGCACAGAATGCACAAATGTTCCATGCACCCGTGTGCAGGCAGGCCCATTCATGTCTACTGGTAGCAGTGGTTGCAAAGACTCTGCTGCCACTCCAAATTTTACACCTGCGTGTGTCCCTGAACAGTGCGTGTCACACTGTTTGCGTTCGGGAGCAATGCACCCGCACCCACACAGATGTCAGTTTGGGAACAGTGGCTGTGTTTGTGCAGCTACGAAGTCCCAATAGACATGAATGGGACTGCCAGCACATGGATGCACAGAACACCTGTGTATCCCGTGTGGGCGTCTAACATAACCCTCGCACAAGTGTACATTTAGCTACACTCATGTAAAGGTGGCCTTACGTGCTTGCTTTTTCCTATTTATGTTGTTGTATTAAATCTGGAGATCTGAAGAATAGTCACTAGAGGTGGTCCAGAGGGGCTTGTTGCTGTGGGGAAGAGCTGGAACTGGAGCACTCAAGAATCTGGTGCAGCTGTGGATGGTAGTCATTTAGATTCTATCTTCAGCTTGTTCAATTAAGCTTTGACAATAAAAGCTGGAAGCTGATTGGTTTCTATGCAGAGCTGCATCAGATCTTACACTCTACAGTTTTAGTAAATCATCCTCACAGTTTCTTTCTTAACAGCAGATGAGAAATGATTTACGGGCTAATTTAAAAGCCAGTGCAATTAGAGCAGTGCTCTGTATCTAATTTCAGCCAGTCACATGATCCAAAATCTGACTAATGCAAATTGAAATGAGATTGGTGTGAGTAACCAAACCTTTTATTATGTGCTCACTGCCTTTATTGAATAATCTTTTCTATTAATTTGAAACTATTACAATTACAACGTATTAATACGCAGAGATAATAATACCTTACTTTATATATTTAAGCACTTCTCACCCAGGCGCTATATATAAACAGCCGGGCAGAAGCTTCCTTGTTTCGTATGGGTATGTCCTCCCATTCTGGCCATTTTTGCATGGCCTTAGGCCATGTAGCAGCGCAATCTGTACTGGGAAGTCTCTTGGCACTTTACTACACACTGAAAAAAATAAAAGCAATCTGTCACCGGTCATTGAATTTAGTGCAGTGTCATTGTACTGCTCTGTTTAGTGTTCAGAGACACAGTATGCTATTGCAGGATCCTTGGCCAGAGTAGTACAATGTCATCATAGTGGCACTGCACTGCAGTGCTCTAAGTGACAGGGATGTAAAAAAAAAAAAAAAAAAATTAAGGGCTCATCTGAATTAGTGATCTCTGAAGAGGGATCAATGTTCGGATCACTCTTCAGAGAACATTTAACAGGTGGTGAGAAGGCATTATATTGCCCTCTCAATGCCCTCCTAAATGCTGGACTGCTGCGGTTCCAGGGCAGTTACATCGCAGCCCCATTCACTTGAAATGGTTGCACTCGTTGAAAGGTGGTGCCCACTTAGCATTACATGGGGGATAATGCCTGCTCTGGAATGTGTACACACCCGGCCGCTATCTTCCTAGCTAAAGGGGGATTGGTCGATAAGCAGTAAAAATGCAGCTCAGCCGCAGGGTTTTACTGCCCCACCCTCCATGCCACAAGTGTAAATGAGTCTTTACACTCTCACCACACCCGTGCAGCCAGTCCAGTCCCAATGTAACCATAAGGCCTCATTCACACAGGATGTATCAATGCATACTCTGTGCGAGGGCCATGCTTACCTGCACAGGGATGCACATGTGTTCATGCATCCCCATGCAGGCGGTTCCATTCATGTAGTTTGGGACACAGTAGCTGCATGGACACAGCTGCTGTTCCCAGTTCAACATATGTGTGGGTACAAGGCCCGAATGCAGACAATGTGAGTTTGGGGATGCACAATCGTATAGATTTCAGATTTGGAGCAAGAGCTGTGTCTGTGCAGACGCTGCATCCTAATACAACTTCACAAAATTCATCATGCCTCTTACCAAATAGCTGCAAAAAAGGAGTCATTTGGGGAGGATTGTCTTTGCATGTTAGGGCCTCAAGAACTGAGATAGGTAGTCAGTACATCAGGACTCATCCATATTCAAATATATAGAACATGGTTTATAGACTCTATAACTTTCACACAGACCAAATGTTATACACTGATTTGGGTTATTTTTACCAAAGAAATGTAGTAAAATATATTGTGGCCTACATTTATGAAGAAAAATTATTTATTTACAAACTTTTATAACCGAAACTAAGGAAAGCTTTTTTTTTTTTTTTTGTTTCCAACAATTTCAGTCTTTTCATCTTAAACAAAAAAAAAAAAAAACCCTTTGGTGATTAAATATGACCATAGGAAAGCTCCATTTGTGTCAAAAAAGTATATAAAACTTATTTCTCTGTCGCTCATTGACAGACGTAGTCCTCGTTGATTCAACACACTCGGGTTATGCTGCCCTCTACAGGAGTAGGACTAGACAGGAAAGAAAACACTCTGGCCACACCTTAGGGGCAGTCCCAGAGGGTATATCCTCTCTCTCTCTGCTACAGCAAATCAGTTTTTTTCTGTCTAGTTAGGAGTAAGGACCTAGATACCTTGCTGGGATCTTCGGTCCTGGCAGGATTTTTTTCTTAGAAAAGATTTTTTAGACAGCTTTTTTTCTCCAGTGTTCCTGTGAGATCTTCAAGCAAGAAAGCTGAACTGGGCGACGGGCTGGATGTTGAGATCCAGTGGTCACCCCAGTTCAGCCTACGAGCGCGTGCAGGCCATAGCTCCGCGCTGGGTCGGCCGCGACATAGTCCCACTGGACGGGGACTGACCCTGCGAGTTAAACGTCTCGCCAAAACGCCTAAGACCATGAGTCACGGCGTCCGTACTGGTCGACAGCCCTCCCACCTCGGTGGAGAGGGGTACTGTCAGGAGTTGGCGCCCGCCTGGTTCCGGTATGGTGAGTAGTATGTTCCCCCTTTCCCCCTGACGGGTCTTGTGGTGAACGCGGGCCCCTTGATGTAATGGTAAGGATGGATCTTCCCTCTATCCTATAACATGTCACAGATCCCCCTGTTTGAGTGTGATTTTTGTGAACAAAAAGCCAGGAGGCTTGGTTTGGGAGCTGACAATCTAATTGCAAAGATGTTAAAATGATGAAGTCAGTGGCAGTACTAGAACTTTACTGTGATAGTATAAAGTATCCTACCTGTCAAAAGCCACAGGGCGATGTCTATATATGTATACTGCATTCCAGATCATTCCTCCAGCTAAACAGATGCCTCCCGACGGCCACGGACCGCATACGGCCCGCCAGGGTCCGGTACCGCCGACCACGCTGACCACCATGAGGGTGAAGGGTTGTGAGGCCGAGATCCTTCTGCAGACATGCCGCTATTCTGTGCAGGCCGCCGCCATTGTCTGGTAGATCGCACGAGGCCGCCATTTTGGCGTAGCCTCATGTCTCCAGCATGGGGGCGGCCATGTTTGAGGTGACTCAAACACCTCGTGGAGCCGCCTCCTTTCTTCCCGGGAAGCCAGCCAAGAGACTTCCTGTCTGTTCTAGACAGTGCTGAGACAAGTTGCAGTTGAAACTCTGAGCATCAAGTGGTGAGCCCTGGGGTCTATCTCTCTCTCTCGCTCTATAGGGGTCCCTAAGCAGGTACACTGAGGGGCTTTGTGGCGCTGGGGGGTCTGAAAAAAAAAAAGAAAAAAGTGTTTTTTTTTTTTTTTGGGCAAATTGATTTTTTCCGGGTAGCATCTGGAATTATCATGGACCCTGCCACACAAGTACCCCCACCTGTTTCCCTCGAGGGGGCCGCGGGACCCGCCGGTGCACAGAGTATGGATGCATTTACAGCAGTTTTGGAGTCTTTGGTGGCTCGGGTGGAGACGGCCTGTCAGGAACGGGAGTCAAGAAAGCGACCCCCGCCTACCCCTATATCATCTGATACTTCAGATTCAGATTTTGAGATGGTCATTGCAGCTGCAGGTCCCTCTGCAGGGGCTGTTGTCTCAGGTAAAGTCCCCTCAGACAGTGAGGAGGACGTTCATGCTTCCGCCATAATTCAGGAAGAAGCATTGGTGGACGCACTAGTTGTGGCGGTTCGGGAAACCTTAAGACTTGAGGTTTTACCGGCAGAGGCAACTGAAACAGAGATTCCCTTTGGTACTAACAAACCCACCAAAACGGTGAAGGTTTTTCCTGTACCCAAGTGTTTTGGTAATAAAATTAAAGAAGAATGGGAGCATTCTAAGCGTACCTTTACTATTTCCAAGCGCATTGCTAGACGCTATCCGTTTGAGGAATCCCTTATTAAGAAATGGACGGTACCACCAGTGGTGGATCCACCTATTTCCAGACTGAATAAAGCCACAGTTATTCCGGTGGAGGACGCTTCTTCCTTTAAGGATCCGGTGGATCGGAAAGTAGAAGCGGAGTCCCGCACTATCTTTTCCCTGATAGGGTCAGCCTTTAGACCAGTAATTGTCATTGGTTTAGTGTCTCAGACATTAACGGAATGGGCGAGATTGGTGCGCCAGGACCTGAAGGGGAAAGATATCCCCCAGGCAACATCTGATTTGATGGAACAGATTATACAAGGACTACAGTTTATCTGTGATGCAGCCTTGGATGCTACCCCCCTATTAGGGCATGCATCTATATCAGTGGTAATCCTCAGACGTGTGCTGTGGTTAAAATGCTGGTCAGCGGACCTAGGTTCCAAAAAGACCTTGACGAATCTCCCCTTTCAGGGGAATCGCCTATTTGGGGCCACCCTAGATGAGATCATTAAGGATGCCACTGGGGGCAAAAGCACTTTTTTGCTACAGGCTGCTAAAGCTAAAGGACCTCGTAACAAGCGGGGACCTTTCTTTACCACCCATAAAGGGTTCGTTCGCTCAGCTGGAGCAAGCGGGAAGGGCAAGACTCCTCCAGGAGGGTTCAAGAAGGGCTGGTCGGACAGACAAAAGACAGACTCAGCCAAACCTGAAGCAAAGGATTACACAGCCTGAAGGTGCGCCCCCACCCGGCTTGAGGGTGGGGGGACGTCTTCACCGGTATTCAGGGCATTAGATCGAGCATCGACCACTGCTACCGGTGCGATTCTTCCCTTCCAACATCTAAGTACTACAGGGAGCGGTAGTTACCGTTCCCTGAACAGATCATTTTCTTTACCTTTTCCAAAGATTAGCCTCAGTTCCCCACAAGAATCGGATCCGGTTGAACAGACAGACCAAGGAGCCTCTAGCCGGGTGACTTCGGTCCCTGTAGTTCAACCAGGAGAAATTGCCACTCCTGATAGGAATCAGGTGTCTGATAAATGTGTGGGAACAGAGAACGATCAGACTTTGTCGGATGGCCGGGGCCAGATAGCTCTAGGGCAGCCTGGTTCGGATCCAGTCAGCGCCAGTTGTCCTGGAAATTCTAGGATGACCTCTTCAAGCCGGTCTGGCCGACTTGGACATGCTAGTCGCGGACGTTCCTTGGGAACTTCTTCTCAGAGAGTGTCTGCGGTCTCAAGGACCGATCTTCCATCGTGCTTTACAGTCGCTGGTTTTAATGGCCTGGCTATTGAGACCCAGGTACTGAAGGACAGAGGTTTGTCAGCTTCAGTTATTCCTACTCTAATTAAGGCAAGGAAAGCGACTTCCAGCAAGGTCTATTATTGCACATGGAAGACTTTTATCGCGTGGTGCGAATCGTTAGGAATTCCTCCACGTACCTATTCGGTGACCCGAATATTGGCCTTTCTGCAAAAGGGGGTTGAGCAGAAACTAGCCTTGAGCACCATCAAGGGTCAGGTTTCAGCATTAGCAATCTTCTTTCAGAAGCCTTTGGCTACAAAATCCTTGGTGTGGAATTTCATCCAGGGGGTGCGGCACCTGGCTCCACCAGTCCGCGCGCCCTTACCGCCTTGGGATCTTAATTTGGTTTTGTCGGTTCTGCAGAAACCTCCCTTTGAAAACATCAGGGAGATTCCCTTGCTGACTTTATCCCAGAAGGTAGCCTTCTTAGTGGCTATCACTTCTGCACGCAGGGTGTCAGAACTGGCTGCATTGTCATGCCAGTCCCCATACTTAGTGATTCATAGGGATAAGGTAGTTCTTCATCCTAAGCCATCCTTTCTTCCAAAGGTGGTTTCAGACTTTCATCTGAATGAAGATATTGTACTACCTTCCTTGTGTCCTCAGCCCAATCATCATCGGGAACATGCGTTGCATTCCTTGGATGTGGTTCGGGCAATCAGGGTATACCTGAAAGCTACGGAATCGTTCCGTAAGACGGATTCACTTTTTGTGATCACGGATGGCCCCAGAAAGGGGTTGCCTGCATCTGCCGCGACTATCTCCAAATGGATTAGACAAACGGTGGTACAGGCTTATTCTATTAAGGGTCGGAGTCCTCCGTTCCCTGTTAGGGCGCACTCCACTCGAGCGCTCAGTACTTCCTGGGCCTTCCGCTATCAGGCGTCAGTGGTCCAGGTATGTAAGGCGGCCACCTGGTCGTAGGTACATACCTTTACAAAATTTTATAAGATTGATGTGATGGCATCGGCGGATGCCTCATTTGGCCGCAAGGTTTTGCAGGCCGCAATTTGAGGAGACCGGTGGTCTACCTCGAGGGTTTTTTTCTGTTGGAATTTTCTGTTGAGTCTCATCTTTGATTGATGAGCATTGAAGACTTCTAGTTGGCACCGGTTGGGCCTTCTAGATTGGATTTAATTTCCATTTTCCCACTCCTCATTTGTGGTACTGCTTTGGGACGTCCCGAGTGTGTTGAATCAACGAGGACTACGTCTGTCAATGAGCGACAGAGAAAAAGGGATTTTTGTAAGATCTTACCGTAAAATCCTTTTCTCTTAAGCTCATTGACAGACGTAGTACCCGCCCCTCTGTTTTTGAGTTGGGTTGGGTTAAATTCTCTAAACACTGCTTTGTGACATAACTGATTTGCTGTAGCAGAGAGAGAGAGAGGATATACCCTCTGGGACTGCCCCTAAGGTGTGGCCAGAGTGTTTTCTTTCCTGTCTAGCCCTACTCCTGTAGAGGGCAGCATAACCCGAGTGTGTTGAATCAACGAGGACTACGTCTGTCAATGAGCTTAAGAGAAAAGGATTTTACGGTAAGATCTTACAAAAATCCATTTTTGGGTACAGTGTTGCATGACTAATTGTTATTCAATTTGTGACAGCACTGAAATCTGAAAAAAAGCCTGGGCAGGAAGGGGGTGAAACAGTCTGATCTTTAAGTGGTTAAACAAGCATTTTGCTAATTCTTCTACCATGGATTGTCATCCTATATTATCTGTTTGGATGTCCTTTTAGGTTTTAAGAGAAGCAAAGGAGCGAGAGGAGCAGCGTGTCAGCAGTGACGTTACGACAGAGACAGAGCGGCGAGCGCACTACGGCCTGTTGTTTGATGACTACCAGGGCCTGTCCCACCTGGAGGCTTTAGAGCTGTTGTCCAAGGAGAGTGAGGGGAAGGTACATCAACTAGGCTACTATTTCAGACTCTGCAGTCAGTATGCACAATTACTTGAAAACATTTCTAAAAGCGATTTTTTTTAAGATGTAAAATGCTTTATATATTTTCTAACCGTGCCTTTTTGTAATTTGTTATTGAAAATTACTTTCTTATCTCCAGCCAGCCATATTTCCCCAAAACTGCCAAATACATTCGAAATTACTGGTATTTTTATTGCAACGGTGTTTTAATGGGATCCTTATCCTAGGATTCCTCTACTTGGTTTATTTCCCCCAGAAGCGTGCACAGAAATTGAGCTTCAGTACCTTGCAGCCTGTTATAAAGCTTGTAATAAATTGCATATTTGGTGAGATACTTGTGCACAGTTATGCAAAGCGAACAGATACTGGGGTTGTAATTTTTCTTACCATAGCTCTGGGACTGATCATGTGACCATGTGTAAAAGCAGATTCTTTCCTTTAACACTTTACTTGTTGGATTTTGGCAATTGCACTGGAATCAATCATATTTATCTACTATTTTTCTATTCTGCTCCTTCAAATTTTCCTGTCACTGTGGTCAAAAATTTGACCACACTAACGATTATAAAATCAAACGAACATTCTTAAAATTAAAATTTTATTTGAAGGAAGACATTGTTTTTGTATGGTCAGCATAAAAGTGACAGCAGGCGCAGGGAGCTTTTATCAAGCCACCTGCATATGACAACGGAGTCTGTCATACAGAATATGTTGCAGTTCTGTCTGAAAATCGGAAAACAGGCTTAAATTTTTATTTTTTTTCCTTTAAATAAAAAATGTAATCTCTGAGTCTGATGATATTTACCAGATTCAACCTCTAAATAGTATATACAGTATATCTCTTCTGTCTGTTATTCTCAGAGTGGATTAGAGATTTTGCTCCCTAACCGTATAGTTGGTAATTTATTTTTACCACTGCATATTGATATTTAAGAATAAATTGCCTTTTTTTTAAACTTTACATATTAACTAAATTATACATCATACTTTTTTTTTAAGGTTATTATCCGATTAATCAAAACAATAATCGGCCAACTAATCAATTATGAAAATAATCGTTAGTTGCAGCTCTACAGTTGCCTTTCTATCATCTCAAACCAGTCTGCCCATTCTCCTCTGACCTCTGACATCAACAAGGCATTTTTGTCCACACAACTGCCGCTCACTGGATATTTTCTCTTTTTTTGGCCATTCTCTGTAAACCCGAGAAATGGTTGTGCATGAAAATACCAGTAGATCAGCAGTTTTTGAAATACTCAAACCAAGCCGTCTAGTACCAACAACCATACCTCATTCAAAGTCACTTAAATCCCCTTTCTTCCCCATTCTGATGCTTGGTTAGAACATCAGCAAGTCATCTTCACCACGTCTAGATGCCTAAATGTTTTGTGTTGCTGCCATGTGATTGTCTGATTAGCATTGGTGTTACTAAGCATTTGAACAGGTGCACCTAATTAAGTGGTCGATAAGTGTAAATCAGTATGGTTTATTATAAAACAACTTTTTTCCTCACACCTGCTGAAGCTGAATGAAGTGCATTATGTAAAAGTCAAGGCAAAATTAAACTTAGTAGACTTGCTGATTGTGAACAATGACATGCTATCCTAGTTGGCCTTAGAAGCTTTATGGATTTTTCTGGTTGGCTGGAGTTACTTTGTGTTTGTTTTATTTCCTGTATAAGTAAATATAGCATTTATATTCAGTCTTTATTATTCCCAGGTAAAGTCCATCCTTGGTGCTCTGTCAGGGGAAGAGCTTGCAAAACTCAAACTGGAGTTAGAATCCTTAAAGGAAGTTTTCTCATTGGAAGAATTTGATGATGAAGATGACACGGAGAAGGGTAATGTTTCTGAATTGTGTGCCTTTTGTTCCCTCATTTCATATACCTGGTGTACAGAGATCTGTGGGTACATGCTGGTTCTATTGTATATTTACATCAGGGGAGCCAGAGTGGAGGGTTGTTGACATAAACCTGATCTGTTCTAAGTCCCGGTTCACACTTCTGCGGTGCAGGAACGCTGCGAATATGCAGCGTGTTTCTGCATCGCATCCGCGCCCCTGGCAGTTCACACTGCCATATGCGATACGCAGGGGGTGTCAATTAAAAGTTAACGACACCCCCAGTTGAGATCGCATATCGCAGTGCAATCTGCAAGTTCACACAGAATCAGATTGCACTAGTGTGAACCACCATGCGATCCGATTCTGCTGCAGATAAAAAAAAGGGTCATGTGTGTGTTTAGTGCGATTGCGGTGCGAATTCAGCCATACAAGCTGTATGGCTGAAATTTGCACCGCACAGAGATCGCATGTAATTTAGGAGCAGTGCGCTCCGAATTACATGTGATCTCTGTGATCGCACTAATGTGAACCGGCACTAAAACATTTGTAAGAAAAACAACAGCTCTGAAGTGCAGCGACCTTGTGGTGCC
The DNA here is from genome assembly GCF_965119305.1 of Pelophylax lessonae. NCBI lineage: Eukaryota > Metazoa > Chordata > Amphibia > Anura > Ranidae > Pelophylax > Pelophylax lessonae. Next base: position 462,079,903 of record NC_138771.1, on the reverse strand, counting down.
TACAAATGGTTTTGTTATTCTTCAGATCAGTCCCCATCGAGCCTCCTTGGATCATAGGCCTAGACTCTGCATGAAGATTTGACTTGTTCCCAAGTCACGATTAAACTCAACACTTTCTCTGAGTTCTAGATTCTGTCAAACAGCTATCAAATTTGAGAACTTCAGTAAGCAGTAAAGGTTCTGGCATTTGACAGTTGAATGATAAACTGTGTTTAGTGCAAGAAAATAATGAGACTAAAGCTGGATACACACTATCCAACTTTTGTTGGTAGATTTCCTTCAGATTTACCTTTTCTATGTAGTGCAAGGGCCTGCCAGATTGCATACAAATTGAAAGTGTTTAGGTTTGACCTCCATATTATATGGTTTTGGTAAGTCTAAAGGAAAAAGTCTTCAGAAAATCTTATAGTCTGTATGGCCCATTAGGGCCAGTTCACTCTAGGGTTGCACCAATATCATTTTTTTTAACACCGAGTACGAATACAGATAATTTTTTTTAAAAGTACCTGCCGATACCAGTTACCAATATCTAGGAAGAGGGATGATTTGGGAGTTAGGCTGGGGGGGAGAGAGTTGGGCGAGGCTGGGTTGAGGGCAGGGTGGGGGGGGGGGTAGGGGGGTAAGTGAGGACAGGGCGAGGGGAGTAGGGGGGTAAGTGAGGACAGGGCAGGGGGAGTAGGGGGGGTAAGTGAGGGCAGGGTGGGGGGGAGGAGTAGGGGGTAAGTGAGGGCAGGGTGGGGGGGGGTTAGTGAGGGTAGGGTGGGGGGGAAGTAGGGGGGTAAGTAAGGGCTGGGTAGTTGAGGGTGGGGTGGGAAAGGGGTCAAGGGATGGAGTGGTTGGGAGGATGCAGCTTCTCATGCAGGTGGATCCTCTGGAGCTAGGAGCCTGGGACCAGCTGAGCAGTGTTGATATATCTGGTCCTGTCCCCTCCTCTTGGGCAACTGGGGCTAGGGGAAACTCAGTGGTGGAGGAGGGGCGGAAGTAGAGCAGACGGGGACTCCAAATTTCTGTGCACTTATAAGCTAATCCCCCACTGTGCCGCTATTAAAAAAAATATAAACTTCTCCAGGTCCCCTATGTTCAGTGGGGGCCGGAGGACAGAAAACGGACTATTTAAGCACATTCGGGTTTAGGCAGATTAGTCCGCAGCAGCGCTCCCGACTGGCTCCAGTGTACTAATATAGAAGAGGCTACTGTAATTGTGAGGAGCGCTGCTGCTAAACCAGAAAGTGTTTAAATAGCCCACTTTCTGTCCCCCTGGCACCCACTGAACATAGGGGACCCGGAGAGGTTTTTTTTTTTCTTTTTTTAATCGCTGCACAGCATTTTTGGAGTCCCCACCTGCTCTACCTCTGATTCCCCCCACACACACACACACACACACACACACAGTTTGCAGAGCAGGGCCAGGACAGAAGGGCTGGAGGCTGGTGTGGTATGAGTGGTAGGAGTGTAGATGGGGGCAGAATTGACAGCTGGTGGGAAGGGAGGAGGAGGCGAATCCCACGGATGGGCAGCTGAAATGCCATTGGTTGTTAAGGACAGGGCAGCCCCCCCCCCCCCCTCCTTATCAACTTTTAATTGCTGGTATCCTTTTCTTTACATTTCAGCTGTTAGCAGGGAAATCCTGAAAGCGTCACCACTGGACTCAGCTACCCCCTGCCTGAGCATTATGGAACATTCTTCTATTGTGGTTCCCAGTGTGGACTGGCTTTGTACACATTGTCATTTCATCTCCTGCACTGACTAACAATCTATATAAGATTACTTCACTAATATTTTCACATTAGTGAAATCTCCTTGCAAAAATAATTTTACTTCAGTAGCTGAACTTCTACAATCAGTGTAAACCCATTTGATCAAGGTTTTTTTTTTGTCTGGTTTTCATTACCTTTGGCACATAATTGTGAAGTGGAAGGAAAATGATAAATGGTTTTAAATTTTTTTTCAAATATCTGAAAAGTGTGGCGTGCATTTGTATTCAGCCAACTAAAATCTAGTGGAGCCAATTGCCTTCAGAATTCACTCTCTCAAGAAATAGAGTCCACCTGCGTATAATTTAATCCCTGTATAAATACAGCCATTCTGTGAAGTCCTCAGAGGTTTGTTAAAGAACCTTAGTGAACAAACATGAAGGCCAAGGAACACACCAGACAGGTCAGGGAAAAGGTTGTGGAGAAGTTTAAAGAAGGGTCTGGTTGTAAAAAAATATCCTAAGCTTTGAACATCTCACTGAGCACTGTTCAATCCACCATCCGAAAATGGAAAGAGTATGGCACAACTGCAAACCATCCAAGACATGGCCGTCCACCTAAACTGACAGGCCAGGCAAAGAGAGCTTTAAAGGAGTTGTAAAGTCAAAATGTTTTTTTTTTTTATTCCTAATGCATTCTGTGCATTAAGTTAAAAAAAAACTTCTGTGTAGCTGCCCCCCTGAGCCCCCTCTCTATCCAGCGATTACCACGAGTCCCTTGGCCATCCGGGACTCTCCCTCCTGATTGGCCGAGACACAGCAGAGGCGCCATTGGCTCCTGCTGCTGTCAATCAAAGTCAGTTAGCCCATTAGGAGAGAAAGGGGGCGGGCCGAATGGCAGCTCTGTGTCTGAATGGACACATGGAGCTGCAGCTCGGCTCTGGTGCCCCCATAGCAAGTTGCTTGCTGTGGGGGCACTCGACAGGAGGGAGGGGCCAGGAGCAGCAAAGAGGAACTTGAGAAGAGGAGGTTCAACGCTCCTCTGTGCAAAACCAACTGCAACAGAGGAGGTAAGTATAACATAATTGTTATTTGAAAAAAAAAAAAAAAACACGAGACCTTACAAACACTTTAATCATAGAAGAAGAAAAAGACTTGCAGCTGTAATTGCAGCGAAAAGTGGTTCTACAAAGTATTAAATAAAATGGAAGGTGATGGCGCTGCTTATTTAATAAAGTGCAAATAAATATAAGATGCTAAAGTATAAATATGATTGAGGAATAAGTTAATAGATAAAAGATGCGGAGGTGAAAAACCAAGTAAAAAGATCAAACGTATAGTGTTAAAGGGATATAAATTAATCTAAAAATAAATTTAAATATATAAAAATATTCCAAAGGTATATGAGAGAAACAACCACCAGAGGGCGTAATAAATGGCAAAGTGTGACAATAAATATGCTTGTGTATATGCCAAAATAAAATAAACAATGTGAATATATGACAATGCTAAATAAATAAATAAAATATATACAAGGTGTATATTCCACAAGTGATAATATAAATAATAGTGAATAGGTAAGTAAATAAATAGGTGATAAATGTGCGGGAAACTATTAAGCACGGAATGGGTGTGCAAAACAACAGCTGATATACAGTGCAACAAAAGTGATATCAATAAATATATCAAGGTGAGTCAAAGATAAATGTGCCAAAAATAATTTTTTATATATAAATATGCAGGTGAATGTAAAAGTGCGGGAAGTCTATTTGTGCAACGTGCAAAAAAATCCAAAAAATTAGTCCATAAAATAATGGTGATAGCAAAAAATATATAGGTGTACAGGATATCTTACGGTGACCCCCAAGGTGGGTGACTGGTGAGTGGCTAAGTGGCCCCTGGTAAAAAGACCTACTCACCAGATGTACCCACCCCACACAGGGGTATAGAGCGGGTACTGAAGAGGTATCTTATGAGCCTGGATCTGTGTAGTAGTTCCCTTCCTAGGGTAGATGTGTTATGGAGTCCGGAGTGTCCTGAGTGAGGTCCGGTGGTGAATTGTGGTATCCAAAATCTCGTGGGTAAATCAAGTGTGGCCACTCAAGGGTATATGGATGGAGGAAAAAAAGGAGCTCGATAGTGTATTATCGTTATGCTAGAAAGTTTATTGTAAATTACAGCAGCAAAATGGGTACTCACATATACAATGTGGGAAAACAGCGAGGTATCAGCGTCCCGGAACGCAATGCGTTCCAACCAGAGACCGGAACCGGAAGTGACGTGACGGCGCTGTACGCGTTTCGTCATGTGACGTCTTCTGCAGCGTCCTATCACTTCCAGCGTAGGCCCTTTTGTACATGGTGGTTGCTAGGCAACAAAGTAGGCGGAAATCAACAAAGGAAGAATGATGCCATGGGTCGTAGTATAGGGAACAGGGCGTAAGATAATCTTAGCCAAATAGAAATCAGATGGTAAGTATAAATAGCAAAAACCCAGGCTAACCATTGTTGAATACTAATTAAATGAATATAAAATATAACAATATAAGAAATGTAATGTTCCGTGCCTAATAATTGAACCACCGTGTATACATACAGGGAAGGATATCTCGTACATGTTATTACAATATATACAACAATACTTTATTAACAAATAAGATTAAGAATATGTTAAAATAAAAAAGTATTAGATTAAAATATATTACGCCATCTGGTGGATAGAGTAAATAAATGAAGTACATTTGGTTTAAGAACGTAGACATTGCGCCATCTAGTGGATAAATTGTTAATAGTATAAACTATTCATTTGATATAAAAAGTATATATACGATGTAAAGGTTATTAATGTTGTTACCATGAGTTTGTTAGTATGTGATTACTATCAGTATGTACCAATTTATGGAAAACATGATAGATAAAATATATAATTAAGGAGGACATCTGATTTGATATATGCTATATTGTAAAAAACATTATGGATAAAATTAGCATCAATATAAATTATTGTGTAGAAACCTTATTGGATAAGATTTTATGATTAAAAAATATTATGAATAAAAAATATATAATAATATTTTATAGGAGGATAGTACATCTAATGTGTGGAAAAATATATGTCTATTGATTATTAGAAGGATGTATCAAAATATATATAGAAAGATGTATATAAAAATAAAAAATATATATATATATAAAAATTAAGAAATGGAAGGTGAGATGACAATAGTGTGTATCGAACATTAGAATCCAGTATAATATATTAAGTTTAATACATATGAATATGAATACATACAGTGTAAGAATGTAATAAATGTGAATATAAGAATTAATAAATGGGAAGTGAAATAGTAAAAAATAGTAAACAATAAAAATATGTGATTATAAAATATATTGTGATGATAGGATGGATACTATATTCATATATAAAAATTGATAGGAAAAGGATTAAAAATTAGAAATAAAACAGTTGAGGTCTATATCTAGGTTTAATCCCCTAGGCTGGAGTGTATTAAGCCGATATATCCAGCTGGTTTCATTTTTGGAAATTTTAATTCTTTTATTTTCACCTCTCCAGTGTCCTGTAATAGAGTCAATTCCAACAAATGTAAGTCCCCTGGGATCCTTGTTGTGTGCCTCTGCAAAGTGCCTAGAGAGGCTATGTTTCGGGAATCCATTTCTTATGTTCTTGATGTGTTCTCTAATACGCACGAAAAGAGGTCTGGTGGTCCTACCGACATACTGAAGTCGGCATGGACACTCTACCAGGTAGGTCACATGGGTGGTCTGACATGTAATTAGTTTGTTAATCTTGAATTCCTCTCCACTCCATCTGGATTTAAAATATAACGTCTTTCTGGGTTGTTTATTCGTTGATTTGCAAGGTAAACATCTATTGCATCGAATAAACCCTTTTAAATCAGGAAACAGTTTCACTGGTTTGGGGGGATCAATAGCATTATGTACCAATTGATTGCGTAGATTAGGGGCTCTCCTATAGATAAACCTCGGTTGTCTAGGGAGTAATTTAGACAAGGTCTTGTCGGATTTTAGGATAGGCCAATATTTTTTCATAATCTTCTCTGTTTGTCTGAAATTTTGATGGAATCCCGTAATAAAAGCTAGCTCATTAGATTTTTTGTTGGGGACATTTTTCTTTTGTAGGAGTTCTTCCCTATTGATATTTAATGTTTTATCTCTTGTCATAATTAACTTTTGTCTGTCGTAACCCTTTTCCTCAAATCTTGTTATTAGAACATCCGTTTGTGATATATAATCTTCCACATTGTCACAATTTCTCCTGATCCTGACAAATTGGCTCTTTGGGATTCCTTCTTTCCATACAGGATGGTGACAGCTGTTAGTAGGTATGTATCCATTCCTATCTGTAGGTTTAAAATAGGTCCTACTTTTCAGTATATTATTGTCTTTAAAAATATTAAGATCCAAATAATTTATTTGATTAAAACTCCAGTCTCCTGTGAACTTAATGCCATATGGATTCTCATTCATTTTTAAAAAGAAATTATTCAAAGATTCTTCAGTCCCTTCCCATAAAATGATAATATCGTCTATATATCTTCGGTAGAATGTTAATTCTGGTATATCCTGAGTGTAAATCATCTTTTCCTCTAACATGTCCATAAATAGGTTCGCTACGCTAGGTGCGTAGCGGGCTCCCATTGCAACTCCCTTTGTTTGTAGGAAATATTCATTTTTATGCCAAAAGAAGTTGCTACTCATGGTGAGTTTTAAACCATCCAGGATATATTTTATTTGTGTTTGTTTTAACTTGCTACGTTCGTGTAAGGCAATATCTACCGCTTTTAATCCATCACTTTGTTTGATGCTGGTATAAAGGGAATTAGCATCTATTGTAGCCAAGATACATCCTTCTGGTAATTGTACTTCTTTGAGTGCTTTAATCAACTCTGAACTATCTTTAAGGTAAGATTTCCCCATCTTTACAGCTGGTTGTAGGTATCCATCCAGATATTCGCCCAATCTAGAAAACAAGGAGTCCACCCCACTCACAATGGGTCTCCCCGGGGGTTTGACAGGGTCCTTATGTATTTTAGGCAAATAGTACAATACTGGGATCTTACTTGAATCAGGTATCAGGTATTGTGCTTCCTTTTTATCCAATATTCCTATTTCTTTGCCTTTGTTGATGAATTCTTTAAGTTTCTTCCTATATATCTTGGTTGGATTCCTTTTCAGTTTTTCATAGGTGCCTTCCACTCTTAATAGATTGTTCATTTCTTCTTCATAGTCATTTTTGTTCAGAATTACTAATCCCCCTCCTTTATCTGCGGGTCGAATAATAATTCCTTTTCTGTCTTCTAGTTGTTTGATTGCAGATTTGACCTGATTGTACTTTTTATGTGGTTTTTTAATCTTCCTCAGAGAAAGAACATTATCCATAATGTTTTTTACAATATAGCATATATCAAATCAGATGTCCTCCTTAATTATATATTTTATCTATCATGTTTTCCATAAATTGGTACATACTGATAGTAATCACATACTAACAAACTCATGGTAACAACATTAATAACCTTTACATCGTATATATACTTTTTATATCAAATGAATAGTTTATACTATTAACAATTTATCCACTAGATGGCGCAATGTCTACGTTCTTAAACCAAATGTACTTCATTTATTTACTCTATCCACCAGATGGCGTAATATATTTTAATCTAATACTTTTTTATTTTAACATATTCTTAATCTTATTTGTTAATAAAGTATTGTTGTATATATTGTAATAACATGTACGAGATATCCTTCCCTGTATGTATACACGGTGGTTCAATTATTAGGCACGGAACATTACATTTCTTATATTGTTATATTTTATATTCATTTAATTAGTATTCAACAATGGTTAGCCTGGGTTTTTGCTATTTATACTTACCATCTGATTTCTATTTGGCTAAGATTATCTTACGCCCTGTTCCCTATACTACGACCCATGGCATCATTCTTCCTTTGTTGATTTCCGCCTACTTTGTTGCCTAGCAACCACCATGTACAAAAGGGCCTACGCTGGAAGTGATAGGACGCTGCAGAAGACGTCACATGACGAAACGCGTACAGCGCCGTCACGTCACTTCCGGTTCCGGTCTCTGGTTGGAACGCATTGCGTTCCGGGACGCTGATACCTCGCTGTTTTCCCACATTGTATATGTGAGTACCCATTTTGCTGCTGTAATTTACAATAAACTTTCTAGCATAACGATAATACACTATCGAGCTCCTTTTTTTCCTCCATCCATATACCCTTGAGTGGCCACACTTGATTTACCCACGAGATTTTGGATACCACAATTCACCACCGGACCTCACTCAGGACACTCCGGACTCCATAACACATCTACCCTAGGAAGGGAACTACTACACAGATCCAGGCTCATAAGATACCTCTTCAGTACCCGCTCTATACCCCTGTGTGGGGTGGGTACATCTGGTGAGTAGGTCTTTTTACCAGGGGCCACTTAGCCACTCACCAGTCACCCACCTTGGGGGTCACCGTAAGATATCCTGTACACCTATATATTTTTTGCTATCACCATTATTTTATGGACTAATTTTTTGGATTTTTTTGCACGTTGCACAAATAGACTTCCCGCACTTTTACATTCACCTGCATATTTATATATAAAAAATTATTTTTGGCACATTTATCTTTGACTCACCTTGATATATTTATTGATATCACTTTTGTTGCACTGTATATCAGCTGTTGTTTTGCACACCCATTCCGTGCTTAATAGTTTCCCGCACATTTATCACCTATTTATTTACTTACCTATTCACTATTATTTATATTATCACTTGTGGAATATACACCTTGTATATATTTTATTTATTTATTTAGCATTGTCATATATTCACATTGTTTATTTTATTTTGGCATATACACAAGCATATTTATTGTCACACTTTGCCATTTATTACGCCCTCTGGTGGTTGTTTCTCTCATATACCTTTGGAATATTTTTATATATTTAAATTTATTTTTAGATTAATTTATATCCCTTTAACACTATACGTTTGATCTTTTTACTTGGTTTTTCACCTCCGCATCTTTTATCTATTAACTTATTCCTCAATCATATTTATACTTTAGCATCTTATATTTATTTGCACTTTATTAAATAAGCAGCGCCATCACCTTCCATTTTATTTATCTCTTTATAGCCTTTGGCTATAGTTTAAGGGAGGCTGCAGCTTATTTGTGCATATATTGTTACAATCCCTTGATATCCTTAGCGCGGATTTATTTATCCACATCTACAAAGTATTGACTTTCCAATTCAATTCTTCCAATGAGAGGGCTGAATACAAATACACGCCACACTTCTCACATATTTAGTTGTAAAAAATTTGAAAACCATTTATCATTTTCCTTCCACTTCACAATTATGTGCCACTTTGTGTTGGTCTATCACATAAAATCCCAATAAAATACATTTATTATTTTATATAGAGTACATTTATGTTTTTGGTTGTAACATGACAAAATGTGGAGACTTTCAAAGGGTAAGAATAATTTTTCAAGGCACTGTATTTAAAAGGGTTAGAATCTCATATTAACAGTACAACCAGGGCCTCTTCACACTTTTTTGCATTGTGGTAAGGCATGCACTGCATTACTCCCTATTATTTTGAATGTACCCCAAAGCAGGAGAAATATTTTCTTCTCTTTTTTTTTTTTGCTACCACTATGCACATTATGCATTGCAGGACTCTAAAACACGGGTGGGGTTTGTAGGGAGATGGGGTGCAATTCAGAAGAAATAACACTGCAAGGCATTGCACTGTGCTTGATGTGTTACCATGTCCTAATAATGTTCACATTTTACAATGTGTTACTGCAACAGGCTGGTGGGAGCTGTCCCTTATAAACCTCCCTAGCAGTATTCCCGAGTGTGGCTTGGGGTTAAATTTCAGTGCCAAAAGCGGTAACCCCGAGCCACACTCGGGGTACTGCCAGAAGCATTGCTGGATCCTGAAAGAGGGGTTACTTACCTTTTCCCCGGGATCCAGCGATGTATCTGGGCAGTGTGCGGCGGCCGGATCTTCCGCCCGATGCTCTCTGTGCCCCGACTTCCATCTCCTGTGATGTGACGTTCGCAGGGGGGTAGAACCGGCAAATTCAAAAAGTTAAAAACACAAACACACTGATACACTGTAACTCTATTGGATTACATTACTAAAATAAAATAAATTGACCTTAGCTTGCCCCCCAGTGCTTTCTCCATTGCCCTTCCTGCTTTTTTTCTGTACCTTGTGTCTGGATACTGCAGAGCGACCATAGCATCAAAAAAGCGCGCCGCCACCTCAAAAGCGGTATATGACCTGCTGGAAAACAGCGACTGCGATACAGAATCGCTTGCAGAATGGAGTGATAGCGATTCGTGGGGAAGTTCTTTATCAGACGCAGAAAGCGATTTTAGCGATGATCCTGCGACTGTGCCCAGCGATGTGCGGACTTGGTGCTCGATAGACTGCGGTACGGAGCACATAGCGCCCCCAAGGTTCCCGTTTACTGGAGCACCTGGTATCAAAGTGGATGTTGAGGATGACAACCCCTTGGCATACCTCCAACTCTTTTTGACCGATGAGGTTATTGAAAAGATTGTTGTGGAAACTAATCGGTACCAGGAGCAACAAGCTGCAGTGCATCGGTGGTTTTCAAGGAGCAGGATGTGAGAACCAGTGACCAAAGAGGAAATCTGGAAGTTTCTGGGCCTAATTATTCTGCAGAGAGTGGTGAGGAAACCCCTGCAGAAGTGGTATTGGACCACCAACAAATTACTGGCCACTCCCTTTTTTGGCACGGTCATGTCGGAATACAAATTTTCGCTCATTATGAAGTATTTGCACTTTACAAATAATGATGAAATTGACGAGAAAAAAGATTTTTCAAAAAAGATTTGGGACAATTATCAAATCATTTTGAAAAATTTCCAGGAGTCCTATGTCCCAGAAAGAGACATTTGTATAGACGAAAGTCTAATGGCCTATACTGGAAGACTCCGCTAGATACAGTATATTGCGTCCAAGAGAGCACGCTTTGGCATAAAGTCATTCATGCTATGTGAATCCAGCTCTGGATACATTTAGAATTCAGGCCTATACACCGGGAAAGGAACCAAATTAAATGAAAGGTTCAGCAGTTATGGAATGGCAACTGCTTCAGTTCTTACGCTGATTGAGCCATTGCTGAATCAGGGGTATTGTGTCACCACAGACAATTTTTATACGTCCCCAGAACTCTATGAGTTCCTTCTTCAAAACAAGACGGATGCGTATGGGACCGTTAGAGCTAACCGGCGTGACATGCCCCCAACCTTTGCCAATAAAAAGCTCAAGGCTGGAGAAATAGTTATAGTGAAAAAACTATCAGCGCAAGACTAAGTGAAATTCAAATGTGTATAAAATGTGCTAGAATAAATCAATATATAAATCCGGCTGCATACACAAATTGTGTCCACACCTCACAACAAAAACATAAAAATCAGAAAACGTGCTGCGCCAGAAGTGCACAAAAATAATTAGTGATTACATGAATCAACAAGTGTTATCAACAAAATATGGTGTCCATCATATGTGCTCTGATGAAACATAAATGTTCATATAAAGTGCTCCAAAGTAATGATTAGTATATCCAGGTGATGACAGGACAGCCTCAATCCCTTGTGAATCAAGCAGGAACCACCAGTGTGTGAACTCCCTCCACCAGTAAGATTGGCCTCTCACCTTGATACCAGACCCAAACGGGCCAGCATGAGCATATCAGGGGATAAACAGACTATCACAGGTAACCTCTCCAGCCTTCACCTCCGGGGGTCGCCAGGACATAAAATAAAGATAAAGCAAAGATCTAGTGCTCTCTGAATGTAAATAATGAGCTTTTATTGAGCATAAAGGGGTAACTCACATTTGTTGGGCACTCAGCCGTGCCTGCTATTATGGCATTCAGTGTTGGAGAGTAGCACCCGAGCGATCGGCGTCAGGCACGCAGGCTCCGCCTCCCTATACGCGTTACGCCTGGAGCGTGGGCTCCGTTTGGCTTCTTCTACCGAAGAAGCCAAACGGAGCCCACGCTCCAGGCGTAACGCATATAGGGAGGCGGAGCCTGCGTGCCTGACGCCGATCGCTCGGGTGCTACTCTCCAACACTGAATGGCATAATAGCAGGCACGGCTGAGTGCCCAACAAATGTGAGTTACCCCTTTATGCTCAATAAAAGCTCATTATTTACATTCAGAGAGCACTAGATCTTTGCTTTATCTTTATTTTATGTCCTGGCGACCCCCGGAGGTGAAGGCTGGAGAGGTTACCTGTGATAGTCTGTTTATCCCCTGATATGCTCATGCTGGCCCGTTTGGGTCTGGTATCAAGGTGAGAGGCCAATCTTACTGGTGGAGGGAGTTCACACACTGGTGGTTCCTGCTTGATTCACAAGGGATTGAGGCTGTCCTGTCATCACCTGGATATACTAATCATTACTTTGGAGCACTTTATATGAACATTTATGTTTCATCAGAGCACATATGATGGACACCATATTTTGTTGATAACACTTGTTGATTCATATAATCACTAATTATTTTTGTGCACTTCTGGCGCAGCACGTTTTCTGATTTTTATGGAGAAATAGTTGCCTAGCAGAAATGCAAAATGATGGCACTGAGATGGCACAACAAAAAAGATGTGTGCCTGATGAATACCATCCACAACACCTCTACTGTCATGGTACACACAAAAGGTGGAAAAGACGTAATGAAATCACAACTGATGATGGATTACAATAACACCATGGGAGGTGTGGACAGAGCTGACCAGTCCATGACTTTTTATCCAGCAATGCGGAAACAACAAAAAAAATATTATAAAAAAATATTCAGGCATCTCCTGGAACAGTGTTTGTGGAATGCATTTATTCTCCTAAAAATGAAGAGTGACAGGCCTGTGGTTCATGCGGACTTTGTTTGGAAAATTGCCGAACTGATATTTCTCAGGGACCAAACACCAACAGCTGTAAATAGATCCGGACGCCGTGCTCCTGGTGTTGTGAACCCAAAACGCCTGACCGGTCGTCACTTTATGGACCACATTCCACCAACGGAAAAGAAGCCTGCACCCACACGGACGTGTGTGGTTTGCTGTTCCAAACGTGATGACACTGGAAGGAAAATCCGTAAAGAAACGCGGTACTACTGTCCTGATTGTGACGTTGGACTTTGTTCTGTACCCTGTTTTAAAATTTCCATACCCGGGACGTTTACAGAAGCAACAGGACTACTAATATTGCATCCTTGTTTGGCCAAAAAAAATGTCAGTTTTTGATTACGTTATTTACTATAATTTATTGCATAAAACATTTTATTATATTATTATTTGTTATTATTTTATAGTTATTTATTATATTATAATTTAGGATTTTGTGTTTCAAACTTTATCATACCCGGAATGTTATAAAGAAGAACGCACAGTGAAAGAAAATCATATATAAATAGTTGGTTTGGGCTGCTCATCCTTAAGAATTACATGCAAAAAAAGATACCGCTTTCAGTACCTAAAATCGGAAATAACAATACCGCCAGGGAGGTTAGCAAAGTATTCACCTTCTTGATAACAAACAATTGCTTTTACTATCCACTGAAACATTCAGCCCTTCACTAACACTACTGCTGTCGAATTTAAAAAGTTAAATGTTGACTTGTCTCCAAACTGTGGCCCTTGAGCCGGATGTGACTCTTTACTCGCCTTTATCCGGCCCTTGGGGCACCATTCCTTTCACTGACATCAAGAGTGAGGGCACTATTCCCAAAACTGACACCCGACAATGGGAAACTATTCCTTCCAGTGACACAGATGATGGGGCATAATTTCTCCCACTGATGTAAACGATTGGGCTCTATTCCTCCCACTAATACCAATGACAGGCCACTATTCCTCTTCCTACAGACCACAGGCGCTATGTCATTTTTTTTTTTTTACTCCCACTTACCTCCAAGCCTGAGGCAATGGGGTTTTTTTTCTAAATGCAAATATACTGTGCACTGCATTTAAGAAAATAACCCCATTGCCTCTGGCTTGGTGGTAAGTGGGAGTAAAAAATATTACATAGCACCTGCACATTTATCTCGATCTGAGGGGAAGCTCTGAAATGAACAGAAGCTCTGCTGATTTCTATCATCCAATCATGTGCAAGCAAAAATGCTGTTTTTTATTTTCCTTGCATCTGATTGAGTATTCTTTGCAAAGTGAAGCTTTACCTCATTTACTAAGCTCTGGAGCAACTGCACGTGCAGTGCACAGTATATTTGCCTTTAGTGAATCAACCCCAATGTCTACTACTGATACTGGGACATTTCCTACTCCCACTGGCTACAGTCAGGTTCCCATATAGTTTGAAGGACCGTAAACTGGCCCTTTGTTTAGAAAGTTTGGAGACCCCTGGTTTACAGGAAAGTTGCTTTATGTAACGTTTGTCATATTTATTTTGTGGCTTATGTAACAGGATGGAATGTCTGACATTTGCCTCTAGGCGAATCTAGGAATTTAGATTTCCCTTCCTTTAAAAAAGTGTCATTATCCAAAGTAGGAGGCACAGACTCTATGCTCTAAATGAGTAGGTTAGATTTTAAAAACCAAAGTGGTGTTGTTGCTCATCACAAATGAATAGTTTCTGGCTGTTAGAGCCGGTTCACACTAGTACGACTTGTCAGGCGACTTGGTCAGCCTGGCAAGTCGCGCACCGTCGGGTCCATTGAGTAGTACAGGACCGGATCTAATAGGAGCGACACAAGTCACTCCGACTTAGAAAAAGGGTCCTGTACTATTTCGGGGCGACCTGGAGGCGACTTGCATAGACATTCATTATATGAAGTCCGTGCAAGTCACGCCGAAGTCGCGGTGCACGCGACTTCACAGGTCGCCCCCTAAGTCAGAGCGACCTAATGTGAACGGGGGCTTATTCCTTGGAAAATGTAACAAAGAATCATAATCAGATAGACAGAAGCTCCACACTTTCTCTACTTGTCTTTACTCAAACCTAACCCCTCAAAGTGGCCATGGACAAGCTGATTCTTCAGAAAATTCAAGTGAATAAAAGATATTGACTTAAAGTGTATAGCCATTTTGGATGGAGTGGGGAAGGATTACAACTCCTTTCATGTTTTACTGTTTTTTTTTTCCATTTGACAGATTTCCATTTACTTCCTTTTTATGGTGAAATATTTTTTTGCAGACAGGAAGTTAGGGAAGATCTGCAACAGAGAAACCGACAACAAGAAAAGTTTAAAGAGGTTCTAGCATTCCTCTGCATAACTTAAAACAAAAGTGTTTTTTTACTCCGTGTTTTACTTGTGTTGGCAATAGTTTTTTCCTCACATCCTGTCTGGTGAAAACTGTGCTACCAGAACAGGAAGTGAAGGATAATCTCTATAACAGAGTTCTGGACAGCAGAAAAACCTGACAGGGGTTCTAATCTTTCCTCTCTCTGTCCAGAAATTTAAAAAAAAATAGTTTGATACACTTTCAGGGGTGTCCAAACTATGGCCCTCCAGCTGTTAAAGAACTACAATTCTCATAATGCCTAGTTATGTCTGTGAATGTCAGAGATTTACAATGCCTCATGGGATGTATAGTTCAACAACAGCTGGAGGGTCATAGTTTGGACACCCCTGCTTTAGGCAATTGATTATTGTGCTCTAGATAGTAATTTGCTTCGAAAATATTTCTTAAGAACAATTATTTGCAGGGAATAATTTGCCAAGTGTGTTGTTAGTTAACTACTTGACCTCTGAAAGATTTACCCCCTTTATGACCAGGCCACTTTTTGCGATATGGCACTGCGTTACTTTAACTGACAATTGCGTGGTCTTGCAATGCTGTACCCAAATAAAATGTATGCAATTTTTTTTCTCACAAATAGAGCTTTCTTTTAGTGGTGTTTGGTCACCACTGCGGTTATCTTTATTTTAAAAAGGCCAACAAATTGGGGGAGAAAAAAACAAAAACAGTATATATTTTACTTTCTGCTATAAAACCTATCCAATAAATTAAAAAAAAAAAACAAATGTGTTTATAAATTTAGGCCAATGTGTATTCTGCTATACGTTTTTGGAAAAAAATCCCAAAAAACGTATATTGATTGGTTTACGCAAATGTTATAGTGTCTAAAAACTCTGGAATATATACTGGATTATTATTTTTTTTTATACTAGTATTGGTGGTGGCGATAAGCGTTTTATAGTGGGACTGCAATATTGTGGCGGACAATCGGACACTAACTGACACTTTTTACATTTTGCGGGAACCAGTGACTCTAATACAGTGATCAGTGCTAAATATATGCACTGTCACTGTACTAATGACACTGGCTGGGAGGGGGTTAAACATCTAGGGCGATCAAAGGGTTAACTGTGTGCCTAGCCTGTGTTTGTGTTAACTATGTGTGCTGCTTTTGAAGATCGGTGGGTGCTGAGTGCCTGACACCCGCAGACCGGCTTCTGCTGTAATTTAATTACAGCAAAGCGGCACACGAGCGCTCCCTGAAAAGGAAGTGTGGAATCATGCATATTTATGTAAAACTGCTATATGGTAGTCAGCAAGTGGGTAAATTATTATCAAATCTTTATTAAATCATCCTATATATGATTAACATATTGTTAGGGGCTTATCTATAGTGGAGAGTGGTTACCGCTGTCTGCTATATATGGCACAGTGTAGTCCACATTGTGCCTTCATTACATTGCTTAGAAATTCTATAGCTGGAGGATAGGCCAGTCACATGATTTTAATAGGTCATGTGACCAAGCTTCTCTCTCCTGGCCTTCTTTTTTATTAATTGGAATAAAAAAAGCTCTTTGCTTGATGTTCCAAATCAAGTAGAGCATAAACCACATTTGCTAAATTTTTCACTATTTTTTAAAAGAAAACCCTTCATTCACATGGACACTGAATGGAGATGGAGTGCACAGTGACCACGTTACTCTGGCTCCATTGGATTGCACTGAAAACAATCTTATGTCAGTATTACACTACATCCTGTATGGTGAACTCTTACTACACCCTTTTAAACCTAGGAGCATTCACAAGTATTGTAAATACTATTTAGGGCTACGTTCACAAGGGTTCCCCCTTTTGGAACCCTTGTGAACGTAGCCTAAACTGGGCAAGAAAAAGTATGTCAATTCCTTGGAAATAAACTGGTTTTCTGCAGTAATTTGCCATAAAATGTGATCTGATTCTCATCTAAGTCACAACAATAGATAAACATAATGTGCACACAACAAACAATTCTAATTTGTCATGTCCCTTATGTACCTTGACACTTGGCCTCATATATATATATATATACCTTTCCTCTCCTCACAGGTAATGAAGACTTCAATCAAGAGTTAGCAGTTTTGTTTCAAGGCTTGCACATCTCCATGAGACCAGAGAAACTTACAAATGTAAGTGCATTTCCTGGATGTATACTGTATATGTATTTGATCTTTTATTTGTATTTATGTATTGTGATGTTGCAACACATGCTATTTTTTAATAAGGAAGTATGGTCTCATAGGACAGGGCCAGGGGTTCAGGGGATTTTGAGACATGAAGAGAAATGACATCACAGTAATGCTGTGGTGTGTACTGACAGCAGAGGAAACAAAAACATTTTGCCTTGTCTATACATTTGGGGCTGAGCAGGAAATAGCTGCCAGTGTAGCCCCAAGGCTTTTGGTGTGACTAAGCCCTTCAACCAGCCTTTCTCAATCTTTTTAACTTGGAGGAACCCTTGAAATAACGTGTAAAGTGGGGTACACACTAGTAGAAAATCTGCCAAAAATTCCCATCCGAGGTAAAATCGTACGATTTTCGGCTAGTGTGTACACAACTTTCAGCAGCCGATGCCGACATTTTCAACGAAAAAAAAACGGAGGGACAAACACCAAAATTTTTATTGTCCGTCCCCAGCACGAGCAATTTTCGTTTAATGTCTATGCAGTACGTCCGTTAAAAATTGGATACGAAAGACTGCGCATGATCTGAAGTTGCTGACAACCCGAAAGTCTAGGAACAAATGTCAAAAAAAAAAAAAAAAAAATTGGACGAGAAATTTTGTGAACATTTATGCACTGTCAACTAAAAACGGTTATGAACGCTGAGCAAGAGAGAGAAAAATCTGAGGATATTTCGTCCAATTTCCATCAAGTGTGTGCGGGCCTTTAGTCTCTGGTAACCCCTACTAATAATTACTATATCTACAGCTCATTATACATTAACTTGATGGTCACTAGGAAGATTGCCTTTAGTATGTGGTCATTGGGTCACCCCTCCCCTTACAGAAAGCTAAAAAGATTATGGTTTCCAGTGGTTACTTATCTAATAGACATTTTTTATTGCTCAGGAAACCCCTACCAATCTCTGGAGGAACCCCAGGGTTCCATAGAACCCTGGTCAAGAGACTGCATTCAACCGACTATACACGGATTGAAATCCGCCCAGTTCAGTAGGGTCCAGGTGAATTTTGATCCATTTATGGTCTATTAATCGATTTGTATCCAACCAACCTGGAGCATTTTCTATCGATCAGTGCCGCCGGCGCTAATGAGTGTAATCTTACAGTGGGGAAATTTCCCCCCTGTCAAAATACAAAGGATCAGTGGAAGGCATTCCCACATCCAACATTGAGTGTGTGGATGAGGGAATGGAGTAATTTTCTTTCAACCAGCGGGTTGAATGAAAGAAAATGACTTGTGTATGGCCAGCCTTAGACTGTACAAGGTTCATTTTGATGCAGATCTGATTTTATAGTAATTAATATTATTGTTATTATTATTATTATTTTCTTTTACATAGCAGTAAGGTTTTTATTTTGAAAATATAAAGCATTAAAGAGTACAGCAAAAGACAATAGCAATACTTCAAGGCATGGCTACCTAGAGAATTTGTTTAATGTACATTGTGGTGCACAGCAGATATTAAACTATGAGGCAATAGCTTATCTAATCCATGAATCACTTAAAAAGAGAAAGTGTTGATTGCAAGATGAAAGCCCTTTAATCCATGGTAAATATTAAGTGCAGCTCCATTGCTAGTGCTAGTAAGTCACGTCATGGGGAAAAATGCAATCTTATGTCCTATGGCAGGAAATATAGGAAAATATATTTGATTGGAACAGGAGCCTGCTTTATAGAAAGGGCTGGCAATTCACAGATTTGTAAGTATTAAAATTATCCTTAGACATTGATAGTAAGCAGAAAGAGGTGTCTTCATGTTCCTGTGTTTTAGAGTGCCAAGTCAGAACTATGGTGACCTCTTTCAGTGTGGCATCTGTAACCAATATGTCTTTTTCTATAGGAGCAGGAAGAGCTCAGATTTTCTAGGCTTAAACAACATTATTTGCATATCATGAATATTGATATTACTATGTGCCAGTACCTCTAGCTAGTTGATCTCACAAAGCCTTTATTTATATATTTTATTTGATGCTTCTATTCCACCCTGAGCATAATGGTCCATTTACACTTATTTGTTTTCCTGAAGAAAATAATGTGCATTTTACTGCATAAAAATACATTTCAAATACACTTCTTATTGTTTTTTGTAGCTAGTTCACATCCAGTCTGTAGCTTGGTACATTTAAAAAAAAAAAAATAGTACATGGTGCTTCTGTAGTCCAGGAGTGAGCAGCCTAGGGTAACAATGCTGCTCCTTCACAGATACAGTAAAGTGAACGAGAATCATTGTCACCCTAGGAGAAGAGGGGTTTTGCTGGCAGGACCACCAGGTGAAACAAAAAAAAAAAGCAGAACACAGAAAAAAAGCTTGAGAAAAGGAAAACTAGTGCAGCCATCTGGACTGGTAAGCTGCAATATATTACATTTTTGTTTCCAAATTTAGATATACTTTATGCAAGGCTTTGGAAACCTCTGCATCATGAAAAATGCCTATTACCTGTCCTTTTTCAAAATGGCATAAAAAAGCACATTTTGCTAATAATGAATTCATAATTTTGTTTAAAATGTGTAGCAGTAACATACATTAAAAGCACGCGTTACTTCAAACTTGCAGCAGTAACATACATTAAAAACACACATTACTTCAAATGTGGGGCGGCACACTGGTGAAGTAGTTAGCACTTTCACCTAGCAGCAAGAGGGTCGCTGGTTCGAATCCCAACCACGACACTAGCTGCCTGGAGTTTGCATGTTCTCCCTGTGCCTGCGTGGGTTTCCTCCCACACTCCAAAGACATGCTGGTAGGTTAATTGGATCCTGTATAAAATTGGCCCTGCTATGTATGTATGAATGTGAGTTAGGGACCTTAGATTGTAAGCTCCTTGAGGGCAGGGACTGATGTGAATGTGCAATGTATATGTAAAGCGCTGCATAAATTGACAGCGCTATATAAGAACCTGAAATAATAATGATAATAAATGTGTGAAAGGGCCCTGAAAGTGTCAGTAAATGCCATCTGGAATTACTTGCCTGTGTCTTATGAGTCCACTAGGTGTCAGTATTCTCCTTTTTATAGAAACATTCCTATGTTTTAGCTGCTGTTAGAGCCCACTTCATTTATCATTTTGTGCTGACTCAATTAATACTGTCACATGAACTTTGTGCTCTCTGGACATAGTTAATCTCTTTCCAAACGGACCCTTTGGGCTCTCAGCTTAGTTTCCTCAGTTAACCTCTTGATTGATTTCTGCTTCCTTGTATCAGTTTCACAAGCTGTCATCTCTTGATGTTTCAGGCACGGAAAGCTGCGTACAGGTGGATGAGTAAAGTGGAGGAAGAGGAGAAGAAGATTGCGACAGAGGAGGAAAATACTGACCCCCAGGAGGAGACTCAAAAATACACCGTGGAGGTATCCAAAGAGCCTATTTTTTGCTGACAAATTGCTTAACCACCTAAAGACCAGGCCTTTTTCTGATATTTGTTGTTTACAAGTAAAAATTTGTATATTTTGCTAAAAAATAATTTAGAACCCCAAGCATTATATGTATATTTTTTTATCAGAGACTCTAGAGAATAAAATGGCAGTCGTTGCAGTATTTTATGTCACACTGTATTTGCGCAGCAGTCTTTCAAACACAATTTCTTTGGGAAAAATACACTGTAGTGAATTAAAAAAAAAAAACATTAAAATTCGCCCAACTTTTTGTATATTGTGAAAGATGATGATGTTACACTGAGTAAATATGCTCATGGAATGGCGACAAACCATGGTACTTAAAAATCTCCATAGGGACTGCTTTAAATTTTTTTACAGGTTACCTGTTTAGAGGAGGTCTAGTGCTAGAATTATTGCTCTCACTCTAATGATCGCGGCGTTACCACACATGTGTGGTTTGAACACCGTTTACATGTACAGGCACGTGTATGCGTTTGAGGGATGGGGGCGCTAACATTTTTTTTTCTTATTTATTTTACTTTTTTTTTTTTGATCACTTTCATTCCTATTACAAGGAATGTAAACATCCCTTGTAATAGAAATAAGCATGACAGGTCCTGTTTATTAAGAGACCTGGGTCCAAAAAGACCCCAGATTTCTCATTTACCTTTTAAAAGCAAAAAAATTAACAAAACAATACTATTTTTTTTTTGTCAGAGAACTGGAAGTGACATCAGAAGTTGCTGCAGTCCTCCGAAGGGCATAGAGCCGAGTGGGGGCTATCTTGCTCTCACTCGGCTTCCTGCCTATGGCTCCAGTAAGCTTGGGAACCACCAGGAAGTGGTGGGAGGGAGTGGGAGCATCTCTCCCACTGTCTAAAAAAGTAATCCTGCAGAGAATCCACCACTGGTATCGCTTTTATTAGAAAGCCAGACGCCTGCAGAAAAAAAATATATATATACCGGGGTTATGACAACTGCTTCAATTAATTTCTAAAACTAGCTTTTTAATGCGGTAGTAAAGACCTTCAAAAAAAAAAAAAAGAAGTCCACTTGCAAGTTAATGTTATAATGTGCTAGTATGCATCACATACTTGCACATTGTGGCATACTTGCCTTAAAACAAACTCCTCCAGTGGTGCGCTGTCATCGATGCCAGGGCTTCCATCTTCACCTGTCTTTCTACCACTTGAATGACCATGCCACTAAGATGTCACCGGGAGTCACGACCGCGGCACAGAGCTATAAAGGTACGGTATGGGTATGCCGTTCCTTCAGAGAGCATTTATCAGTGATGTCACCGGCTGCATCCCCTGTGAATATCTCCTAAACAGTGCAAGTTTAGGAGATATTTACTTTACCTACACTCTACCTGTGCCTTATTAGAGGCTTACCTGTAGGTACATATTAAAAAGTGGACTTCACTACCACTTTAAAGAAAGGTGCACATTGAAGGACCTAGATTAGAGATAGGGAGTACACTTCACAGAGGGGCTTTGATGAGGCAATGTGGCTTCCATGTATGTTTACAATTGTATGCAACAAGAACCCCTGTTTTTTAACACAAATTTTTTTATGGCTGGTTGATGAGTGTGCTAAGTTGTCTTTATACCTGTAGCATGTCTGCAGTTTGTCAAGTCTCAGACCATCTTTTATAAAATTACAAACACTAAACAATTTGTATGGTTAGAATTTAAATGCATATATTGCTTTAACTCCGTGAAATTTCTGTCTTCTGTCAGGATATCCACGAATCAGCAATTCGTAGTCTGGCAGAGCTGACAGCCTGTTCTATGGAAGTGTTCCACAAAACAGCCACCTTAATCCTGCATGGAGATGCCAATGTGGCAGCAGTGTGTCGGGGCAAGGCTCTCTCTCAGTAAGTGTTTGGTTATGTTAGTCACATAATTAAAATGTGCTGGGGACAGCGGATAAAAGGATGAAATCCTGAAGAATCTTTCTATGTTTACCTTATGTTGTTGTTGTTATCCAATATTACGGTAATGGTATAGCAATAGAGAATCTGAATCCTGGACTTCTACACACTGTAGGGTACCAAGAATCACCTTGGGTTGTGGTAGGGATAAACAATTTACAAGACCCACACTGTAATATTTAGGTCCAAAGACAAGATTATCTCAGTTACACTTCGGTTTTTGCAAACAAATTATATTGGGGGCTGTACCTCTGCCCCCTTGATGGCGGCTTGGAAAAAGTGAAACCTTGAACCAGCTGCTGATGGATTTTTATGCAATCCTTTACTAATAGCAACCAACTATAGTCTGACTTTTGAGCAGACATACACTGTTTTCACGGTTACCTGCCAAAGGTGCAATCTCTCCACTTTTTTTTATTTTCACCTTCAAACCTTTATTCAGAAATTTTAGATACAATGTCATTGTCAACAGTCTGATTCTGGGTAATCATTGACATAAAGTGGCAGCATATTTCAATTACATATTATTTTATATCACCCAACCTCTTATTTCGCTCCCCACTCTCTTAAAAAAGCTCCAGATTTTGCATACACTCTCTAATTTGATCTAGTTGACCTACTGAAACCCCATTTCCCCTTCAAATGAGTGCAAATCTGCTATTTCATATCTGGGTACGCTGACTTTAGACAGCCTTTCTCGCATCATAAAACTGAACTTCATTCATCTCTTTCCTTTGCCTTCTTAGGCCTCACGAACACTGCTGCTGATATTGATAAACTGACGTTTAGGAGCAGTTGGGCGTTTTTTCAGCAGCCCCTGAACTTTCCTGTTATCTTATCTGTCCATGCACATGAGTCGTTTATAGTCGTTTATAGAGGCAGTTGAGTTTAATGGTATTTTTTTTTAAAGCAAAAAATTTTGTTCAGGACAAAAGTTTATTGGCATTTGAAATGCCAAATGCTTGTAACATAATGCAAATGATGTCTAAACGTTGTAATTCGCATTTATAAGTGTTTAGTTTATAGGTGTTTTCAATGGGGATACATTTCTGACCATTTTGCAATTTAAAAACGCCTTTAAACCTAAACGCTGCTAAATGCGGCATGCAAAACAGACGTTATTAACCGTCGGTTACTAGCTATCAAGTTCCAGCGTTCAGAAGAGGTTTTTAAACATCTCGTGTACATGAAGCCTTAGACTTCAAATCTTGTCCAATCCACACTCTCACATGGTTCAGTAAATGCAGTGTCTCGAAAATGAACACGATACCCTGGTTGCTCTATTTTACAAACCCTCCCGGGTCACTTTATTCAGACCTTCCTGAAATCGCTTTGCACAGCTTTTAGCAAATTTCTTTGGGCTGGAGACCCCTCCATGTGCTTAAAAAGATTAATACTCTTCCCCAAGTTAAAAAGAGGCATTGATTTTCCCAACCAACTGTTTTATTATACAGTCACTCTCTCATTAATCAGGACAGCAAAGGTTTTTCCTCAAGCATACCTTGGCACCAATGACAAATATTTTACAAGCTGCTCTAGGCAAGATCAGGCTCCACACTCTACAGTCAAATCTCAGGTGCTGGCTCGGCTAGTTTTCACTAAAACAATTAATCAGCAACAGGAATGCTATACAACACAAGATGCAAAATAATTATCCTTTTTTAAAATAGCCAGCAGGAACTAATTCTCTTCTGACACGTTTTGCACTAGGCACAGCTCTTTCTCAGAGTATGACAAAGCCACTACCCATACATCATTACATAGAAGCATTAATCCCATGTGATCATTAACCCCTTCTTCATTTAAACAGATTACATTTCTTTGTAAAAAAAAAAATATAATATATACACACACACATATACAGTATCTCACATTAATGTCTAAACCGTTGGCAACAAATGTGAGTACACCCCTAAGTGAAAATGTCCAAATTGGGCCCAATTAGCCTATTTCCCTCCCCGGTGTCATGTGACTCGTTAGTGTTACAAGGTCTCAGGTGTAAATGGGGAGCAGGTGTGTTAAATTTGATGTTATCGCTCTCACTCTCTCATACTGGTCACTGGAAGTTCAACATGGCATCTCATGGCAAATAACTCTCTGAGGATCTGAACAAAATAATTTTTGCTCTACATAAAGATGGCCTAGGCAATAAGAAGATTGCAGAGTAGTGGCCAAGACCATACAGCAATTTAACAGGACAGGTTCCACTCAGAACAGGCCTCGTCATGGTCGACCAATGGAGTTGAGTGCACATGCTCAGCGTCCTATCCAGAGGCTGTCTTTGGGAAATAGACGTATGAGTGCTGCCAACATTGCCGCAGAGGTTTAAGGGGTGGGGGGTCAGCCTGTCAGTGCTCAGACCATACGCCACACACTGCATCAAATTGGTCTGCATGGCTGTCATCCCACAAGCCTCTTCTAAAGATGATGCACAAGAAAGCCCGCAAACAGATTGCTGAAGACAAGCGGACTAAGGACATGTATTACTGGAATCATGCCCTGTGATCTGATGAGACTAAAATAAACTTATTTGGTTCAGATGGTGTCAAGCGTGTGTGGTGGCAACCAGGTGAGGAGTACAAAAAAAAGTGTGTCTTGCCTAAGTCAAGCATAGTGGTGGGAGTGTCATGGTCTGGGCTGCATGATTGCTGCCTGCACTGGGGAGCTACAGTCTACTGAGAGAACCATGAATGCCAACATGTACTGTGACATACTGAAGCCGAGCATGATCCCCTCCCTTCAGAGAATGGGCCGCAGTGCACTATTCCAACATGCTAATGACCCCAAACACACCTCCAAGACGACCACTGCCTTGCTAAAGAAGCTGAGGGTAAAGGGGATGGACTGGCCAAGCATGTCTCCAGACCTAAACCCTATTGAGCATCTGTGGGGCATCCTAAAACAGAAGGTGGAGGAGGGCAAGGTCTTTAACATCCACTAGCCCTGTGATGTCCTCGTGCAGGAGTGGAAGAGGGCTCCAGTGGCAACCTGTGAAGCTCTGGTGTACTCCTTGCCCAAGAGGGTTAAGGCATTGCTGAAAAATAATGGTGGCCACACAAAATATTGACATTTAGGGTCCACTTTGGACATTTTACCTTTAATGGTTTAGACATTAATGGCTGTGTGTTGAGTTATTTTGAGGGGACAGCAAATTTACACTATATATAGAAAGATCCCGCGCTGATGGAGGGGAAAATGGGCTGCAGCCTCCCAGAAATATAACCAAAGGCTATATCAAGAATGGTAGGTAGGTAGGGTTAGGGAAATGGTGCTGCAGTGCCATTTCCCCAACCCTTCCTACCTAGCAAATTTACCCTGCTATACAAGCTGTACACTCACTACTTTACATTGTAGCAAAGTGTCATATTTACAAAAATGAGAGGGGTGTACTCACTTTTGTGAGATACTGTGTGTGTGTGTGTGTGTGTAAGTGTGTGTGTGTGTGTGTATATGTATATATATATATATATATATATATATATATATATATAATATCCCACACCCAAAGTATCTATGTATAAACAATGTTTAAACATTGTTACAATGTAAGGCTTAGTTCACACTGGCATTAAAAGCAGGCATTTTAGAGGCGTTAAAAATGCCCCTCAAACGCCTATGTACAAGATACAATAGACAACACACAGTGCTGTTCACACTATCATAACAAGAATAAAACAAAAATAAAATAAAAAAGTTTACATATAGACATATATAAAAACATATGTTGAAACATGCTCCCTGTGGGAACGCTGATACAGTTATACCGAGCTGGAACTTTTTTTCTTTTATTTTTGTGATTATAATAAATATGTTTTTCTCTTACGTCCTCCAACAGTCGCTGCAGCCTCTAAGTCATCACTGTTGGGTATTGACTTCCGCTCCGTAGGAGTAGCTAGGCATATAGACTTAGTCAAAAGACAAAAGGCATTAGCATATACACACCCATGGGGGCTGTCCCATCTGGTCAATACCCCCCTGCAGTGACCACTCCCAACTCAGTTTTAATCTGCCTAGCGTCAGGAGTAGTCAGGCTTCCCTGTGCTGGGGCTTCAGTCTCAGCCTTCCTAATCTTTTATTTGATTTTCTTTGACAATGTCAGTTTTTTCTTACTTTACTAGCTGTTTATTTTGTCAGCTTCTAGTGTTAGTCGTTTCTTCGGATGAAGACGGATCATGCGGTGCTGGGATTCGGACCGACCGCCCTGGTTCTCCAGGGCAGAAGGGTCAGATGGACCCCCAGCCCGCCATCGAGCGTTCAGCTATGGTTCGCCCTGGCATTACGAACGACCCATCCCTGCTCGCCGCAGGGATGCAGCCGTGAGGTGGCTACCTCACAGGACACATCTGCGATGCTGCAGTGTCATGTCCCTGGCTCACGGCACTCCCTGTCAGATGAGGACAGCGGTTTTCCGTTCATAGAGGCATCCCACGCCATCTGGTACAGGTAAGTGCTTCTGTGTGGGGGCTCTGTCTGGGGTGGCAGTCTGTGTTGCTGTGTGTTCCCCATGTCTGTGCCTGTGTGACTCCCTGATGCGGTCCCTGTGGGGATCGCTTGTGCAGATACTGTATGTTTTCTTGGGGGTCTCCTTCCCTGTGTCACTTCGGTGCATTGTTGGGGGTGCAGACGTTTTTTTGTGTGGCGACCACAGCGGCATGAATTCGCGCGGTCCGCTATCTTTGATATGGGCAGGCATGTTTAGCTTCTCTGTGGGCGATACTGCATGCTATTTTGGCGCCATCCACCGCCATTTTGTGGGAGGTGGACGATCGGTCCGACCGCATGTTCGGCGGCCATTTTGGCGTAGCCTCCAATGCATTCCTACGGGGCAGCCATTTCCCCTAAGTCTGGCAGTCTATAGTTCAGCCTACTTCAGCAGCACTTCCTTTTCCTCTGCAGCAGGACATCGGTAGCAACACTCTGCGGGCTCTGCAGGTTATCGCTCTCAATATTCCTCTGTATTATCGCTTCTGGCTCAGTTTTCTCTTCTCTTTTTGGGGGTCTTTGTCACTGTAGTTGTAGCGGTGGGCTGCACATTCCGCAGTGATCTTAAAGGAGCAGTACACATTTTATTGCACTGTTTTTTTCTGTAACCTTGAGCAATGGATTCTCAGGATAGCAAATTCTGGTGGGGGCTCCCAGTTCTCCTGTGGCCCCGCTGAGACCTGATTTGGCTGCTCTGGTGGCGACTTTGGTGTCTAATATGGAAATGCTGATGGCTGAACGTGCTGCAAAAAAGAGGGCTAGATTGTCTCTTTCCTCTGATTCAGATGGTGATATGGCTGCTGCTGCGAGTGTGCCCTTTTCAGGGTCCCGCTCATCCTTGGACCCCCCGGGGTCTGAGGGGGAGACTGAGGTGGAGGGGGCTGATACCTCCTCCCCGGGGTCACCTGAAGAACGGGCAACCATGGATGAGTTAATTGTTTCTGTTAAGGAAACTTTACATTTGGAGGATGAGCCCAGTCCTCCGGGCGTTGTGTCCTCATTTGGGACGCACAGGACCAGCAAGTCGTCGCAGGTTTTTCCCTGCCCAGCTGAGTTTCATTACACTGTTAATGAAATGTGGTGCACGTTGAAACGTCCATTCCTGGTACCTAGTCGGTTCAAATTGCTTTATCCTTTTGTTCCGGCTACGGAATCACGATGGTGTGTGCCTCCGCAGGTAGATCACACTGTGGCCGTGTTAAACAAGGTTACCTTGGTTCCTTCCGAGGATACTCCGGTGTTCCGGGACCCTACGGACCGGCGGTTGGAGTTTCTAGCCCGCCATTCCTAAACGGTGGCGGGTTCGTTGCTCAAACCCGTTTTCGCGTCCGTGTTGGTGGCTCAGGCGGTGGCTGATTGGACTAAGATGCTTAGGAGCAATCTCGTGTCTGATGGTGTTCCGCCTGCCCGGCTGGAAATGGTGGATCAGATCCACCAAGGAGTCATGTATTTGTGTGATGCGGCCTTGAATGAGGCCCCTTTAGTGGCTCGCCTCTCTAGTGTCGCGGTGCTTCACCGGCGACTGATATGGCTGAAGAGCTGGTCGGCCAACCAGTCCTCACGGAAAACTGTTTCTGATTTTCCCTATGCTGGCTCTCGCCTTTTTGGCGAGGCGTTGGATACCCTGGTGAAAGACGTCACGGGGGGCAAGAGCACTATGCTGCCCCAGAACCCGAAGAACAAGTCCTTTCGAGGCAAGCGGGGTTCTGCGCCTAGATCCAATCAGGGGTCCTTTCGTGCCTTTCGGAACCAATCCAAGGGCAAGCCCTTCAAGGCCCAGGGCAACCAGAAGAAGCCCTGGGCGGGTAAGCAGAAGTCGGGTAATGCCGGCTCGGCGGGTCAGCCCGCCTCTGCCTGAAGGGGCACCCTCACCCATTTCAGGGGTGGGGGGACGTTTGCGTGGTTTCCTCCAACCTTGGCTGCTCCGGATATCGGACAGGTGGGTTCAGGAAATCATTTGATCGGGGTACAAGATCGAATTCCTTTCCAGGCCGGCGGACAGATTTTGTCCCTCAAATCTTCACTTGCCTCCGGGGCGTCTGCAGGACCTGCACCAGGCGGTACAGGACCTTCTGGCTCAGGGGGTGATTGTCCCGGTGCCTCATCGGGACATGTTTCGGGGGTTTTATTCAAATCTGTTCACTGTGCCCAGAAAGGAGGGCAAAGTGCGTCCTATTCTGGACCTAAAATCGCTGAACCGCTTTGTGCGTGTTCGGAAGTTCCGTATGGAGTCTCTCCGTTCGGTGGTGGCCTCTCTGAGCCCAGAGGAATTCCTGGCTTCGATAGATCTGAAGGATACGTATCTGCACATCCCCATTTTCGAAGGTCAAAAGCGGTACCTTCGGTTTGCTATCTCAGAGGACCACTACCAGTTTGTGGCGTTACCTTTCGGTCTCGCTTCGGCACCCAGGGTTTTTACCAAAGTGCTGGCGCCGGTTCTGGGCCTACTGAGGGCACAGGGCATTGCGGTCTTGGGCTACCTGGACGATCTCCTTCTGAGGGCACGTGCCAGCCAGGACCTAGTGCGCGATCTGTCCACCACGGTACAGACGCTCCAGGAGTTCGGATGGACCATCAACGTTCAAAAATCGGCGTTGTCTCCATCGGTTCGTCTACACTTCCTTATCTGGGAATGATTCTGGACTCTGCTCAGGCAAAGGTGTTCTTGCCGGACGACAAGCTCCGGACCTTGCAGGACGAGATCAGGTCTCTCAGGGACAACCCATCCTCGTCACTCAGAAACTGTATGAGGTCTCTGGGGTTGATGGTGTCAGCCTTCGAGGCGATACCCTTTGCTCAGTTTTACACGCGGGCTCTCCAGACGGGGATCCTGGCCAGGTGGGACAGACTGCCTCAGTCCCTGGATCTGAGTGTCTCCTTGAGTCGTCAGACCAGATTGGCTCTTCTGTGGTGGCTCCAGTCCCCGTCGGTGGCGGAAGGCAAGTCCTTCCGTCCGTTGGTGTGGACGGTGATTACCACGGATGCCAGCCTGTCGGGCTGGGGTGGAGTCCTGGGCAACCTGTCTGCCCAGGGCACTTGTTCGGAGGAGGAGTCCTCCCTCCCGATAAATGTGCTGGAATTGCGAGCGATAAGACTCTGTCTCTTCCAGTGGTCGGACCGTCTTCAGGGCCTTCCTGTCCGAGTACAGACGGACAATGCTACTGCGGTGGCTTACATCAATCACCAAGGGGGCACCAGGAGTGCTCGTGCGGCCCGGGAGGTGACCGACATTCTATCGTGGGCCAAGACTCATGTCCCGGCGATCTCAGCAGTTCACATTCCGGGTGTGGAGAATTGGCAGGCCGACTATCTGAGCCGCCAGACCCTGGACCAGGGGGAATGGTCCCTGCACCCGGAGGTCTTCCAAATGCTGTGTGCGAGGTGGGGATCCCCGGACGTGGATCTGTTCGCATCTCGACTAAACCGAAAGGTGGAAAGGTTCGTGGCAAGAACACGCGATCCTCTGGCAGTCGCCTCGGATGCGTTGGTGGCTCCTTGGCATCAGTATCGTCTGATGTATGCCTTTCCTCCGATTCACTTGCTATCCAGGTTTCTCCGCAGGCTCGCCTCGGAACCGCACCTGGTGATTCTGGTGGCTCCAGACTGGCCACGCCGGTCCTGGTACGCCAACGTTGTTCATCTGTTAGTGGCGCCTCCGTGGTGGCTGCCCATGCGGGAAGATCTCCTGTCTCAGGGTCCGATCTTCCATCCTGCTTTACAGTCGCTGGCTTTAACGGCCTGGCTATTGAGACCCAGGTCCTGAGGGACAGGGGTCTCTCCTCTGAGGTTATCCCTACTCTTGTCAAGGCTAGGAAGACCTCCTCTGGAAGGATCTATTACCGTACCTGGAAGGCTTACTTCGCCTGGTGCGAGTCCAGGGGGTTCTCCCCTCGCTCGTACTAGGTGTCGAGAGTGTTGGCTTTTCTCCAGGTGGGAGTGGACCAGCGCCTGGTGCTGGCCACAATCAAGGGCCCTGGCTATTCTTTTCCAACGCCCTGTGGCGTCTCATTCTCTGGTTCGCACCTTCATTCAAGGTGTGCGACATTTGGCTCCTCCCAGGAAGGAGCCCTTACCTCCATGGGACTTGAACTTGGTTCTGTCCGTGTTACAACGTGCTCCCTTTGAAAACATTTGGGATATCTCGTTGCCTCTGTTGTCTAAGAAGGTTGCCTTTTTGGTGGCGATCACTTCGGCTTGCAGGGTGTCGGAACTGGCAGCGTTATCTTGCCGTTCTCCATACTTGGTGATTCACCGGGATAAGGTGGTCTTGCGTCCGCAGCCCTCCTTTCTTCCTAAGGTGGTCTCTGAGTTCCACATTAATGAGGACATTGTCCTGCCTTCGCTTTGTACGCATCCTAAGGAGGTTGCTCTGCACTCCTTGGATGTTGTCAGGGCGATCAGGGTATACCTGTCGTCTACGGAATCTTTTCGTAAAACGGATTCCCTCTTTGTCCTTCCTGAGGGACCTCGGAAGGGCATGGCTGCATCCGCAGCGACTATTGCCAAATGGATCAGACAGACCATTGATCAGGCTTACGCCTTGAAGGAACGGGTTCCACCCTTCCCTGTTAAGGCGCACTCTACCAGATATGTGAGTGCGTCCTGGGCCTATTGGCATAGGGCCTCGGTGGCCCAGGTGTGCAAGGCTGCGACTTGGTCGTCGGTGCACACTTTTTCCAAATTCTACAAAGTAGACGTTCTGGCATCAGCTGATTATTACCAAAAAGTTCTGGCGCTACTCCAAAATGATGAAGTCCTGGAATGTCCCTTCACAGAAAATACACAAAAACCTGTAAAGTTCATGTATTGAAGGTGTATGGGAATAGCAACACTGTTCGCCCAATTCCTGATGTAAGACAGCATAGAACATGTAATGGAAATTGGATATAGGAGATGGCGCTCAGTGTGCATATAGTAATAAACCCCAATATGGACTTAGATGGATAGTCTCATAAGTACTTTATTAAGATGATCCAAGGGTAAAGCATATTATGAATAAAACAAGGTCAGTCCTACCACCCCTTGTAGCCTCTGGACATTCACACCGATGGTAATGTGATCCTGTAGGAGACCGGTGGATGATGTTAAGAGCCGGTTGTCAGGTGGGGTCGCAGGCAGGAGAGCTCGGTTGGTCTGATGTGCGGCCGCTTCCTCAGACCGGAGCTTCTGTGTTACGCTCCCTCGGCACCCGACAAGAGCCTCGGGAGTCGCGCTTTGATGACGTCACTGCACGGGACCGAAGATCCACAGCCAGCCGGCTTGGAGGAATACTAGGATGTCAGCACGGATGGGGGACTGGTTGAGTTTGCTTCTGAAGAGCCTCCCGATCGCCACAACGACATGTTTCGCTACAATAGTAGCTTTATCAAGTTGTGGCAAGAGGCGATCGGGGGCTCTATAAAGCCGAAAAATGGGCGGGGTTAGGCACAATGGCCAATAAACTGACCCCAAACAGCTGAATCAGAAATAGCATTAAGAGATCAATAAGAAAATAAAAAAATGAAAAAATAAGGGGGGGAATAAAGGTGTAAAAAAATCGGGAAAAAGGTGAAAAAATTGGAAAAATAACTAATAATTTAAAACAATGAGCATTAATAAATAAGAAGTATATATATAAAAGAACATATATAACGGTATATAGAAGGTCCAGAATGCTACAGGGAGCTAACAAGAATTAGTATATCACAACTAAATGTATACGGTTATAATACCTTTGTTGATATACATGAAACGATCTAAAAATTGATAAGATAATAAATATGTGTAAATCAATAAAAATATATCTATATGATATTTAAAATATATATATATAAAAATTATATATATATATATATATATATATATATATATTAAAATTAACCCGTAAGCACCTGAATCTCCATAGGTCGGCAGGCTTAAGATTAGGACATCATTATACCAAAATAAATATTACTATAAAACATCTAAATTCTAAAATGCATCAGATGCATTTTAGAATTTAGATGTTTTATAGTAATATTTATTTTGGTATAATGATGTCCTAATCTTAAGCCTGCCGACCTATGGAGATTCAGGTGCTTACGGGTTAATTTTAATATATATATATATATATATATATAATTTTTATATATATATATTTTAAATATCATATAGATATATTTTTATTGATTTACACATATTTATTATCTTATCAATTTTTAGATCGTTTCATGTATATCAACAAAGGTATTATAACCGTATACATTTAGTTGTGATATACTAATTCTTGTTAGCTCCCTGTAGCATTCTGGACCTTCTATATACCGTTATATATGTTCTTTTATATATATATACTTCTTATTTATTAATGCTCATTGTTTTAAATTATTAGTTATTTTTCCAATTTTTTCACCTTTTTCCCGATTTTTTTACACCTTTATTCCCCCCCTTATTTTTTCATTTTTTTATTTTCTTATTGATCTCTTAATGCTATTTCTGATTCAGCTGTTTGGGGTCAGTTTATTGGCCATTGTGCCTAACCCCGCCCATTTTTCGGCTTTATAGAGCCCCCGATCGCCTCTTGCCACAACTTGATAAAGCTACTATTGTAGCGAAACATGTCGTTGTGGCGATCGGGAGGCTCTTCAGAAGCAAACTCAACCAGTCCCCCATCCGTGCTGACATCCTAGTATTCCTCCAAGCCGGCTGGCTGTGGATCTTCGGTCCCGTGCAGTGACGTCATCAAAGCGCGACTCCCGAGGCTCTTGTCGGGTGCCGAGGGAGCGTAACACAGAAGCTCCGGTCTGAGGAAGCGGCCGCACATCAGACCAACCGAGCTCTCCTGCCTGCGACCCCACCTGACAACCGGCTCTTAACATCATCCACCGGTCTCCTACAGGATCACATTACCATCGGTGTGAATGTCCAGAGGCTACAAGGGGTGGTAGGACTGACCTTGTTTTATTCATAATATGCTTTACCCTTGGATCATCTTAATAAAGTACTTATGAGACTATCCATCTAAGTCCATATTGGGGTTTATTACTATATGCACACTGAGCGCCATCTCCTATATCCAATTTCCATGGCATCAGCTGATGCCTCCTTTGGCCGCAAGGTTCTCAGTGCGGCAGTGCCATGATGGACCCTTATGTTTTTTTCTGGGTCCCTGGCTGTTGGCATTTGCTTTCCTGGGCTGTTGCTCCTGTTGAGCATTGTTTTTTTCTGTTGCCCAGTTGGTTCTCTTACGGTGCATGTAAGATTCCTTTCTCTGATGTGGGTACTGCGTTGCCTTTTCTACGGTTGCATCTCCCACCCCTCATGTCTATACTGCTTTGGGACATCCCAACAGTGATGACTTCGAGGCGGCGGCGACTGTCGGAGGACGTAAGAGAAAACTGAATTTTTGTAAAATCTTACCTGTAAAATTCCTTTCTCTGAGTCCTCAGACAGTCGCCGCCCCCGCCCCTCTTTTGGGGTTCTTGTTACCTACTGCTATGCTACCAAACTGAGTTGGGAGTGGTCACTGCAGGGGGGTATTGAACAGATGGGACAGCCCCCATGGGTGTGTATATGCTAATGCCTTTTGTCTTTTGACTAAGTCTATATGCCTAGCTACTCCTACGGCGCGGAAGTCAATACCCAACAGTGATAACTTAGAGGCGGCGGCGACTGTCGGAGGACTCAGAGAAAGGAATTTTACAGGTAGGATTTTACCAAAAATTCAGTTTTTATGAAAATATTGGGGATCTATTTGTGACCATCCCTCCCCCATTGGCCCTTTTAAAGTCCCACTTTTTCCTAGATTGTGCTTTTTGCTGTCTACTACATCTTACACCCATTGTTATAATCCAGGTGCAAGAAACCCTTACTGAATTATCAAGATAGAGCTAAAGCCTGCATTTCATGTACCTGGAAACAAAACTTTCTTCCTCCCTATGTCCTCTGCTTTGCTAGTGTAAATGACATCAGATACATGGAAAATGTAACTGCAACACTTAAAGATAAATCTGACTTGTTTTGACAAATGCATGGATGCAACTCACATTTTTTTACATTATTAGCCCTTCCAAGCATGGCCTCAAACCCTGCTATGCAGGAATCCTAAGATGTACCTATGAACCATTTTTCTGGCTATAGTGCACTGATTCTGCAATGTAAATGGGAGAATTTAAAATGCTGTTCCTCTCCCTGTACTGGAGGAGCAACTAATAAGCCTACCCCCTCTCCCCGAGGGAGTCCATCACCCACCAATTCTTCTCATCCCCCTGTGCATTCCTTGGTTTCCCCTTCCTCCATGCTGCTCTTACCACCTCTTTTTTTTACCCTTGTGTGTTTTTCCCTCATCCCTTTTATGGAAATCCCATTTGCACTCGGATTCTAC
Source organism: Pelophylax lessonae (assembly GCF_965119305.1). Classification (NCBI taxonomy): domain Eukaryota; kingdom Metazoa; phylum Chordata; class Amphibia; order Anura; family Ranidae; genus Pelophylax; species Pelophylax lessonae. The sequence goes on along the minus strand of NC_138771.1, from coordinate 462,044,539 downwards.
ACCTCGGGATGGACCACACTACATTAATGCTGCATTGGCAAATAGAATTATTATGTAAAGCAGGGGTCCCCAACCCCTGGGCCTGTTGATGACTGGGCTATACAGAAGGTGGTAGGCGGTGACCGCAGTCCAGACATGTCTATCACAGACTGTGGTCGCTGCTCACCTCCCACTATGTGACCATGCCTGTCTCCCCTCCCGGCTCTCCTGCCCCATCGATGATGTAATCCTATCAACAGTGCAGGTGGCAAGAGATGCTTGAGATCTGCACAGAGAGCAGGAGTCTTTTTATATTAACAATCGGGTAATCAGTAATCACTCGCTTGTTGATATATGTTGGACAGCTTCCACCCTGCATCCAGATCTGCAGCTGCTCCTGCCCCTCTGCCCTGCTGATAGGATGACATCGTCAGCGGGGTGGGAAAGCCGATAGAGGAGACACAGGCTGAATCCTTCCTCTGCCCTGCCAAAGGTAGGACTGTGCAAGGGTGGCAGAGAGAAAAGGGGGGGGGAGAAGCATGACTATAAGGGGCACTGTCACCACAGTGCCCCTTTACATTACTGTGACACCCCCCCCCTCTTTGCAGTGTGGTTCTGCGTTACGTTAATGTTCAGGGGGCTGTGATGTGAAGAGGAACTGAGGACACTGTGGGATTGCTTTAAAGGGGAACTGTAATGTAAAGGAGACAGTGGACACTAATATAAAGGGGGGGCTGTGGACTGACTCTGTGAATATCCTGTCACCAACCGCCCCTGCTAAAATTTCCGACCCATGGGTCCTGGAAAAATTGGTTGTCACAAAACCAGTCCCTAGTGCAAAAAAGGTTGGGGACTGCTCTTCATGGGCACTTCCTGACTTTTCATAAAATGATTCAGAATTCCCAGCTGTACCAGAGTTTGTAATGAGCATTCACCTTGTCTTTCTATGCATGTTCATTATGTCAAATTGTTTGTCTGTTTTTGAGTCACTGTGCGCCATTGTTCACCGTGAAAAATAAAGAAATTTGGACATGTAATCTTATGTTTTGGCCACGTGAAGGTCATTAGTCCTATTTGGAAATAAAGATTCTGTTGAATATGTATGGCTGAAGAGTCATGTGTGAGGATGAGATTTACTGTGTGCGGTTTTGGGCAAGGTGATACAGAAAAAACTGGGCAAACACTTAAGATTAGAGAAGAGTCAAGAGAGGGTTTATATAGTATGGTGTTCCAGGAAAATAGCAATCTGCAGAATAATTTCAGACCTCCAATTTTCAGCATTGTATTGAAGTCAGTGTTATTTAATACAGATTCCTGCAAGTTGCATTTGAAGCTTTTCTCAGGAGGAATTCTCTCTAAAAAATAAATGGGTATTTGAAATGATTATTGGAAAATGAGCTGCGAGAAGTTATAGTTACATAAATTGATGGTCATTCTTTCTGGAATGTGTCACGGAGTTTGATGCTTTTTCTGCTGACTTATAATTGGTCTGATTATTTTTTAGGATGACAATTATGTTGTGCAAGGAGATCTCACAGCTTTCAAAGAAAATGACCACTCTCCTGACAACAGCTGGGGTAAGTGTTGTCCTATTATGACATGCTAGCACTTGTTAAAACTTCCCTATTTTCATAAGGAGACGCTGTAATTCAGATTAGGAAAAATAGATAAACTGTAACATGCTATAAATATAGCAAAACTACTTTGTCAACTGCCATGGATAACGCACAGTGGGAGAGATAATTCACCAAGTGTCCAAAACTAAATTCCTCAACCATTTGAAGTGTTTGTTACCAAAAAAAGAAGATCCTGTCCCTTTAAAGCATGAATAACAGCACAGTGCTTGTGCTGTGTAATTTGACCCCTTGTATCATCTAAAAAACCTGGCTGGTTCTGCCCTCCTCACTTTAAACTGACCACAGTTTATCATGGGTTTTGAGCCCTGACACTGTGGTCAGTTTATGTGCCTCCGTTAACCACAGCTCTCCTGTCCTCCTCTGTCCTCTCTTCCCCCTCCCTTCCTCCCTGCCTGTCTGCTTTGTGTCAACTGCCCACCCCTCTCTCCTCCTGCTGCTGAATTTACTTTTATTATCTTATATAATTCTGTGTGTTTCCTAATGATAGGTGCTCCTGTCGCTGTGTTTTATAAAAAAAAATGCTGGTTATACCTGATTTCAGAGCGCTGCTTGGTGCTAACGTGACCGGCTGATGTCAATGGGGGAATCTTGGCCCTGCAAGAAGCAGACCGACAGGGAGAGGAGAGAGGGGCTGGTCATGTAAGCTCCAAGCGGCGCTCTAAAATCAGGGATAGCCAACATTTAAAAAAAAAAAACAGACAGGAGCACCTATCATTAGGAAACACACAGGATTATATGAATTTATAAGAGTGAGTTAACAACCACTTAAAGGCTAAGTGTTCTATTTATCCGGTTAGCAAGATTCAGTTTGCCGTTGGAAGTCCTCTGACACAATAAATGGAAACTGAAGATGTTATACATAGCAATATTACATTCAAGAGTGCCAGCTTACTGATAGCTTATTTCTGAACAGTGTCATTTAGGCAATTGGGAAGCATGTGATTGGCTGTTTCTGCACCAGTACATTCTTATCTCACTGCCCAGTTACTGCCCTCTAGAAGATATATTAGCGTTGCTTACAGCACATGAGCAAAGTAGGTCAGGGAATTCTGATTGGCTTAGGAAATCACAGATATAAAGCGAAAATGGTAGATCAGTTCTAAAACTCTGTCTGTTCTTTTCGTTCCAGGCTTCTGAGAAGTCAGACATCCTGAATCCATTAATAACAGGAGTGTTTTTAGAGGTGAGTCCATTTGTTATTGGGAAATTATTCTTTTCCTGCATAGACTCCTATTATTTATCACTAGCAATAAGAGTATATATAAAATATATTTTTTGTACTTTTTTTGAGGTTTGAAACCAAATATTATTTATCCAACCATTACATAACTGTTGAAGTAACCAAGTTTAAATAATGACATGCTTCTATTTGCAGAATGGGGGACTATGGGGGAAAATATATATATTTTTTGTTTTCATGAAAACCCTATTATCTATTTCCTTTTTTAAAGGGTTAGCTTACTAAAAGTTTTATTTTAGTTACAGGTTGTCATCTGGTTGGCCAAGTTAGACAATAGCTTCCAATTTCCCTTTTTATATGCCAACAAGAAGATCTCCATTGCATAATACCCGCTGCATGAAAGGTTTTGTAGGACGGTAAGGGAACAGGGGGAGGAGAGTAATTAGACTCACCTAGAAAAGAAGAGTATATGACATGTAAGGAGGGGGGAGACTGCGTTAGGAAACTGACTTTTCTCAAGCAATCAGATTTGCTAGCAAAAGTTTAGAGACATTGCATTTTAATAAAAAATAATTAATGTAAAGAAAAAATGCTGCTAGTTAGCATTTCAAAAACTCGATTTTTCTGTGCTTTTGCTAGCAAATTTTTAATGTGGTGACAGGGTGATTTTTAAGTAGAGCAATAACTTTGCTCATTCAGTAAAGTAAAATATTCGCTTTAAAGCACAACAGTGAGACCTAATAGCTGGAGTTTGCATATTTTAGTCTTGTTGGTGCCATTACAGTTGCACTTGTCTTGAAGCGAAATGCTGAATTCTGTTTTAATCCCCAAACAGCTCATTTAAACTATTTAAATTATAATATTATTAGCGTTAGAGAAGTGTCTGTAAATCCCAGATCCAGAAAGTTTGTAAGCATCTGGTATGTATTCTAACTTGTTGCACCAAAACTGGTTTGTTTTTCATAAAAAAAAGTGCAACTAGCAAAGTATGATGCAGATGGCAAGCAATCAGATTCAATCAGCGTTATTCCTTGTTAGGGCTCATGCACACTGCAGCTGAAAAAAAAATGCTCCTTTTACAGGTATTTGAGCTTTTATTCCTCTTCCTTTATGTGTGCGTGTTTGAGCTTTTTAGTGCTTTTTTTTTTTTTTTTTTTTAGCTTTTTCTCGTGTTTTTGGGCACTTAGGAGTCTTTTCTGCTCAAAAGCTTCTCTCAAAAAGTTTGGTGGGGGTTTCTGCCTGTAAGAGCATATGTGTAACGTTCATGCGTTTTTGTTAGTGGATGGATTTACAGCTGCAGAATTATTACACTCAGTAGCCTTGTAGAGATTCTGTTGAACAAACATATCCAACTCTCAGGACTTCATCACAGTGCACAGCCTGTTATGCAATATACATATACTCAATCAGATGTTTAATGGAGGGATAGAATATATGAGAATGTATAGATGAGAGACAGGTTATTGTATGGTGAGCACTAAGAGTAGTATTAGGAGAGTTGCAGGTGATGGTAAAGCAGATAGGTTCTGATGTCAAGTATAGTGCAGATGGTAAGAGGACACAGATGGAGTATACTTAGACAGAGTAACCTAGTGCAAGGATAGTTGAAGGTAGTCCCAAGAGCTAACTGTCTATGCAGATGATAGTGAATAGATAGATACAGATAGTCCTGGTAATTGCAGTAGATGACAGTAGGAGATTGGTTAGTAAGGAATCCCCTGTGGGGTACTTATCACTTAGATAGGTTAGTAGTAACAGTGTCCTTTAGAGAGAGGTGATCCCGTAGCGAGATACGGATCAGCAGCGAGGTTCCGGCTTCAGTTCAGCAAAGGGAAATGTCAGCAGCTCCGACTTCACAGGAGAAGGTGCGGTGAACATGTGGTTTGAACGAGCAATGAGTGAGAGAAAGCCGGCGATTGAAATAGCCGCTCATAGCGGCGCTCAGCAATGATGTCATCCGGTCTTAAAGGTGTATGCGTCTCTTGGATAACAAGATGGGACGCAATTTAGTAAGAGAGAAATATGGAACAAGGGTACCAGAGGTACCAGAACATTACAGTACCCCCCCTTAAGGCCGGCTCCGGAAGGCCTCTAGAACTGGTTTTTCTGGATATTTCGAGTGGAAATTGCGAATCAGTCTAGGGGCATGTATATCGGAGGTATCCAGCCAGGTGTCATCTTGGGGCCCATAGTTCTTCCATCGTACAAGATACTGGAGTCTTCTTCTATGGAAACGGGAATCCAAAATCTCTTTTATCTCAAATTCTTCTCCACCTTCCACTTGTACAGGAGGTGGAGGTGAGATAGTAGGCCTTATTCCTTGGTTAGGAACATGGGGCTTCAGTAGCGACACATGGAAGATAGGATGTATCTTGAGGTCCGTTGGTAATGTGAGTTGTACTGCAGCTTTTCCAATAAGCTTCTCTATTGGGAAAGGTCCCAGAAATAGAGGTCCAAGTTTTTTACTAGGGATTTTTAATCTCAAATTTTTTGTAGAAAGCCAAACAAGATCCCCAATGGCATATTGGGGAGAGGGTTTCCTACGGAGGTCGTAGTACTTCTTTTGTTGGCTATGAGCATGGGATATGGTATTGTTGAGTAATCCCAGAGAATCCTTTATCTGGGCAAGATAATCAGATGCCACTGGATTACTTGATGGCAAGATACGTGGAGGAAGGAGTGTGGGATGAAACCCATAATTTAGGTAAAATGGACTTTGTTTAGTAGTGCTATGAGTCGCGTTGTTATAGGCGAATTCCGCTAGCGGGAGGAGATCTGCCCAATCGTCCTGTAGATACGAAGTATAGCAACGCAGATACTGTTCAATGCACTGGTTAACTCTCTCTGTCTGTCCGTTGGTCTGAGGGTGGTAGGGAGAAGTAAGTTTACGCTCTATTCGTAGTATCTGACATAGAGCTAGCCAAAACTTTGAGATGAATTGTGAACCACGGTCAGACAGCAGTGTTTTTGGAATACCATGTAACTTAAAGACATGTTTCACAAGCAATTCCGCTGTTTGTTTGGATGAAGGTAGTTTTCGGATAGGAGTGAAATGTGCCATCTTGGTCAGATGGTCCACTGACACCAAGATGGTGTTGAATCCTTTGGAAGGTGGTAGTTCCACTATGAAGTCTAAGGATACCACTTCCCACGGAACCTGGGGTATCGGTAAACTACAAAGTAACCCCGATGGTTTTGTGTTGTCAATTTTAGACCTTGCACAGATATCACAAGATGAAACGAACTTTTTTACGGTTGTCTTCATGTCTGGCCACCAAAACTGCCTAGTAAGTAGATTGAAAGTTTTAGTCATACCCATATGTCCTGCCATAGGTACATCATGCGACAATTCCAAGATCTTGGTTCGCATAGTAGGGGGTATGTATAATTTATCGTTGTAGTAGAGGAAGCCTTCTGGGTCAGTAGTTAGTTGTGGTGGAGGTGAGTCCAGTCCTATGCTGTGCAAAATCTCTTCCTTCAGGGAGCGAACGACACCGATAATACGTTCAAGTGGTATTATAGGAACTGAGGGAACCTCGGTACAATCTTTCTCGGCTAGTCGTGAAAGTGCATCCGCTTTTTTATTTTTGTCTGCGGGCGTGTAAGTCACTAAAAAATTAAATCTCAGAAAGAATAACGACCACCGTACCTGCCGGTGGGAAAGAGTTCTATTAGTCTGAAGGTATTGAAGGTTTTTGTGATCAGTATATATCAGGATTGGCAATTGAGTGCCCTCAAGTAGATGTCGCCAATTCTCTAACGCCAGTTTTATGGCTAGTAACTCCTTCTCACCTACTGGGTAGTTCACCTCGGGGCTGCTTAATGACTTTGAGAAGAAAGCAACTGGGTGAAGAGGTGAGGTGTTTGTTGGTCGTTGTGAGAGAACTGCTCCTACTGCCATATTTGACGCATCTACCTCCAAGATGTATTGAAGGGATGGGTCTGGATGGCATAGTATGGGGGCAGTAGTAAAGCTTGATTTCAGCAGACAGAATGCTCCATTTGCTTCTGTTGACCAATTAAATGGTTTCTTCGTGCTTGTGAGTTGTGTGAGAGGTTTCACAATCGCAGAGAAGTTCTTAATGAATTTCCTATAGTAGTTAGAGAATCCTAGGAACCTTTGTAATGCTTTGCGAGTGGTTGGCACAGGCCAATCCAGAATGCAGGATATTTTGCTCATGTCCATTTTGATTCCATTTTTAGATATAATATATCCTAGGAATAGTACTTCCTCTTTATGAAACAAACATTTTTTTGATTTAACATATAAGTTATGTGCAAGTAGCCTTGACAACACAAGTCTCACATGTTTTATGTGCTCAGGTAAGGAATGAGAATAGATAAGTATATCGTCCAAATATACTACAACACAAACATCAAGCAAGTCTCTGAATATCTCATTTATAAACCGTTGGAAGGCTGCGGGAGCATTACATAGCCCAAATGGCATTACAAGGTACTCAAACAGTCCGTATCTGGTTCTGAATGCCGTCTTCCATTCATCCCCTTTACGGATTTGAATTAAATTGTATGCCCCTTTTAGGTCCAATTTTGAAAAGAAAGAAGCTCCACGCACCTGTTCGATAAGTTCAGGAATAAGAGGTAAAGGATAACGATCCTTTATTGTAATGGCATTTAATTGTCTGAAATCAATGATAGGCCTAAGGCTAGAATCCTTATTGCGGACAAAGAAGAGTCCAGCAGCAGTGGAGGAAGTAGAAGGTCGGATGAATCCTTTTGCCAAGTTCTCATCCAGATACTCCTTAAGATGAGAGAGTTCATCCTGCGAGAGAGGATAAACATGTCCGAAAGGCAACTTGCTATTAGGGAGTAGATCGATACAACAATCATAGTCCCTATGGGGAGGTAGCATTTGAGCGTTTTTCTCAAGGAAAACCTCCGATTAAATCCTGATAACACTTGGGTATAATGTCATCCGGCACTACAGACAGGATCCTATCATATGTGGGGAGATTACACGTCGTTTCACAATAGTGAGAAGAGAAGGCTAGCGTTCTTGTTTTCCAATCGATGATTGGTTGATGTATGTGTAACCAGGGAAGTCCCAAAATGATTGGAAAATGTGGTGAAGTTAATACATCAAAGGTGGTGGTCTCCACATGAGACTCGTCAGCAGTTACAAGGAGTGCCTGTGTCTGACTGGTGATAGGACCAGAGGATAAAGGGGTACCGTTAATAAAACTAACAGAGACAGGTTTGGGTTTTGAAACAATAGGTATTTTATTAAGGGAGACAAAACAAATGTCAATGTAGTTTCCACAAGATCCTGTGTCGATCATAGCCTTGGTGGTGATCCTAGTTTGGTCCCACTGCAATGTTAAATGAACAAAAAGATAAGGATTAGAAAAGGAAGTTGTGAGTCCCCCTAGCAAGACATTTGAACACTCACCCTCTTTTCTGCGGACAAGGGGACAGCCGCTTATCAAATGATTCGGGGATGCGCAGTACATGCAAAGATGTTCGGTTTTCCTCCTGGCACGTTCAGAAAGGGTCAGAGGTGGGCGTATCATTCCTACTTCCATGGGAGTAGGGTCAGCAGGCAACATCCGAGAAGGACTGGAAAATGGTGAGCCCATCTTCTCAGCCTTTCTTTCTCGTAGTCGTCTGTCAATATTGATACTGGTCTGTATCAGTCCCTCCTAGAGTGCCAGGTAAATCCGCTCGGGCGAGCTCGTCTTTAACGGCCTCAGATAGGCCGAGTCTAAACTGCGTTCGCAAAGATGTGTCGTTCCACCCTAAATCAGGGGACCATCTTTTAAAATTTGCCACGAAATCTTCAACAGGTCTCCTTCCTTGTTTTAAGGCCCGTAATTGGGTATCAGCGGTACTCTGCTTATTGGGGTCTTCATATAAACTAGCGAGTTGGGCTAGAAATAAAGGGTAAGAATTAAGGAGTGGATCATCCTTTTCAAAGAGAGCGTCTGCCCAGGCCCGGGGTTCACCCGTTAAATAGGAGATGACGGTACAAACCTTAATTTGGTCAGTGGTGTAGGTTAGAGGTTTTAACAAAAAAAACAATCGACATGCGTTTTTAAATTCACGAAATTTGCTCCGATCACCAGAAAACACTAAAGGAGGGTTTATCTTAGGCTCACGGGGCTGAGCAGCAGAAAGCTGTGTGAGACGGCCAACCTGCTGTCTCAAGGTCTGATTTTCGTTTTGTACCTCTGTAAGCGCAAGGATCAATGCATCTACTTGCTGTTTTAATTGTAGTACATGAGTGGGTAATTCTGCTGAATCCATATTTTTTTTTAAAGGCTCGTTCAATCTGTAACGTTCATGCGTTTTTGTTAGTGGATGGATTTACAGCTGCAGAATTATTACACTCAGTAGCCTTGTAGAGATTCTGTTGAACAAACATATCCAACTCTCAGGACTTCATCACAGTGCACAGCCTGTTATGCAATATACATATACTCAATCAGATGTTTAATGGAGGGATAGAATATATGAGAATGTATAGATGAGAGACAGGCTATTGTATGGTGAGCACTAAGAGTAGTATTGGGAGAGTTGCAGGTGATGGTAAAGCAGGTTCTGATGTCAAGTATAGTGCAGATGGTAAAAGGACACAGATGGAGTATACTTAGACAGAGTAACCTAGTGCAAGGATAGTTGAAGGTAGTCCCAAGAGCTAACTGTCTATGCAGATGATAGTGAATAGATAGATACAGATAGTCCTGGTAATTGCAGTAGATGACAGTAGGAGATTGGTTAGTAAGGAATCCCCTGTGGGGTACTTATCACTTAGATAGGTTAGTAGTAACAGTGTCCTTTAGAGAGAGGTGATCCCGTAGCGAGATACGGATCAGCAGCGAGGTTCCGGCTTCAGTTCAGCAAAGGGAAATGTCAGCAGCTCCGACTTCACAGGAGAAGGTGCGGTGTACATGTGGTTTGAACGAGCAATGAGTGAGAGAAAGCCGGCGATTGAAATAGCCGCTCATAGCGGCGCTCAGCAATGATGTCATCCGGTCTTAAAGGTGTATGCGTCTCTTGGATAACAAGATGGGACGCAATTTAGTAAGAGAGAAATATGGAACAAGGGTACCAGAGGTACCAGAACATTACAATATGTCTGTAAACTCCTGAAATTCTGTACTATGTGATGGGGCTGTCTGAGACAGGAAGTGATGATAAATCTCCCCAAGGCTATAGAATTTTTTTTTTTTTATATAATATTTATTTTAGTTTCAAATATATATATATATATATATATATATATAAAACATACAAAAACTAAAGCCAGGTGATCGTGGGCTTCCACCCTTCAACATATTTGAAATACATATTATACAGTACACTTTGTAAATCACCTAGAGGGAAGTACGGTCAGGAAAAAAATGCAAAAATAACAACAATTAGGTAAGTAGACAAGAGGAGGAGAGGGGAAGAAAAGAAAGAAAGAAAAAAAAAAGGGGGTGTTATCTTTCACATTTCAGGTGGGTGCTTAGAGCCATATCTAAGCTAGTCAGTATAAGGGAGCTCTCCTCGGTCACGGGCATTCAGCCCCTGTAGACACAACTCCTACCCCAGCTGGGAGAGGAGTGGAGAGCTCACACATTTTGGACATAGTCCTAATTGGATTTACAGCTCATAAGACAAACAAGGCTCTAACAATATTAGACCACTTTGTGTTCTGGCTCTTATCACCTGATAAGGCCATGGTCATAGTGCTCACACCTGGTTCACAGCTAATTTGGTTCAGTAACTGAAAGATTCTCAACATTGAGATTTCGGTCTGCTTGTACCAAATGTTTAAAGAAGGTACTGAGGTCAAGCCTGACGTGTGATCTTCCCATTGTACCCAAGTGAAGTCTAAACTTTTTCGGGTATCCCTGCAAATGGCGAGCCACTCCTCTGCTTCCATACTCTCTCCCACCTTCCTGACCCACTCCGCTTCACTCGAGATATGTGAGTTTTTCCAGTGGATTGGTATAAGACGCTTGGCAGCACTAAGAAGGAGGGGTAGAGCACTACGTTTATAGTGAGAAAGAGGCATATATGGGGGATGTGGAGGAGAAAGTGTTTCGGAGAGTTGGGAAGGTCTATTTCAAGGCCATCCAATACATGTTTACGAACCATTATCCAAAAAGGTTGAACTAATGGGCAATCCCACCATATGTAAAGGAACGCTCCCTTATGTCCACATCCCCTCCAACACCGATCGTAGATCGAGGGACAGATTCTGGCAAGAGTCGTGGGTACACAATACCATCTAGATAGTAGCCTATAATCATTTTCCTGCGCTTTGGACTCCATTGAGCTAGAATGTGTCATGTGATCCAAATGCTGCAGTGGTTCTTAAGTGAACTTGCGCTGTAGATCACCCTCCCATTCTCTGATGAAATATGGTTTGGGGATAAGTTTGGCTGCATCTAATAGTTTGTATAGGGGCGAGATCATATGAGCCAGGGGATCGAGTTCCGCCCATAGGCGTTCAAACTCTGCGATTCATGATGTTTTGAAGCAATAAAATTTGCAAGCTAGCGGTGTCTACAGAAATCAGATGGTCTTTTCCAGTGATACCCATAGTTAAGAGAAAACATGGAATTTCCAGTCAAGTACATGTTGCAAAACTATTGCTTGGTAATATTGAAGAACGTTAGGTAAACCCAGACCTCCATTTCTCTTTGAAAATACAAAGCAAAAGAAGGGCGCACCAGCCTAGCGCATTATCCTCAGCAAGTTTATTTGGATAAAATTGTTTAAAATCAAATACTCACAAACAAACAAGAAGTTTCAGGCACATCAATTCCATACACCTGCCTCCTACCAGAGGATCAACGTCTTTACTGGAAGCAGAGGGCTGACGCGGACTCCGATGAGCTGGGAAGTTTTTTGGATAGCTCACCAATGGAATTAATAGTCGCGTGGGGCTTGCCAATTAAAATGTAACTACACTTGTGACTTGCAACAGCTTTTGGGTAATTGGCTGTGTAGCTACGCCCATTTGGGCGATATCTCCTCCCACATCCCCCAGGGGTCATGTGGAGGCCTGGCCCTACATACTATATTTAAACTATGGACTTGACCATGGCCTCCAGGCTCTGAGGAAGAGGCACAGCCTCGAAACGCGTCAGCCCTCTGCTTCCAGTAAAGACGTTGATCCTCTGGTAGGAGGCAGGTGTATGGAATTGATGTGCCTGAAACTTCTTGTTTGTTTGTGAGTATTTGATTTTAAACAATTTTATCCAAATAAACTTGCTGAGGATAATGCGCTAGGCTGGTGCGCCCTTCTTTTGCTTTGTATTTTCAGTGTCTGGTCGACCACCCTGGTCGTAAGGGGCAGCAAAGCCTAGCCATCATGGATGCCTAATACCAGTACGAGTTCCAGGATTGAAACAGCCTGAGGACCAGGTTCCGAGCGCAGGAAAGGGGGTGCTGTCCAGCACTTATCTTTTTTGCTCCATTTCTCTTTGACCGCTGTGGCAACGTCATAGCTAATTGTGGCTTCTTGCCTCTCCACACAAATCCAATAAAAAAAAGACTCCGGAGCTCTGTAAAGAGTGCCTAGGTAGGGAGACAGGTACCATCTGCAGGAAAAACAATATGTGGAGAAGAATTGACATCTTTAGGATGTTCGTACGACCAAACCATGTGAAAGTCGCCTTATCCCAATATTGTAGGTCTAGTCGAATCTTCTTAAGTAAAGGAATGTAACTGTGTGTGTACAGAGCATCTAGGCTCCCAGTGAGATGGATGCCTAGGTATCGCATGGAAAAGAATGCCCCAGTAAAAGGGAAAACTCCTATCAAAGCTTAGGACAGGGTCGGAGGTAAAGTAATGGGTAAGATTTCGGATTTGGCGTAGTTGATCTTAAAATTTGACACCCTAGTATAAGACGCCAGTTCCTCCATCAGGTTAGGCAACAAGACACTGGGGTCCACCACATGAAAAAGAACATCATCCATGTAAGCAAAGAGCTTATGTTCCACAGAGAGTAGGAGAACCCCTCTAATGCTCTGATTAGCGCATATCTTTCTGAGCAGAGATTTCAAGACCAGCGCAAACAAGAGGGACGAGAGTGGAGACCTCTGCCTCGTGCCATTCTGGATAGGGAACACAGAGGACAAGCAACCGTTTAGCCTAACCTGAGCAGTTGGGGATGTATACAACGTAGAAATCCAATGCAACCTATGAGGACCTAAACCTAGCTTCACCAGCGCCGTATTGAGAAACTCCCAGTAACTTTCCACAGATGCCGAGAATGCGTTCTCACAAAGGGAGCTGAGGATCGCTTGCACTGACCCAATGAATTAGCTGTAAAGCCTTGATGTAGTTATCCCCAGCCTCTCGACCTGCTATAAAGCCTGTCTGGTCAAGGTGGACCACCTCAAGGAGGAGGTATTTTAAGACGATTGGCAAGGATTTTAGCAAACAGGTTTAAATCGGTGTTCAATGATGACATCGGGCGGTAACTTTGGGGGAGAGTATGATCCTTTCCTTACTTTGGGAGGACAGTGATGTGAGCCAGTGACGTTACCTGAGGGAGGAACCCTTCGGTAGCTAAGGAGTTGAAGAAGGTGCACATAGGAGCCTAGAGCTGCGTAACATTTTTTGAATAATAAGTCTTCGTAAAGCCATCAGGTCATGGGCTCTTCCCTTAAGGTAGAGACTTCACTGTAGCCAACAGTTCCGGTATGGTGGGACTACCCATTAGTTCAACCTTTTTGGGTAATGGTTCGTAAACATGTATTGGATGGCCTTAAGATAGACCTTCCCAAGTCTCCAAAACACTTTCTCCTCCACATCCCCCATATGCATTTTTCTCACTATAAACGTAGTGCTCTACCCCAGTGGCTCAGGAAGGTGGGAGAGATTATGGTAGCAGAGGAGTGGCTCGCCACTTGCAGGGATACCCGAAAAAGATTTGACTCCACTTGGGAGTTTCCAAATCCGCCTGCCGCTCAGGGGGTAAGTTGAGGAAACCAGATGATGAGAGGTAGTCTTCAATGTTTGTTCGTTTCTGTACAATATCTGCGTGTGCAGCGTTGGAATCCAAATTATATAAAGCTGCATAGTAATCATGAAACAGTGGCGCAATTTTTTAATTATGTTCACCTAAAGAAGAATGGAGCTTGTGGACATATGCGGATGCCTGGTGTTTCCAGAAGGCCCTTACAAACATTTTTCCACATTTCTTACCGCACTCATAATACTTATGAGCTACATAGCATAAACGTTGGCTAATTCCAACCATTTAGAGAAGAGCGCTCGTAATTCAGTCAGTCAGGCGACGAAGTGCCTCTGGATCTGCCCTATGCTTGTGTTCTAGTTCTGCTTGTTGCAGCGCTCTGAGAACGTGCTGAAAGTCTGCCTGTCTCTTTCTTCACCCTGGATCCCCAAGCAATATGGGAGCCTCGTACCACAGCCTTTTATACCCTTCCTGACCTCCCCATTAGTGTTGTGAGTAAAATAGTGGGTCAAGGTCTCCTCTTCTCCCGAAACCACCCTAGGGTCGTCCAGGAGGTTTTTTCGTTGAGTCTCGACTAGGATTTTGCCGCCATATGAGGTAACGTTCGCAATAGGGTCACGGGAGGGAGCATGATCAGAGATAGTAATCTGATCAATGGTGGAGTCTGCTAGTAAGTCTAGGGTGCTTTGGTCTACAAATAGCAGATCTATTCTAGTGTATACTCCGTGAACACTGGAATAGTAGCTATAGTCTCTCTCTGAGGCATGTAAGGCCCTCCAGCAGTCGATCAAAGCATATCTCTGAAGGGACTTAGAAAAATGCTTCAGGAAAACATAGGAATGTGTTAAACGATTCGCCAAAGTGTCCACAGAAGGGTCAGGGCTGACATTAAAATCCCCTCCCAAGATTAGTCGTCCCTCTCGGAAGTTGGCCAATTTATTAAGCACTATATCAAAGAGAGCTGTTGTGAATTTGGGGCATACAAGGTTGCGGATGTATAAACCTGTCCCATGATAGTACCTTTCAAGAACACATAACATCCCTGGGGGTCAGTATAATGGGCTAAGGGCTGAAAGGGCAAACTCTTGTGGATGGCAATAGCCGTCTCCCGAGATTTCGGTGTTGGTGAGTTACTCAGGTACCATTGTGGGAAGAGATGATTGGGTAGTTTAGGAATAGGGGCATTTGTGAAATGTGTCTCCTGCAGAAAAAGCGCCTGTGCCCCTATGTGATTTAGCTCCAGCCATAGCTTGCTTGGTTTGTTGGGAGAGCATAAACCAGGAACATTATATGTCACTACCTTAACCGTTGCCATGGTGGGTCGGAGGCCAGTTGTCCATTTGAGACCAGCTGAGCTATTGAACGGGTGTGAGCAGATGTAGATCTGAATATAACATAACACAAAAACATTATGCAACAAAGAAGGCTAACGGAAGCAATAATGAGCCCCCGAAGGCCTATGGTCAGCGGCATGTCTGACCCCGGGAGCCCCCCGAAATGCGAGGAGCCACCTGGGTGAGACATGGTGCCCAAAACAGGGCTTAAACCCGTATCGAGTAATACTATGTAGGAAGCATGATTGAACATGAGCAACAAGGTGTATCCCAGTCCCCGCAGTATATAAAAGCTGAAATTACACTGGGGATCAGAAAAGTTAGTGAAAAATGGGGGAGAAGAACTCCCTTCCCCTGGCAGAAAAAAAATTAAAAGGGGGTAATCCAGTAGAAACCGTGGTAATCTTGCAGACTCGCAGTAGCGGTGATGATGAGGATGACTGCGTGTAAATTAGAAAAGGGGACACTAACGGTCACCCCCTTTTAGTCGGTAGGGCCACTGAATTGTCCTCACACTGAATCGAAGCCGGATAGGGTCAGGAGTAACCTCAGAACGAAAGTTCCTGGGGCCCAGGGAGCATCAGTTTTTACCATTCTGAGCCCTGGATGAGGTGTTTGATGAAGAGCGTTTGCGGCCCTGTGAGCGTCGTTTAGGCCGAGCAGGAAGCCAAGGGTTTGATGCTGATGGAAGTTGCATATCCGTATAATGGCACCAGTCCAGAAAGTCCACAGGATCTAGGCCCAGTTGAGAGAGAAAGTGGGGAACATTGTCTTTAGTGCGTATAGTTGCAGACTTGCCTTCTCTTTCAGCCTGAAGATTAAAGGGGAACCCCCGCAACAATATGTGATGCCTCCTCTCGCAGAGCTTCCAAGAGGGGATGAAGAGCTTTGCGTTGCATCAGGGTGCGGCGTGACAAGTCTTGGTAAAAGAAAAAAAACGGGCACCATCAAAATCAAAGAAAGGGCGCTTGTGCATGCGTTGCTTAATTTGCTCCTTTACCATAAACTTGTGTAACTTGCAGATAATGTCCCTGGGGTTTGCAACATCTTGTGAGGGGGGGGGTCTGAGAGCTCTGTTTGCTCTATCAATCTCCACTGTATTAGTAGGGGAGAGATCCAGAATCTCCCTGAAAATGCTGTCGTTGCCTCGGGTAACCCGCATATGCGGATATTGGAGCGGCGACTACGGTTCTTATAATCGTCAAGCTGGCATAGGAGGGCCTCGATCCTTTGGTCCTGAACAGAGCATTTGTCCCTAAGTTGGGATATGGCTGGAAGTGTGTCCTCAACTCTCTGTTCCAAGGTTTCCAATCTGGTGCCTTGTTGAGTGTATCTGCCTGTAGTTGTTCAATGTCCTGCTTAAAGGCCTTCTCTACTCTGCATACAAAGCTCTTTGGGTCATCCCTGGTGGAGAGAGCCCAAATATATTGCTTTAGGTCTCAGTTCCCCAGGTTTCCCAATCTGGTGCCTTGTTGAGTCGTATCTGCCTGTAGCTGTTCAATGTCCTGCTTAAAGGCCTTCTCTACTCTGCATACAAAGCGCTTTGGGTCATCCCTTGTGGAGAGAGCCCAAATATGTTGCTTTAGGTCTCAGTCCCCCAGGAGCTCTGAAATGTTCGAGCCCTGGCCTTGTGAGACTGAGGAGCCAGGGGAGGCTTGTGGGGCTGGATCGCTTACTAGTCTCGGCGATGTAATTGGGGAGGTTGAAGGCTGTAGTGAGGTTTGGGCCACAGGAGCTGTGTCACGTCCTCTGTCCCGGGTCGGGCGCCATCTTGGAGGCCTCGCAATGCTGCTGCCCTCCATCACTGAAAAAAGTGCTTATGGAGCCCTTGTTTGACTTTGCGAAGCCCTGTGGCTGTGAATGGGCTCTACGGTGTTAAGACATCCAAAAGGGGGCCCAGAAAAGCTGCTTGAGTCCCCAGTGTAAGCAGTGGAAGTGTCGGGCTGCGAGGAGCAGTGGGTCCATGGGTCCTCACTCGCTCATGTCCAAGCCATGTCCCCCAGGCAATAGAAATTTGACAAAGGGTCTAACCCTTCCTCTTCTGTTTAAAACACACTTTTAGTAGCGCAAAGAAGGGTTAGACTCTACGTCAAGTTTTTATTTCTGCCTGTGTAGTCACCATGGCAGGATTTTGGACTTTAAAGGCTACATTCACCCTAAGGCTCCATACATATTAGCGCATCTCCAAAATAACATGATTTCTAGTGAGACTTTAATGTGACTTTTGGTTCAATTTTGATCCGACTTAACATTCTTTTTATCATATTCGCACCAAAGTAGTGCAGGCCACTTTTTAAAGTTGATGTGACTAAGTCACACTGATTTGAACAGATGCCATTGAAATGAATGTTGTGTGATTTGTAATGCGACGTTGATGTCCAAAGTCACATCACAAATTGCACAAGTGTGAATGGAGCCTAAGGGCTTGTTTACACTTGCTTCAAAATGTGGCATTGGACATGTTTTTTAAGCACTTGACGTCCGGAAGATTTACCCCCCTTCAGGACCAGGCCATTTTTTGTGATACTGCACTGTGCTTTTTTAATTGACAATTGCGCGCTCATGCATCGCTGTACCCAAATAAAATTTGTGTTGTTTTTTTCCTCACAATTTCTTCGGTGGTATTTGATCACCACTGCATTTTTTTTTAATTGTTTATGCTATAAACAAAAAAAGACCGACAATTTGGAAAAAAACAATATTTTTTACTTTCTGCTATAAAACATATCCAATATAAAAAAAAAAAAACGAATTTCTTCATAAAATTTAGACCAGTATGTATTCTGCTACATACACTGCTCAACAATCTAAAGGGATACTTTTTATTTAGAGCATAGCACCCAGTCAATTAAACTCCCAGGATATTGATCTGGTCAGTCAAGTGGGTTGTTAATCAGTTTAAACTGCTTTGGTGTTAAAAAAATTAACAGGTGCACTAGATGGGTAACAATGAGACGCCCTCCAAAACAGAAATTGTTTTACAGGTGGAGGCCACTGGCATTTTTTTTCTACTTATCTTTTCTGACTGTTTTTCACAGTTTTGCATTTGGCTAGGGTCAGTGTCACTACTGGTAGCATGAGGCAATACCGGGACCCTATAGAGGTTGCACAGGCAGTCCAACTCCTCCAGGATGGCACATCAATACGTGCCATTGCCAGAAGGTTTGCTGTGTCTCCCGTCTCAAGAGCATGGAGGAGCTTCCAGGAGACAGGCAGTAACTCTAGGAGAGCTGGCCAGGGCCGTAGAAGGTAGGACCAGTATCTCCTCCTTTGTGCAAGGAGGGACAGGATGAGTACTGCCAGAGCCCTACAAAAGGACCTCCAGCAGGTCACTTGTGTGAATGTCTCTGACCATCAGTCAGAAACAGATTTCATAACGGTGACCTGAGGGCCTGACATCCTCTAGTGGGCCCTGTGCTCACTGCCTAGCACTGTGGAGCTCAGTTGGCATTTGCCATTACATAGAATTGACAGGCCTGCCACTGGAGCCCTGTGCTTTTGACAGATGAGAGCAGATTCACCCTGAGCACATGTGACAGATGTTAAAGGGTCGTGAGAAGCCATGAGAAACGTTATGCTGCCTATACCATCGTTCAGCATGACCGGTTTGATGGTGGGTCAGTGATGGTCTAGGGAGGCATATCCATGGAGGGACGCACAGACCTCTACAGGCTAGACGATGGCACCCTGACTGCCATTAGATATCGGGATGAAATCCTTGGACCCATTGTCAGACCCTACGCTGGTGCAGTGGGTCCTGGGTTCCTCTTGGTGCACAACAATGCCCGGCCTAATGTGGCAAGAGTATGCAGCCAGTTCCTGTAGGATGAAGGAATTGATACCATTGAATGGCCACCACGCTCGCCTGACCTAAACCCAATAGAGTACCTCTGGGACATTATGTTTTGGTCCATCCAATGCCATCAGGTTGCTCCTCAGTCTTTTCAGGAGCTCAGTGATGACCTGGTCCAGATCTGGGAGGAAATACCCCAGGACACCATTCCTTGTCTTATTAGGAGCATGACCAACATTGTCAGCCATGCATACAAGCACTTAGGGGCCACACAAACTACTGAGTACCATTTTGAGTTGCTGCACAAAAATTTCAGCAATTGTCACAGATATTCTGACACTTTTGACTCTTTGTGGGTACCAGCGACCCTAATACAGTGATCAGTGCTAAAAAATATGCACTGTCACTGTACTAATGACACTGGCTGGGAAGGGGTTTAACATACAGGGTGATCAAAGGGTTAAATGTGTGCCTAGCCAGTGTTTTGTGTACAGTGTTTTTACAAAGGGAAGTGATGGATTATTTTCCCTGCTTTGCAGTGAAATAAAATCATTTACTTTCCCCCTGTCAGAACGGAGCTCTGTCCTGTGTCTCTTCCACACGATCGGCATCCATTGACGGGCACACGCTGAGCAGCTTCTGCTGTGCAAAAACCCCTACCCAGAAATGCAGAATCGTGTGTGTGTGTGTGTGTGTGTGTGTGTGTGTGTGTATATATATATATATATATATATATATATATATATATATATATATACACACACACACAGTCCGGTCCATAAATATTGGGACATCGACACCATTCTAATCTTTTTTGTCTCTTTACACCACGACAATGGATTTAAAATGAAACAAACAAGATGTGCTTTAACTGCAGACTTTCAGTTTTAATTTGAGGGTATTTATATCCAAATCAGGTGAAAGGTGTAGGAATTACAACAGTTTGTATATGTGCTTTCCACTTTTTAAGGGACCAAAAGTAATGGGACAATTGGCTGCTCAGCTGTTCCATGGCCAGGTGTGTGTTATTTCCTCATTATCCCATTTACAAGGAGCAGATAAAAGGTCCAGAGTTAATTTCAAGTGTGCTATTTGCATTTGGAATCTGTTGCGGTCAACTCTCAATATGAGATCCAAAGAGCTGTCACTATCAGTGAAGCAAGCCATCATTAGGCTGAAAAAACAAAACAAATCCATCAGAGAGATAGAAAAAACATTAGGTGTGGCCAAATCAACTGTTTGGAACATCCTTAAAAAGAAAGAATGCACCGGTGAGCTCAGTAACACCAAAAGACCCAGAAGACCACGGAAAACAACTGTGGTGGATGACCGAATAATTCTTTCCCTGGTGAAGAAAACACCCTTCACAACAGTTGGCCAGATCAAGAACACTCTCCAGGAGGTAGGTGTATGTGTGTCAAAGTCAACAATCAAGAGAAGACTTCACCAGAGTGAATACAGAGGGTTCACCACAAGATGTAAACCATTGGTGAGCCTCAAAAACAGGAAGGCCAGATTAGAGTTAGCCAAACAACATCTAAAAAAGCCTTCACAGTTCTGGAACAACATCCTATGGACAGATGAGACCAAGATTAACTTGTACCAGAGTGATGGGAAGAGAAGAGTATGGAGAAGGAAAGGAACTGCTCATGATCCAAAGCATACCACCTCATCAGTGAAGCATGGTGGTGGTAGTGTCATGGCGTGGGCATGTATGGCTGCCAATGAAACTGGTTCTCTTGTATTTATTGATGATGTGACTGCTGACAAAAGCAGCAGGATGAATTCTGAAGTGTTTAAGGCAATATTATCTGCTCATATTCAGCCAAATGCTTCAGAACTCATTGGACGGCGCTTCACAGTGCAGATGGACAATGACCCGAAGCATACTGCGAAAGCAACCAAAGAGATTTTTAAGGGAAAGAAGTGGAATGATATGCAATGGCCAAGTCAATCACCTGACCTGAATCCAATTGAGCATGCATTTCACTTGCTGAAGACAAAACTGAAGGGAAAATGCCCCAAGAACAAGCAGGAACTGAAGACAGTTGCAGTAGAGGCCTGACAGAGCATCACCAGGGATGAAACCCAGCTTCTGGTGATGTCTATGCGTTGCAGACTTCAGGCTGTAATTGACTGCAAAGGATTTGCAACCAAGTATTAAAAAATGAAAGTTTGATTTATGATTGTTAATCTGTCCCATTACTTTTGGTCCATTAAAAAGTGGGAGGCACAAATACAAACTGTTGTAATTCCTACACCTTTCACCTGATTTGGATGTAAATACCCTCAAACTAAAGCTGAAAGTCTGCAGTTAAAGCACATCTTGTTTGTTTCATGTCAAATCCATTGTGGTGGAGTATAGAGCCAAAAAGATTAGAATTGTGTCGATGTCCCAATATTTATGGACCTGACTGTATATATAAAATACATCTGTCCACAGAATCTTTCTTCCATTCAAACCTCACCATCATGGGCAAGACCAAAGAGCTGTCAAAAGATGTCGGTGACTATATTGTAGACCTGCACAAGGCTGGAATGGGCTACAAGACCATCAGCAAGAAGCTTGGTGAGGAGGACACAACCGTTGGCTTGAATATTCGCAAATGGAAGAAAAACAAAATAACCATCAATTGCCATCTGTCTGGAGCTTCATGCAAGTTTTCGTCTCATGAGGTAAAGATGATCATGAGAAAAGTAAGGGATCAGCCCAGAAGTACACGGGAGTAGCTTGTGAATAATCTAAAGGCAGTTGGGACCACAGTCACCAAAAAAAACATTGGTAACACAGTACGCCGCCATGGATTGAAATCCTGCAGTGCCCGCAAGGTCCCTCTACTCAAGAAGGCACATGTAGAGGCCCGTTTTAAAGTTTGGGACTGAACATCTAAATGATTCAGAGAAGGATTGGTAGAAAGTGCTGTGGTCAGATGAGACCAAAATTGAGCTGTTTGACATTACCTTGACTCGCCGTGTTTGGAGGAAGAAAAATGCTAACTATGACCCTAAGAACACTATCCCTACAGTCAAGCATGGAGGTGGAAACATTATGCTTTGAGGCTGTTTCTCTGCTAAAGGTACAGGCCGACTTTACCGCATTGAAGGGCCATTGGCTAGGGTCATGTGTTGTAAAATCTTGGATGAGAACCTTCTTCCCTCAGCCAAAACACTGAAGATGGGTCGTTGATGGGTCTTCCAGCATGACAATAACCCAAAACATACCGCCAAGGCAACAAAGGAGTGGCTTAGCCAGTCTCCAGACCCTAATCCTATAGAAAATTTATAGAGGGAGCTGAAAATTCGAGTTGCCAAGTTGGCTCTTGTGCTGCTGTCGAGTTGTTTCCATTGACTGAATTGCTACTGTGCCACAGACGTATAGTCAAGCATGACCCCCCATGTATTGAAGTAAGGAAGTATTTGGGTGTTAACTTAAGAGGAATATTTTACTCTGAAATGTTGATGATATTCCTGTATTCTGTCTCTGACTTTCATGTACTGTTGATTTTATTTTTATATTGGTATACTTCTTTCTGATACCATCTAGATTAAACTACAAGATAAAATCAAAACTTGATTATTTCCTTTCATTATCTGATTTTATTTTTTTATTGTACCAGTTTATTCTCTGTTTTGAAATGATCTAGAGTTTAAAACAGTAAAGTTCCTAATCTGACCTTCTTATACCATTTGTCTTCATTTTCAGGCCTCCAACAGCGCTTCCTATATCCAAGATGCTTTCCAGCTACTGCTTCCAGTTCTTGAAATCTCCCATATCCAGTGCAGGACTTAATCTTTGTTACACAATACATCATCCTTCTAGGTTATGGTGCCATGCTTTAACTCAGAGTGCCAGGGTAAAACCCTCTGCTTGGTGAACATGTTCTGCTAAACTGGAAAAGCCAAACGGAAAAAAAGGCACATCAAAAATTTGACATTGTCTTCTGCCTCCACAAATATGGCAATTATGTCCCTTTTAACTGTGTGAATATATGAAAAGGTATGTAAAGGTTATTGAGTAAAGCTAAGACATTATTTAAGGTTAGAATATTATTTGCTTTAAAATCACTATACATGATATTATACTAAATTACAACAATAAGAGCTGCGCTAAAATGATTTAGGTATGAAGCAAGACCCATTCTTTCCCATATGTTCAGCTGTTGGGCATGTACCACTCTAAAGAGCAATCTAGGGGGTACTAAATAAAGCCCATTGCAACCAAATAAATCTCTTTTCATTCTGAGAGAATGTAAAAAGATTCTCATTGGCTGTTGTGTGCTAGGAGAATGCACATCTCTTCAGACACCACGTTGCTAACCATTAAATCATGTTCTAAATAAGAACTGAGTTACCAGCAGCAGCTAATCTGGTTATGGAATTTACCTGTTTGGAGAATCTGATTGATGACTGGGGGGGGGGGGGGGGGGGTCACTTAGCATTCCCTGGTAAATGATGCCAGTTGTTTGCTTTGCCAAATATTCTATAAATTCTATAGAACCATCTCAGTAGTTTTATACCATTATTCTTGTGCCAAGTTTCAGAATGTTTGGCAACCATATCCTGAGTTCTGTCATGAATGCAATTTGCAGTCAGTTGGAAGGGAGCTGAAGTTGGAGCATATTATTTGATTTCATGGCTTAGGCAATATACCCTGTTAAGGACATTTTTTATATGAAAGATATAATGCTTGTTTTGTCTAGGGTGCTCTAATTGAGCAGAATATTATGATCCCAAAGGCTTCCTCCCCACAAATTTGGTAGGGCTGATCAGTCTCCTGAAGCCACTTTTGTTCTCCACTCTGGTTATCGACATCATCACATAGAATGCAGGACCAGTGGCGACTGCTGTTCCTGTATTAGTACTTTATGATATTGATCCCCCTTAGACAAAACAAGTGATACATCTTGCATATGTTTGGTAAGAAGTAGGAAGGGTTACAGTCAAGTTTTAAGCCAGCTCAGAGTTCAGCTTTAATTACAAAATGTCTGTCTTTGCTATGTGTGGATGACAAAATGTCTGTCTTTGCTATGTGTGGATGACAAAATACATTTTCTGATAGCCCTGATTGTAAGGTATCTTATTTGATGAAAGGCTTAATATAAAGTCCCTAATTTAATTGAGCTGTGAAACACACCAGCTAGTAATCTATGGGTAAACATACTTACTTCAGTTACAAATAAATACAACAGTGGTTTCAAAAAAATGTAAATATATAACTTAACTATAACAGAATTTAAACATTTAAATATATAACTTTAAATATTAATAAAATAAAATATTTAAAACTAGAATGTACAGCCAACACAGCCAATCAGATTGCAGATATTTTAAATTCAGGTATGAAAATAAAAGGAAGAACCTAATCAGGTGGTTTGGAAAAGATAACCTTTATAATAATTTTTCAGTGAAATAAACTATTAATAACATTAGAGCGTATTTACAGCAATATTGTGGAATATAGCACATTTAGCGTAATGTACATTTTCAGTTCTGCTTTGTATGTACTGTTTTATTTCTGTGCTCTGTCATTCAGTAGTATGCCCTTTATTCTGATATTTGGGCTTTGACATCTCCATTCTTCTTCAGTTAAATGTTCAATTTAATTACATTACTTCTTTCGTTTTATAACATTTGTTCTGCAGATAAAAAAAAAAAACAGGATTAAGAGCCCATTCAGACTAGCGCGACACGACTTTGGGGGGCGACCTGTGAAGTCGCGTGCACCGCTGTGCACCGCGACTTTGGCACGACTTGCAGAGACTTCACATAATGGAAGTCTATGCAAGTCGCCTTCAGGTCGCGCCAAAGTAGACTTGTGTCACTCCTATTAGAACGGGTCCTGTGCTAATCAATGGACCGCGACTTGTCAGGCTGACAAGTTGCCTGACAAGTCGCGCTAATGTGAATGGGCTCTAAATTGTCATTGAAAATAAAGGGTTGGTTTTACACAATGCTCCTATTTGAACAGATACCCCTGGGGGGTTGCATGAGTTCTCATATATTTTGTTAAGGGAGGGGCACTGTGGATGGCGGTAAAATAACTATTGGACACTCCAGCTAGGTCCCCATTGCCACTTTAATGTTTTTTTGCAGATTTCCTAATTTAGTTTAAATTCAGCAGGAGACTTCTTGGATTGGTCTTGGCAGATGGGTGGACCTGATAACTGAGATGTACTGATCCCTTTACCTAAATTCCTGTTGGATATATATGAAGTTTCATGGACATTCAGGCCACCATCACCGAAATACTGTGAAGCAGCCATTTGTATGCTGTGCACACCTTCACGAAACCTGCTATTGACATCTGAGACACACAAACAGTAGTAAAGGCAAATATTTTATATTTTAAAATAATAGTAAAATGTACCTTGATCACCTGGAACCAGTGAAAATGTGTGTTTGCATTGTTTTCTGAGTGCATTTTTAGTTTAATAAAGTACAGTTTATTTTCCAGTATTGTGTTGCCATCTCCTAAGGGGTAGTCCACCTAAAAAGGATCTTTCAGTTAAAGGTAAACACTGATAAATTCCACAGTGGCTTATATGGCTCTTCTCTGGGGGGAACTCTTATGAATATAGGTTCAGGCTAAGGAATGGGTGCCTGAATATGGTGTAATTGCCCTAGGGAGTTACTGGTTCCTGTATAAGTTTAATTTTTCTGATATGGGTTTCAAATGGAAAGCTTTTATTGTACAATACACTATCGGTATCGGTGTGATGAACAGCACTAGCTATATATATATATATATATATATATATATATATATATATATATATATATATATATATAATAAATGTACTGTGAAAAACACTATATATGTTAAATCTGAAAAAAGAAAAATATATTTTCGGATAAGTTAAACTCTACACATGTTGAATCCAGACTTTCATATAACAAATCACTTTGTGCCCCCACCCTTAATTTGGAAAGCAGCTAACTAAGAAGTGACCTCCAAAGTTAGATTAAAAGCACTAACATTTTATTAATGCCCATTGCCCAACCCATCTTCCTCTGGAGCTCTTGAAGAAGTTGGTCTGACAACAAAACGCATTGCCCTGGCTTTATTATGTAATTGCGATAATGCTCTTTGCCGTTTTGCTCAGCTAGATTTAAACATGTTTGTTTGTCTAAGCAATGCTATGGGGAATTTATTCATGCAGTAAACATAGTAATATGGGCACTAATAAATGTGAGTGCTTTTAATATGTATATATGTATGATTGTAATAAATGCTAAGCAATATTTCACCTATGGAAGCGTTGTTTCTGAGTATGCTTGTATATCAATATTAATGAATGAAGTGATACATACCATTAATATTGGGGAGATTGTTACCATGTTTGCAAGCTATTGGGGAGATGTTTGCCATGTTTACAAGCTATTTAACACAAGACATTTTTGACTTCTCATTGGCTTGGAGGTCAGTTCATTTTTTGTAAGCTACTTTTTAAATAAGGGTGAAGGCACTAGGTAAACTATAAAAAATACAATGCCTGACTTATTGGAAAATGACTTTATTGTGAATTCTTCATTGTTTTAATGCACAATGCATTAAAGAAAAATATATATCTACTATAAAACTATTTGCATGTCACTGTGGACAACGCCCATAACACAGGCTGACAGCATGGACCTTCCAGGCATGCAAATTACATGACTCAAGCGTGCAGCAGCCAAATAATCCATACTACTTGTATCAGGTTAATATAGAGTCCACTAGTATCACAGGGTCCCTTTATCTCACAGCAGTGGTCAAACCTCAGTTAGTTCTACTAATAGCTCAGGAGTGAAATCTGTATTTTTTTGTATGTATATTTGTTGTATTTGTATCGATAAAAAAAAAAATCTTAATAAACTTGTTTAACTTGTCATCTTTGTGTATAAGACTCAACTTTTCAGTTTTGTGAAGAATAGTAACATGAGATGAAAATCTTTGATAAAGCTGGGTCAGAGTTTTACTCTTCCATAACAAATTGTAAGAGCCAGTTACCACTGTCCACAATAAACTGCAGCGCTTCTGGTTGCAGTCAGTCAGCAGTAGGGGGCAGTGTGATGCGCGTTTCAGCGCCTAACACAGTTTCTTTTCTCCTTTCATCCTTCCAGGACGGCCTACATTTGGGAGATTGTGGCTCCGCCTCACAGGAAACACAACTAATTTGCAGCTGTTTAAAAGGGTCCCACCCATCCTTAGCTCCAGTTCAGTTGTGTTTCCAACCTCACATCGGAACGTTTGTTTTTTTACTAACCTGAGGCAAATAGCTGGCCAAGACGGTACCCCTGCAAGGCAGCTTCGGTCGGCCTAATAGCAGGTTCCTCCCTAGCTGTGTCCTTGGAAAAAGGAGCTTTCAGGTCGCCAAACATACCAGGTAGTGCGGTTTGCCTTGTGGTGAAGGTCCCTCATACCTGAAGTCCTGCTGGTCTCTGCAGGAAGTCTCCTCCATTCACTTCGCTGGGCGGTAAGGATTTCGAATTTCCCGCCGAGCGGTGAGCCCCAAGCCTCGCTATGGAGACAGGAAGTTCCGGCGGAAGGGGCGGAGCGGCTGACTCCCGGAAGAAACCCAGCGTGGAGGAGACGCCGGATCGGAGCGAACTCGGTACTACCATGGCTGACTCTCCGACCCTGAGAGGGCGGAAGCCCCACAAAGAGACACAAGCAGCCGCAATCCCTACAGGGGAGAAAGCGGCAACGCAGGTGGCGACAGGATCGGGTAAGTGATACCGATGGCGGCCGACTGCTGTCTATTATGTGACAGGTATGCCACACCATGCTTTTTCCTGTATATTGCCGTAGTGGTAGGCCGTAGTGGTAGGCAAGAAGATTATGTCGCTTCATGGTGTCCTCTCTTCTTGTCTTTTCATGTGTTGTCACAGGTACGCCACCGGCACAGGAAGCCCCTGCCAGACCCCTATCCTCAACTAAAAAATGTGGGGAATGCGGGGTTAAGTTGTCTAAATCTTACACAAAGCCCTTATGCCAGACTTGCATTAATAAGTTAGCAGGGCAGGACCTAATGAACGATTTGCTTAAATCTATGAGGGAGGAAATGGTAGCTACAATACAGTCCTTTAAGACTACAGCAGCTATCCCTCAAGCCCCAGCAGTGGAAGGAGCAGATCATGCGTCCTCCCAAGACGGTGGGGGGTCAAAGGAAACCCCATCCCTCTGGGAAGATTCTCTATCCATTCCCTCAACTCAAGTTAGGGAACAAGAGGATCCAGAAGAAGGTTCTAGTTATTTAAGAGACCCTTCTAGTTCAGAGGAGGACTCAGAAAATAACAGTGAAGGCGAAAAAGTTAAAAATCTTTTCTCCTTAGAATATATGCAGGGTCTTCTTAAAGTGGTATATGACACTGAAGAAATTCCTATCCCGGCAAAGAAGTCTTCTTGCAAAGACAAAGTGTACAAGGGCCTGGGAAAAGCCCAGTACAGAACCATTCCCATTCACCAGTCATTAAAAGACATAATACACCAGGAATGGAAAGTGCCTACACATGCCCTTGCCAGACCAAAAAACTGGAAAAGAAGGTTTCCCTTTGAGCCTCCAGAATTGGAAGTATTCACAAAAAATCCTAAACTTGATGCTCCCCTGGCACAGTTATCAAAAGGAACAGATTTATCCTTTGAAAATGCCGGGCATATTACAGATCCCATGGATCGCAGGATTGAATCCGCATTAAGTAAAGCCTGGGATTCTAATGCATACAATACAACTATAGCCTTAGCTGATACCTGTATGGCCAGGAATACAGACTTTTGGCTTAAGGAACTGTTAAAACGTGTCCGCAGTATGGCAGGATCACAAGATTTGATAGATTCCTTAAACATGATTAGTAAAGCTCCGTCCTATTTAGCAGACGCAGCTGTGGAGTCATTAGCAGCATCTGCTAAAACAGCAGCATTAGTAAATTCTGCTAGAAGGGCGCTTTGGGTCAAAGCTTGGGAAGGTGATACAAACTCTAAAGTAAGACTTTGTGCCCTGCCCTTTGAAGGTTCATTACTGTTCGGTTCAGGACTTGATGATACCTTGTCCAGATCTGCAGAAAAGGGGGAAAAGTTCCCCACCAAGAGAAAGGACAAATCAGAAAGATATTCCTTTCGAAAATTCCAAGGCAAGAATCAAAAAAGACCATTTAAGGCCAGGAAGAAGGGCCCGGGAAAAGGAAAACAAGGGGACAATTTGTTGTTCCTTAAACCTGGGCCTAAACCTAAAGAATCTAACTGACGTCAGCGTCAGTGTAGGGGGCAGACTGACCCATTTTGCTTCCCAATGGGAAAACATCTCTGCCAGTCCCTACTTTCTGCATCGGGAAGGGTACCAATTGGAGTTGGTCTCGCAACTGGTACCAAATTTAACTATGACCTGTCCCTTAAAAATAGAACAGAAGTTCATGGTCATAAAAAATCTGTACCAAAATGTCTGAATGACAATGTTGGGTGTAAGAAATGCTTACCTATATGTGCCAAGGTACGGGGGAACATCAAGCATTTCTCAGATTCACCATAGTTACAGAAGAGGGGGCTGCACGTGGACAGCCCAAAGCTTCTCCTTTTTGCTTGGCAGCAAATCCAGGGATCTTTATAAAAATTTGGGTCAAGGTAGTAGGTCTTCGGTACCTACTAGGCCAAAGTTTGGTCCCGTGTCTGGACGATATGTGGATTTGGATAAAACCAGCAGATCTACTGGGAATCAGTTACCATCTCATCCAACAGGTTGAATGGGAACTGAACCCTATAATTCTCTAACACCTGTTCCAATAAATTTGTCAATCAGGAGTAGACATGTTTGTCACGCAGCAGAGCCAAAAAGTAGAGCAGTTCTCCCTTCTGATAGTACAGAAGGATATGCTGGGCTTGGAGGCCCCAGTAATGCCTGGGCCTTTCAAGCTAACCTATGCCTTTCCACTACAGAATCCAATATCAAGAGTTCAAGGATGGTCGCAACCACGCCTCATCCGAGTCACGCCTGAGAAGCCAAAAACGATGTGATTTGCAACCCTGGTGTCTCTATTAGTGACAGTACCTCGGAAAATACTAGATCTATCACTACAAGGAACTCTGATTCACCCCAGATCAACAATCTGGATAGGGAACGCCAAATATTAAAAGAAAAAGGATGCTCAGACAGAGTCATGGAGACCCTCCTTTCTAGTAGAAAGCCAGTAACTAGAAAAATGTATTCCAAAATCTGGAAAACTTTTTGTACTTGGCAGAGTCAGAAGAAGGATTCCTCTGCCTCAACCCCAAGGATCCTGGATTTTTTACAGGATGGGGTAGATAATGGGGTGGCGGTGAACACCCTTAAAGTACAGATAGCGGCACTTTCTGTTTTCTTAGACAAAAGGTTAGCCCAAGAACCTTTAATTAAAAGATTTCTGTTGGCTCGGAGAAGGGTGTCTCCAATTAACAGAACTATTGTTCCAGCCTGGAACTTAACGCTTGTACTAGAGGCATTATCTAGTGAAGCTTTTGAACCCTTAAACAAAATTAGTTTAAACATTTTGTCTATTAAGTTAACCTTTTTGTTAGCAATCACCACAGCCAGGAGAGTGGGAGATTTGCAAAGCTTATCCATAAAAGAACCCTTTATGAGAATTCTCCAAGACAGGGTGATTCTTAAACCAGATCCACTGTACCTGCCCAAGGTAGTGTCCTCTTTTCATAGGAACCAAGAGATGGTTCTCCCATCATTTTGTGAGAAACCTAAGTGTGCAAAAGAAGAAAAATTCCATTGCTTAGATGTTAGAAGATGCCTTCTAGCATATCTAGAAAGAACCAAGAGTTTTAGAAGATCTAGTCACTTGTTGGTTCTGCATTCTGGACCAAGGAAGGGTTTACAAGCATCAAAACCCTCAATCTCTAGGTGGATTAAACAAGCCATTAGTATGTCATATAAGGTGTCAGGTACCCCCACACCAACAACTCTAAGGGTACATTCCACAAGGGGCATGGCAACTTCCTGGGCCGAAAAAGCCAGAGCATCCTGGGAACAGATCCGCCATGCTGCCACTTGGTCCAGTCAAGATACCTTCCTAAAGCACTATCGTGTGGAAGTACTGTCGCAACAAGACCTTGCCTTTGGCAGAAAGGTTTTACAGGCAGTGGTCCCGCCCTAAGGTAGGCCAGTATGGATTCCTTTATTATCCTCCCAAATGTAGGCCGTCCTGGAAGGATGAAAGGAGAAAACCTTTAGTTAACCTACCGTTAGTTCACCGGCTTTTCTCTTCAATCCTTCCAGGACGGCCGGCCTACTTCCCGCCCTATGTGGTGGTGAGATCTAAAAGAATATGTATATATAAATGTATATGTATTTATATGTAGCTGTTTGATTGAATATATTCCTTAAAGTTCGGTTGGAAACTACTTTCCTATTACTGGAGCTAAGGATGGGTTTGACCCTTTTAAACAGCTGCAAATTAGTTGTGTTTCCTGTGAGGCGGAGCCACAATCTCCCAAATGTAGGCCGTCCTGGAAGGATTGAAGAGAAAAGCCGTTACAGGTGAACTAACGGTAAGTTTTTTTGTTTATGTGTGAACTTTGACGTGAACAAGTCATTGCACAGTAGCGTAGTGCGCTGTTGTGCAGTGGCATGTAATGCCTTCCTGTGCACTGCGATAAAATGCAGCATGTTTTTAGTTTGCACCAGCTCACTGCACTGCACTTCTGGGCAGCATTGCAGTGTGAACAGGACACATAGAAAACTATTTTCTTTGTGTACTCGCAGTGACCTGCGTTCATCCAGTGCAGTAAAACACAGGTCACTGCAGTAAGTGTGAACACAGCCCAGGGCTACAGGTATAGATTTCCTAACATTGTAGTTGGTGAAATCTTTCATGCCAGCTATTGTATTCAGACACCTGCCACCCACAGGTGTCAGAATATCCAAACAGTGCTTGGATCTGATGGATGCAGACAAGGGCCATCCACGGCTTGAATTTTGGCCTATTCAACAGGAATCAGCTGAAATCTGGGATGTGTATAGTAGGCTTACGTTTTCTTTTAAAGGCTAAGTTCACCTTTGGAGCATGTTATACCTGTATTTGGGGTGCAACATGTTGCATTTCTAGAAGATAGGGTGCAACATGTTGCATTTCTAGAAGATTGGTCAAAGCAGTGGAATTGCAGCTCAATGTTTCAAAATGTAAAAAAATGCACTTAGGGAAAAAAAGAATCCCTTGAAAGAGTACGATATTTGGGGTACAGTGTTGGCCAGAACTAAAGAGGAAAAAGATTTGGGGGTACTTAGTTCAGGTGATTGAACGGTGAGCAAACATTGTAGCCTGGCAGTGGGAAGGCAAATAGAATTATAGGATGCATCACTAGAGTTATCACCAGCAGGATGGAGGAGGTCCTGATTCCCCTATATAGAGCTTTATATCACTAGAGGGATCACCAGCAGGAGTAAGGAGGTCCTAATTCC
This sequence comes from Pelophylax lessonae, assembly GCF_965119305.1. NCBI lineage: Eukaryota > Metazoa > Chordata > Amphibia > Anura > Ranidae > Pelophylax > Pelophylax lessonae. Next base: position 462,012,262 of record NC_138771.1, on the reverse strand, counting down.
CATATATAGATCTTTATATCACTAGAGGGATCACCAGCAGGTGGAAGGAGGTCCTGATTCCCCTATAAAGAGCTTTAGTTAGAGCTAATTTTGAATACTGTGTCCAGTTCTGGAGACCTCAAAAGATATTAAGATAGAACAAGTCCAGAGATGTGCAACAAACATGGTGAAAGGTCTGAGGGATAAAGCATATCAGTTGAGACTTCAGGAACTTATTTACAGTCTGGAGGAAAGCAGGGAAAGTGGAGACCTAAATTAAATCTTTAAATAAGTCAAGGGGGTAAATAAGGTTCAGGAGGGCAGTATTTTTAAGGGGGTAAATAAAGTTCAGGAGGGCAGTATTTTCAATATGAAGCTAAGATCAAGAACACAGGGACATGACTTCACACTAGCAGGGAAAAAGTTCAAAACAAATCTTGGAAAGCATTATTTTACTGAAAGGGTAGTTGATGTTGGAAAAGACTTCAAGCAGAGGTAGTGAGTCAGTCAACATAAAATTGATTCAAACATGCTTGAGACAAACATATACTCAGACAAAAAAGTTAACAAGAAAACAAATAAAATAAAAACATGTAAAAAATATAAAAAACTGGCAGACTCTGTGGACCACTTCATCTTTTTTCTGCTGTCACTCTTTTAGGTTTCCATGTTTACATGCAGCGCTAATGAGCGCCCTCCTAATCCATTCACTCTTCCTGCAGCTGTGAAAAAGTGTCTGCAGGGAGCCTTACATTGCACCCACGATCCTTTGAAAGAAAAATAAATACATATTTTTTTCTTGCAAAAATGTGTGCATTTGTTTTTCACAAAGGTGTACTTATCCTTTAACCTGTGCTAAAGAACCAACAAGTGAAATCAAATTGATTTCTGTGAACAACACAATGGCCTCTAATGTTCCCATGTAACCAATGTATGACTGCGGCATGCTACAGTCTCTGCAGTCACGCTATTGCCAGCCACTCTTGGAGGATAGCAGAATAAGGCTGGTCATACACGGTTCGAATCTCGACTGGTTCAGCAAGAACAGGCCGAGATTCAAACCTTTAATGGGCAGGCTGAAACTACCAAGTTGATCGATCAACTTGGGTACAAACAGCCTGCCGGATTCTCTTGCGATTATTGCTAGCGGCTGCTATAACTGCTAGCGATAATCACTGTCTTCTCCTGGCAGGGATGGCTTCCCCCACTGGGATTTGCAGGAAGAAGACAATTGCTGCTTCCCATATCAGCACCGTCTGTGTTGATCAGGGAATTATGGTTGCAGGAAAGAAATTTGCACAGTGTATGGCTTGCCTAAGTGTTGTTGATCACACTGCATGATTGTTCCAGGTATGTAACACAAAAATTCCCAAGTCAGACATTTAACATTTTCTGAAGAAAGCTTGCCGTGGCACCTCCACTCCCATGACAGAATCACTATAACATTAATCTCCTGGAATCTGCAGCATAGAATGATTGATTGTTTAGCTTAAGCAGCCACATCCCCAGAATTCTGGTCTTTATTTTCCTTTCTGTCTGAACTTGTCAGATAGGGATTGGCTAAGGGAAGTCAGGGTGGAGATCTCCTGGACTTATGTTACTGAAGAAAATAATTAAAGTATGTCAAGTCAAAAACTTTTTTCTGGTTTTGGATAGAGTGGGGATTTTGTTTTGCTCTCTGGGGCTCTGGTAAAGAGATTTACCTTCACTTCTTGTACTGAGACAGATTCATCTTTTCTTCCTCTCCCAAGAGAGATTTCTCCTAATGTCCTGTCCTGAGAGAGGTTTATCCTCATTTCTCTTCCTGCTGACAACAGATTCACCAGACAAGAAGGGAAAATCTGCAACAGGGACACAGTCAGAAAAAAAAAAATGACAGGGGTTTTAAAGTATAAATAAAGGCAAAGCTTTTTTTTTTTTTAGTTTTAAATAGAGTAGAGATAGATTAGAACATCTATCAATTTTTATTGTTGTCTGTGCCCCTATTAACCTCCTTGGTGTGGCTCGGGGTGAAATTTCAGTGCCATTAGCGGTAACACTCGGGGTACCGCCAGGGAGCATCGCTGGATCCTGGTAGAGGGTACTTACCTTGTCCCCGGGATCATGCAATGTGTCCCTGCTGCATACGGCGGCTGGATCTTCCGCCCAATGCTGTGAGCCCCGGCTTCCATCTCCTGCAAGCATCACGTCGCAGTGGGGGTGGAACCGGTGGCAAATTCAAATAGCAAAACACACTGATATATTGTAATCCTATTGGATTACATTACTAAATAAAATAAATTAACATTAGTTTGCCCCTCAGTGCCCCTTCCTGCAGTATACACACACACACATATATATATATATATATATATATATATATATATATATATATATATAATATCTGTATATATATATATATATATATATATATATATATATTTTTTTTTTTAACTTATTTATAGTTATTTATTATATTATAATTTATGATTTTGTGTTTCAAACTTATCATACCCAAGATGTTATAAAGAAGAACGCACAGTAAAAAAAAAAAATCATATGTAAATAGTTGGTTTGGGCTGCTCGTCCTTAAAGTGGAGTTCCACCCTAAAATTATACTTACCTCCATCTTCTCGCTCCGGGTCACCTGAAAAACAAATGGATAATCGCAATTTTTTTTTTTTTACTTACCTGGTTTAGAAGAAAATATACTCACCTTACTTCCTCTTCCTCCCCTCGGCGGCCACGGCAATTCGTCACTTCCTGGCTTTGCAATGATTCCTGGGAGCTGAACGTCATCGCTCCCAGGAATTAATGCGCCTGCACCGGCCCCGACGTTAGTTCCGGTGCTGGTGCCATCATACCTTGCTAAACAGCTTCTGGGCATGCCCAGAAGCTGTGCAGGGATGACGCTGCGGCACCGGAAGTGACGGCGGGGCCGGTGCAGTGCATCGTGGGACCGAAGAAGACGGAAGAGGACACAGAAGAGGATCGCGCTTGCTTCAAGCTGCCCACACCTGAGATGGCAGCGCTGGAGAATACATTTTGAAGGTAAGTATTTCTTCTTTCAGGTAAGTGCAACCCGGGACAGATCAGAGGCTAGCCATTGTGGAATGCACTAGCCCTGACTGTCCCGGGGGTATTTTTATTAAAAAAAACATTCACTGGGTGGAACTCTGCTTTAAGAATTACTAGCAAAATAATGGTACCGCTTTCAGCACCTAAAATCGGAAACAATCATACTGCCAGGGAGGTTAAGGAGATTCAAGCTTTCTAATTGTACGGTTTACTATTTACTAAAAAATTGCAAAATTGTGGGTTGTCCCCAGAAAAGTAATAGAGGGGAAATGTTCTAACGGGGAAACTAATTCTGGTGACCTGGGGGTCCCCAAGGAATTCCCTTAGTTTGCAGGTATTTCCTTTCACTTCCTGTTTGTCTATGAGATCTGACAGGTGTTATAATCCTCCTTTATTCTATCCATAATGAAATAAAATTTTGCCTATAATTCTACTTTAATTCTTCCCTTCTCCTCTAAGGCTGGAAGAAAGGTCCACAAAGGCTATAATGTAGAAGAGCCCGAACACATATTGTATCTGTAGATAGAGCAGCTTTTGTGTATCTATCCTCAATGATCTGGTATGAAAGGTCTTATTTCATATGGGCACAAGAGATAAGTGCCACTGCAGTCATCTCTAAGCACTGTACATGGGGGACATGTTAATTACCCAGTGTGCAAAAAGCTTTAAATAAATCCCATTACATCAAAAGTCACAAATAGTGACTGAGGATGACAAAGATTAGTATCTATCCTTCCACCCATTGTCAACACCAAGATTTTCCCATATTTTTTTTTTTCCATCGGCCAGATTGGTAAAAAAAAAACTCCTTGATAGCAGTCGCTGCCTGCCTAAAAGGTCCTTTTATCCAGTTTCTAACAATCCCACCTTAGTACCTCCTTGCAACAACACCTACATGTGACTGGAGTCTCTATGGAGGATGCAGTGGAGTCTGATTTAATAAAAGACCTTTGTCGACAGGCTTTGTGCTTGTGTCGAAAGGATCAGTTTGAAATGCTTCTGAGATCATTCAGACATTTCACTGACAGATGCATTTGACCTTCAGTTAACTTCCTTCTAATTTGAATTTAAAGGATAAGTTCACCTTTGTGAACATGTTACACACATATTTAGGGTGTAACATGTAAACATGTTCAGCATCTGCCTGCTGTTCCCCTAATCCCCACCCTGCCTGTGACAGTGGGCCAGGGATCTCTCCCCACACCCACTGTCACAATTTAAAAAGTGTGGCCATGCGGGGCTCAGCCCACACAGCCGCGTCATTCATTTATAGCAGTGGTCCTCAACCCTGGCCCTCAGGGCCCACTAACAGGCCAGGTTTGCAAGATAACTGAAATACATCCCAGGTGATATCATTTGCTGCTCAGTGATTGCAGTACTCTAGTCTGCATCTCCCCAAGGTAATACTTAAAATCTGGCCTGTTAGTGGGCCCTGAGGACCGGAGTTGAGGACCACTGATTTATAGAGTCCGGTCAATCAATGAACTACAGCTACCGTCAGCCTTTGTGGCTGACGGCTTGGTGATCTCAATGAACTACCACGCTGCACCTGGTAGGAGAGAAGGTGCAGTATTAGGGAACAGATGACCAGTATTTTAAAAATTAGAGTCCTCCAGTTAGTATCTGGGGATTGGGATTTTACCTCCCCCCCCCCCCCCCCCATCCTGGCTCTTTAAGGTAGCTGCCTCAGCAGCCTTATGTTGGGGCCAGCTGTGGATACTCTCCATCAAAATATACACTGCTCAAAACAATTAAAGGAACACTTTGAAAACACATCAGATCTCGATGGGGAAAAATCTCGTGCTGGATATCTATACTGATATGGACTGGGTAATGTGTTAGGAACAAAAGGATGCCACATTGTTTGATGGAAATGAAAATTATATACCTACAGAGGACTGAATTTAAAGACACAGTGAAAAAAATATGAAGCAGGCTAGTCCATTTTGCTGAAATTTCATTGGAGCAACTCAAAATGGCACTCAATAGTTTGTATGGCCCCCACGTGCTTGTATGCATGCCTGACAACGTTGGGGCATGCTTCTAATGAGATGACGGATTATGTCCTGGGGTATTTCCTCCAAGATCTTGACCAGGGCATTACTAAGCTCCTGAACAGACTGAGGTGCAACCTGGCGGCTTCGGATAGACCGAAACATATCGTCCCAGAGGTGTTCTATTGGATTTAGGTCAGGCGAGCGTAGGGGGCCATTCATAGGTATCAATTCCTTCATCCTCCAGGAACTGGCTGCATACTCTCGCCGCATGGGGCCGGGCATTGTGGTGCACCAGGAGGAACCCAGGACCCACTGCACCAGTGTAGGGTCTGACAATGGGTCCAAGGATTTCATCCAAGTACCCAATCGCAGTCAGAGTGCCATTGTCTAGCCTGTAGACGTCTTTGCGTCCCTCCATGGATATGCCTCCCCAGACCATCACTGACCGACCACCAAACGGGTCATGCTGAATGATGTTACAGGCAGCATAACATTCTCCACAGCTTCAACAGACTCTTTCACATCTGTCACATGTGCTCAGGGTGAACCGGCTCTCATCTGTGAAAAGCACAGAGCACCAGTGGCGGACCTGCCAATTCTGGTGTTCAGTGGCAAATACCAATCAAGCTCCAGGGTGCTAGGCAGTAAGCACAGGGGGCACTAGAGGATGTCGGGCCCTCAGGCCACCCTCATGAAGTCTGATTCTGATTGTTTGGTCAGAGACATTCACATCAGTGGCCTGTTGGAGGTCATTTTGTAGGGCTCTAGCAGTACTCATCTTGTTTTCCTTGCACAAAGGAGCAGATACTGGTCCTGCTGATGGGTTAAGGACCTTTTACGGCTCTGTTCAGCTTTCCTAGAGTAACTGCCTGTCTCCTGGAATCTCCTCCATGCTCTTGAGACTGTGCTGGGAGACACCGCAAACCTTCTGGCAATGGAAAATATTGATGTGCCGTCCTGGAGTAGTTGGACTGTCTGTGCAACCTCTATAGGATCCAGGTATTGCCTCATGCTACCAGTAGTGACACTGACCCTAGTTAAATGCAAACCTAGTGAAAAACAGCCTGAAAAGATGAGTAGGGAAAATAATGTCAGTGGCCTCCACCTGTAAAACCATTCCTGTTTTGGAGGCCGTCTTATTGTTGCCCATCTAGTGACATGTTAATTTCATTAACACCAATCCCACCTACCACCATACTCATACCCCAGTGCATGCTCTTTTGATCACATCCCATCTCCTCCATATACCCCCTGATCGCCCCACAGCCAGACTCCCCCCCCCCATAAACATACCCTCAGAATTCACACCCCCAGATACCCCCACTTTGATCACACGTCCCTAGATAACCCCACCCTGATCCCACTATCAGATATCCCCATGACATACCCCCCCCTCTAATTATACACTTCAGATACCCTTGCTCTGATTGCAGCCCCTAGATACCCTCCCCACTATGATCACATCCCCCAAATCCCCCCCCCCGACACACACCCCCAGATCCCTCCACTCTAATAATTTCCCCCAGGTACCCTCACCCTCATCACACCCTCCAGATACCCCCCCTCTCCCATTACACACACCTTGGGAATAACCGATCTCACTGGTCTTGCAATGCCTCCTCCAGATGGTGTGGATGGAGAGAATCTGGCCAGGGCTAGGAGGAGTAGTTGTGTCCTATGCAGGCAGGAAAAGATCTTTTCAAATCCTCACTGACAGCTGGACACAACGATTACCCTGCCTGCCTACTACAATCCTTGTTCTCTCTTTGACAGCAGCCTTACTAAACAGCAGGCAAACGTACATTTCAATGCTGTGCCTCTCTTTTACCTGGGAAGGACTGCTGGGGGGGGAACGGAAGACAAGTATCTAAAATATCTGAATCCACAGCAAGTGGCTGGGGATTCGGATTTTACCTCCTTCTCCTCCATCCCCGTGCCCTAAGGCGGCTACCTAAGCAGCCTTATGCTGGTGCAGGCCCTGTCTTCGGCCATCTTGCTTGGCCAGGGCAGGATGACATATCTCCCTCCAATGTGTATGGGTGTTTGTTTATTCCAGTGTTTGTTTATTTCCAGGTATCCTGAGAATATACACAGGTCTGCACATGCACAGCTCAGCATACAACCCCTGGCAAAATGTATGGAATCACCACTCTTGGAAAATGTTCCTTCAATTGTTTTAACCACTTAAGCCCCGGAAGATTTTACCCCCTTCCTGACCAGGGGGTATTTTGCGATTCGGCACTGCGTGAATTTAACGGACAATTGCGCAGTCGTGCGACGCCGTACCTAAACAAATTTGATGTCCTTTTTTTCCCCACAAACAGTGCTTTCTTTTGGTGGTATTTGATCACCTGTGCGATTTTTTGATCATGCGCTATAAACAAAAAAGAGCGTCAATTTTGCAAAAATAACAATATTTTTCAAATTTTTTTATATGAAATTCCCCCCCAAAAAAATGTAAAAATCAAAATTTTTTAACATTTTCGGCCAATTTGTTTTATGCTACATATGTTTGGTAAAAAAAAATCGCAAAAAGCGTATTTTGATTGGTTTGCGCAAAAGTTATCGCGTTTACTAACAAAGGGAAAGATTTTTGTCATTTTTGTTGGTTTATTTTTTAACGCGTAATGGCGGCGAGCTACGATTTTTTTTGCGGTACTGTGACATTGCGGCGGACAGATCGGACCCTTGACTGACATTTTTGACACTTTTGGGGTTACCGGTGACATTATTACAGTAATCAGTGCTATACATATGCACTGTTACTGTAAAAATACACTGGTAGTGAAGGGGTTAACTTTATTTGAGAGGGAGGGGCTGTGTGTGTCCCTAGGGGCGTGATTCTAACTGTGATTGGCTGTGGCTTGAGCTGTAGGAACACTGATCAACGGTCCTACATAGTAGAACCGTATGATCAGTGTTTCTACACAGGGGAGAATGACAGGCGGCTTGTTTACACTAGCTGCCTGACTTTCTCCCTCTGCAGCTACGATCGCAGAGTGACCGGCGGCGCGCGCTCGCTCCCCAGAGCCTCACAGGCTAGTGACGTTTATATAAATCTCTTTGCCTGTGAGGGGCTGACCGCCGCAGTATATCTACTTGCGGCGGTCGGCAAGTGGTTAATTGTGAAGAAAAAAAAAACTAATCACGGACATGCCTCAAAACTATTTTCATTTAACATTCCAACCTTCTGGCTTTAAGAAACACTTAAAAAAAGAAAGAAAACTGTAGTTAATTGCAACTGTTTTTGCAGGAAATCAATACTTTTTGCCAGGGGTTGTACATTCTAAAGAATATTGCAAACAGACAGGTATGTTTGTTGTATTTCAGAAGAGACATAGCATATCTCTATTACAATAAAGAGCCTGGCTGCTTCCAATGTTTTACTTTTTCACTCTGTTCTGCTTTAAAAAAGTATCTACAAAGCCTTGGCCTAACCATAACGTAACACTTAACCAACTCCATAATATTCCTTTAACATCTAAAAGGCTGTACTTATTAACACTAAAAACGCACAAATCCTGCACCGATCTGCAATTGCACACACTTATGAATTATGCCATGCCCCCTTTAGAGGCACACCCCTAAGAAGAAAACATACCCACTATGGCCGCTACTTTTTTGTTCTACAGAAAGGTGTCAGTCCTATGTGCAGCTGATGCTGGAATGCACATGGGCAGGCAGTGGGTGAAAGTGATCATGAGCACCAAGACACAAAAAGGTGGAAAAGTGTGAAAGATGCATTTTATGAATAAAAAAACAAAACAAGGCAGTCGTTTATGATACACAGTGTTTAGCAAACTTATTACCACCCAATTAAGATTTACGTACATGTAAACTGCTTCCTGCCCACTGTAGTACAAAGTAAATATAAACATCCTCAGTGAGAAGCAGTGATTGGATCATGCAGCTGCCGCTATGATCCTGGTTTCATTTTTTCCAGCCAAAGATGAGCTTTCCTGTAGAAGTTATCCAAGTGGCTCTACAGTCGCCCAAACTTTTCTACAGGGTGCAGAAGGGGCCACCCTTCCTGCCACTGCCTGCTATGGTTCCCTGGCTCTCTGGTGCGATTGGAAAGACCGGGACCACTATATTCTGTTGGGCCCTGTGAACACAGAGGAGAAGGAGATACATCCATCCCCAACCCTTACTCTGTGACGAATTAAACCGGAAACAAGGATTTTGTCACTTCTGGTTTTGGTTTGTTGTTTACAAGCTGTTACCAGCTTGTGCTATCACAACATATGGTGTTCATCCCTTGTGCTAGCAATAAAGTTGATCCAAAAAATTTAAAGCACCCCCATCCCCAATGCTCACACGCAATTGCAAACATATATATGGGTCCCACACGCATATGCAAATGGTGATCACACCACACGTGAGGTATGGCCACAAACATCACAGTAAAAGAAAAAATTATAGCACCAGACCTGTGTAACTCTAAACTGGTAACCTGTAAAGGCTTTCAAAGCATTGATAATTTAATATACCATAGTTTGTCACCATTCCACAGGTGTGCGAAATTTTAGGTGTGACATGTTAGGTATCTATTTACTCTGAGTAACATCATCTGTATATTTGACCAAAAATTAGGTATTATATTGTGTTTGTGTGCACTAAAATTCATTAAAGTGTATAATTTGTGCTTGATGAACCTCTGCACAAATATCGGGTGACACAAAAAATTGCAACAACCATTATTTTATTTTCTGGGGCCTTTTTTCCAAAAAATGTAAAATGTCCAAGGCATTCTATGTATTTTTCTAGCAAAACAAATGCAGATTTTTACATGATTAATGTCAGAATTGGAGTGGGTCTGAAGTACTTAAATTAGGCTATATTTATTAACAAAAACTTTTATTGATAATTGCATGGCTCACTTATGAATGGGTTCCTCGGTTTAAAAAAAAAAAAAGGCAAAAATGATATCTTACATTTTGAAACAGCCTCTGACATTTTAAAGTACACAGAACAGTATTTTACATTGCTGGGAAAATCCTTGACTTACAGGTTTGACTTGTTCTCTTCTATACAAAGAAACCACCTGTATGTGCATAAAGTGCAATCTGTAAACAAATACAAAGAATAAAAAGAGGATGTGGTAAAAAAATGCATGTCCTAGTATTGTTTTATCATTTCATACTTATCCCAATCTCAAACAAAATTTTTAAGGACCCAGTCATACCTTTTTAAGGACCTGTAAGCCCATGGTGTCATGGCTCAGACCCCACCATGGACTCACAAGGGGGTCCTTCTATTGCCCCTTCCTCACAGGTGGAGCCCCCTTTCAAACTTCCCAGCCGTGGCATTTTTTAACTCAAGCTGCAAAGCATAGCATCACCACCACAGAATGTGTACTGCCCATTTATGCTTTAATGTTAAAATTCTGTGGGGTAGTAAAACTGTGGCTCACCCCTACCCCCTTCACCGGCTGCCAGTGTTAAAGAGGAAGCTTACGGGAGGGGCTAAATATTCTCCAAGCAGCCAACATCAGGTGCAGACTGGTGGTGGAGCCTGCTGGCTACTAAATGACACCCGGTGGTGGTCACTGGGATTACTCCCTTCAGGTCTAGGAACCACAGTGACACCAGCAGGTGATCCAGCTCCTAAAACAGAGGACGGTAAGTGGGGAATAAAGATATGAGAAGAGAAGGCACAGGATTGTTAGTGTGGATGGAGATATAAGAGAAGAAGGCACTAGATGGTCAGTATAAGGGGACAGATGAGAATAGAGGGCACAGGATGGTCAGTGTTGGGGGGAGATAGGAGAAGAGAAGTCCCAGGATGGTCAGTGTGAGGATAGTATGAGAGGAGAAGGCCCAGGATGGTCAGTGTGAGGATAGTATGAGAGGAGAAGGCCCAGGATGGTCAGTGTGATGGTGGTATGAGAGGAGAAGGCACAGGATGGCCAGTGTGAAGGAACGTATAAGAAGAGAAGGCATTGGATGGCCAGTGTAAGGGGAGGTATGAAAAGAGAAGACACAGGATGGCCTGTATGAGGGGAGGTATGAGAAGAAATAGCAGATGAGTGCGCCATGCCCAGAGGCAGAGGGGGTGGGCCAGGCTGAGGGGAAGGGAGGGCGAGCACCGCCGGATTACTCCCGCTTACCCGGCGGTTTCTGTCATACGAAGTCTCACCTCCTATGATAGACAGCACACTGGCCCAATGCAGAGACGTGTGCTGTCTATCCTAGGCACCGGCCCAGGAGGCGGAACTTCAGATGACAGAGACCACCAGGTTAGCGGGATATCCCCACTCTGTGTAATGGGTACTAGCGAGGCTGCATTGATGGACACTGCACTGGCAAGGCTTCATTCATGGGCACCGCACTGGTGAGACTTCATTCATGGGCACTGCACTGGTGAGTCTGCATTCATGGGCACTGTTGAGGCTGCATTCATGGGCACTGGTGAGGCTGCATTTATGGGCACTGGTGAGGCTGCATTTGATTAAAAAACAAAAAGTTCTGAGTTCAAATTTCGTTATTTAAAATGTAAGATTTTTTCCTGAAACTTCCCTCTTAAAATTGAGGTGCGTGTTATACGCCGATAAATACGGTAAATATTATGCAGAAGAAACATAGCATGTCTCGTCTGCATTTAAATCTCAGTGAATTTCAGCATCTAATAGGAGATGCCTGCCTCCCCAAGATGGCCACCTGGACCCCACAATAGGGGACAAATTATTTTTTGGTCTTGACTACTTCTTCAGGCTGGCAGGAAACAGCTGGTAACTAAACACTCCAGTGCTCATTTGCGGTGCTCAGGGAGACAGTAATAAGGTGTGCAAAGCTTCTTCATGTGCAGCCCTCCACAGATTGGGAAATCTCTAATCTACTGCAAACAAAACACACACAAGAGGGCACAAGTAACAAATGGATACTTACAAACATAAAAGATCAACAGGCTTATAACTCATGAACTTCAGCCTTGGGCAGTGGTCCCATCACCGAATCCTCAGATGAAAAGAGCTGCCATCACCAAATCCTCAGATGGAAGAGCTGAGGATTTGGTGAGGGGACCCACTGCCCCAGGCTTAAGCTCATGCGTTATACGCCTGTTGATCTTTTATGTTTGTAGGAATACATTTGTTACTTGCTATTCAATACATTTTATTTTAATAATGCACAAGAAGTTGCGCCCTCTTATGTGTTTTTTGTAGCCTGAAGAAGTATCATCTTCAGGTCAGCAGACTAACAGTAGCCCTATCCCTGCCTACAGTTAGCCCGTCTTAAGGGGTGCGTCCTCCACATAACAAACAACCACACACAGAAACAGTAGTAAAAACCAGCATACATATCAATGTTTCACAAAACATAGAATATGTGAGGAGTATAATTCCTCTAGTGGTCCTTGCAGGGAAGCATGCCTCACCATCCATCTCTGTCCAAAGATGCAGCATCCTCAACAGGAAGATCCAAGGCTGCTGAAGCATGGGAAGGCTGCACATCCTGAACCCCTGTATCAGAAATTGATTCTCAAATGGTGGCAAACACCACTCTGGTGGAGATCCCAGATTTGGAGGCAAGGCTTTTAGTCCTGGACCAACAAGGATCATGGAGGGAGATAGGGATAAAAGATAGTCTGCAACAAGACACAAGGTCATAGCAGATTCTGATTTAAGTGCTTGCAAAGCCCTTTCTGGTCTTCTAAAACAACATCATACACAGGATGATCTGGACAGTATTGCTTTCCAATGTAGTATGAACAAGGTTCCTTTGAGGCTCCAATTTGCTGCCCCACTTCTATTTGGGATTACAAACAAGAACCCTTTCCCCAGGTTGAAGATCAACCACACATTCCTCTGCTAAGTTTTTTATCTTCTAGTGCCACCTGCTTAGCTTTAGTTAGGTAACACCAATACGCCTTTATCGGGTAACACCAATACGCATTTATTGGGTGATTGTTCAGACACAGGTTTGGGTGTGTCCAATAGGGTTTGCAGATCCACAGGTAATTGGCTAATTGAACAATAAAAAGAAGGGCATAATCCCTGTGGCCTTGTAAGTTGTTTAGTTATAGACCCAAACCAAATTGTCTACATGTTGTGGCCATCGATCATGATACTCTTGCTCCAGGGTTTGAATTATGCCTATCAGTGTCCAATTAAAGCACTCAGATGTGCAATTTACTTTGTAGATGGTACAGAGTGGCATGCCCCTTAACGAATACCACCTAAATGGCATACCACCTAAACTTGCAAAATAAATTAGGACCTTGATCAGATGGAATCTGCTTCTTACAGCCAAATAATTCATTTTATGTGGGAACCATGATGGCAAACTTGGAAAAGCGGTCTTCAAACACCAAAGCATAACTTTTTCCGGAGATTATCTCCGCCACAGTCAGAAAATCCATAGTTAACAGCTCAAATGGTTTATCTATTGAAAACATGGGAAAAGTGGTCTGCCTGGTTTGTTCTTTATGAAGAGCACACCCATGTTGACAACCCAGGCCAGTAAAAGTAACTATGGGTGTACATCTCAGTACTTTCTACACTGAAAATGTCCATTTATACTATGCAGTATCTGGCAGACTCAAAAGAGTTGACTGGGGAAACAATAACTGATAAATATCTCACAGTTTTTAATTTTAATGTACAGGATTTATATAGTGGCAACAGTTTGTGCAGTGCTTTACAACATGAGGGCAGACAGTAGAGTTACAATACAATTCAATACAGAAGGAACAGTTCAGTGGAATTAAATGCAAATTGATATAAAAGTCTGTTCCGCTTCTTTAGGCTGTCCCACTGTTGAAGCAGATGTCAAACAGAAGAAGTAAGCTGGATTTGTTCCCAATAAGTGGGTTTTTAGATCCAAAAAAATAATCTGCAAGCCTAAGAGATGTCAGGATGATGACTTTACAACTGAAGCCCATTCTGCTGGATTGTATATTTCACTTACATTTTATTGTTGCCATCTATCCTGAACAGCCAGTGTAGCTGGCTATTCCAGATTTCCTTGTCTAATCTTCCAGGGAGTTAATCGTTAGATCAAGGAGGTGTGCCAGGGGCACCTAAAACAGGCGAGCCGTGCTGTACAACCTCTATGCCTAATCAGCCAGGGGTATGTTTATGCCATTATACTTGGGTATCAGTGCCAAAGCTGCTCCCAGAGGTACTATGGTAACAACCCCATACCTGGCTTTGAGGATGGATTTTGCATATCCTGCTAACTAAACCGAAATGTGGGTGGGGCTTACCTGTTTGCCTGGAAAAATGTGAGGGTTCCACACATGTTGGTACTTATATGCTTTGCTTTATATTGCAGAAATTGAATGATCACAGTAATAAGGTAGTTTACAGAAATTATATCACATATACACTATATTATCAAAAGTATTGGGACACCTGCTTTTACACGCACACAAACTTTAATGGGATCCCAGTCTTAGTCCATAGGGTTCAATATTGAGTTGGCCCACCCTTTGCCGCTATAACAGCTTCAATTCCTTTGGGAAGGCTGTCCACAAGGTTTAGGAGTGTTTCTATGGGAATGTTTTACCATTCTTCCAGAAGCACATTTGTGAGGTCAGGCACTGATGTTGGACAAGAAGGGCTGGCCCATAGTCTCCGCTCAAATTCATCCCAAAGGTGTTCTATTGGGTTAAAGTCAGGACCTTGTGCAGGCCAGTCAAGTTCCTCCACCTTAAACTCGCTCATCCATGTCTTTATGGACCTTGCTTTGTTCACTGGTGCACAGTCATGTTGGAACAGGAAGGGGCCATCCCCAAACTGTTCCCACAAAGTTGGGACCATACCATTGTCCATGTCAGTGCCTGACCTCACAAATGCACTTCTGGAAGAATTGTTAAACATTCCCATAGACACACTCCTAAACCTTGTGGACAGCCTTCCCAGAAGATTTGAAGCTTTTATAACATCAAAGGGAGGGCCAACTCAATATTGAACCCTACAGACTAAAGCTGGATACACACTATACAAATTTCTTTGGATTTTTTCCTTTAGATTTAACAACACCATATAATATGAGGTCAAACCTAAATACTTTCAATTTACATGCGGTCAGGCATGCCCTTACACCACATAGTTGAAGGTAAATCCAAAGAAAATATAATGTGTATCCAGTGTAAGACTAGGATGCCAATGAAGTTCATGTGCGTGTAAAGGCAGGAGCCCTCTGAGAAAGAGGCTAGTCCTCAAATTGTCCTCCTGACAATTCTATTGGCCAACTCTCTGGGCATCACGTCTTATATGCCTAAAAGTCTTTTTCCATAGAGTTTTCTACAAGGTAGGTTTGCCAGGTCTGTCCTCAACTCTCTCCAATTCCTTGGTTTAGGGATGGCATGCCGAATGTGAGAGCACATGTGCACACAGGTACAGTACTAGGGCCAATTTAGATGGGAGAAAAAGTCTTTGGATAATGGAAAGAAACAATGTTACTTGTTTGGAGGAAACCCAGGGAGAACACTGTATATTTGGAGCAATACTTAGGTTTTTTTTTGTTTTTTCTTTTTTTTTTTGCTTGTTGTTTTGTGTTGTCTGGCAGTGGTTTTATGCTACCACCTTTGTTGTCATTCTGAAATTTCAATAAAAACCCGCAGAGAACATGCAAACTTCATGCAGATAATGTCCTGGCCAGGGGCTGACTGGCAACTTTTGGCCCACAGGACAAATACTATACAGAGGCCCATGGTGCAGCAACTCGACCCCCTGCCTCCTCCCGACCCCCTCCTGCCACTTTCGACATCCACTTGAAATAAAACACAAGAAAAAAAAAAATGAAACAAATTATGTTTTAGGACTGTCTAAATAATTAGAGAACTCTTTAATCTGATATACAAAAACAAACATACATGAAAAATACACTGCTCAAAAATATTAACACTTTGAAAATCTCAATGAGGAAAAATATCATGCTGGAAATCTATACTGATATGGACTGGGTGATGTGTTAGGAATGAAAGGATGCCACATCGTTTGATGGAAATTAAAATTATCAGCCTACAGAGAACTGAATTCAAAGACAGGCTAGTCAATTTTGCTAAAATTTAATAGAAGCGACTCAAAAGGTACTCAATTGATTATATGGCTCCCACGTGCTTGTATGCATGCCTGACAATGTCGGGGCATACTCCTAATGAGACGACGGATGGTGTCCTGGGGTATTTCCTCCCAGATCTTGACCAGGGCATTACTAAGCTCCTGAACATACTGAGATGCAACATGCCGGCATCAGATGGACCTAGAGGTGTTCTATTGGATTCAGGTCAGGCGAGCATGGTGGCCTTTCAATGGCATCAATTCCTTCATCCTCCAGGAACTGGCTGCATACTCTCACTACATGAGGCCGGGCATTGTTATGCACCAGGAGCAGAGATGTATAGTAACTAAGTAGAACTACTTCACTACTGTACTTAAGTACCGAAAGGCAGTATCTGTACTTTCCTGGAGTAGAGTTTTTTTCTCCTACTTCCACTTTTACTTCACTACATTTTTTCGATGATTTCAATACTTCTACTCCAATATTTTTTTTTTGTGCTGCTTAGTTACTCGTTACAATTAAAAAAATTACCACTGCCAGAACAGTAGATGGCAGGTTTCATGAAGTTCAAAAAAATGTGTATAATGTCATGTGTAAATCAGCGCATACGAAAATAAATGCTACTGTATGTATAAATAAAATGGTCTACATATCTGCTGTTAAGGGGAAAGAGAACCTCCCAACCAAGGAGAGTCACAAGCGTACATAGACCTTTTTTCTGGTAAGAGGCTGATTTTGCTTTTTTCACTGGAAGTTGAGAGCACAGGTTTTGCAGTTTTGTTTCACTGGAAGAGTCTATTTGGATATTATTTTGCACTTACCTTCATCCGCTGGGTAAGGGGGAAATCCACAAGGTGGTGGGAGTCTGCACCTATTATTTGGAATAGCACCTGTTTGATTCCTGCACCTTTGAAAATATATTCATCTTGTTTTGTCACATATATATGGTATTATGACATTATGGCATTATATATATGGACTTTTTATTGACTTTGATTTCATACACTCTTCCTTTATTTCATTATTGGAATATATTGTTGTATATCACATTGGTTTATATATGATTGTGCGCACCAATAAGCTGTGGAGAAAAAAAACCATGCAGGAAGAGAAGGAGGGATGCTTTAAAGGGGAAAGGGGGGGAACCGAGGACCCTAAAGCTAGACTGGTGAGATCATCTAACCCTAGCTTGCCTGCCAGCTCTCACTTTATCTGTTTTTGTTTACAAAAAGTTACAGCCAAAGGAATTGTGATTGTCCTTCAGGTTAATCATTTGAAATAATAAAAAACAATATGATGTTTAAAGTTTTGACCTTTTTCTTTAATAACTACATAACACAGTACTTGTACTTTTACTTTCAGTACTTGAGTAGCAATTTTTTAAAAAAACTACTGGTACTTTTACTTTCAGTACTTGAGTAGCAAAATTAAAAAAAAAAACTACTTGCAATACATAAGTACAAAAAAATGTTGAATACTTTAGTACTTCTACTCAAGTCACTTTTTGATCGAGCACTTGTACTTTTACTCAAGTATGGGTTTCGAGTACTTTATACAAGTGTGACCAGGAGGAATCCAGGATCTACTGCACCAGCATAGGGTCTGACAATGGGTCCAAGGATTTCATCCCAATACCTAATGGCAGTCAGGGTGCCATTGTCTAGCCTGTAGGTGTTTGTGAGTCCCTTCGTGGATATGCCTCCCCAGACAATCACTGATCCACCACCAAACTGGTCATCCTGAATGATATTACAGGCAGCATAACGTTCTCCGCTGATTCCCCCAGACCCTTCTTCTGACAGATGTGCTCAGGGTGAACCTGCTCTCATCTGTGAAAAGCACAGAGTGCCAGTGGCGGACCTGCCAATTCTGGTGTTCAATAGCAAATGCCAATCAAGCTCTACGGTGCCGGCCAGTGAGCATAGGGCCCAGTAGAGGACGTCAGGCCCTCAGGCCACCCTCATAAAATCTGTTTCTGATTGTTTGGTTAGAGACATTCACACCAGTGGCCTGCTGGAGGTAAATTTGTAGGGCTCTGACAGTGCTCATCCTGTGGCAAAAGGCAAATAACCATTTATATAGCTTGGGTTGGTATAGTTTAATAGTTATTAATTACACTTAGTCTCCTGTCAAACAATTAGAAATTAAATGATATGCCCCAGGTAGTTAGCTGTTAGTAAATTGGAAAGGTGCATTGGTACTGTTGACCAAACAGTCCACACATCTACATCTATTCAGAAATTACATTTATAAAAAAAATGAAAATACAAAATACTGAACAATGAAAGTAAATAAATATGAGGTTAAGGGATTCCTAGGCAATAATGTTAAACTAAGCAAGTCAATGTAGATATATACAAGTATACCTTTGGACTCAGCCCAGATTAGGATCACAGTGCCCTCCTAGCTTGAGCAGCAAAGCCACTGGAACTGCCGGCTTTGTGTGTCTCCCACCCAGCCGGCACCTGACATCTCTGGCCGGGTGCAGACGTTAAGAATGCCACCGCGCATGCGCCGCAGCATGGAAACGTAGCTCAGACTACAAAGACTGAGCTGGAGGAACAGGATGGAGGAACAGGCTGGAAATGACCAGCAACCAGGGTAACAGTGCCACCACAGGAGGAGGAGCCTCAGTGCCAGTCCACATACAATGACATGCGATCGATAAAGATGAATAAATATAGGCACTGGAGCCTGATGGAACATACACAGCGACACGGCCAATCAGTATTTTGGCTGACTTGTGCATGCATACAAGACCTGAAGGCTGGGATGATGAATAAAAAGGGATGGAAATGTGGGCTGCATGAGGCAACTAACAGTGGATGGAATGTCCACTGTCCAATCAGCCGCTGATTGGCTCTTTACCCCAATCTGCGATCAGCAGTTTCCAGAGGAAACTGTGATCACAGAGCGCGCAGCGCAGCGGGCACAATCACGGGAGGCCGTCATATTATGGCCTCTCAGAACTAACCATCTGCGCTGTAGCCGTCATTCAGCTGTAGCGTGGTCGGCAAGTGGTTAAACAAACAATACATTTTTTTGGTTAACCACGTGCTGACTGGGCAATTTTACCCCCTTCCTGCTCAGGCCAATTTTCAGCTTTTAGAGCTGTCACACTTTGAATGACAATTGCGCGGTCATGCAACACTGTACCCAAATAAATTTTTTTGCATTTTTTCACACAAATAGAGCTTTCGTTTGGTGGTATTTAATCACCACAGTTTTTTTTAAAGATATAAATGAAAAAAATCCTGAAAATGTTAAAACAAAACAAAAAAAAAAAGAATCCCACTTTCTGCTATAAAACATATCCAATAAAAACATTTTAAAAAAAAATCTAATTTCTTCATGAACTTAGGCCAAAATGCATTTTGCTACATGTCTTTGGTAAAAAAAAATTCCAAAAAGTGTATAATATTATTAGCTATAGTTATTGCATCTACAAACAATGGGATATATACTGGAATTGTTTTTTTATGCTAGTAATGGCAGCAATTAGCAACTTATAGTGGGACTGTGGGATAGTATGGCGGGCAGTCTGACACTTTTGTGGGGACCAGTGACACTAATACAGTGCTAAAAATATCCACTGTCACTGTTCCAAGGACATTTGCTGGGAAGGGGTTAACATCAGGGGTGATCAAGGGGTTAACTGTGTGACCAACTATGTGTAATATGTGTTTTATGTGTTGCTTTTAATAAGCAATCTTGTTGTTTTCTCCCTGCTTTGCAGGGAATAAAAAAACAGCAAACAGCAAGATTGCTTGTCAGTGTAGACTTCTCCATGAATCACTGAGCCAATCAGTGGATCACAGCAATCAATCATTGGCGGGGACCCACTGATTACAGCACAGCCAGGGTGACAGGCATGTGCCCCACCAAGGATCACTGATCACATAACAGATATGTGATCCAGTGCAGAGTGGCCACCCTACAGCAAGATATCTGCGTGGGGCGTTCGGGAAGCAGTAGACTGTACACAGTCTACAGTCTTCATACCCAAAAAAATACTGCGTAATTATTGTTCTAGCTGGGGGCAGTGGAATGCTAGGTGGTGGTGGGGGGGGGGGGGGGGGGTAGTCGGGAGTAGGGCCGGTGGTGGCAGAATGATGGATCAGGAAAACAGTCTAAGGTTTTCCATGATCACAAAGGTGGGGAGGGGACAATGTGACCTTCCAGTGCCCCTGGGGGACTTGTACCACTATGGTCTACAGGAAATAAAGTACAAGCAGTGCAGACAAATCCCTGTATGAACCCCTCAGAGCTGAGGACACGACCCCCCCCAACTAGTGAAGGACTACAAGTCCCAGTATGAATCCCTGAGATCTAAGGGGTCACATCTTTAGAGCTCAGGGGTTCATGCTGGGACATGTTGTCCTTCACTAGTTGGAGAGGTATCATGTTCTTAGCTTTGAAGGGTTCATACAGGGACTTGTAGTCCTTCACTTTTTGGGGGGGGGGGGAAATCACATTCTTAAATCTCAGGGGCTCATGTTGGGACTTTTTGTCATCCACTAGTTGGGTGACAAATCCTCAGCTCTGAGGGGTTCATGCTGGGGCTTGAAGTCCTTCACTTTAGGGAGGGTCACACCAAAGTCCCTAAGAACAGGGAATGTGACACCCCCCAATTTAGTGGAGGACAACAAGTCCCAACATGAGCCCCTGAGATTTAAGAATGTTATCCTCACCCAAAAGTGAAGGACTACAAGTCCCAGCATGAACCCCTGAGATCTAAGAATGTGACCCCTTAGATCTCATGGGTTCATACAGTGACCTGTAGTCTTTCACTAGTTTTGGGGCCAGGAGAGGATACCTCTTCAGCTCGGAGGGGCTCATGCTGATACAGTGGGACCTGTAGTCCTTCACTTTTGGGGGAACTACAAGGCCCAGCATGAACCCCTGAAATCCATCCTTGTGACCTCCTCCTCCGATCCCTCTGCAGGTGTCATCTGCTGTGCTCCCTCATGTCACACATACATTTCTATCCGTCCATGATCCGCATACTAACCTCTACAGACGTGCTTATTGTAATACTGGCTGGCAGTGTGACAGTTCCCTTCCCTCTGGGCTCTGCAAAGCTCATGCTGGAGAAGATGGAGGGAGGTGGGTGGAGCCAAATTCAGAAAGCGCAGAGGAGGAGGAAGTTAAATCCTCCTCCTCTCTGAATGCTGCGGTGTCGGCCTCGCTCTCCTCTTCGTGATGTCACTGGTTGCTAGATGCCAGGCGGCAAGCAATCCTAGCAACCAGTGCAGGCCGGGTAGCAGAGCGAGGCCAGCAGTGCAACAAGATGGTCTCAGCCAGCCATGGCCAGGGCAAATACTGAAGCAGAAGCACTCAGCACTGTGTGTTTAGATCAGAGCTGCTGCTGTGGCGGCCTTTTCTGGGGGCATCAGATTGGCCCGGGGGGTGGCAATTGGCACCTTGCCCCCCGGCCCAGTCCACCCCTAGTCCTGGCTGAGATTCTACCCAAATTGGTGGGAGGTGTTGTAAAAATGAATGGAGTTTGGAGCATAGAAATTAACTCGTACGCTGAAAACTTTGCTGCACTGAAAAGCTCACTTGTGGATACTATTACACACCAAGCGCCATTAATCCCTTGTACTGAAAAGTACAATGTACAGCTCTTTTGTATAGAGAAATCCTAGCACGCTCAGCGACAAAGAAAGAAACAGACGCACGCTGTGTCAAATCGATGCCAACTGAAGATTCTCTGCCTTTAGAGCAGAGTCCTGGTTTATTTATAGTCAGAGAACAAAAGGGGGTAACATGGGAGGTGGCATCAACACAACCAATCACAGACATGTATACTTTCAAAAATACAATAGGAAAGGGGAGTGTATGTTTATGAAGAAACATAGCCGTGTGCACGAGACTCCAACTGTCAAGTGAAAGCAAAAATAGCAACATGGCTGCCAGACACTATCGTGGATTCCCATGGATTCGCCAACGCTAATTCACAAGCATGCACTCTCATCATAACCTGTTAGAGTGAACCATATATAATATAGTTCATAAAAAACATATTTGATAGTGATCATGCTATTGTTCCAGTGAATGAGACTTTAAAATATTGCTGTTATTGTCTTTTGCAGATATAGTAATCATATGGATCAGAAATAACAGAAAGTTACCAGCCATTAATCCTGGTAAAAGGACAGATATTATTAAAGCAATATGAATTCCACATCACAAACATATCTCTGTCAGTGAATACCGGGGCCCCGGTTGGCTGATATACATTTGTGCGGTGGAGTTCGCCTTGCACTGCCATCGATCCGGACCGGCACCGCCGATAGGGATGATCAGGCTACAAGTAGCATGCAGTCTCCATTTAATGGAAGGTTTCCACAATTACAGGTCTTTCCTTAAGGCCAGTTAAAGCAATATTCACTGCACATAGCGATTACCGGTAAACTGACACTGGGAGACATAATGGCAATTTAACTAAAAATACATCCTAAAGAAATATCCACATAAATATTAATAACATTTCCACAACAGAGGATGGGAATGAGAGAAAGTGTAGTGAATAGCTCTGTTGGATGAAGTTTGAGATAGGAGATGTGAAGGCAGAAGCTGACCCAGCTGAGAGCAATCTGAGCAAAACAAATATTAAGGCTCCATGCGCACTAGCGTTTATTTTAAATTCTAGAAGCTATTATGAGCATTTTTTTCTGTTCATAGAAGCTAATGGTGTTATCCTATGTGTCCATGCTAGAAGTGTTTTTCAGTCTTCAGCGTTTAGGAGCAGAAAATAAATTAAATGTTCTTGTAGGGTTTTTGGGAGTGTTTTCCCAGCACAAAAAAACACTCCTAAACGCTCCTAAAACAGTCCTAACAGCTTTTTTCGAGCATTTTTTTTTCCATACACTGTAAAAATGCTAATAAAACACTAATGCTCCTGAAAGCGTCTAAAAACTACTGAATCAATACTACAAGACAGCACAAAAACACTATTATCAGCATTTTTTCTAGCATTTTTTAAACCTATAAAAAACACTAGTGTGTATGGAGACTTGTTACAAACTTGTGTAGTGTCTTTATTCACTTTTTACACCTTTTGGATGAGTGGGTAGGGATACTACTACAGTACTACTACTGGGGGCCCACTTGTTAAAGGAGGCTTCCAGATTCCAATAAGCCCTCCGCCCGCAGACTCCCACAACCACCACCTAGGTATTTTCGGAAGCCCCCTCCTGCCCCCAAGCAATCCTTTATGTTGAGGGCATGGGGCCTGGTATGGTCCAGGCTTTCTTGACCTGCTGGGCTGCATACTCGGAGAAGGGTCTGGTATGGATCCTTGGGTGGGACCCCCACACCATTTTTTTTGGCATGGGCCGGCGGCAATGCTTGTTTTTACATTCAGCTGTCAGCCTGGAAGCTGATGACTCATCGGTTGTTAAAGATGCAGCAGCCAGCTTCCCAGGCTGCTCCTTAACAACCAGCTATACACAGTTTTTAAAGATGAAAATAAATTAAAAAACGCACCAAAAATGCACCACAATACGTGTCTAAAAACCACATCAACGGCAACCGCATAAATTTGAACCTAGGGTAAAGAATAATTCCAGGCATCAGCATGTTATATAGAGTTAAATTGTTAATGAGTTATGACATACCTGGCCAAGCTGAAAATTTCTGAAAATCTCCAGTTGCTTCCGAGTCTTGCACTGAGCGGCTACACTCTTGCATTGTGAACACAGGAGGTCAGTTGATTGCCCACAAAGCATTTTTCAATTGGACAAGGTGGGGAGGCTGGGTGGTGACATCACACTCTTCACCTTGTCCTAGCAGAGAATGCTTTGCATTCATTCAGGGAATGCAAAGCATTCTCTGAATGGTGCCCATGTATAGCTGACCACTTGCATTCACAAGGCATCAGGTGGACTGCTCAGTACAGGACCAGGAAACATGTGGAGATCACTGAAGTAGCGAAGCCTAATTCAGTGATTTCCAGCTTCTAATGGCATCCGCCACATATGTCATATGCTGTACATAGTTACATTGGACCAAGTTGGGCCAATGTAACTATATATAACATGCCGATACCTGGAATTATTCATTAAGGGCCCATTTACACCTCTCCGTGTGTGTTAACAGACACATCAATTTATACTGCATGAAAGCATCCCATTTACTTTGGGGCTGGGTTCACACTACTGGGAATTGGATGCGGGTTTCCCCGCATCCAATTTGCATGTCAGTCAGGAGCCAGTTCACACAGCTCCAAGATGGCTATGGAGTGAATTGCACAGGAGTCCTGTGCGTCTTCTGGTCCATATCAGGTCCGCATTCAGACGAATCCAGCCGAAATCGGACCTGAAACAGTGAACAGGACACCGGACCCCTGCTGTGAGCCGCTCCGCACGGAGGTGTGAACCCAGCCTAAATGAATAATAAATACACAAGAAAGCACTTGCATTATTTATAGGAACACATCTTACCACAATGTGCAGAATATTCACATCTGCGTGTTCTGGTGCACTATAACTCATTGACTTTGTTTTTGTATATGTCTTTCCTTTTTTAAAAATGTACAGTGAGGCTATTAAGAGTGCATGGATTGCCATGTATAATATAACAACATGAAAGACGCTGGGAATATAAAATATGCGTTATATAAAATAAACACCACTGTGAAAGCCCAATTGACATGGTGCATGAGCATGACAAATAAAGGTTAGTCCATCCTGCAATAAACTCTTCTCAAGAAAGTTCAATCTTTCCACCATGAATAAAAAGTATTTCAGTGCTCTAAGGCCTGTTTCACGCTGGCTTCAGCTTGTATAAGAACAGTGTGACCAGCAAGTTTTAACAAAGCTTTCAGCAAGCTTTGTTGAAGCTTTTAAAGTACCATCCAGCCCCGGAACTTAATGGGGGTGTTGATTGCCACTTTAAACAAGCTGCTAGCAGGCATCAGAATTTCTTG
Organism: Pelophylax lessonae; assembly: GCF_965119305.1. Lineage (NCBI taxonomy): Eukaryota > Metazoa > Chordata > Amphibia > Anura > Ranidae > Pelophylax > Pelophylax lessonae. The sequence continues at coordinate 461,987,291 of NC_138771.1, read as the reverse complement.
TAGCATGTTGAAAGACTGTTGAAGCCTTCTAGCAGCTTGCTTAAAGTGGTAATCAATACTTCCATTAGGATTTGTGTTCAGCACTTACAAACTGGAGCTGAATTGCACTTTAAAAGTTTCAACAGCTTGCTAAAAGCTCTGCAAATGCTTTGTCAAAGCTTACTGTTCTCTTCTCTTATACAAGCTGAAGCTCGTGCGAAACAGGCCAAATAAAAATTAGTCCATCCTGCAGCAGTTCTAAACAAAACTCTCCCCAGCAGACTAGGACCCAGACAACAATGCCTCTCTTTTTATAGATTGGCATATAACACTTTTAACCAGTGACGGCCGGTGCTCGGTAATTTGGGGGGGGGGGGGGCGGCGGCAAACCAATTCGGGGTAATTCAGGGGAGCCCCCCTGAATGGTCTAGCCGGCCTGCCTGCCTCCTTACCTCCTCCTGTCTGAGCCGGGAGTGCTGGATGGCTGAGCCGCGGCTGTGTGTCTCCTCCGACACCCCACACAGTGCATGGCTACACACATGAAGCAATGGGGGGGGGGGCGAATTGTGCGTGCTGCAGGGCTGGTGCCCCTGGTGGACCAGCCACCACTGGAAGTGTGGAAAAGGCTTTATTTAAGTCTTTATAATTCATATAAATGACCCGAATAAATATGTTTTTCTTTATTTATACCTACTGTAGATTGCCACTTTAAATAAATGAGCTAGAAGCTATAATTTGCTGACATCTGAGCAGTGATGCTGTAGGTGAATGCCAAGTTTAATGTTTTGCCATCTCAACCCTCAGCCACTCCTTGATCTACCACAAGTTTTGTACCTCCACAACCTAAGGGAATTTAATGCACATGGGAGTGCAATGACAGATGAATTACTGAGAGCAAATACTTATTTTGTAACTTCTGTATTTTTGAAACGGTTAGAACAGGGGTGTCCAAACTTTTTTCAAAAAGGGCTAGATTTGTGAACATGCATTTTGTGCGTTGAACTTTGCAACCTTTTGCCACATTTCAGGCTTCAAACATAAAGATATAAAACTGTAATTTTTTATGAAGAATCAACAACAAGTGGGACACAATCATGAAGTGGAACAAAATTTATTGGATATTTCAAACTTTGTTAACAAATAAAAAACTAAAAAATTGGGCGCGCAAAATTATTCAACCCCTTTACTTTCAGTGCAGCAAACTCTCTCCAGAAGTTCAGTGAGGATCTCTGAATGATCCAATGTTGACCTAAATGTCTAATGATGATAAATAGAATCCACCTGTGTGTAATCTAGTCTCTGTATAAATGCACCTGCACTTTGATAGTCTCAGAGGTCCGTTTAAAGCGCAGAGAGCATCATGAAGAACAAGGAACACACCAGGCAGGTCCAAGATACTGTTGTGGAGAAGTTTGAAGCCGGATTTGGATACAAAAAGATTTCCCAAGCTTTAAACATCCCAAGGAGCACTGTGCAAGCGATAATATTGAAATGGAAGGAGTATCAGACCACTGCAAATCTACGAAGACCTGGCCGCCCCTCTAAACTTTCAGCTCATACAAGGAGAAGACTGATCAGAGATACAGCCAAGAGGCCCATGATCACTCTGGATGAACTGCAGAGATCTACAGCTGAGGTGGGAGACTCTGTCCATAGGACAACAATCAGTTGTATACTGCACAAATCTGGCCTTTATGGAAAAGTGGCAAGAAGAAAGCCATTTCTTAAAGATATCCATAAAAAGTGTAGTTTAAAGTTTGCCACAAGCCACCTGGGAGACACACCAAACATGTGGAAGAAGGTGCTCTGGTCAGATGAAACCAAAATCGAACTTTTTGTCAATGCAAAACGTTATGTTTGGCATAAAAGCAACACAGCTCATCACCCTGAACATACCATCCCCACTGTCAAACATGGTGGTGGTGGCAGCATCATGGTTTGGGCCTGCTTTTCTTCAGCAGGGACAGGGAAGATGGTTAAAATTGATGGGAAGATGGATGGAGCCAAATACAGGACCATTTTGGAAGAAAATCTGATGGAGTCTGCAAAAGACCGGAGATTTGTCTTCCAACAAAACAATGATCCAAAACATAAAGCAAAATCTACAATGGGATGGTTCACAAATAAACATATCCAGGTGTTAGAATGGCCAAGTCAAAGTCCAGACCTGAATCCAATCGAGAATCTGTGGAAAGAACTGGAAACTGCTGTTCACAAACACTCTCCATCCAACCTCACTGAGCTCGAGCTGTTTTGCAAGGAGGAATGGGCAAACATTTCAGTCTCTCCATGTGCAAAACTGATAGAGACATACCTCAAGCGACTTACAGCTGTAATAGCAGCAAAAGGTGGCGCTACAAAGTATTAACTTAAGGGGGCTGAATAATTTTGCATGCCCAATTTTTCAGTTTTTGTTAAAAAAGTTTGAAATATCCAATAAATTTCGTTCCACTTCATGATTGTGTCCCATTTGTTGTTGATTCTTCACAAAAAAATTACAGTTTTATATCTTTATGTTTGAAGCCTGAAATGTGGCAAAAGGTCGCAAAGTTCAAGGGGGCCGAATACTTTCGCAAGGCACTGTAGTTAACCCTTGTGTGACTGATAATTTTGAACATCCCTCCTGGTGTGTTTTGTTCCCCAGGTGTTACGCCAATAATCATGAAGAGGGTGCTGGTCCTGTCATAATAGGGCTGGATTTATGGGATCGTAGGCAGTATTTTTTCTCTATTTTTTATTAACCTGGACATAACAAAAAACTAAGACACTGTAATTAAATTTAAATTAAATTCAGTGCACAGGAATTGTGGCCACTGCAAGGGAATCAGGTGAAGATGATAACGCAGCGGGATTGAAGCTACAGCAGAGAAGACATCTTGCTGTTGCACAGGAAAGTTCTGCGATGGCTGCGGTCTTGGATGAGGAGGAGGCCTAACCCAACATCCGCTGCGGTTGTCAGAAGATGGTCTGATGACGGAGGAGCCATCCCGAGTCATCCGGGCACTAGTCGGTGTCTTCCTTCTTCTGTTAGAACGGGGTCTGGACGGGGACGGGCTGAATTTCCTGCGCCGGATATGATTCCTCTTCAAAGGCGCATCTTCCTGTCCAGCTGACCCGGAAAGAAGGGGAGGAACTTGACCCGCAGATGGAACAGATACATACGGCTCCGCCTCTACATCATCCTGGGCGCCGGATGTAAAAGCCTGCGGCGGAAGTGACACGGTCTCCGGTAAGTGAACAGAAGCTCCCGGTCCAGGGGGCAAAGACAAGCAGGACTAAAGCCACGCCACACCGCCCTCAGATTCCACCCGCTCGATTAGTTGCCTAAGAAGTGACTCCATAATGAAAGCCAGCTATAGAGGCAAAGAAAAGCACCAGAGGTATTATAGCTCTGCACAGACAAGTGCTGCAGGTGGTCCTCTCCAGGTAACTGACAAAAAACTGGAATGCTGTCCATATTTATAGGGAAGCTTGGGCTTTCCAGAATATTCCATGGTCACCTGATTTTAGTGACCTATCCTGTTGGGATAATTGACCTTCTAGATCTTTCCTTATCAGCTGACTTGGAATAGCCAATCAAAATATTCCCATATTAAATTGCTACTGAATAGCCCTGACTATTAATTTAACTGCCTGACTTTTTTATTTATTTATTTAACTGCCACGATCCCATAGGGAAAAGGGGGCCTTATATAGGCATATCCCCCTTTTCCCTCATTTGTGTTTTTTTAGTGTTTTTGTGCTTTTTTAGGGATAAAAAGCTGGTGGGGGTGGGCGGTGGTTGTTAACAATAGTGTATTCACAAATAACAGGAAAAACTGAAATTGGATGCAGTGGGCCAGGAAGGACCATCATTTTGAGTATAAGTCCTTCAAAACAGTAGCATTTATAAGAGGATGGTAAAAGAACTAATATGGCATACGTGCAGTCCTGCGGTGTTGAAAGATCCAGAGATCCCAGGGGTCCTGAGCAGCGTTCGGGGATTCACAGGGGCCACAACAATGGATTTTTCCAAATGACCTGTGGGGCCCTATTAAAGCGACCCACGGGCCGGACTTTGGACATGCCTGGGTTAGAAGCTTAGCTGTGAAACAAATATGTAAGCAGAAATCAGTATGCCGGATACGAAGTAAAGGGTGCCTTTACTAAAGAGGGGTTGAGAAACACTGCTTTAGAAAGACAATTCATAGATATAGAAGGGAGCTCTTTGTCATTGTAATATTACCGGTTTTGATGGGTGTTGGCTGTTGTACAGTATCCACCCATCCCAGCTTTTAATATGTACTGCTGATGTTTTCTGTGTACTAGCTGCAAAGTAGACAGACCATCTACAGCCATCACTGTGACAGGTAACTATTACATTTTCTTCCTTTTTGTACTGCATACTGTATGTTATATACTGATAGAAATGGATTGTTTTCCACTGTGTGTCCTTCAGTAAGGTTTAAAGTGTTTGTTAATTTAAAGTAAAACTTATTTATTTGTAATTTTGGATGGATTAGGGAAGGATTAGACTTTCTGGTAAGTTTTTATTGCTGATGGTGTTCTGGCAAGGAAGACTAAAGCATTAATCCGGCCTAAAAAAATAACAAGGTAAAATGAAAAGCCCAAACAGTACATGATAAAATAAAAACAACTTTTGCTGCAATATTCCTTTATTTCAGAGATTTCCCCACTGACACCCTTAGTCTGATGGTCAGCATTGTTGAAGTACAGAATCACAGTATATATAAAAATAATATGCAAAGTCCTTAAAACATTGCTGCTTCTGCAGGAGTTTTGTGTTTTGCTATCCTATGAGTCCATGCACATTAGGAGGATTAGAGACAATTTTCAAGCTCAGCGTTTAGAGGCAGGAAAAAAAAAACCCCTTCTGGTTTGCGTTTCTGATTGGAGCTTTCTGGCAGAAGAAAATGCTAAACTCTCCTAAAAACGCTCTATTTGAGATTTTTTTTTTTCTGCCAAGGGAACTGGAATTTCTTTTTGAAGCGGAGCTCCACCCAAAAGGGAGCTGATACCTGTCAAAACCTGGTACCCGATCCCGCAATTGTTGTGTGGCGATCTACGAAAATTCTGGCACCTTCTCCTTCCCCCCTGCTGCCTTCTGGGAGACACACAGGCACACAAGGTTTCCCCTAGTGAAGATGCTAGCGCCTGCACCTGGATTCGATGGATGGATCGGCTCGTGGTGCTGACATCACGGGTTCCCTGGACAGGTAAATTTCCTTATCAGTGGCAGCCCGTCCCTTGGGGGAGCAGGGGTGCCGCCCTCCCCATCCATGCATCTGGCCCCCTAAACTACATGCAGGGCGCCAGATGCATGGATTCCAATAGGGTTTTTTTTTTTTTTTTTTTTTTTAAGCATCTGATTAGAGCGAGAGGCTCTAATAGGCTTCAAAAAAGGGTGGGCTCGGGGCGACCTGAGCCCACCCAGTTGTATGACAATAGCGAATAAATATTCGCAATTATCACACTGATTCTCCTACCAGCCAATCGGGAAGCGGGTCGTGAGACCTCTGTCCTGCTTGGCTGAAAAGAGAAGCGATTTTACTGCCCATTGGCCTGGAAGAGGGAGGAGACGCACGGCCGGAGGAGGTAAGAATGCTGGCTGTCTGTCCGGCCATCCCACTGGGGGGGGGGGGGGTGTATTTGCCTGCCGGCCATCAGTCTATCCGTCCCGCTGGGAGAGGGGCAATGGATTTGCCCCCTCCCCCAAATTATCAAGTACCAGCTGCCACTGGTCCTTATATTAAAAGTCAGCAGCTACTGTATTTGTAGCTGCTGACTTTAAATTTTTTGTTCCCCCCAAAATGGAACTATTCTTTAAGTCCAGTGTGCATGGAGAGATGGCAAGTGGTTGTCAAATTCAGGTGCTTACACTGCTTGCATGGGGAAAAAATCAAATCAATTTAATTCAAGATTAAAGAGATGCATTAAAGCCCAAAATCTGGGAAACTTTAAAATGATCCCTTGCAGTGGAGCTGCTCCAGCACTACAAAGGTTAATTTCTCATTTAGATCTAGAGGACATAGAAAAGAAAATCTACTTACCCAATCCTCTGCTCTGCTAGACCAGTCCCTGCAGTGTCTTCTCCCTCATGCTCCACCAGTCTAAGTTCCTGATGTAATGAAGACCAATGTAGGGTCCATAGCAACACCGAGGAACAGTCCACCGCCGGAACATGAGGGAGCGCCAACTGCCAGGGGTATCAGGTGAGTTAAAGTGCTTCCCCTCTCCCCTATACAAAATGAGAAGTTTACCCTTGTAGCATGGGACTTTTACATTTTCCAGAGTGCATCCTATATATCTGCCTGGAATTCAGCTGTAAACCATTTATTTGTCTTCTAATGGGCGACAGTGGCAAATGTCTTAAAAGAGGATTTCCCCCACTTTGGAGAGATTTCCTTTTCCTTTGTATCTACAGGAAAGGAAAATAAGGAAAATCTACCTAATGAGAAACAGAAAGTAATAGGAATGGAAATCCAAAATCTGAGAGCAGTCACCAAAGCAAGATGTGAGGCAAAATTATCCGATGTTCCAATGACAACTAAGATGGGAATTTTACTTTACTTTTTTGGGAGATTTCCTTTCCAGGAAAGAAAATATTGGGAAATCTCTGTTGGCCATATGCAGCAATATAACCTAATTAAAGTATAACTAAATGTAAAACCTTTTTTTTTAGTTTTGGATAAAAGGGAGGTGGATTAGAACACCTGTCAGGTTTTATATTGCTGTATGTGCCCCCATTAAGGGTATTCCCCCTCTCTATTTGTCCTGTTTACCATTATCAGTGAAAGTAAAAGAAAATCCCAAATTTTGAGTTATGTCCAGAAAAGTAATAGTTTCCCCATTGGAAGGTTTCCCCTCTATTTCTCGTGACCTGGGGGTCCCCAAGAGATTGCCTTATTTTGCAAGAATTTCTTCTTACTTCCAGTTTACCTATGGGACAGAAAGTGAAGGTAAATATCCCCAATGGGACACATATAGCAAAAATAAACCTTACAGGGGTTATAACTAGGGATAGACTGATTATCGGTAAGGCTGAAATATCGGGGGTCGATATGCACTTTTCCTGATATACTGGTATCGGCTCCGGAACTGGCCGATATTGCCGATTTTGTGACGTCATTCTGCCTTCTTATGCTGCCTCCCTCGCCTTGGACAGCCTCTTCTGGAGTCATTACTGGTCTTGCGGGAGTGTATCACAGCAATACACCCACCCACAGCAGCCCGGTTTCAGCCAGCCACTCACATCCACAGGCTCTGTACCAGCCACAGGCACTGTACCAGTGAGCCAGCCAGCCACCCACTGGCCCTGTATCAGCCAGCCACAGGCACTGTACCAGCCAGCCAGCCAGTCACCCACAGGCCCTGTACCAGCCAGCCACCCACAGCCCCTGTTCCAGCCACCCACCTACCACAGGGTGCCAGCCAGCCACCCACCCACCACAGGGTGCCAGACAGCCAGCCACCCACCACAGGGTGCCAGACAGCCAGCCACCCACAGACAGGGTGCCAGCCAGCCACCCACCCACCACAGGGTGCCAGTCAGCCATCCACCACAGGGTGCCAGCAAGCCAGCCACCCACCACAGGGTGCCAGCCAGCTAGCCACCCACCACAGGGTGCCAGCCAGTCACCCACCACAGGGTGCCAACAAGCCAGCCACCCACCACAGGGTGCCAGCCAGCTAGCCACCCACCACAGGGTGCCAGCCAGTCACCCACCACAGGGTGCCAACAAGCCAGGAATTAAGCATTAAACAAAAATTAAAATGTTCAGTACCAGATTTGTGTCAAAAATTGTCTTTATTTTTCAAAACTTTAAATGTACAAAATATCAGCCGATACCTATACGTTGTGACCAAAATATCGGAATCGGCCCTAAAAAACCATATCGGGCTATCCCCAGTTATAACCCTCCCTTACTCTATCCAAAATTAAGAAAAATGTTTTGCCTATAGTTCTACTTTCAAATTTGAACTATTCCCATTAACATTAAAAAAAAAAGAAAAAAGAAAAAAAGTTTTAGCCATACAAACTCCTAAAGAATTGTTGCACTTTTAAACAAAGGGGAGGAGAAATGAACCTATTATTTCATATGATCTGTAATATAGGGTTGAAAAAAGAAAAAATTGCCACGCTGCATTGTTCTTTAATGTGTATGTAAAGCCACCGTTTTTAATACCTACTCGTCCACTAGTAAGATTGATCCTTTCTATGGCTAAAAGGGAAGAATTTTGAGTTTTTATAAGAACAGCGAGAAAATCTTCCAAAGCTGTTCTAGTGACAAAGATAATAATCCCTCGTTTTGGAGATATTTTTTCTCACTTCTATTTATGTCTGCAGGACAGGAAGTAAAGGAAAATCTCTAAAATGGGACATGGATGGCAAAAATTAAATTTTGTTTTGGGTTGACACCTGAAAAAGGAATATAGAGGAAATCTTACAAGTAGGACAGTTGTTAAGGTGACAACTGTCCTAAGAGAGAACCTCACTTTGGAAAGCTTTCCTTTCACTTTTTGTTTCTGTTGGGCACAGACAAAAAAAAAAAAAACTGACAGGGGTTTTAACCCTACAATAACCGAAGCTAAAAACTAGAAACGTTTTTCTCTAGATATTGAGGATTGATGTTATCTAATGATCAGACACACAGAAATACAATCTGTTGCACTAAAAAAATTGTATTCATTTTTATTAGGAGTAAAACAAAGGATTCATAAATCTGCGGAACCTGTGCACTCCATAAAAATGTCTGGTGTTATGAAATGTAAGTATAGCTTTCAACATATATTTACATTATTCTAAAATTCAGTAAAAGACAATATTTTAGATATTTAAGGATGTGATCTGTAATGTGGATTTTGATCATCTTCTGATTAATAATGTAGTTTTTGGGAAGGGTGATGATAAGGACAAGCATGAGGATAAGGACAAGCATAAGGAAAAAGACAAAGATGAAAAGCATCACAAAAAGGATAAAAAGGAGAAGAAAAAGAAGGAGAAAAAGGTACGAATTTCAAACTGGGCTTTTTATTGATGTGTTTCAAGATGACTTTTACTGTATGGTATTGGGTAGATGAAATTAGAATATTATACAGGTATAATTTATCAGTTTTATTCAGTTGCCTAGATTACAGATAATAAATACTGTACATTATAGCTCAACACTAAGCATTTGTTTGACTAGCAAAAAAAAAAAAGTCCCTAGATGCTTAAAAAAATGATCTGGTTACAATATTCGCCTTTACTGCTGCCCCCGCAATACTCAGTTTTTGCCACAAGATGTCCTCGTTCTTCAGAATTAAATGATGGCCAGTGTCATTCAGTCTGGAAGAGAGAGGACACAGTGTGCATACAGGGCATCATGGGCCTACATCCTGAGGGTTGTTGTCACTATTTATTGTTCCCTTTATTTCCAGCGCAATGATGCAAAGGGTAGCACCATTTTCTTCATCATTGTGGAACACACTCACCTCCTGAGGGGAAAATTACACAGTGCAACATGTATGTGTGTGTGTGTGTGTGTATATATATATATATATATATATATATATATATATATGTGCAAAATAAAATCATGCAGCATAGTTGGCCTCCAGGGGAAATAAACCCAGAGGTGGGCATTAACCACTTAAGCCCCGGAGAATTTGGCTGCTCAAAGACCAGGGCCTATTTTGCGATTCGGCACTGCCTGACTTTAACGGACAATTGCGCGGTCGTGCGATGCTGTACCCAAATGAAATCCCTTTTTTCCCACAAATAAGAGCTTTCTTTTGGTGGTATTTGATCACCTGTGTGATTTTTACTTTTTGTGCTATAAACAAAAAAAGAGAGACAATTTTGAAAAAATAACAATATTTTTCACATTTTTTTATATGAAATTCCCCCCAAAAAATGTTAAAAATCTAAAATTTTTAACATTTTAGGCCAATTTGTTTTTTGCTACATATTTTTGGTGTAAAAAATAATATTTTGATTGGTTTGCGCAAAAGTCATTGCGTTTACTAACTACGGGAAAGATTTATGTAATTTTTATAGTTTTTTTTAAACTAGTAATGGTGGCGATCTGCGATTTTTTTTGCGGGACTGCGACATTGCGGCAGACAGATCGGACCCTTGACTGACATTTTTGACACTTTTGGGGGTACCAGTGACATTACTACAGTAATCAGTGCTATAAATATGCACTGTTACTGTAAAAATGACACTGGCAGGGAAGGGGTTGACTTTATTGGTGATCAGTGGGTTAAATGTATCCCTAGGGGCGTGATTCTAACTGTGGGGGGGGCGTGGCTTGTGATGTAACCACAGAGACATACGATCCTACATAGCAGGATCGTATAGTCTCTGCAGTTACACCAGGGAGAATGACAGGCGGCTTTGTTTATATTAGCGCGCTAATGGCTCGTGGGCAAGCAACGTAGCCCTAAGTTGCTTTGCCCAGTAGAGGCCGACGGCCGCAGTAAATAGTCGTACGGCGGTCGGCAAGTGGTTAAAGTGTTACTAAACCCACAACAGTAAATCAGTCTGTATATGCAGTAAAGCATGCTTGTTTTACTCACTGTGGAACCTAAAGGGTTAATCCTCTGCATTGTGTAAAATGGCTGTGTGATCCTCCCATTCTTTTACTGTCCCCAAGCCATCTGCTAATAGTACAGAGCCCTAGGAGGCACTCAGTTTGATGTGTATAGCTTGAGACATTTTTTTTTTTTTGGGTGGGTGCATGTGATCAGAGCAGGGCCAATCAGCACTGTCCAGACAGAGGGTCAGGAGTCATGCAGCCTCATAGGACAGTCAGAGCAGAATGAAAACTCCTCCACAAGTGTTAACCAGTGTTCGGCCAGACACTGATAGAAGTCGCAAGACTGCTATATACTGCTGATGGGAAAAGGCAGTTTATATTTACTAAAATAATTGTATTTTCATGTTTTATGTACTGTGGGAGACCAGTTATGGCGAATGAAGGGTCCTGGGTTTAGTAACACTTTAGGGCCATGTCATGCTAGTGTCTTATAATTTGCCAGTAAAAGGATTACAAAGCAGGGTAGAAAAAAAAAACTGCTTCCATGTGTCCCTCCCTCACTAGCTGGATGGGTGAGCCATCACTCTCTCGCTGGCAATACATGTAAGTAAGTAGGTGAGTATTATCTCTGCAATTTTTATTGATCCTGTCACTGGTGTGTTGTTGCCACCATCAGGATAGAATGTGTGACAAAAGCCTTATGAGTTGTACGTAGAAGCTTTACAAACAAAAGTGTACACCATTAAGGATATGGGTTGAACATAATCTAATGGTGCCATTGCCCAGTTCACCTAACAACTGAACCACCCACTCATCACCCTTTGGTGGTCCTGTAAGTGGACTGAAATGCTTGTGGATCTCCCAGCCTCTGAACCCTGTTTCTGCACAACTTTCCATAAGCTTATATATGAGACAGGTAATATTGTGGTAGCAGGGGAAGTGTTGTTTTTTATACCCTAGTTGTTTTTTGCATGTACTTATATAGTGCCAACAATTTATAAAGTGCTTTACATATTTTATTATACATTATACATTCACATCACTCCCTGCCCTCAGGAAGCTTACAATCTAAGGTCCTTATCTCACATTCAAACATAGACATACAGTGATGATCGAACGTTTGGGCACCCCAGGTAAAAACTTGTATTAATGTGCATAAAGAAGCCAAGGAAAGATGGGAAAATCTCGAAAAGGCATCAAATTACAGATTAGACATTCTTATAATATGTCAACAAAAGTTAGATTTTATTTCCACCATTGACACTTTCAAAATTACAGAAAACAAAAAAAATGGCGTCTGCAAAAGTTTGGGCACCCTGCAGAATTTATTGCATGCACTGCCCCCTTTGCAACTCTGAGACCTGCCAGTGTCATGGATTGTTCTCAATTGTCGTCTGGGAAGACCAGGTGATGTCAATCTCAAAGGTTTTTTTTTTTTTTTTTTTTATTTAAAATTTTTCGACAATTTAACAAGTCAGATAATACAACAGGTATACACAAGAATTGTACATAGCAAAATGCAACAGTGATTGGAAGGATCCAGCAGGAGGGGAGAGGAAGAGTGGAAAGGGGGGGGTGGCCAGAACTCAATGGCCAGACATTACATGAGTCCCAGGTTGGCATAGGTGGCGGGGATTGTGGAGTCACTCATAGTGAATGCAAAGGCAAAATCAACAGGGGGGGGGGGGGGGGTCGTCCGAGGTTTTTGACATGTGCTTGAGGAAGACGTTCCACTTGGCGTGGAAGAGACCAGTGGCAGAGGGGGACACATTGTCCATGTTGATGCGGTCAATGGAAAGGAGTGTGGTTAGCTCTGGCTGTAGCATGGATACAAGGGGGGGGGGGGGGGTACTTGTAATCCAATGTTTCAGGATCAGTCGCCTGGCAATTAGTAGAGTGGTAAGGATCCAGAGACGAGGGGAAACGTCTGATGTGCTTGACCATTTTTGCAGGCGTTTGTCCCAGTAGCCAAACAGCAGGAGAAGAGGGTCTTTTGGGACAATCAGTTTGGTGACGGTTTCAATGTAGGCGAGCACCCTATCCCAAAATGACGTAATAGAAGGACAGTCCCAAAACTTGTGACAGAGGGACGGGCGTTCAATTAGGCAAAAAGGACATTTGTGAGCATCCGGGATCGTATTATCTGAGAGGAACGGAATATGTGCTCTATGAAAGATCTTAAGTTGCGTTTCCTTCCAGATAGAGTTAGGGGTGAGTTCAAGAGTAGTCCGAAGACCACTTATGATCTTTGGTAGGGTGTCCTCTCCAGGAAAGTCTTTGAGCCAGTTCTTTGCGGATGATGTAAAGATCGCCGGTGGGCACGAGTGTAAGAGGGGTTTATACACGTCAGAAATGGTGTATTTGCCAGAAGCTATAAGAGAGTCCACAAGTGACGGCTAGAATCCCTGATCAGGTTTGGGCGAGGTGGTGCGGATGAAATGACGACATTGTGCCAAGTAGAAATGGTCCGATGCAGACAAGTCATAAATCTTGGAGGTGTCCGAAATAGGGAGTAAGAGACCAGTTTGGGTGTTGCAGAGCTGGGCGAAGGTGACCAGACCTTTCAAGTTCCAATGATTTTAGACCGTGTGATCCATACCAGGGGGAAAAGCCGGGTTGCCCCGGATCGGCATAAATTTGGAGAAATACAGTGGTAGTTTTAGCAGCTTGCGTATCTCCCTCCACGCTATAACCGTGTCCCTCAGGAGCAAGCTATGTCACAGGTCGGGAGGGAATTGAACCCATCTGACATGGAGAAGGGCTGCCAGGTCGAAAGGCTTGGACATCTGGGACTCCAACTCATAGTTCGAGAATTGTGACGCCCGAGATATCCAGTCCAAAGCCACCCTCAGCAAGCATGACAAATTATACAGTCGTATGTCAGGAAAATTGATACCTGCGTCTCGCCTGGGGAGGCTTAGCTTTTTGGAGGATATGCGAGGCCTCTTCCCTCTCCACAGGAAACGAGAAAAGGCTCTGGAGAGCTCCTGTGCGTCCTTGTGTTTGATCAGTAATGGTAAGGTTTGCAAAAAGTACAGTATGCGTGCAAAGCTGACCATCTTAACCAAATGGCATCTCCCCAAGAGAGACAGCGGTAGATCCTTCCAGTTTTCCAGTTCCCCTTTAATTTTGGCGAATAGCGGGGGGTAATTAAGGGTGTAGATTGATGCAGGCGTCCTTCCGATTTTTATACCTAGGTAAGTGATAGCGTGAGGTGCAATCTTAAAGGGGGAATTACGTTCCCACGCACGTTGTACGTTAGACCCCAGGGGGAGGATTTCGCTCTTAGAATAATTTATTTTAAGGCCCGAACATTTCCTGAAGGCGTCAAAGGTAGAAACTATCGTGGGTATGTCGTCAGCGGGTTGAGAGGTGAAGAGAAGCACATCGTCAGCAAATAGGGAGATCCGGAGTTCCCGGTCCCCTACACAGACACCGTGTAAGGGCGCCTTGGTGGAAAAGTAACGCGACAAGGGTTCCATCGCCAAATTAAAGAGCAGCGGGGATAGGGGGCACCCCTGACGCGTTCCTTTGTACAGTCTAAAATCGTCCGTCATGGATCCACCCAAACACAGTCTAGCAGTCGGAGAGGTGTACATAGAGGTAACCAGGTGCACGAATGGGCCCTTGAACCCCATAGTGTCCAGGACCCGCCGTAGCCAGTTGAAGTTCACATTGTCGAATGCCTTTTCGGCGTCTAGCGTTACTATGGCCAGGTCTTTGTCGGGATGAATGCGGGCTTGTTCTAGCACCAGTAACACCTTCCGGATATTCGCCGTAGCCGAACGTCCTTTGGTGAAACCGGATTGGGCTGGGTGAATTAGAGTGGGCATGATGAGCGCCAGGCGCGAGGCAACAATTTTTGATAGAATTTTAACGTCGAGGTTGAGTAGCGATATAGGGCGGTACGATCCTGGTTCCAGAGGGTCCTTCCCTTTTTTTGCAAGCAATTTAATAATAGCCTGGTTACCGGTCGGCAGGTAAGGCCCCCCGTCCCAAATATGGGAGTAGACGGCAACCAATGTAGGGACCAAGCATGTCATAGCAGATTTGTAAAATTCCCCTGTGAGACCGTCAGGACCAGGAGATTTGTTAGCCGCTAGGTGTCGTATCGTTTGTGTGATTTCTTCCGCCGATATCGGAGCGTTCAGCATACGCAATTGTGCAGGGTCAATAAGAGGAAGCCCCGTGTTTGACAGAAACATATCGCCCGCCGTTTCCTCTACGTCTTCCTGCCCATATAACGAAGAGTAGAAATCTCTCATGATGCGCTGCACGCCTAGGGGAGAAGAGTCTACCAAGCCAGAGGGATCCCGAAGAGAGCCTATGTGTGTGGGAGAAGGCCGACCCTTACACATGCTCGCCAACATCTTGCCCGCTTTATTGCCGAACCTGTGCAAGGACGCAGCCAGGTGGGCAGTGTGGATGCGTTCCACCTTTTCTGCCCAGTCATCAAAAGCTTTCTTAGCCAGAAGCCAAGCTTCTGTGGCCTTGGGGGTGTTCGTGAGAAGTAGGTGCCTGTGTGCCGCGTGTAAACGTTCGCTCGCTGCCTTGTAACCGCTTTTGGCATGTCTCTTGTACGCTGCCGCATACGAAATTATGCGGCCCCTTAGGAAGGCTTTGCCCGCTTCCCAAAATAGATGTGGGGAGGAGGAGTGCGCCGCATTAGCCGCCGAGTAATTTTGCCATTCACGCTCGAGATAAGACTGGAAGTCATGATTTTTAGCCAAAAAGGAGGGGAATCGCCAAATAAGTGGGACCGTCGGGGAGCCTGCGAGGTCAATGGACAGGGCTAGGGGAGAGTGGTCAGAGATAGCCATATCGTGAATATTTGCGTCTTGTATCAGGGGGAGGAGAGAATCAGAGCAGAAGAAATAGTCGATCCTAGTGAAGGTCTTGCGAGGGTGAGAATAAAAGGTATATTCACGGTCTGTTGGGTGGAAATGTCGCCACACGTCAATCAGTGATAATGAGTCTACAAGAGTGGTCAGGGGAGTAGGAGATTCCATAGTGCGGGAGCGGGATGATTGAGGGTGCAAGGATTTGTCCATAACTACATCCATAACCGCATTAAAATCGCCCCCCAGTAGTCGTGGGGTCTGTGGCAGTGTTAGGGCCCGCGTCGATAGCGACGAGTAAAAGGACTGGTCAAATACATTAGGGGCATACACGTTGGATATGACTAATTCCCTACTGTTGATGCGAACGTGTGCAGAGACATATCGGCCTTCCTCATCCGTATCCACAGCCAGGATTTCCACTGAGAGCCGCTTGTGGAAAAGAATGAGGACACCAGCCTTGCGGCCCACTGCCGCTGATCCTATCACCTTACCCACCCAAAGCTTTTCCATGCGGTGCATATCCGCCGCCGGAAGGTGCTATTCCTGGAGAAGAGCTATGTCCGCCCGGAGGCGTTTTAAATGCCGCAGGACTTTCATCCTCTTCGCCGGGGATCTGAGTCCCTTAACGTTCCAGGATATCAGCGTCATTTGTCATACAAAAATGGTCGATGTGTTAGACAGTGATGGTACATCATGCCCAAAAATATGATATAGTTATGCCAGAGTAAGGTGGGGGAAGCTACAGAGTTAAATGAAAGAAGCTCCAAGTGCCGTCTAGAGCTCAAGGGGTGACGACCGTTGGGGGGGGGGGGAGGCCCAGGGGAGAAGGGAAGGGATAACTGGAAGGAGCAACATCTACAGAACAGAGAAACATAGCAAAACAATAGCATCAACTTCACTTTTTTCCGCATATGTGTGCAATAGAGCGCAGCTCCCCAAGCGTGACTCCAGATACGACCGGGGCGGATCAGGCCCTATAAACGAACGCATCTGGAGTGAGACCCGGGTCGCGATGAACGAACAGAACTAGGCGCTGCCATGGCACAAGATGCGGAGCATAGAGAGGAGAACAGTAAAACATTAAGGGCTGAGAGAATTATAAGCGACATGTAATAAACAGGTTGATCTACTCCAGTTTGTGGAGGGTATGCTTACGGAAATTGCCGTATGATCTTCCGCTCCTCAGAGTAGAGTCCCATCCTGTGCGCCCGTTCCACCACACATATACCTTGTAGGCCCAGGGCAGCCGGTATTTTGCGTGCACACAGCTCAGGGATAGCCGAGGGGGCAACAGATTCCGGGATCCCTATGAACCGAAGGTTGCTCCGCCTGGATCGGTTCTCCAAATCCTCAAGCTTGTCCATTATCACCCTATTGAGTTTATCCTGGGATTGTTCCGTTCCCTGCATTTGGTAAATTTCGTCTTCTATGCTGGAGATTCTACCTTCAGCTTCATTTAGGCGACGGGAGTGAGACTCCAGCTCTTTTCTGATGCAGGCCATGCCGGCAGCCACCGCTTGTTCCACTGAAGCTTTGATGGTGGGGGTGAGCAGGGCGACCACTGCCTGAGCGATCCGGTCCGTGGAAGGGTCCGCAGCTGTGGAGGATATGGCAGAGGTCGGCTGCGAGCTCTCCTCGGGCTGCTGGGAGGTGTCCATGGCAGCTGGAGCAGGCGTTTTCGCGGAGTAGGCCGCGACCGCGGCCTCGATTTGGGCCGTGCCCGGCGGAGGTTGCGCCGCCGCTTTTTCTAAGAAGCGTTCCATGGCGGAGCAAACGGAGGGGCTGTGCCGGGGCCGGGGGGGTTCGGAAGGCAGATGGAGTGCCGATGGGGCAGGCTGGAGGTGCTGGGCCGGCTTTTTATGCCGTTTTTTGGAGCCACGCCGCGGGAGCTGAGTAGTGCTCAACTACTCCATGCGGCGCCGGAACCGGAAGTCATCTCAAAGGTTTTAAATGCCCAGACTCATCTGACCTTTCCCCCAACAATCAGCACCATGGGATCTTCAAAGCAGCTGTCTAGAAAACTGAAAATAGTTGATGCTCAAAAAGCTGGAGAAGGCTATAAGAAGATAGCAAAGCGTTTTCAGATGTCAATATTCCCTGTTCGGAATGTAATTAAGAAATGGAAGTCATCAGGAACAGTGAAAGTTAAAGCAAGATCTGGAAGACCAAGAAAAATATCAGACAGAACAGCTCGCAGGATTGTGAGAAAAACAATTCAAAACCCACGTTTGACTGCACGATCCCTCCAGAAAGATCTGGCAGACACTGGAGTTGTGGTACACTATTCCACTATAAAGAGATACTTGTACAAATATGGTCTTCATGGAAGAGTCATCAGAAGAAAACCTTTTCTACGTCCTCACCACAAAAAGCAGTGTTTGAACTTTGCAAATGAACATATAGACAAGCCTGATGCATTTTGGAAACAAGTTCTGTGGACCGATGAGGTTAAAATTGAACTTTTTGGCCAGAATGAGCAAAGGTACGTTTGGAGAAGAAGGGGCACAGAATTAAATGAAAAGAACCTCTGTCAAACTGTTAAGCATGGGGGTGGATCAATCATGCTTTGGGGTTGTATTGCAGCCAGTGGCACAGGGAACATCCCACAAGTATAGACGGAAAAACGGATTCAATGAAATTTCAGCAAATTTTGGATGGTAACTTGATGCCATCTGTGAAAAAGCTGAAGTTAAAGAGAGGATGGCTTCTACAAATGGATAATGATCCTAAACACACCTCAAAATCCACGGGGGATTACATCAAGAGGCGTAAACTGAAGGTTTTGCCATGGCCTTCACAATCTCCTGACCTCAACATAATTGAAAATCTATGGATAGACCTTAAAAGAGCAGTGCGCGGCAGACAGCCCAGAAATCTCAAAGAACTGGAAGACTTTTGTAAGGAAGAATGGGCAAAGATACCTCAAACAAGAATTGAAAGACTGTGAACAAAATAACTGACCTAAGTCAGTGAGTCAGCGCTCACTGTTCCACAATAAAAAAAAAAAAAACCCCTAGATGGTAGAATAAATAAATCAATAAGAATAAATTGAGTTAATGAAAGGAAGGGGACAAATAAGACATTGGCAAGGATGCATGAACTCATCTGTAGACAGAGTCCTTCTTCAAGCGTGTGGTGGTCACAATGATGACAGTTCCTTCTGGTGGGAAGTCATAAAGTCCAAATCAGGGTGTAAAGGATGTATGATGACAGACAGCTCCTCCAGAGGTAGGGAATCCCTCCAAGCATACAGCAAAAACAGAAAAAGGAAGAACAAGGGCGCCAAGTCATGAATGGGAATAAACAAATGACAATTTATTGCAGCAACTTACATGTAAAAACAGGAGATCCAGAGGACAATCATATGGATGTAGATCCGCAGTTCCCACAGTGGGACCAGTAGAAGTTCAACAGATCAAGAAACTGACATCACGGTCCTATGCTGTGTAGCGATAAACAGTTCCAGCTGCCGGCCAATGCTGCAAGTGACGTGGGCTCCCTGGTTGGGCAGCCTCACAAGTGTCCGTTGTACAGCAGAGCCGGTGGGGATGCTGACCCGGAACCGGAAGTGGCATGTGTAACCTGTCGGTTCCTCCACGGAGTCCGACAGTGATCAGAGGGCTAGACAGAGCGTGGAGGGCTGTCCATCCAGGGAGCCCACGTTACTTGCAGCATTGGCCGGCAGCTGGAACTGTTTATCGCTACACAGCATAGGACCGTGATGTCAGTTTCTTGATCTGTTGAACTTCTACTGGTCCCATTGTGGGAACTGCGGATCTACATCCATATGATTGTCCTCTGGATCTCCTGTTTTTACATGTAAGTTGCTGCAATAAATTGTCATTTGTTTATTCCCATTCATGACTTGGTGCCCTTGTTCTTCCTTTTTCTGTTTTTGAAGAATTGAAAGACTCTTGGCTGGCTACAAAAAGCGTTTACAAGCTGTGATACTTGCCAAAGGGGGCAGTACACGATATTATCTCTGCAGGGTGCCCAAACTTTTGCAGACGCCATTTTTTTGTTTTCTGTTATTTTGAAAGTGTCAATGATGGAAAGAAAATATAACTTTTGTTGACATATTATAAGAATGTCTAACCTGTTATTTGATGCCTTTTGGAGATTTTTCCATCTTTCCTTGGCTTCTTTATGCACATTAATACAAATTTTTACCTGGGGTGGCCAAACTTTCGATCACCACTGTACTAGGCCCAATTTAGATGGCAGCCAGTAAATCTACCAGCATCTCTTTGGAGTATGGGAAGAAACCCACACAGTCACATGGAGAACATGCAAACTCCAGGCAGGTAGTGCCATGGTTGGGACTTGAACCCACAACCCTAGTGTTGCTAGATGGAAGGGATAACCCCTTAGGCACTGTGCTTCCCTTGTCATTTCCTTTAAAGTATACCTAAATTCTAATATTTTCTATTTTTTTATAGTGCAAAAAGGAATAAAACTCCTGTGGTGTTTTTTTTTTTTTTTTTACTATCTTTGTCCTACTAGGGAGATCCCATTTCACTTCCTGTCCTGCAGACACAAAAGGAAGTGTGTGAAAATCTTTCCATAGTGAGGGAATATCCCCTTGTCAGTTGTCCCTGAAACACATGTTCCCATTGGAAGCATGTCTGCTGTGTTTTCATTACAAAATGATGGATTGTCCCTCCCTTTTAGTCCCATAGACCAGTTGTCTCCAAACTTTTTAGTCCAGAGACCCCATTGTATAATTTACAAATGTTCATGGGCCAAAAAATACTCTGTTTAATAAATTAATGAGTACAATTTAAATGAATTAATGTCAGAAGTCCTACCTTCACATCTTCACATCCCCCCTATCTCATCAAACCTCTCCTTTCACATCAGAGGCCCAATCTTCACTAGGGATGATCGAACGGTTCGGGTCGACCATCGGTTCGACCCGAACATTGACTGTTCGAAATTCGGCCGAATTCTGAACTTTTTGCTGAAAAAGTTTGGAATTCGGCAACCAGAACCAACCAAAATGCAATGGGACAGGAACTGGGCTTTAATAGCCCCTGATTGGACCAGAACCATCAGTAAAAGCCAATTGAGGGGGCAGGGGGATGCTAGGAATGTGATTGGAGTGACTAGGGGGTCCAGAGGCCAATCAGTAGTGAATACGCCCCCCAGTATATAAGATAGCCCCGCCAAATCTCTAGCATTGTAATACAGGGATGTGGAAGAGAGTGGAAGCAGTTCTGTTACTCCTGCTTCAAAAGTGTCATTTAGCAATTATTAGTGTGAGGAAAGGGATATCTAGTGTAGTTAAGGTACTATTTTCCACTATAGTTAGATTTAATAATCTAGTTTCTGTAGGGAAAGTGTTAGGTGTCAGGGTGACTGTAGTGTAGTGTAGGGTGAACTGACTCTGCTATGCCAGGGTGACCGAACTCTTCCATGTCAGGGTGACCGTAGTGTAGTGTGAACTGACTCTGCTATGCCAGGATGACCGAACTCTTCCATGTCAGGGTGACCGTAATGTAGTGTAGGGTGAACTGACTGTGCTATGCCAGGGTGACCGAACTCTTCCATGTCAGGGTGACCATAGTGTAGTGTAGGGTTAACTGACTCTGACTGCTATGGCAGGGTGACCAAACCCTTCCATGTCAGGGTGACCGCCATAGAAAAAAGATCGTTTGTATTAGAATTGCAGTAGAGCAGGATAGTGGCTTCGCTATTTTCACACCTGGCCGTTTTTGTTTCAGGCGTTTATTGGGCTTTTTTGTGGACATCTTTGGAGACAGGCATGACATCTGAACTTCTGTGTAGGGGTATATATACACACACACACACACATGTATGTATATATACACATATATAGGTGTGAAAGTAGCAGAACCCTATGCCTGCGCTATTGAAATAATTTGCAGCCATAGGGCTTCGCTCCTATCACATCTATATGTGTGTATGTGTATATATACATATAAGTGTGTGTGTGTATATATACCCCTATACAGAAGTTCAGATGTTATGCCTGCCTCCAAAGACGCCCAAAAAAACGCCTGCAACAAAAACGCCCAGGTGTGTTGTTGCAGGCGTTTTTTTTTTTATGGGCATCTTTCAGCTACATGTTAGTATGTAAAAATATATTTACTTATTTTTATTTATTTAAATGTAATTATTTATTTATTTATTATTTATATAAACAACTTTTTTATTTCTACCAGAAATTCATCTCTACCTTTTTAAATAGATGTTTTATGCAAGATTTCATGTATGAAAGCATTCGTTTCCTTTTAATTATAATTTAATTAGGATTTTTCAAGCTCGCCATATACTGTTAGAATCTCATTCGAAAATTTTCGATTGAATGTTCTTACAAAGATTTGTTTGAAAATCCACTAGTGTATGGCCGGCTTTAGATTTTAGTGTTGTGTCTCCTGGCTGGTCAGAATAATTTAAATGGAGAGCAGCAAAGGGTAATGTGATAGAGCAAAAGCAGTAATATGAATCCAATTTTTTTTTCTTCAGTATTTTTCAGTAATGATATCTGACTTAAATTTCGTCTTTTTATCCCCAGGAAGGAGACAAATCAGGCAGCAGTTCCAGCTCTGACAGCGGCTCTGATGTAAGACTCTAATATAGATAGTGATATGATATTGGTTTGTGCTGTCTGCTCAATGACTACCTGATAGCTACAGTGCCTTGAAAAAGTATTCACACCCCTTGACATTTTCCACATTTTGTCACGTTACAACCAAAAATGTAAGTCTATTTTATTGCGATTTTATGTAATAGACCAACACAAAGTGGCATATAATTGTGAAGTGGAATAAAAATGATAAATGGTTTTCAACATTTTTTACAAATAAATATCTGAAAAGTGTGGTGTGCATTCAGCCCCCTTTACTCTGATACCTTGAACTAAAATCTTGTGGAACCAATTGCCTTCAAAAGTCACCTAAATGGTAAATAGAGTTCACCTGTGTGTAATTTAATCTCAGTATAAATACAGCTCTTCTGTGAAGCTCTCAGAAGTTTGTTAGAGAACCTTCGTGAACTAACAGCATTATGAAGGCCAAGGAACACACCAGACAGGTCAAGGACGAAGTTGTGGAGAAGTTTAAAGCAGGGTTAGATTATAAAAAAAAATTCCCAAGGTTTGAACATCTCACGGAGCACTGTTCAATCCATCACCCAAAAATGGAAAAAGTATGGCACAACTGCAAACTACCAAGACATGGCCATCTACCTAAACTGACAGGCCGTGCAAGGAGAGCATTCATAAGAGAAGCAGCCAAGAGGCCCATGGTAATTCTAGAGGAGCTGCAGAGATCTACGGCTCAGGTGGGAGAATCTGTCCACAGGACAACTATTAGTCATGCACTCTACAAATCTGGCTTTTATGGAAGAGTGGCAAGAAGAAAGCCATTGTTGAAAGAAAGCCACAAGAAGTCCTGTTTGCAGTTTGCGAGAAGCCATGTGGGGGACACAGCAAATGTGAAAGAAGGTGCTCTGTGGTCAGATAAGACCAAAATTGAACTTTTTGTCCTAAAAGCAAAACACTATGTGTGGCAGAAAACGAACACTGCACAGCACCCTGAACACATCATCCCCACCGTGAAACATAGTGGTGACAGCATCATGTTGTGGGGATGCTTTTCCAGGGAAACTGGTCAGAGTTGATGGGAAGGTGTATGGAGCCAAATACAAGGCAATCTTAGAAGAAAACCTGTTGGAGTCTGCAGAAGATTTGAGACTGGGGCAGAGGTTCACCTTCTGGCACGACAACAACCCTAACCATACAGCCAGAGCTACAATGGAATGGTTTAGATCAAAGCATATTGATGTGTTAGAATGGCTCCCGTCAAAATCCAGACCTAAATGCAATTAAAAATCTGTGGCAAGACTTGGAAATTGCTGTTCACAGACGCTCTCTATCCAATCTGATAGAGTTTGAGCTATTTTGCAAAGAAGAATGGGCAAAAATGTCACTCTCTAGATGTACAAAGCTGGTAGAGACATACCCAAAAAGACTTGCAGCTGTAATTGCAACGAAAGGTGGTTCTACATAGTATTGACTCATTTATGTTTTTGGTTGTAACATGACAAAATGTGGAATATTTCAAGGGGTATGAATACTTTCTCAAGGCACTGTACATATGCATTATGTTCCTATGGCTATTTTAATGTATACCTAAACATGGTTGTTGGAATATTGTGTACAGTACAGTAATTATTCCAAACATCCAAAAAAGAACAATCAAGATGGCAGAAAATCTTCTTTATTTTAATACTGTATAGTGGGGAGAGTAGTGGGGGGCTCCCACCCCAACTTTGTGTGCGAACGCGCTCCTAAGTGTGCCTCTGCTGAATACAACTAAGGGCTCATTTACAAATGCACCAGGTACTGCTGCTTCTCTAAGTGAGTTTGACAGTTCCAAGTGTGTTTGACAGGTAGTGAGAAGGCGATATGTTGCCTCCTCACCACCTGACTTAAACCCATGATTGTTGTCATTGTGAAACGGTAGTATGGCAATTAGAGGTTTAAATTAGGTGTGAGGAGGCGACCCTGTGCCCGGTGATCATTGACTTCTCCCATGTTGTTCAGGTAGAACTCTACCTCTTAAAGGTTAATATAGTACATGAGGGTAAGTGGAATTCAATCCTAAATATCTCAAATAAAGTTAATGTTAGCATAACTGGGTGTGTTCAGAAAAAAAAAGAAAGAAAGAAAAGGCAATAAAAGAAAGCACATCAGGGTCAAAGAGCAACAGTAAGCAAAGATTTCTGTCCCAGAATGTGGACAAAAAACTGGAGATTAACAATACACTGTATAACACCAACATGTCAGAAAAAAAACAAAAACAGAATCACTGACTTGGAAAAAGGATCACCAACCCCATGTCAGTATTTTGTTGGACCACATTTTGATTTAATTACATCCTATAGTCTGTTGGGATATGTCTCTACTAACTTTGCACATCTAGACTTTTCAATAATTGCCCACTCTTTGCAGAACTGCTCAAGTTTAGTTATATGTAATGGTGACTGTTTGTGGACTGCAGTCTTCAAGTCATTCCACAGATTTTCAATGGGGTTTAAGTCTGGGCTCGGACTAGGCCATACAAGAACAATGACTTTTTTTTCCTTCAACCACTGTTGAATGTTAGTCTCATCTGGCCACCTTAAACACACCTTGAAGATTCTGAGGCCACATGGAAAAAGGTAGTGTGGTCAGACTAAAATTGAATTATTTGGCCTCAACACCAAATCATATGTTTGGCGGAAATCCAATACAGCTCACCATCCAAATAACACCATTCCTACAGTAAAACATGGAGGTGGTAATATCCTGTTATGTGGATGTTTCTCTGCAACAGGGACTGGAGCACTTGTCAGGATAGAAGAAAAATGGATGGGGCAAAATACCATCAACTCTTGAGGAAAATCTGCTGCTCTGCCAGAAAGTTGTCAATGGGAAGAAGGTTTACCTTCCAACATGACAATGACTCAAAGCACACAGCAAAAGTGACCACACAGTGGTTGAAGGAGATAAAGGTGAATGTCCTTGCATGGCCTAGTCAGAACCCAGACTTAAACTCCATTAAAAATCTGTGGAATGACTTGAAGACTGCAGTTCACAAACAGTCACCATCAAATTTACCTGAATTTGAGCAGTTCTGCAAAGATGAGTGGGCAAATATTGCAAAGTCTAGATGTGAAAAGTTAGTAGAGACATATCCAAACAGACTAGAGACTATAATTAAAGCAAAAGGTGGTTCAACAAAATACTGACACAAGGGGGTGATCCTTTTTCCAACTCAGTGATTACGTTTTTTAAATGTTTTTTTTTCTGACATGTTGGCGTTATTTCTTTCACTTGGATGTTAGACCGCATTCACACTGCAGCGGCACGACTTATGCACGACTTCGGGGGGAACCTGTGAAGGCCTATGCACCGCGACTTCGGCGCGACTTGCACGGACTTCATATAATGAATGTCTATGCAAGTCGCTCCGCGGTCGCCCCAAAGTAGTACAGGACCCTTTTTCTAAGTCGGAGCGACTTGTGTCACTCCTATTAGAACGGGTCCTGTACCAGTCAGTGGACCGCGAGGGACCTCGACTTGTCAGGCTGACAAATCGCGGTAGTGTGAATGGAGCCTTAAAGGTTGCACTAAGTAAACAGAGCTGGATAAAACAAAACATGTGTCAGTGTTTTCAGGCTGAAAAGCAACAAAATGTGAATATTTTAAAAGGAGATGATTCTTTTCTATACCCACTGTATATATACATATATAGTACACACACACACACACACACGTTTTGTTTTGCATTTATATTTTACAAGGTGAGGGTGCACATATTCTTTAAAGTTTAGGGTATGTGGTGCAATTGACATATTGTAGCAATGTATTATTTATTTAATTAGTACCATAAACAGAAATACAAGCTCTTATGAATTTTGCGCTGCTCCCACCCCTTTCCCATAGAGTCTTTTAGCAAACTCTAAGAGCAGTGCAAAATACTTAAAGAAGATATGCCGCTACAGGTCCCCAGAGCTCTTGCGATAATGTGGAAGTATGCACAGAATACATGCACAATATGAAAGGCCTAATTCCCCCCCTCTATTGAGATTAGGTCCATGCTCTCCCTCATTGCTTAATTGCCCTTGCTGCCATCTTCTATGTCCTGAATCTTCATGCTTCTTCATGTCTTCTCTATTGGCTAACCAGGAATGATGTAACTCTCATGCATCAGCATGGGCGTCCACAGGAAGGGGCAGGGGGGGGGGGAAATGCCCCCCCCCCTGGAATCTCAACTTCCCCTTTCAAGTGGTTGTTAAGCCACTTCATACCATCCTGTCTAGTCTGTTTAATAATCCTGTGTGTCTGTGTTTTAAAAAAATAAGCCGTTCTTTACCAGTCTTCAGAGGGCCGAGCGCCGCTCACGTGACCCGTTGGCTCTCTCCTCTCCCCCTCTGACAGCTGCCTGCAGCGGGTGGGTCCAAGGATTCCTCACTAATGTCAGTCGGGAGGAGGGAGAGAGGCGAAGGGTCACGTGAGCGGCTAGTGGCACTCTGAAAACTTGTAAAGAATGGCTTATTTTTATAAAACACAGACACAGGGGCACACAGGGTTATTAAACAGACTTTAGACAGGATATGAAACTTTAAATAAAACTACAGCAGGAGAGGAGGGGGCGGGCACTGACACAGGAGCAGATATGCAGGCAGAGGGGGGGGGGGAGAGAGGACAGAGGAGGACAGGAGGGCTGTGGATGACGGAGACACGAAAACTGACCACAGCATCAGGGCTCAGCAGCCATGGCATACCGTGGTCAGTTTACAGAGGTGAGGACATAGCCAGGCAGGATCAGCCAAGTATTTTAGGTGATAGAAGGGGCCAAATTTCACAGCAAAGCACTCATGGATCATTTTTTTCTTTGGGTTAACAAATGCTTTAAAAATAAATGCTGCCGTTTTCTCTTTAAAAATAAATACTGAAAATAATTATGACTATAGGAGACACGAAAACTGACCACAGCATCAGGGCTCAGCAGCCATGGTATACTGTGATTAGTTTACAGAGGGGAGGACATAGCCAGGCAGGATCAGCCAAGTATTTTAGGTGATAGAAGGGGCCAAATTACACAGCAAAGCACTCAAGGATCATTTTTTTCTTTGGGTTAACAAATGCTTTAAAAATAAATGCTGCCGTTTTCTCTTTAAAAATAAATACTGAAAATAATTATGACTAAGCCCCTCCCCTTCATTACATTGTTGAAAAGGGGCGGAGCATGGGTGACCTTAAAATGTTGCCCCCCCTGAAAAAAGTTATGTGGATGCCCAATGCGTGCATGCACACGGGAGTTACTTTTTCCTGGAACAGATGATGTGATTGTACAATGATAGCAGGCAGTTTTATGTAGAAGAGACATAAAGTAGGCATAAAATCCTACCTGCTACGATTTGTTTTTTAAAACTAGAGTTTAGTTCTGCTTTAAAAGTGTGTAGGCCTGTTAGCTGTACTAAAATAAAGAAGATTTTCTGCTATTGCGATTGTGTGGTAATCTTTTGGGGAATTTGGAATTGCTATACTGGCAATCAATAAGTTAACAGCCTAGTATTTTGGTATCTAATAAAAAAAAAAGTCAAACATTTCAAAACTGTTCACAAAAACATATAGAAGGCAAAACTTCTAGTATATACACTGCTCAAAAAAAATGAGTATAGAATCAAGTCAATTAAACTCCTGGGATATTGATCTGGTCAGTTAAGTAGCAGAGGGGGTTGTTAATCAGTTTCAGCTGCTTTGGTGTTATTGAAATTAACAGGTGCACTAGATGGACAACAATGAGACAACCTCCAAAACAGGAATAGTTTAACAGGTAGAGGCTACTGACAGTATAACTACTGGTAGCATGAGGCGATATCTGGACCCTATAGAGGTTGCACAGGTAGTCCAACTCCTCCAGAATGGCACGTGCCATTGCCAGAAGGTTTGCTGTGTCTCCCAGCACAGTCTCAAGAGCATGGAGGAGATTCCAGGAAACAGGTAGTTACTCTAGGAGAGCTGGACAGGGTCATAGAAGGTCTTTAACTCATCAGCAGGACCAGTATCTGCTCCTTTGTGCAAGGAGGAATAGGATGAGCACCGCAAAATGCCCTCCAGCAGGCCACTGGTGTGAATGTCTCTGACTAAACAATCAGAAACCGACTTCATGAGGGTGGCCTGAAGGCCCGACGTCCTCTAGTGGGCACTGTGCTCACTTCCCGGCACTGTGGAGCTCGATTAGCATTTGACATTGAACACCAGAATTGGCAGGTCCGCCACTTGAGCCCTGTGCTTTTCACAGATGAGAGCAGGTTCACCCTGAGCATATGTGACAGGTGTGAAAGGGTATGGAGAAGCCGTGGAGAATTTTATGCTGCCTGTAACATTGTTCAGCATGACCGGTTTGATGGTGGGTCAGTGATGGTCTGGGGAGGCATATCCATGGTAGGACGCACAGACCTTTACAGACTAGACAATGGCACCCTGACTGCCAATAGGTATCGGGATAAAATCCTGGGACCCATTTCAGACCCTACACTGGTTCAGTGGGTCCTGGGTTCCTTCTGGTGCACAAAAATGACCGGTCCCATGTGGCGACAGTATGCAGCCAGTTCCTGGAGGATGAAGTTTTTTTTTACCATTGAATGGCCACCACGCTCGCCTGACCTAAATCTTAGAACACCTCTGGGACATTATGTTTTGGTCCATCCGACGCCACCAGGTTGAACCTCAGTCTGTTCAGGAGTTCAGTGATGCCATGGTCCAGATCTGGGAGGAAATACCTCAGGACACCATCTGTCATCTCATTAGGAGCATGCCTCAACCTTTTCTGGCATGCATACAAGCACAGGGAGGCCATACAAACTACTGAGTGCCATTTTGAGTTGCTGCAATGAAATTTCAGCAAAATCTACTAGCCTGCTGCATTATTTTTTCACTTTGATTTTCGCAGTGTCTTTAAATTCAGCCCTCTGTAGGTTAATCATTTTCATTTCCCTTAAAGAATGTTGCATTTTTTCCTTCCTAACACATTACCCTGTCCATATTTGTATAGTTATCCAGCATGATATTTTTCCCCATTGAAATCTGTGTTTTTAAAGTGTTCCTTTGAATATGTGTTTTTAAAGTGTTCCTTTATTTTTTTTGAGCAGTGTATTATTGTCCATGAAAGAAATGATAGAGATCTGATAGATGTCCATAGATATCAATAGACATTACTACTTCTAATCCACCCCTATTTGCCCTATCAGGAGACAATCTAATGGATATTCAACAGCCATATTGTTGATAAAAGTAAATACAAGTACGATTGAATGTGTATCTGTGTTTTTTTTCTAAAACCTATTCATTTTTTAATCCATAGTGTGAAAAGAAGAAAAAGAAGGACAAAAAATAGCATCACGGCACTGGCCCTTACCTTTTGAAATGTAACTCTTGTTTTATTGCATATGTATTTTACCTCTGTTTTATATTGTGCTCTATTTGCAGCTGTTACGAGGTTCTTAATAAAAAATGAATACTTTAATTCTGAGAAGTTTGTTGTCAGTATCATTTTTCTGTTGAAGAATTTTAATGTGGCTTCATAGACAGCTATAGTTAAAGTGGTTTTAAAGTTAAAATGTTTTTGACCTAATCCATTCCCTGCCCCCCTCCCTAAAAACTTATCTGAGTTCTCTATTGATCCAGCACTGTATCCAGCTGCAGCTCATCTGTTCCCTCTTCCTAAACTCACAAGAGACTCCGGCAGCAGTTGGAGCCATTGGCTACTGCTGCTGTCAGTCAAATTCTGTGAGGAGGCAGTGGAGTGTGTGGCCGAGCCATGCTGTGTGTGTCTATAGACACACAGCCCAGCTCAGGAGCATGCCTGCATAGCACACAGCGAGGTTAGGGAGGCACATGAAGGGGGGGGGGGGGAGTGGACATGGCCAAACAATGGGACTTCGGAAGATGAGGTAAGGGACTGCTCTGTGAAATACCATTACACAGAGCAGGTAAATATAATCCTCTTTTATTATAAATAAAAAAATGGTGTTGCAACCACTTTATTAACCACTTAAGCCCCGGAGGATTTGGCTGCTCAAAGACCAGGGCCTCTTTTGCGATTCGGCACTGCGTGACTTTAATGGAAAATTGCGCGGTCGTGCGACGCTGTACCCAAATGAAATTGACATCCTTTTTTTACCACACACAGAGCTTTCTTTTGGTGGTATTTGATCACCTGTGCGATTTTTACTTTTCACGCTATAAACAAAAAAGAGCGACAATTTTGAAAAAATAACAATATTTTTTACATGAAATTCCCCCCCCCCCCCCAAAAAATGTAAAAATCTAAATTTTTTAACGTTTTAGGCCAATTTGTTTACTGCTACATATTTTTGTTGGAAAAAAAATCGCAATAAGCGTATTTTGATTGGTTTGCGCAAAAGTTTTTGCGTTTACTAACTACAGGAAAGATTTATGTAATTTTTATTGTTTTTTTTTTTTTTAACTAGTAATGGCGGTGATCTGCGTTTTTTTTGCGGGACTGCGACATTGTGGCGGACAGATCAGACCCTTGACTGACATTTTTGGGGGTACCAGTGACATTACTACAGTAATCAGAGCTATAAATATGCACTGTTACTGTAAAAATGACACTGACAGGGAAGGGGTAACTTTTCTGCTAAACAGTGGGTTAAATGTATCCCTAGGGGCGTGATTCTAACTGTAAAGGGGCATGGCTTGTGATGTAAACACAGAGACATACGATCCTACATAGCAGGATCATATGATCTCTGCAGTTACATCAGGGAGAATGACAGGCGGCTTTGTTTACATCAGCCGTCTGCCTTTCTCCCTCTCCAGCGGGAGATTGCGAGTGGCCGGCGGACATCGGAGCTGCCGGTCACTCGCGCGGGGATGCCCGTGAACGAGCGGGGGCTCGCCCCCTACAGGCTCCTGGGCGAGCAACGTAGTACTACGTCGCTTTCCCAGGAGGGGCTGACTGCAGCAGTAAATATACTGTGGGCGGTCGGCAAGTGGTTAAAGAGGCTTTTGCTTGTTTGTACCTTGTATAATTTGTAAAACTCATGAAATAGAGCTAGCTACACAAATAAAATGTATATAACCAATAAGGAAAAATCTGAACAAAATAAGAGAAAAAGGGGAAGAATGAGTTAATTAAAACTAACTATTAATAATAAGGGGCTAAAATGTTGTTCAACTAGTTGCAGACTTTGAGTGTGCTACATATGCCCAAAAAAAGGTCATCATTGTACACTTTAAGACCGAAGGATTTTCCTGCCTAACGTCCAGGCAACTTTTTTCAACTTGGCACTGCGCGACTTTAACTGACAATTGCGCGGTCATGCAACGCTGTACCCAAACAAAATTTACGTCCTTTTTTTCCCACAGACAGAGCTTTCTTTTGGTGGTATTTGATGACCTCTGCACTTTTTTCATTTTTTTGCGATATTAATAAAAAAAGAGCGAAAATTTTTCCAAAAAATTGACATTTTCTACTTTGACAGTTAAAAAATATCCAATATATTCAATTTTTGACATATATTTAGGCCAAAATGTATTTAGCTACATGCCTTGACAAAAAAATTCTCAATGAGCGTATTTTTAACCACTTTAAGACCGAAAGATTTTACCCCATTTCTGACCAGGCCATATTTTGCGATTCGGCACTGCGTTACTTTAACGGACAATTGCACGGTCGTGCAACGTAGTACCCAAATTAAATTTATGTCCTTTTTTCCCCACAAATAGAGCTTTCTTTTGGTGGTATTTGATCACCTGTGCGATTTAAAATTTTTGAAAAAAAGAGCGACACTTTTGAAAAAAAAAAAACAATATTTTTCACATTCTAATATACTGTATAACATTCCCCAAAAAACATTTACAAATCCAAATTTTTTAACATTTTAGGCCAATTTGTTTTCTACTACATATTTTTGGTAAAAACAAAAATCACAATAAGCGTATTGTGATTGGTTTGCGCAAAAGTTATTGCGCTTACTAACTACGGGACAGATTTGTCATTTTTATTGTATATTTTTTTTTTTACTAGTAATGGCGGCAAGCTGTGATTTTTTTTTGCGGGACTGCAACATTGCAGCGGACAGATCGGACCCCTAACTGACATTTTTGATACTCTTGGGGGAACCAGTGACATTACTACAGTAATCAGTGCTATAAATATGCACTGTTACTGTAATAATGACACTGGCAGGGAAGGGGTTAACACTGTTGGTCATCAAGGGGTTAAATGTATGCTTTACTTACTGACGTGTGTGGGGGGAGGGGGTTGTGTGACACAGACACAGATCGCAGGTTCAGCTATGCTGAATCCTGTGATCTGTCCCTGCCTGTCACAGAGGAGATCCGTCCGCTTTGTTTACACAAGCGGGGGATTTCCTCGCTCTTTCCCCGACGATCGGGGAAGAGAGACGGTGATCACCGCCTCTCCTCCCCTGGCCCGACTCCCGCTGTGTCTAAACACATCGGGAGCGAGCCTCTGGCGGTCTACGTCGCCAGACCCAGCCGAGCCGCTCTGCTGCAGTAGCAGCAACATGAGCGGTCGGCAAGTGGTTAACCACCTCCCACCCGGGCCATTGTACATATACGTGGGAGTCTCGTCCTTCTGATTGGACGTTCCGGAACGTCCTTCAGAAGGAGAGAGATCGCGCCACCGCGGGCACGCGCAGCGGCGCGATCTCGATGTGCCTGTGTCCCTAGGACACAGAGCAACAAGATTCGGCAGGAGGGCCCTGTGATTGGCCCTCCTGATCACATGACGGCTGTGTCCAATCACAGCCATCATGTAATGTCAATACAGCCGTTGTAACGGCTTCGATCTCTTCTCCTCCTGACAGATCCTATCAGTGCCCACCAATGCTGCATATCAGTGCTATCTATCAGTGCCACATATCAGTGCCCATCAGTGCTGCATATCAGTGCTACCTATCAGGGCCCATCAGTGCCCATCAGTGCTGCATATCAGTGCCACCCCATCAGTGTCTCCTCATCAGTGCCTGTCAGTGCGGCGTCATCGGTGCTCATCAGTGCAGGAAAAAACACATCTATTTACAAAATTTTATAACCTAAACAAAAAAACTTTTCGGTCTTTTTTTATTTGTGCACCAAAAAATAAAAAAACCTGGCGGTGATCAAATACCACCAAAAGAAAGCTCTATTTGTGGGGAAAAAATGACATAAATTTGGTTTAGGTACAGTGTTGCATGACCGCGCAATTGTCATTCAAAATGCAACAGCGCTAAAAGCTGAAAATTGGTCTGGGAAGGAAGGGGGTTTAAGTGCCCAGTATTGAGGTAGTTAAACAACTATATCGACTTTGAGTAATCAAAACCGGCATGGTTGTCTACACACAGAAGGTGGGCAGCTTCAGCTGTAAAATAAAAAGCAGTCTGACAATGTTTATAAATAACACTTGCTACAGAAAGATGTGTAGATTTACTATAAGCAAATGCACTTTGTACTTTACAAAGTGCAGTTGCACTCTGCAAGAGCTGTTGCTCCTGGGCATAGTATATGAGAAGAAGCTCTGCTGACTTCAATCATCCAATCATGTGCAAGCAAAAAATGGGATTTTTGACTTACCGTAAAAATCCATTTCTCTGATGTTCATTGACGTACACAGCTCCTGATCTTCATAACCATTGGGTTATACTGCCCCCTACAGAAGTAGGACACTAGGCAGAAAAATAATCTGGCTATGTCTATGGGCAGTCCCAGGGGGTATACTCCCTCTCTCTGCTATGTTTTGTTAGAAGCAGTGTTAGAAGAATTACAACTCCACAGAGGGGTGGGTGTTGTGTCCGTCAATGAACATCAAAGAAATGGATTTTAAGGTAAGTCAAAAATCCCATTTTCTCTTTCATTCATTGGCGTACAAAGCTCCTGATCTTCATAACTATTGGGACATCCCAAATCAGTGTTAAACATGAGGGGTAGGAACAGCAAAAAACAATCCCCAGGCTAAACAGTAGCCAATCAGGCAACAGGAGCTCAACCAAAACAACTGGAGCTCACCTGAAAAAAGAATACACCCTCAAAGAGGATCAAATCCTCTAAACAGCAGCCTGCAGAACCTTGCAGCCAAAAGAAGCATCTGGAGATGCCATCACATCCACTTTATAGAACTTTGTGAAAGTTTGCACCGACGACCAGGTAATTGCCTTGCAAACCTGTGTCACTGACATCTGATGACGGAAAGCCCAGGAGGCACTAAGTGCCCAAGTAAAGTGTGCCTTGACAGGGAAAGGAGGAATCTGACCCCTGATGGAATAGGCCTGAATCTCTGTCTGATCCATCTGGAAATGGTCGCAGAGAAAGCGGACAAAACCTTTCCGAGGCCCATCCGTGAGCACAAATAGTGAGTCTGACTTCCTAAAAGACTCCGTAGCTGCCATGTACACCCTAATTGCCTGGACCCCATCCAAGGCATGAAAGGCAATTTCCTTCAGATGTTTAGGCCTGGGACACAGGGAAGGCAACACAATGTTTTCATTCAAATGAAAATCAGAGACAACCTTTGAGACGAAAGACGGACACAGAAACACCTTATCTCTGTGAATCACCAAGTAAGGTGAACGATAGGATAACGCTGCCAGTTTTGACACTCTGCACCTAGAGGTGATAGCCACCAAAAAGGCCACCTTCTGAGACAGCCAAAGCAAGGGAATATCCCAAAGTTTCTTAAAGGGAGGCTTCTGGAGGACGGAAAGCACCAAATTGAGGTCCCAAGGCGGCAACGGAGACCGCACTGTAGGAACCAAATGTCGGACACCCTGAAGAAAGGTACACACCAGGGAGTGTGTGGCCAAGGGTCGTTGGAAGAAGACCGCCAAAGCTGACACCTGGCCCTTTCTGTTCAAACCCCCCATGTTAAAGGAAGGTCGAGATCCGAGCTACTGAGAAGGAGCAAGGATGAACCCCAATAGACTCACACTATGCAATGTATGTCTTCCACGTACAATGGTAGATCTTCCTAGAAGTAGATTTCCTAGCCTTTAACAGCGTTGGAATCACTGACTCAGATAAACCTCTATCCATCAGCACTTGGCGTTCCAACAGCCAAGCTGTCAAAGCCAGCGACTACAGGCATACCCCACTTTTAAGTACACAATGGGACCAGAGCATGTATGTAAAACAAAAATGTACTTAAAGTGAAGCAATCCCTTTTTTAATTTCTCAATGCATGTAAATACACTAGCTCCATAGGAAATCTTGGTCAGCTTGACATGGCACTGCTCCCAAACCATAAGTGACAAGGACACCAAGCTTGGGGAGCATGTTAAGGGGATCCAGGACTATAACATGGTAGATAACCTAGGCAAGCTGGCCGGCCACAAATAGGATATGTTGTAGTCCTGGGTCCCCTCTCGGTGCTCCGTAAGTTTTGTATCCCTGTCACTTATGGTTTGGGAGCAGCGCCATGTCAAGCTGACCAAGATTTCCCATAGACGCCAATGTTAAAAACCAGGAGTAGTGCCATGCCAAGCTGACCAGGCTGTGTCCGTACTCGCGAGTGTACGTAAAGTGAGTGTACTTAAAACGGGGTATGCCTGTATAAAGCAGGTTGGAAGATTGGTCCTTGGGACAGCAGATCCTCCCTGAGAGGAAGCTTCCAAGAAACGCCAGCGACCAGCCGTACCAGATCGGTGTACCAAGCCTGGCGAGGCCAGTCTGGAGCCACTAAGATGAGCGGAATCCCTTCTGCCTCAATCCTGCGTAGAAGTCTTGGCAGAAGTTTGAGAGGAGGGAAGGCATAAATCAGATGATACTGATCCCACTGGGCCACCAGCGCGTCTGTGGCATCTGCCAGAGGATCCCATGACCGAGCCACAAACCTCTGCACCTTTCTGTTGAGCCGAGACACCAACAGACCCACCTCGGGAATGCCCCACCGGAGACACAACTGATGAAACACCTCCGAATGAAGGGACCACTCCCCTTAGTCCAACGCCTGCCGACTGAGGTAATCCACTTGTCAGTTTTCCAACCCAGGAATGTATACGGCGGAGAGTGTGAAAGTGCTTGAACGAACCGTTCTGCCCACCTTAGAATGCCAGCTACCTCCCGACACTTTTTGTGCCCCCTTATTTATTGACATAAGCCACGGCCATGGCATTGTCCGACTGAATGTGCACTGGACGTCCCGGAAGACGATCCGTCCAATGGTCCAAGCACAGTCTGATCGCTTGGAGTTCCAAGACATTGATTGGTAGTCTGGAGTCTGGACCAGAATCTCCCGTTGCAGGGACCTCATATGGAACTGTGCAAAAGGAACTGCCTCAAAAGGTAGACACCATCAGGCCCAGCACTTGTAAGTCCGGAGGAATGACCATCTGCTGGAGAGCAGGAGACGAATTGCAGCCTGCAACTTCTGGAGTTTGTCTAGAGGAAGGAGTATTTTGGCTAAGGCCGAGTCCAGAGTCAGACCCAGGTAGTCCAGCTTTGTTGACGGAACCAGAGCAGACTTCTGAAAATTCAGAATCCAGCCGATCTCCCTCAGTGTTTGTACAGTGATTTCCAGGTTTTCCACAGAGCAGTAGAGGACTCTGCTCATAGAAGGAGGTCGTTCAAGTAGCCCAGTACCAAGATCCCCCATTGGCGTAGCAACGCTAGCACTGGGGCTAAAACTTTTGTGAAGACCCAAGGAACAAAGGCAAGACCAAAGGGTAACTCCACAAACTGATAATGCTCCTCTCCCACAACAAAGCAGAGGAAGCGCGTGTGACTGGCACAAATTGAAATGTAAGGTAAGCATCCTTAATGTCAATAGAGGCAAGAAAATCCCCCTGATGCAGGGAAGCCACCACCGTGCGAATGGATTCCATCCTGAACATCTGCACCTGCATAAAGCAGTTAACCGCTTTGAGGTCCAGAATTGGATGCACGTTGCCTTCCTTCCCGGGAACTGTAAACAGGTTTGAGTAAAAACCCTGAAAATGTTCTGAAGTCGTAACCGGGACAATCACCCATTGAAGCAACAGGTCTTGTACCGCCCCAAACAGACCCTGTAAATGGTCCAGGGACAGGCGCAAGTTGGAAGGAAAGAACCTTGTTGGGGACAAGAGTGAAACTTGATGTTGTAGCCGGACCGAGTGACCTTGTGGACCCTACTTGTCTTGTACCAGGGAAGTCCACGGGTCCGGAAACCAATGAAGACTTCCCCCCACCCCCGATATGGTTGAGGGCACACCTTCATGCTGAAGAAGCCTTGTCCGCGGGTCTGGAGAAGCACGCTCTCGGCTTGCCAGATCAGGTTCTTTGGATCCTCCAGAAGAGGCCCTGAAAAGCTTCAAGCCCTTGTCAGTCAACCGTGAGGCATGAAAAAACTTCTTACGAGCTGAAAAGGAGGGCCCATGTCTCCGACCAGGGCCCCTGCCCTTAGTAGCCTGTGGAAGAAAAATACTCTTTCCCCCGTGAGACCTTTAATGATGTCATCCAGGGTAGCCCCAAACAGGCGATCCCCTTGAAGGTGGAGATCAGTCAAGGACTTTTTAGAAGTCTGATCCGCAGATCAGCATTTAAGCCAAAAGACACGTTGAAGGACCACTGCCGAAACAGAGAGCCGAGCCACTAGGGGAGCTGCATCCAAAGAGACATCACAGATAAACTGCAGCCCCTGGACCAGCTGGTCCGCCTGCTCAGAAAAGGCAGGGGGGAGCTGTTCTCCCTCCAGGTCATGGCGTAAAAGCTTAGCCCACTCGGTCAGAGTTTGCGACACCAGGGCAATGGTGAATAGCGGCCTCAGTGCCGAACCAGCCAGAGTGTACATATTGTGGGCCACAGAATCCGCCTTCCTGTCAGCTGGATCCCTAAAGGCTGGGGACTCTTCAACCAGTATCTTGGTTGCCTTGTTCAATCTGGAAACCGGAGGGTCCACCACCGGTGGAACAGTCCACTTCTTAATAAGGGACTCCTCATAGGGATAACGCCTAGTAAATAGCTTAGGGACCCCAAGGGAATGCTTTGTTTGTTCCCACACTTTAGCGACAATTCTGTCAAAATAGGCAGGGAAAGGAAACACCTTTGCTACTCTGGATGGCTTGTGAGTGCCAAATGGGAACCTGCGTCTCCATCGAAGCTGCAGCTGCGTTCTCCATGTTCAAGGTCTCACGCACAGATACAATCAGTGCTTCCCACCAGCGCCTTTTCGTGCACCATTGCAGATGTGGAGTAATCATCATCACTATCTGAGGATTCCGGGTGCGTGGTCGCAGACTCAGCAGGGTGACCCACATCTGCAGCAGCTGAATCAGATTCAGGATCTGATGAGACAGATGAGGCAGGGGTTATTTTTGCCTACCCGTTGCCCGAAAACCACCTCCACCCGGGACACAAAGGTCTCCAGGACCGCTGTCAGTGCATTGATGGATGGTTGGGACATGGAGGGCCCCGCAGCCTCAGAGAGGGGGGTCAGGTGGGGAGATGTGCTCCAAAAGACTTCATAAGTCACCAGGGGGACCCCACAAAAAGTGTAAAACACTGCAAAGGGACAACCCCCACCGCACCGGCAGCACCACCCGGTCGCCAGGCACAAGCACTAAGCGATCCTCAGCAGAGAGGGAGAGAACCCCACCAGACTCACCACACAGCAGAAACAGGCACCTGCAGCCACCAGGATAATCTGCACTCCACGTGTCCAGGTGTCAGCACCAGGGGATGAGGAGGGGTTCCCACCGCCGAAATCGCTGCCCACAGGGCTCCACTGTCATGGTCGCTGCTATATTTAATGGCAAACCACCGCAAAATGGCCGCCGGACTACACAAACATGGCTGTCATGCAAAGAAACACACAGGCTAAAGCAAAATGCAAGCCCCGCTCAGCACCAGGAGGGATCCCTAGGCCTCAAGGACAGACCCAGGCAGAACGGAGGTCCCTGGCAGGAGTCCCCACCAGTTACAACTCCCTCTGCACAGCCAATCGTCTGGTCGCTAGCGGCGCACCACCCTGGCCCCCCATTGCCAGGACAGCACCCTGCCCCTACCCCAGGAGGTGGACCAGACCACCCACACAGCCCCAGCATAAGTGGAGGTGGGGTAGGATGGGGACAGATGAAAGGGGGGTCCTGACGGGAAGGAGGGGAACCCTGGGGTCCAACCATCCCAAGGAGGGGCCCACGTCCACCCCAAAACCCTCCAGGGGGAGACAGCTACTCATCATACCTGGAACCAGACGGGCACCGCTCCAGACAAAACCCCTCGCTATTGAAATGGGGGGCTGTCTGCGAGGAGGAACACTGCGACTCAGGTCGAGACTTGGCCGTATGTGACCTCACGAGGCATTTAACTCTAAGGCCAACTCAATGTCGCGGCCAACCTAGTGCAGAGCTAAGGTCTGCGCGCGTTTGCTGGCCAGACTGGGGTGGGGTGACCACTGGATCTAGGTTATCTAGCCCGTCACCCAGTCCGGCAGTTGATTGTAGATCTCACAGGAAAAAAACAGGAGAAAAATTTCTACCGGATTCTTTTTCTGCCTAGTGTCCTACCCCGGTATGGGGCAGTATAACCCAATGGTTATGAAGATCAGGAGCTGTGTCCATCAATGAACAAAAGAGAAATGCTGTTTTTTTTATTTTCCTTGCATGTGATTCGATACAGTGTTCTTTAAAGTGAAGCTTTACCTCATTTTCTAAGCTTTGGAGCAACTGCAATTTGCAAAGTGCACAGCCTGTTTGCCTTTAGTAAATCAACCCCTATGTATCAAAATATTATATTATATATATATATATATATATATATATATATATATATACACACACTGAACATAATTATAAAAACGCAACACTTTTGTTTTTGCCCCCATTTTTTATGAGCTGAACTCAAAGATCTAAGACTTTTTCTATGTACACAAAAGGCCTTTTTCTCTCAAAAATTGTTCACAAATCTGTCTAAATCAGTGTTAGTGAGCACTTCTTTGCCGAGATAATCCATCCACCTCACAGGTGTGGCAAATCAAGGTGCTGATTAGACAGCATGATTATTGCACAGGTATACCTTAGGCTGACCACAATAAAGGCCACTCTAAAATGTGCAGGTTCACTGTATTGGAGGGGCCGGGGGGGGGTTCGAAAACTAGTCAGTATCTGGTGTGACCACCATTTGCCTCACGCAGTGCAACACATTTCCTTTGCATAGAGTTGATCAGGTTGTTGATTGTGGCCTGTGGAATGTTGGTCCACTCTTCAATGGCTGTGTGAAGTTGCTGGACATTGTCAGGACCTGGAACACGCTGTCATATACGCCGATCCAGAGCATTCCAAACATGCTCATTTGGTGACATGTCCGGAGAGTATGCTGGGCAAGAACTGGGATGTTTTCAGCTTCCAAGAATTGTATACAGATCATTGCAACATATAATATTATCATGCTACAACATGAGGTGATGGTCATGGATGAATGGCTTAACAATGGGCCTCAGGATCTCGTCATGGTATCTCTGTGCAGGGCTGCTATTAGAAATCACGGGGGCCCCGTTTCTCCCCCCCCCCCGAATATATCAAGACAATATTTTCACTAAAAATACACTATAATCAATATTAGCAGACACAAATGTAACAGTGAACTTGTGTAAATTAGCCCTTTTTAATTGTTTTTTACTATTAAAAAAAATTATAATTTATTTTAAAAATGTTTACAATTATTTTATTTTACAATTTTTTTTAATTAATTTATTACAATGTTTATTTTTTTACAATTTGTTATATTTTTATAGGACAGGGAAGCCTGCAACACGGGGGGGAGACACAGTGAGAGGGGGGCACACGGGGAGATCAGAAGCAGGCAGAACAGGAAGGGGGATCGGTGTCAGAGAAGCAATTACAGGAACGATGTCCTGTGTCTTTCCCTGCAGTAGCTGAAAGGTGGCAGGAGTGGGAGAAACTGGCTTTCAGCTGCTGCAGAGAGCCACACAGGCCTTCCTTCTGTATTGCCCCTCTGCCCTACTGCACCGATTCCCTGTGCTGTTGGGGCCCCCCTGTGTGCCTGGGCCCCCTTCAGGAGGACTGGTGGTCCCCCCCATCAGCGGCCCTGTCTCTGTGCATTCAAAACGCCATCAATAAAATTTGTTGTCCATAACATATGCCTGCCCATACCATAACCCCACCACCACCTGGGCCACTCGATACACAAAGTTGACATCAGCAAACCGCTCACCCACACGACACCATACACATTGTCTGCAATCTGCCCTGTATAGTGAAAATATGAATTCATCCGTAAAAAGAACACCTCTCCAAAGTGCCAGATGCCATTGAATGTGAGCATTTGCCCACTCAAGTCGGTTATGACGACAAACTGCAGTCAGGTCGAGACCCCAATGAGGACAAAGAGCATGCAGATGAGCTTCCCTTCTGCCTAACGGCCCACAAACCGGATCTTTATGTATTTTAGGTAAAATATACATAATTGGCACCCTGGGAGCCACAGGGACCAAAAAGGTCTTTTCTTTTTTATTCAAAATACCACTCCGAAAACCATCTTCCACCAATAGTACAAGGGTGGACTTAAATTTACGAGTCGGATTGCCTTGTAAGGGGGCATAGGTAGTGGTGTCTGAGAGGATGTTCATCATCTCGCAATAAGCCTCCTTCCCCATAACCACAATACCGCCCCCCTTATCTGCGGGACGTACGACAATATCATGTCTGTCTTTCAGTAACTCAAGACCCTTCTTAAAATTCCTATCAAAAGGAGGTCTGGGGATATGCATCCGATCCAAATCAGCGCCCACCACTTCTCTGAATACTCCCAAAGAGGGGGCTAGGGCCCCGGGGGGGGTTAAACAGAGAGGCGTTACTCAATGTAGTGTTCTGATAACTGCTAGAGTTAGATGCTTCATTTCGTATAGGGTTGGTAATGAGATGCCGTTGTACAATCAATTTTCGTACAAATTTTTGCACGTCAATAAATAGATCAAATTTATTGAGAGAGCGAGGAGGAACAAATTTAAGTCCCTTACTATGTACCAGCTTTTCTTCATTAGAAAGTGAAGCCCCGCTCAAGTTGAATATACCTGCATCATCTATACCTTTCGCCTTTTTGGATCGTAACTTCCTCCCCCCTCGGGACCCTTGTTTGGTTCTATGGCCCTTTTTGGCCTGGACTGATCCCTGGGAAAAAAAAATTCAATTTTTGTTATTATAGCCACTAGTAGAGGGGCCATCAAACGAATCTGGGCCTCTCACCCTCCAATTAGGTGACTCTTGATAGTCAGAGCCTCTCCCACCACGGGGATAGTTGTTATAACCCCTTTGGGGGGGCTCATTTGGATAATGGGTGATATAACTATCATCCCCTTGACCCTCATACCCATAAAGAGGCTCATACTGATTCTGGGTATAAGGTTGAGAGTCCTGAGGGTGACGGCCTCCTCCCCGTCTTCTGCGGCCTGATTTACCTCGGCCTGATTTCCCCCTACTACGAGGTCTAACTTCCTCAAAGGCCCCCCCCCCCCCGAATCGAGGGGTCCTGGGGTCTGGGAGTAATAGGAAGACGGGTATTGGATACAGCAGTAGGGGCCTGACTCAAAAGAGTCAAAGGCTCACTTCTGCTAGTCTCCAACCTAGACTGCCACTTAAAAACTTTTTTCAATTTATAATCCTCCTGATCTCTCAAAAACTTTTTACGTTTTTTATTTCTTTGATCGGATTCTTCTTTTTCTTTAAATCCTCAGATTTCAATCTATAATTCTCCTGTTTACTAAAAGGCTCCAGTTTAGTTTTAAGAGTATTGACCTCCACATCTATACTCTCCAACTTCTTTTTCTTTCTAGCCATTAAAAATCTCAAAAGGGAAACCCCTGCTTCGTTGAAAAATGTGTACCAGTCATCTGTTTCAGGATCCTCATTATAAGGAGCTAATTCCCATCGGAGACTCCTCGGCACCATTTGTTCAGACACGTATTTTTCTTATAGGATAATATCCCATTTGGTATGCATTTCAGTGGTCAAGATGTTCCTTAATCTAAAAAAGATACCATCCATGTCATTACGGGGTTCACCTATGGAGGTGAAGATATCATCAATTAGGATACTATGTGATGATCTGTACTCGAAGATATCCATAATTGAAAACAGGAGCTTATACAAAGGTAAAATAGTGAAGGGAATAAAAGATTGAATGACAACCTCATCCACAATCCTAAAAGGCAATAAAGGCAGCAGAGTAACCCAG
Organism: Pelophylax lessonae; assembly: GCF_965119305.1. NCBI lineage: Eukaryota > Metazoa > Chordata > Amphibia > Anura > Ranidae > Pelophylax > Pelophylax lessonae. Next base: position 461,944,242 of record NC_138771.1, on the reverse strand, counting down.
AAAGCAGGTAAACATGTAATAAAATGAACCTGTGCCTTTAATAATTCATAACAGTTGTGCTTTTATTCACATAGTGATCACATAATACCCCAGCCTCCCAGAGCGGCCAGGTACCGAGAGCCACAATCCACTGTGTCCAGCGTCTGGTAACATACTTGTTCGTGATCCAGCCTGCCTGTGTGCCATACATTTACTACGGGTGGGCGGGAACTGGTTAACATGATCCATAAGACCATATCCTCTGTCAGCAGAACTCCATCCAGATTACACAAATCAATTCAATAAACAAATCTATAGCAACTTTTCAGAGGATATATATAAGAGTAATTTCATCAGGCCGCAGTTACCGGATGAAGGGGGTCTTATAGTGGCTCTAACCCAGGGGTCTCAAACTGGTGGCCCTCCAGCTGTTACAGAACTACAATTCCCATGAGACATTGCAAGGCTGACAGTTACAAGCATGACCCCCCTAGGCAGAGGCATGATGGGACTTGTAGTTCCACAACAGCTGGAAGGCCGCCAGTTTGAGACCCATGCTCTAAACAATTGCTATACTCATGTGAATATGAAATATATGTAGTAGTCAAGAAGGACTGCTTGGGACATGTTTTTTTAGACTTAGGCATCTTCCTAAGGTGCTTTATGGGTGATTTGGCCCTGATTATATGTGTCCAAATATATACATGAGCGACAGTTGCACAGTTGAATATTCAATTAATGGTAAATTCTTGTTTTCTAAGAATTGAACCACATATGCAATGAATCAGTCAGACTGTTCCTTTATTTCAGAATACATTTTTAGTTTTAACAGGTAAACCAAATAATACGCAGATTTTGTCAGGGTTATTCACACCATGCATCAAAAACATAAATACGTATAAAAGTATTCTAACAAGGAAATTTCCAATTGTCAGTACTGTACAACAGTATAAGGCTCCATGTACACGGGACGTTGTTAAAAGTCCCTTTGAATGCTGGTATTTTTAGGACGTTTGAAACGTCCGTTCGGTCGCATTTGTACCCGCGTTTAGCGGCGTTTGCGGGCGTTTGCATTTAGAACCGTTCCTAGATGTCAAAAAAAGAATTCCCCTTTAAAATGGAAAAACGCGAATGCTAAACGCGGGTCATCGCGTTCAGACGCGTTTGAAACGCCGGGAAACACACGTTCGAACGCAAATAATTGCGTTCTAAAAAAAGTCCCTGAACGCAACTGCCTGCAAATGACTGTAAACGACCTGGTGTACATGGACAGATAAGATAAAATGTAGATGGGTTCAGGGGCTTCTGAAAAAAACGCCCAACTGCTCCTAAACAGCCATTACCAGCGTCCCGTGTACATGGACCCTAAGTGTGCCAGTTATGTTCTCTTCCAACCACAAGATAAGATGTTAGGTTTTCTTCAAGGCATGTCTGGTGTGTAGTGGCATTCTTTTTCATTTCATTATGAAACAAGTTGTCTCAAGGGAGAAATGAAAATAGAGGTAGGACACAATCTTCACTAGACACAGATATATTTGTACAGAGTAAAGCAAATCAAGATGGCTTGAATAAAAATTCAGAAAGAATATAAGATACAGGATAAGAATAAAGGAAACTGTGTATGGATGGACAAGAGGAATGAAATTAGGGGTTTTGTGTATGTTTATAGAATAACCTTATGGCCACACAAATCATAAATCCAACATTTTATTCCATAAAAGACAGATGAAAGAATAATGGGCGCTCATTCACAATTCAGGGAGTTCAGGGTTTTTGAAATGTAGTCTACTAAAGTTGCCCTACATTAATGATAATTTTACAAAAAAGCTTGCAGGGCTTTTTGCTGAGCAGAATAGGGTTAGGGTCTTCCAAGCATTCATTATGAGTTTATGACCCTTTTAGCAGGTATGAAGTCATTAAGTTACATGGGGTTTGGTTCATGGGGTTTTTCAGGGAGCACTTTACATGGGCTTTGGAAGTAGTAAAGTCCTCTCTAAGGTTTTGAAAGGCCTTGTAAAGGCTGGACAATTGGGCAGACACAAGGACTTGGACCCAAAGCAGCCCCAGAAGAATGGGATTTACAGAGTCTGAGACCTTCAGAAGAGAAGGGCTTTATGCGGAGAGCGCCAATATGCATAGTTTTACATTTTGTGACCTTGTGAATACATTTCAACAAATCTTTGCCGTTATTCACAAATTGAGACAGTAGACAACTACTGTCTCAAAATGCACCATGTGCAGTCCAACCAGGCAGGACCCTAGGTGCAATTGCAAGATCTGAAGGTAGGTTTTGCATAATTCGTTTGAAGTCCTTATAACACCCAAGATAGACACGTTAAAGAGGTAAGAATTAGTGATCGACCGATATCGTTTTTTTTAATGCCGATACCGATATTTTGGTCATCGGATATTGGCTGATATTTTCGGACATTTGAAAAAAAATTTTTTTTTACACAGGTACTGTTGTGGAGGGATCTGGGGGTCTACAAGACCCCAAACCCCTCCTCTGCACTTAAAAGCATTCAAAACGCCAAGTTTGGCTGTTTTGAAAGCTGTAATTCTTTTGAATTTGGTGCCCAGTACCCGGAAGTCATGTCATGACATCACTTCCGGGTTTTTTTTTTTACATGGAGACCCGATCAATGCGGCTTTGATCGGGTCTTCTCTTCGGCGGTCGTGCAGGTAGGATGCCCGGGTCTCCCGGTGGGACGGGAGACCCGGGCGAGCCGCAGAGGGCGGCGGGAGGGAGGGGAAGTCCCCTTCCGCTCCTTGTAATGACAGCCGAGCGGCTTCTCAGCCGCATCAGTTGTCATTACAAGACAGCCGACCACGGCTATGGACGCCGGTACCAGGGTGATGCCTCTAGCTGCAGGCATCACTCCGGTAAAGCACTTTACCGAAAATTCGGCAATATCGGTAACCCCAGGGGCCAAATTATGATATATCGGGGAAAGTGCATATCGGCCCCCGATATATCGGTGTTGCTGATAATCAGTCAATCCCTAGTAAGAATTATTACTTTCTGAGAGTGGCGAGGCCTAGGCAAGAGCCTCCACAGTAGTCAGAGAGAAAACATTAGTACAGTTAAAAGGGATATATAAGAGCTAGAGTTCAGACTGGATTTGGCACTAATACAGGAAACACAACAAGAATTATGTTCTCAACTGAAGCCTGGACGTAGTGAAACATGTAAAGCAGAGAAAATCACAGCAGTGAAGGATGACTAAGTTGGGCAGGAGACACCAGTACAGGTAGAACACTAACAGCTCCCAGCAAAGACAGCGACTAGCACAGTGCACAGTTTGAAGACCCTGGCAATGTGGTCCTGGTTAACCACTAAACATTGCCTGGATGAGTATGTTGTGGTTGAGTGTCAGGCATCTGCACATCAGTAGGATTATTGGCCTTGGCAAAATGTCACTGATAAAATCTATAATCTGTGTGGCCAGCAGTTTCTCACCAAAGTGCAGATTATAGAAGTACCTCATCTTCATTGTAGAGATGGCTGCTGTACATCTTGTAGACTGCATCCTTTGGGACTGCCTGGCTGGAAAGAGCAAACAGTTTAGAAAATATAAAGCAGCGCATCAAGTTATGAGGTAAGGGGTCAGTTCAAAGGTCTGGGCAGAGAATAGAAAAACATTGGCGCAGAATCAAGTGTGAGATCAGGTCAGGCAGCATACAAAAAGCAGATATTACATGAAAACATAGCAGTAGTCATCAGAAAACATATAATTTTGTTCTCAGATTCACAAAAGGGAAGCTTAGAAACACACAACGAAATAAGGAAGAAAAGAGGAAGGAAAGGAAGGGGGGGGGGGGTGGCTATACGCTGTTTATGATAAAAACAATTTTAGTATGAACAGGTCTTGATGCTCTGGGGTGTCCAATCTAAATCCTCTTAGAAAGTTGGTAGAATAGTCAACAAGGCTTGGTAGAGTTCAGAAAAACCCTAGTAGTAGTAGTATTAACAGACGTGCATGGAAGGATAAGGTATACAGTTACTGCAATCATTGGATGCTTGCAAGTAAAGCCCGAACGCAGGTTCTACTTCATCAGAAAATTTATTGTCATTTTACAATAACAATCATAAAATGAAACAGAGTTGTAGCGCCCTCACATTAAAAAAAAAAAAAATTCCATGCCCAGCATAAAAACTTAACCAAAAACAGCACACATCCTGTAATAAATACATACTGTAACTCCCAATACATTTTATTCCACAGGACCTCTAGCATTTAAGAGCTGCACAGATCGAGGAAAGAAGCTATTCCCCAACCTGGTAGTACGAGAGCCAATACTTCTATAGCTCCCATTAGACGGTAGCAATGTATACAGAGCATTACCAGGATGTGAAGTGTCATCCATATATTGATCACCCTCCGAATACACCTCCCCCCCCCAGTTCATCAATAAATTGTAGACTAATTCCTGCAATAATCATAAAGGAATATCTTCTTCAAAATCCATATGACACATTTCATGACACATGATTAATTTCTTTGTCTTTTTCAATTCTTTATTTAGAGGTTCACATCAGGACTTAACATAGCAATAATTTACTTTCAAAATATAAACAGGCGTTCATTTCTTTAGATACAAGTTGTGACACAAGTGTTCAAAAATCTCTCTTCACCTCCCCTTATAGCTGACCAAGCACTTCCCTATGTTTTAAGATGTCTCTTATAGCTGCGGATACACACACAACTAGGATGCAAGATATTAAAAAAATCTGACCTCTACCTCACCTTATAGTCAGCCAAGTGCACGCCCAAGATACAAATTGTGACACAAATGTTTAAATATCCCGTCTACACCTCCCCTTATAGCTGACCAAGCACTCACGTATGTTTTAAGAGGTTAAAAATAAAAAAAAAATAAAAAAACAGCTTTAAACCTCTCCTTATACAGTAGCTGCTGATGCACACAATGCACCTATGATGCAAGATATTAAAAAAAAAAAAAAAAAAAACAATCGGACCTCTACCTCACCTTATAGTAAGCCAAGCGCACGCCCATGTTGCAAGATATAGAAGCATTGGTTAAAAACTGTGAAGTCCCCCATAACCGACTAAAGGCCAACTCACACATAGTGTGGTGACTGTCATTGTCCACTGGTGGAACGCCAGTCACCACTGGGACACACAGAAAACAATTATTTTCTACAGTTATGTGTCCTAATCACACTGCAAAGCAGCATGGGGCTGCTCTGCAAGTGATCTTATCAATGATATTTTATTTATTTTTTTCTATCATACCCAACTGTGCTGTCTATCATAGGATTGTCTATAGGATTTTCATTTTGAGGACACCTGGTGGTTGCCTGTTGCAATTGCAGTTCAGTTCCTCACAGGAAGAAACAGAAAGGCTTGCCTTTGTTAATAAAGTTTCTTTTTGAACAACAAAGTTTTCACCTTGGTTACGACATAACGATTTTACCTCAGATACAGAAGCCATTTTAGTTCTGATGCAGACAAGTGAAGATCTCCATATTTGCCCCTAGATACACAAATGCCTGTAAGTCGATTTATTATTTCCCAAAGTTCATTTTACACTTGGACTGCACTGCTGTGTGTTTGATATATCATTTTAATATAAGCTTTCTGCATAGTAATGTTTAATGTTGTGCTTATTAGCAAAGTGTCACATGTAATACATAATTGTAATTCGAAGTCTCTCTGATTGTATTGCAGTTTACAGAACTATTGATAGAAGTAAATTCAGTTTTCGAATAAAACACAACGCTATTTCTGTCTGTTTTGTTAACTGGCTATCAGCTAAGGAATAGTAGGACAGCACAGTAAAAGGCATACGTATAACAGGCAAAGTCAAAACAGCTACATTTGAAGTTAAGGCATCCACTTTAAATTTATCACAATGAATTCAGATAAGAGTATTAAAATGACTCCTTTAACCTTGAAGACCAGATCTCAGGTTTCCGGCTCCAGAGATTCTGTGTGCTCCAGCAGATCGTCAGTGAGTTCTGCAGCGCTCAGAGCAAAGGCAGAAGCAGCACGAGCAGAAGTCTCTTATGCAGAAAGAGAGGCAAACATGATAAAGCAGAGTTGGAAGCTAATATGCATGTGCTACAGAGTCAAAGGGCAGCAGTAGCAGCATCCGCAGAAGCTGCAGTATATGAAGCTGCAGCTGTTTTAGAAGAGGACTCGCTTCAAGAGTTTGCAGAGATAGTTACTCATGATCCAGCACGAAGGACTCATGAGTATGTTCACAATCATGCTCTGGAACAAAATATAATAGAGTTTGTTCCCATCTCCAGCACAATTTCAAAGCTTCAATCCACTCCAAATGTGCCTGAATTGCACACCTATACTGACAATGTCCCAACACCAAGGGTGCGCATCCAAGAAAGTATAGATTATGCAAATATACAACATCCATCCCATAACATGGACTATTGTGCATCCTCTTTCAGAGATGGCACATTAGGAACTTCAGAGACCACTGATCTAGCAAAGCACCTTATTCGTCGAGAGTTAGTGAGTACAGGGCTGCTAACATTTGATGATCACCCGGAGAGAACTATTGGGCATGGAAGACATCATTCCAGGGCATAACCAGAGACCTCAATCTTACATCCAGAGAAGAGCTTGATTTGCTGACAAAGTGGCTTGGGCCAGAGTCATCTCAACAGGCCCAAAAGAATCAGATCAGTGCATGTTAAAAATCCAATTGCTGGAGTTAAAATGGTATGGCAGAGATTAGAAGACTGTTATGGCAGCCCTGAAGTCATTTAAAATGCTCTGTTAAAGAAACTAGAAAATTTCCCCAGAATCTCTAACAAAGACAATCTAAAGTTAAGAGAACTTATTGACCTGTTGTTGGAAGTAGATGCAGCGAAGTCTGGAGGCTACTTGCCGGGACTGGCATACCTGGACACAGCTCGTAGAATTAAACCAATAATTGAAAATCTCCCATATAGTCTGCAAGAAAAGTGGATTTCCCAAGGCTCCAAGTATAAAGAAGATCATCATGTCTCTTTCCCACCATTCGGTTTCTTCACTGGATTTATTGTCAACCAAGCCAAGACTAGAAATGATCCGAGCTTCATATTCTCAACATGCAACAACCAAATTACAGCAAATACAGAGAAGACAGGAGCAAGGTACGGCAACAGACCACCAGTGTCAGAGAGATGGAGGTGTCATCCACTAATTCGACTCCACAAGTAAGCAGCCATGAAAAGAAATCCATGGAACCGGACAGTCCATGTCCAATTTATAATAAACCACACCCACTGTCAAAGTGCCGTGGGTTCAGAAGCAAGCACATTGATGAACGTAAAGCTTACCTGAAAGAAAATGGTATCTGCTTTAGATGCTGTCCACCAAACATTTTGCTAAAGATTGCAAAGCTAACATAAGATGCAGAGAATGTAACAGTGACCAGCATATCTCAGCATTGCATACAGGTCCAGCCCCCTGGGCAGCAGAGACTCTTATAACTGGAAAAGAGCAAGGAGGGGAGAAAGCTGAAGCTACCTCATCCACTATTGTATCCAAGAGTACAGAGGTATGCGCGCAAGGGACAAGGCCCAGATCATGTTCCAAGATTTGTTTAGTGACTGTGTATCCCTCTAACAAACCTGAGTGTGCAGTGAAAATGTATGCAGTGTTAGATGATCAAAGTAATCGGTCATTAGCCAAATCAGAGTTCTTTGATACGTTTAACATTAGTGGTGAAACACTTTCCTACACTCTAAAAACATGCTCAGGCATAATGGAAAAAATAGGGAGTAGGGTGTCCAACTTCACTGTTCAGTCTCTGGATAAGCAAATACACATAGAACTTCCCACACATTTAATTTGACATGATACCTGATGACAGGTCAGAAATTCCAACACCTGAGATTACACAGCATTTCTCTCATCTGAAATCCTTAAAAGACAAGATCCCAGAACTTGACCCTAATGTCCAAATTCTTCTCTTGCTAGGAAGGGATATCCTAAGGGTGCACAAGGTACGTGAGCAGATTAATGGGCCCCATAACACACCTTATGCACAATGTTTAGATTTGGGTTGGGTTATAGTTGGGGAAATTTGCTTAAGAGGAATTCATAGATCAGTAGCTGTGAACTCTTTTAAGACAAATATGCTGCCTAGTGGACGCACTTCTCTATTCAGCCCTTGCACTAGCTATATGCAGGTTAAAGATATTTTTGATGCTAGCAAACAACAGCCACGCACCCTCTCACTATGCTATTTAGGAACTGCAACTAACAGTGTAGACAGTTTAGGTGATGACGTGTTTGTTAGAACTTTAAATGATGAAAAATCTGCTATGTCTATTGAAGATAGAATGTTCCTTGATATAGTTGAAAAAGATGTTGTTGATGAAGAAAATTACTGGGTAGCACCCCTACCATTTTGCTGGCCACGTCCTAGACTGCCAAACAATATAAAGCAAGCACAAAAAAGATTCCTGGTTCTCTTGAAAAAAAACCTGAGTTAAAAGAACATTTTGTGAGGTTTATGCAGAAGATCTTTGACAATGACCAAGCAGAACCTGCCCCACCATTGGAAACAGGTGAGGAATGCTGGTACCTACCAATCTTTGGCGTCTATCACCCTCATAAACCAGAGCAGATCAGGGTAGTTTAGGATTCAAGTGCTCAGTATCAAGGCATCTCATTGAATGACACACTTCTCAGTGGACCCAATTTGAATAATACACTGTTAAGTGTCCTTCTGCATTTCCGCAAAGAGCAAGTTGCAATTACCACTGATGTACAGTATATGTTTTACTGTTTCATAGTTCGAGAAGATCATCGTAACTTCTTAAGGTTTCTTTGGTTTCGAGAAAACAACTGTAACAAAGAAATTACAGAGTTCAGAATGAAAGTGCATGGAAACAGCCATTCTCCTGGCATAGCCATTTATGGTCTAAGACAAATAGCTAAGCAGGGAGAGTGTGAGTATGGTGAAGGTCTAAAAGAGTTTATCTTAAGAAATGTTTACATAAATGATGGACTAACTTCTTTGCCTACTGAAACAGTCAGTCTTCTGCAAAGGTGCAGGGAGATGCTTGCAGAATCAAATCTAAAGCTACACAAAGTGGCGTCCAATAGAAGTTCAGTTATGGAAGCATTTCCAGCAGATGACAGGGCTAAAGATCTAAAGGATTTGTTTTAGGTGTCGACCCTCTGCCACTTCAACGGAGCTTAGGAGTAAGTTGGAATCTACAGACTGACAGTTTTACCTTTCAAGTATCCAGAGAAGTAAGGCCATTCACGCGACTAGATATCCTGGCCACAGTAAACAGTCTTTATGACCCACTTGGATTTGCAGCCCCAGTCACTATACAAGGAAAAATCTTAGTTAGGGAGCTCTCAGTAGATCAATGTGACTGGTATTTCCCACTCTCACCAGATCGAGAAGCTCAGTGGATGACATGGACAGAAGATTTGACTAAATTGGAAGATCTCAGTATTCCCAGATCCTATGGCCCAGTGTCACTGTCTTCCACAGTGCGAAGGAAGGTACATGCTTTTTCTGATGCTTCTACTGTAGCAATAACAGCTGTGGCATATCTTAGAGTTATAGATAGCCATGCTCAATGTCATGTAGGCTTTATAATGGGCAAGTGTAAACTAGCTCCAAGACCAGCTCACACAGTGCCACAATTAGAATTATATGCAGCTGTTTTGTCAGTTGAACTTGCAGAGTTAATTACTGAAGAAATAGACATCAAACCTTATACAATTAAATATTTCACTGACAGCAAAATTGTGTTAGGGTATATTCATAACACTTCCAGAAGATTTTATGTATAGGTCTCAAACAATAACCCGTATTAGAAATTCCACTTACCCAGATCAGTGGCATTACATTACCTCTAGTCAGAATCCAGCAGACCACGGCACCAGACCAATTCAGGCAGCTCACCTGAAATACACCAACTGGTTCTCAGGGCCAGAAATGTTTACATTGTGCAGATACAAGTGATCAATCTGAAGACAAAGTATTTGACCTCATTGAACCAAATTCCGACAGTGAGATCAGACCTGTAGTGACAGTCTTAGCAACTGAAGTGTATGAACGCCATTTAGGCTCACATAGATTTATAAGATTCTCAAGTTGGAAGTCTATTGTGATAGGTATAGTGACACTAATTCATGTTAGTAAAGCATTTTCCAGCAGCGCACAGAAAGAATCGTGTAAAGGCTGGCATTGCTGCAAACGATTATACTGTCCAGTAGATTTTATGCAAGCAGAAACAGTCATCATCAAATGTGTCCAACAAGAAACATTTCTAGAAGAGTTAAAGTCTTTGTCAAAAGGAAAGAAAATCCCTGATCAAAGCCCAATTAAATGTTTGAATCCCATAGTTGACAAAGATGGACTGGTTAGAGTAGGAGGACGTTTGTTTAAGGCAGACATGACTGAAAATGAGAAACATCCTCTTATAATTCCAGCCATTGATCACATAGCCACTCTCTTAGTTAAACACTATCATGAGACGGTAGCACATCAAGGTCATCACTTTACTGAAGGTACATTACGTTCAGCAGGCTTATGGATTTTTAGAGCTAAGAAGCTCATCTCCAGTTATGTCCATAAGTGTGTCATCTGCAGGAAGTTGAGGGGAAGGCTGCAGGAACAGAAAATGTCAGATCTCCCAACAGACAGGCTCACTGTAGCTCCTCCATTCTCCAGGGCTCGATGTTTTCGGGCCTTGGAATGTATTGTCTCGTTATACTAGAGGACACCCTGCCGAGAGTGAGAGATGGGCTATAATGTTCACTTGTTTAAATACTAGAGCAATTCATTTGGAGGTGATTGAATCCATGTCATCTTCAAAGTTTTATTAATGCCTTGAGAAGATTTTTGTCTCTTCGTGGACCAGTCATGCAATTCCGATCGGACCAAAGGACAAACTTTGTAGGAGCCTGCAAAGAATTACAAATTAACCCAGAAGATCCCGAGATCCAAAAGTACCTACTGGGTCAGGGATGCACTTGGACCTTTAATGCTCCCCACTCATCTCATATGGGAGGAGTGTGGGAGAGAATGATTGGTATTGCTAGGCGTATTCTAGACTCAATGTTGATGCAAAATAAAAACAAACATTTAACTGTCACATGATGTGCGTAAGCACATCATGTGACAGTCGAATGTTTGTTTTTATTTTGCATCAACATTGAGTCTAGAATACGCCTAGCAATACCAATCATTCTCTCCCACACTCCTCCCATCAGGGTAGTAATACCCTGATGGCTGAAGTTACAGCTATAATGAACTCTAGACCATTGGTTTCCATTTCACAGACCCTGAGAGACCTGAAATTCTTTCGCCAGCAATGCTCTTGACTCAAAAAACTTGTACAATATCAGCTCCTCCTGGTGAGTTCACCCTAAAAGATCTTTACAAGTGTCAGTGGAAGAAAGTTCAGAACCTTGCTGACACCTTTTGGAAACGGAGGCAAGAGTATTTATCATCACTCCAAACTAGAAGAAAGTGGAAAGAGGAGAAACCAAATGTTGAAGAAGGAGATCTTGTGTTGTTGAAAGACCCTCAAGCAAAGCGCAATGATTGGCCAATGGGTCTTGTCATGAAGACCATTTCCAGTGGTGACAGTAGAATTCGCAAAGTAGTGATCATTAAACAATGAATTGCTAAAGTAAATCTCAGGCCTGTCTCAGATTTGATTTTTCTTGTCCAAAAGATAGAGTCACCTGTTGGAATAGTACAGTAATTCATACATTATATAGTAGTGGTATATATTTATACCAGGCAGGGAGTGTGCTGTCTATTATAGGATTGTCTATAGGATTTTCATTTTGAGGACACCTGGTGGTTGCCTGTTGCAATTGCAGTTCAGTTCCTCACAGGAAGAAACAGAAAGGCTTGTCTTTGTTAATAAAGTTTCTTTTTGAACAACAAAGTTTTCACTTTGGTTACGACATAACGATTTTACCTCAGATACAGAAGCCATTTTAGTTCTGATGCAGACAAGTGAAGATCTCCAATTTGCCCCTAGATACACAAATGCCTGTAAGTCTATTTATTATTTCCCAAAGTTCATTTTACACTTGGACTGCACTGTTGTGTTTGAGATATATCATTTTAATATAAGCTTTCTGCATAGTAATGTTTAATGTTGTGCTTATTAGCAAAGTGTCACATGTAATACATATTGTAATTCTAAGTCTCTCTGATTGTATTGCAGTTTACAGAACTATAGATAGAAGTAAATTCAATTTTGGAATAAAACACAACGCTATTTCTGTCTATTTTGTTAACTGCTGTCAGCTAAGGGATAGTAGGACAGCACACTAACCATCTATTTATTATTTCTATCTATATGTATTCATCATCTTATCCTCTTCTGTAATCTATTTTATTTACTGTAAATTCTTTTCTTTGGATCTACAGTATCTTCTCTATGTTATGTAAGGTTATTACTTGGTCTGTCAATCTGTTATTTAGATTTGTTTTTCTATCTTATTTATATTTAATATTATCTGAGTTTCTATGGTATCTATCTCTTCTGCTCACCTTGCTCATCTTATCTATCTATCTATCGAATTTCACAAAAGTCAGTACACCCCTCACATTTTTGTAAATATTTTATTATATCTTTTCATGTGACAATACTGAAGAAATGACACTTTGCTACAATGTAAAGTAGTGAGTGTACAGCTTGTATAACAGTGTAAATTTCCTGTCCTCTCGAAATAACAACACACAGCCATTAAGGTCTAAACCTCTGGCAGCAAAAGTGAGTTATTTCTTCAGTGTTGTCACATGAAAAGATAAAATAAAATATTTAAAAAAATGTGAAGGGTGTACTCACTTTTGTGAAACACTGTACCTATCTAATGTATTACTGTATATGCTATCTATTAAATTCTAATTGATCCATTTCTCTTAACCTCATTTGAGCACTTACATTAAACCTTACACTGAAACCTCACATGGGTGGACTCCACCAGCAGATCTGAATGCACACTTAGGGAATCTGTTGGCTCTCCGCTAGGCAGGCAGATGACAGGTCCGTATCTGCTCCGCTTATGCCCGCATTCCTCTATTGGCGGTCAGATGTAAATGGACCGCCTGTCAATTTCCATCCAACTGCCGTTTCCGACAGACAGACGGGGAACGGATCCCAATCCGTCTGCATTTTTAGCTGATCTGATAGGATGTCGGAGGGTGTAAACGGACATTCGCAGCTTTATAGACAGCAATGGATGGTCTGATCGGTCTGCCTGTGTGAAAGGGACCTAAACCTCAAAGTTATCTTTCCAATTCCTTAGCCACCAGGAGAATACAGAGACACCAAAAATAAGTTACCTGAATACTAACTAAGTCATCTCTCCTCCTAATGTGAAACCTTTCCTGAACCCTCAAACCTAGCCTCCAAAATCGTAAATCTAACTGTAACCTAAGGCAGACCTTCAGTCTTTTTATAAAAGGTCTTCCTATTACAATTCTCCCCCTTCATATACTACAATTTGATATTAAATTCACCTTTTTTTTTTTATTATTGGTGAATTTCCATCCTTGAGAGGGTGGAGCAGGGAGGCAGAGAGGTGTTCCTTGCTGCTCTGCAACATTATGGCTTCCCTATTGTTTACGAATTTCTATAACTGCAGCAGCGAACTTCCGTCCACTGACACTGCCATTACTACAGCAACTTGTAAACAAAGTGTTGATCGTGCTGTGTCCGTAGTGTACAGGCATGTGATTTAGCAGTGTGCCGGGCTGCCATCAGGGGGGTACAGCCAGTACTCCTGTATGGGGCCCGGGCACATAGGGGGGCCCGGGCAGCAGGAGGATTGGTGGGGAGAGGGATCAATGACAGAGCAATGCAGTGTCTGCCTCTTCCTCCACCAGCTGAAAGCCGGTTTCTCCCCCTCTCGCTGGCTTTGAGCTATTTGTCCCCCGCCCACACTCAGAGCTGGGACATGGGGACGGCAGTCTGGAGAAGTGGTGGAGTCGTGGAGAGGTAAGACCTGGAAGGAGGTGCGCTGTGTGCTGCTCTGTAGGCTCTCCCCTCCTGTCTGAGCAACACTCGTCCGTGCAGCATAAGAGACAGCCAGCATCGCTCTTACATTGCATAGCACTGCACACACACACAGTTGGATTACCACCCCCTACCTCCTCCATGGGCTGCTCATCTCCCGACAGCAGGAAATGTGGGTAGGGGGTGGTAATCAAACCGTTTGTGTGAGCGTACAGTCCGATTCAATGTAAGAGCGATCCTGTCTCTTATGCTGTGTGTTGTTCAGACAGGAGGGGAAAGCACAACACAGTGCACCCCTTGTTGGCTTTGTAGTGGTTTCGCCCTGTTGGGGCTTACAGTAATAATAATGGGAAAATAATTTATGCCTGGGTTGTTTGAGGGATTGGCAGCTCTCTTTGCTAGAAAGTGTAATGGGGATTTGGTAGAAGGAGGAATGGGGGGAGCGGGGCTGGGGGATTTATGCTAGGAGGTGGGAATTTGTGCTGGGGGGGATGGGGTTCTGAATTTGTGGAGGGATTTGGGGGGATGTGCTGGGAGGGGTGATTGGGAGGGTTTTGTGCTAGGAAGAGAGATTGGGGGGGGGGGGTGATATAATTTTGATATTTTCGCTGGAAGTGGGGGGCCCCGTCAGGTAGGCTGTATGGGGCCCTGGGATTTCTAGCGGCAGCCCTGGCAGTGTGTCATGGGGAGTAAGCTGCTGCATCTCCAGAAAAAGAGTAGTCTCTGGCTTCAACAGCTCTTAGTTCAAATGGCTGCCATCAGATAACCGGTGAATACTCCAATCTTGGAAAACACAGGCTATATTTGCCTCCTGCACGTTGACTGAAGTTCCTCTTTAACCCTTAGCCTCTTACTGAGGCTAACTTAACCCCAATATTTATCCTATATCCTAAATATTTATCCTATATCCTAACTAAGACAATGAAGTACCTGTGGAAGCACTAAATTATTTTTATCTTAAAGACATATTGTATGAAGCCTCAGGGTGAATCAGAAACCCACAATCTACTCATAGCTAAAGTTTATTATGGGCACAGAGAAACTTTAACAATTCAATTAAAAATAAATTCACAAATAAAATGTTTAAAAACTCTTGGAAGGACATAGTGTGAATATGACAGCTTTAGGCGCTCCATCATGTGAAATCTATTTTGTGGCTTTAAAGAAATCAGGTCTGTCCTTGTAGGATTCGTGTGGTGTGGATTTTGTGTTGAATGAACATACAAGATCTTCCAAATGATGGTCCAAGCCAAAAACTGACAAAGCAGACGAATGGCAGCAGATGAATGATTCTCAGGTTGCACTTGCAAATAGCACAATACTGAAGTCCATGGCTGCATTGTACAGCTATCCTGTGAAGACCTGCCCAGAAAAAATTAACAACATTGGTGACCCTTACCATATTACACAGAATATCATAGCAGACAGCAACTACAATACAGTAACTATTTTACAAGTACAACATAGCTGTCAGATATCTCTGATTTCCAAGGACTCTCCCCAATAAAGGTTGACCAGAGGCATGTTTGGATACTAGTCCGAAGCTACCTGAGCTATCCTGACAGGAAAATGTCTCTGTGGAGAACCAATCATAGGCGACCAAGGCATTCCCTGCCCTGACGCTGCATGTTAAAAAAAAAAGGGGTGCGTAGATGTGAGGCCGGGGGGGGGGGGGGGGTCAGGGAATAGATGCAAAAAAAAAAAAAAAACAAGTAAAATATGGTGCAAAGTAGAGTGAGGGAAAAAAAAAAAAAGAATTAAAAAGCAACAACAATGTGTTGGGAGACAGTAACATAAAAAGCTCTAAGATTCAGGCTGCAGCTGTAAAAGAAGGGATTGGAAACCTTAGGATCTGTGTAATACGCCATAAAAATGGACTTTTGTAAAATCTTACCGTAAAATCCTTTTCTCTTAAGCTCATTGACAGACGCAGTCCTCTTGATTAATATCAAATTGGGTTATACTGCCCTCTACAGGAGTAGGACACTAGGCAGAAGGAAAACGTTCTGGCCACACCTTAGGGGCAGTCCCAGAGGGTATATCCTCTCTCTCTCTGCTACAGGATGTTAGTTATGTCACAAAGCAGTGTCAGAGAATTTAACCCAACCCAACTCAAAAATAGAGGGGCGGGTACTGCGTCTGTCAATGAGCTTAAGAGAAAAGGATTTTACAGTAAGATTTTACAAAAATCCATTTTTCTCTGTCGCTCATTGACAGACGCAGTCCTCTTGATTAATATCTAATTGGGACGTCCCAAAGCAGTGCCACAAATGAGGGGTGGGATAACAGAAACCAAAATGTAAATCTAGAAGGCCCAACCGATGCCGACTAGAAGTCTTAAAGGCTCCTCAAACCAAAGGATGAGACTCAACTGAAAACCCAACAGAAAAAAACCCTCGAGGTAGACCAACGGTCTCCTCAAATTGCGGCCTGCGAAACCTTGCGGCCAAAAGAGGCATCCGCCGATGCCAACACATCAACTTTATAAAATTTTGTAAAGGTATGAACCGACGAACAGGTAGCCGCCTTGCAAACCTGGACCACTGACGCCTGATGGCGGAAGGCCCAGGAAGCACTAAGCGCCCGAGTGGAGTGCGCCTTAACAGGGAACGGAGGATTCCGACCCTTAATAGAATAAGCCTGTACCACCGTCTGTCT
Source organism: Pelophylax lessonae (assembly GCF_965119305.1). Taxonomy (NCBI): domain Eukaryota; kingdom Metazoa; phylum Chordata; class Amphibia; order Anura; family Ranidae; genus Pelophylax; species Pelophylax lessonae. The sequence continues at coordinate 461,927,621 of NC_138771.1, read as the reverse complement.
GATCCATCTGGAGATAGTCGCAGCAGATGCAGGCAACCCCTTTTTGGGGCCATCCGTGATCACAAAAAGTGAATCCGTCTTACGAAACAGGTCCGTAGTTTTCAAGTATACCCTGATTGCCCGAACCACATCCAAGGAATGCAACGCAAACTCCCGAGGATGACTGGGCTTAGGACACAGGGAAGGTAACACAATATCTTCATTCAGATGAAACTCTGAAACCACTTTAGGAAGGAAGGATGGATTCGGACAAAGAACCACCTTATCCCTATGAACCACCAGATATGGGGAACGACAAGATAATGCGGCCAGTTGTGACACCCTGCGTGCAGAAGTGATGGCCACCAAGAAGGCCACCTTCTGGGATAACGTAAGCAAGGGAATCTCCCTAATATTTTCAAAGGGAGGTTTCTGAAGAACCGACAACACCAAATTAAGATCCCAGGGCGGTAAAGGCGCGCGCACTGGCGGAGCCAGGTGCCGCACCCCCTGGATGAAATTCCGCACCAAGGAATGAGTAGCCAAAGGCTTCTGAAAGAAGATTGCTAATGCTGAAACCTGACCCTTGATAGTACTTAAGGCCAGCTTCTGCTCAACCCCCTGTTGCAGAAAAGCCAAGATTCGGGCCACCGAATAGGCACGTGGAGGAAATCCAAGGGATTCACACCACGCAATATAAGACCTCCATGTGCGATGATAGACTTTTCTGGAAGTTGCTTTCCTTGCTTTAATTAAAGTAGGAATAACTGAAGTTGACAATCCCTTGTCCTTCAGTCTCAATAGCCAAGCCGTTAAAGCCAGCGATTGTAAAGCAGGATGGAAGATCGGTCCCTGAGACCGCAGATCCTCCCTGAGAGGAAGTCTCCAAGGAGCGTCCGCGACCAGCCTGACCTAGTCGGCGTACCAGGGTCGACGAGGCCAGTCCGGAGCTACCAGAATAACTGGAATTCCCTCCACCTCTATCCTGCGCAGAAGTTTTGGCAGCAACTTGAGACGAGGGAAGGCATACAGTAGCTGATACTGTCCCCACGGGGCGACCAGCGCGTCTGCTGCGTCCGCTAGAGGATCTCGGGAGCGGGCTACAAACCCCCGCACCTTCCTGTTGAGCCGAGATGCCAACAGATCCACATCCAGGGTACCCCAATGAAGGCACAGCTGGTGAAATACCTCTGGATGAAGAGACCATTCCCCCTAGATCCAGAATCTGACGGCTGAGATAATCTGCCTGCCAATTTTCCACCCCCAGAATGAATATCGTGGAGAGAGCCGGAACAAACCGTTCCGCCCAATGAAGAATGCTGGCCACTTCTATGGCCGTTAGGGCACTCTTGGTGCCCCCTTGGTGATTGACCTAAGCCACGGCCGTGGCCTTGTCCGACTGGATCCGAACCGGGCTGCCCTGGAGCTGCTCGGTCCAGTAAATCAGACAAAGTCTGATCGCTCTCAGTTCCAATACATTTATCGGTAACCTGAAATCTATCGGAAGAAATGACTTCCCCTGGCTGAGCATCGGAGACCGAAGCCACCAGACCAGAGACTCCCTGGTCCGCTCGCTCAACCGGATCCGATTGTCCAGGGAATCGGGATTCCGATTCCATTTGAGAAGAATCTCCTTTTGGAGAATTCGGGTATGAGACTGGGCCAACGGTGCTGCCTCTAAGGAGGCCACCATCAGTCCCAGGATCCTCATGCAAGTCCGAAGGGAAGGCCAGTTGACAGACAGCAACATCCGAATCGTTCATTGAATCTTCTGGAGTTTCTCTGTAAGGAGACACACCCTTGCCAAGGATGTCTCCAAAGTTAGGCCCAGACAGTGGCGTCACTAGGGGGGGGCCAGAGGGGGCCATGGCCCCACCAAAATTAGTCTGTGCCCCCCCATGTGCCCCCCCAATTTATGTGCACAACAAAAGTCATGGATTCTCATTCTGCGTCCCTGTGCAGATTGATGGGAAGCCAGGCAGCTGCAAGGAGAGAGAGTAGAGCTGTCAAAATGTAGCTCTGATGTCGGGGATGGGCGGAACTGATATGCGGGACCCGCCCCCTTTGTCAGACAGCCCATGCACAGAGACAAACAGCGGAGGTTACATTGCTGGGGAGGAAGGAGACGGGGAGGGACTGATTGTAACTACTGTATGTGGACTCAGCAGTGTATAATTCAGGTTTATTATACATGCTGTGGGTACACATACAGTAGTTATAATCAGTCCCACCCCCTGTCACCTTCCTCCCCAGCCAGCAGGGATGGGAGGAGAGGTGGGCAGTGAAGACACCTTGGACGCAGTGGCATACCAAGGGGCGGGCCGGGTGCCACGCACTAGGGGGTGTCAGCCGGTGTCCTGCCCAGCGTGTTCTGACAGATCCTATCTGCAGTGGCAACTCCTTCAGTCTGCTGCTGCTGGCAGGCATCGGCGCTCGGCGGTAATAAGGGGGCGGGGCCTCAGCGGGAAGAAGGGGGCGGGGCCTCGGCGGGAAGAAGGGGCGGAGCCTCGGCGGGAAGAAGGGGGCGGAGCCTCGGCGGGAAGAAGGGATGCAGCCTCGGCGGGACGGAGCCTCAGCTGGGAGAAGGTGAGTGCCCAAGTTTAAAGTGAATAGGGAGGTAATTGGCGCTGCCAGATGTAATTACACAGTAAGTAAAGTGTAGGTGTCAGTGTGGGGGTGTCAGTTTAGGTGTGGTCAGTGTAGGTGTCAGTGTGGCGGGGTCAGAGTATGTGTCAGTGTGGGGGTGTCAGTGTAGGAGGGGTCAGAGTACGTGTCAGTGTGGGGGTGTCAGTGTAGGTGTCAGTGTGGGGGTGTCAGTGTAGGAGGGGTCAGAGTACGTGTCAGTGTGGCGGGGGTCAGTGTGGCGGGGTCAGAGTATGTGTCAGTGTGGGGGTGTCAGTGTAGGAGGGGTCAGAGTACGTGTCAGTGTGGGGGTGTCAGTGTAGGTGTCAGTGTGGGGGTGTCAGTGTAGGAGGGGTCAGAGTACGTGTCAGTGTGGCGGGGGTCAGTGTGGAGGGGTCAGTGTAGGTGTCAGTGTGGGGGTGTCAGTGTGGCGGGGGTCAGTGTGGAGGGGTCAGTGTAGGTGTCAGTGTGGGGGTGTCAGTGTAGGAGGGGTCAGAGTACGTGTCAGTGTGGGGGTGTCAGTGTGGCGGGGGTCAGTGTGGAGGGGTCAGTGTAGGTGTCAGTGTGGGGGTGTCAGTGTGGCGGGGGTCAGTGTGGAGGGGTCAGTGTGGGGGTGTCAGTGTGGCGGGGGTCAGTGTGGCGGGGGTCAGTGTGGGGGTGTCAGTGTGGCGGGGGTCAGTGTGGAGGGGTCAGTGTAGGTGTCAGTGTGGCGGGGGTCAGTGTGGAGGGGTCAGTGTAGGTGTCAGTGTAGGAGGGGTCAGCGTAGGTGTCAGTGTGGCGGGGGTCAGTGTGGAGGGGTCAGTGTGGGGGTGTCAGTGTAGGGGGGGTCAGTGTAGGTTTCAGTCAAGGGGGGTCAATGTAGGGGGGGTCAGTGTAGGGGGGTCAGTGTAGGTGTCAGTGTAGGAGGGGGTTCAGTGTAGGAGTCAGTGTAGGGGGCTCAGTGTAGGAGTCAGTGTAGATGTCAGTGTAGGGGGGTCAGTGCAGGTGTCAGTGTAGGGGGGGTCAGTGTAGGTGTCAGTGTAGGGGGGGTCAGTGTAGGTGTCAGTGTAGAAGGGGGCTCAGTGTAGGAGTCAGTGTAGGGGGCTCAGTGTAGGTGTCAGTGTAGGAGTTAGTGTAGGGGGGTCAGTGTAGGTGTCAGTGTAGGGGGGTCAGTGTAGGAGGGGGGTCAGTGTAGGTGTCAATGAAGGGGGTCAGTGTAGGTGTCAATGAAGGGGGGTCAGTGTAGGTGTCAATGAAGGGAGGTCAGTGTAGGTGTCAATGAAGGGGGGTCAGTGAAGGGGTCAGTGTAGGTGTCAATGAAGGGGGGTCAGTGTAGGTGTCAGTGAAGGGGTCAGTGTAGGTGTCAATGAAGGGGGGTCAGTGTAGGTGTCAGTGAAGGGGTCAGTGTAGGTGTCAATGAAGGGGGGTCAGTGTAGGTGTCAATGAAGGGGGGTCAGTGTAGGTGTCAGGCTCGGTTCACATATATGCGATGCGGGAAGGCTGCGAATTCGCAGCCTTTTCCCGCATCGCACACGCACCCCCGGCAGTTCACACTGCCATATGCGATACGCTGGGGGTGTCAATGTAATCTTAACGACACCCCCAGTTTGATCGCATATCGCAGTGCGATCGTGCAGTTCGCACAGGATGGGATCTCACAAGTGTGAACTGCTGTGCGATCCGATCCTGATGCGGCTGCAAAAATGCCTCCTGTGCGTGTTTGCACCGGGTGCGATGCGAATTTAGCCATACAGACTGTATGGCTAAACTCGCACCGCACAGCTGATCGCATGTAATGTCGGAGCAGTGCGCTCCGACATTACATGCGAACCCCGCACACGCACAAGTGTGAACCGGGTCTCAGTGAAGGGGTCAGTGTAGGTGTCAATGAAGGGGGTCAGTGTAGGTGTCAGTGTAGGGTAGGGAGGTTAGTGTAGGAAAGGTCAGTGTAGGAGGGTTAGTGTAGGAGGGGTCAGTGTAGGTGTCAGTGAAGGGGGGTCAGTGTAGGTGTCAATGTGGGGGGGAGGGGTCAGTGTAGGTGTCAGTGAAGGGGGGTCAGTGTAGGTGTCAATGTGGGGGGGAGGGGTCAGTGTAGGTGTCAGTGAAGGGGTCAGTGTAGGGGGGGTCAGTGTAGGTGTCACTGTGGTGGGGGTCAGTGAAGGTGTCAATGCAGGGGGGTCAGTGTAGGGGGGTCATTTTAGGAGTCAATGTGTAGGGGGGGATCAGTGTAGGGGGTCAGTGTAAGTGTTAGTGTAGGGGGGTCAGTGTAGAGGTCAGTGAATTGGGTTCAGATCCCCATAGACAGGTCCCATCCTTCTACTTATTTCTTTTCCTACCTTTTTATCAAGCACCTTTTTTTGCTTTTATGGGTCAAACTGGGAGGAGTATGTGCTTCATTGGTGTACCACCCCATGTCTGACTTCCCTCTCCTCTCCTCTCGACCCCCTGTTCTCCTCTCCTCTTCTCTCCTCCTGACCCCCTGTTCTCCTCTTCTCTCCTCCTGACCCCCTGTTCTCCTCTTCTCTCCTCTTGACCCCCTGTTCTCCTCTTCTCTCCTCCTGACTCCCTGTGCTCCTCTTCTCTCCTCCTGACCCCCTGTTCTCCTCTTCTCTCCTCCTGACCCCCTGTTCTCCTCTTCTCTCCTCCTGACTCCCTGTGCTCCTCTTCTCTCCTCCTGACCCCCTGTTCTCCTCTCCTCTTCTCTCCTCCTGACCCCCTGTTCTCCTCTTCTCTCCTCCTGACCCCCTGTTCTCCTCTTCTCTCCTCCTGACTCCCTGTGCTCCTCTTCTCTCCTCCTGACCCCCTGTTCTCCTCTCCTCTTCTCTCCTCCTGACCCCCTGTTCTCCTCTTCTCTCCTCCTGACCCCCTGTTCTCCTCTTCTCTCCTCCTGACCCCCTGTTCTCCTCTTCTCTCCTCCTGACCCCCTGTTCTCCTCTTCTCTCCTCCTGACCCCCTGTTCTCCTCTTCTCTCCTCCTGACTCCCTGTGCTCCTCTTCTCTCCTCCTGACCCCCTGTTCTCCTCTCCTCTTCTCTCCTCCTGACCCCCTGTTCTCCTCTTCTCTCCTCCTGACCCCCTGTTCTCCTCTTCTCTCCTCCTGACTCCCTGTGCTCCTCTTCTCTCCTCCTGACCCCCTGTTCTCCTCTCCTCTTCTCTCCTCCTGACCCCCTGTTCTCCTCTTCTCTCCTCCTGACCCCCTGTTCTCCTCTTCTCTCCTCCTGACCCCCTGTTCTCCTCTTCTCTCCTCTCCTGACCCCCTGTACCATGCTCCATAGCACCCCATGTCTGACCTTTGACTGAGGGGGGGGGGGGGGGCATTGGGTGGAGTATGGGCGGTACTTTTTAAATGTGGGAGGAGCTTGGGCGGGACTTTAAAATGTGGGAGTGGTTATCAAATTTACCTTCGGGCTGATGCCCCTGGTCTTTTTCCCACCTAGCAACGCCCCTGCTAGCAACACAACAGACAGGCCGGCGGGTGTATGTATGTATGTATGTATATATATATATATATAAAAATTGCGTTTTATAGTTGGCCCCCCTACTTTTGATCCCGTCCCCCCATGTGCCCCCCCTAAATATAAAAGCTGGAGACGCCACTGGGCCCAGATAGTTCAATTTCCTGGTGGGAACTAGGAATCATCTTTGGGAACAGTGAAGAAAACCCTGATGTCCTGTGAAGATGTCTCTGGACGCCAGGAAATCCCCCTGATGCAGGGAGGCCACCCCTGTTCAGATGGACTCCATCTTGAATTCTTGTACCCGGACAAAATGATTGAGTGCTCTTAAGTCCAGAATTGGACGCACCTTGCCCTCCTTTCTGGGTATTGTGAATAGGTTCGAATAGAACCCCTGAAAACGTTCTGCTCAAGGAACGGGAACTACCACTCCTTGTTGCATCAAGTCCATTACTGCCCCCCGGAAAGCTTTTAAGCGATCCGGGGATAGTCGAATGTTGGAAGGGAAGAATCGCACCGGTAGAAGTGATCGAAACTCGATCTTGTATCCCGACCGTATGACCTCGCGAACCCCTTTGTCAGGATTCTGGAAAGCCATGGATCCGGAAACCGGTGAAGACGTCCCCCCACCCCAGAGATGGGTGGGGGCGCACCTATAGGCTGTATTGGTCTTATCTTCAGGTTTGGCTGAACCGGACTTTTGTTTACCCGACCAGCGCCCTTTGAAACCCCCTGAAGGGGCTTTGGAGGGCTTCCCCTTATCGCCCGCCCCAGCGGAACGAACAAACTTTTTATGAGCGGAAAAGGAAGGTCCTCGCCTGTTACGAGGTCCTTTACCCTTAGCAGTCTGTGGCAAAAAAGTGCTCTTGCCCCCAGTGAGATGCTTTATAATCTCATCCAAGGTGGCCCCAAACAGGCGATCCCCTTGAAAAGGGAGATTAGCCAAAGCTTTTTTGGAACCTTGATCCGCCGACCAGCACTTTAACCACAACACGCGTCTGAGGACCACTGCTGAAACCGATGCACGCCCTAACAAGGGAGTGGCATCCAGGGCGGCGTCACAGATGAACTGTAGCCCTTGTATAATCTGCTCCAGCAAATCTGATACTGCCGGGGGGATACTTCTCCCCTTTAGGTCACGGCATAACAATTTGGTCCATTCTGTCAATGTTTGTGAAACTAAACCAATGGCAACCACTGGCCTAAAGGTTGACCCTATCAGGGAAAAAATGGAGCGGGATTCCGCTTCCACCTTTCGATCCACAGGATCCCTAAAGGACGGAGCGTCCTCCAACGGGATAACAGTGGCTTTATTTAGTCTGGGAATCGGTGAGTCCACCACTGGTGGTACCGTCCATTTTTTAAGGAGGGATTCCTCAAACGGATAGCGCCTAGCAATGCGTTTGGAAATAGCAGGGGTTCGTTTCGGACGACCCCATTCTTCTTTAATTAGATTACCAAAACATTTGGGCAAGGGAAAAACCTTCGCCATTTTGGTAGGCTTGCTAGTCCCAAAAGGAATTTCAGTGTCAGCTACCTCTGCCGGTGTAACCTCAAGACTTATGCCCCATACACACGTGCAGATTATCTGCAGACTTTTGTCTGCAGACTTACCAAAACCATATAATATGAGGTCAAACCTAAACACTTTCAATTTGTATGCAATCCGGCAGGCCCTTGCACTACATAGAAAAGGTAAGTCTGCAGACAAAAGTCTGCAGATAATCTGCACGTGTGTATGGGGCATTAAGGTTTCCCGGACAGACATAACTAGTGCGTCCACCAACGCTACTTCTTGTGCTATGGCGGAGGCAGAAACGTCCTCCTCACTGTCTGAGGAGACCGTACCCGAGACAGCAGCCCCAGAAGAGGGACCTGCAGCTGCAGTGACAAGCTCAGAATCCGTATCTGAATTGTCAGATGAAATAGGGGTAGGCGGGGGTCGCTTTCTTGCCCCCCGTCCCTGACAGGCCACCTCCACCCGGGATACCAAAGACTCCAAAACTGCTGATAATGCATCAATCATAAGTGGGGCACTGGAGGGTCCTGCGGCCACCTCGAGGGGATCAGGTGGGGATACATGTGAGGCAGGGTCCATGATTAATCTAAGACACTTGCCAGCAAACAAAAAAAAATTGCAAAGAAAAAAACTTTTTTTTTTGTAATCCCCCAGCGCAACAGCGCCCCTCAGTGTTATCTGCTTCGGAACCCACAGAGAGAGAGAGAGACCCCAAGGGCTCACCACCTGATGCACAGAAGCTTCTACCAAACTGCTCTCAGCGCTGTCCCTTACAGACAGGAAGTCTTTTGGATCATTTTCCCGGGTAAAGGAGGCGGCTCCGCCCCATTACACGCCTTCCGGCGCCTCCCCTGCTACTCCTCGAGGTAGCTGGTCATCTCCAAAATGGCCGCCCCCATGCCGGAGACACGAGGCTACGCCAAGATGGCGGCCCCGCGCGGGAGGATGGCGGCCCCTGTGGAAAGATGGCAGCGGCCTGCTACATCGTGCGGCCTGTGGAAGGCAGGCATCGGCCTGTGCGGTCTGCGGGAGGATGGCGGCCTGCAGGAGGATGGCGGCGGCAGATGGCGGTAGTCCAGGCAACTGCAACCTTATGTATAAGGTAGGATCATATCACCCTCTTACATGGCCATCCTAACAGTAATGCCAGCCACTGACTTCAGTCATGGTCCCTTTACAGTGCTCACTTATACAGTGACTTCCGATAGTCAGCTCCCAAACCAAGCCTCCTGGTTCTTATTCACCAAATCACACACTCAAGAGGGAGATCTGTGACACATGCTATAGGATAGAGGAGGGACTCAGGATCAAAAGGGTCCGACCATCCACAGGGGGGCCCGTGTCTATTCCCAAAACCCGACAGGGGAGAGGGGGAACATACTACTCACCATACCGGAACCGGCGGGCACCCCCTCCTGACAGAACCCCTCTCCACCGAGTTGGGGGGGCTGTCGACCAATACGGACGCCGCGACTCATTTTCCAACTGGTACTCGGTGTCCCGGCGAGACGTTTAACTCGCAGGGTCAGTCCCCGTCCAGTGGGACTATGTCGCGGTCGACCCAGCGCGGAGCTAGGGCCTGCACGCGCTCGTAGGCTGACTGGGGTGACCACTGGATCTCAACATCCAGCCCGTCGCCCAGCTCCAGCATAATTGCTTGAAGATCTCACAGGAACAACTGGAGAAAAAAGCTGCTTAAAAAAAAAAAAATTTCTAAAAAAAATCTTGCCAGGACCAAAGATCCCAGCAAGGAACTTAGGTCCTTACTCCTGAGTAGACAGAAAAAAACTAACATCCTGTAGCAGAGAGAGAGAGAGGATATACCCTCTGGGACTGCCCCTAAGGTGTGGCCAGAACGTTTTCCTTCTGCCTAGTGTCCTACTCCTGTAGAGGGCAGTATAACCCAATTTGATATTAATCAAGAGGACTGCGTCTGTTAATGAGCGACAGAGAAAAGTGCAATTAGTCTACCTGTCAGCAGGCTGGGATAGTAGAGCTGATGTCCAGGAGTAAACCAGGGCTAAAGTCAGAGCAGTAAGATGGCAGTGTTCCAAGACTCGCAAGTTCCAAGAGGAGGCCATCTAAGTGCAATTAGTCTAAAAACAATTGAAGCCATAGATAAATTAAAGGTGGCGCTCACATTTGGTGAAATTGTAAAACATGCATCCTGGTAGAAACTATGTAGAGCTTTGCAGGGTCATGGCTGGGTTTTTACGATCAGGCTGTAGGAGCCGCTGAGAGGGGACATCCAGTTGGCTGGAAAGGTGCTGTGGATGGAGGCAGGTCACCTGCAAGATGGAGACAGCAGGAGATTAGGGAGATCGGCTGAGGGGATGCACTGAGGGGATGGAGGTCAGGTCGGCAGGCTGTGGTGACCCTGCTGTTGGGGACTGAAAATGGTGACTGATCAGCCACGTAGCAGGAGTCTGTAGCACTCAGCTAGCTGGGTGCAGCACAGGGATGGCAGTCCTGTCAGCAGTCTGGGATGGTAAAGCTGATGTCCAGGAGTAAACCAGGGCTAGAGCCGGAGCAGGAAGATGGCAGTGTTCCAAGACTCCCAAGTTCCAAGAGGAGGACGTGGGTGGCATGGAGGTGTGGCTATGTGTTTGGGGGGGAACAGAGACAGCCCCTGTAAAATGTGCAGGGAATGCTTCGGCCACCTATGATTTGAGCTCTGCAGTGACAGCTTCCTGGCGGATAGCTCAGGCCGGTTCAGACTAGTATACAAATGTGTAGTAATTCATAAAATCAGCGCAATCCTATAGTGAAAACCAATAATAAAGATAGTGATAATAAATTATCCTAAGGCTGCTAACACGAATACAGTGTTTTTCACTATACACATTACTCAAGTAGTACTCAAAAAAAAAGTGTTGCGCCAAATAAAAAAAATTATATTGACATTGCTAAATAAAATAATACCACCACAAAATACAGTCCATATATCATATGTGCCTTTTGATAAATTCCATCAGTGAAACATTCCACTGTGCAGTGCGATTAAAATGGACAAAAAAGTGCTGGAATTAAATGACAAAGTGCTGGTGCTCGCCTTCACCTGTACACACAGGCTGCTAACCTTATAATCTGACGCCTGTGTTACCAGTAGGTCAGATAAAGCAGTTCCCCTTGTAAAGATCCGGGGCGATTAAACTCAAATGGTGCATGCGATTCAAAGAAGTAGTGCCAGTCCAGACTGCATTTCTTAAGAGCATGGCAGCCCACTTTTGTTTAAATAAACAGAAAGTTCAAAAAATAACAGCAATTTCCCTCGCAGGGGGGGTTCCACCATTACTGTATTAAACTTGTTAGTTCAGCCTCCTGGCTTACTCACTTTCACACAGCCACTTCAGGCCTCACACCTAGGCCTTGGGTCTGCTCCTCAGACCAAAATACCCTTCGGTCAAGCTTCTTTGTAGCTTACTTAGCTTCGCGTTGCGCTGTGCGGACTGCCTCTGCCTACTGCAGACAAGTACGTTCCAACTGCCACCTGCAGCCTCTCTCTGTCTCTCTCTCTGAGATGGTGGGAGCCCTCCTGACTCCCATACATGGACCTTGTGTCTGTAGGGTGGAGTCCTCATGACTCCTGGGCCAGACCTCCTGTCTGCCCGGGTGCAACTGTCGCCAACTGGGAGCCCCTAGTGCGAACCCTGGGAAGAATATGAACCCAGCCCACAGTTGTGCAATCAGCATGCCTGTCTCTGCAAAAATCAGGCCTAGATTGCTAACACACTCAGTGGCCCAGGGTCGCCTCTCTACAACCTCTAGGGATATATTACAACCGGGATGCCTCTGGCTTCACTCCACTTTAGTCTCCCTCCAATTGGCTCAGCAGAGTTCCATGGTATATATAGGGAACAAAAAGGTGACACCATCTAGTGCTCTCTGTTGAACCTTCTTTATTTCACCATAAAATGAAGGGTAACATTCAGAAACATAGCACTTCAGCAGTGCAGGCTGATCGGGTTTCACAAACAATTCCTTCCTCTAGATGGCCGCGAGGTGAAGTCAGTACGCAAGCTCCGCTCTCATACGCGTTGCCTCTGGGCATAGACTTCGTCAGTAGTATTCAAACATGCCTAAGGTCATCCCTAGTTCTTGATACAGAAGATTTGCCCTAGAAAAATCCCTGAACTTTAGAGTTGTTCAAATCTAATCTATTACAAAGCCCACTTTTTCTAAATGTTAGAAAAAAAAATGAAAGAACCTACTATTTAATTGAACAAGCTTTAGATGAAAAAAAAAAAGTATGATTAAAGGAGCTCTCTAAAAACAGATGATGCACTCCTACTAATACATATACAAACAGTGCTGACATAGGTAGTAAGACTAACATGACTTACCTCTAAGACAGCATAACCGAGGGTCCCTGCAATGTCCGCTCAAAGCTTGTCCATTGCTTGCCCAAAATCTGCAATTCTGTTGTGGCAAGCTTTGCATATAAAAAATTTTCTCCATTTTTAGATTCCTGTAGATAGTTGGGACACTGTAATATCTACATAAAACAGAATGCAATGATTTGCAAATCTCATAAACCCAATTTTTTTTTACAATACAAAATATATCAAATGTTTAAATGAGAAAATTTACCATTTTAAGAAAAAAGTAAGGTAATCTTGACAGCAATACCAAGGGAAGGGGGGAAGGAGGGGAGGAACACCAGGAGATCAACTCAAAGCCTCAAAATCCAAGGGCATGAGGATGTGACACATATGAATTTGAATACACCACTATACTACCCAGCGGTATATGACCGGTGAGCCAAGCAACTAAGACAATGAATAAGCAAAAAGAGAAAAAAGAGAAGTTGCATATATGGCTCAAAGAAGGGTGTGATGTGAATACAATTAGGTACTTTATTGAGGCAAAAAAGACAGATAAAATATCAAAAACAGAAATAATTATAATTGGTAATATGCTCAAAGACATTCAGATAAAACCATGCAAGAAGGGGTCCTATCTCTCAAATAACCCTGATGTCGCCAATGAGGCTCCACCCCACCAACACACCAGCAACCAAATGGTTCAATGACTGCCACTACATCTATGGGTGAACCAGGGATGGTGTAAACACAGGAGACTCCCGGTAAATAATGAGGACTCCGCAGTGAGTGATGTATATCAGGTGGCTAAACAGGAAGGTAAAGAAGGGCAGGCTTCAGGGCACGAGGAGCCCACAAAATAGTGCTCCTAGGGTTAATGTCACTCCTATGGTGAACAAGTAGTGCGGCTTGAGAGCTCAACCACTGGTAACTCTGGCATGTAGGCATTTAACCACTTAAGCCCCGGAAGATTTTACCCCCATTCCGACCAGGGGGTATTTTGCGATTCGGCACTGCGTGAATTTAACGCACAATTGCGCGGTCGTGCGACGCTGTACCTAAACGAATTTGACGTCCTTTTTTTCCCACAAACAGAGCTTTCTTTTGGTGGTATTTGATCACCTGTGCGATTTTTTGATCACGCGCTATAAACAAAAAAAGAGCGTCAATTTTGCAAAAATAGCAATATTTTTCACATTTTTTTATATGAAATTCCCCCCAAAAAAAATGTAAAAATCAAAATTTTTAAAAATTTTCGGCCAATTTATTTTATGCTACCTATGTTTGGTAAAAAAAATCGCAAAAAGCGTATTTTGATTGGTTTGCGCAAAAGTTATCGCGTTTACTAACAAAGGGAAAGATTTTTGTCATTTTTGTTGTTTTTTTTTTTAACGCGTAATGGCGGCGATCTGCGATTTTTTTTGTGGTACTGCGACATTGCGGCGGACAGATCGGACACTTGACTGACATTTTTGACACTTTTGGGGTTACCAGTGACATTTCTACAGTAATCAGTGCTATACATATGCACTGTTACTGTAAAAATACACTGGTAGTGAAGGGGTTAACTTTATTTGGAAGGGAGGGGCTGTGTGTGTCCCTAGGGGCGTGGTTTCTACTGTGATTGGCTGTGGCTCTAGCTGTAAGGACACTGATCAACGGATCTACATACCAGATCCGTTTTATCAGTGTCTTTGCAGCGAGGAGAATGACAGGCAGTTTGTTTACACAAGCTGCCTGACATTCTCCCTCTCCCCCGCCGATCGCCGAGTGACAGGCGGACATCGGGTCCGCTGGTCACACGCGCGGGGGGGGGGTCCGTGACCACGCGGGAGCGGGGGCGCGCGCTCGCTCCCTAGACCCTCACAAGCAAACAACGTAGCCCTACGTTAGTTTGCCTGTGAGGGGCTGACCGCCGACGTAGATAGTCGTGCGGCGGTCGGCAAGTGGTTAATTCCAATTGTGGATCCTTCGCTGGTACATAGTCCTGTGAAAGCAAATATAACAGAAGCACAATATAGCAGAAGCACATCAGGTGCTTAGGTAGCGCCGATTTCAACCTTTCTTACAATTTTATCACATCACACCCTTGTTTGAGCCATATATGCAACTTCTCTTTTTTCTCTTTTTGCTTAAGGTAATCTTGAACCTGATGGTAGCAACACATCTCAAAAAAGCTAGGACAGGGCAACAAAAAACTTGCAAAGTGAGTGGTATTTACACGGAAGAGCTGGAAGAACATTTTGCAAATAATTAGGTTCATTGGCAAGAGGTCAGTAATGGAGAAGTACCTGTGGAAGCACTAAATTATTTTTATCTTAAAGACATATATTGTATGAAGCCTCAAGGTGAATCAGAAATCCACAATCTACTCATAGCTAAAGTTAATTATGGGCACAGAGAAACTTTAACATTTTAATTAAAAATAAACTCACAAATAAAATGTTTAAAAACTCTTGGCTTTTAGGCGCTCCATTATGTGAAATCTATTTTGTGGCTTTAAAAAAATCAGGTCTGTCCTTGTAGGATTCGTGTGGTGTGGATTTTGTGTTGAATGAACATACAAGATCTTCCAAATGATGGTCCAAGCCAAAAACTGACAAAGCGGACAAATGGCAGCGGATGAATGATTCTCAGGTTGCAAATTGCAAATAGCACAATACTGAAGTCCATAGCTGCATTGTACAGCTATCCTATGAAGATCTGCCAAGAAAAAATAAATACAATTTGTGACCCTTACAATATCACACAGAATATCATAGCAGCTACAATACAGTAACTATTTTACAGATACAACATAGCTGTAACATATCTCTGATTTCCAAGGACCCTTCCCGATAAGGTTGACCTGAGGCATATTTGGATACTAGTCCGAACCTACCTGAGCTATCCTGACAGGAAGGTGTCTCTGTGGAAAACCAATCCAATCATAGGCGACCAAGGCATTCCCTGCCCTGACGCTGCATGCTAAAAAAAAGGGGAGCGAAGTATGGTGCAAAGTAGAGTGAGGGGAAAGAAAAAAAGAATTAAAAAGCAACAACAATCTGTTGGGAGACAGTAACATAAAAAACACTAAGATTAAGGCTGCAGCTGTCCCAAGAAGGGATTGGTAATACGCCATATAAGTGCAATTAGTCTACCTGTCAGCAGGCTGGGATGTTAGAGCTGGATGTCCAAGAGTAAACAGGGCTAGAGCCAGAGCAGTAAGATGGCAGTGTTCCAAGACTCACAAGTTCCAAGAGGAGGCCATCTAAGTGCAATTAGTCTAAAAACAATTGAAGCCAGAGATAAATGAAAGGTGTCGCTCCTATTTGGTGAAATTGTAAAAACGTATCTTGGTAGAAACTATGCAGAGCTTGGCAGGGTCATGGCTGGGTTTCTACGATCAGGCTGTAGGATCTGCTGAGAGGGGACATCCATTTGGCTGGAAAGGTGCTGTGGATAGGGGCAGGTCACCTGCAAGATGGAGACAGCAGGAGATTGTGGAGATCAGCTGAGGGGATGCACCGAGGGGATGGGATGGGAGGTCCGGTCAGTAGGCTGTGGTGACTCCGCTGATGGAGACTCTGAGAATGGCGACTGATAAGCCACCTGGCAGGAGTCTGTAGCAATCAGCTAGCTGGGTGCAGCACAGGGATGGCAGTCCTGTCAGCAGTCTGGGATGGTAAAGCTGATGTCCAGGAGTAAACAGGGGCTAGAGCCGGAGCAGGAAGATGGCAGTGTTCCAAGACTCCCAGGTTCCAAGAAGAGGCCGTGGTTGGCATGGAGATGTGGCTACGTGTTTCATGGGAACAAAGACTGCCCCTGTAAAAGGGGCAGGGAATGCCTCGGCCGCCTATTATTTGCTCTTCGCAGTGACAGCTTCCTGGCGGATAGCTCAGGCCGGTTCAGACTAGTATTCAAACGTGTAGTAATTCATAAAATCAGCGCAATCCTATAGTGAAAACCAATAATAAAGATAGTGATAATAAATTACCCTATGGCTGCTAACACGAATACAGTGTTTTTCACTACACACATTAATCAAATTGTATTCCAAAAATAAAGTCTTGCGCCAAATAAAAAAAAAATTATATTGACATTGCTAAATAAAATAATAACACCTCCAAATACAGTCCATATATCATATGTGACTATTGATAAATTCCATCAGTGAAACATTCCACCGTGCAGTGCTGGAATTAAATGATAAAGTGCTGGTGCTCGCCTTCACCTGTACACACAGGCTGCTTACCTCATAATCTGACCCCTGTGTTACCAGTAGGTCAGATAAAGCAGTTCCCCTTGTAAAGATCCGGAGCAATTAAAATCAAATAGTGCATGCAATTCAAAGAAGTAGTGCCAGTCCAGACTGCATTCCTTAAGGGCATGGCAGCCTACTTTTATTTAAAGAAACAGAAAGTTCAAAAAAACAACAGCAATTTCCCTCGCAGGGGAGTTCCTCCATTACTGTACTAAACTTGTTAGTTCAGCCTCCTGGCTTACTCACTTTCACACAGCCGCTTCAGGCCTCACGCCTAGGCCTTGGGTCTGCTCCTCAGACCAAAGTACCCTTTGGTCAAGCTCCCTTGTAGCTTACTTTGCGCTGTAGTAGGCGGACTACCTCTGCCTACTGCAGACATGTATGTCCCAACTGCCACCTGCAGCCTCTCTCTGTCTCTCCGAGATGGTGGGAGCCCTCCTGACTTCCATACACAGACCTCGTGTCTGAAGGGTGGAGTCCTGACTCCTGGGCCAGACCTGTCTGCCCGGGTGCAGCTGTCTCCAACTGGGAGCCCTCTTCACGTCCATAAACAGACCTCGTGTCTGTGGGGTAGAGTCCTCCTGACTCCTGGGCCAGACCTCCTGTCTGCCCGGGTGCAGCTGTCTCCAACTGGGAGCCCCAAGTGCGAACCCTGGGAAGAATATGAACCCAGCCCACAGTTGTGCAATCAGCATGCTTGTCTCTGCAAAAGTCAGGCCTAGATTGCTAACACACACAGTGACCCGGGGTCACCTCTCTACACCCTCTAGGGATATATTACAACCGGGATGCCGCTGGCTTCCCTCCACCTTAGTCTTCCTCCAATTGGCTCAGCAGAGCCTCGGTGACACTCCACGGTATATATAGGGAACAAAAAGTGACACCATCTAGTGCTCTCTGTTGAACCTTGTTTATTTGACCATAAAATTTAGGGTAAAACTCACAAACATAGCACACAAACACACAAACACTTTGGCAGTGCAGGCTGATCTGGCTTCACAAACAATTCCTTCCTCTAGATGGCTGCGATGTGACGTCAGTACGCAGGCTCCGCCCCCATACGTGTTACGTCTGGGCGTAGACTTCGTCAGTAGTATTTAAACATGCCTAAGGTCATCCCTAGTTCTTAATACAGAAGATTTGCCCTGGAAAAATCCCTGAACTTTAGATGTGTTCAAATCTAATCTATTACAAAGCCCACTTTTTCTAAATGCTATTTAGAAAAAGTTCTTCCCTTTTTTTTTTTTTTTCATTTAATTGAACAAGCTTTAGATGAAAAAAAAAAAGTATGATTAAAGGAGCTCTCTAGTAACAGATGATGCACTTCTACTCATACATATAAAAAACACTGCTGACATTGGTAGCAAGACTAACATGACTTACCTCTGGGACAGCATAACCGAGGGTCCCTGCAAAGTCCACTCAAAGCTTGTCCATTGCTTGCCCAAAATCAGCAATTCTATTGTGGCCAGCTTTGCATATAAACATTTTCTAAATTTTTAGATTCCTGTAGATGGTTGGGACACTGTAAAATCTACATAAAACAGAATGCAATGATTTGCAAATCTCAAACCCATACTTTATTCACAACAGAAAATAGAAAACATATCAAATGTTTAAATGAGAAAGTGTACCATTTTAATAAAAAAGTAAGGTAATCTTGAACCTGATGGCAGCAACACATCTCAAAAAAGCTATGCCAGGGCAACAGAAAACTTGCAAGGTAAGTGCTATTAACACGGAAGAGCTGGAAGAACATTTTACAAATAATTAGGTTTAGTGGTAACAGGTCGGTAACATGATTAGCTATAAAACTAGCATCTTAGAGAGTCAGAGTGTCTCAGAAATAAAGATGGGCAGAGGTTCACCAATCTGCGAAAAGCAGTCTAAAAATTGTCAAACAATTTCAGAACAAAGTTCCTCAACGGAAATTGAAAAGACTTTAAATCTACAGCACATAACATCATCAAAAGATTCCAAGAATTTGGAGAAATCTCTGAGTGGGCAAGGGAGAAGGCCAAAACAACTTCTAACTTTTTTAGAATAGGGGCTGTATTAGAGAACATTCACGCCAAATCACTCCTATTTGATGCATTAAAGCATGTAGGATTTTTTTTGCATCACATTATGCCACAATTTTTTGATAAGCATTTTCCCTCATTGTGGTGCGCTGCAATGTATTTGTGTAGGAGGAGCACTGCCTTGAAAATTAAATCGGTAATGCACTAATGTGTGTATGTTGCTTTGCAATAGATTGCATGATCAATACACATATATACATATGGGTTTACACGGCTACAGTACATCAACAAATGCATGGTAACATTTTGTGAAGTATTATATAAACATGCTGTGCTATAAAAAATATTGTACTCTGCAAAAGTTTTAGGCATGCTGTAAATTAGGAATGCTTTTAGAAATAGAAGTGTTAATAACTGGATTTTTTTGCCTTACCATAAAATCCTTTTCTCTGATGTTCATTGATGGGCACAGCAAAATATCTTCATTAGTTGACTGGGTTATGCTGCACTTCCTAGGAGTAGGACACCAGGTGGAAAAGGTTTAATAAAGTTAACAGAACTTTAACTACATCCATGGGGAAGTCCCAGGTGGTATGCTCCCATTTCCTGCTCTAGGATTCAGTTTAGTAACAAGCAGTGTCAGAAGAATACATAACCCAACTCCACAGAGGGGTGGATGCTGTGTCTGTCAAAGAACATCAGAGAAAAGGATTTTGCGGTAAGACAAAAATCCAGTTCTTTTTCGTTCATTGATGGACACAGCGACATATCGTCATTGGTCGAATGAGACATCCCAAAGCAGTATAAGAATGAGAGACGGGAAACAAACACAGCAAGAAAACAATTCCCAACAGGGCTAAACATAAGTAACCCAGGAGCTCAACCAGGAACAACTGGAGCTCACCTGACAAAAAATTACACCCTCAAGGAGGACTAATTCTCTCCAACAGCGGCCTGCAAACCCTTGCAGCCAAATAGAGGCATCCGCAGATGCCAACACATCCACCTTATAAAAATTCTGTAAAAATGAGCGCGGTCAAGCTCCTTTGTAGCTTACTTAGCTTTGCGCTGCGCTGTTGCGGACTGCCTCTGCCTACTGCAGACATGTACGTTCCAACTGCCATCTGCAGCCTCTCTCTGAGATGGTGGGAGCCCTCCTGACTCCCATACACGGACCTCGTGTCTGTAGGGTGGAGTCCTTCCGACTCCTGGGCCAGACCTTCTGTCTGCCGGGTGCAGCTGTCTCCAACTGGGAGCCCTTCTGACTCCCATACACAAACCTTGTGTCTGTAGGGTGGAGTTCTCCTGACTCCTGGGCCAGACCTCCTGTCTGCCCGGGTGCAGCTGTCTCCAACTGGGAGCCCCAATTTGCGAACCCTGGGAAGAATATGAACCCAGCCCACAGTTGTGCAATCAGCATGCCTGTCTCCGCAGAAATCAGGCCTAGATTGCTAACACACACAGTGGCCCAGGGTCGCCTCTCTGCAACCTCTAGGGATATATTACAACCGGGATGCCTCCGGCTTCTCTCCACTTTAGTCTCCCTTCATTTGGCTCAGCAGAGCTCCATTATATATATAGGGAACAAAAAGTGACACCATCTAGTGCTCTCTGTTAAACCTTCTTTATTTCACCATAAAATTAAGGGTAAAATTCACAAACATAGCACTTCATCAGTGCAGGCTGATCGGGCTTCACAAACAATTCCTTCCTCTAGATGGCCGCGAGGTGATGTCAGTACGCAGGCTCCGCCCCATACGTGTTACGTCTGGGCATAGACTTCGTCAGTAGTAGACTTCGTCAGTAGTATTTAAACATGCCTAATGTCATCCCTAGTTCTTAATACAGAAGATTTGCCCTGGAAAAATCCCTGAACTTTAGATGTGTTCAAATCAAATCTATTACAAAGCCAACTTTTTCTAAATGTTATTTAGAAAAAGTTTTTTTTTTTTTTTTAATTGAACAAGCTTTAGATGAAAAGAAAAGAAAAAATAAATAAAAAGGTATGGTTAAAGGAGCTCTCTAGTAACAGATGATGCACTTCTACTCATACATATAAAAAACACTGCTGACATAGGTAGCAAGACTAACATGACTTACCTCTGGGACAGCATAACCGAGGGTCCCTGCAAAGTCCACTCAAAGCTTGTCCATTGCTTGCCCAAAATCAGCAATTCTATTGTGGCCAGCTTTGCATATAAAAATTTTCTCCATCTTTAGATTCCTGTAGATGGTTGGGACACTGTAAAATCGACATAAAACAGAATGCAATGATTTGCAAATCTCAAACCCATACTTTATTCACAACAGAAAATAGAAAACATATCAAATGTTTAAATGAGAAAATGTACCATTTTAATAAAAAATAAGGTAATCTTGAACCTGATGGCAGCAACACATCTCAAAAAAGCTATGCCAGGGCAACAGAAAACTTGCAAGGTAAGTGCTATTAACACGGAAGAGCTGGAAGAACATTTTGCAAATAATTAGGTTCATTGGCAACAGGTCAGTAACATGATTAGCTATAAAACTAGCATCTTAGAGAGTCAGAGTGTCTCAGAAATAAAGATGGGCAGAAGCTCACCAATCTGCGAAAAGCGGTCTAAAAATTGTCAAACAATTTCAGAATAAAGTTCCTCAACGGAAATTGAAAAGACTTTAAATCTACAGCACATATCATCATCAAAAGATTCCAAGAATTTGGAGAAATCTCTGAGTGGGCAAGGGAGAAGGCCAAAACAACTTCTAACTTTTTTAGAATAGGGGATGTATTAGAGAACATTCACATCAAAGCACTCCTATTTGATGCATTAAAGCATGTAGCATTTTTTTGCATCACATTATGCCACAATGTTTGGATGAGCATTTTCCCTCACTGTGGTGCGCTGCAATGTATTTGTGTAGGAGGAGCACTGCCTTGAAAATTAATCGGTAATGCACTAATGTGTGTATGTTTCTTTGCAATAGATTGCATGATCAATACACATATATACATATGGGTTTACACGGCTGCAGTACATCAACAAATGCATGGTAACACACTTTGTGAAGTATTATATAAAACATGCTGTGCTATAAAAAATATTGTACTCTGCAAAAGTTTTAGGCATGCTGTAAATTAGGAATGCTTTTAGAAATAGAAGTGTTAATAACTGGATTTTTTTGCCTTACCATAAAATCCTTTTCTCTGATGTTCATTGATGGGCACAGCAAAATATCTTCATTAGTTGAATGGGTTATGCTGCACTTCCTAGGAGTAGGACACCAGGCGGAAAAGGGTTAATAAAGTTAACAGAACTTTAAACTACATCCATGGGGGAAGTCCCAGGTGGTATGCTCCCATTTCCTGCTCTAGGATTCAGTTTAGTAACAAGCAGTGTCAGAAGAATACATAACCCAACTCCACAGAGGGGTGGATGCTGTGTCTGTCAAAGAACATCAGAGAAAAGGATTTTACGGTAAGACAAAAATCCAGTTCTCTTTCGTTCATTGATGGACACAGCGACATATCGTCATTGGTCGAATGAGACATCCCAAAGCAGTATAAGAATGAGAGACGGGAAACAAACACAGCAAGAAAACAATTCCCAACAGGGCTAAACATAAGTAACCCAGGAGCTCAACCAGGAACAACTGGAGCTCACCTGACAAAAAATTACACCCTCAAGGAGGACTAATTCTCTCCAACAGCGGCCTGCAAACCCTTGCAGCCAAATAGAGGCATCCGCAGATGCCAACACATCCACCTTATAAAAATTCTGTAAAAATGAGCGCGGTCAAGCTCCTTTGTAGCTTACTTAGCTTTGCGCTGCGCTGTTGTGGACTGCCTCTGCCTACTGCAGACATGTACGTTCCAACTGCCATCTGCAGCCTCTCTCTGAGATGGTGGGAGCCCTCCTGACTCCCATACACGGACCTCGTGTCTGTAGGGTGGAGGAAAGAAAAAAGGGGCTCCAATAGTGAAGTATTGCAAAAAATAGGTGCTTTATTCATATAAATTTACAATACTCACATCAATGTGAGTATTGTAAATTTATATGAATAAAGCACCTATTTTTTGCAATACTTCACTATTGGAGCCCCTTTTTTCTTTCCTCATCCGGATCTCTCAAATATATTGGAGTACTTTAAGAGGAGGGATTTCTCATCAAATTTCCCCTGGAGAAAAATACGGCATATGAAGTCGGGATTAAGTGGATTACTAGCCAGCCTTCGGAGGGACCTTTGAGAGTCACCCCAAACGCTGATTACCCCTGTGGGGGTACCACCATCTGGTGAGTGCGGGAGTAATAGGAGGGGAGCACTTATTCCTGTATTGAGCACCCCCATCAGTCTGGAACTCCTGGAATCCATTTCTTCCTGTTAAAATCCCTGCTTCATTTCCCACCTTGGGACTCAATTACATTTGCAGCACCATTTAATATTTGGCTATTTATATGGACAATTTTTCTATATATTCTCTTTACATTTATTTATTTATGTTATTTAAATTGCTGGGACACTATTTATGAATTGATTGTGTACAGATTTATACAAAGCTATTTATTGTTTGGCCCACTAGCACAATATATATTTGATTAATTAGCACCTTAATTATTTATGGAGGATATTTAAAACATCACTTTATTTATTTAATGTATTTTTTATGAAGTCTTATATACACCTTTAAGATCACACACTGAATTGATTTTTAATAATTTATTACTTATATCCTAATTTTCTTATTCATTTATCACGATAATATATATATATACATATTTTTTTATTAATTTCTTTTAAACATATTTACACTTTTTAAGGACTCACCATATTAAGTTTATATACCTTGATTTTTATTCACTTTATCACCAGTGCACTTTAAGATATATTTATATTTCCTATTTATTAGCCTGACAGCGCCATTTTACCTCCCTTTTCCCCACAGTGTCAGAAGAATACATAACCCAACTCCAAAGAGGGGTGGATGCTGTGTCTGTCAAAGAACATCAGAGAAAAGGATTCTACGGTAAGACAAAAATCAAGTTCTCTTTCGTTCATTGATGGACACAACGACATATCGTCATTAGTCGAATGGGACATCCCAAAGCAGTATAAGAATGAGAGACGGGAAACAAACACAGCAAGAAAACAATTCCCAACAGGGCTAAACATAGCCAACTAAGTAACCCAGGAGCTCAACCGGGAACAACTGGAGCTTACCTGACAAAAAAATTACACCCTCAAGGAGGACACCGTTTAGGAGATATTTACCTTACATGCAGCCAGTGACGTCACTGGCGGATGCGCTCTGAAGGAACGGCCGCTGGTGCCGTTTCTTCAGAGACCCGTGCCGTGACTGTCGGCTCCCGCGCGCGTGCGCGGGAGTGACATCACCGCGGCTCTGGCCAATCAATCAGATGGCCGGATACCGCGATCCCGGAAGACGGGCGAATGGACATGTCGCCTGTCATACAGGTAAGCGGACGGCACAGCGGGGGCTCGTTCTAAGGTAAGTATTTCATAATGAGCTAGTATGCGATGCATACTAGCTCATTATGTGTTTCTCTTACAGGTTGTAAAAAAAAAAAAAAAAAAAAATTTAAACGGAGTTTACAACCTCTTTAATGGAATAGGCCTGCACCACCTTCTGCCTATCCATCTTGAAATGGTCGCAGCAGACGTGGCCAGCCCCTAACAGAATCCATCTGTAAGAACAAATAGGGAATCTGATTTTTGGAACGACTCAGTCGTCACCAGGTACATCCTGATTGCCCGAGCCACATCTAAAGAGTGTAAGTCAAGCTCTTTAGGGTGCTTAGGCTAGGACACAAGCAAGGCAACACATGCCTTATTTAAATGGAAACCAGAGACAACTTTTGGAATGAACGACTGGCAGGGTCGGGGCACCACTTTCTCTCTGTGAACCATCAAGTAAGGTGAACAAGACAAACTGCTAGCTCGGACACCCTACGTGCAAAAGAAAAAGCCACCAAAACGACCACCTTCTGGGACATGTAAGCAGAGGAATCCCGTGAATATTTTCCGACAGCGGTTACTGAAGAACCGACAGCACCAAGATGAGATCCCACAAGGGCAATGGAAACGCACTGAGGAAGCCAAGTAGCAAACCACAGAAAAACATAGCCAAAAGGACGATGAAAGAAACCGCCAAGGCCGAACCTGGCCCTCGGTGGTACCCGAGGCCAGACGCTGTTCCACACCTCGTTGAGGGAAGGCCAAAACCCAAGTCACCGAAAAGGAGCAGTCGTGAACCCCAAGAGATTCACATCCGCAAAGTACGCTCTGAAACGTGATGGTAAAACTACCTAGAAGTAGATTTACTAGCTTACAGCAGTGTGGGAATTACACACATGACAAGAATCTCTCTTGCAGACGTCTCGCGTGGACACAGTTTGGAACTCGTCCCATGGGAGGAACACCCTGGCTGAGGCCGAGTCCAGAACAGACCCAGATAGTCCAATTAGGTGGATGGAACCAGAGCCAACACCTGAAAATTTAATTTCCAACCAAACACCTGCAGAGTCACCACAGTAATCACCCGGTTGTCCTTCAGAGCAGTTGTAGACTCTGCTCGCAGAAGATCATCCAGTTACTCCAGTATCGCAATCCCCCCACTGGCACAACAGTGCCAACACCAGGGCCAGCACTAGCGAAAAACCCAAGGGGTTGAGGCAGGACCTCTTATTAATACTCCTCGCCCACGGTAAGCGTCCTTAATAGCGATAGAGGCCAGAAGATCCCCCTGATGTAGGGATGCCACTATCGCACGAATAGACTCAATTTGAAACATCTGTACCTGCACAAGGCGGTTCAAAGCTTGAGGTCCAAAATTGGACATACCTTACTTTTCTTTAAGTCTACAGCAGTGTTTCTCAACTCCGGTCCTCAGGGCACACTAACAGATCAGATTTTAAGTATTACCTTGGGGAGATGCAGACTAGAATACCGCAATCACTAAGGTAGCAAATTTTGTCACCGGTGATGTATTTCAGATATCTTGCAAACCTGGCCTGTTCGTGTGCTCTGAGGACCGGAGTTGAGAAACACTGGTCTACAGCACCTGGTATTCCCAGGCGGTCTCTCATCCAAGTACTAACTAGGCCGACCCTGCTTAGCTTCTGAGATCAGACGAGATCAGTCACATTCAGGGTGGTGTGGCCGTAGGCTCCTGGGACCTGCAAACATGAAATAAACTTTCCGACTCCGAGACTGGAACAATCACCCTTCATAGTAGCAAGGCTTGCACCGCCATGAAAAGACCTCACAGGCGGTCTGGGAAAAAAAAGCAGGTTGGAAGGAAAGAACCTCTCTGGAGAAGACCTAAAACTCGATCTTGTAGCCGCACCGAAACAGCTTGTGGACCCACTTGTCTTGAAACAGGGAGATCCACCGGTCCGGAAAATGGCGAAGACGTCCTCCCCCACCCCAAATACGGGTGAGAGTGCCCCTTCAGACTGAAGGGGTGTTTGTCTGCAGGTCTGGAAGACCCCGTCGGCATACCAGACCAGGCCCTCATGGAGATCCTTCCAGGGAGGCTCCAAACAGACGATTCCCCACCAAGGGAAGATCACATAAGGCCATCTGGAAAGACTGGTTCACAGAACAGCATTTTAGCCATATCGTGCGCCGAAGGATCATTGCTGTCCCAGACAGCCCAGCGATTAAGGGAGCTGCATGCAGAGAGACATCACAGACAAACTGCAACCACTGGACCAACTAGTCCACCAGCTCCGCCATAGCAGGAGGAATCTGTTCCCCCTCTAGATCCTGGCACAAAAGCTTTGCCCACTCGGGAAAGTCAGGGACACCATGCACTGGTGAACACCGGCTGAAGGACCGAAGCAGCCACTGAAGACATGTGATGTACCAAAGTCTCTGCTCTCCCATCAAAAGGATCTTTTAAACCGGAGACTCCTCCACCGGAAATAGGACTGAATTATTCAGCCTGGAAACCTGAGAGTCCACCACAGGTGGGACTGCCCACGTACTCAGAGACTCTTCAAGGGAACGCTCAGACAATGCCATATTGTGCTTAGAGCAACTCCACTGACTCACGACAATTTTGTCACAGTAGGCCGCTTTAGGGGATCTGCGGGCCCTGAGGGAACCTGCACATCTGACACAGCAACAGCTGCATCCCCTACAAAAAGACCACCTGTTAGACCTAAGGGTTGCCCACCATAAAGGACATAAATGGACATAGCACCCCAGAAAGGGGAAGGGGGGCGCAGTACCGTCCGCTCAATTCGGTTAGCTTGGTCAGGCCCTCGGACAGCTTGGTCAGGCACCCAGACAGCCGCGAGTAGGCCGCAAAGCCGCGGACTAAATTTTCAGCCCGATCCAGCCATGTGAGGCGCAGACCAGCTCCCCCCAGCCTATAGCCACTGCAGGGAGCCCAAAGGACATCCCTGTCCCCAGTCACTAACCCCCAGGAGGCAAGGAACTTGCTCAAAGGCCCTCGTGTGCAATCCGGACAGCCCGGTCAGCAACAACCACATCCATCCCCCCTTACTGGAGCAAGTGGCAAAGCCAGCTCTTACCTCCCCCAGGGAGGTGGGGGGACGTGGGGGTAGGTTGGGGGTCAAAAGACCACTGTGACTGTTAGAGGGGCTTGGGGGGAAGGGAACCCAAGGTCCGACCATCCCAAGGAGAGGCCCACACCCACCCCAAGGGACCACAAAGGGAGAGGGGGGGGCACTACTTAGCACCATATGGAACCAGGGGTAGGCACCACTCTGAGCAAACTACCTCCCCATCTTGAAATGGGGGGTTGCAGGCTAGAGGTACGCTGCGACTCAGGCCGCGACCATCGTGTGCGTCCTCACGAGGTGTTTCACTCGCAGGCCAGTCTCCATCCTGTGGGACTATGTCGTGGCTGACCTAGCACGGAGTGGAGGCCTGTGCGCGCTCACTGGCCAGACTGGGGAGACCTTAAGGATCTAGAATATCCAGTCTGTCGCCCAGTCCGGCAGTTGATTGTAGTTATCACAGGAACAGAAACTAATAAAAGAAGAAAAAAATTCAGTTTAAAAGGAAAAATGCCAGGACCAGAGATCCCAGCAAGGAGCTAGGTCCTTACTCCTGACTAGGCAGAAAAGAAATTAAATCCCAGAGCAGGAAGTGGGAGCATACCACCTGGGACTGCCCCATGGGTGTAGTTAAAGTTCTGTTAACTTTGTTAACCCTTTTCTGCCTAGTGTCCCACTCCTAGGAAGCGCAGCATAACCCATTCGACTAATAAAGATATGTCGCTGTGTCCGTCAATGAACGAAAGAGAAAGTTTATTTTTATGAATTAACAAAGTGGAAAGTAAATGAACACAAGAGAAATCCAAATCAAATCAATATTTGGTGTGATGACCCTTTGCCTTCAAAACAGCATCAGTTCTTCAATTCCTTTAGTTACACTTGCACGCAGTTTTTTTAAGGAACTTAGCAGGTAGGTTGTTCCAAACACCTTATAGAACTAACCACGGATCATCCCCCGCTGAGAAAAGCGGAGTCCGTTTGATGGACATAGTGTGTGAAAGGAGCCTAAATGTGAACATGCAGATGCCATAAAGCAATGTTGGAGCTGCTATATACTACTTTTCATAAATTATATTCATTTGATATTTTTAGTATTTTTAACTTTTCCACAAAACACACTTACTTCTGTTTGGAACGTGGCGTAGGTGTGGGTGGAGAAACGGTTGCTCCCAACCATCTCCATGACTTGCCGTTCTATGAGGACGGAGGGCGGGTGTTCAAGTACAGAATCTTTTCTGACAATCTTAATTGCCACCAGATAGCTGGTAGCACGGTGAGTCCCCAGCACCACCTATAGGAGAGACACGATTAGTACATAATCTTTTCCATGTGCACTTGCTTTAACATCAATACTAGATAATCCTAATGTTCTGAATTCTTTTTCTTTTTTCTGTCTTGCTGGCCTTGCCATTTGTCAGTATATAAGTCAATATGTAACTGGCCATAGATTAGGCAATTTTCTTTGCAAAAAAATTGCTTGATTCTTCCCATCAACACAACCACTGCACTATTGTGTTCTGCTGACAGGTAGCCTTCCCCACCGGCAGAACACAATGATTAGTGTTGCTGTCTACAGCCGGTGGCACTAATCGTTCAGGGAAAAACCGAAAGGTTGGTTGTGCAAAAGTCAATTAACAGATCGACTTATGAACAACCAGCCAGCCCATACATGGATTGAAATTCAGCTGGTCCCTCCTGAACTGGCTGAATTTCGATCCATGTATTGCTGGCTTAAGTGTCCTCAACACAGCGGTCTGATTCATAGGCACTATCACCCTGAGTAATCAATCAGAATTCACCCTATAGAAGTCAGTCTCGTAAAAGGTGGATTCTGATTGGTTGCTGCACTGGCAGGCACAATCTGACACTTCATTAAAAGAGAAATATGGCCAAAGCGTTTTTGGCCATACTTTTCCTGTGGGTTACAAAAGTGCACTTAGTTCTGCACCCCTGTGACCCACCTTCAGCCGACAGTGGGCTAGAGCCCGCTGTTGGCTGACATCACAGAGCCAGTCCAGACTCTCGAGGGATCCCAACTTTAATGTTGGGATCCACCCAGATGCCTGACTGGCAGCTGGCTCAGCCTCTGAGCTGAGAGCCTGAGCTAGCCGTTCCCTCCCCCTGCACAGTCCGGCACTCCAGTGAGCACTGAAGGAGCAGAGCACAGAGCTTCGACTGTCAGTCCCCGCTCTGTGCTCAGACTGAACCTGTGAAATTTGTGATTAGCGGTCTTTTGTTGCTTCGTTTTCTGTGTAGAGCCAATGGAGGATCCAATGCTGCAGCCATCTAGGTGTGTACGCATATTTTTAATTCCCGCACTTCTCTTTTAAAGCTGAACGCAATCCCCCTCCACACTGCAAGGGTTACCTGCTCATTGTGCCTAGGTAATACTGAATACCGTAACATACTTACCTTATTCCTTACTACCCACAGGCTTTCTCCACGCTGCATGACCGCTTCTCCCGAAGCCTCTTCCCTTCACTGCATAACCGATCATAGCTTTTCAGCACCATACCATATAGTGCAGAATCAGCAGTCCTGCATTGTATGTGAGGATGCCGAGAGTCGTGGGACAGCCAAGGAGAGTGCTGGCCGCCTAGGATAGGCTAAGGATATCGCCTGATTCATCATCACCCTCTAGGAAAAATGAGTACCTAACCCTTCTATTGCAGAGGAGGACTCACTACACATATAAAGTTTTCAGCTTTAAACTGTGAGTTGTATACAGGATGTACAGCCCCACTCGCTCAGTACTTCACCCCCCCCCCCCCCTTCCCCCAAAAGTTAAGCTGATCTAAGGGTCATATAGTCTTCCTTAAGAATGGTCGTCTTTGGTCACTTACCTTCCCATATCCTCCTTCTCCAAGAACTTCATGAAGGATGAAGCTCTCTGGACTTAGAGAATCCAGTAAATGTTCTGTTGTGGTCAATACGTCTTCCTCTCTGTGGACTGATGTCGTCAAGTTAACTTCTAGAAAGAGAAAAAGAAAAAAAATGTTATTACCACATCCCCTTACATCCTCATATTATTCTGCCTATTTCTATTGGCAATGAAACCTCCAGAACAGAGAGAACTGCTAAACTAGAGAATGGTGGACATAACAGAGCTAACTCCACCTAGACTGATCATTTGAATTTGATTTTATACAGTTAAACTTCAAAATAATGATGAACTCACAATTAGAGCGAATTTGCTCCAAAAAAAATTGCTGAAAAAACTCCTTAAAAAGTCTACCGATTTCAGATAGAACAGACCTGACCCATGGACTTGCTCTAAAGCTCACCACACGTTACAATCTGATCAATTAGGTCTACCAACAATAATACAGTGCCAGGGCCCCCCTGATTGGATAAAAATTAATTGGATAGATTTGGTAATTCCTCATATTATAGACTTTTAGTAAACCTAAAAATTGTACAAGGATTGTAGGTGTTATGCCCCTCACTACACGTGATTGGGGTGTATTCCTCCTCTCATACCAATGCATTCCAGTAGGCGCAGAATCCTTTTGAACTTTTATTGATACAAGATAGAGTAAAACATTAACAGATACAGACAAAATTAAATTAATAAACAATCATACAATTAGTACCTTCCTATCTATCTAGCTAAGGACACAGATAGTAAACATACCGAAGATGGATCTGGATGGCTCAGGTAGAACTTAGCAGCAATGTGCTTGCTTCTAGGGTGAGAAGAAAAATTGGAAATGGCTGAAAAGCTGAAGCAAGGCCTGATGGGATTGAAAGTACGGAGGCTTGCATGTACCAAATCTAACCAGCTATTCTAAATGAATACGTTGAAAAAGATATAGCAGTTATACAAAATGGCCACTAGATGGCAGCATTGATTAATCTAATTAAACCAAAAGTCAACACGATTGCAAGCCTTATTAACCACTTACCTACAGGGCGCTTTCACCCCCTTCCTGCCCAGGCCAATTTTCAGCTTTCAGCGCTGTCACAATTTGAATGACAATTGCGCAGTCATGCTACACTGCACCCATATGACATTTTTATCATTTTTTTTCACACAAATAGAGCTTTCTTTTGGTGGTATTTAATCACCTCTGGGGTTTTTATTTCTTACAAAAAAAAGAAAAAAGAGAAAATTTTGAAAAAAAAAAGTTTCTTATTTTTTCTAATTTTTGAAAATAAATACATTTTTCTCCTTCACTGATGTGCGCCGATGAGGCAGCACTGATGGGCACTGATAGGCTGCACTAATGGGCATTGATGAGGTGGCACTTATGGGCACTGATGAGGAGGTACTAATATGCCGCACTGATGAGCACTGATAGTTGGCACTGATAGGCGGCACTGATGAGCACTGATAGGTGGCACTGCCGGGCACTGAGAGGCGGCACTGATGGGCACTGAGAGGCGGCACTGATGGACACTGATGGGTGGCACTGATGGACACTGACAGGTGGCACTGATGAGCACTGGTGGGCAGCACCATCAGTGCCCACACTCAGTGCCCATAGTGCTGCTAGTCAGTGCCCATCAGTGCCTAAATGAGCAGGCACTGATGGGCACTGACTGGCAGCACTATGGGCACTGATTGTGGGCACTGATGGCAGGCACTGTGGGCACTGATGGTGGGCAGTTATGGCATTTTATTTCCTCTTGTGTAATCAGGGCACTGGTGATCAGTCTCTGTGTGAGGAAGGAGAGCTGGCAATGAGAGATGATCTCATATGTCTACATTTGAGATCATCTCTCATTGGATGTTCCGATCGCGTGGCAAATGGCCGCTGTGATTGGCCATTCACCACGATCTGTGATTGGCTGTGTCCAAGGGACACGGCCGACACAGATTTTCCCTGATGCAGGAGCGCGCGGGGAGCCTGTCACTGGGAGGCCGTTTAAAGACGGCCTCCCGGAAATTAGAGCCCGCGCTGTAGCCATCTTTCGGCTATAGCGCGGGCGGGAGGTGGTTAAGGAAGGCATGACAGTAGGGTTAGAATGTAATGTGAGTGTGGTGACCCTTGGAGAGAGCAGAAGTGAAGCTCAGTCATTACAGAGAATTTCATAATATGTAGTAAGAAATAAATAGTCCATAAAATAGTCCACAATTAATCACCACATTAGTAGCGCTAAAAAATTAATTTTGTTAAAAAAGTTCTTATAAATAAATCCACCGTCTGCTTATAAAGTGACTTCCTTAGGAATCAGAAGATCTGTGCTGCTTCCACCACACCTCGTTCTCTATCCTCTCCCCTTCAGCATACACACTGTAGGGCCCTGGTCCCCAACCCTGGTCCTCAGGGCACACTAACAGGCCAGGTTTGCAAGATAACTGAAATACATCCCAGGTGATGTAATTTGCTGCTCAGTGATTGCATTACTCTAGTCTGCATCTCCCCAAGGTAATACTTAAAATCTGGCCTGTTAGTGGGCCCTGAGGACCGGAGTTGAGGACCACTGCTGTAGGGGACCACCGGTACCACCCGGAAATCACCCCTGAACAGTGGCATAGTTACCAACATTTAAAAAAAAAAATCCAGGAAAACTTTGCAGCACAGCTATGAATTACCACACCCACTTCTCTGAAGCTCCGCCCACTCTGCATAATTAATCTTGCCCACTTATCAGATTATAGAGTCTACTCAATATAGAGAGAATTACAGGCGATGAAAAAAGGGAATTTCAAAGTTAAGGCCACAGTAGCAGAGTACAAACTTTACACTCTCTCCCACAAAATGTATTTGTCATCCTTCTCATAAACCAGAGGTGTCCAAACTTTTTTCAAAGAGGGCCAGACTTGATGAAGTGAACATGTGTGAGGGCCGACCATTTTGCCTGACATTTGAACCATTACAATTTAATACAAATTAACTATTTTAGTGAGTACTATAATGAGTGACTGTCTTGACTTCAAGACAGTTCTTTTCTTACTTCGCCTACCTTAGGGTCCTTTCACACGGGCGATCCGATCCGTCTGTCAGTTTTTCAGGCGGGCCTGATCAGATGCTCCATGCATCCCTCTGGGGCAGCGGATGTCAGCGGGGACATGTCCGCTGACACCCGCTGCTCTTCGATCCGATCCTGGCCCCTTAAATCCGGACGGATGGAAACCCTATTTTCCATCCATCTGGCGGATCGGATGAGAATGGACAGGCCGTCCGTTCTCATCCGATCTCCCCATAGAGGACAGAGGGGATCAGACAGCTCCGTCTCTGCACACAGAGCGGAGACAGAGCTGTCATCTGCCTGCTCAGCAAGGGTCGGTGGATCGATCCCCCACTGAGCAGAGAACGGACCTCGTCGGACGGCGCACCATGTGAAAGGACCCTTATGCCCCGTACACACGTGCAGATTGTCGGCCAAAAAGATTCGTCCGACGACCGATCGGCCGATTGTAGGCTTGTTAGTATGATGCTTCCGACAGCCGACAGCGCACTTTCGGCCGAAAAGAATCTGTCGTGCAGGCATTCAAATTTTTGTTGACCAACACCAAAACGGCCGATTGTTCGCCAGTCAGTACAGAATTCGGCCGACAGACAGCAGACTTGCAAGACTGGGCATGCTCAGAAAAGAAAAAACACACGGAAGGTTAACCATCACATGACATCACTTCAGCAGTCGGCTGTTGTTGGCCGACAAAATTCGTGTGCAGTCTTTTGCACTTTTCAGCGGACAGGACAGCCCTGGACAAAAGACGGCCGATCGGTCGGCCGACGATCGGTATGTGTGTACGAGGCATTAGACTGTTATCTCGAGTCCTCCAGTCCAGGCTCTCTCTCCATTCTCCAGGCAGTGACAGTCCCCAGTCCCCGGACTCCCCCCTGGCCCTGTTAAAGAAGAATTTATTCCTCCAGAGTCCAAATCCTCCCTCCATCCAGTTCTCCTCCCGCACTTTGGCCGTGGCGCTGTAGTGCACAGTCGACTAATTCACTCCTCACAGTCTCAGTCCCTCCCCCAGCCAGGGGCCAGAGATCACTCCGCAGCCGCATGTCTCTCGGCGCCACTACTTCACTTGTGAGCGGCGCCAGCCAGATAGAGCCAAGTGGGGGGCGGAGCGAGACTGCCGAGGGAGGCCAGAGGTGGCATTGCATTGGCATTGGGGCGGGGATGTGACAAGTCTCAGAGAGACATTGAGAAAAGGCGGACCTGGCAAGGACCTAAAAGAGCCAGAGATCCCAGCGGCGCTCAGAGATTCACAAGGGTCATATTAAACTGAAACACAGGCTGCAACTGGCCCACGGGCCGGACTTTGGACATGACTGTCATAAACAGATATAGAATTGTATAACATAATTTCCTTTCTTTGTTTTGGGAAAGAGACATAGGGTTTGGTCACACCAAAAATTCTGCGTTCCACGTGCATTTCTGAATGCATGTATTTGAGACGTTCTGATGCCTTTTTCCCCCTCTTTTTTTTCTTAATCTCAATTCAGGACATGCTCATTACAGTGCGTTTTTTTTATGCCTTTTGCCGTGTTTCAGATGCGTTCAATACAGAAAAAAAAAAGCAACGTTCTACTTTTGTTGACTGCACTGGTGTATACTAAAACCATTGTAATACATGGAAAACACTGTGCATGCGTTTTTGATGCAGATGATGGTTCACCGCAGCGCATTATCACAGCTTGGCGGATCACACTGTTTTCTTTTTGTTTTTGAAATGTCACACAGAAATCTTATAAAGTTAAATTGCCAGTCAAGTAGTGCAAGGCAGTGGATTGCCTCACACTGAGCTGTGCTGATAAAAAGTACTGCATGCAGTAATGTTTTTTAGTGCAGCATGCCTGCACATCACTGCAATGCACTGGTGTGAACCAAGCACATAGGAAATAATGATGGGCTCAGGCGTGTTCGGATTGTAACCGCCAGGAAGTCGTCACTGCACACCACCAATCATAGGCAGCGTATGTATTTGGAGCTGAGGGTCGGAAATGCCTCAATGCCTGTGATTGGCGGTGTGCAGTGATGGCTTCCTGGCGGGTATGATCTGAACACGCCTGAGCCCATCATTATTTCCTATGTGCCTGGTTCACGCCACTGCACTGCAGTGGTGTGCAGGCATGCAGGTTTTTCAATCAGATTATAATGTGTTTGGCCAGCTTAATCTGTCTGATCATTACTGGTCCAATTTATCTGTAACAAAAACCAAATCAGTGACAGCCTCCATATTTCAGTACAGGTTCCCCTTAATACAGTCCCAATTGTCCATGTTTATGTTATGTACTTTGGGAAGGAATTGTAAGGGCTCATTCAGACAGGTGATTAATCATGCCCTCATGCAGAGTTGCTGGCAGATGTGTGTACATCCAGCTCGTGTGCGCAGGCAGCCTATAGAAGTGGATGCACACGCAGGGGCTGCACAGACAAAATCGCATATCAAAATCTGACATGCAGGTAGGAGCGGGTGTGTGGACCTGAAAGCATAGACTGTGGAGTTGACTTACTTAGGCCCCTTTCACACACTCCGTCCGTCGGACAGAGTCAGTTTTTCTCAGCGGGGGATCGATCCGCCGATCCTCCGCTGAGCAGGAGGATGACAGCTGTGTCTCCACGCTGTGTGCAGCTGTCAGTTCCCCATGCATCTCTATGGGGGAAATCAGATTTGACGGATCGGATCGGATGTCAGCAGACATGTCTCCGCTGACATCTGATGCCCCATAGGGATGCATGGGGGGACCGTTCAGATCCCACTGGACTGGACCAAATGTAGTGCACAATGCGTTTGCAATTTTGCAATCTGCGTTTTGGGTGTCCTTAGGAATACTTTGAAACCTGTAGCAGATTGTACACCCAGTGAGTTTGAATACAGTGTGGGAAACGTGCACAGAACACAGGTTTCCCACACTGCACAGCCCTAAATAAGTGGTATTTTACAAACACAACTAGAAACAAAAAGTGTTACAAAGCAAAGTCCAAAAAAATAAACAAATAATTTATCAAATCCTGAACAAGGGCACACACAGTATAAACAGTGACATCACCTCCTGTGAAAAAAAAAAAAGTAAGTTCCTTGTTGGATAAACCAGATACACACGGTTTTCTTGCACTAACAGTGCGTGTGGCATTGTTCATGATTTATGCAATTATCGTGTAATCTTTTATGTTTTTTTTTTTTGTTATCGTTTGGATCTTTGCAGTGTGAATATGACCCCGTCTATTTAATGGCTTACTTTTTATCACACAGGGTCATTTTACTTTTTATACTATGTGCGCCATTGTTCACAATTTATGAAATTTTTTTCACGATTTATGCAATGATTTCTTTTTAGCTTTTTTTTCATTAGCACCCCCTTACATCAGTGTCCCTACTCACCTTACCTAATTTCCCCCACTTACATCAAGGTACCCCCTTATATCAGTTCCCACCTGACATCAGAGTCCCCAATTATATCAGTGTCCCCACGTCCCACTTACATCAGTGTCCCCACTCCTCCTTATATCAGTTTCCATGCCTACATTGGTGTTACCCCTTTACATCAGTATCCCAGTCCCCCCCTTACATACGTTCCCCCCTTATATCAGAGCTCCCCTAACATCAGAGTCTGCATAATTCCCCATGAAATCAGTCCCCAGCATTCCCACCTTATATAATTGCCCCCCTGTTATATCAGTACCCCCAAGCCCACCTTACATCAGTGTCTCCAATCTCCCTCTACATCAGTGTCTCCCCCTTACATTAGTGTCCTCACCCCCCTACAATACAGCCCCACTTACAGCAGAGTCCCCTCTGATATCAGAGCCCCTCTTGCACTTAGAGTTCCCTTTAAAGAGTTTGTCCACCTTTACCGACTTTTATCACAAGCCTCCCTATGCTTTACTGTTTCTTCAATACGTTGATATTCTGTACTGTTATTTATTCAATTGCCCTTCTCTCTTGGTCCTGCAGATGGCACTATGTTCATTGTTGCTGCAAACCGAAGTTCAGGCTTCAGTTTGTGGATGCTTCTTCAAGGCAGGGACCCAGAACTAAGCATGGTAACAAATAGAAAAAAAAAAAAAGGAACAAGCAAAAGTCTCCCACCTCCACAAACATGCACACATGCACTGTGAGCACCTGTGTACGAACAGCAATTATATTACACGTGTTACGTAATGTCACACAGGACAGAGTGAGAGCAATACTTCCAAGGCCGTTTTACTCATGGTTAATTCTAATCTGATGACATGTAAAGGCTTTTAAAGTGTCACCTATAGACAATTTTGGGTATTAAAGTTTGTTGCCATTTCATGAGTGTGCGCAATTTTAAGGCTTGACGTGTTTGGTATCTATTTACTCAATGCAAACTCATCCATTATATGTTATTAAAAAAAGGGTAAGTTAAGGCCCGTACACACGTACCGATCGTCGGCATACAAACGTCGGCGGACGAAAGATCTGCCGATTGTACGCGTGTTAGTATGGTGCCTCCGACAGATGTCTGCGCACAATCCGCGGACAAAAGTCTTTCTTGCAAACATGAAAATTTTTGTCTGCGGACACCAGAACGGACGATTGTTCGCCTGTCAGTACAGAATTCGGCCGACAGACCGCAGATTTGCAAGACTGGGCATGCTCAGAAAATTAAAAACACAGGGAAAGTTAACCATTACATGACATCACTTCTGCAGTCAGCTGAAGTCTGCAGACAAAATTCTTGTGCTGTCCTTGTGCTGTCTTTGCACTTTTCAACAGACACCGACATCCCGGGGAGAAAAGAGGAACATTTGTATGCCGACCATCGGTACGTGTGTACGGGGCTTTATTCTGCGTGTGTGCACCAAAATGACCTTTTCTGCATTGTTACTGAAACTATGCACTTGAGAAACCTGTGCTTTAATATAATGTAAAACATTGCAACTGTCACCGTTACCAGGGCCCGTGCTTTCAGAAAATACAGTATGAAATGTGTGGGGGGTGTTAGCTATTCTTCAGGCTTAACTTAAGCATTTTACTGTGACTAATAAATGCAAACGTGGCTCTGGCAGCCAAGCGGGTTAAGCCCAACTGAACATTGACTGTTTCTTACTGTGATGCAGTCTGGATGCTTTAAAAGTAAAGGTTGTGTCAGTCTTTTTATTTTGTTAGATTACTAATGTGTGCTGTAGTCCCTGCTAAAATTCCCTCTGCCTGCAACCAGTCCCGGGACAAGGTCACCCAGCTTCCAGGGTGGAGATGGCAAACTGTGTCTCCCTTCTACCCCCTACATAAAAAATAGCAGACTTACATTTAAACTTGCTTATGCCGGTATCCGATAACCGCTGTGGGAGCTCTGTCCCGTACCGCACGTCACTTCCGGGTTCCTACGCGTTACGTCACGGAGTCACATGACTTCCTCAGGGATTCTGTAAGTCTGCTATTTTTTATTTAATAAAATATTGGAATACTGCACAATGATGGCCCCATCACTTTAATGAGCCCTAAGGAGGTGACATACATCTAAGAGATTGCACTCAAGGGAAGGCACTAAAAGGTCTCCATAGACATCACAAGATTGGGAAGGAAGAAACGGATCCCTGGGAGGAGATTGCGGCTTCCAGACACCACGCTGGAATAAAGGAGGAGGGAACAACCATCTACCCAGGCTAACACACTTACCCAAAGGCTGTTTTCCCCAAACTGTGTTTCCTGTCTCCTATGGATATTAGTAGCCCTCTATGAAATCCTCCAGACCTCCAGGCATGTGCTAATTGGAAGTCAAAGGCTTGATGTTACCCAGTCCATTGCCCGGATTATAAAGGTTCATAGTCAGATTAAGGGGAAGTACAACCTAAAGGAAGATTAAGGAGAGCGGAGCCACAAAGCGGGGTGTATGGAGGATTTCATAGAGGGCTACTAATATCCCTAGGAGAGAGGAAACACACTTACCCAAAGGCTGTTTCCCCTACATGGGGTCCAGGATCTGGTAAGTCTATTCCCAAGAGGGGTCACGAGTGAACCCATGGGGTCCCTGGCATGGCCTTAGACCATCATACCACCACTGCACTATAGCACCAGAGGAGTTGCATGGCATTTAAAGGACTCTCCATCCACTTGGCACTACTGCATCTATTTTTTGTTTATGGCATGGTCACTCTTATAGGACTCCGATATTAACTAAGGGGGTCCCTTCGCTATATACCAAATATTTGTTTGTTAATTTAAGTGCATTTATAATTTTTAATATAGATTTTGGTAATTGGATTTAACTATTGCATGTTTCCACCATTATCTGGATATGATTGATATCTGATCTAGGTTCACCCACATTAGATTATAGCACTTCATTTGCACTTTATATTATTTGCACATTGTATGTTTTGCACAAAATTATATGAACTGGGATATTTGATGTGTATCAGCAAAGTATTTACTCTACTGGAATATTGCATTTTTACACATAGCACTATTTTTGCACACTGCATTGTTTGCACATTGTACATGTGCACACTATAAATTTGTACTTTGCACTTTCACAATATACCTTAGCTAAGGCAGCGCCACCACTCACTAACCCAAACAGCACATTTTATACTACTGGAACTTCACCTAAAAAGGAGGAGGTTCACTGTGAGGGCAGCAGCCATACACACCAGCTCCTTAATATATTTTCATCTATATATATATATCTACACCTTCATCTAACATATCTCAACCTGGAAAGGTAGCGCCTTACATATTTATATGTTCAACTCAAAATTGAAATTAAAAAAGGCAGCGCCAACACTCACTAGCACATTTAGCAACCAAAATCATACAGAGAAGATAATATTCGCACAACTAAATTATGTAGGTACCCTAGCATATACAAACACATTTTTACTTCACATCACAAAATGTTTAAACTTTTTTTTTTTTTTTTTTTTTAAAGGGAAACGCAAGAAGAGTGACTTGGACTTGGGTGATTCAAGCCTAGAAAAATCAACAGATGAACACACTGATGAGGGCAGCGGTGTATTGGAAGATACGGTCTAGAAGATTCATCTATACCAGGTTTGTTTTTTTCTTGTCATACTGTACCTATCAGACCATTAATTTATGCCTGCTATTATAGTATTGCAGTGTACTATATGGGGGGTGGAAATGGGTTCCAGCCAATCAGGAGATTCCAAGCATTAGATCAGTATTCTAGGAAGTATTAACAAATCAGTGGGTGAGTATTCGGAGACTACCTCTTTATATCGATGGAGCACTGCAGAGGCTGGAATTCTCACATTTGTGTAAGGTAGCTAAAGTACAATGCTACTTCTAACCTGTCATTTTTGTGTAATGTGCCAGCACTTATAATGTCATTGATGACAAGAAACCCTGAAGAGGAGCTTCTAGGAACTGTCACAGGACATTTTGTTTACTTATGTATTACATCTGACTTGTTAACTTATATTTTGAAATGCAGATGCTACAACAAAAGCAGAAATAAACTATGCAATCAGATAGCAGCAATCTGCGGCATAATCTCCTGTGCAGATATCGAACACCCTCCCCGGACGGGGAACCGCCACCATGAAATGAGGGTGTTCGATATCTGCACAGGAGCTTATTCCGGTACCTACTCATTGGGAGTTGTAGCCTGTATTTACGCCCCTTACCCATGTTTACTGTGGCCGATTGCCAATGCCTTACTTGGTTATATATCTTACCTGCTCCTGTTCTGATCTGTGGCACCCTCCTCGTTAGTTATATTTTGGTGCTAATGCGTTGCTTCCCTTTACAGTATTATACAGAATATCTTATTCTAACGCTCCAGACGAAGCTAAATGTAGCGAAACATGTCGAGCAAATTGAACACTAACAATGTGAATATCTGAATACAGCATCAACCGATCTTGTTGGACGGCAGTTTCATCCTCTATCACCCTTCATCAGATCCTTTTGATGTGATGTATCTATTTACATTTTATGATTAAGAATTCTGTTTGTGTTTGATATTCTGCATCTAACATCTAATCAATTTTACTGCTATTGTGAATTTACATGTTATTTACATGTTATTGTACAAAGAAACCCTCCCTTGTTTTTATAAGAATGTATCAATAAAAATTGATTTTTTAACACTTTCGTGCCATTAAAGTCCTTGCCTTCCCAATCTTTCCATATTTGCTACAACAAAAAGGACATGTGAAGGTTTAGGAAATGACCAGTTATGACAGCAGATCAGATATCTTGGAAGAGGTCACTTTGGAGAATGTGGGTGCAGATGTCATGAAGCCAACAGCTGAGGACATTGCAGACACAGTATTATTCTCCCGTAAGTGACATGGTCATGCGTTTTTTTCTTCCTGTTCCACTAGCACAGTAAGGCCATTATTTAATATAATTTCCTTCACAGAGCACAGTTTGAATTCAACAACCATTGGCCATCTATCTGCTGATTTGCTTCACTGCTACACTCAACTTCAGAAAATCCAAGAAGCAGCAAGTTCTGTACTGTATTTATTGCAAAATGTTATTGATCTTCTAGCTAAGTTGTAGGCCTACCGTATTTTGTAGGCTTTATTAGAAAGCAATCATGGCAGTAATGTTTACAATATTTCTTCATAGTTGACTTTATAACACTTTTTTATTTATAATTTTTTTTTCATATGTTTGGTGTAAAAAAAACATTATTGTGCAAGTTAGGATTTATTATCTCATGTCATTCGACCTATTAAGATAATAAACCCTTTGCATTAATAGCCTGTAACTGACTCCACTAAAAATTATTTTTTTCACATTACGTTCTCTAGACTCTCCAAGTGGCTGAGAACAGCAGGAGTTTTCTCTTCCTGCTGCTGTCAGTGACCACATTTTCAAATATAGCAAGGTCTCTATGCAATACTGCCCAGAATATGAGGTCGCTTCATATATTTTGCAGCAGGAAATAGAAGAATGGAGAGTGGCCATGGGACTTGAATAGGAAATTAGGAGCTGTGTTTGGTTTTTTTTTCAGCTTTAACTAGTGTGAAAGACTGTTTGCATGTGCACCATATGGCTAGCATTTTGTCATACATACAAGGCCTATCATATCCTGTTTACTAATGTAAATTTTCTAATGCCTGTTGTTATAACTTAAGTAAATGATAATAAAGCTCCAACTTTATATCTTCCTAGGTTTGACCAAACAAAACTAGAGGGCTGTAACATGAATTGATGAGTCAGAGCAAATGACATCATCAACCACCTCTCAGAACAGTGCAGTTTGTTATACGTTCAGATGATCCAAGCTGTCCCAAACAAACTAGGTGCATAATGTCAAATGATAGAGTGGAGCATTGAAAAGAAAAATGTCTAAAAATTATGACTACAATGTTAAATTGGTTTGATGATAATGTCAACTCTTTCAGAAAAAAAATACACGCAACAAAACAATTTATGTATCCTGTTTTTTTTTTTTTTTAAATAAAAGTGTTTGAGAAATACAATGACTGCTTCACTGCAATAAAACCTTCTTTCCTGACAGACTCCATGGCAGCATACGTATCGGGTTTGGCCCCGCCTCCAAACCTACCCATAGGACCTCACTCCCATAAATCTTTGCTCCTGTTCAGCACACGTGTTCTTTTTTTGTCCTCCAATGGATTACCTGATATCCTACCTGAAGATGGATTCCGGGTGATGGATGGCTCTACCTGTCGGGTATGGAGCTCTCCAATAAGCCCCAGCTGCTGCGGGGTATGGAGGAGGGGCGAAGATGTAGCAGCCTTGGCCAAAAAGCCCAGCTGCTGCGGGTGGCCGGTACCCTTGAAAGAGATAAGTCCGGTGTGCATCCATCCCTGGTGGTCTGCGGTTCGTGAGTACACTCCATGGCAGCTATGTTATATGCTTATATTGCCTTTGTTTATATGTTTTTCTCTTACCTGGTCTTTCCTGCCTTCCCTGGTGGCTAGTGGTCCGGGGCCGGTCAGCGGTTCACTTCCTGACCGGCCGCCGGTGCGGTGCGCTACTGCGCATGTGCGGCGCCTCCAGAACGAGGCTTGGCTCTCGCGCGTGCGCAGTAAGAGCGCGGCGCATGCGCAGTGAGTTGGCGTCGGCGGCGAGCGCTGATGACGTCACCAGGCGCCATATTTAAACCCCAGAACTGTCAGCAGTGTTGTGTTTATACACACTGCTGATACTGGGTGTTCCATACTCCGCATCTGATCGATTTTTGGACGCCTGCTGTTCGTTGCCGCTCTGCCTGCTAACCTCTGGTTCTTGGTGAGTACTGGCCCCAGTTTGGGAGCCCCCCCCCCCCTCCCCCCCCCTCCTCTTTTGCTGGTTTTCTGACATTGCTGTCCGGCTCATTCTTGTAGGTCAGCATCAGAATGGAAGCTACTTTGCCCTCCGGTGGTCAGCCCGCCCCTAACAGGTATTTGGGGCTTCTTAGTGGGGCTGTGGGTTATAGGGGGTGGGGGTAGGAACTCAAGTGTTCCTAGCTTCCTGTCTGTTTTTTCTGTTTTTTCTCTTGTTCACAGCCCTCCTCGTTCAGAGACTAGGCACTCTTCTCAAAGAAGTGAAAGACGCTCAAGCTCTCGCCACCGGCACTCTACAGGAAAGTCCCGTTCGGGCTCACATCATCAAAAATCATCTACTTCAGCCAGCCACGCACGGAGACCTGACAAAGCAGGTTGCAGAGGCTGTGGCGCTAGTGTCCCGGAGAGGAAGCTTTTCTGTGATAGATGTTTCTCCCAGGCTGCGGGAGAAAGGGATACTTCCGATCAGCGCATTGAGGCTTTGGTCAAGAGAGTGGTTAAGGACTCTTTGGCAGAGTTGGGTGTCAGTCGTTCTCAAGACACTGCAACGGCTTCCCCAAGCCCCTCCCCTGTAGCACTACAGGTACAGGAAGATTTCGAGTCAGCCCACACAAGCCATCAGTCGATGCTCTTGTCAGGTAGCGACTCTGAAGATGAGGATCCCTGCTTGGGTTTTGAATATACCTTGGTGCCTTCCCTGGTTAAAGCGGTCAGAGAGACCTTAAATTGGGAGGAGTCAGCTGTTCCCCCTCCCAAGCAGAAGAAGTACTTTAAACAGCTCAATAAGGAGCGTGTTAATTTTCCCTTCCTGGGAGAGTTGGGTGAAATCATCTTGGAGGAGTGGAAAAAGGTGGAACGAAAGAATTCCTTAGTATCCAAGATGGCTAAACTTTACCCCTTCAAAGAGGATGATGTGAAACATCTTGAGTCCCCTCCCCTAGTTGACGCAGCAGTCATGAGACTGGTCAAGCACGTGACCCTTCCCTTAGAGGATACGGTCTCATTTAAAGACCCGTTGGACCGAAGGATGGACTCTGATTTGAAGAGAATCTACCTTACAGCAGGTATGGCCTGTAAGCCAGTCCTGGCTTTGGCTGCTCTATCCAAAGCCATGGAGTCTTGGGCTGATGTGGTAGACGAATCGGTCAGATCGGTTTCGGAGGAGGTGGCCAGAAGCGCTCCAATCCAGGAGCTTAGGCTGGGCGCGTCGTTCCTTGGGGAGGCTTCCATAGACTTGATCCGTCTATTGGCAAGAGTTATGCTGTCCTCGGTCACAGCTAAGAGAGCTCTTTGGCTCCGCCCTTGGGTGGCGGATCCAGCATCAAAGCAAGTTTGGTGCCGTATTCCCTTTGAGGGGTCCTCCCTTTTCGGGAATAAACTGGACGAGGCCATAACCCGGGCTACAGGCGGTAAGTCTGGGTTTCTTCCCCAGGATCGGCGCCAGTTCAACGTCAAGAAAGGACAGCCTACCAGAAAATTTGTGCCTGACCGGGCCAGGGAAGCTCGTTCTTATAGACCTGGTCGGGAGTTCAACCGGAACTGGAGATCCAGACAGTCTTCCAGGAAGACGACAAAGAACGTCTCCTCTGGGGACCGCGAG
Source organism: Pelophylax lessonae (assembly GCF_965119305.1). Lineage (NCBI taxonomy): Eukaryota > Metazoa > Chordata > Amphibia > Anura > Ranidae > Pelophylax > Pelophylax lessonae. The sequence goes on along the minus strand of NC_138771.1, from coordinate 461,883,218 downwards.
CCCACTAAGTCCTTTTGAAGGTGGGCCCGCTCAGACATGTCGGGTGGGTGCACGTCTACGCTCCTTCCGACATGTCTGGGCGGCTTCGATTCAGGACCCCTGGGCCGTCAGGACGGTGTCTTCAGGCCACAAGTGGGTCTTCAAGGAGAGGCCAGGCTCAAGGTTCCTGCCTACTGCCATACCATGTCTAGAAGAAAGGCGTCAGATTTTGTTTTCTTACGTCGAAGCTCTCATTGCTCAAGGGGCTGTCATCTCCGTTCCAGAGTCAGAGCGAGGCCAAGGAATATATTCTCCGCTCTTTCTGGTCCAAAAGAAGAACGGATCATGGAGACCAGTAATAGATCTGACCTTCTTGAACAAATTCATAAAAAAAGAAAGGTTCAAAATGGAGACCCTGTTGTCCATACAGCAGTCAGTCCAGCCGGCAGATTGGATGGTGTCCATCGACTTGAAAGACGCCTACTTTCATGTCCCTGTGGACGAAGATTTTCAAAGGTTTCTCCGGTTCGAAGTGGGAGGATTACATCTTCAGTTTATCTGTCTCCCATTCGGGCTCTCAACATCTCCACGGACCTTTTCAAAAATCTTATTGGCCGTGGTAGCCCTACTGAGATTGAAAGGTATCCGTCTTCACCACTATTTGGACGATCTACTCCTGTTGTCCCAAGACAGAGACCAACTATTAGTTCATCTGGAGCAGGTCGTGTCCACTCTCCAGAAGTTTGGTTGGTTACTCAACAAGGAGAAGAGTCACCTGATTCCAACTCAGTCCCTGATCTACTTGGGCGCTCTGTTCGACACAGAGAAGGCGACTATCTCTCTTCCAGAGGAAAAGATAGGGACTCTCCGAGACAGGATTCGCTTTGCCCTCTCATCCTCTCATCTTCAGGCACGTCAATGTCTGAAGGTGATCGGGACTATGGTCGCAGTAGTCCCCATGGTGAAGTGGGCCCTGTGGAGGATGAGACCCTTTCAGAAGGGATTCCTTCAGCAATGGGATACGTGGCATCTGGATCAACGCATCTTCCTAACCCCTTCAATGAGAGCGAGTCTTCCTTGGTGGCTATGCAGAGACCACCTGCTGAACTGCCACTCTCTGAAACCAGCTCCGTGGGTAGTGGTTACCTCGGACGCCAGCAACATAGGCTGGGGTGCCCACTGTCTGTCGGAGGTGGCACAGGGCAGGTGGGAGTTTTCCACTCGAGGAATAGTATCCAACATACTAGAACTCCGAGCAGCATTCCAAGCTCTTCGAGCATTTGCTCACCTGACAAAAGACCAACCTGTCATGCTGCGCCTGGACAACACCTCAGCAGTGGCATACATCAGGAAACAAGGGGGTACACGCAGCTGGTCCCTATTGAGGGAAGTGGAGCCGATTATGTCCTGGGCACAGAAAAATCTCTCGAATCTTTCAGCGGTTTATGTTCCAGGAGTCCAGAATGTCAAAGCAGACTTCTTGTCCAGAGTGGATCTGGACAACAACGAGTGGTCCCTTCACAAGGAAACGTTCGACTGGATCCTAACATTGGGGTTTTCTCCAGAGGTAGATCTCTTCGCCTCCCCCTGCAATCACAAACTGCCGAAGTACTACTCAAGATTCAGAGATCCACAAGCATCAGGGATAGATGCACTCTCGGATCAGTGGAGATTCCACAGGGCATACGCCTTCCCACCAATTCCGATTGTGTTGCAGTTCCTTCGGAGACTCAGGTCGGAGCCAGTGGAGGTAGTGGCGGTGATTCCCTTCTGGCCGAACAGGCCATGGTTTCCCCTTCTGACGCTACTCAGTGTCCAAGATCCAATCCCGCTACCCTTCAGACCGGACCTGTTGTCCCAGGGGTCTGTACTCCATCCGTGCCCAGACCGTTTACATCTCAAGGTCTGGATGTTGAGAGGAGGAGGTTACAGGCTTTAGGCTGTCCAGAAACGGCAATCTCGACATTACTTAGTGCTAGAAGAAGCTCAACGAACAGGGTGTATCAGAGAATCTGGGAAAAATTTTCTGCACAACTGAATACAAGGCCTGATCCTCAATCTTCAATTAAGATCCAGGATGTATTGAGCTTTCTCCAATCAGGACTGGATTTGCCTCTATCAGTGAGTTCGCTCAGAGTCCAGGTCTCGGCTATTTCTGCTTTTACAGGGATCTCCTGGGCCACTCATGCCCTAATTCGTCAGTTCTTCCAAGGGGCAGTGAGAATCAGACCTCAGAGAAAACCCAGGTTTCCCAAGTGGGATCTGCCACTAGTTCTGGATTTCCTGGCGAGTCAAATTCAAGACATGTTTGATTCTTTGACCATAAGAGAGCTTACACTGATAACAGTGTTTCTGGTGGCTATAACCTCAGCAAAAAGAGTGTCGGAAATTGGGTCCTTTGGGACACAAGAGCCTTTCTTAACCTTTTTTCCTGACAGAGTGGTGCTCATTCCCATGCTGGATGCGAGACCAAAAAGGACCTCTGTCTTCCATGAAAACATAGAAACAGTATTACCAACCTTTAGACAGGAAGAGGAAGATTCTTCGGTTCATCCGCTGGATGTTGGAGAGTGTATTAAGAAATATTTAAATGCCACTTCCTCTTTCAGAAAATCAGAACATCTTTTCGTTACCTTTTATGGAAAAAACAAAGGTTCAAGAGCCTCGACGAGATCCATTTCCTCTTGGATCATCCAGACCATCCAGTGGGCTTATAGGGCTAAGGGCTTGACCCCTCCAGCAGTAGTTACAGCTCATTCGACGCGGAGCATCTCTACCTCCTGGGCAGTATCCAGACATGTGGCTCCTGAAGTCATTTGCAGAGCAGCATCGTGGTCCTCTATTAACACTTTCTTATCCCATTACTGTGTTGAGCCAGCGGCTCTTTCTTCTGTGAATTTTGGTTTGCAAGTCCTGTCTGTTTGACAAAATGCATTAAAACTTTTCTGTTCAGCACCTGCCCACCCTGTGTGTACGGCGAGTTATTTCCCGATACGTATGCTGCCATGGAGTCTGTCAGGAAAACGGAAAATTTATATCAAATACTTACCGTAATTTTCCTTTCCTGATGGACTCCATGGCAGCAGGAGTTCCCTCCCGGATTTCTGTGGAGGATAGTTACAGAACACGTGTGCTGAACAGGAGCAAAGATTTATGGGAGTGAGGTCCTATGGGTAGGTTTGGAGGCGGGGCCAAACCCGATACGTATGCTGCCATGGAGTCCATCAGGAAAGGAAAATTACGGTAAGTATTTGATATAAATTTTCCGTTTTTCATAGAAATTTGGTATCTCTGACTACTACTTCCAAAATGTACCCGCTATGAAAAGATCACCCTTTTTTTAACCTTCCTATCCTAATATTTTGCAGACCTGACAAACCATGTGAGTAGTTGGTTTAAAGCAGTCCTAAAAACATTTTTAATTCAACAGTTTTGGAAAATGCAAGTTTAAAAGCATATATCATTTTAACAAGAAAATTTACAAATTTACATGTTTTCCTTACAACATGTTTTTCAGCCACAAAGGGTACAAACATAACTTTGACATCAGCAAATTGCATGTCATTCTGCTAGCTCACTGCACCAGTTCCAGTAAAATACTTAATGTACTCCAGCCTACTTTGCTGAGCACTTTGTGTTGGTAGCCTGGATTGTACTCAGTCAAGAGATGTGAGTCCAACGAGGCGCTCCTGCCCTCCCTCACTGATATTTTCTGCCAAGTCTCTCAGCTTCCCAATCTGGCGCTGCAGCAACATACCCCTATGCATGTCGACGTAGGTGGATGTGAAGGACACAACATGCCAGAACTATAGTGTCTATTGTGTACATGGCCAGGTTAATTGTGGTTAAGAAAATGAAGAATCTGTTGGCCAGGATTTTAAAGGCATTCTCCACCACCCTGCATGCACAGGGCAGCTTATAATTGAAGATCCTCTAACCTGGGGTCAAGCCGCGCATGGAGAAGTGCTTGAATAGGTGTTCTCCTAATGCGAAGGTGTCCTCTGCTAAAAAAATAAAACTCATACCTATCACATTCTGGGTGTTGCTTGGCAAATGAAGTGTCTCATTCTGGAGGCGCCTAAAGAAATCTGTCTGTTCGATAACACTGACATTTGAGTGCCGTCCATTTTTACCAATGTCCAAGTATAGGAATACATAATTTGCATTAACAACTGCCATCATGTCAATGCTGAAGAATCCCTTATATTTATAATAAAATGAGCTAGAGTTGGCAGGTAGTGTAATCCTAACATGCTTCCCATCTATTGCACCTCCACAGTTTGGGAAGTTCCGCATCTTCTGGAAGTTTTTGGCCACCTCCAACCATTCCTCTGAGTTTTTGGAAAACTGCAAAGAAAAAAAAAAATAAGTCAATCCGTGTGCTACAGACAACAATTTACACCTAGCTAAGTATTTTAGACATGGGAATTTGGTAATGGTAATAAGTTGAGGTTGATAGCAATTATACATTGATTGCAACCAAAATGAAAACATTATTTAATGGTTTGTATTTAAAAATATGAAAATGAACTTTATCCTGTAGAGCAGTGATCAGCACCTTTCATGTCTTAGGGATGCTCTTGCCAAGGCCCTGCAGGGAAATTCCTGTAGTCAATTTTAAGTCTTGCTTCTCTCTGTTAACACAGGGTGGCTATCAACCTTTGCTCTACACTAATGGCCTCAAGCATTGCTGTGTCCCGTTTCTGTATCCATGGAGTGCCAGCTGACAGGAGTTACTGGAAGCTCTCATCTATGCGTGAATAATTACGGAGATCATCTGGGTTGTTTTCCTGAATTTCACGGATGAGTTGCATGTGGGAGAACTTTTCACGGTTGAGGAGCCATTCTTTACACCAGGCTCTTCGCCTTCTCTCTTTTTTTTTTTTTTTTTTTTGATTAAGAACATTCTGGATAGCCATAACACCAAGGGTAGCTACTGGAAGGCTGGAATCCTCCATATTTCCAGTTAAATGCAGAAAAGCCCTGCAGAACGAGCGAACGTACGTGACCGGACACAAAATATCCAAAAATCTCCAAGTAAAAGGCGCTCAAGGCGTGGCTAGAGGTGCCACACACACATTACATCATTTCCTCCCCACACGCTACAATGTGGTTATGCATTCAGGAAGCTATTGTAGTATCGTACTAAAAAATTTGTATTGTTAGTAACCTCTCCCATTTGCAATACATTTGAGAGTGGACTAGCAACCAAGAAAAACAGAGGATAAGTCGTACAATTTTCGGATCGGGTGTACGGGCCATAATTTAGGGAAGCTGGCTGTGCGGCTTTCAGCTTCACAGCCAGCTGGCCACTGCCCATGGGAGTGTAGTAGGACAACTAGGTCAAAACTAGGTACCTGCTTCCCCCCCCAAAAAAAATTACATGCCAAATGTGGCAGGGGAGGAGGACTTAAAGCGAAACTTCCCCTTTTTTGGAGGACCTTTACTTTAATGTAATCTTATTGCCCTATGAGATTATTTATTTGTATGCTGGGATATGATGACATTCTCCCCACATCCGAACGTAAAAGCTGCACCCATATGCATTGGGCTGCTCTGGGCAGCTGCTTATCAAAGCTTTTGGATTACCCTCTCAATATGTAAATAACAACCTGAAATAACTCTTTAGCCACTTGGAGTATCTTGGAGCACAGTATAAGCTGCGAGTGGAAATGGGGGGAGGGGGGGCCCAGGTTAACTTTTGCATCGGGGCCCACAAGCTTCAAGCTATCACTCTGGAAAAATACTGCTGTGTTTAATTGGAACAGTAAACAGCATCAGCAACAGCGCCACAAGTTACTGCACGGCAATATGCCTTGTGATCCTTCCAAGTACTTCCACTCCCTTGTTGTCTTACCCTACCTTAAAAATACACATTTAAAAATTATAACTCTTAAAGTTTGTTGATATAATATAATTACTTCTCTGCTACAATTCATTGGCTGGATTGCTTTTCAGAACAAAACACACTAGGAAAACTTTTGTCTGTTGTAAATAGAGCACCTGAAAGGCATGCTGGGTAAGACAATAAAGTAGGTACCAGTATATTGGGGAAAGTGATTGTTCCTTTAGTATGAATCTAAAACTCATGTGGCTTTTCCTCTTATGTTTATTCCACTTAATATAAGAGAATCTTGGTTCAGCGTAACATATTTCATATCTGTAAAGTAGATCTAAATCTTTAAGCAAAGGAGTGATATATTAGACCTCAATAAAATAGAGAACATTAACATGTTTTAAGCAGCATCACTGTGCCAACTGGCTTCTGTAGCGCTGATATGTCTTGGCCTATGTTGAGGTGCTACTCAGCAAGAATATTTATATGAACTTTGGAAATATTGTACCTATTTGGCTAAGCTAGGAGGAATCAATAACAAAACACTGAGTCTTTTACCAACCAGTGACGTTTCCAGGCCGTGTTCTTTTGCTGGCCGCGAATCCTCAGCCATGTAAAAAAAGGAGGAGGGATAACAATGACATCTCTGACTAAGTATGGTTACAGGGCCTTACTTAGGCAATAAAATTGACCAAATACTGTATGGCCTAGAACATATTTGGTCAGTAACATCAAAAGATATACCCTGCCCCTTTGGCTAAATTCCAGATAACAGCTTGTGGCAGGGGTACCGACAAGGTTGGACGCATGTGCTTTTTTCTTTCGATGGCTTAGTGGCTGTCATTATATTATTACATTTTACATGAATCTGCATTGCTGAACATGTGATTGATGATTGATTCATATGATGGGACTTTTTTTAATCTTTTATTTTTTAGTAAGTGACTTGTCAAAAATTGTTCCTTTATTTACTGTTTTCCTTTTTTATATGAATAAGTAGGGGTAATGTGTACACCTTACTCATTCACAATGGGGGGGGGGGGGGCTGGTATCTGAGATATTGGACAAGGTGCTTTGCCAGGGTGGTCCTTACCGACAAGGTACCTCCCCATGTTGAGGGTATGATGCCTGATATGGTGTGTGTGGGGGTGCATACTTGCCTCCCCCTATCCTGACCTGCCAAGCTTTTGGGGACACCCCATGCCATTTTATTTGTGGGATCCCCCATTACATCCAGGGGAGGACTGGGCCAGGGGGCAGGGGGGCAATTGCCCCCTGGGCCGCTCTGATGTCCTGTAAAAAGGCTGCACCGCTTCTGCCACAGACATGCCTAAAGGATTTCTGGTGAAAAGAAGTAAAAAGTCCCCGCCACTGACCTACTAAGTGAGTGCAGGTTGAAGACAAGGACAGAGCGCAGGCCTCCCTCCCCAGCATAGATGGTTTACACTGTCTGAGCAGAGGCCAATTCCATGCCTTTCCATACTGGAGACTCTCCTCCCCTGGCCAGCCCCAACCAAGCTGTCCCAGTTCCCCCGAACCGCCCCCTGCTGGCCAGGTTGGGAACCCAGATTCAGCCTGTGAGTAGAGGGTACCTGGAGCAGGGCTTCAGCCTGGAATGGGGGTCAAGAGGAGGACTGGAAGAGAGGGACTCAGAGAGGGGCAGAGTCTCTGCACCATGGGCCTCTGGTTTGTACTTGCCCCCTGGGCCAAAAGTTGCCAGTCTGCCCCTGATTACATCCATGCCAGACCCTCATCAAGGATAAGGGTCTGGTATGTATTTTTAGGGAGAACCCCTCACCATTTATGTGTGTGTGTGTAGGGTTCCCATTAACATCTATACCAGACCATATACTAGAATAAGGGTCTGGTCTATATGAAGGGAATTCCTAGCCATTGTTTACAAGCAGAACGAAGCAACGATAACTGTTTACTGTCAATTTAAATTGCATTATTTTCCTTTGTGAATGTCAGTTTCGCTGTCGTAAGTTGCAAACGTCAAGCACTTGTGCAACTTCACAGGCAGGTTAAGGGCATTGTCCAGGCATTTTATCTAAAGAAAACTTGCATTTATAATGTTGGCCTTATAATATGCATTAATAAAATGGTTGTTCCCCACTTAACAGAGTTTTTGAGAATTTTTTTGCTTTGGTATATGTTCCTCAGGGCACTCTCCAGCCCCCACTGTTTTTCAACATTCGTCTCCCATTAACTTGAATAAGGCTTGGATTTGGTACCCAAACTTCAACAATATTCGCTGAACCCAGGTATGTTCGACTCATTACTAGCTGTTGTGAATCAATCTCCTTTTACAAAAAGCTCTGGATATTAACCAAGCATGTTAGAAAGTTATAGATAATTTCTGAATGATGTAAAATACTTTGTTGAAGTGATAGAATGGACAACTTTACAAAAACTGTAGCACTACCTGCTCTAGGGCCACTTAGTATTGTATGTTCCTCTGTGCAGCCTTGACCATGTGAATTTTCCAGGCCCTCTGACACTCTAGGTCAGTGGTTCTTAACCTTGTTGGAGGTACTGAACCCCACCAGTTGCATATGCGCATTCACCGAACCCTTCTTGATTGGAAAAATCAAAAAATTTAAAATTCAAAACATAGGTATATATTTAGGTATATATTTATACATAGGTGCACAAAATGAACAAAACCATTAAGAATAAAGAACAAAACCATTAAAACATGATTTTCACACAAAAATGGTGTGTGGTTTGCCCTGCTTTGCGATCAGGTAAGCAACTTCGTACTATGCTATGAGGATCGGTTTGTTGATGGGTACAAAGCCGAGAACAGGCAGACTAGCCTTTTCATCAAATCTGGCTCTCCTCACCTTGAATTCAGCGAGCGTTGTGTTCTTGTATTTTCCATCTCCATGCAAATCATGCAGTTAGGACGCTGACTCCCATCACGTTCTGTTATACATGTGAATCCATATTGTACATATTCGTCCGACCGCTTTCTTTTTTTGCTCGACATGAAGGGATAATATTAAGAAAGAAATCACACGACGTACCATCACAGTTACAATTACATACAGTTACAATTCGACGACTGGGCACGCCAAATTCCCTGCAGCACAGATGGGCCAAGCGATGTTGTGTGATCATCTGCAGCCAATGAGCGGGGCGTGTCATCACGAATCATATGAGTCGGGTGTGTGTCTTGACCTCCGCCGAACCCGCGAGACTGACTCACCGAACCCCTGGGGTTCGATCGAACCCAGGTTACGAACCACTGCTCTAGGTTCAGACATGATGTGTATACCTTTAAATAAGACACTGACACAAAGCAAATAGAATTCAGCCTTCTTAGTTTTTACTTATTTAGGAAAAAAGGCCAAATAAGAGTGTCAAGTCAGTCAAGTTCTGAAAACAGCACTCAAAACTCAGTTGAATGAAAATAGCAAACACAAGAGAATAACAATAGTATACAAAATGACAGACAAGCATTAAACAAATGGATTTTCAAGGGGGTTATTAGTTGATGTCAATACCACCACCAGAGCCGCTGATAGGGGGGGGGGGGACCACCAGCCCTCTTGTAGGGGGCCCGAGCACACAGGGGGGCCCACACAGGGAGGGGGATTAGTGATGGACAACAAATACAGAAATCTTCCTCCAGCACCTGAATCTGATCTCTGTTCCTCTCCCTGCTATCAGCTTTTATCTGCTGAGAAAGAGACAGTTCTCCCTCACTAATCCCCCTTCCTGTGTGCCCCCCCCTCCCAGCACTGGCTATAATGTTATCTCTACTCAGGAGTTTATTTGTAACTTTGTTTCTCTCCCTCTGTCTCTCTGATCAAGGAGCTCCAACTGCCCAGCCTGTATATTTTTTTCATCTCATCTTCATTTTTATTTATTAACGTAGTTTTTTTTTTTTTAGATTTAGCAGGAATTATGTGAGCTATGTTAAATTTGTGTCTGCTAATAGTGATTTTGTTGTAATTTTAGCTAAATATATCTTTAATATTTTCTTGGGGGGGCCCTGCCAGGTAGTCTGTATGGGGCCCCGCGATTTCTAACAGCAGCCCTGACCACCACTAATACTAAAAGGAGAACATTGGGGCAGCCTATAGTACCTCTAATTCTAATTAGAGACTTAGTATTCTAGGTACCAGTAATGTGCCCCATTTAAGAGCAAAAGGATAATGTTCTGAATACAAGGCCTTGCAATTATCTTCACTGGCAGTTGGAGCTCAGAGAAGCAAAAGATCCTAAAATATGGCAAAAGTGATCAGCAATCAGTGCAAGGATACTTGATCTGACAGGTCCTCGTAAAAATCAGAATCTGTAATGTCTGTATATATATTTATATATATAGTGTTTAAGGTGGAGTGCTAGTGGCTGTCAATTGGACTTTGGGCATCTGCCCTCTCACCAATCCTGATGACACAGTGAATATACTGCAAATGATACAAGTCGGTTCTCCATCTGACAATCAGGTCAGGACAGCTGCTTGGTTGGCTGGTTCAGTGGTCCGTCTGGCACCTCTGCTGTCAGTGATGTTGCTAGGAGACCCCTGGCATAGCGGAGCAATGTTCGTCCTAGCTGGGCTGGAACAGTGGCAATGGTGTACACAATAATATCAGATTTAATATACTGTAAAAGCACTATACTGTATATATATTACATATTGGGAATTACCTGCTAGTTTGTATGGATAATTATTAGTGCTACATAAGGCAGTTGACTTAGTGATGCTGTGATTAGATGTTGCTGTATACAAGGATATTGTAAAGGTTACTAACTTCAGGTATGATTATATAAGACGTATGGTGAAACTGAGTGTTACCTTTAGAGAACAGTCATTCATAAAAAACTTAAGTTGTGTGAAAAAGTAAGTCTTTCCCATGGACATGCTGACATATGTGAACAGGAAAATATTAGAGATAAAGGTGATATACATTATAAACACACAAAAACATTCTCCTTTTCAATTATTATCAAAATCTCAATAAATGTATTGGTGTATTGTGGAAAACGTGAGTACATCCTAGGCCTCAGAAACTGGTATTGGCCCCTTTAGCAGAAATTATTTCTTGTAGACATTTTGTATATCTACCCAATGACTCTGACTAACCTAACAACTTTGAAAACCAAAACTTTTTGACCACTTCTCAATAAAATATTTCTTTAAATGAGAAACATTAGGGGGCTTCCTTGCATGAACTGTCAAATCAGGGCTTTGACTAGGCCAGTCCATAACCCATCCAGTTATTTTTTTTAACCATCCCTATATGAATTTGCCAGTGTATTTTGGATCACTTTCGTGTTAAAAGAACTGTTTCTGGTTCAATGTCAACTTTCAAACATATGGCCTCACATTCTGATCAAGAACACTTTACTATGATGCAGAGTTCATGCGTAACTTGATGAATGCAACCTGCAGAGGCCATGACGCAAGAAAGCAACCCCAAACTATAATATTTCCATCACCATGCTTTACAGATGGTATGAGGTTCTTCTGTTGAATGCTTTCTTTGGTTTGCACCAAACATGTCTACTGTTAGTGTACTAAAGAACTTTATCTGTGATTATCAATCCACAGCACATTTCTCTGGAAACCCTTTTCTTTGCCTATACGCTAAATGATAAACTTTAGTCTTGCTCTAATGTTCATATTGGACAGCAAAGACTTTCTCCTGGCACACCTCCCACAGAGGTTACATTGGTGCAATCTCTTTCTGATCGTAGATGCATTCAATTTGACACCATCTGTTGAAAGAGTTACCTGCACATCCAACAATGAAATTTTGGGGTTCTTGGAGACTTAGGCTTCTTTCACACGGTCCGCCTCCGCAGGCGGATCCGTGTTGCTCAGCGGGGATCGATGCGCGATCCCCGCTGAGCCGGGCGGATGACAGCTCCGTCTCCGCTTGCAGAGCGGAGAGAGGGAGGTGTCTCAGCACCCGCTGCCCTCTATGGGGGATCGGAGGAGAGCGGACCGCTTGTCCGCTCTCATCAGATCCGCTCCGCTCCGATTACTGAACGGATGGAAAAATAGGGTTTCCATCTGTCCAGATTTCAGCACAGGATCGGATGCGGATGGCAGCGGGTGTCAGCGGAGTTGACCTCCGCTGACACCCGCTGCACCATAGAGCTGCATGGAGGATCCGATCAGATCCGCCTAAAAAACTGACAGGCGGATCTGATCGGACCGCCCGTGTGAAAGAGCCCTTAGCTTTAAAAAGTTAGCTTTGGTCACAAATTACTTTTATTTGCGGTGATTATTCCCAGGAAGTCTCTTCCAAACGCAAAGCGTTTTCAAAGATTTGCTCCACGTTGTTTAATAACAATATCAAATTTACTCTGGCATACCCCGCCATTCTACATGTCACCTCCAGAGATGGGGAACGCATTTCTCTTCATCTCGAGCACTATTTTCTCGAGCACTATCTCACCGCTCATAATATCCCGCTACAAGGAGAAGCTCCCCCAACCAGAAGACCCTCTCTTTCCTCTAAATCGCAGAACAGCCCCCGTAAAGATTCAAGCAAAAAGGGGCGGTTTGGCACTTTCATTCCTTCCTTTAAGCCGTAACCCCACCAGCCGTCTCATTCAAATTATAAAACAGAAGGGGAGACAGCGCTCAATATTAACTGTGTATGTCAAAACCACAATTCACAAAATAAATAATGGTTGAGTTCAACATAAAGTGACTGTGCAACTATAAATAGGTATAAAACAACTTATAGTCCATTTATAAAGTGCAAGTGCAGTCTGTGCAGCAAACAAATAAAGTGACTGCGGTGCTCAGTGCTCAGCAAGGATGCATCCTTTATATAGAATCAGGAAAAAAGGAATCCGGCACCAGATGTCCTGCTCATTTACCAGATGACCCCTTGTGGTCTTGCAGTAGGCAAGTGGCAACTTCAGGGAATCTCCGGTGTTTGGCCAGACTCTCGTCTCCCCGCTCTCTTTAAATATCCGGAACTTGATCCGCTGTATAGGAAGGACTGGTGTGGATTCCGCTGGGTATTTCTCTCAAGCATACGATCATTCCATTATGCCATAAAAGAGTAGAGGAAACTCCATTATTTATTTTGTGAATTGTGGTTTTGACATACACAGTTACGGTAATATTGAGCGCTGTCTCCCCTTCTGTTTTATATTCACTAGCACTTTGTGTTTTCTTTGACTAGCTGCTCAATGTTTTTTTATTATTATTATTATTATGATACAGGATTTATATAGCGCCAACAGTTTGCGCAGCGCTTTACAATGTGAAGGAAGACAATACAGTTACAACACAGTTCAAAACAGGAGGAACTAGAGGGCCCTGCTCGTTAGAGCTTACAATCTAGAAGGGAGGGTCAAGTGAAACAAAAGGCAATAACTGTGGGGGATGGGTTGATGGAGAAAAGGAGGTACATTTGTTAAGGGTTGGTAGGATAGGCTTCTCTGAAGAGGAGGGTTTTCAGAGATCGCCTAAAAGCTAATAGAGTGGGGGATAATCGGACAGATAAGGGTAAGGAGTTCCATAGGATTGGAGAGGCTCTGGAAAAGTCCTGGAGGCGAGCATGGGAGGAGGTGATGAGTGAGCTAGAGAGCAGGAGGTTTTGAGAAGAACGAAGAGAGCGATTAGGTTGGTATTTTGAGATGAGGCTGGTGATGTAGCTGGGGGCTAGGCTGTGGATTGCTTTGTAGGATGTTGTAAGTATTTTGAATTTAATTCGTTGGGTGAGCGGAAGCCAGTGGAGGGCTTGACAGAGAGGAGCGGCGGACACTGAGCGATTGGTGAGGTGGACGAGTCTGGCGGCAGCATTCATGATGGATTGAAGGGGGGATAGCCTGTGTAGAGGTAAGCCAATGAGAAGGGAATTGCAGTAGTCGAGGCGCGAGATGACCAGGGAGTGAACTAGGAGTTTTGTTGTGTCTTTGGTTAGAAAGGGGCGTATTTTGGAGATGTTGCGGAGGCTGAGGCGGCAAGATTTGGACAGCGATTGGATGTGGAGTTTGAAGGAGAGTTCAGAGTCCAGGACAACACCTAAGACCTTGGCATGTGGGGATGGGCTGATAGTAATGCCATTGATATTGACGGAGAAATCAGGGGAAGGGGCACGCGGTGGAGGAAAAATTATAAGTTCGGTTTTGGATGGATTTAGTTTGAGGAAGTGGTGAGACATCCAGACCGATATATCTGATAGTAAATTAGTGATGCGTGAGGAGACTGAGGGAAAGAGCTGAGGAGTGGATAGGTAGATTTGGGTATCGTCAGCGTAGAGGTGGTATTGGAAGCCGTGGGAGGCTATCAACTGACCTAGAGAGGAGGTGTAGATTGAAAATAGGAGGGGTCCAAGAACAGAGCCTTGGGGGACTCCAACAGAGAAGGGAAGAGGAGAGGAGGAAGTAGAATTGTAAGAAACGCTAAAGGTGCGGTTGGATAAGTAAGAAGATAACCAGTGAAGAGTACAGTCACGGAGACCAAAGGCATGGAGTTTTTTGAGGAGGAGGGGATGGTCAACCGTATCAAAGGCAGCAGAAAGGTCCAGAAGTAGGAGTACAGAATAGTGTCCATTGGTTTTGGCCGTTAGCAGATCGTTTGTCAGCTTTAGGAGTGCAGTTTCAGTGGAGTGTTGAGGCCGAAATCCAGACTGAAGAGGATCAAGGAGGCTATTCTCGGCAAGGTGGTCGCACAGTCGGTTGTAGACTAGACGTTCGAGGAGTTTGGATGAAAAGGGGAGCAAGGAAATAGGGCGTAGGTTGTTCAGATCGGTTGGGTCCAGTGAGGGCTTTTTAAGTATGGGGCTGACTAGTGCATGTTTTAGAGAGTTGGGGAAGATGCCAGAAGAGAGGGAGAGATTGAAGATGTGGGTTAGAGAGTGTAGAATAGGGCCAGAAGGTGAACGTAGCATTTGCGAGGGAACAGGATCCAGAGGGCAGGTTGTTAAGTGGACGTTAGCAAGTAGTTTAGCAACCTCGGCTGTAGTGGCGGGGTTGAATGAGGGAAGTAATGATCGCACTTGTGGGCGTGAAGCATAAGGCATGGAGGCGGGTATCTGAACAGCAACAATTTCCTTACGAATTGTGTCAATCTTCTGTTTGAAGTGGTTGGCAATCTCCTGGGCGGTGAGTGAGTCAGTGGGAGGGGGTAGTGGAGGACGGAGTAGAGAGTTAAAGGTAGCGAAGAGTTGCCGGGGGCGTGATGACAGGCTGTTAATGAGAGTGATAAAATAGGTCTGTTTGGCAGTGTGGAGACTGGAATTGTATTTTTGGAGGGCAGATTTATATTGGTTGAAATCCTTCTGAGACCGAGTCTTACGCCATAGGCGCTCAAGAGCACGGCTATGCTTTTTCAGACTTCTAGTGTTATCGGTTTGCCAAGGTTGAAGGGGTCGGGGCCTGATTCGGTGTGTGGTGAGGGGGGCCAATGTGTCCAGGGAGGCTAAGAGTGAAGTGTTGTAGACAGAAGTGGCTAGGTTGGTGCAGGACAGGGGTGCAATATTGTCATAGAGGTGGCCGGTAGCAGAGTAGAGAAGAGAAGGGTTGAGATGGCGTAGGTTTCTGCGGGTAACTGTACGGTAGCTGGAGGGAGAGGAGGTGGAGTAGAGGGAGAGAGTGAAACTAATAAGGTAGTGATCAGAGAGAGGGAAAGGATTGTTGGAAAGGTTGTGCGGGGTGCATAGGTGGGAGAAAACAAGGTCAAGGAGATTGCCTTCAGAGTGAGTAGAAGCGTGTATCCATTGCTTCAGGTCAAAGGAGGAGGTTAGATTGAGAAGTTTGGAAGTGGTAGGAGTGTTAGTATTAACAGGGATGTTGAAGTCGCCGAGAATGATTGTGGGGATTTCAGAAGAGAGAAAGTAGGGTAGCCAGGCGGAGAAGTCATCAAGAAAGGTTGATACTGGTCCAGGGGGGCGGTAGATCACAGCTATCCTTAGAGAGACAGGGGAGAAAAGACGAATGCAGTGTACCTCAAATGAGGAGAGTGACAGAGAGGGAGGCGGCTGAAGTACCTGAAAGGAGCTATGTGGGGCTAGAAGGATCCCGACACCCCCTCCCTTGCGTCCGTTGGGTCTAGGGGAGTGAGTCCATAGAAGACCACCTTGGGATAGGGCAGCAGAAGACGCAGTGTCGTATTCGTGCAGCCAGGTTTCGGTGATGGCGAGTAGATTAAATGAGTTAGCGATGAAAAGGTCATGGAGAGAGGTGAGTTTATTACAGACGGAGCGGGCGTTCCAAAGGGCACAAGAGAAAGGGAGTCCAGTCTTGGGAAGAAGAGAGATAGGAACTAGATTGTGCTGACTGCGACTGCAGCCAGAGGGTGTAGGGAATGTGGAGTATTGAACATGGGTAGATGGAGGCCCAGGGTTTGGGGAAATGTCTCCAGAGGCCAGGAGAAGCAGAAAGGTGAGGGTGGTAATATGAGAGTGTGATTTATATGAGGGGACATGCCCCAGTTTCCTGGAGGATTTGTGTGCATGTGGATTTAGAAGTAGCAGGAGATGTTGAGTGCAGTAATAAGGTGAGGACAGAAGTGAGGGTGATATATATAAGATGTGGGGTGGAGAAGAGGGGTGAAGTAGAGAGAATTTAAGGATGGAGGATAGGGCAGTCAGAAGAAGTGCCAGAGAGTGCATTTTACCAGAATAGAGCTGAAGAGGTTTATAAAAAAAAGAAAAAAAAAAAGGAGGAGATCACCTGCAGTATATGTGGTGTATATCTCAACCTTTCCTGTGTTCCCTCACTTTGTGAATTCTCTGAAGTGCAGATTCAGAAGTGTGTCCCACTTAGAGAAATCGCCCCTACTTTGAGAAGAGAGCCCCCCGGGAGCAAACGTGCCCCCCCCTGCACACGTGCCTTCCCCAAGTGATGTGCTGATTTTATACTATTAGACCTGGGGTGGGGGCTTATCCAATTAGTAATCAGGAATTGATAAATTAGGGCTGGACATATACTGCAGTTTCACTTCACAAAGATTTAAAGATAACTGGCAGATACCCCTAAAGGTTAAAGGCTATAATGGTTGTAAATTTAAGGTAAGAAAACATAGGAGGGATAGGCTACGGATGGATAAGCAAGTAAGCATACCACATAAACTGTATAGAAAACGCAGGGTACAGGAATATTCAGTTTGGGTTGCAATCCTAGATGGACGTACCTGTGAAGAGACAGAAGAAGGTTTTCAGATGACACATTGAGATGATCTATGCAGATTCAAAAGTGTGTCCCACTTAGAGAAATCGCCCCTACTTTGAGAAGAGAGCCCCCCGAGAGCAAACGTGCCCCCCCCCCCTGCACACGTGCCTTCCCCAAGTGATGTGCTGATTTTATACTATTAGACCTGGGGTGGGGGCTTATCCAATTAGTAATCAGGAATTGATAAATTAGGGCTGGACATATACTGCAGTTTCACTTCACAAAGATTTAAAGATAACTGGCAGATACCCCTAAAGGTTAAAGGCTATAATGGTTGTAAATTTAAGGTAAGAAAACATAGGAGGGATAGGCTACGGATGGATAAGCAAGTAAGCATACCACATAAACTGTATAGAAAACGCAGGGTACAGGAATATTCAGTTTGGGTTGCAATCCTAGATGGACGTACCTGTGAAGAGACAGAAGAAGGTTTTCAGATGACACATTGAGATGATCTATGCAGATTCAGAAGTGTGTCCCACTTAGAGAAATCGCCCCTACTTTGAGAAGAGAGCCCCCCGAGAGCAAACGTGCCCCCCCCTGCACACGTGCCTTCCCCAAGTGATGTGCTGATTTTATACTATTAGACCTGGGGTGGGGGCTTATCCAATTAGTAATCAGGAATTGATAAATTAGGGCTGGACATATACTGCAGTTTCACCACAAAGATTTAAAGATAACTGGCAGATACCCCTAAAGGTTAAAGGCTATAATGGTTGTAAATTTAAGGTAAGAAAACATAGGAGGGATAGGCTACGGATGGATAAGCAAGTAAGCATACCACATAAACTGTATAGAAAACGCAGGGTACAGGAATATTCAGTTTGGGTTGCAATCCTAGATGGACGTACCTGTGAAGAGACAGAAGAAGGTTTTCAGATGACACATTGAGATGATCTATGCAGATTCAGAAGTGTGTCCCACTTAGAGAAATCGCCCCTACTTTGAGAAGAGAGCCCCCCGAGAGCAAACGTGCCCCCCCCCCCTGCACACGTGCCTTCCCCAAGTGATGTGCTGATTTTATACTATTAGACCTGGGGTGGGGGCTTATCCAATTAGTAATCAGGAATTGATAAATTAGGGCTGGACATATACTGCAGTTTCACTTCACAAAGATTTAAAGATAACTGGCAGATACCCCTAAAGGTTAAAGGCTATAATGGTTGTAAATTTAAGGTAAGAAAACATAGGAGGGATAGGCTACGGATGGATAAGCAAGTAAGCATACCACATAAACTGTATAGAAAACACAGGGTACAGGAATATTCAGTTTGGGTTGCAATCCTAGATGGACGTACCTGTGAAGAGACAGAAGAAGGTTTTCAGATGACACATTGAGATGATCTATGCAGATTCAGAAGTGTGTCCCACTTAGAGAAATCGCCCCTACTTTGAGAAAAGAGCCCCCCGAGAGCAAACGTGCCCCCCCCTGCACACGTGCCTTCCCCAAGTGATGTGCTGATTTTATACTATTAGACCTGGGGTGGGGGCTTATCCAATTAGTAATCAGGAATTGATAAATTAGGGCTGGACATATACTGCAGTTTTACTTCACAAAGATTTAAAGATAACTGGCAGATACCCCTAAAGGTTAAAGGCTATAATGGTTGTAAATTTAAGGTAAGAAAACATAGGAGGGATAGGCTACGGATGGATAAGCAAGTAAGCATACCACATAAACTGTATAGAAAACGCAGGGTACAGGAATATTCAGTTTGGGTTGCAATCCTAGATGGACGTACCTGTGAAGAGACAGAAGAAGGTTTTCAGATGACACATTGAGATGATCTATGCAGATTCAGAAGTGTGTCCCACTTAGAGAAATCGCCCCTACTTTGAGAAGAGAGCCCCCCGAGAGCAAACGTGCCCCCCCCCCTGCACACGTGCCTTCCCCAAGTGATGTGCTGATTTTATACTATTAGACCTGGGGTGGGGGCTTATCCAATTAGTAATCAGGAATTGATAAATTAGGGCTGGACATATACTGCAGTTTCACTTCACAAAGATTTAAAGATAACTGGCAGATACCCCTAAAGGTTAAAGGCTATAATGGTTGTAAATTTAAGGTAAGAAAACATAGGAGGGATAGGCTACGGATGGATAAGCAAGTAAGCATACCACATAAACTGTATAGAAAACGCAGGGTACAGGAATATTCAGTTTGGGTTGCAATCCTAGATGGACGTACCTGTGAAGAGACAGAAGAAGGTTTTCAGATGACACATTGAGATGATCTATGCAGATTCCGAAGTGTGTCCCACTTAGAGAAATCGCCCCTACTTTGAGAAGAGAGCCCCCCGAGAGCATACGTGCCCCCCCCCGCACACGTGCCTTCCCCAAGTGATGTGCTGATTTTATACTATTAGACCTGGGGTGGGGGCTTATCCAATTAGTAATCAGGAATTGATAAATTAGGGCTGGACATATACTGCAGTTTCACTTCACAAAGATTTAAAGATAACTGGCAGATACCCCTAAAGGTTAAAGGCTATAATGGTTGTAAATTTAAGGTAAGAAAACATAGGAGGGATAGGCTACGGATGGATAAGCAAGTAAGCATACCACATAAACTGTATAGAAAACGCAGGGTACAGGAATATTCAGTTTGGGTTGCAATCCTAGATGGACGTACCTGTGAAGAGACAGAAGAAGGTTTTCAGATGACACATTGAGATGATCTATGCAGATTCAGAAGTGTGTCCCACTTAGAGAAATCGCCCCTACTTTGAGAAGAGAGCCCCCCAAGAGCAAACGTGCCCCCCCCCCCTGCACACGTGCCTTCCCAAAGTGATGTGCTGATTTTATACTATTAGACCTGGGGTGGGGGCTTATCCAATTAGTAATCAGGAATTGATAAATTAGGGCTGGACATATACTGCAGTTTCACTTCACAAAGATTTAAAGATAACTGGCAGATACCCCTAAAGGTTAAAGGCTATAATGGTTGTAAATTTAAGGTAAGAAAACATAGGAGGGATAGGCTACGGATGGATAAGCAAGTAAGCATACCACATAAACTGTATAGAAAACGCAGGGTACAGGAATATTCAGTTTGGGTTGCAATCCTAGATGGACGTACCTGTGAAGAGACAGAAGAAGGTTTTCAGATGACACATTGAGATGATCTATGCAGATTCAGAAGTGTGTCCCACTTAGAGAAATCGCCCCTACTTTGAGAAGAGAGCCCCCCGAGAGCAAATGTGCCCCCCCCCTGCACACGTGCCTTCCCCAAGTGATGTGCTGATTTTATACTATTAGACCTGGGGTGGGGGCTTATCCAATTCGTAATCAGGAATTGATAAATTAGGGCTGGACATATACTGCAGTTTCACTTCACAAAGATTTAAAGATAACTGGCAGATACCCCTAAAGGTTAAAGGCTATAATGGTTGTAAATTTAAGGTAAGAAAACATAGGAGGGATAGGCTACGGATGGATAAGCAAGTAAGCATACCACATAAACTGTATAGAAAACGCAGGGTACAGGAATATTCAGTTTGGGTTGCAATCCTAGATGGACGTACCTGTGAAGAGACAGAAGAAGGTTTTCAGATGACACATTGAGATGATCTATGCAGATTCAGAAGTGTGTCCCACTTAGAGAAATCGCCCCTACTTTGAGAAGAGAGCCCCCCGAGAGCAAACGTGCCCCCCCTGCACACGTGCCTTCCCCAAGTGATGTGCTGATTTTATACTATTAGACCTGGGGTGGGGGCTTATCCAATTAGTAATCAGGAATTGATAAATTAGGGCTGGACATATACTGCAGTTTCACCACAAAGATTTAAAGATAACTGGCAGATACCCCTAAAGGTTAAAGGCTATAATGGTTGTAAATTTAAGGTAAGAAAACATAGGAGGGATAGGCTACGGATGGATAAGCAAGTAAGCATACCACATAAACTGTATAGAAAACGCAGGGTACAGGAATATTCAGTTTGGGTTGCAATCCTAGATGGACGTACCTGTGAAGAGACAGAAGAAGGTTTTCAGATGACACATTGAGATGATCTATGCAGATTCAGAAGTGTGTCCCACTTAGAGAAATCGCCCCTACTTTGAGAAAAGAGCCCCCCGAGAGCAAACGTGCCCCCCCCTGCACACGTGCCTTCCCCAAGTGATGTGCTGATTTTATACTATTAGACCTGGGGTGGGGGCTTATCCAATTAGTAATCAGGAATTGATAAATTAGGGCTGGACATATACTGCAGTTTCACTTCACAAAGATTTAAAGATAACTGGCAGATACCCCTAAAGGTTAAAGGCTATAATGGTTGTAAATTTAAGGTAAGAAAACATAGGAGGGATAGGCTACGGATGGATAAGCAAGTAAGCATACCACATAAACTGTATAGAAAACGCAGGGTACAGGAATATTCAGTTTGGGTTGCAATCCTAGATGGACGTACCTGTGAAGAGACAGAAGAAGGTTTTCAGATGACACATTGAGATGATCTATGCAGATTCAGAAGTGTGTCCCACTTAGAGAAATCGCCCCTACTTTGAGAAGAGAGCCCCCCGAGAGCAAACGTGCCCCCCCCCTGCACACGTGCCTTCCCCAAGTGATGTGCTGATTTTATACTATTAGACCTGGGGTGGGGGCTTATCCAATTCGTAATCAGGAATTGATAAATTAGGGCTGGACATATACTGCAGTTTCACTTCACAAAGATTTAAAGATAACTGGCAGATACCCCTAAAGGTTAAAGGCTATAATGGTTGTAAATTTAAGGTAAGAAAACATAGGAGGGATAGGCTACGGATGGATAAGCAAGTAAGCATACCACATAAACTGTATAGAAAACGCAGGGTACAGGAATATTCAGTTTGGGTTGCAATCCTAGATGGACGTACCTGTGAAGAGACAGAAGAAGGATTTCAGATGACACATTTAGATGATCTATGCAGATTCAGAAGTGTGTCCCACTTAGAGAAATCGCCCCTACTTTGAGAAGAGAGCCCCCCGAGAGCAAACGTGCCCCCCCCTGCACACGTGCCTTCCCCAAGTGATGTGCTGATTTTATACTATTAGACCTGGGGTGGGGGCTTATCCAATTAGTAATCAGGAATTGATAAATTAGGGCTGGACATATACTGCAGTTTCACTTCACAAAGATTTAAAGATAACTGGCAGATACCCCTAAAGGTTAAAGGCTATAATGGTTGTAAATTTAAGGTAAGAAAACATAGGAGGGATAGGCTACGGATGGATAAGCAAGTAAGCATACCACATAAACTGTATAGAAAACGCAGGGTACAGGAATATTCAGTTTGGGTTGCAATCCTAGATGGACGTACCTGTGAAGAGACAGAAGAAGGTTTTCAGATGACACATTGAGATGATCTATGCAGATTCAGAAGTGTGTCCCACTTAGAGAAATCGCCCCTACTTTGAGAAGAGAGCCCCCCGAGAGCAAACGTGCCCCCCCCTGCACACGTGCCTTCCCCAAGTGATGTGCTGATTTTATACTATTAGACCTGGGGTGGGGGCTTATCCAATTAGTAATCAGGAATTGATAAATTAGGGCTGGACATATACTGCAGTTTCACCACAAAGATTTAAAGATAACTGGCAGATACCCCTAAAGGTTAAAGGCTATAATGGTTGTAAATTTAAGGTAAGAAAACATAGGAGGGATAGGCTACGGATGGATAATCAAGTAAGCATACCACATAAACTGTATAGAAAACGCAGGGTACAGGAATATTCAGTTTGGGTTGCAATCCTAGATGGACGTACCTGTGAAGAGACAGAAGAAGGTTTTCAGATGACACATTGAGATGATCTATGCAGATTCAGAAGTGTGTCCCACTTAGAGAAATCGCCCCTACTTTGAGAAGAGAGCCCCCCGAGAGCAAACGTGCCCCCCCCCTGCACACGTGCCTTCCCCAAGTGATGTGCTGATTTTATACTATTAGACCTGGGGTGGGGGCTTATCCAATTAGTAATCAGGAATTGATAAATTAGGGCTGGACATATACTGCAGTTTTACTTCACAAAGATTTAAAGATAACTGGCAGATACCCCTAAAGGTTAAAGGCTATAATGGTTGTAAATTTAAGGTAAGAAAACATAGGAGGGATAGGCTACGGATGGATAAGCAAGTAAGCATACCACATAAACTGTATAGAAAACGCAGGGTACAGGAATATTCAGTTTGGGTTGCAATCCTAGATGGACGTACCTGTGAAGAGACAGAAGAAGGTTTTCAGATGACACATTGAGATGATCTATGCAGATTCAGAAGTGTGTCCCACTTAGAGAAATCGCCCCTACTTTGAGAAGAGAGCCCCCCGAGAGCAAACGTGCCCCCCCCCTGCACACGTGCCTTCCCCAAGTGATGTGCTGATTTTATACTATTAGACCTGGGGTGGGGGTTTATCCAATTCTTAATCAGGAATTGATAAATTAGGGCTGGACATATACTGCAGTTTCACTTCACAAAGATTTAAAGATAACTGGCAGATACCCCTAAAGGTTAAAGGCTATAATGGTTGTAAATTTAAGGTAAGAAAACATAGGAGGGATAGGCTACGGATGGATAAGCAAGTAAGCATACCACATAAACTGTATAGAAAACGCAGGGTACAGGAATATTCAGTTTGGGTTGCAATCCTAGATGGACGTACCTGTGAAGAGACAGAAGAAGGTTTTCAGATGACACATTGAGATGATCTATGCAGATTCAGAAGTGTGTCCCACTTAGAGAAATCGCCCCTACTTTGAGAAGAGAGCCCCCCGAGAGCAAACGTGCCCCCCCCTGCACACGTGCCTTCCCCAAGTGATGTGCTGATTTTATACTATTAGACCTGGGGCGGGGGCTTATCCAATTAGTAATCAGGAATTGATAAATTAGGGCTGGACATATACTGCAGTTTCACTTCACAAAGATTTAAAGATAACTGGCAGATACCCCTAAAGGTTAAAGGCTATAATGGTTGTAAATTTAAGGTAAGAAAACATAGGAGGGATAGGCTACGGATGGATAAGCAAGTAAGCATACCACATAAACTGTATAGAAAACGCAGGGTACAGGAATATTCAGTTTGGGTTGCAATCCTAGATGGACGT
Source organism: Pelophylax lessonae (assembly GCF_965119305.1). Taxonomy (NCBI): domain Eukaryota; kingdom Metazoa; phylum Chordata; class Amphibia; order Anura; family Ranidae; genus Pelophylax; species Pelophylax lessonae. The sequence goes on along the minus strand of NC_138771.1, from coordinate 461,859,180 downwards.
ACCTGTGAAGAGACAGAAGAAGGTTTTCAGATGACACATTGAGATGATCTATGCAGATTCAGAAGTGTGTCCCACTTAGAGAAATCGCCCCTACTTTGAGAAGAGAGCCCCCCGAGAGCAAATGTGCCCCCCCCTGCACACGTGCCTTCCCCAAGTGATGTGCTGATTTTATACTATTAGACCTGGGGTGGGGGCTTATCCAATTAGTAATCAGGAATTGATAAATTAGGGCTGGACATATACTGCAGTTTCACTTCACAAAGATTTAAAGATAACTGGCAGATACCCCTAAAGGTTAAAGGCTATAATGGTTGTAAATTTAAGGTAAGAAAACATAGGAGGGATAGGCTACGGATGGATAAGCAAGTAAGCATACCACATAAACTGTAAAGAAAACGCAGGGTACAGGAATATTCAGTTTGGGTTGCAATCCTAGATGGACGTACCTGTGAAGAGACAGAAGAAGGTTTTCAGATGACACATTGAGATCATCTATGCAGATTCAGAAGTGTGTCCCACTTAGAGAAATCGCCCCTACTTTGAGAAGAGAGCCCCCCGAGAGCAAACGTGCCCCCCCCCTGCACACGTGCCTTCCCCAAGTGATGTGCTGATTTTATACTATTAGACCTGGGGTGGGGGCTTATCCAATTAGTAATCAGGAATTGATAAATTAGGGCTGGACATATACTGCAGTTTTACTTCACAAAGATTTAAAGATAACTGGCAGATACCCCTAAAGGTTAAAGGCTATAATGGTTGTAAATTTAAGGTAAGAAAACATAGGAGGGATAGGCTACGGATGGATAAGCAAGTAAGCATACCACATAAACTATTGAAAACGCAGGGTACAGGAATATTCAGTTTGGGTTGCAATCCTAGATGGACGTACCTGTGAAGAGACAGAAGAAGGTTTTCAGATGACACATTGAGATGATCTATGCAGATTCAGAAGTGTGTCCCACTTAGAGAAATCGCCCCTACTTTGAGAAGAGAGCCCCCCGAGAGCAAACGTGCCCCCCCCCCTGCACACGTGCCTTCCCCAAGTGATGTGCTGATTTTATACTATTAGACCTGGGGTGGGGGCTTATCCAATTAGTAATCAGGAATTGATAAATTAGGGCTGGACATATACTGCAGTTTTACTTCACAAAGATTTAAAGATAACTGGCAGATACCCCTAAAGGTTAAAGGCTATAATGGTTGTAAATTTAAGGTAAGAAAACATAGGAGGGATAGGCTACGGATGGATAAGCAAGTAAGCATACCACATAAACTGTATAGAAAACGCAGGGTACAGGAATATTCAGTTTGGGTTGCAATCCTAGATGGACGTACCTGTGAAGAGACAGAAGAAGGTTTTCAGATGACACATTGAGATGATCTATGCAGATTCAGAAGTGTGTCCCACTTAGAGAAATCGCCCCTACTTTGAGAAGAGAGCCCCCCGAGAGCAAACGTGCCCCCCCCCTGCACACGTGCCTTCCCCAAGTGATGTGCTGATTTTATACTATTAGACCTGGGGTGGGGGCTTATCCAATTCGTAATCAGGAATTGATAAATTAGGGCTGGACATATACTGCAGTTTCACTTCACAAAGATTTAAAGATAACTGGCAGATACCCCTAAAGGTTAAAGGCTATAATGGTTGTAAATTTAAGGTAAGAAAACATAGGAGGGATAGGCTACGGATGGATAAGCAAGTAAGCATACCACATAAACTGTATAGAAAACGCAGGGTACAGGAATATTCAGTTTGGGTTGCAATCCTAGATGGACGTACCTGTGAAGAGACAGAAGAAGGATTTCAGATGACACATTTAGATGATCTATGCAGATTCAGAAGTGTGTCCCACTTAGAGAAATCGCCCCTACTTTGAGAAGAGAGCCCCCCGAGGGCAAACGTGCCCCCCCCTGCACACGTGCCTTCCCCAAGTGATGTGCTGATTTTATACTATTAGACCTGGGGTGGGGGCTTATCCAATTAGTAATCAGGAATTGATAAATTAGGGCTGGACATATACTGCAGTTTCACTTCACAAAGATTTAAAGATAACTGGCAGATACCCCTAAAGGTTAAAGGCTATAATGGTTGTAAATTTAAGGTAAGAAAACATAGGAGGGATAGGCTACGGATGGATAAGCAAGTAAGCATACCACATAAACTGTATAGAAAACGCAGGGTACAGGAATATTCAGTTTGGGTTGCAATCCTAGATGGACGTACCTGTGAAGAGACAGAAGAAGGTTTTCAGATGACACATTGAGATGATCTATGCAGATTCAGAAGTGTGTCCCACTTAGAGAAATCGCCCCTACTTTGAGAAGAGAGCCCCCCGAGAGCAAACGTGCCCCCCCCTGCACACGTGCCTTCCCCAAGTGATGTGCTGATTTTATACTATTAGACCTGGGGTGGGGGCTTATCCAATTAGTAATCAGGAATTGATAAATTAGGGCTGGACATATACTGCAGTTTCACCACAAAGATTTAAAGATAACTGGCAGATACCCCTAAAGGTTAAAGGCTATAATGGTTGTAAATTTAAGGTAAGAAAACATAGGAGGGATAGGCTACGGATGGATAATCAAGTAAGCATACCACATAAACTGTATAGAAAACGCAGGGTACAGGAATATTCAGTTTGGGTTGCAATCCTAGATGGACGTACCTGTGAAGAGACAGAAGAAGGTTTTCAGATGACACATTGAGATGATCTATGCAGATTCAGAAGTGTGTCCCACTTAGAGAAATCGCCCCTACTTTGAGAAGAGAGCCCCCCGAGAGCAAACGTGCCCCCCCCCTGCACACGTGCCTTCCCCAAGTGATGTGCTGATTTTATACTATTAGACCTGGGGTGGGGGCTTATCCAATTAGTAATCAGGAATTGATAAATTAGGGCTGGACATATACTGCAGTTTTACTTCACAAAGATTTAAAGATAACTGGCAGATACCCCTAAAGGTTAAAGGCTATAATGGTTGTAAATTTAAGGTAAGAAAACATAGGAGGGATAGGCTACGGATGGATAAGCAAGTAAGCATACCACATAAACTGTATAGAAAACGCAGGGTACAGGAATATTCAGTTTGGGTTGCAATCCTAGATGGACGTACCTGTGAAGAGACAGAAGAAGGTTTTCAGATGACACATTGAGATGATCTATGCAGATTCAGAAGTGTGTCCCACTTAGAGAAATCGCCCCTACTTTGAGAAGAGAGCCCCCCGAGAGCAAACGTGCCCCCCCCCTGCACACGTGCCTTCCCCAAGTGATGTGCTGATTTTATACTATTAGACCTGGGGTGGGGGCTTATCCAATTCTTAATCAGGAATTGATAAATTAGGGCTGGACATATACTGCAGTTTCACTTCACAAAGATTTAAAGATAACTGGCAGATACCCCTAAAGGTTAAAGGCTATAATGGTTGTAAATTTAAGGTAAGAAAACATAGGAGGGATAGGCTACGGATGGATAAGCAAGTAAGCATACCACATAAACTGTATAGAAAACGCAGGGTACAGGAATATTCAGTTTGGGTTGCAATCCTAGATGGACGTACCTGTGAAGAGACAGAAGAAGGTTTTCAGATGACACATTGAGATGATCTATGCAGATTCAGAAGTGTGTCCCACTTAGAGAAATCGCCCCTACTTTGAGAAGAGAGCCCCCCGAGAGCAAACGTGCCCCCCCCTGCACACGTGCCTTCCCCAAGTGATGTGCTGATTTTATACTATTAGACCTGGGGCGGGGGCTTATCCAATTAGTAATCAGGAATTGATAAATTAGGGCTGGACATATACTGCAGTTTCACTTCACAAAGATTTAAAGATAACTGGCAGATACCCCTAAAGGTTAAAGGCTATAATGGTTGTAAATTTAAGGTAAGAAAACATAGGAGGGATAGGCTACGGATGGATAAGCAAGTAAGCATACCACATAAACTGTATAGAAAACGCAGGGTACAGGAATATTCAGTTTGGGTTGCAATCCTAGATGGACGTACCTGTGAAGAGACAGAAGAAGGTTTTCAGATGACACATTGAGATGATCTATGCAGATTCAGAAGTGTGTCCCACTTAGAGAAATCGCCCCTACTTTGAGAAGAGAGCCCCCCGAGAGCAAATGTGCCCCCCCCTGCACACGTGCCTTCCCCAAGTGATGTGCTGATTTTATACTATTAGACCTGGGGTGGGGGCTTATCCAATTAGTAATCAGGAATTGATAAATTAGGGCTGGACATATACTGCAGTTTCACTTCACAAAGATTTAAAGATAACTGGCAGATACCCCTAAAGGTTAAAGGCTATAATGGTTGTAAATTTAAGGTAAGAAAACATAGGAGGGATAGGCTACGGATGGATAAGCAAGTAAGCATACCACATAAACTGTAAAGAAAACGCAGGGTACAGGAATATTCAGTTTGGGTTGCAATCCTAGATGGACGTACCTGTGAAGAGACAGAAGAAGGTTTTCAGATGACACATTGAGATCATCTATGCAGATTCAGAAGTGTGTCCCACTTAGAGAAATCGCCCCTACTTTGAGAAGAGAGCCCCCCGAGAGCAAACGTGCCCCCCCCCCTGCACACGTGCCTTCCCCAAGTGATGTGCTGATTTTATACTATTAGACCTGGGGTGGGGGCTTATCCAATTAGTAATCAGGAATTGATAAATTAGGGCTGGACATATACTGCAGTTTTACTTCACAAAGATTTAAAGATAACTGGCAGATACCCCTAAAGGTTAAAGGCTATAATGGTTGTAAATTTAAGGTAAGAAAACATAGGAGGGATAGGCTACGGATGGATAAGCAAGTAAGCATACCACATAAACTGTAAAGAAAACGCAGGGTACAGGAATATTCAGTTTGGGTTGCAATCCTAGATGGACGTACCTGTGAAGAGACAGAAGAAGGTTTTCAGATGACACATTGAGATGATCTATGCAGATTCAGAAGTGTGTCCCACTTAGAGAAATCGCCCCTACTTTGAGAAGAGAGCCCCCCGAGAGCAAACGTGCCCCCCCCCCCCCCTGCACACGTGCCTTCCCCAAGTGATGTGCTGATTTTATACTATTAGACCTGGGGTGGGGGCTTATCCAATTCGTAATCAGGAATTGATAAATTAGGGCTGGACATATACTGCAGTTTCACTTCACAAAGATTTAAAGATAACTGGCAGATACCCCTAAAGGTTAAAGGCTATAATGGTTGTAAATTTAAGGTAAGAAAACATAGGAGGGATAGGCTACGGATGGATAAGCAAGTAAGCATACCACATAAACTGTATAGAAAACGCAGGGTACAGGAATATTCAGTTTGGGTTGCAATCCTAGATGGACGTACCTGTGAAGAGACAGAAGAAGGTTTTCAGATGACACATTGAGATGATCTATGCAGATTCAGAAGTGTGTCCCACTTAGAGAAATCGCCCCTACTTTGAGAAGAGAGCCCCCCGAGAGCAAATGTGCCCCCCCCTGCACACGTGCCTTCCCCAAGTGATGTGCTGATTTTATACTATTAGACCTGGGGTGGCGGCTTATCCAATTAGTAATCAGGAATTGATAAATTAGGGCTGGACATATACTGCAGTTTCACTTCAGAAAGATTTAAAGATAACTGGCAGATACCCCTAAAGGTTAAAGGCTATAATGGTTGTAAATTTAAGGTAAGAAAACATAGGAGGGATAGGCTACGGATGGATAAGCAAGTAAGCATACCATATAAACTGTATAGAAAACGCAGGGTACAGGAATATTCAGTTTGGGTTGCAATCCTAGATGGACGTACCTGTGAAGAGACAGAAGAAGGTTTTCAGATGACACATTGAGATGATCTATGCAGATTCAGAAGTGTGTCCCACTTAGAGAAATCGCCCCTACTTTGAGAAGAGAGCCCCCCGAGAGCAAATGTGCCCCCCCCCTGCACACGTGCCTTCCCCAAGTGATGTGCTGATTTTATACTATTAGACCTGGGGTGGGGGCTTATCCAATTAGTAATCAGGAATTGATAAATTAGGGCTGGACATATACTGCAGTTTTACTTCACAAAGATTTAAAGATAACTGGCAGATACCCCTAAAGGTTAAAGGCTATAATGGTTGTAAATTTAAGGTAAGAAAACATAGGAGGGATAGGCTACGGATGGATAAGCAAGTAAGCATACCACATAAACTGTATAGAAAACGCAGGGTACAGGAATATTCAGTTTGGGTTGCAATCCTAGATGGACGTACCTGTGAAGAGACAGAAGAAGGTTTTCAGATGACACATTGAGATGATCTATGCAGATTCAGAAGTGTGTCCCACTTAGAGAAATCGCCCCTACTTTGAGAAGAGAGCCCCCCGAGAGCAAACGTGCCCCCCCCCTGCACACGTGCCTTCCCCAAGTGATGTGCTGATTTTATACTATTAGACCTGGGGTGGGGGCTTATCCAATTAGTAATCAGGAATTGATAAATTAGGGCTGGACATATACTGCAGTTTTACTTCACAAAGAATTAAAGATAACTGGCAGATACCCCTAAAGGTTAAAGGCTATAATGGTTGTAAATTTAAGGTAAGAAAACATAGGAGGGATAGGCTACGGATGGATAAGCAAGTAAGCATACCACATAAACTGTATAGAAAACGCAGGGTACAGGAATATTCAGTTTGGGTTGCAATCCTAGATGGACGTACCTGTGAAGAGACAGAAGAAGGTTTTCAGATGACACATTGAGATGATCTATGCAGATTCAGAAGTGTGTCCCACTTAGAGAAATCGCCCCTACTTTGAGAAGAGAGCCCCCCGAGAGCAAACGTGCCCCCCCCCTGCACACGTGCCTTCCCCAAGTGATGTGCTGATTTTATACTATTAGACCTGGGGTGGGGGCTTATCCAATTAGTAATCAGGAATTGATAAATTAGGGCTGGACATATACTGCAGTTTTACTTCACAAAGATTTAAAGATAACTGGCAGATACCCCTAAAGGTTAAAGGCTATAATGGTTGTAAATTTAAGGTAAGAAAACATAGGAGGGATAGGCTACGGATGGATAAGCAAGTAAGCATACCACATAAACTGTATAGAAAACGCAGGGTACAGGAATATTCAGTTTGGGTTGCAATCCTAGATGGACGTACCTGTGAAGAGACAGAAGAAGGTTTTCAGATGACACATTGAGATGATCTATGCAGATTCAGAAGTGTGTCCCACTTAGAGAAATCGCCCCTACTTTGAGAAGAGAGCCCCCCGAGAGCAAACGTGCCCCCCCCCTGCACACGTGCCTTCCCCAAGTGATGTGCTGATTTTATACTATTAGACCTGGGGTGGGGGCTTATCCAATTCGTAATCAGGAATTGATAAATTAGGGCTGGACATATACTGCAGTTTCACTTCACAAAGATTTAAAGATAACTGGCAGATACCCCTAAAGGTTAAAGGCTATAATGGTTGTAAATTTAAGGTAAGAAAACATAGGAGGGATAGGCTACGGATGGATAAGCAAGTAAGCATACCACATAAACTGTATAGAAAACGCAGGGTACAGGAATATTCAGTTTGGGTTGCAATCCTAGATGGACGTACCTGTGAAGAGACAGAAGAAGGTTTTCAGATGACACATTGAGATGATCTATGCAGATTCAGAAGTGTGTCCCACTTAGAGAAATCGCCCCTACTTTGAGAAGAGAGCCCCCCGAGAGCAAACGTGCCCCCCCCCTGCACACGTGCCTTCCCCAAGTGATGTGCTGATTTTATACTATTAGACCTGGGGCGGGGGCTTATCCAATTAGTAATCAGGAATTGATAAATTAGGGCTGGACATATACTGCAGTTTCACTTCACAAAGATTTAAAGATAACTGGCAGATACCCCTAAAGGTTAAAGGCTATAATGGTTGTAAATTTAAGGTAAGAAAACATAGGAGGGATAGGCTACGGATGGATAAGCAAGTAAGCATACCACATAAACTGTATAGAAAACGCAGGGTACAGGAATATTCAGTTTGGGTTGCAATCCTAGATGGACGTACCTGTGAAGAGACAGAAGAAGGTTTTCAGATGACACATTGAGATGATCTATGCAGATTCAGAAGTGTGTCCCACTTAGAGAAATCGCCCCTACTTTGAGAAGAGAGCCCCCCGAGAGCAAATGTGCCCCCCCCCTGCACACGTGCCTTCCCCAAGTGATGTGCTGATTTTATACTATTAGACCTGGGGTGGGGGCTTATCCAATTAGTAATCAGGAATTGATAAATTAGGGCTGGACATATACTGCAGTTTCACTTCACAAAGATTTAAAGATAACTGGCAGATACCCCTAAAGGTTAAAGGCTATAATGGTTGTAAATTTAAGGTAAGAAAACATAGGAGGGATAGGCTACGGATGGATAAGCAAGTAAGCATACCACATAAACTGTATAGAAAACGCAGGGTACAGGAATATTCAGTTTGGGTTGCAATCCTAGATGGACGTACCTGTGAAGAGACAGAAGAAGGTTTTCAGATGACACATTGAGATGATCTATGCAGATTCAGAAGTGTGTCCCACTTAGAGAAATCGCCCCTACTTTGAAAAGAGAGCCCCCCGAGAGCAAACGTGCCCCCCCCTGCACACGTGCCTTTACCAAGTGATGTGCTGATTTTATACTATTAGACCTGGGGTGGGGGCTTATCCAATTAGTAATCAGGAATTGATAAATTAGGGCTGGACATATACTGCAGTTTCACTTCACAAAGATTTAAAGATAACTGGCAGATACCCCTAAAGGTTAAAGGCTATAATGGTTGTAAATTTAAGGTAAGAAAACATAGGAGGGATAGGCTACGGATGGATAAGCAAGTAAGCATACCACATAAACTGTATAGAAAACGCAGGGTACAGGAATATTCAGTTTGGGTTGCAATCCTAGATGGACGTACCTGTGAAGAGACAGAAGAAGGTTTTCAGATGACACATTGAGATGATCTATGCAGATTCAGAAGTGTGTCCCACTTAGAGAAATCGCCCCTACTTTGAGAAGAGAGCCCCCTGAGAGCAAACGTGCCCCCCCCTGCACACGTGCCTTCCCCAAGTGATGTGCTGATTTTATACTATTAGACCTGGGGTGGGGGCTTATCCAATTAGTAATCAGGAATTGATAAATTAGGGCTGGACATATACTGCAGTTTCACCACAAAGATTTAAAGATAACTGGCAGATACCCCTAAAGGTTAAAGGCTATAATGGTTGTAAATTTAAGGTAAGAAAACATAGGAGGGATAGGCTACGGATGGATAAGCAAGTAAGCATACCACATAAACTGTATAGAAAACGCAGGGTACAGGAATATTCAGTTTGGGTTGCAATCCTAGATGGACGTACCTGTGAAGAGACAGAAGAAGGTTTTCAGATGACACATTGAGATGATCTATGCAGATTCAGAAGTGTGTCCCACTTAGAGAAATCGCCCCTACTTTGAGAAAAGAGCCCCCCGAGAGCAAACGTGCCCCCCCCTGCACACGTGCCTTCCCCAAGTGATGTGCTGATTTTATACTATTAGACCTGGGGTGGGGGCTTATCCAATTAGTAATCAGGAATTGATAAATTAGGGCTGGACATATACTGCAGTTTCACTTCACAAAGATTTAAAGATAACTGGCAGATACCCCTAAAGGTTAAAGGCTATAATGGTTGTAAATTTAAGGTAAGAAAACATAGGAGGGATAGGCTACGGATGGATAAGCAAGTAAGCATACCACATAAACTGTATAGAAAACGCAGGGTACAGGAATATTCAGTTTGGGTTGCAATCCTAGATGGACGTACCTGTGAAGAGACAGAAGAAGGTTTTCAGATGACACATTTAGATGATCTATGCAGATTCAGAAGTGTGTCCCACTTAGAGAAATCGCCCCTACTTTGAGAAGAGAGCCCCCCGAGAGCAAACGTGCCCCCCCTGCACACGTGCCTTCCCCAAGTGATGTGCTGATTTTATACTATTAGACCTGGGGTGGGGGCTTATCCAATTAGTAATCAGGAATTGATAAATTAGGGCTGGACATATACTGCAGTTTCACTTCACAAAGATTTAAAGATAACTGGCAGATACCCCTAAAGGTTAAAGGCTATAATGGTTGTAAATTTAAGGTAAGAAAACATAGGAGGGATAGGCTACGGATGGATAAGCAAGTAAGCATACCACATAAACTGTATAGAAAACGCAGGGTACAGGAATATTCAGTTTGGGTTGCAATCCTAGATGGACGTACCTGTGAAGAGACAGAAGAAGGTTTTCCGATGACACATTGAGATGATCTATGCAGATTCAGAAGTGTGTCCCACTTAGAGAAATCGCCCCTACTTTGAGAAGAGAGCCCCCCGAGAGCAAACGTGCCCCCCCCTGCACACGTGCCTTCCCCAAGTGATGTGCTGATTTTATACTATTAGACCTGGGGTGGGGGCTTATCCAATTAGTAATCAGGAATTGATAAATTAGGGCTGGACATATACTGCAGTTTCACCACAAAGATTTAAAGATAACTGGCAGATACCCCTAAAGGTTAAAGGCTATAATGGTTGTAAATTTAAGGTAAGAAAACATAGGAGGGATAGGCTACGGATGGATAATCAAGTAAGCATACCACATAAACTGTATAGAAAACGCAGGGTACAGGAATATTCAGTTTGGGTTGCAATCCTAGATGGACGTACCTGTGAAGAGACAGAAGAAGGTTTTCAGATGACACATTGAGATGATCTATGCAGATTCAGAAGTGTGTCCCACTTAGAGAAATCGCCCCTACTTTGAGAAGAGAGCCCCCCGAGAGCAAACGTGCCCCCCCCTGCACACGTGCCTTCCCCAAGTGATGTGCTGATTTTATACTATTAGACCTGGGGTGGGGGCTTATCCAATTAGTAATCAGGAATTGATAAATTAGGGCTGGACATATACTGCAGTTTCACTTCACAAAGATTTAAAGATAACTGGCAGATACCCCTAAAGGTTAAAGGCTATAATGGTTGTAAATTTAAGGTAAGAAAACATAGGAGGGATAGGCTACGGATGGATAAGCAAGTAAGCATACCACATAAACTGTATAGAAAACGCAGGGTACAGGAATATTCAGTTTGGGTTGCAATCCTAGATGGACGTACCTGTGAAGAGACAGAAGAAGGTTTTCAGATGACACATTGAGATGATCTATGCAGATTCAGAAGTGTGTCCCACTTAGAGAAATCGCCCCTACTTTGAGAAGAGAGCCCCCCGAGAGCAAACGTGCCCCCCCCCTGCACACGTGCCTTCCCCAAGTGATGTGCTGATTTTATACTATTAGACCTGGGGTGGGGGCTTATCCAATTAGTAATCAGGAATTGATAAATTAGGGCTGGACATATACTGCAGTTTCACTTCACAAAGATTTAAAGATAACTGGCAGATACCCCTAAAGGTTAAAGGCTATAATGGTTGTAAATTTAAGGTAAGAAAACATAGGAGGGATAGGCTACGGATGGATAAGCAAGTAAGCATACCACATAAACTGTATAGAAAACGCAGGGTACAGGAATATTTAGTTTGGGTTGCAATCCTAGATGGACGTACCTGTGAAGAGACAGAAGAAGGTTTTCAGATGACACATTGAGATGATCTATGCAGATTCAGAAGTGTGTCCCACTTAGAGAAATCGCCCCTACTTTGAGAAGAGAGCCCCCCGAGAGCAAACGTGCCCCCCCCCCCTGCACACGTGCCTTCCCCAAGTGATGTGCTGATTTTATACTATTAGACCTGGGGTGGGGGCTTATCCAATTAGTAATCAGGAATTGATAAATTAGGGCTGGACATATACTGCAGTTTCACTTCACAAAGATTTAAAGATAACTGGCAGATACCCCTAAAGGTTAAAGGCTATAATGGTTGTAAATTTAAGGTAAGAAAACATAGGAGGGATAGGCTACGGATGGATAAGCAAGTAAGCATACCACATAAACTGTATAGAAAACGCAGGGTACAGGAATATTCAGTTTGGGTTGCAATCCTAGATGGACGTACCTGTGAAGAGACAGAAGAAGGTTTTCAGATGACACATTGAGATGATCTATGCAGATTCAGAAGTGTGTCCCACTTAGAGAAATCGCCCCTACTTTGAGAAGAGAGCCCCCCGAGAGCAAACGTGCCCCCCCCCTGCACACGTGCCTTCCCCAAGTGATGTGCTGATTTTATACTATTAGACCTGGGGTGGGGGCTTATCCAATTAGTAATCAGGAATTGATAAATTAGGGCTGGACATATACTGCAGTTTTACTTCACAAAGATTTAAAGATAACTGGCAGATACCCCTAAAGGTTAAAGGCTATAATGGTTGTAAATTTAAGGTAAGAAAACATAGGAGGGATAGGCTACGGATGGATAAGCAAGTAAGCATACCACATAAACTGTATAGAAAACGCAGGGTACAGGAATATTCAGTTTGGGTTGCAATCCTAGATGGACGTACCTGTGAAGAGACAGAAGAAGGTTTTCAGATGACACATTGAGATGATCTATGCAGATTCAGAAGTGTGTCCCACTTAGAGAAATCGCCCCTACTTTGAGAAGAGAGCCCCCCGAGAGCAAACGTGCCCCCCCCTGCACACGTGCCTTCCCCAAGTGATGTGCTGATTTTATACTATTAGACCTGGGGCGGGGGCTTATCCAATTAGTAATCAGGAATTGATAAATTAGGGCTGGACATATACTGCAGTTTCACTTCACAAAGATTTAAAGATAACTGGCAGATACCCCTAAAGGTTAAAGGCTATAATGGTTGTAAATTTAAGGTAAGAAAACATAGGAGGGATAGGCTACGGATGGATAAGCAAGTAAGCATACCACATAAACTGTATAGAAAACGCAGGGTACAGGAATATTCAGTTTGGGTTGCAATCCTAGATGGACGTACCTGTGAAGAGACAGAAGAAGGTTTTCAGATGACACATTGAGATGATCTATGCAGATTCAGAAGTGTGTCCCACTTAGAGAAATCGCCCCTACTTTGAGAAGAGAGCCCCCCGAGAGCAAACGTGCCCCCCCCTGCACACGTGCCTTTCCCAAGTGATGTGCTGATTTTATACTATTAGACCTGGGGTGGGGGCTTATCCAATTAGTAATCAGGAATTGATAAATTAGGGCTGGACATATACTGCAGTTTCACTTCACAAAGATTTAAAGATAACTGGCAGATACACCTAAAGGTTAAAGGCTATAATGGTTGTAAATTTAAGGTAAGAAAACATAGGAGGGATAGGCTACGGATGGATAAGCAAGTAAGCATACCACATAAACTGTATAGAAAACGCAGGGTATAGGAATATTCAGTTTGGGTTGCAATCCTAGATGGACGTACCTGTGAAGAGACAGAAGAAGGTTTTCAGATGACACATTGAGATCATCTATGCAGATTCAGAAGTGTGTCCCACTTAGAGAAATCGCCCCTACTTTGAGAAGAGAGCCCCCCGAGAGCAAACGTGCCCCCCCCCCCTGCACACGTGCCTTCCCCAAGTGATGTGCTGATTTTATACTATTAGACCTGGGGTGGGGGCTTATCCAATTAGTAATCAGGAATTGATAAATTAGGGCTGGACATATACTGCAGTTTCACTTCACAAAGATTTAAAGATAACTGGCAGATACCCCTAAAGGTTAAAGGCTATAATGGTTGTAAATTTAAGGTAAGAAAACATAGGATGGATAAGCAAGTAAGCATACCACATAAACTGTATAGAAAACGCAGGGTACAGGAATATTCAGTTTGGGTTGCAATCCTAGATGGACGTACCTGTGAAGAGACAGAAGAAGGTTTTCAGATGACACATTGAGATGATCTATGCAGATTCAGAAGTGTGTCCCACTTAGAGAAATCGCCCCTACTTTGAGAAGAGAGCCCCCCGAGAGCAAACGTGCCCCCCCCCTGCACACGTGCCTTCCCCAAGTGATGTGCTGATTTTATACTATTAGACCTGGGGCGGGGGCTTATCCAATTAGTAATCAGGAATTGATAAATTAGGGCTGGACATATACTGCAGTTTCACTTCACAAAGATTTAAAGATAACTGGCAGATACCCCTAAAGGTTAAAGGCTATAATGGTTGTAAATTTAAGGTAAGAAAACATAGGAGGGATAGGCTACGGATGGATAAGCAAGTAAGCATACCACATAAACTGTATAGAAAACGCAGGGTACAGGAATATTCAGTTTGGGTTGCAATCCTAGATGGACGTACCTGTGAAGAGACAGAAGAAGGTTTTCAGATGACACATTGAGATGATCTATGCAGATTCAGAAGTGTGTCCCACTTAGAGAAATCGCCCCTACTTTGAAAAGAGAGCCCCCCGAGAGCAAACGTGCCCCCCCCTGCACACGTGCCTTCCCCAAGTGATGTGCTGATTTTATACTATTAGACCTGGGGTGGGGGCTTATCCAATTAGTAATCAGGAATTGATAAATTAGGGCTGGACATATACTGCAGTTTCACCACAAAGATTTAAAGATAACTGGCAGATACCCCTAAAGGTTAAAGGCTATAATGGTTGTAAATTTAAGGTAAGAAAACATAGGAGGGATAGGCTACGGATGGATAAGCAAGTAAGCATACCACATAAACTGTATAGAAAACGCAGGGTACAGGAATATTCAGTTTGGGTTGCAATCCTAGATGGACGTACCTGTGAAGAGACAGAAGAAGGTTTTCAGATGACACATTGAGATGATCTATGCAGATTCAGAAGTGTGTCCCACTTAGAGAAATCGCCCCTACTTTGAGAAAAGAGCCCCCCGAGAGCAAACGTGCCCCCCCCTGCACACGTGCCTTCCCCAAGTGATGTGCTGATTTTATACTATTAGACCTGGGGTGGGGGCTTATCCAATTAGTAATCAGGAATTGATAAATTAGGGCTGGACATATACTGCAGTTTCACTTCACAAAGATTTAAAGATAACTGGCAGATACCCCTAAAGGTTAAAGGCTATAATGGTTGTAAATTTAAGGTAAGAAAACATAGGAGGGATAGGCTACGGATGGATAAGCAAGTAAGCATACCACATAAACTGTATAGAAAACGCAGGGTACAGGAATATTCAGTTTGGGTTGCAATCCTAGATGGACGTACCTGTGAAGAGACAGAAGAAGGTTTTCAGATGACACATTTAGATGATCTATGCAGATTCAGAAGTGTGTCCCACTTAGAGAAATCGCCCCTACTTTGAGAAGAGAGCCCCCCGAGAGCAAACGTGCCCCCCCCTGCACACGTGCCTTCCCCAAGTGATGTGCTGATTTTATACTATTAGACCTGGGGTGGGGGCTTATCCAATTAGTAATCAGGAATTGATAAATTAGGGCTGGACATATACTGCAGTTTCACTTCACAAAGATTTAAAGATAACTGGCAGATACCCCTAAAGGTTAAAGGCTATAATGGTTGTAAATTTAAGGTAAGAAAACATAGGAGGGATAGGCTACGGATGGATAAGCAAGTAAGCATACCACATAAACTGTATAGAAAACGCAGGGTACAGGAATATTCAGTTTGGGTTGCAATCCTAGATGGACGTACCTGTGAAGAGACAGAAGAAGGTTTTCCGATGACACATTGAGATGATCTATGCAGATTCAGAAGTGTGTCCCACTTAGAGAAATCGCCCCTACTTTGAGAAGAGAGCCCCCCGAGAGCAAACGTGCCCCCCCCTGCACACGTGCCTTCCCCAAGTGATGTGCTGATTTTATACTATTAGACCTGGGGTGGGGGCTTATCCAATTAGTAATCAGGAATTGATAAATTAGGGCTGGACATATACTGCAGTTTCACCACAAAGATTTAAAGATAACTGGCAGATACCCCTAAAGGTTAAAGGCTATAATGGTTGTAAATTTAAGGTAAGAAAACATAGGAGGGATAGGCTACGGATGGATAATCAAGTAAGCATACCACATAAACTGTATAGAAAACGCAGGGTACAGGAATATTCAGTTTGGGTTGCAATCCTAGATGGACGTACCTGTGAAGAGACAGAAGAAGGTTTTCAGATGACACATTGAGATGATCTATGCAGATTCAGAAGTGTGTCCCACTTAGAGAAATCGCCCCTACTTTGAGAAGAGAGCCCCCCGAGAGCAAACGTGCCCCCCCCTGCACACGTGCCTTCCCCAAGTGATGTGCTGATTTTATACTATTAGACCTGGGGTGGGGGCTTATCCAATTAGTAATCAGGAATTGATAAATTAGGGCTGGACATATACTGCAGTTTCACTTCACAAAGATTTAAAGATAACTGGCAGATACCCCTAAAGGTTAAAGGCTATAATGGTTGTAAATTTAAGGTAAGAAAACATAGGAGGGATAGGCTACGGATGGATAAGCAAGTAAGCATACCACATAAACTGTATAGAAAACGCAGGGTACAGGAATATTTAGTTTGGGTTGCAATCCTAGATGGACGTACCTGTGAAGAGACAGAAGAAGGTTTTCAGATGACACATTGAGATGATCTATGCAGATTCAGAAGTGTGTCCCACTTAGAGAAATCGCCCCTACTTTGAGAAGAGAGCCCCCCGAGAGCAAACGTGCCCCCCCCCCCTGCACACGTGCCTTCCCCAAGTGATGTGCTGATTTTATACTATTAGACCTGGGGTGGGGGCTTATCCAATTAGTAATCAGGAATTGATAAATTAGGGCTGGACATATACTGCAGTTTCACTTCACAAAGATTTAAAGATAACTGGCAGATACCCCTAAAGGTTAAAGGCTATAATGGTTGTAAATTTAAGGTAAGAAAACATAGGAGGGATAGGCTACGGATGGATAAGCAAGTAAGCATACCACATAAACTGTATAGAAAACGCAGGGTACAGGAATATTCAGTTTGGGTTGCAATCCTAGATGGACGTACCTGTGAAGAGACAGAAGAAGGTTTTCAGATGACACATTGAGATGATCTATGCAGATTCAGAAGTGTGTCCCACTTAGAGAAATCGCCCCTACTTTGAGAAGAGAGCCCCCCGAGAGCAAACGTGCCCCCCCCCTGCACACGTGCCTTCCCCAAGTGATGTGCTGATTTTATACTATTAGACCTGGGGTGGGGGCTTATCCAATTAGTAATCAGGAATTGATAAATTAGGGCTGGACATATACTGCAGTTTTACTTCACAAAGATTTAAAGATAACTGGCAGATACCCCTAAAGGTTAAAGGCTATAATGGTTGTAAATTTAAGGTAAGAAAACATAGGAGGGATAGGCTACGGATGGATAAGCAAGTAAGCATACCACATAAACTGTATAGAAAACGCAGGGTACAGGAATATTCAGTTTGGGTTGCAATCCTAGATGGACGTACCTGTGAAGAGACAGAAGAAGGTTTTCAGATGACACATTGAGATGATCTATGCAGATTCAGAAGTGTGTCCCACTTAGAGAAATCGCCCCTACTTTGAGAAGAGAGCCCCCCGAGAGCAAACGTGCCCCCCCCTGCACACGTGCCTTCCCCAAGTGATGTGCTGATTTTATACTATTAGACCTGGGGCGGGGGCTTATCCAATTAGTAATCAGGAATTGATAAATTAGGGCTGGACATATACTGCAGTTTCACTTCACAAAGATTTAAAGATAACTGGCAGATACCCCTAAAGGTTAAAGGCTATAATGGTTGTAAATTTAAGGTAAGAAAACATAGGATGGATAAGCAAGTAAGCATACCACATAAACTGTATAGAAAACGCAGGGTACAGGAATATTCAGTTTGGGTTGCAATCCTAGATGGACGTACCTGTGAAGAGACAGAAGAAGGTTTTCAGATGACACATTGAGATGATCTATGCAGATTCAGAAGTGTGTCCCACTTAGAGAAATCGCCCCTACTTTGAGAAGAGAGCCCCCCGAGAGCAAACGTGCCCCCCCCCTGCACACGTGCCTTCCCCAAGTGATGTGCTGATTTTATACTATTAGACCTGGGGTGGGGGCTTATCCAATTAGTAATCAGGAAATGATAAATTAGGGCTGGACATATACTGCAGTTTTACTTCACAAAGATTTAAAGATAACTGGCAGATACCCCTAAAGGTTAAAGGCTATAATGGTTGTAAATTTAAGGTAAGAAAACATAGGAGGGATAGGCTACGGATGGATAAGCAAGTAAGCATACCACATAAACTGTATAGAAAACGCAGGGTACAGGAATATTCAGTTTGGGTTGCAATCCTAGATGGACGTACCTGTGAAGAGACAGAAGAAGGTTTTCAGATGACACATTGAGATGATCTATGCAGATTCAAAAGTGTGTCCCACTTAGAGAAATCGCCCCTACTTTGAGAAGAGAGCCCCCCGAGAGCAAACGTGCCCCCCACCTGCACACGTGCCTTCCCCAAGTGATGTGCTGATTTTATACTATTAGACCTGGGGTGGGGGCTTATCCAATTCGTAATCAGGAATTGATAAATTAGGGCTGGACATATACTGCAGTTTCACTTCACAAAGATTTAAAGATAACTGGCAGATACCCCTAAAGGTTAAAGGCTATAATGGTTGTAAATTTAAGGTAAGAAAACATAGGAGGGATAGGCTACGGATGGATAAGCAAGTAAGCATACCACATAAACTGTATAGAAAACGCAGGCTACAGGAATATTCAGTTTGGGTTGCAATCCTAGATGGACGTACCTGTGAAGAGACAGAAGAAGGTTTTCAGATGACACATTGAGATGATCTATGCAGATTCAGAAGTGTGTCCCACTTAGAGAAATCGCCCCTACTTTGAAAAGAGAGCCCCCCGAGAGCAAACGTGCCCCCCCCTGCACACGTGCCTTCCCCAAGTGATGTGCTGATTTTATACTATTAGACCTGGGGTGGGGGCTTATCCAATTAGTAATCAGGAATTGATAAATTAGGGCTGGACATATACTGCAGTTTCACCACAAAGATTTAAAGATAACTGGCAGATACCCCTAAAGGTTAAAGGCTATAATGGTTGTAAATTTAAGGTAAGAAAACATAGGAGGGATAGGCTACGGATGGATAAGCAAGTAAGCATACCACATAAACTGTATAGAAAACGCAGGGTACAGGAATATTCAGTTTGGGTTGCAATCCTAGATGGACGTACCTGTGAAGAGACAGAAGAAGGTTTTCAGATGACACATTGAGATGATCTATGCAGATTCAGAAGTGTGTCCCACTTAGAGAAATCGCCCCTACTTTGAGAAAAGAGCCCCCCGAGAGCAAACGTGCCCCCCCCTGCACACGTGCCTTCCCCAAGTGATGTGCTGATTTTATACTATTAGACCTGGGGTGGGGGCTTATCCAATTAGTAATCAGGAATTGATAAATTAGGGCTGGACATATACTGCAGTTTCACTTCACAAAGATTTAAAGATAACTGGCAGATACCCCTAAAGGTTAAAGGCTATAATGGTTGTAAATTTAAGGTAAGAAAACATAGGAGGGATAGGCTACGGATGGATAAGCAAGTAAGCATACCACATAAACTGTATAGAAAACGCAGGGTACAGGAATATTCAGTTTGGGTTGCAATCCTAGATGGACGTACCTGTGAAGAGACAGAAGAAGGTTTTCAGATGACACATTTAGATGATCTATGCAGATTCAGAAGTGTGTCCCACTTAGAGAAATCGCCCCTACTTTGAGAAGAGAGCCCCCCGAGAGCAAACGTGCCCCCCCCTGCACACGTGCCTTCCCCAAGTGATGTGCTGATTTTATACTATTAGACCTGGGGTGGGGGCTTATCCAATTAGTAATCAGGAATTGATAAATTAGGGCTGGACATATACTGCAGTTTCACTTCACAAAGATTTAAAGATAACTGGCAGATACCCCTAAAGGTTAAAGGCTATAATGGTTGTAAATTTAAGGTAAGAAAACATAGGAGGGATAGGCTACGGATGGATAAGCAAGTAAGCATACCACATAAACTGTATAGAAAACGCAGGGTACAGGAATATTCAGTTTGGGTTGCAATCCTAGATGGACGTACCTGTGAAGAGACAGAAGAAGGTTTTCCGATGACACATTGAGATGATCTATGCAGATTCAGAAGTGTGTCCCACTTAGAGAAATCGCCCCTACTTTGAGAAGAGAGCCCCCCGAGAGCAAACGTGCCCCCCCCTGCACACGTGCCTTCCCCAAGTGATGTGCTGATTTTATACTATTAGACCTGGGGTGGGGGCTTATCCAATTAGTAATCAGGAATTGATAAATTAGGGCTGGACATATACTGCAGTTTCACCACAAAGATTTAAAGATAACTGGCAGATACCCCTAAAGGTTAAAGGCTATAATGGTTGTAAATTTAAGGTAAGAAAACATAGGAGGGATAGGCTACGGATGGATAATCAAGTAAGCATACCACATAAACTGTATAGAAAACGCAGGGTACAGGAATATTCAGTTTGGGTTGCAATCCTAGATGGACGTACCTGTGAAGAGACAGAAGAAGGTTTTCAGATGACACATTGAGATGATCTATGCAGATTCAGAAGTGTGTCCCACTTAGAGAAATCGCCCCTACTTTGAGAAGAGAGCCCCCCGAGAGCAAACGTGCCCCCCCCTGCACACGTGCCTTCCCCAAGTGATGTGCTGATTTTATACTATTAGACCTGGGGTGGGGGCTTATCCAATTAGTAATCAGGAATTGATAAATTAGGGCTGGACATATACTGCAGTTTCACTTCACAAAGATTTAAAGATAACTGGCAGATACCCCTAAAGGTTAAAGGCTATAATGGTTGTAAATTTAAGGTAAGAAAACATAGGAGGAATAGGCTACGGATGGATAAGCAAGTAAGCATACCACATAAACTGTATAGAAAACGCAGGGTACAGGAATATTTAGTTTGGGTTGCAATCCTAGATGGACGTACCTGTGAAGAGACAGAAGAAGGTTTTCAGATGACACATTGAGATGATCTATGCAGATTCAGAAGTGTGTCCCACTTAGAGAAATCGCCCCTACTTTGAGAAGAGAGCCCCCCGAGAGCAAACGTGCCCCCCCCCCCTGCACACGTGCCTTCCCCAAGTGATGTGCTGATTTTATACTATTAGACCTGGGGTGGGGGCTTATCCAATTAGTAATCAGGAATTGATAAATTAGGGCTGGACATATACTGCAGTTTCACTTCACAAAGATTTAAAGATAACTGGCAGATACCCCTAAAGGTTAAAGGCTATAATGGTTGTAAATTTAAGGTAAGAAAACATAGGAGGGATAGGCTACGGATGGATAAGCAAGTAAGCATACCACATAAACTGTATAGAAAACGCAGGGTACAGGAATATTCAGTTTGGGTTGCAATCCTAGATGGACGTACCTGTGAAGAGACAGAAGAAGGTTTTCAGATGACACATTGAGATGATCTATGCAGATTCAGAAGTGTGTCCCACTTAGAGAAATCGCCCCTACTTTGAGAAGAGAGCCCCCCGAGAGCAAACGTGCCCCCCCCCTGCACACGTGCCTTCCCCAAGTGATGTGCTGATTTTATACTATTAGACCTGGGGTGGGGGCTTATCCAATTAGTAATCAGGAATTGATAAATTAGGGCTGGACATATACTGCAGTTTTACTTCACAAAGATTTAAAGATAACTGGCAGATACCCCTAAAGGTTAAAGGCTATAATGGTTGTAAATTTAAGGTAAGAAAACATAGGAGGGATAGGCTACGGATGGATAAGCAAGTAAGCATACCACATAAACTGTATAGAAAACGCAGGGTACAGGAATATTCAGTTTGGGTTGCAATCCTAGATGGACGTACCTGTGAAGAGACAGAAGAAGGTTTTCAGATGACACATTGAGATGATCTATGCAGATTCAGAAGTGTGTCCCACTTAGAGAAATCGCCCCTACTTTGAGAAGAGAGCCCCCCGAGAGCAAACGTGCCCCCCCCTGCACACGTGCCTTCCCCAAGTGATGTGCTGATTTTATACTATTAGACCTGGGGCGGGGGCTTATCCAATTAGTAATCAGGAATTGATAAATTAGGGCTGGACATATACTGCAGTTTCACTTCACAAAGATTTAAAGATAACTGGCAGATACCCCTAAAGGTTAAAGGCTATAATGGTTGTAAATTTAAGGTAAGAAAACATAGGATGGATAAGCAAGTAAGCATACCACATAAACTGTATAGAAAACGCAGGGTACAGGAATATTCAGTTTGGGTTGCAATCCTAGATGGACGTACCTGTGAAGAGACAGAAGAAGGTTTTCAGATGACACATTGAGATGATCTATGCAGATTCAGAAGTGTGTCCCACTTAGAGAAATCGCCCCTACTTTGAGAAGAGAGCCCCCCGAGAGCAAACGTGCCCCCCCCCTGCACACGTGCCTTCCCCAAGTGATGTGCTGATTTTATACTATTAGACCTGGGGTGGGGGCTTATCCAATTAGTAATCAGGAAATGATAAATTAGGGCTGGACATATACTGCAGTTTTACTTCACAAAGATTTAAAGATAACTGGCAGATACCCCTAAAGGTTAAAGGCTATAATGGTTGTAAATTTAAGGTAAGAAAACATAGGAGGGATAGGCTACGGATGGATAAGCAAGTAAGCATACCACATAAACTGTATAGAAAACGCAGGGTACAGGAATATTCAGTTTGGGTTGCAATCCTAGATGGACGTACCTGTGAAGAGACAGAAGAAGGTTTTCAGATGACACATTGAGATGATCTATGCAGATTCAAAAGTGTGTCCCACTTAGAGAAATCGCCCCTACTTTGAGAAGAGAGCCCCCCGAGAGCAAACGTGCCCCCCACCTGCACACGTGCCTTCCCCAAGTGATGTGCTGATTTTATACTATTAGACCTGGGGTGGGGGCTTATCCAATTCGTAATCAGGAATTGATAAATTAGGGCTGGACATATACTGCAGTTTCACTTCACAAAGATTTAAAGATAACTGGCAGATACCCCTAAAGGTTAAAGGCTATAATGGTTGTAAATTTAAGGTAAGAAAACATAGGAGGGATAGGCTACGGATGGATAAGCAAGTAAGCATACCACATAAACTGTATAGAAAACGCAGGCTACAGGAATATTCAGTTTGGGTTGCAATCCTAGATGGACGTACCTGTGAAGAGACAGAAGAAGGTTTTCAGATGACACATTGAGATGATCTATGCAGATTCAGAAGTGTGTCCCACTTAGAGAAATCGCCCCTACTTTGAGAAGAGAGCCCCCCGAGAGCAAACGTGCCCCCCCCCTGCACACGTGCCTTCCCCAAGTGATGTGCTGATTTTATACTATTAGACCTGGGGCGGGGGCTTATCCAATTAGTAATCAGGAATTGATAAATTAGGGCTGGACATATACTGCAGTTTCACTTCACAAAGATTTAAAGATAACTGGCAGATACCCCTAAAGGTTAAAGGCTATAATGGTTGTAAATTTAAGGTAAGAAAACATAGGAGGGATAGGCTACGGATGGATAAGCAAGTAAGCATACCACATAAACTGTATAGAAAACGCAGGGTACAGGAATATTCAGTTTGGGTTGCAATCCTAGATGGACGTACCTGTGAAGAGACAGAAGAAGGTTTTCAGATGACACATTGAGATGATCTATGCAGATTCAGAAGTGTGTCCCACTTAGAGAAATCGCCCCTACTTTGAGAAGAGAGCCCCCCGAGAGCAAACGTGCCCCCCCCTGCACACGTGCCTTCCCCAAGTGATGTGCTGATTTTATACTATTAGACCTGGGGTGGGGGCTTATCCAATTAGTAATCAGGAATTGATAAATTAGGGCTGGACATATACTGCAGTTTCACTTCACAAAGATTTAAAGATAACTGGCAGATACCCCTAAAGGTTAAAGGCTATAATGGTTGTAAATTTAAGGTAAGAAAACATAGGAGGGATAGGCTACGGATGGATAAGCAAGTAAGCATACCACATAAACTGTATAGAAAACGCAGGGTACAGGAATATTCAGTTTGGGTTGCAATCCTAGATGGACGTACCTGTGAAGAGACAGAAGAAGGTTTTCAGATGACACATTGAGATGATCTATGCAGATTCAGAAGTGTGTCCCACTTAGAGAAATCGCCCCTACTTTGAGAAGAGAGCCCCCCGAGAGCAAACGTGCCCCCCCCTGCACACGTGCCTTCCCCAAGTGATGTGCTGATTTTATACTATTAGACCTGGGGCGGGGGCTTATCCAATTAGTAATCAGGAATTGATAAATTAGGGCTGGACATATACTGCAGTTTCACTTCACAAAGATTTAAAGATAACTGGCAGATACCCCTAAAGGTTAAAGGCTATAATGGTTGTAAATTTAAGGTAAGAAAACATAGGAGGGATAGGCTACGGATGGATAAGCAAGTAAGCATACCACATAAACTGTATAGAAAACGCAGGGTACAGGAATATTCAGTTTGGGTTGCAATCCTAGATGGACGTACCTGTGAAGAGACAGAAGAAGGTTTTCAGATGACACATTGAGATGATCTATGCAGATTCAGAAGTGTGTCCCACTTAGAGAAATCGCCCCTACTTTGAGAAGAGAGCCCCCCGAGAGCAAACGTGCCCCCCCCCTGCACACGTGCCTTCCCCAAGTGATGTGCTGATTTTATACTATTAGACCTGGGGTGGGGGCTTATCCAATTCGTAATCAGGAATTGATAAATTAGGGCTGGACATATACTGCAGTTTCACTTCACAAAGATTTAAAGATAACTGGCAGATACCCCTAAAGGTTAAAGGCTATAATGGTTGTAAATTTAAGGTAAGAAAACATAGGAGGGATAGGCTACGGATGGATAAGCAAGTAAGCATACCACATAAACTGTATAGAAAACGCAGGGTACAGGAATATTCAGTTTGGGTTGCAATCCTAGATGGACGTACCTGTGAAGAGACAGAAGAAGGTTTTCAGATGACACATTGAGATGATCTATGCAGATTCAGAAGTGTGTCCCACTTAGAGAAATCGCCCCTACTTTGAGAAAAGAGCCCCCCGAGAGCAAACGTGCCCCCCCCTGCACACGTGCCTTCCCCAAGTGATGTGCTGATTTTATACTATTAGACCTGGGGTGGGGGCTTATCCAATTAGTAATCAGGAATTGATAAATTAGGGCTGGACATATACTGCAGTTTCACTTCACAAAGATTTAAAGATAACTGGCAGATACCCCTAAAGGTTAAAGGCTATAATGGTTGTAAATTTAAGGTAAGAAAACATAGGAGGGATAGGCTACGGATGGATAAGCAAGTAAGCATACCACATAAACTGTATAGAAAACGCAGGGTACAGGAATATTCAGTTTGGGTTGCAATCCTAGATGGACGTACCTGTGAAGAGACAGAAGAAGGTTTTCAGATGACACATTTAGATGATCTATGCAGATTCAGAAGTGTGTCCCACTTAGAGAAATCGCCCCTACTTTGAGAAGAGAGCCCCCCGAGAGCAAACGTGCCCCCCCCTGCACACGTGCCTTCCCCAAGTGATGTGCTGATTTTATACTATTAGACCTGGGGTGGGGGCTTATCCAATTAGTAATCAGGAATTGATAAATTAGGGCTGGACATATACTGCAGTTTCACTTCACAAAGATTTAAAGATAACTGGCAGATACCCCTAAAGGTTAAAGGCTATAATGGTTGTAAATTTAAGGTAAGAAAACATAGGAGGGATAGGCTACGGATGGATAAGCAAGTAAGCATACCACATAAACTGTATAGAAAACGCAGGGTACAGGAATATTCAGTTTGGGTTGCAATCCTAGATGGACGTACCTGTGAAGAGACAGAAGAAGGTTTTCCGATGACACATTGAGATGATCTATGCAGATTCAGAAGTGTGTCCCACTTAGAGAAATCGCCCCTACTTTGAGAAGAGAGCCCCCCGAGAGCAAACGTGCCCCCCCCTGCACACGTGCCTTCCCCAAGTGATGTGCTGATTTTATACTATTAGACCTGGGGTGGGGGCTTATCCAATTAGTAATCAGGAATTGATAAATTAGGGCTGGACATATACTGCAGTTTCACCACAAAGATTTAAAGATAACTGGCAGATACCCCTAAAGGTTAAAGGCTATAATGGTTGTAAATTTAAGGTAAGAAAACATAGGAGGGATAGGCTACGGATGGATAATCAAGTAAGCATACCACATAAACTGTATAGAAAACGCAGGGTACAGGAATATTCAGTTTGGGTTGCAATCCTAGATGGACGTACCTGTGAAGAGACAGAAGAAGGTTTTCAGATGACACATTGAGATGATCTATGCAGATTCAGAAGTGTGTCCCACTTAGAGAAATCGCCCCTACTTTGAGAAGAGAGCCCCCCGAGAGCAAACGTGCCCCCCCCCTGCACACGTGCCTTCCCCAAGTGATGTGCTGATTTTATACTATTAGACCTGGGGTGGGGGCTTATCCAATTAGTAATCAGGAATTGATAAATTAGGGCTGGACATATACTGCAGTTTCACTTCACAAAGATTTAAAGATAACTGGCAGATACCCCTAAAGGTTAAAGGCTATAATGGTTGTAAATTTAAGGTAAGAAAACATAGGAGGGATAGGCTACGGATGGATAAGCAAGTAAGCATACCACATACACTGTATAGAAAACGCAGGGTACAGGAATATTCAGTTTGGGTTGCAATCCTAGATGGACGTACCTGTGAAGAGACAGAAGAAGGTTTTCAGATGACACATTGAGATGATCTATGCAGATTCAGAAGTGTGTCCCACTTAGAGAAATCGCCCCTACTTTGAGAAGAGAGCCCCCCGAGAGCAAACGTGCCCCCCCCCCGCACACGTGCCTTCCCCAAGTGATGTGCTGATTTTATACTATTAGACCTGGGGTGGGGGCTTATCCAATTAGTAATCAGGAATTGATAAATTAGGGCTGGACATATACTGCAGTTTCACTTCACAAAGATTTAAAGATAACTGGCAGATACCCCTAAAGGTTAAAGGCTATAATGGTTGTAAATTTAAGGTAAGAAAACATAGGAGGGATAGGCTACGGATGGATAAGCAAGTAAGCATACCACATAAACTGTATAGAAAACGCAGGGTACAGGAATATTCAGTTTGGGTTGCAATCCTAGATGGACGTACCTGTGAAGAGACAGAAGAAGGTTTTCAGATGACACATTGAGATGATCTATGCAGATTCAGAAGTGTGTCCCACTTAGAGAAATCGCCCCTACTTTGAGAAGAGAGCCCCCCGAGAGCAAACGTGCCCCCCCCCCTGCACACGTGCCTTCCCCAAGTGATGTGCTGATTTTATACTATTAGACCTGGGGTGGGGGCTTATCCAATTAGTAATCAGGAATTGATAAATTAGGGCTGGACATATACTGCAGTTTCACTTCACAAAGATTTAAAGATAACTGGCAGATACCCCTAAAGGTTAAAGGCTATAATGGTTGTAAATTTAAGGTAAGAAAACATAGGAGGGATAGGCTACGGATGGATAAGCAAGTAAGCATACCACATAAACTGTATAGAAAACGCAGGGTACAGGAATATTTAGTTTGGGTTGCAATCCTAGATGGACGTACCTGTGAAGAGACAGAAGAAGGTTTTCAGATGACACATTGAGATGATCTATGCAGATTCAGAAGTGTGTCCCACTTAGAGAAATCGCCCCTACTTTGAGAAGAGAGCCCCCCGAGAGCAAACGTGCCCCCCCCCCTGCACACGTGCCTTCCCCAAGTGATGTGCTGATTTTATACTATTAGACCTGGGGTGGGGGCTTATCCAATTAGTAATCAGGAATTGATAAATTAGGGCTGGACATATACTGCAGTTTCACTTCACAAAGATTTAAAGATAACTGGCAGATACCCCTAAAGGTTAAAGGCTATAATGGTTGTAAATTTAAGGTAAGAAAACATAGGAGGGATAGGCTACGGATGGATAAGCAAGTAAGCATACCACATAAACTGTATAGAAAACGCAGGGTACAGGAATATTCAGTTTGGGTTGCAATCCTAGATGGACGTACCTGTGAAGAGACAGAAGAAGGTTTTCAGATGACACATTGAGATGATCTATGCAGATTCAGAAGTGTGTCCCACTTAGAGAAATCGCCCCTACTTTGAGAAGAGAGCCCCCCGAGAGCAAACGTGCCCCCCCCTGCACACGTGCCTTCCCCAAGTGATGTGCTGATTTTATACTATTAGACCTGGGGTGGGGGCTTATCCAATTAGTAATCAGGAATTGATAAATTAGGGCTGGACATATACTGCAGTTTTACTTCACAAAGATTTAAAGATAACTGGCAGATACCCCTAAAGGTTAAAGGCTATAATGGTTGTAAATTTAAGGTAAGAAAACATAGGAGGGATAGGCTACGGATGGATAAGCAAGTAAGCATACCACATAAACTGTATAGAAAACGCAGGGTACAGGAATATTCAGTTTGGGTTGCAATCCTAGATGGACGTACCTGTGAAGAGACAGAAGAAGGTTTTCAGATGACACATTGAGATGATCTATGCAGATTCAGAAGTGTGTCCCACTTAGAGAAATCGCCCCTACTTTGAGAAGAGAGCCCCCCGAGAGCAAACGTGCCCCCCCCTGCACACGTGCCTTCCCCAAGTGATGTGCTGATTTTATACTATTAGACCTGGGGCGGGGGCTTATCCAATTAGTAATCAGGAATTGATAAATTAGGGCTGGACATATACTGCAGTTTCACTTCACAAAGATTTAAAGATAACTGGCAGATACCCCTAAAGGTTAAAGGCTATAATGGTTGTAAATTTAAGGTAAGAAAACATAGGAGGGATAGGCTACGGATGGATAAGCAAGTAAGCATACCACATAAACTGTATAGAAAACGCAGGGTACAGGAATATTCAGTTTGGGTTGCAATCCTAGATGGACGTACCTGTGAAGAGACAGAAGAAGGTTTTCAGATGACACATTGAGATGATCTATGCAGATTCAGAAGTGTGTCCCACTTAGAGAAATCGCCCCTACTTTGAGAAGAGAGCCCCCCGAGAGCAAACGTGCCCCCCCCCTGCACACGTGCCTTCCCCAAGTGATGTGCTGATTTTATACTATTAGACCTGGGGTGGGGGCTTATCCAATTAGTAATCAGGAATTGATAAATTAGGGCTGGACATATACTGCAGTTTTACTTCACAAAGATTTAAAGATAACTGGCAGATACCCCTAAAGGTTAAAGGCTATAATGGTTGTAAATTTAAGGTAAGAAAACATAGGAGGGATAGGCTACGGATGGATAAGCAAGTAAGCATACCACATAAACTGTATAGAAAACGCAGGGTACAGGAATATTCAGTTTGGGTTGCAATCCTAGATGGACGTACCTGTGAAGAGACAGAAGAAGGTTTTCAGATGACACATTGAGATGATCTATGCAGATTCAGAAGTGTGTCCCACTTAGAGAAATCGCCCCTACTTTGAGAAGAGAGCCCCCCGAGAGCAAACGTGCCCCCCCCTGCACACGTGCCTTCCCCAAGTGATGTGCTGATTTTATACTATTAGACCTGGGGCGGGGGCTTATCCAATTAGTAATCAGGAATTGATAAATTAGGGCTGGACATATACTGCAGTTTCACTTCACAAAGATTTAAAGATAACTGGCAGATACCCCTAAAGGTTAAAGGCTATAATGGTTGTAAATTTAAGGTAAGAAAACATAGGAGGGATAGGCTACGGATGGATAAGCAAGTAAGCATACCACATAAACTGTATAGAAAACGCAGGGTACAGGAATATTCAGTTTGGGTTGCAATCCTAGATGGACGTACCTGTGAAGAGACAGAAGAAGGTTTTCAGATGACACATTGAGATGATCTATGCAGATTCAGAAGTGTGTCCCACTTAGAGAAATCGCCCCTACTTTGAGAAGAGAGCCCCCCGAGAGCAAACGTGCCCCCCCCTGCACACGTGCCTTTCCCAAGTGATGTGCTGATTTTATACTATTAGACCTGGGGTGGGGGCTTATCCAATTAGTAATCAGGAATTGATAAATTAGGGCTGGACATATACTGCAGTTTCACTTCACAAAGATTTAAAGATAACTGGCAGATACACCTAAAGGTTAAAGGCTATAATGGTTGTAAATTTAAGGTAAGAAAACATAGGAGGGATAGGCTACGGATGGATAATCAAGTAAGCATACCACATAAACTGTATAGAAAACGCAGGGTACAGGAATATTCAGTTTGGGTTGCAATCCTAGATGGACGTACCTGTGAAGAGACAGAAGAAGGTTTTCAGATGACACATTGAGATGATCTATGCAGATTCAGAAGTGTGTCCCACTTAGAGAAATCGCCCCTACTTTGAGAAGAGAGCCCCCCGAGAGCAAACGTGCCCCCCCCTGCACACGTGCCTTCCCCAAGTGATGTGCTGATTTTATACTATTAGACCTGGGGTGGGGGCTTATCCAATTAGTAATCAGGAATTGATAAATTAGGGCTGGACATATACTGCAGTTTCACTTCACAAAGATTTAAAGATAACTGGCAGATACCCCTAAAGGTTAAAGGCTATAATGGTTGTAAATTTAAGGTAAGAAAACATAGGAGGGATAGGCTACGGATGGATAAGCAAGTAAGCATACCACATAAACTGTATAGAAAACGCAGGGTACAGGAATATTCAGTTTGGGTTGCAATCCTAGATGGACGTACCTGTGAAGAGACAGAAGAAGGTTTTCAGATGACACATTGAGATGATCTATGCAGATTCAGAAGTGTGTCCCACTTAGAGAAATCGCCCCTACTTTGAGAAGAGAGCCCCCCGAGAGCAAACGTGCCCCCCCCCCCGCACACGTGCCTTCCCCAAGTGATGTGCTGATTTTATACTATTAGACCTGGGGTGGGGGCTTATCCAATTAGTAATCAGGAATTGATAAATTAGGGCTGGACATATACTGCAGTTTCACTTCACAAAGATTTAAAGATAACTGGCAGATACCCCTAAAGGTTAAAGGCTATAATGGTTGTAAATTTAAGGTAAGAAAACATAGGAGGGATAGGCTACGGATGGATAAGCAAGTAAGCATACCACATAAACTGTATAGAAAACGCAGGGTACAGGAATATTCAGTTTGGGTTGCAATCCTAGATGGACGTACCTGTGAAGAGACAG
Organism: Pelophylax lessonae; assembly: GCF_965119305.1. Taxonomy (NCBI): domain Eukaryota; kingdom Metazoa; phylum Chordata; class Amphibia; order Anura; family Ranidae; genus Pelophylax; species Pelophylax lessonae. The sequence goes on along the minus strand of NC_138771.1, from coordinate 461,828,096 downwards.
AAGAAGGTTTTCAGATGACACATTGAGATGATCTATGCAGATTCAGAAGTGTGTCCCACTTAGAGAAATCGCCCCTACTTTGAGAAGAGAGCCCCCCGAGAGCAAACGTGCCCCCCCCCCTGCACACGTGCCTTCCCCAAGTGATGTGCTGATTTTATACTATTAGACCTGGGGTGGGGGCTTATCCAATTAGTAATCAGGAATTGATAAATTAGGGCTGGACATATACTGCAGTTTCACTTCACAAAGATTTAAAGATAACTGGCAGATACCCCTAAAGGTTAAAGGCTATAATGGTTGTAAATTTAAGGTAAGAAAACATAGGAGGGATAGGCTACGGATGGATAAGCAAGTAAGCATACCACATAAACTGTATAGAAAACGCAGGGTACAGGAATATTTAGTTTGGGTTGCAATCCTAGATGGACGTACCTGTGAAGAGACAGAAGAAGGTTTTCAGATGACACATTGAGATGATCTATGCAGATTCAGAAGTGTGTCCCACTTAGAGAAATCGCCCCTACTTTGAGAAGAGAGCCCCCCGAGAGCAAACGTGCCCCCCCCCCTGCACACGTGCCTTCCCCAAGTGATGTGCTGATTTTATACTATTAGACCTGGGGTGGGGGCTTATCCAATTAGTAATCAGGAATTGATAAATTAGGGCTGGACATATACTGCAGTTTCACTTCACAAAGATTTAAAGATAACTGGCAGATACCCCTAAAGGTTAAAGGCTATAATGGTTGTAAATTTAAGGTAAGAAAACATAGGAGGGATAGGCTACGGATGGATAAGCAAGTAAGCATACCACATAAACTGTATAGAAAACGCAGGGTACAGGAATATTCAGTTTGGGTTGCAATCCTAGATGGACGTACCTGTGAAGAGACAGAAGAAGGTTTTCAGATGACACATTGAGATGATCTATGCAGATTCAGAAGTGTGTCCCACTTAGAGAAATCGCCCCTACTTTGAGAAGAGAGCCCCCCGAGAGCAAACGTGCCCCCCCCTGCACACGTGCCTTCCCCAAGTGATGTGCTGATTTTATACTATTAGACCTGGGGTGGGGGCTTATCCAATTAGTAATCAGGAATTGATAAATTAGGGCTGGACATATACTGCAGTTTTACTTCACAAAGATTTAAAGATAACTGGCAGATACCCCTAAAGGTTAAAGGCTATAATGGTTGTAAATTTAAGGTAAGAAAACATAGGAGGGATAGGCTACGGATGGATAAGCAAGTAAGCATACCACATAAACTGTATAGAAAACGCAGGGTACAGGAATATTCAGTTTGGGTTGCAATCCTAGATGGACGTACCTGTGAAGAGACAGAAGAAGGTTTTCAGATGACACATTGAGATGATCTATGCAGATTCAGAAGTGTGTCCCACTTAGAGAAATCGCCCCTACTTTGAGAAGAGAGCCCCCCGAGAGCAAACGTGCCCCCCCCTGCACACGTGCCTTCCCCAAGTGATGTGCTGATTTTATACTATTAGACCTGGGGCGGGGGCTTATCCAATTAGTAATCAGGAATTGATAAATTAGGGCTGGACATATACTGCAGTTTCACTTCACAAAGATTTAAAGATAACTGGCAGATACCCCTAAAGGTTAAAGGCTATAATGGTTGTAAATTTAAGGTAAGAAAACATAGGAGGGATAGGCTACGGATGGATAAGCAAGTAAGCATACCACATAAACTGTATAGAAAACGCAGGGTACAGGAATATTCAGTTTGGGTTGCAATCCTAGATGGACGTACCTGTGAAGAGACAGAAGAAGGTTTTCAGATGACACATTGAGATGATCTATGCAGATTCAGAAGTGTGTCCCACTTAGAGAAATCGCCCCTACTTTGAGAAGAGAGCCCCCCGAGAGCAAATGTGCCCCCCCCTGCACACGTGCCTTCCCCAAGTGATGTGCTGATTTTATACTATTAGACCTGGGGTGGGGGCTTATCCAATTAGTAATCAGGAATTGATAAATTAGGGCTGGACATATACTGCAGTTTCACTTCACAAAGATTTAAAGATAACTGGCAGATACCCCTAAAGGTTAAAGGCTATAATGGTTGTAAATTTAAGGTAAGAAAACATAGGAGGGATAGGCTACGGATGGATAAGCAAGTAAGCATACCACATAAACTGTAAAGAAAACGCAGGGTACAGGAATATTCAGTTTGGGTTGCAATCCTAGATGGACGTACCCTTGAAGAGACAGAAGAAGGTTTTCAGATGACACATTGAGATGATCTATGCAGATTCAGAAGTGTGTCCCACTTAGAGAAATCGCCCCTACTTTGAGAAGAGAGCCCCCCGAGAGCAAACGTGCCCCCCCCTGCACACGTGCCTTCCCCAAGTGATGTGCTGATTTTATACTATTAGACCTGGGGCGGGGGCTTATCCAATTAGTAATCAGGAATTGATAAATTAGGGCTGGACATATACTGCAGTTTCACTTCACAAAGATTTAAAGATAACTGGCAGATACCCCTAAAGGTTAAAGGCTATAATGGTTGTAAATTTAAGGTAAGAAAACATAGGAGGGATAGGCTACGGATGGATAAGCAAGTAAGCATACCACATAAACTGTATAGAAAACGCAGGGTACAGGAATATTCAGTTTGGGTTGCAATCCTAGATGGACGTACCTGTGAAGAGACAGAAGAAGGTTTTCAGATGACACATTGAGATGATCTATGCAGATTCAGAAGTGTGTCCCACTTAGAGAAATCGCCCCTACTTTGAGAAGAGAGCCCCCCGAGAGCAAATGTGCCCCCCCCTGCACACGTGCCTTCCCCAAGTGATGTGCTGATTTTATACTATTAGACCTGGGGTGGGGGCTTATCCAATTAGTAATCAGGAATTGATAAATTAGGGCTGGACATATACTGCAGTTTCACTTCACAAAGATTTAAAGATAACTGGCAGATACCCCTAAAGGTTAAAGGCTATAATGGTTGTAAATTTAAGGTAAGAAAACATAGGAGGGATAGGCTACGGATGGATAAGCAAGTAAGCATACCACATAAACTGTAAAGAAAACGCAGGGTACAGGAATATTCAGTTTGGGTTGCAATCCTAGATGGACGTACCCTTGAAGAGACAGAAGAAGGTTTTCAGATGACACATTGAGATGATCTATGCAGATTCAGAAGTGTGTCCCACTTAGAGAAATCGCCCCTACTTTGAGAAGAGAGCCCCCCGAGAGCAAACGTGCCCCCCCCTGCACACGTGCCTTCCCCAAGTGATGTGCTGATTTTATACTATTAGACCTGGGGTGGGGGCTTATCCAATTCGTAATCAGGAATTGATAAATTAGGGCTGGACATATACTGCAGTTTCACTTCACAAAGATTTAAAGATAACTGGCAGATACCCCTAAAGGTTAAAGGCTATAATGGTTGTAAATTTAAGGTAAGAAAACATAGGAGGGATAGGCTACGGATGGATAAGCAAGTAAGCATACCACATAAACTGTATAGAAAACGCAGGGTACAGGAATATTCAGTTTGGGTTGCAATCCTAGATGGACGTACCTGTGAAGAGACAGAAGAAGGTTTTCAGATGACACATTGAGATCATCTATGCAGATTCAGAAGTGTGTCCCACTTAGAGAAATTGCCCCTACTTTGAGAAGAGAGCCCCCCGAGAGCAAACGTGCCCCCCCCCTGCACACGTGCCTTCCCCAAGTGATGTGCTGATTTTATACTATTAGACCTGGGGTGGGGGCTTATCCAATTAGTAATCAGGAATTGATAAATTAGGGCTGGACATATACTGCAGTTTCACTTCACAAAGATTTAAAGATAACTGGCAGATACCCCTAAAGGTTAAAGGCTATAATGGTTGTAAATTTAAGGTAAGAAAACATAGGATGGATAAGCAAGTAAGCATACCACATAAACTGTATAGAAAACGCAGGGTACAGGAATATTCAGTTTGGGTTGCAATCCTAGATGGACGTACCTGTGAAGAGACAGAAGAAGGTTTTCAGATGACACATTGAGATGATCTATGCAGATTCAGAAGTGTGTCCCACTTAGAGAAATCGCCCCTACTTTGAGAAGAGAGCCCCCCGAGAGCAAACGTGCCCCCCCCCTGCACACGTGCCTTCCCCAAGTGATGTGCTGATTTTATACTATTAGACCTGGGGTGGGGGCTTATCCAATTAGTAATCAGGAAATGATAAATTAGGGCTGGACATATACTGCAGTTTTACTTCACAAAGATTTAAAGATAACTGGCAGATACCCCTAAAGGTTAAAGGCTATAATGGTTGTAAATTTAAGGTAAGAAAACATAGGAGGGATAGGCTACGGATGGATAAGCAAGTAAGCATACCACATAAACTGTATAGAAAACGCAGGGTACAGGAATATTCAGTTTGGGTTGCAATCCTAGATGGACGTACCTGTGAAGAGACAGAAGAAGGTTTTCAGATGACACATTGAGATGATCTATGCAGATTCAAAAGTGTGTCCCACTTAGAGAAATCGCCCCTACTTTGAGAAGAGAGCCCCCTGAGAGCAAACGTGCCCCCCCCCTGCACACGTGCCTTCCCCAAGTGATGTGCTGATTTTATACTATTAGACCTGGGGTGGGGGCTTATCCAATTCGTAATCAGGAATTGATAAATTAGGGCTGGACATATACTGCAGTTTCACTTCACAAAGATTTAAAGATAACTGGCAGATACCCCTAAAGGTTAAAGGCTATAATGGTTGTAAATTTAAGGTAAGAAAACATAGGATGGATAAGCAAGTAAGCATACCACATAAACTGTATAGAAAACGCAGGGTACAGGAATATTCAGTTTGGGTTGCAATCCTAGATGGACGTACCTGTGAAGAGACAGAAGAAGGTTTTCAGATGACACATTGAGATGATCTATGCAGATTCAGAAGTGTGTCCCACTTAGAGAAATCGCCCCTACTTTGAGAAGAGAGCCCCCCGAGAGCAAACGTGCCCCCCCCCTGCACACGTGCCTTCCCCAAGTGATGTGCTGATTTTATACTATTAGACCTGGGGTGGGGGCTTATCCAATTAGTAATCAGGAAATGATAAATTAGGGCTGGACATATACTGCAGTTTTACTTCACAAAGATTTAAAGATAACTGGCAGATACCCCTAAAGGTTAAAGGCTATAATGGTTGTAAATTTAAGGTAAGAAAACATAGGAGGGATAGGCTACGGATGAATAAGCAAGTAAGCATACCACATAAACTGTATAGAAAACGCAGGGTACAGGAATATTCAGTTTGGGTTGCAATCCTAGATGGACGTACCTGTGAAGAGACAGAAGAAGGTTTTCAGATGACACATTGAGATGATCTATGCAGATTCAGAAGTGTGTCCCACTTAGAGAAATCGCCCCTACTTTGAGAAGAGAGCCCCCCGAGAGCAAACGTGCCCCCCCCCTGCACACGTGCCTTCCCCAAGTGATGTGCTGATTTTATACTATTAGACCTGGGGTGGGGGCTTATCCAATTCGTAATCAGGAATTGATAAATTAGGGCTGGACATATACTGCAGTTTCACTTCACAAAGATTTAAAGATAACTGGCAGATACCCCTAAAGGTTAAAGGCTATAATGGTTGTAAATTTAAGGTAAGAAAACATAGGAGGGATAGGCTACGGATGGATAAGTAAGCATACCACATAAACTGTATAGAAAACGCAGGGTACAGGAATATTCAGTTTGGGTTGCAATCCTAGATGGACGTACCTGTGAAGAGACAGAAGAAGGTTTTCAGATGACACATTGAGATGATCTATGCAGATTCAGAAGTGTGTCCCACTTAGAGAAATCGCCCCTACTTTGAGAAGAGAGCCCCCCGAGAGCAAACGTGCCCCCCCCTGCACACGTGCCTTCCCCAAGTGATGTGCTGATTTTATACTATTAGACCTGGGGTGGGGGCTTATCCAATTAGTAATCAGGAATTGATAAATTAGGGCTGGACATATACTGCAGTTTCACTTCACAAAGATTTAAAGATAACTGGCAGATACCCCTAAAGGTTAAAGGCTATAATGGTTGTAAATTTAAGGTAAGAAAACATAGGAGGGATAGGCTACGGATGGATAAGCAAGTAAGCATACCACATAAACTGTATAGAAAACGCAGGGTACAGGAATATTCAGTTTGGGTTGCAATCCTAGATGGACGTACCTGTGAAGAGACAGAAGAAGGTTTTCAGATGACACATTGAGATGATCTATGCAGATTCAGAAGTGTGTCCCACTTAGAGAAATCGCCCCTACTTTGAGAAGAGAGCCCCCCGAGAGCAAACGTGCCCCCCCCTGCACACGTGCCTTCCCCAAGTGATGTGCTGATTTTATACTATTAGACCTGGGGCGGGGGCTTATCCAATTAGTAATCAGGAATTGATAAATTAGGGCTGGACATATACTGCAGTTTCACTTCACAAAGATTTAAAGATAACTGGCAGATACCCCTAAAGGTTAAAGGCTATAATGGTTGTAAATTTAAGGTAAGAAAACATAGGAGGGATAGGCTACGGATGGATAAGCAAGTAAGCATACCACATAAACTGTATAGAAAACGCAGGGTACAGGAATATTCAGTTTGGGTTGCAATCCTAGATGGACGTACCTGTGAAGAGACAGAAGAAGGTTTTCAGATGACACATTGAGATGATCTATGCAGATTCAGAAGTGTGTCCCACTTAGAGAAATCGCCCCTACTTTGAGAAGAGAGCCCCCCGAGAGCAAACGTGCCCCCCCCCTGCACACGTGCCTTCCCCAAGTGATGTGCTGATTTTATACTATTAGACCTGGGGTGGGGGCTTATCCAATTCGTAATCAGGAATTGATAAATTAGGGCTGGACATATACTGCAGTTTCACTTCACAAAGATTTAAAGATAACTGGCAGATACCCCTAAAGGTTAAAGGCTATAATGGTTGTAAATTTAAGGTAAGAAAACATAGGAGGGATAGGCTATGGATGGATAAGCAAGTAAGCATACCACATAAACTGTATAGAAAACGCAGGGTACAGGAATATTCAGTTTGGGTTGCAATCCTAGATGGACGTACCTGTGAAGAGACAGAAGAAGGTTTTCAGATGACACATTGAGATGATCTATGCAGATTCAGAAGTGTGTCCCACTTAGAGAAATCGCCCCTACTTTGAGAAGAGAGCCCCCCGAGAGCAAACGTGCCCCCCCCTGCACACGTGCCTTCCCCAAGTGATGTGCTGATTTTATACTATTAGACCTGGGGCGGGGGCTTATCCAATTAGTAATCAGGAATTGATAAATTAGGGCTGGACATATACTGCAGTTTCACTTCACAAAGATTTAAAGATAACTGGCAGATACCCCTAAAGGTTAAAGGCTATAATGGTTGTAAATTTAAGGTAAGAAAACATAGGAGGGATAGGCTACGGATGGATAAGCAAGTAAGCATACCACATAAACTGTATAGAAAACGCAGGGTACAGGAATATTCAGTTTGGGTTGCAATCCTAGATGGACGTACCTGTGAAGAGACAGAAGAAGGTTTTCAGATGACACATTGAGATGATCTATGCAGATTCAGAAGTGTGTCCCACTTAGAGAAATCGCCCCTACTTTGAGAAGAGAGCCCCCCGAGAGCAAACGTGCCCCCCCCTGCACACGTGCCTTTACCAAGTGATGTGCTGATTTTATACTATTAGACCTGGGGTGGGGGCTTATCCAATTAGTAATCAGGAATTGATAAATTAGGGCTGGACATATACTGCAGTTTTACTTCACAAAGATTTAAAGATAACTGGCAGATACCCCTAAAGGTTAAAGGCTATAATGGTTGTAAATTTAAGGTAAGAAAACATAGGAGGGATAGGCTACGGATGGATAAGCAAGTAAGCATACCACATAAACTGTATAGAAAACGCAGGGTACAGGAATATTCAGTTTGGGTTGCAATCCTAGATGGACGTACCTGTGAAGAGACAGAAGAAGGTTTTCAGATGACACATTGAGATGATCTATGCAGATTCAGAAGTGTGTCCCACTTAGAGAAATCGCCCCTACTTTGAGAAGAGAGCCCCCCGAGAGCAAACGTGCCCCCCCCCTGCACACGTGCCTTCCCCAAGTGATGTGCTGATTTTATACTATTAGACCTGGGGTGGGGGCTTATCCAATTAGTAATCAGGAATTGATAAATTAGGGCTGGACATATACTGCAGTTTTACTTCACAAAGAATTAAAGATAACTGGCAGATACCCCTAAAGGTTAAAGGCTATAATGGTTGTAAATTTAAGGTAAGAAAACATAGGAGGGATAGGCTACGGATGGATAAGGAAGTAAGCATACCACATAAACTGTATAGAAAACGCAGGGTACAGGAATATTCAGTTTGGGTTGCAATCCTAGATGGACGTACCTGTGAAGAGACAGAAGAAGGTTTTCAGATGACACATTGAGATGATCTATGCAGATTCAGAAGTGTGTCCCACTTAGAGAAATCGCCCCTACTTTGAGAAGAGAGCCCCCCGAGAGCAAACGTGCCCCCCCCCTGCACACGTGCCTTCCCCAAGTGATGTGCTGATTTTATACTATTAGACCTGGGGTGGGGGCTTATCCAATTAGTAATCAGGAATTGATAAATTAGGGCTGGACATATACTGCAGTTTTACTTCACAAAGATTTAAAGATAACTGGCAGATACCCCTAAAGGTTAAAGGCTATAATGGTTGTAAATTTAAGGTAAGAAAACATAGGAGGGATAGGCTACGGATGGATAAGCAAGTAAGCATACCACATAAACTGTATAGAAAACGCAGGGTACAGGAATATTCAGTTTGGGTTGCAATCCTAGATGGACGTACCTGTGAAGAGACAGAAGAAGGTTTTCAGATGACACATTGAGATGATCTATGCAGATTCAGAAGTGTGTCCCACTTAGAGAAATCGCCCCTACTTTGAGAAGAGAGCCCCCCGAGAGCAAACGTGCCCCCCCCCTGCACACGTGCCTTCCCCAAGTGATGTGCTGATTTTATACTATTAGACCTGGGGTGGGGGCTTATCCAATTCGTAATCAGGAATTGATAAATTAGGGCTGGACATATACTGCAGTTTCACTTCACAAAGATTTAAAGATAACTGGCAGATACCCCTAAAGGTTAAAGGCTATAATGGTTGTAAATTTAAGGTAAGAAAACATAGGAGGGATAGGCTACGGATGGATAAGCAAGTAAGCATACCACATAAACTGTATAGAAAACGCAGGGTACAGGAATATTCAGTTTGGGTTGCAATCCTAGATGGACGTACCTGTGAAGAGACAGAAGAAGGTTTTCAGATGACACATTGAGATGATCTATGCAGATTCAGAAGTGTGTCCCACTTAGAGAAATCGCCCCTACTTTGAGAAGAGAGCCCCCCGAGAGCAAACGTGCCCCCCCCCTGCACACGTGCCTTCCCCAAGTGATGTGCTGATTTTATACTATTAGACCTGGGGCGGGGGCTTATCCAATTAGTAATCAGGAATTGATAAATTAGGGCTGGACATATACTGCAGTTTCACTTCACAAAGATTTAAAGATAACTGGCAGATACCCCTAAAGGTTAAAGGCTATAATGGTTGTAAATTTAAGGTAAGAAAACATAGGAGGGATAGGCTACGGATGGATAAGCAGGTAAGCATACCACATAAACTGTATAGAAAACGCAGGGTACAGGAATATTCAGTTTGGGTTGCAATCCTAGATGGACGTACCTGTGAAGAGACAGAAGAAGGTTTTCAGATGACACATTGAGATGATCTATGCAGATTCAGAAGTGTGTCCCACTTAGAGAAATCGCCCCTACTTTGAGAAGAGAGCCCCCCGAGAGCAAATGTGCCCCCCCCCTGCACACGTGCCTTCCCCAAGTGATGTGCTGATTTTATACTATTAGACCTGGGGTGGGGGCTTATCCAATTAGTAATCAGGAATTGATAAATTAGGGCTGGACATATACTGCAGTTTCACTTCACAAAGATTTAAAGATAACTGGCAGATACCCCTAAAGGTTAAAGGCTATAATGGTTGTAAATTTAAGGTAAGAAAACATAGGAGGGATAGGCTACGGATGGATAATCAAGTAAGCATACCACATAAACTGTATAGAAAACGCAGGGTACAGGAATATTCAGTTTGGGTTGCAATCCTAGATGGACGTACCTGTGAAGAGACAGAAGAAGGTTTTCAGATGACACATTGAGATGATCTATGCAGATTCAGAAGTGTGTCCCACTTAGAGAAATCGCCCCTACTTTGAAAAGAGAGCCCCCCGAGAGCAAACGTGCCCCCCCCCTGCACACGTGCCTTTACCAAGTGATGTGCTGATTTTATACTATTAGACCTGGGGTGGGGGCTTATCCAATTAGTAATCAGGAATTGATAAATTAGGGCTGGACATATACTGCAGTTTCACTTCACAAAGATTTAAAGATAACTGGCAGATACCCCTAAAGGTTAAAGGCTATAATGGTTGTAAATTTAAGGTAAGAAAACATAGGAGGGATAGGCTACGGATGGATAAGCAAGTAAGCATACCACATAAACTGTATAGAAAACGCAGGGTACAGGAATATTTAGTTTGGGTTGCAATCCTAGATGGACGTACCTGTGAAGAGACAGAAGAAGGTTTTCAGATGACACATTGAGATGATCTATGCAGATTCAGAAGTGTGTCCCACTTAGAGAAATCGCCCCTACTTTGAGAAGAGAGCCCCCCGAGAGCAAACGTGCCCCCCCCCCTGCACACGTGCCTTCCCCAAGTGATGTGCTGATTTTATACTATTAGACCTGGGGTGGGGGCTTATCCAATTAGTAATCAGGAATTGATAAATTAGGGCTGGACATATACTGCAGTTTCACTTCACAAAGATTTAAAGATAACTGGCAGATACCCCTAAAGGTTAAAGGCTATAATGGTTGTAAATTTAAGGTAAGAAAACATAGGAGGGATAGGCTACGGATGGATAAGCAAGTAAGCATACCACATAAACTGTATAGAAAACGCAGGGTACAGGAATATTCAGTTTGGGTTGCAATCCTAGATGGACGTACCTGTGAAGAGACAGAAGAAGGTTTTCAGATGACACATTGAGATGATCTATGCAGATTCAGAAGTGTGTCCCACTTAGAGAAATCGCCCCTACTTTGAGAAGAGAGCCCCCCGAGAGCAAACGTGCCCCCCCCCTGCACACGTGCCTTCCCCAAGTGATGTGCTGATTTTATACTATTAGACCTGGGGTGGGGGCTTATCCAATTAGTAATCAGGAATTGATAAATTAGGGCTGGACATATACTGCAGTTTTACTTCACAAAGATTTAAAGATAACTGGCAGATACCCCTAAAGGTTAAAGGCTATAATGGTTGTAAATTTAAGGTAAGAAAACATAGGAGGGATAGGCTACGGATGGATAAGCAAGTAAGCATACCACATAAACTGTATAGAAAACGCAGGGTACAGGAATATTCAGTTTGGGTTGCAATCCTAGATGGACGTACCTGTGAAGAGACAGAAGAAGGTTTTCAGATGACACATTGAGATGATCTATGCAGATTCAGAAGTGTGTCCCACTTAGAGAAATCGCCCCTACTTTGAGAAGAGAGCCCCCCGAGAGCAAACGTGCCCCCCCCCTGCACACGTGCCTTCCCCAAGTGATGTGCTGATTTTATACTATTAGACCTGGGGCGGGGGCTTATCCAATTAGTAATCAGGAATTGATAAATTAGGGCTGGACATATACTGCAGTTTCACTTCACAAAGATTTAAAGATAACTGGCAGATACCCCTAAAGGTTAAAGGCTATAATGGTTGTAAATTTAAGGTAAGAAAACATAGGAGGGATAGGCTACGGATGGATAAGCAAGTAAGCATACCACATAAACTGTATAGAAAACGCAGGGTACAGGAATATTCAGTTTGGGTTGCAATCCTAGATGGACGTACCTGTGAAGAGACAGAAGAAGGTTTTCAGATGACACATTGAGATGATCTATGCAGATTCAGAAGTGTGTCCCACTTAGAGAAATCGCCCCTACTTTGAGAAGAGAGCCCCCCGAGAGCAAACGTGCCCCCCCCTGCACACGTGCCTTTCCCAAGTGATGTGCTGATTTTATACTATTAGACCTGGGGTGGGGGCTTATCCAATTAGTAATCAGGAATTGATAAATTAGGGCTGGACATATACTGCAGTTTCACTTCACAAAGATTTAAAGATAACTGGCAGATACACCTAAAGGTTAAAGGCTATAATGGTTGTAAATTTAAGGTAAGAAAACATAGGAGGGATAGGCTACGGATGGATAAGCAAGTAAGCATACCACATAAACTGTATAGAAAACGCAGGGTATAGGAATATTCAGTTTGGGTTGCAATCCTAGATGGACGTACCTGTGAAGAGACAGAAGAAGGTTTTCAGATGACACATTGAGATCATCTATGCAGATTCAGAAGTGTGTCCCACTTAGAGAAATCGCCCCTACTTTGAGAAGAGAGCCCCCCGAGAGCAAACGTGCCCCCCCCCTGCACACGTGCCTTCCCCAAGTGATGTGCTGATTTTATACTATTAGACCTGGGGTGGGGGCTTATCCAATTAGTAATCAGGAATTGATAAATTAGGGCTGGACATATACTGCAGTTTCACTTCACAAAGATTTAAAGATAACTGGCAGATACCCCTAAAGGTTAAAGGCTATAATGGTTGTAAATTTAAGGTAAGAAAACATAGGAGGGATAGGCTACGGATGGATAAGCAAGTAAGCATACCACATAAACTGTATAGAAAACGCAGGGTACAGGAATATTCAGTTTGGGTTGCAATCCTAGATGGACGTACCTGTGAAGAGACAGAAGAAGGTTTTCAGATGACACATTGAGATGATCTATGCAGATTCAGAAGTGTGTCCCACTTAGAGAAATCGCCCCTACTTTGAGAAGAGAGCCCCCCGAGAGCAAACGTGCCCCCCCCCTGCACACGTGCCTTCCCCAAGTGATGTGCTGATTTTATACTATTAGACCTGGGGTGGGGGCTTATCCAATTCGTAATCAGGAATTGATAAATTAGGGCTGGACATATACTGCAGTTTCACTTCACAAAGATTTAAAGATAACTGGCAGATACCCCTAAAGGTTAAAGGCTATAATGGTTGTAAATTTAAGGTAAGAAAACATAGGAGGGATAGGCTACGGATGGATAAGCAAGTAAGCATACCACATAAACTGTATAGAAAACGCAGGGTACAGGAATATTCAGTTTGGGTTGCAATCCTAGATGGACGTACCTGTGAAGAGACAGAAGAAGGTTTTCAGATGACACATTGAGATGATCTATGCAGATTCAGAAGTGTGTCCCACTTAGAGAAATCGCCCCTACTTTGAGAAGAGAGCCCCCCGAGAGCAAACGTGCCCCCCCCTGCACACGTGCCTTCCCCAAGTGATGTGCTGATTTTATACTATTAGACCTGGGGCGGGGGCTTATCCAATTAGTAATCAGGAATTGATAAATTAGGGCTGGACATATACTGCAGTTTCACTTCACAAAGATTTAAAGATAACTGGCAGATACCCCTAAAGGTTAAAGGCTATAATGGTTGTAAATTTAAGGTAAGAAAACATAGGAGGGATAGGCTACGGATGGATAAGCAAGTAAGCATACCACAAACTGTATAGAAAACGCAGGGTACAGGAATATTCAGTTTGGGTTGCAATCATAGATGGACGTACCTGTGAAGAGACAGAAGAAGGTTTTCAGATGACACATTGAGATGATCTATGCAGATTCAGAAGTGTGTCCCACTTAGAGAAATCGCCCCTACTTTGAGAAGAGAGCCCCCCGAGAGCAAATGTGCCCCCCCCCTGCACACGTGCCTTCCCCAAGTGATGTGCTGATTTTATACTATTAGACCTGGGGTGGGGGCTTATCCAATTAGTAATCAGGAATTGATAAATTAGGGCTGGACATATACTGCAGTTTCACTTCACAAAGATTTAAAGATAACTGGCAGATACCCCTAAAGGTTAAAGGCTATAATGGTTGTAAATTTAAGGTAAGAAAACATAGGAGGGATAGGCTACGGATGGATAAGCAAGTAAGCATACCACATAAACTGTATAGAAAACGCAGGGTACAGGAATATTCAGTTTGGGTTGCAATCCTAGATGGACGTACCTGTGAAGAGACAGAAGAAGGTTTTCAGATGACACATTGAGATGATCTATGCAGATTCAGAAGTGTGTCCCACTTAGAGAAATCGCCCCTACTTTGAGAAGAGAGCCCCCCGAGAGCAAACGTGCCCCCCCCTGCACACGTGCCTTCCCCAAGTGATGTGCTGATTTTATACTATTAGACCTGGGGTGGGGGCTTATCCAATTAGTAATCAGGAATTGATAAATTAGGGCTGGACATATACTGCAGTTTCACTTCACAAAGATTTAAAGATAACTGGCAGATACCCCTAAAGGTTAAAGGCTATAATGGTTGTAAATTTAAGGTAAGAAAACATAGGAGGGATAGGCTACGGATGGATAAGCAAGTAAGCATACCACATAAACTGTATAGAAAACGCAGGGTACAGGAATATTCAGTTTGGGTTGCAATCCTAGATGGACGTACCTGTGAAGAGACAGAAGAAGGTTTTCAGATGACACATTGAGATGATCTATGCAGATTCAGAAGTGTGTCCCACTTAGAGAAATCGCCCCTACTTTGAGAAGAGAGCCCCCCGAGAGCAAACGTGCCCCCCCCCCTGCACACGTGCCTTCCCCAAGTGATGTGCTGATTTTATACTATTAGACCTGGGGTGGGGGCTTATCCAATTAGTAATCAGGAATTGATAAATTAGGGCTGGACATATACTGCAGTTTCACTTCACAAAGATTTAAAGATAACTGGCAGATACCCCTAAAGGTTAAAGGCTATAATGGTTGTAAATTTAAGGTAAGAAAACATAGGAGGGATAGGCTACGGATGGATAAGCAAGTAAGCATACCACATAAACTGTATAGAAAACGCAGGGTACAGGAATATTTAGTTTGGGTTGCAATCCTAGATGGACGTACCTGTGAAGAGACAGAAGAAGGTTTTCAGATGACACATTGAGATGATCTATGCAGATTCAGAAGTGTGTCCCACTTAGAGAAATCGCCCCTACTTTGAGAAGAGAGCCCCCCGAGAGCAAACGTGCCCCCCCCCTGCACACGTGCCTTCCCCAAGTGATGTGCTGATTTTATACTATTAGACCTGGGGTGGGGGCTTATCCAATTAGTAATCAGGAATTGATAAATTAGGGCTGGACATATACTGCAGTTTTACTTCACAAAGATTTAAAGATAACTGGCAGATACCCCTAAAGGTTAAAGGCTATAATGGTTGTAAATTTAAGGTAAGAAAACATAGGAGGGATAGGCTACGGATGGATAAGCAAGTAAGCATACCACATAAACTGTATAGAAAACGCAGGGTACAGGAATATTCAGTTTGGGTTGCAATCCTAGATGGACGTACCTGTGAAGAGACAGAAGAAGGTTTTCAGATGACACATTGAGATGATCTATGCAGATTCAGAAGTGTGTCCCACTTAGAGAAATCGCCCCTACTTTGAGAAGAGAGCCCCCCGAGAGCAAACGTGCCCCCCCCTGCACACGTGCCTTCCCCAAGTGATGTGCTGATTTTATACTATTAGACCTGGGGCGGGGGCTTATCCAATTAGTAATCAGGAATTGATAAATTAGGGCTGGACATATACTGCAGTTTCACTTCACAAAGATTTAAAGATAACTGGCAGATACCCCTAAAGGTTAAAGGCTATAATGGTTGTAAATTTAAGGTAAGAAAACATAGGAGGGATAGGCTACGGATGGATAAGCAAGTAAGCATACCACATAAACTGTATAGAAAACGCAGGGTACAGGAATATTCAGTTTGGGTTGCAATCCTAGATGGACGTACCTGTGAAGAGACAGAAGAAGGTTTTCAGATGACACATTGAGATGATCTATGCAGATTCAGAAGTGTGTCCCACTTAGAGAAATCGCCCCTACTTTGAGAAGAGAGCCCCCCGAGAGCAAATGTGCCCCCCCCTGCACACGTGCCTTCCCCAAGTGATGTGCTGATTTTATACTATTAGACCTGGGGTGGGGGCTTATCCAATTAGTAATCAGGAATTGATAAATTAGGGCTGGACATATACTGCAGTTTCACTTCACAAAGATTTAAAGATAACTGGCAGATACCCCTAAAGGTTAAAGGCTATAATGGTTGTAAATTTAAGGTAAGAAAACATAGGAGGGATAGGCTACGGATGGATAAGCAAGTAAGCATACCACATAAACTGTAAAGAAAACGCAGGGTACAGGAATATTCAGTTTGGGTTGCAATCCTAGATGGACGTACCCTTGAAGAGACAGAAGAAGGTTTTCAGATGACACATTGAGATGATCTATGCAGATTCAGAAGTGTGTCCCACTTAGAGAAATCGCCCCTACTTTGAGAAGAGAGCCCCCCGAGAGCAAACGTGCCCCCCCCTGCACACGTGCCTTCCCCAAGTGATGTGCTGATTTTATACTATTAGACCTGGGGCGGGGGCTTATCCAATTAGTAATCAGGAATTGATAAATTAGGGCTGGACATATACTGCAGTTTCACTTCACAAAGATTTAAAGATAACTGGCAGATACCCCTAAAGGTTAAAGGCTATAATGGTTGTAAATTTAAGGTAAGAAAACATAGGAGGGATAGGCTACGGATGGATAAGCAAGTAAGCATACCACATAAACTGTATAGAAAACGCAGGGTACAGGAATATTCAGTTTGGGTTGCAATCCTAGATGGACGTACCTGTGAAGAGACAGAAGAAGGTTTTCAGATGACACATTGAGATGATCTATGCAGATTCAGAAGTGTGTCCCACTTAGAGAAATCGCCCCTACTTTGAGAAGAGAGCCCCCCGAGAGCAAATGTGCCCCCCCCTGCACACGTGCCTTCCCCAAGTGATGTGCTGATTTTATACTATTAGACCTGGGGTGGGGGCTTATCCAATTAGTAATCAGGAATTGATAAATTAGGGCTGGACATATACTGCAGTTTCACTTCACAAAGATTTAAAGATAACTGGCAGATACCCCTAAAGGTTAAAGGCTATAATGGTTGTAAATTTAAGGTAAGAAAACATAGGAGGGATAGGCTACGGATGGATAAGCAAGTAAGCATACCACATAAACTGTATAGAAAACGCAGGGTACAGGAATATTCAGTTTGGGTTGCAATCCTAGATGGACGTACCCTTGAAGAGACAGAAGAAGGTTTTCAGATGACACATTGAGATGATCTATGCAGATTCAGAAGTGTGTCCCACTTAGAGAAATCGCCCCTACTTTGAGAAGAGAGCCCCCCGAGAGCAAACGTGCCCCCCCCTGCACACGTGCCTTCCCCAAGTGATGTGCTGATTTTATACTATTAGACCTGGGGTGGGGGCTTATCCAATTAGTAATCAGGAATTGATAAATTAGGGCTGGACATATACTGCAGTTTCACTTCACAAAGATTTAAAGATAACTGGCAGATACACCTAAAGGTTAAAGGCTATAATGGTTGTAAATTTAAGGTAAGAAAACATAGGAGGGATAGGCTACGGATGGATAAGCAAGTAAGCATACCACATAAACTGTATAGAAAACGCAGGGTACAGGAATATTCAGTTTGGGTTGCAATCCTAGATGGACGTACCTGTGAAGAGACAGAAGAAGGTTTTCAGATGACACATTGAGATCATCTATGCAGATTCAGAAGTGTGTCCCACTTAGAGAAATTGCCCCTACTTTGAGAAGAGAGCCCCCCGAGAGCAAACGTGCCCCCCCCCCTGCACACGTGCCTTCCCCAAGTGATGTGCTGATTTTATACTATTAGACCTGGGGTGGGGGCTTATCCAATTAGTAATCAGGAATTGATAAATTAGGGCTGGACATATACTGCAGTTTCACTTCACAAAGATTTAAAGATAACTGGCAGATACCCCTAAAGGTTAAAGGCTATAATGGTTGTAAATTTAAGGTAAGAAAACATAGGATGGATAAGCAAGTAAGCATACCACATAAACTGTATAGAAAACGCAGGGTACAGGAATATTCAGTTTGGGTTGCAATCCTAGATGGACGTACCTGTGAAGAGACAGAAGAAGGTTTTCAGATGACACATTGAGATGATCTATGCAGATTCAGAAGTGTGTCCCACTTAGAGAAATCGCCCCTACTTTGAGAAGAGAGCCCCCCGAGAGCAAACGTGCCCCCCCCCTGCACACGTGCCTTCCCCAAGTGATGTGCTGATTTTATACTATTAGACCTGGGGTGGGGGCTTATCCAATTAGTAATCAGGAAATGATAAATTAGGGCTGGACATATACTGCAGTTTTACTTCACAAAGATTTAAAGATAACTGGCAGATACCCCTAAAGGTTAAAGGCTATAATGGTTGTAAATTTAAGGTAAGAAAACATAGGAGGGATAGGCTACGGATGGATAAGCAAGTAAGCATACCACATAAACTGTATAGAAAACGCAGGGTACAGGAATATTCAGTTTGGGTTGCAATCCTAGATGGACGTACCTGTGAAGAGACAGAAGAAGGTTTTCAGATGACACATTGAGATGATCTATGCAGATTCAAAAGTGTGTCCCACTTAGAGAAATCGCCCCTACTTTGAGAAGAGAGCCCCCTGAGAGCAAACGTGCCCCCCCCCTGCACACGTGCCTTCCCCAAGTGATGTGCTGATTTTATACTATTAGACCTGGGGTGGGGGCTTATCCAATTCGTAATCAGGAATTGATAAATTAGGGCTGGACATATACTGCAGTTTCACTTCACAAAGATTTAAAGATAACTGGCAGATACCCCTAAAGGTTAAAGGCTATAATGGTTGTAAATTTAAGGTAAGAAAACATAGGAGGGATAGGCTACGGATGGATAAGCAAGTAAGCATACCACATAAACTGTATAGAAAACGCAGGGTACAGGAATATTCAGTTTGGGTTGCAATCCTAGATGGACGTACCTGTGAAGAGACAGAAGAAGGTTTTCAGATGACACATTGAGATGATCTATGCAGATTCAGAAGTGTGTCCCACTTAGAGAAATCGCCCCTACTTTGAGAAGAGAGCCCCCCGAGAGCAAACGTGCCCCCCCCTGCACACGTGCCTTCCCCAAGTGATGTGCTGATTTTATACTATTAGACCTGGGGTGGGGGCTTATCAAATTAGTAATCAGGAATTGATAAATTAGGGCTGGACATATACTGCAGTTTTACTTCACAAAGATTTAACCCCTTCCCATCCGCGCTACAGCCTATATACGGCTGCAGCGCGGACTCGAATTTTCGGGAGGCCGTTTTTAAACGGCCTCCAGTGACACGCCCCCTCGCGCGCTCCTGCGAGCGCGCATCGGGGGGAATCTGTGTCGGCCGTGTCCCTTGGACACGGCCGATCACAGATCGTGGTGAATGGCCAATCACAGCGGCCATTCACCACGTGATCAAGCCGTCCAATGAGAGATGATCTCATATGTAAACATATGAGATCATCTCTCATCGCCGGCGCTCCTTCCTCACACAGACACTGCAGTGTGAGGAAGGAGGGGGAGCCGACAGCCGCTGGGGACACAGACAAATGTAATCAGGGCACTGATCACCAGTGCCCTGATTACTGAAGGTAAAAAAACACACACACTGCCCCCACCATCAGTGCCCACAGTGCCCGCCATCAGTGCCCCCATCAATGCCCACAATCAGTGCCCATAGTGCTGCCAGTCAGTGCCCATCAGTGCCTGCTCATCTAGGCACTGATGAGCACTGACTGGCAGCACTATGGGCACTGAGTGTGGGCACTGATGGTGCTGCCCATCAGTGCTCATCAGTGCCGCCCGTCAGTGCTCATCACTGTCACCCGTCAGTGTCCATCAGTGCCATCCGCCAGTGCCCATCAGTGCCGCCTATCAGTGCCGCCCGTCAGTGCCGCCTCTCAGTGCCCAGCAGTGCCACCTCTCAGTGCCCAGCAGTGCCACCTCTCAGTGCCCAGCAGTGCCATCTCTCAGTGCCCAGCAGTGCCACCTCTCAGTGCCCAGCAGTGCCACCTCTCAGTGCCCAGCAGTGCCGCCTATCAGTGCCGCCTATCAGTGCTCATCAGTGCGGCATATTAGTACCTCCTCATCAGTGCCCATAAGTACCACCTCATCAGTGCCCATAAGTGCCACCTCATCAGTGCCCATCAGTGCAGCCTATCAGTGCCCATCAGTGCCGCCTCATCAGCGCACATCAGTGAGGGAGAAAAATTTATTTTCAAAATTTACTCGCAGAAAATAAGAAAAACTTTTTTTTTTTTTTCAAAATTTTCTGTCTTTTTTCTTTTTTTTTGTAAAAAATAAAAAACCCAGAGATGATTAAATACCACCAAAAGAAAGCTCTATTTGTGTGAAAAAAATGATAAAAATTTCATATGGGTACAGTGTAGCATGACCGCGCAATTGTCATTCAAAGTGTGAGAGCGCTGAAAGCTGAAAATTGGCCTGGATGGGAAGGGTGTTTAAGTGCACAGTAGGCAAGTGGTTAAAGATAACTGGCAGATACCCCTAAAGGTTAAAGGCTATAATGGTTGTAAATTTAAGGTAAGAAAACATAGGAGGGATAGGC
Organism: Pelophylax lessonae; assembly: GCF_965119305.1. NCBI lineage: Eukaryota > Metazoa > Chordata > Amphibia > Anura > Ranidae > Pelophylax > Pelophylax lessonae. The sequence continues at coordinate 461,807,410 of NC_138771.1, read as the reverse complement.
TACGGATGGATAAGCAAGTAAGCATACCACATAAACTGTATAGAAAACGCAGGGTACAGGAATATTCAGTTTGGGTTGCAATCCTAGATGGACGTACCTGTGAAGAGACAGAAGAAGGTTTTCAGATGACACATTGAGATGATCTATGCAGATTCAGAAGTGTGTCCCACTTAGAGAAATCGCCCCTACTTTGAGAAGAGAGCCCCCCGAGAGCAAACGTGCCCCCCCCCTGCACACGTGCCTTCCCCAAGTGATGTGCTGATTTTATACTATTAGACCTGGGGTGGGGGCTTATCCAATTCGTAATCAGGAATTGATAAATTAGGGCTGGACATATACTGCAGTTTCACTTCACAAAGATTTAAAGATAACTGGCAGATACCCCTAAAGGTTAAAGGCTATAATGGTTGTAAATTTAAGGTAAGAAAACATAGGAGGGATAGGCTACGGATGGATAAGCAAGTAAGCATACCACATAAACTGTATAGAAAACGCAGGGTACAGGAATATTCAGTTTGGGTTGCAATCCTAGATGGACGTACCTGTGAAGAGACAGAAGAAGGTTTTCAGATGACACATTGAGATGATCTATGCAGATTCAGAAGTGTGTCCCACTTAGAGAAATCGCCCCTACTTTGAGAAAAGAGCCCCCCGAGAGCAAACGTGCCTTCCCCAAGTGATGTGCTGATTTTATACTATTAGACCTGGGGTGGGGGCTTATCCAATTAGTAATCAGGAATTGATAAATTAGGGCTGGACATATACTGCAGTTTCACTTCACAAAGATTTAAAGATAACTGGCAGATACCCCTAAAGGTTAAAGGCTATAATGGTTGTAAATTTAAGGTAAGAAAACATAGGAGGGATAGGCTACGGATGGATAAGCAAGTAAGCATACCACATAAACTGTATAGAAAACGCAGGGTACAGGAATATTCAGTTTGGGTTGCAATCCTAGATGGACGTACCTGTGAAGAGACAGAAGAAGGTTTTCAGATGACACATTTAGATGATCTATGCAGATTCAGAAGTGTGTCCCACTTAGAGAAATCGCCCCTACTTTGAGAAGAGAGCCCCCCGAGAGCAAACGTGCCCCCCCCTGCACACGTGCCTTCCCCAAGTGATGTGCTGATTTTATACTATTAGACCTGGGGTGGGGGCTTATCCAATTAGTAATCAGGAATTGATAAATTAGGGCTGGACATATACTGCAGTTTCACCACAAAGATTTAAAGATAACTGGCAGATACCCCTAAAGGTTAAAGGCTATAATGGTTGTAAATTTAAGGTAAGAAAACATAGGAGGGATAGGCTACGGATGGATAAGCAAGTAAGCATACCACATAAACTGTATAGAAAACGCAGGGTACAGGAATATTCAGTTTGGGTTGCAATCCTAGATGGACGTACCTGTGAAGAGACAGAAGAAGGTTTTCAGATGACACATTGAGATGATCTATGCAGATTCAGAAGTGTGTCCCACTTAGAGAAATCGCCCCTACTTTGAGAAGAGAGCCCCCCGAGAGCAAATGTGCCCCCCCCTGCACACGTGCCTTCCCCAAGTGATGTGCTGATTTTATACTATTAGACCTGGGGCGGGGGCTTATCCAATTAGTAATCAGGAATTGATAAATTAGGGCTGGACATATACTGCAGTTTCACTTCACAAAGATTTAAAGATAACTGGCAGATACCCCTAAAGGTTAAAGGCTATAATGGTTGTAAATTTAAGGTAAGAAAACATAGGAGGGATAGGCTACGGATGGATAAGCAAGTAAGCATACCACATAAACTGTAAAGAAAACGCAGGGTACAGGAATATTCAGTTTGGGTTGCAATCCTAGATGGACGTACCCTTGAAGAGACAGAAGAAGGTTTTCAGATGACACATTGAGATGATCTATGCAGATTCAGAAGTGTGTCCCACTTAGAGAAATCGCCCCTACTTTGAGAAGAGAGCCCCCCGAGAGCAAACGTGCCCCCCCCTGCACACGTGCCTTCCCCAAGTGATGTGCTGATTTTATACTATTAGACCTGGGGTGGGGGCTTATCCAATTAGTAATCAGGAATTGATAAATTAGGGCTGGACATATACTGCAGTTTCACTTCACAAAGATTTAAAGATAACTGGCAGATACCCCTAAAGGTTAAAGGCTATAATGGTTGTAAATTTAAGGTAAGAAAACATAGGAGGGATAGGCTACGGATGGATAAGCAAGTAAGCATACCACATAAACTGTATAGAAAACGCAGGGTACAGGAATATTCAGTTTGGGTTGCAATCCTAGATGGACGTACCTGTGAAGAGACAGAAGAAGGTTTTCAGATGACACATTGAGATGATCTATGCAGATTCAGAAGTGTGTCCCACTTAGAGAAATCGCCCCTACTTTGAGAAGAGAGCCCCCCGAGAGCAAACGTGCCCCCCCCTGCACACGTGCCTTCCCCAAGTGATGTGCTGATTTTATACTATTAGACCTGGGGTGGGGGCTTATCCAATTAGTAATCAGGAATTAATAAATTAGGGCTGGACATATACTGCAGTTTCACTTCACAAAGATTTAAAGATAACTGGCAGATACCCCTAAAGGTTAAAGGCTATAATGGTTGTAAATTTAAGGTAAGAAAACATAGGAGGGATAGGCTACGGATGGATAAGCAAGTAAGCATACCACATAAACTGTATAGAAAACGCAGGGTACAGGAATATTTAGTTTGGGTTGCAATCCTAGATGGACGTACCTGTGAAGAGACAGAAGAAGGTTTTCAGATGACACATTGAGATGATCTATGCAGATTCAAAAGTGTGTCCCACTTAGAGAAATCGCCCCTACTTTGAGAAGAGAGCCCCCCGAGAGCAAACGTGCCCCCCCCCTGCACACGTGCCTTCCCCAAGTGATGTGCTGATTTTATACTATTAGACCTGGGGTGGGGGCTTATCCAATTCGTAATCAGGAATTGATAAATTAGGGCTGGACATATACTGCAGTTTCACTTCACAAAGATTTAAAGATAACTGGCAGATACCCCTAAAGGTTAAAGGCTATAATGGTTGTAAATTTAAGGTAAGAAAACATAGGAGGGATAGGCTACGGATGGATAAGCAAGTAAGCATACCACATAAACTGTATAGAAAACGCAGGGTACAGGAATATTCAGTTTGGGTTGCAATCCTTGATGGACGTACCTGTGAAGAGACAGAAGAAGGTTTTCAGATGACACATTGAGATGATCTATGCAGATTCAGAAGTGTGTCCCACTTAGAGAAATCGCCCCTACTTTGAGAAGAGAGCCCCCCGAGAGCAAACGTGCCCCCCCCTGCACACGTGCCTTCCCCAAGTGATGTGCTGATTTTATACCATTAGACCTGGGGCGGGGGCTTATCCAATTAGTAATCAGGAATTGATAAATTAGGGCTGGACATATACTGCAGTTTCACTTCACAAAGATTTAAAGATAACTGGCAGATACCCCTAAAGGTTAAAGGCTATAATGGTTGTAAATTTAAGGTAAGAAAACATAGGAGGGATAGGCTACGGATGGATAAGCAAGTAAGCATACCACATAAACTGTATAGAAAACGCAGGGTACAGGAATATTCAGTTTGGGTTGCAATCCTAGATGGACGTACCTGTGAAGAGACAGAAGAAGGTTTTCAGATGACACATTGAGATGATCTATGCAGATTCAGAAGTGTGTCCCACTTAGAGAAATCGCCCCTACTTTGAGAAGAGAGCCCCCCGAGAGCAAACGTGCCCCCCCCTGCACACGTGCCTTCCCCAAGTGATGTGCTGATTTTATACTATTAGACCTGGGGTGGGGGCTTATCCAATTAGTAATCAGGAATTGATAAATTAGGGCTGGACATATACTGCAGTTTCACTTCACAAAGATTTAAAGATAACTGGCAGATACCCCTAAAGGTTAAAGGCTATAATGGTTGTAAATTTAAGCTAAGAAAACATAGGAGGGATAGGCTACGGATGGATAAGCAAGTAAGCATACCACATAAACTGTATAGAAAACGCAGGGTACAGGAATATTCAGTTTGGGTTGCAATCCTAGATGGACGTACCTGTGAAGAGACAGAAGAAGGTTTTCAGATGACACATTGAGATGATCTATGCAGATTCAGAAGTGTGTCCCACTTAGAGAAATCGCCCCTACTTTGAGAAGAGAGCCCCCCGAGAGCAAACGTGCCCCCCCCTGCACACGTGCCTTCCCCAAGTGATGTGCTGATTTTATACCATTAGACCTGGGGCGGGGGCTTATCCAATTAGTAATCAGGAATTGATAAATTAGGGCTGGACATATACTGCAGTTTCACTTCACAAAGATTTAAAGATAACTGGCAGATACCCCTAAAGGTTAAAGGCTATAATGGTTGTAAATTTAAGGTAAGAAAACATAGGAGGGATAGGCTACGGATGGATAAGCAAGTAAGCATACCACATAAACTGTATAGAAAACGCAGGGTACAGGAATATTCAGTTTGGGTTGCAATCCTAGATGGACGTACCTGTGAAGAGACAGAAGAAGGTTTTCAGATGACACATTGAGATGATCTATGCAGATTCAGAAGTGTGTCCCACTTAGAGAAATCGCCCCTACTTTGAGAAGAGAGCCCCCCGAGAGCAAACGTGCCCCCCCCTGCACACGTGCCTTCCCCAAGTGATGTGCTGATTTTATACTATTAGACCTGGGGTGGGGGCTTATCCAATTAGTAATCAGGAATTGATAAATTAGGGCTGGACATATACTGCAGTTTCACTTCACAAAGATTTAAAGATAACTGGCAGATACCCCTAAAGGTTAAAGGCTATAATGGTTGTAAATTTAAGGTAAGAAAACATAGGAGGGATAGGCTACGGATGGATAAGCAAGTAAGCATACCACATAAACTGTATAGAAAACGCAGGGTACAGGAATATTCAGTTTGGGTTGCAATCCTAGATGGACGTACCTGTGAAGAGACAGAAGAAGGTTTTCAGATGACACATTGAGATGATCTATGCAGATTCAGAAGTGTGTCCCACTTAGAGAAATCGCCCCTACTTTGAGAAGAGAGCCCCCCGAGAGCAAACGTGCCCCCCCCTGCACACGTGCCTTCCCCAAGTGATGTGCTGATTTTATACTATTAGACCTGGGGTGGGGGCTTATCCAATTAGTAATCAGGAATTAATAAATTAGGGCTGGACATATACTGCAGTTTCACTTCACAAAGATTTAAAGATAACTGGCAGATACCCCTAAAGGTTAAAGGCTATAATGGTTGTAAATTTAAGGTAAGAAAACATAGGAGGGATAGGCTACGGATGGATAAGCAAGTAAGCATACCACATAAACTGTATAGAAAACGCAGGGTACAGGAATATTTAGTTTGGGTTGCAATCCTAGATGGACGTACCTGTGAAGAGACAGAAGAAGGTTTTCAGATGACACATTGAGATGATCTATGCAGATTCAAAAGTGTGTCCCACTTAGAGAAATCGCCCCTACTTTGAGAAGAGAGCCCCCCGAGAGCAAACGTGCCCCCCCCCTGCACACGTGCCTTCCCCAAGTGATGTGCTGATTTTATACTATTAGACCTGGGGTGGGGGCTTATCCAATTCGTAATCAGGAATTGATAAATTAGGGCTGGACATATACTGCAGTTTCACTTCACAAAGATTTAAAGATAACTGGCAGATACCCCTAAAGGTTAAAGGCTATAATGGTTGTAAATTTAAGGTAAGAAAACATAGGAGGGATAGGCTACGGATGGATAAGCAAGTAAGCATACCACATAAACTGTATAGAAAACGCAGGGTACAGGAATATTCAGTTTGGGTTGCAATCCTTGATGGACGTACCTGTGAAGAGACAGAAGAAGGTTTTCAGATGACACATTGAGATGATCTATGCAGATTCAGAAGTGTGTCCCACTTAGAGAAATCGCCCCTACTTTGAGAAGAGAGCCCCCCGAGAGCAAACGTGCCCCCCCCTGCACACGTGCCTTCCCCAAGTGATGTGCTGATTTTATACCATTAGACCTGGGGCGGGGGCTTATCCAATTAGTAATCAGGAATTGATAAATTAGGGCTGGACATATACTGCAGTTTCACTTCACAAAGATTTAAAGATAACTGGCAGATACCCCTAAAGGTTAAAGGCTATAATGGTTGTAAATTTAAGGTAAGAAAACATAGGAGGGATAGGCTACGGATGGATAAGCAAGTAAGCATACCACATAAACTGTATAGAAAACGCAGGGTACAGGAATATTCAGTTTGGGTTGCAATCCTAGATGGACGTACCTGTGAAGAGACAGAAGAAGGTTTTCAGATGACACATTGAGATGATCTATGCAGATTCAGAAGTGTGTCCCACTTAGAGAAATCGCCCCTACTTTGAGAAGAGAGCCCCCCGAGAGCAAACGTGCCCCCCCCTGCACACGTGCCTTCCCCAAGTGATGTGCTGATTTTATACTATTAGACCTGGGGTGGGGGCTTATCCAATTAGTAATCAGGAATTGATAAATTAGGGCTGGACATATACTGCAGTTTCACTTCACAAAGATTTAAAGATAACTGGCAGATACCCCTAAAGGTTAAAGGCTATAATGGTTGTAAATTTAAGCTAAGAAAACATAGGAGGGATAGGCTACGGATGGATAAGCAAGTAAGCATACCACATAAACTGTATAGAAAACGCAGGGTACAGGAATATTCAGTTTGGGTTGCAATCCTAGATGGACGTACCTGTGAAGAGACAGAAGAAGGTTTTCAGATGACACATTGAGATGATCTATGCAGATTCAGAAGTGTGTCCCACTTAGAGAAATCGCCCCTACTTTGAGAAGAGAGCCCCCCGAGAGCAAACGTGCCCTCCCCTGCACACGTGCCTTCCCCAAGTGATGTGCTGATTTTATACTATTAGACCTGGGGCGGGGGCTTATCCAATTAGTAATCAGGAATTGATAAATTAGGGCTGGACATATACTGCAGTTTCACTTCACAAAGATTTAAAGATAACTGGCAGATACCCCTAAAGGTTAAAGGCTATAATGGTTGTAAATTTAAGGTAAGAAAACATAGGAGGGATAGGCTACGGATGGATAAGCAAGTAAGCATACCACATAAACTGTATAGAAAACGCAGGGTACAGGAATATTCAGTTTGGGTTGCAATCCTAGATGGACGTACCTGTGAAGAGACAGAAGAAGGTTTTCAGATGACACATTGAGATGATCTATGCAGATTCAGAAGTGTGTCCCACTTAGAGAAATCGCCCCTACTTTGAGAAGAGAGCCCCCCGAGAGCAAATGTGCCCCCCCCTGCACACGTGCCTTCCCCAAGTGATGTGCTGATTTTATACTATTAGACCTGGGGTGGGGGCTTATCCAATTAGTAATCAGGAATTGATAAATTAGGGCTGGACATATACTGCAGTTTCACTTCACAAAGATTTAAAGATAACTGGCAGATACCCCTAAAGGTTAAAGGCTATAATGGTTGTAAATTTAAGGTAAGAAAACATAGGAGGGATAGGCTACGGATGGATAAGCAAGTAAGCATACCACATAAACTGTATAGAAAACGCAGGGTACAGGAATATTCAGTTTGGGTTGCAATCCTAGATGGACGTACCCTTGAAGAGACAGAAGAAGGTTTTCAGATGACACATTGAGATGATCTATGCAGATTCAGAAGTGTGTCCCACTTAGAGAAATCGCCCCTACTTTGAGAAGAGAGCCCCCCGAGAGCAAACGTGCCCCCCCCTGCACACGTGCCTTCCCCAAGTGATGTGCTGATTTTATACTATTAGACCTGGGGTGGGGGCTTATCCAATTAGTAATCAGGAATTGATAAATTAGGGCTGGACATATACTGCAGTTTCACTTCACAAAGATTTAAAGATAACTGGCAGATACCCCTAAAGGTTAAAGGCTATAATGGTTGTAAATTTAAGGTAAGAAAACATAGGAGGGATAGGCTACGGATGGATAAGCAAGTAAGCATACCACATAAACTGTATAGAAAACGCAGGGTACAGGAATATTCAGTTTGGGTTGCAATCCTAGATGGACGTACCTGTGAAGAGACAGAAGAAGGTTTTCAGATGACACATTGAGATGATCTATGCAGATTCAGAAGTGTGTCCCACTTAGAGAAATCGCCCTACTTTGAGAAGAGAGCCCCCCGAGAGCAAACGTGCCCCCCCTACATGTTTTGAATGTATATCTATATATATCTATATATATTTTTTTTTTGAATATTTTTTGAATAATTTTTCAATATTTAATTATTTAATTAATTAACTTCTTGGATCAACCTAATTTATAATAATTTATTTCACCAGTCCGAGGCGCGTTCACGTGAGTAACAACAGTTACCCACACCCCCTTTTCTTTCAGTCTCATTCAAATTGCCTTTGGTCCTCTCTATTGTGGACAGAACTAAATTAACTTTTATCAAACACACCTGGGATAGAACTTGTACTTTTATAATCATAGGCTTCCAATCCAGCCTGTGGAAGTCTCTGGGACCTATGGCTCACTCAACTCCAAATGGAAAAAAGTGAAGTCTTAGATGACATGTTGTTTTATTTTTCTTTGTATTTTTGTTGTTTAAGTTTTGTATGCTCTAACCTGGCCTATTATGGGCTCCTATCTCTAGAAACTGTGCCTTTGCAACTCATATCATATGCCTTCTTACCTGCCATGCAGGTCATACCCTTTACCCCTCCCACCTGACTCTGTACAATCTTCTTTGTTTATCTATCCTACATGTCTCCTCGCTAACTGATGGTTACCCTCCTCCGGCAAGATGATCAACTTGGTATCATTGAATGTAAAGGGCCTCCATTCACCTAGCAAGCTCATGCGCATACTTCGACATCTCAAAGACAGATGTAGCCCTTCTTCAGGAGACTCATTTTCTGGAGAGGGATTTCCATAGAATGCGGAAGCTGTGGGTAGGTGAGGTCTTAGGCTCCCCTGCAGTAGGTAGGAAAGCCGGGGTTCTCATACTAGTACTCCATAAACGTCTTTCGTATACTATTTTGGCTAAATCCTCAGACGACACTGGCAGATTGGTGTCCATTACCTTAAAACTCTCTTTAGGCACTCTTCACATACTTAATGTATATGCCCCTACCCCCCCCAGACGGGCAGTTTTTCTACACTCTCTCGATGGATGCTGGATCCACCGCACTCCCCCATGGTGGTGGGAGGTGACTTCAACTCTGTGATGTCCTCAGTGGAAGACAGGAAATACTCCTCCGAGTCTCACTCCCCTCCCACCTCCAGGGGAAATTCCTCTATTTCTGACTCCCACCTCTCCATCACTATGGACGCAGGTCACATGATTGACATTTGGAGACTTACGCATCCCCTTGACAGGGAATTTTCTTTTTACTCAAATCCTCACGACTCATGGGCTAGACTGGATTACTTTTTCTGCACCCCTGACCTCCTCCCCTTTATCCCCGAATCAACCATTCATGAGCTGGCCCGAATCAACCATTCATGAGCTGGCCATTTCAGACCATGCCCCCATTTCTATTGAGATCTCAAATAGCCCCCGGCTAGGCACACCTAAACTGTGGAGGTTTCCCACCTTTCTGGCCAAAAATCAAGACCTCCAAAAGATGCTTCAGGAGGCATGGTCTGAGTTCGTCAGATTCAATCATACTCCCTACATAGACCCAATTTTACTTTGGAGACCGGAAAAGCCTTTCTTAGAGGTAAAATGATAGCATATGTGTCTAAATTTAAGAAAAACTCCTTAACCAAATTTCGACCGGCAAGTCTACGACTTTGACAAGCCCAAACTGCCCTGACTCTACAGAGCACCCCCGAGACCAGAAGACTCTGGCAGGAAGCCAAAAGAGATTTTGACCTATGGACTGAACACCAAGAACAAACTAGGAAGGCGAAATCTGACCTCCTCTTCCATAAGCATGGCAATAAGGCAGGGAAGTTACTCGCCAGGTTGACCAGAGTTCCTTATAGTCAAACGCATATTACCGCTCTACGGGACTCCAGGGGCAATCACACCTCCTTCCAAACTGACATAGCCTTTTTTCTTAAAGATTTTTACACCTCATTATATAGTAAAGATTCCATTGACACCTCTTTAGCTAAGTCGTTCCTTGACAAACTTAATCTCACCTCTATACCCCAACCCTCTTTAGATATGTTAAATGCCCCCATCACACAAGCCGAAATTGAATTAGTAGTTAAATCATCCTCCCCCCAACAAGGCACCGGGACCGGATTGCCTTTTTATGGATTTTTACAAAATGATGCCTCCTGACATTCTGCCTTTGCAGAAAACTCAAGTTCAGTGAGGATCTCTGAATGATCCAATGTTGACCTAAATGACTAATGATGATAAATAGAATCCACCTGTGTGTAATCAAGTCTCTGTATAAATGCACCTGCACTGTGATACTCTCAGAGGTCAGTTTAAAACGCAGAGAGCATCATGAAGAACAAGGAACATACCAGGCAGGTCCGAGATACTGTTGTGGAGAAGTTTAAAGCCAGATTTGGATACAAAAAGATTTCCCAAGCTTTAAACATCCCAAGGAGCACTGTGCAAGCAATAATATTGAAATGGAAGAGTATCAGACCACTGCAAATCTACGAAGACCTGGCCGTCCCTCTAAACTTTCAGCTCATACAAGGAGAAGACTGATCAGAGATGCAGCCAAGAGGCCCATGATCACTCTGGATGAACTGGAGAGATCTACAGTTGAGGTGGGAGACTCTGTCCATAGGACAACAATCAGTCGTATACTGCACAAATCTGGCCTTTATGGAAGAGTGGCAAGAAGAAAGCCATTTCTTAAAGATATCCATAAAACGTGTTGTTTAAAGTTTGCCACAAGCCACCTGGGAGACACACCAAACATGTGGAAGAAGGTGCTCTGGTCAGATGAAACCAAAATCAAACTTTTTGGCAACAATGCAAAACGTTATGTTTGGCGTAAAAGCAACACAGCTCATCACCCTGAACACACCATCCCCCACTGTCAAACATGGTGGTGGCAGCATCATGGTTTGGGCCTGCTTTTCTTCAGCAGGGACAGGGAAGATGGTTAAAATTGATGGGAAGATGGATGGAGCCAAATACAGGACCATTCTGGAAGAAAACCTGATGGAGTCTGCAAAAGACCTGAGACTGGGATGGAGATTTGTCTTCCAACAAGACAATGATCCAAAACATAAAGCAAAATCTACAATGGAATGGTTCACAAATAAACATATCCAGGTGTTAGAATGGCCAAGTCAAAGTCCAGACCTGAATCCAATCGAGAATCTGTGGAAAGAACTGAAAACTGCTGTTCACAAACGCTCTCCATCCAACCTCACTGAGCTCGAGCTGTTTTGCAAGGAGGAATGGACAAAAATTTCAGTCTCTCGATGTGCAAAACTGATAGAGACATACCCCAAGCGACTTATAGCTTTAATCGCAGCAAAAGGTGGCGCTACAAAGTATTAACTTAAGGGGGCTGAATAATTTTGCACACCCAATTTTTCAGTTTTTTATTTGTTAAAAAAGTTTGAAATATCCAATAAATTTCGTTCCACTTCATGATTGTGTCCCACTTGTTGTTGATTCTTCACAAAAAATTACAGTTTTATATCTTTATGTTTGAAGCCTGAAATGTGGCAAAAGTTCGCAAAGTTCAAGGGGGCCGAATACTTTCGCAAGGCACTGTAAATGATAATACAAAAAAAAAAAACATTGCTTAAAAGACATTTCATGGGATAAAAAATTAAAAACATAAAACTGGACCTTTATGAAGGGAAGCGGAGAGGAGGGGAAAGGTTATATGTAAATATAAAAAATATATTGGGTGTTCTGAGGCTAGGACCACCCCCAAATGGATAGGGATTAACTACAAATAATTTGACCCAACTGTTAATTTATTGCTTCGAAGGAGGTAAATACATATTAAAGCTAAGGTAACACCCATGACCATATCCTATGTAGAATCCATACATGTGGGGAGATGTGATGGTGTCCCCATGTTCATACAATCCCGGGGTACAAGTGTGATGAACAACAAAATGCCACAAGAGTTTAAGGCTGCATTCACATGTCAGCGTATGATCGCGGGCAGAACCGCTGCGGTTCCGCCCGCGATTCGGAGATTTATTGCAAATCGCGGGACGCCTAGCGTTGCCCGTTGATTTGCAATAGCCCCCCAAACGCCGAGCCATGTTGCCGCGATTTACGCCCGCCGAATCGCGGCAACATCGCGCAAACAAAATCGCGGGACGCAATACGCTCCAAAGAAGCTCTTGTACTTTTTTGGAGCGTATTGCGTCCCGCGATTTTGTTTGCGCGATGTTGCCGCGATTCGGCGGGCGTAAATCGCGGCAACATCCCTCGGCGTTTGGGGGGCTATTGCAAATCAACGGGCAACGCTAGGCGTCCCGCGATTTGCAATAAATCTCCGAATCGCGGGCGGAACCGCGGCGGTTCTGCCCGCGATCATACGCTGACATGTGAATGCAGCCTAAAGAGTCCAACAAATTTCATACTCAGCCCCTGTGTTTTTCGGGGGCTCAACTATCCCCCTACATCATAACTTGTACACTGGTGATAAGTATGTCAGTGTTCTGGATTATAGCTACAAAAGGGTGATCAGACTTCCAGATAAGACTATTGGGTGTATTGTTGATGTATAAAAAAGGATGTCCTGAGAGTATATACAATTCCTTTCCTGTGGCTGAGAAAGAGTCAGGATGGAGAGTGCCCCTATTTTAAAAAACAGGGGCTGCAGGAAAGAAAGCCTTGGTATTTGCACCATACGTAATTGTTTGATTTATGTATTAGTGCATTAAAAGCAAAAATCATAACAATCTTTGCCATTTTGTAGTTCAATTACTCCTTTAATAATCTAAAAACAAAAAATAAAAAATAAATACTGTTATGTTCTCTGTACTCCTACGTAAGACAATGGCCTGGTTATAACAGTACTGAACGAGCATCAGCAACAGCAGGACAAGCTACTGTGCATTGTGCAACAAAATTCTTTGTGATCCTTCCAAGTATATAAACTTCCTTGTTGTCTCACTCCACCTTAAAATAAACACACACAAAAACCATAATGCTTTGTTTATTTATAACAAAACAAACAAAATTACTTTCTTCATATGTACTATGGGCAAGTTGATAGCCGTATATAGCTGTAGGATGAAAATAAATTAACCCAACCACTTGGTCACCGGGGTAAATATATTTTTTGCAAACATGGTGGTTAGCACTTCCGCCTAGCAGCACTAGGGTTGTCGGTTCAAATCCCAACCATGGCATAACCAGCACTGAGTTTGCATGTTCTCCCTGTGCTTGTGTGGGTTCCCTCCAGATACTCCGGGTTCATTCCACACTCCAAAGACATGCTGAATGATTATTTGGCTCCTGTCTAAATTGGAAACAAGCAGCAAATGTGGCATGTACTAGGCTGGTAGAAAATTTCACGCCAACTTACCATGTAGGTGTGGTCTGTGCAGCCGAACCTAAAACTAGAAAAAATTGGGATAGTGTTTTTTTTGTTATTAACCTTTTTTGATATTAATAAAGCCAAAATGTATTTCTAAAGCCGCGTGTGTCTCCTTTAGGCAGTTACTGAATGTTTGGGGCCACACTCTCCTTAGCTTAGTTTCCCCAATTTTCCCCAAACGGGCCATAGTATGTGTATGTATGAATGTGAGTTAGGGACCTTACATTGTAAGCTCCTTGAGGGCCGGGACTGATGTGAATGTACAATATACAGTATCTCACGAAAGTGAGTACACCCCTCACATTTTTGTAAAGATTTTATTATATCTTTTCATGTGACAACAATAAAGAAATGACACTTTGTTACAATGTAAAGTAGTGAGTGTACAGCTTGTATAACAGTGTAAATTTGCTGTCCCCTCAAAATAACTCAACACACAGCCATTAATGGCAAAACTGCTGGCAACAAACGTGAGTACACCACTAAGTTAACATGTCCAAATTGGGCCCAAAATGTCAATATTTTGTGTGGCCACCTTTATATTCCAGCACTGCCTCAACCCTCTTGGGCATGGAGTTCACCAGAGCTTCGCAGGTTGCCCCTGTAGCCCTCTTTCTCTTAGAGACCTTGCGCTCCTCCACCTTCTGTTTGATGATGCCCTACAGATGCTCAATAGGGTTTAGGTCTGGAGACATGCTTGGCCAGTCCATCACCTTTACCCTCAGCTTCTTTAGCAAGGCAGTGATCGTCTTGGAGGTGTGTTTGGGGTCATTAACATGTTGAAATACTGCCCTGCGGCCCAGTCTCCAAAAGGAGTGGATCATGCTCTGCTTCAGTATGTCACAGTACATGTCGGCATTCATGGTTCCCTCAATAAACTGTAGCTCTCTAGTGCCGACAGCACTCATGACACTCCCACCACCATGCTTGACTGTAGACAAGACACACTTGTCTTTGTTCTCCTCACCTGGTTGCCGCCACACACGCTTGACACCATCTGAACCAAATAAGTTTATCTTGGTCTCATCAGACCACAGGGCATGGTTCCACAAATCTAAGTCTGCTTGTCTTCAGCAAACTGTTTGTGGGATTTTTTGTGCATCATCTTTATAAAAGGCTTCCTTCTGGGACAACAGCCATGCAGACCTGTTTGCAGACCTGTTTAACAAGCAAAAAATTGGGGGAGCAAACCCTGAACATGTATATCTTAAGCCGGTGCAGCTATGAACCAAGCGACATGTATATTAAAAAAGAATAGCGCACACATGCTAAAGAAATGACTATCAAATATGGAGACAATCCATAAATACAAATGGGGATTTGGTCCCACCATATGGCCATATCGTGCTCAAGCCCACCACTACGTCAAAGTACCCCATTGTCAGTGGGTTCTACACTATCCATAAAAAGGATGAATCCAGCCTCTCTAACCCTTGGAGATAACACTCCTTGCTGGGAGAGATGTGCAACTGCACTACAAGGGACTTCTCCTATATCTACTTGATAGTGGACACTGATAGAGTACAGGTGTGTGGGGGGGGGGGGGGGTGGGGTGCTCAACCTCAGAAGTCTGGTCAGACCGAATACATAATAAACAAGCAAAAAATTGGGGGAGCAAACCCTGAACATGTATATCTTAAGCCGGTGCAGCTATGAACCAAGCGACATGTATATTAAAAAAGAATAGCGCACACATGCTAAAGAAATGACTATCAAATATGGAGACAATCCATAAATAAAAATGGGGATTTGGTCCCACCATATGGCCATATCATGCTCAAGCCCACCAATACGTCAAAATACCCCATTGTCAGTGGGTTCTACACTATCCATAAAAAAGGATGAATCCAGCCTCTCTAACCCTTGGAGATAACACTCCTTGCTGGGAGAGATGTGCAACTGCACTACAAGGGACTTCTCCTATATCTACTTGATAGTGGACACTGATAGAGTACAGGTGTGTGTGGGTGGGGTGGGGTGCTCAACCTCAGAAGTCTGGTCAGACCGAATACATAATAAACAAGCAAAAAATTGGGGGAGCAAACCCTGAACATGTATATCTAAAGCCGGTGCAGCTATGAACCAAGCGACATGTATATTATATATATATATATATATATATATATATATATATATATATATATATTATTTTAATATACATGTCGCTTGGTTCATAGCTGCACCGGCTTTAGATATACATGTTCAAGGTTTGCTCCCCCAATTTTTTGCTTGTTTATTAATGGCTGTGTGTTGAGTTATTTTGAGGGGACAGCAAATTTACACTGTTATACAAGCTGTACACTCACTAATTTACATTGTAGCAAAGTGTCATTTCTTCAGGGTTTTCACATGAAAAATATAATAAAATATTTACAGAAATGTGAGGGGCGTCCTCACTTTTGTGAGATACTGTATATAGATGCGCTGTTTAAATTGATGGCGCTATATAAGTACTTGTAATAAATAAATAAAAAATGAATAAACATGTTAAAATCTGCATTTTTTGCTAGAAATTACTTTAAAACCCCCAAACAATTATATATTTTCTGAAAGCAGAGACCATGAAGACTAAAAAGGAGGCAATTTTTCATTTTGAGCAATATGTTCACTGCTGTAGCCTTGGTCCACAACTGATAGAGAGAGGAACAGCTGCAGTTTCATTGTGTCTGCTGCTGACCTTGCTGGTGTTAAGGCAGGGCATGCATGGTTCAATTCTCTGCCAGTTTGGTAGGAACTGGCCGAGATCCGAACTGTGTATGGACAGGCTGAATGTACCAAGTTGATTGAGTGATCAACTTGGGTACAACCAAAATGCCAGTTATAACCTGGGATTATCGCTAGTGGCTTCTATATGGGAATGCTGAGAAGAATGAAGAATTGTGGGAAAAGTAGCCCCAAATAGACATGGGAAGAAAAAAAAACTAGAAGTTGAAAAAAAATGTTTGCTTGTTTTTCAAAGCCGTATTTTTTCCCCCTGGAAAAATTGGAGAAAAAAAAGCGTGGCATATGTTCTTTTACAATGATAAATAATATATCTATGGCATGGTATTCAAACTATATAACATGAAGACCTTGAAATTTAACATTTCTGACACTTAAAGTGTTACTTAACCCAGGAGCCTGCATTCACTATATCTGGTCTCCCACAGTACACAGAACATGGAAATGTAATTATTTTAGTAAATATAAACTGCTAAATACCTTTTCTCATCAGCAGTATATAGCAGCCTTGTGACTTCTATCTGTTCCTGGTGAAGCTTGTTGGAGGAGTTTTCATACTGCACTGAGCTTTCCTATGAAACTGAAGGACCCCTGACCCTCTGTCTGGACAGTGCTGATTGGCCCTGTGCTGATCACATGCACTGCACACCAAACTGAGCATGTGCAGCCTGACTCCAAAGGCTCTGTCCTATCTGGACATGGTTTGGAGTCAGTGGAGGATCTGTGCATACACGATCAAGCATCCTTTTTACACAATGCAGAGGATTAACCCCTGAATGAGTATAATAAGCATGCTTTACTGCATATACAGACTGTTTTAACTGTTGTGAGTTTAGCAAATGTTTTTATTTTTTTTCCAACAATCTTTAATGTAAAGTTATAAATGATTGCAAGTTCTCTCAGCTGAAGACAAACAAATCCTTAGATACAATTTAAGTAACAATGCACTTTTCAATGCAGTTCTAAAACAAGAGAAATATGCATTTCTGCCGCTAAGTCTCACTGCAGGGGAAAGGCTCCAGTTTAGTTTGCTTGTGGGCTCCATGTTGTACCTCTTACAGTTGGGTGATTGTTGAGATAGAGTAGATGATATTTTCTGCCCCCTAAGGCCCTATTTGACAGGTAAGAGAGTCAATTTGTCTGACAAATTAGTTTATCTTTTTGAACCTTTAAATGATCCCTATTAATATTCTCCAACATCACAGCATAATGTTTAGCTATAGTCTGGTCAGCAGATTGTTTTTGTTTTTCCTCCTCTCGGTAAAATGGTGAGACCAACATCTAGAGTTTGGAAACATTTCCACAGTGCAATTTCTGCTGAGAGAAAAGCTGCAATTTGCAAATATTCTTTTACAAATGCTACAAGAATGACAGAAAAAAGAAAAAGAAAAGAAAGAAAGAAACACATCCTGGCATGCCAGAGGTGCCCTAAAGACATTAAAAATACTTTATGGAATGAAATGATAAACTATAATGAAAGTGCAAGTAGCTTATCCCTCCAGAGTTCTCATTCCAGAAACACTCTTTCTACTGTTTCTGGATCAGGCAGTTGCTCCAGAGCTTAGCAAATGAGGTAAAGATTCATTTTACCAAGAATACCCAATCATGTGCAAGGATTAAAAAAAAAAAAACACAGCATATTTGTTTGCACATGATTGGATAATGGAAGTCATCAGTGCTTCCTCTCATTTACTAAGCTCTGAAGCAACTGCACTTGCAAAGTTCACAGTCTATTTGCCCTTGGAAAATTAAACCCCAAAGTGTTTCTTCACCAGCAGCATCTTCAAGTAAGGAAGTGTTGCAAACCACTGCCTTACAAAAATACACAATAGATAAATTACACCTGAAACTCAGGAGAACATTGATCAAGTTATTGTAGAAGCAATATACGCTTCTAGATCAGCATTGCCAATAACTGAAAATGCATATTGGCAGACAGCTTTTAAATTCTTATAAGGGGAAAAAGGGGTGGTTACCTGATCTCATGTACTGTACTGTTGAAATGTTCTTAACACATAGGCAGGGCCGTCTTTAATATTGATTGGACCCTGTGCAAACGTTTTCTTGGGCCCCCCCAATTCTGAGACATACATTAAGTAGCAGCTAGACTCAAAATCAGTTTACTGCAGCAGATCAGGCAGCGATTACAATTGGTTGCCAAAGGGTGCAGCATATCATTGCTGCTCACTGACTGGTTGCTAGAAGTTAAAGCACATTATTTTTGCTTGCTGATTGGTTGCTACAGGTTACTACACATCCTTACCACTCACTGATTGGTTGCTAGAGGTTACTGCACATCATTGCCACTCACTGATTGGCTGCTAGAGGTTACTGCATATCAATATTTCTAACTGATTGGTTGCTACAGGTTACTGAACATCATTATTGCTCACTGATTGGTTGCTAGAGATTACAGCAGATCATTACTGTTCACTGATTGGTTGCTACAGGTTACTGCACATCATTACCTCTGCATCAAATTGTGAGTGTGGCTAAACTGCACAGTAAGGCTTTGGATTTCAGGAGTGCACTATATAAAGACTGCAGGGTTCTGGATTGCACTACATAGATTACATGGTTGAGGGGTGAGCTACATACAGAGGGCATAGTTGGGGGGTGAGCTACATGCGGACTGCAGGGTTGCGCTACATAAAGAGTGCAGGGTTGAGGGGTGCGCTACATACAGAGTGCAGGGTTGCTCACCTCTATGAAGCACGCACCCTTTGGGGGTCACAAGAGTGGAGGTGACTCATCTGACAAGCCGCTATATACTCTTGTATCACAATCCATCACTGGTGATTGGGACTGTCTGATTATTCATTTCTGGAAGGGACTCTTCACATTTGATTCCATTTATGCTTCAGTGATTTAGCACATAATCGCACGAATTTGCATTGTTTGATTTACTATTATCTCATCTATGTTTTATTAATTACGTTTATTTATTTATTTATTTATATATTTCACTTAGTTCACAATTTTTGGAAGGAACCCTTCACAATTGTTTTTATATATGCTTCAGCGATTAAGCACTTATCGCACGACTTTGCATAGTTTGTTATTTTTGTCATATGTATGATATAGTAAGCACTTTATTTATTTATATAATATTTATATATCTCATGTACACCTTTTTGCACACTGTGGAGCACTTTTTTAGATTATATGCAATAAATATTCCCCATTCTCTTAAGTGTCAGCTTTTTGCAGAGGCATGGACACAGGAACAAGGGACCTGAAACAGCGGCTGCTTTGTGGTAAGTTACACAGGCTATTTATCAAATACATATTTTCAGGAAAAAAATACATTCAAATGAGTTTAACTTACACAAAACTTTTTACCCTGTTTTGTGGTAAATTAAAAAAAGATGGGGCTCCATAGAATAAATACATACATGTCAAGCCTTAAAGTTTAACTGGTTTAATTTAACTTTAAACAGTTACTTTGGAGGAAGCTGGTACAAACAACCATTCCTTTCACTAGTATATTCGCCTGCTGGAAGCACTATATAAAATGTATGAAGCATCCCCGGCAACAGTATAGGGATTTTCTGTCCTATTCCCAGAACAAAACTGAGCCATGCTGAGGAACATTCAGCTATTTACAGGAAAATTTGTATTTTTATGAATGAATACACGGCTTCCTTTAAATGAATAAGGTGGAGGGGTGGAAGGGTGACAACATCATCTCCACCTCATTGGAAAAAATTGGTTGAGGCACTGAGGACTTTCATGGTACCGCAAAGACATGGGCATCCGCAGGTAGGGGCAAGGGGGGGGGGGGGGGCAAATGCCCCCCCTGGAATCTCAACTTCCCCTTTCAAGTGGATGTTAATATCCCTGTTTGGGATGTTTTTCCTGCCTCCTTGGGGTTCACTTACGGTGGGGGGAGCCCTAGAGTGCCACGGGGATGCCCACTTCTGCCTCGAAACCGCAGCGTGGGAAGCATCCGGATCAGAGACAGACTCGTTCCGCTCGCGGCCTGGGACAAAGCTCCGCCTCCGCCATCTTGGATTCCTCCTCTGTCCCTCAGCGTGCTTTGGGTGCGGGCGCAAAGATGGATGCGGCACAGCAGGGTGCTACTTCTCCTCCGGACTCGCAGGTACCTGTCTCCTTGCCTTCTCCCTCACTGCTGGAGCAGGACCAGCGGGCCATTACGGCTCCTATCCTGGCGCATATTGATAGCAGCAAGGCGGCCCTCATGGTCAAGATAGACCACCTGGCATCTGAATGCACGTTGATCCGGCATGACCTGGACAAGATGAGGGGCCGCATAACTTCTGCTGAGGAACGCATCTCTGGGGTGGAGGACAGTACCCACGCACCTGCCTCCCAGCTGTCGGACCTTCAGCACCTGGTCAAATCTTTGCAACATAGGGCTGATGATGCGGAGGACCGCCAATGCCGCAATAATGTGCGGGTGGTGGGACTTCCCGAGGGTGCGGAGGGGAACAAACCGGCCATCTGTGCTGAACAATTCTTTAAACAATTGCTGTCTCTTACAGACCTCCCCCCTACCTATGTTGTGGAGCGGGCGCACCATGTCCCCATGGGGGCTAGGCCCCCAGGTACCCCACCGCGGCCTTTCCTGGTTAAGTTTCTGAACTATCGGGACCGCGACATGCTGTTGTCGGAGACCAGGAAGCATCAGGATTTGCACTATGAGAATACACGGATTATGCTCTTTCCTGACTTCTCGGCTAAAACCCAGAGGAAACGTCGTTCCTTCATGGAGGTCCGCAAGCGTCTCAGGGATAAGGAGATCAAGTACAGCATGTTGTACCCGAGTCGGCTCAGGATCCAGTACAATGGCGCTGTTAAGTTTTATGAATCACCGCAGGAGGTCTCTGACTGGCTGGATGGCCTACGCTGAAGTATTGCTCTGAACCTGCACCCGTTCCAAGGTCCTACTTGCTGTTCCCCGCCTTGATGTTCGGGGGGTCTTGTTTTCACTGATGAGGAGAAGTTTCCCATATGCTTCCTGTTTTGCCCCTTTGGCTGCCCTGTTGGTTCCAGGGGCTCCGTTGGAGTCTCTTATCATTGCACACTAAGTGACTGCCGAACTTTTGATTGCATTTGACCCTCGTTCACTGTTCCAGATGTTGGGAAGTTATGGGCTTGAGCCTCATACCGGCTTGTTTGTTTTTCTTTTTATGGTTGCTGGTATAAAGGCATTGGGGAAGTTTCATGGGCAACTCAACCTTTTATTGTTTCAGAAACGTTTTGGAACCTTTTTGCTGCTGATCACCCTCAGTTCACGACTAACTTCTTGTTGCTGGTGGCGCTTTTATTTTCAAGTATCCCTCTTATTATTTTTATAGACTCCCATGGCTAATACTGTACGTTTTTTCTCATGGAATGTGAAGGGCCTCAATAGTAAATATAAACGGGCTAATGTTTTCCAATACTTAAAGCAAGCGAAACCGCATGTCCTCCTCCTGCAAGAGACTCACATGGATGGTAGTTTAGTGCTAGCTTTGAAAAAACCATGGATTCAAAAGGCGTTTCATGCCTCATACTCCACGTATGCTCGTGGTGTCTCAGTGCTTATTAGTAAGTCAGTACCGTGTTCTGTCCACCAGGTGATCTCAGACCCGGGGGGCGATATGTGGCTGTGGTGATGGATTTGTATTCCCTAAAACTCCTTTTGGTTGCTGTTTATGTGCCTCCTCCTTTTAATGTCCAAATGTTGTATGACCTGCATGACAAGCTCTCTGCCTATGCTTCTCTACCTATGTTGTTCATGGGTGATTTTAATGCTATTTTGGATTGTACTTTGGATACTTCCAACCCCACCCGACAGGCCTCGGTGGACCTTCTTGCCTGGGCGTCTGCAATGGGCCTGGTTGAGCTTTGGAGATGGAAGCATCCTGCTGTTTGGGAGTACTCTCACCTGTCCACCACACACCAATCGGCGGCCAGGATAGATCTGGCTTTCGGTAATGCTCGCCTTCAGTCTCTCTTGACCGCTGCTGACTACTTGGCTGGGGGGGTGTCTGATCATAACCCGCTTCTCTTGACAGTGCACCTCCACTTGGGGGCTAGAGAGCGGGGCTGGAGTCTGTCTCCGGGCAGGCTTCAGCATGAGCAGGTCACCTCTCACCTTGTGCAGGCGATCCAGACATACAATGATGACACCGCTAAGCCTATGGTGGTTTGGGAGGCCTTTAAGGCAGTGGCCAGGGGAGAGTGCATCTCTAGTATTAAATCTGCTAGGGGGGATCACAATGAGGAGCTTCGGTCCTTACAGGAGGCGGAGAGGGAGAGGGCGCGGGACTATGCGGACTCGCCTTCTGACTCCAGTTACACTTCATTTCTGGAGGCGAGGCGTCTTCTCTCACTTCACCTTTCTGACATTGCCCATACCGAGGCTTCCCATTACAGGGCTTCTGCTTTCGCGCAGGGGGACAAAAATGGCAAGTTCTTGGCTACGTTGGTGGCGGATCAGCGGGCTCCAATCAATATCCCGCTCATTAAGAGTTCTAGCGGTGCTGTGCTCACTGACCCCGGGGATATCTTAGAGGAGTTCAGGAATTACTTCGAGTCCTTGTATACCCCAGTTGCTGACTGTGACAGGACTGCTATGGAGAGTACTCTCAGAGACCTTGACCTCCCTACTCTGGCGGACACTAACAGGGACGTTCTGGACGCCCCGATCACTCCCCTGGAAGTGGAGAGGGCCATTGCGTCCATTCCACCGCAAAAGGCCCCGGATGGGTTCCCGGCGGACTTTTACAAAGAGTTCTCCGAGCAGTTGGCCCCATGCCTTAGTGCCTTGTTTCAACATTGCCTGGATGGGGGGCTCTCCCGCCGTCTATGATGGATGCCTATATGGTATTGTTGGCGAATCCGGGCAAGGATCCCCTGGAGTGCTCCTCCTACAGGCCCATAGCCCTCCTGAATGCTGACTTGAAGGTTCTTACTAAGGTCCTGGCGATTCGTCTAGCGGGGGTCATACTCACATTGGTTGATCCTGATCAAACGGGCTTTATGCCGGGGAAATCGGTGGATACTAACATCCGGTGTTTATTTACTCATATCCAACTCCCCACTACTGCTTCTTCGCAGCGGGTCGTGGTCTCTATTGACATAGAAAAGGCCTTTGTCTCTGTCGATTGGGCTTACATGCATGCTGTCCTGTCCTTGATGGGTTTTGGCCACAACTTTCGGACCTGGGTGAAACTGTTATACTCCTCCCCCCGTACGGCCATACGCTTGGGATTGTCGACCTCGGCGTACTTTAAGGTGGGTAGGGGGACCCGGCAGGGTTGCCCCCTGTCCCCCTTCCTTTTTGCACTTACCATTGAACCTGTTGCTATTGCATTGCGTTCCTTACAGGGATTTGAGGCGGTCAGGGTGGGCTCTATTAAAGAGTTGGGGGACATAACCACGGAGGGGGCCCTGCTGTCCTTTGACAATTTGCGTACTCGACATAATTTACCTACTGCCCATTTTTTTAGGTACCTGCAGTTGCGCCATGCCTTTGGGTGCCAGTTTACTGATTCCACTATTGAATCTGTCCCATCTGACCTGGAGTTGATGCTGACCAATCCTGACCTTACTAAGACGTTGTCCACTGTTTATAAGGATCTCTTTAAACTGACTCCGCCGAGTATTGTTAAATGCAAAGAACGCTGGACTGCTGAAATTCCTGAGCTCCAGGGATGATCTATGGGTAGAACCCTTTAAACATCTGATTGCTGCCAGGGACAAACTTATCCATTTTAAATTTCTCCATAGGATATACTATACTCCTGCCCGCTTAGCTAAAATTTATCCCACCTCCTCTGCTGAATGCTGGCGATGCTCTGCCTCCCCGGCGGATGCGACGCATATTTTCTGGGATTGCGCGCTGATTCAGCGGTACTGGTCTGAGGTTGCTGCCTTTTTGGGGGGGATGCTGATGACCCCGGTGCCGTTGACCCCGAGCGTTTGTCTCTTGGGTTTGGTGGAGGAGGTGGTTCCCTCGGTGGCACTTAGAACACTTTTGACTATCCTATTGTTTTATGCCAAAAAAGCCATATTGTTGCATTGGAAGAAGGTGGCCCCACCTTCCTTATTGTACTGGAAAGGGTTGGTGAATGCTGTCCTGCCGCTGTATAAGGCGGCCTATCAGTCCAGAGGCTGCCCCAAGAAGTTTGAGAAGGTGTGGAGGGCATGGGTGGAGTCTTCTGACACGGTGCGCTGAATGTCTTCTGAAACTTGCCTTGATGATGTCCACCTAATTAAGTGATGCTTTTGTGTGTGAACTGGGGGCCGGGACGACTGGATGCTGGTTCCGGGGGTTCAGTCGTTCTGGGTCCTGCCTTTATAACTTGGTTGTGAAGTATCTGTTCATTTGGGGTTGGGTTGCCTGGGTTGGGGGGGGGGGGGGGGTTCACAGTTTTTGCTTTTTCAATGTGTGTATGTGGTTCCCCCATGTTGGGGGAACCGGATTTTTCTTTTAATTTTTATTGTTGTCTGTTTTGCTTGTACAAAACTTTAATAAAAAGAAATTTACAAAAAAATAATCCTGTGTGCCCCTGTGTCTGTGTATGTGTTTTAAAAAAATAAGCCATTCTTTACAAGTTTTCAGAGGGCTGAGCTCCGCTCACGTGACCCGCCAGCTCTCTCTTCTCCCAGTCTGACAGCTGCCTGCAGCGGACGGGGCAGAGGATTACTCACTGATGTAAGTCAGGAGGGTAAGGAGGATGGGAGGGGAGAGGAGGATAGAGGTGGCAGGTCAGGTGAGCGGCGAGTGACGCTCTGAAAACTTGTAAAGAATGGCTTATTTTTATAAAACACAGACACAGGGGCACACAGGATTATTAAACAGACTGTAGACAGGATATGAAACTTTAAATGAAACTACAGCTGCAGGAGGGGAGGGGGAGGGGCACTGACACAGGAGCAGACAGGCAGGGAGGGAGGGGGGGAGAGAGGACAGAGGAGGACAGGAGGGCTGCAGATAATGGGGGCACGTAAACCGACCATAGTGTCAGAGTTCAGCAGCCATGGTATACCGTGGTCAGTTTACAGAGGGGAGGACATAGCCAAACAGGATCAGCCAGGTATTTTAGGTGATAGAAGGGGCCAAATTACACAGCAAAGCATTGTGCTATATAACATGCTTTAAGGGACCGGATCAATTTTTTAAAATTTGTTTTAGGTTAACAAATGCTTTAAAAATAAATGCTGCTGTTTGCTCTTTAAAAATAAATACTCAAAATAAGTAGAATGACTAAGCCCCTGCCCTTCATGACATTGTTGAAAAGGGGTGGAGCATGGGTGACCTTAAAATAATGCCCCCCCCTGAAAAAAGTTCTGCGGATGCCCATGCGCAAAGACGTACAACTCCATCATTTGGTTAAAAAAATATACATTTATTGGTTTATACACATGTTAAAAAACAACCACCCATAAGAAGGGGGAATATAGACAACACATATAGTGGTGAATTAGTCCACAAATGGCACCTAGGCCATTGAAAATGAACTAAACCAAAAATTTAAATATTGAAAATACCTCTAGGATCAAAAAGAGTGTTTGTGTGGTTCCTCATACAGAGGGACCACTTGTCCGCCTCCACTTGCTCCGTTTGTGGACTAATTCACACCACACGAACACTCTTTTTGATCCTAGAGGAATTTTCAATAATTATTTTTTTTGGTTGAGTTAATTTTCAATGGCCTAGGTGCCATTTGTGGACTAATTCACCACTATATGTGTTGTCTATAGTCCCCCCTCTTATGGGTGGTTGTTTTTTAACATGTGTATAAGCCAATAAATGTATATTTTTTAATAAAATTATGGAGTTTTTTTTTTTAAGTCTTTGTGCTACCATGAAAGTCCTCAGTGCCTCAACCAATTTTTTCCAATGATATATAAACTTTAGGACGCCGGTACATCTATATATTTTTATATTTATGTAGCACACCTTAATAGAGCAGCTCCACCTTAGCCAATCAGAGAAGGCCTTGTTGGGGGTTCTGAAGTATGGCTAAAGTTTCTGCCAGTCCTCTCATGCTTGTCGGTAAAAGTTGAGTAAAAAACAACATTAAGCCAAGTGTATTTATTACTGTAGCAAAATACCCAACCTTATCATAAATAAAACATTATCTGATGTCCTTAACAATGTTTTTTTTTTTTTTGCTTTGCACATTGTTATTGATTTTTTTTGTTATTGCTATACCTGCATGTCTCCATAGGCTTAAATTAGTCAAATAACAAGACTCTAGGTAGAGTTAAAGAGATACTGTCACCATGCCTATGCAAGGCAAAGTGAGAGTGTGCTTGAAAAGCTTTTCCTTCCCAACCCATTTATATTCACCTTACCAGTACTCCTGGACTCACTACAGTTCAAGGTCTAAAAAGGGACACACCTGATATGCATTGCCTTTATCTTAGCTTGGGTTCACACTTGTGCGACATAGACTCTGCATGTGATTTGCGCAGGAATTGCACAGCATTCCTGTGCACATCACATGCGATGTCTGTGTGGTGCATTTTCAGCCATACATTTTTGTATGGCTGAAATCCCATTGGATCCACACCAAAACGCCGCAGGACCCTTTTTTTTGCCCGCACATGAATCGCATCGCATGGGTGTTCACACCCATGCAATGCAATTCTGACAATCACGCTGTGTTTGCAATCTGTTTCAAGTATCGTTAAGATAACATTGACACCCGCAGCAGATAACATGAACACCGCGCATTGCCGTGTGGGAAACGCACAGAATTTGCTGTGTTTCCCTCATCGCATGAGTGTGAACCAGGGCTTACTGTAAGTTTTCTCTTCCTGTGCTGACTATTATCAGTTACATTGTTCTTAGTTGACTTTCTCTTTTTTTCCCCTGCGCTAGGATTGTGTCAAGTGCTTCTAAATTGATATCCCTAATAATTATTGATGAAAAAAATTATATAACATCAGGTGAGAATGTTGTGATATTAATAAAAAAAAAATATATGACGGATTTGCTGCTGTTACAAAGGTGCAGTTACCTCAAATAATTTACTTGAAGAACTCAAAGCGCTACCCCATAACCTAAGTGTTTTCTAAGTGTACTGTTTTTAACAACTTAATTAAAGCGGAGTTCCACCCTCGGAAAGTTTTTTTTAAATAAAAATACCCCCGGGACAGTCAGGGCTAGTACATTCCACAATGGATAGCCTCTGAACTGTCCCAGGTCGCACTTACCTTTTAGAAGAAATACTTACCTTGAAAATGTCTTGTCCAGCGTTGCCATCTCAGGGGTGGGCATTCCCAGAAGCTGTTTAGCAGTGAATGACGTGCCTGCACCGGAACTGACGAGCAGGGCCGGTGCAGGTGCATTGATTCCTGGGAGCGATGATGCTCAGCTCCCAGGAATCAATGCAAGCAGTAAGTGACGGCACGGGCCATGGCCGAAGAGAAAGGAAGAGGAAGTAAGGTGAGTATATTTTCTTCTAAAACAAGGTAAGTAAAGAAAAAAAAATTGTGATTATCCATTTATTTTTCAGGTGACAGAGAGCAAGCAGATAGGGAAAAATGACTTTTAAGGGTGGACCACAACTGCCATGTCACCAACCTCCTCTTACAATAATAATCTAGATATCACAATACTATGCTTTAGGTGTGCCACCAATATTTCTCTATATTAAACTATAATAATACTTGCGCAAAAGAACAGATATAAGATAATAGTCCAGTATTGTTTCAGCTATTGTTTTAGTGCCTTATTGAAGTGAAGCCTCTTGTGCCAGTGAAAGGTAATTGTGTAAATAAGCAAAAATGTGCAAAATATAGAAAAAAGTGCTGATGCTCTTTTCCAATATAAAGTACTTGTGCTCTCCTCCACCAAAAATGGATGGCCGCTTAACTCCCGTTCTGACCCTTGTTTCACCAGCAGGTCAGAACCAGCAGTTCCCCTCTGGGTATCAATAGCACTCCTGATGTTAGTAGGAGTATGAAGATCTAAGTTACACCAATCCTCCCACTCCTTCCGTGCACCCTTGATCTCTCTCAGCGTGAGTATATATGGAAAAGAGAGGACGAGATCTAGTGCTCTCTGTTTAAAATGTATTTACACGAGAAGGTAAGAGGAACCACACACATGAAAAGCACATTGAGCTGTGCAGGCTGAAAACACAAGGAATCACAGAGACGGATGGCTGCGAAGTGACATCAGATAATGGGCTCCGCCCCTAAAGGCGCAATATACACCTTATTGAGGTGAGAATATAGAACACCTAGATGTGACACCTGGTGGAGGCAGCAAGTCACAACACCCTTATTTTTTGCATGAGAGCACGTTTACTATTCTTTGAAGCTATTGAAGGGAATTGCACCTGACTTTTGGATTTTTATGAATGGACACCTTGAACAGTGCACTTTATTTATTTATTTCAGAAAGCACAAAGCACCTTTAATTGTTTTTGAAGTTCCATCTATATATTTATACTTTGTTAACGGATTATTTATTCACTGAGTTTTTTATGAAATTGAAGTACTCAGCACTTTTTCGTATAGAAGATATATTGTAATGGTTTATTTACATTTTAATTTATTTGATCACCACGGCATAATTTAACGATAACACAATTTTATCACAGGAACACGTCTTTATTTTATATATTCACAATTTTAAGCCATGTTTTAAGCCACACCCTTATAAGTTACATTTCCACTTCTGAAGCGCACCACCCACCCAAATTGCACACATTGTATTGACTGGTTCCTGGTACCAGTATTGTGGTGCAGCAGCAGGAAGGGAAACATATACGACCTCGGATAGCGCAGGAACCACTCATACATATAAGACTGTTTAAAATGTATTTACACGAGAAGGTAAGAGGAACCACACACATGAAAAGCACATTGAGCTGTGCAGGCTGAAAACACAAGGAATCACAGAGACGGATGGCTGCGAAGTGACATCAGATAATGGGCTCCGCCCCTAAATGCGTTGCGTCTGACGAAGAAGAAGTATTATAAACATCATTTTAAATTTGTATGAGCATTTACATGTAAGATTAGCTACAGGTGCCATTCACCAGTCAATCTATAGGGGGTGTTAGAATAATGATATCAGTATAATCTCCAATTGTATGTTATTGCTTTAAATATGCACGGATATCTACAGTATATCAAAAAAGTGAGTACACTCCTCACAATTTTGTAAATATTTTAATATATCTTTTCATGTGACAACACTGAAGAAATGACACTTTGCTACATTGTAAAGTAGTGAGTTTACAGTTTGTATAACAGTGTAAATATGCTGTCCCCTCAAAATAACTCAACACACAGCCATTGATTTTTAAACCGCTGGCAACAAAAGTGAGTACACCCCTAGGTCAAAATGTCCAAAGTTTCAATATTTTGTATGGTCACCAATATTTTCCAGCACTGCCTTAACCCTCTTGGGCATGGAGTTCACCAGAGCTTCACAGGTTGCCACTGGAGTCCTCTTCCACTCCTCGATGAAGACATCATGGAGCTGGGGAATGTTAGAGACCTTGCGCTCCTCTACCTTCCGTTTGAGGATGCACCACAGATCCTCAATAGGGTTTAGGTCTGGAGACATGCTTGGCCAATCCATCACCTTCACCCTCAGCTTCTTTAGCAAGGCAGTGGTCATCTTGGAAGTGTGTTTGGGGTCATTATGTTGGAATACTTTCCTGCAGCCCAGTCCCTGAAGGGAGGGGATCATGCTCTGCTACAGTATGTCACAGTACATGTTGGCTTTCATGGTTCCCTCAATGAATTGTAGCTTCCCAGTGCTGGTAGCACTCATGCAGCCCCAGTTCTTGACACTCCCACCACCATGCTTGACTGTAGGCAAAACGCACTTCTCTTTGTACTCCTCACCTGGTTGCCACCACATACGCTTGACATCACATGAACCAAATAAGTTTATCTTGGTCTCATCAGACCACAGGACATGGTTCCAGCAATTCATGTCCATTGTCTACTTATCTTGAGCAAATTGTTTGCAGGCTTTCTTGTGCATCATCTTTAGTGTGCGGCGTGTGGTCTGAGCACTGACAGGCTGACCCCCCCCCCCCCCCCCACCCCTTCAACCTCTGCAGCAGAGCTGGCAGCACTCATACGTCTATTCCCCAAAGACAACCTCTGGATATGACGCTGAGCATGTGCACTCAACCTCTTTGGTCGACCATGGCGAGGCCTGTTCTGAGCGGAACCTGTCCTGTTAAACCACTGTATGGTCTTGGCCAGTGTGTTGCAGCTCAGTTTCAGGATCTTGGCAATCTTCTTATAGCCTAGGCCATCTTTATGTAAAGCAACAATTCTTTTTTCAGATCCTCAGAGAGTTCTTTGCCATGAGGTGCCATGTTGAACTTCCAGTGACCAGTATGAGAGAGTGAGAGCGATAACACCAAATTTAGCACACCTGCTCCCCGTTCACACCTGAGACCTTGTAACACTAACGAGTCACATGACACAGGGGAGGGAAAATTGGCTAATTGGGCCCAATTTGGACATTTTCACTTAGGGGTATATTCACTATAAACCAGCAGTTTAGACAATAATGGCTGTGTATTGAGTTATTCTGAGGGGACAGCAAATTTACACTGTTATACAAGCTGTACACTCACTACTTTACATTATAGCAAAGTGTCCTTTCTTTAGTGTTGTCACATGAAAAGATATAATAAACATATTTACAAAAATGTGAGGGGTTTACTCACGTTTGTGAGATACTGTATATGTAAGACTAGTTATACAGTAGATGCCATTCACTAGCTAATCTACACTATCCTGTATATTATCATTATTTTATTACATTTTTTGTATACCATATACGTGTAGTATATTTTAATTATATATTGGTACATGTGTTGTTCATATATATTGTACATATTTTATATAGGTATAGGTGTGACAGTATTTAGGATTTATGCACCATGAGGACAATAGGGTGTACCAATATGGTGGCTAAGGTGATTTAGAGGAAATTAAGCCACATACAACCATAGACCCATTTAAAATGCCTGCAACAGGATTCGGAAGTGATGTAAGGGCCCAAGAGTACTGGGTGGCAATTTGATTCTAGGAGTGGTATACAACATAAAAGAAGACCACTGACCAGTGGTTTTAGCTTCTGAGGACGCCCTGTGGGAGGGGCAAAACCCATTAGGCGAAGTCAACTGGTGATGTCACATCTGGCCAGTGAGGCGCATGGTGAGACACATGATGAGGCAGCGCTTCCGGGTCCGATATTCATAAATGCGATTGTACCTTTTCAAAAAGTGACTGCAACCAAGTTTTTACTGGTTTTAAATAAAGTGGAATTGCATTATGGGGATTTCCCGTGTCTATCCTTTTATGTGTGAGAGACACAAAACTTTTCTTAATGCTGCTGGGGAGAATAGAGGAAGGAGGAGAGGAGAGCAGACCAAAGGAGCACAAAGGAGCCTGAGAATATCTACTTGAGAATATCTGCATCAAAAGCGTGTTTGACTGCCTTTGCAGGGCTCACACAGTCCTGAGCTACCAACCAGGTCTTAAGAGTTACTCGCCACCAGTTGTCCCACCCAACCCCTACCCTGCTCTACCCCTAATTCTGCCCCTAAACATGCCTCTGTAAATTATCTCATGAAATGACACTGATAAATATATTTATGCAGAATTAAGTTACAAAACAAAAATATTAACAACTTTATCAGTGCCCATCAGTGTAGCCTCATCAGTGCCCATCAAAGCAGCCTTTCAGTTCCCATCAGTGAAGCATATCAGTGCCCATCAGTGCTGCCCCATTAGTGCCCCCTCATCAGTGCCCATCAATGCAGCCTCATCAGTGCCCATCAATGCAGCCTATTAGTGCTGCCCATCAATGCAGCCTCATCATTGTCCATCAATGCAGGCTCATCAGTGCCCATCAATGCAGCCTCATCAGTGCCCATCATTGCAGCCTCACCAGTGTCCATCAATGCAGCCTTATCAGTGCTCATCGATGCAGCCTCACCAGTGCCCATCAGAGCAGCCTCATCAGCAGTGGTGTGCTTAGGTTTTGTGCTGCCATAGGCCCAGAGATGTATAGTAACAAAGTAGAACTACTTCACTACTGTACTTAAGTACTAAAAGGCGGTATCTGTACTTTACTAGAGTATAATTTTTTTCTCCTACTTACACTTTTACTTCAATACATATTTTCGATGAGTTTAATACTTTTACTCCAATATTTTTTTATGTGCTGCATCGTTACTCGTTACAATTATAAAAATGTTACGAATCATTCCATTCCAAACCCGCACCGCCGCTGACTTTTTTTACTCGAGTCTCACTGTCTCTGAGACTCACAAGTCACAACCAATCCCCGACCCGATGAGATGTCTCAGGGGCAGAGCCTCGCCGTCTCTGCCCTCCCTCGGCTCGGCCCGAGTCCCGTCTCCTGCTCAGCTCTCAAATGAAGTGGTGGTGGTGAGAGAGGAGAGACACCTGCCTGCCGAGTGATCTCTCTGGGTCCTGGCTGGGGGAGGGACTGTGAGTTACTACAGTCTAGACTACTAGGCTGCCTCTGGGCACTGTGCAGCACAGCCATCCAGCGTGGGAGAACTGGATGGAGGTAGGAATATATTCTTCTTTCAGCAGGGGGGACTGGACTGGGGACTGTGCAGAGAGAAGCTGGAGGACTTGAGACAGCCTAAGGTAGGAGAAGTCTTGAAGTCAAGTCACTCACTAAGGGGATCGGATCTATTCAATGGGGGGAGGGACCTGCCCTACACTAAGGGGGATCTATAATGGGAGAGGGACCCTGGCCTGCTCTAAGGGGGCTCTAAATGGGAGGGGGACCCTGGCCTGCTCTTCAACTTCTACTCAAGTCAGTTTTTTGATAGAGCACTTGTACTTTTACTCAAGTCTAGGTCTCTAGTACTTTATACATCTCTGCATAGGCCTGACTAAACTCGTGCACCCCCTAATTTAAATATGACCCACCCCTTCCTATCAGGCCTTTCTATATAAGACCCGTCCTGTCATCTGTAAACCACACTCCTCACTCTTTAGGCTCCACCTACTGTGGCTGGTGTGAATGGACCCTAAGCTCCTGTGTTAAGAGGCTTTTGTTGGGGGTGGAGCAAGAGGATGACGCCGTGAGGAGGATCGTAGCAGAGTCCAGAGACCCGTAGGCAGGCATCCGCCCACAACAGAGAGCGAGCGGTATCCTCCTCCCTCAGACCCGGAAGGGAGCTCACGTGGCGACACACTGCACGCCAGAGAGCAGCCGCACCAAAGGAGCTGAGCCCAGACCCCCCACGAGAAAGAGGTCAGAGCACGGGAAAAGTCCTGCCTGAGTAAGGCACAGCCGTGGGATTGAGCGGAGCCTTCTTTCCTCAGAGCGGAGCGGAGAGTCCCGGAACGACCAGGCTGTATGCTGGAAGTCTAGGGAACCCCTCTCAGTGAGGAGAGACGGCGGGACCAGCCCTGGTGAGTCCAGAGACTATCATAACTCCGGCTGTATGTTTGTCCTTGGTGCACGAGTACATTCCTAAACGGGGGAGGTCTGAGAAAGGGGGGGCTGGAACACGTAAAGTCCCATTCAGGAATATGAGGTATAAAGGAAAAGGACTGCAACGCTGGTAAAAGCCTGTCCCCCCCCCTACTCCTCATGCAGACTAGTGAATTGTACAATACAAAGAGACCAGGCCGGTCCACAGACATCTCCGCTTATTTTTTAAGGGGATCTCGGTGTGAGAGAGTGGAGGAACAGTTTAGGATGGCGCCAACAAAGGCTGGAACAGCAGGGAATACAGGATCAAAGAAAGACAGCAAAAACAGCAAGGAAATACAGGGACAGCAGATTGTGGATACACCTGAGAAGATGGCGGCGGTGGGAGTGGAACAACCAATCTCACAATCCCCCCCAATCCAAAACTTATCTGTACAGTCACCTGAATAGAAAGAGTTATTATCCCTCATGCCCACGAAACAAGACTTGACTGCAATGGCTGCCTCGATAGTCAGCTCACTAACCAATGAAATTAACTCCTTAAAGGGCCAGATATAGAAAATGGATGAAAGAATAGAGGTGGTGGAAAAAGACCAGGCCCAGATTGTAGAGAGAGTGGAGAGCATAGAGTCATCGCAGAGATCATTTGCCAAACAGTTAATCACGATACAGTTGCAACAAGATGACGGAGAAAATAGGCATCGTCGAAATAACATACATCTAAGAGGACTGCCTGAGACAGTGGAAGGGCCTAACCTACCTGCTAAGATGACCGAGATCTTTAATAACCTTCTGGATAGACCCCAATTGGAGGCAATTGAGATGGACAGGGTCCATAGAGTAAGGGCCCCAAGGAGCATGGGGGAGGGATACCCACGAGATGTCCTGGCCAGGGTGCATTTTTACGCACTCAAAGAAAAAATAATGAGGAAGGCATGGGATAGGGGCCCCTTTGAGTTTGAAGGCTCGACGATACGGCTCTTACCAGATTTATCAAGCAACACCCTAAGAATGCGAGCGACGGTGAAACCCCTGCTGGAGGAAATTCGGAAGGCAGGGGCTATTTATCACTGGGGTCACCCATTTCATTTGAAGGCAAGAAGGGGGAACTGACCTATACGTTGCGTTGGCCCGATCAACTGCCAGGACTTTTTTCTTTTTTGGAGATTCAGCCGGTCAGGGTCACTGACTGGCTGGGTCCCCCAGCGTTTAAGAAAAGTCCGGGAATATTTTCACAGGAATAATGATATTATTAATGTATGCCATACATGGATAATTTATGTCTGACTTGGGGTCACGGTCAGGGGAGGATGTGGGTTGGCTGTGGACCCAGGGGTAGTCAAGGAACCATGATTATCCTGGAATATTAGGTATTCAAGGGTAGTAATTCTTGGAGCTCTTTCTTCGTTTTTTTATTTTTTCTCCCCTTTTTGTTCTGCTAGTTTTTTGTTTTTGCTTTTCTCCTAGGTCTGATGCTCTTTCGGCTTGGCCTTAGAGAGTATGAGCCCTATGAGTCTGGAATGAGCAGGCTAGAGACAAGATGGGTACAGTTAATTAATAGGTGGCGCAGAGCAGGCCATAGGGGGTATGTGTGAGATATAGTGGAGGAGGAGGAGTGGGATCGAAGGGAGGAGGATTATCAGATAATATGTAGCTAGGGGGGTTGAGGAGTAAATAATGTGCTTGGTAACTATAAAGGAAAAGGGGTTCTGACATAGGGAATGGATAAAGGAACGTATAGGTAGGTGAATAATATATGGGGAACCCCAATCCTCCCTAGGGACAGCAATACAGGGGCGGATGCCCAGGGTACACGGACCTGTAGAGGTCGGTGTGTTTATTTTTTTTTCTTATCTTTTTTGTTTTTCAATAGCCTATCTTAATCCGGAGGGAATGAGTGCATCTACATGTTTTTGTTCACTTGTAATTCCACAAGGAGATACGGATACCTCTGGTTGTGTTTGATCTGTTCCTGCTCACGGTGCGAATCCTCGGATTTGCCCACCCAATTAGGTTGCGTCTAGTTACGCAGGGTCGAGAGTCGACCATATAGGATCACGTTCCACTGACACTCCTTCGGGGAGGTGGGGAAGGGGGGGTAATTTTCTCTTGGTGGGGAGGAGTCGGGTTCAGGGGGGGGTTGCCCCCTTTTTTTTTTTTCTTTTTTTTTTTTTATTACTCGGTCTTCCCTTGTCCCTACCAGTTCTGATTAAGTTAGGGGGTCTCCCCGCACAGACTGGCCAGTCCATTGACCTTGGATAATCCCAGACTTAGTAAATCTTTAAGGCTACTTCACCTGCGAGGGACAGAGGAAGGAAGGTAGTGGGGCAAGAGAACTCAGAATTATAGTAGTAAAATTGGGAAGAATCGCCTGAGACAAGAAAAAATGCAGGAAGTTAAAATTACTTCATTAAACGCTAGGGGGTTGTCTATACCTGAAAAACGAATACGCTTCCTGGCAGATATGAGGCGTAACCATACACAGATAGTTTTCTGCCAGGAGACGTATTTCAAAAAAGAAGCAACCCCAAAATTACAAAACAAGGATTTCCCATGGTCATATCATGCCCCCACCCCTATTCCTAAATCGAAAGGGGTTAGCATTTTGGTGGCCAAAGAGGTACCATGGACATTCTTAGAAACACGTATTGACCCACAAGGAAGATATCTGATGGTGAAGGGTAAGATAGGAGAAAGGCTGATTACTATGATTAATGTGTACTTCCCTAACCATAATCAGATATCATTTCTAACACTTGTCGCACCAATAATGTTAGATTTTCAAGAAGGGCTGGTAATCATGGGGGGGGGGGGGATTTTAATTACGCCCCAGAGCCACTCTTAGATACATCACAAGGCACATCACATCTTTCATATGCCCGACTTAAAAAACTTAGCAAGGAAATCATTCTTCTCAATTTAGTCGATCCTTGGCGCATCATGCATCCGAGCGAAAAAGACTTCACTTATTTTTCGACAGTACATAATAGGTACTCTAGAATAGATCGCATCCTAATCTCAAGGGGTGATCTGTCTAGAGTAGTAGCTTCACAGATTGGCTCTTTCTCCATGTCGGATCACTCCCCAATCCATATCATAATCAATTTTGATGCAGGCCCAGTAAAGCCACCATCATGGAGACTGAACGAATCGTTGGTGCAAGGAGTAGAGATAAGAGCAGAGATAGAGGCAGAATTGACAAAATATTTCCAGGAAAATAAAACACCACAAGTTACACCGTCGAGCATATGGGAGGCTCATAAATGCGTCATTAGGGGGGTGCTGATTGGAATGGGAGCAAAACGCAAACGAGAAAAGGAGGGGAAGATCTCAGAGCTGCTAGCGCAGATAGAAGTATTGAGCGCCACCCATAAAAGATCAGTGGCGATGGAACATCTATTGCCCCTGACTGCGGCCAGGGAAAAACTCAACGAGTTACTCTATGAGAAAGCCATGAGAGTATTGGTGTCACAAAAGAGACACTATTACGAATATTCGGATAAACCGGGCGCCATGCTAGCCAGAGCCCTAAGGGGACCCCAGAAACGGACGGTAATAGCACAGCTTCAAACAGGTGGGGGACAAATGAAATATGGATCATCAGAGATTGCTGAAGAGTTCAGCAAATTCTATCAGAAGTTATATGACATCGCCTCCTCGGAATCAAGGAGGGGGGGGGGGGTGCTGGCTTCAAGGAAGCGATCAATTATATCAAAAATACAGACATGCCATCCCTAGATGCAGAACAGGTATCTGTATTAGAGGGGAAGATAACAGAAGAGGAACTAAAAACAGCTATCTCTCAGTCAAAACCACACAAGGCCCCCGGCCCAGATGGATTATCA
Organism: Pelophylax lessonae; assembly: GCF_965119305.1. NCBI lineage: Eukaryota > Metazoa > Chordata > Amphibia > Anura > Ranidae > Pelophylax > Pelophylax lessonae. Next base: position 461,769,913 of record NC_138771.1, on the reverse strand, counting down.
CTGATATATTATCAGCAGTTTTTTTCAAATTTAAAGACCCCTCTTTTGGAACATTTAAATTACTTCGGGGAGGGCGGGGTCATGCCGATAGACTCTTTGAGAGCCTATATTACATTGATTCATAAAGAAGGGAAGGACCCCGCGGTGTGCGGGAGTTAAGGCCCAATTTCTTTATTAAACTTAGACACCAAGTTGTTCTCTAAAATATTGGCAAATCGACTCCTGCCATATATACCACAACTAATACATTTCGATCAGGTCGGCTTCGTCCCCACAAGAGAAGCAAGGGATAACTCTATTCGAACAATAGATTTATTATATAATGTGCGTTCTCGGAGAGTCCCGATGATGTTGTTATCAGTCGATGCGGAAAAGGCGTTTGACAGGGTGGCCTGGAATTTCATCCGGGCCACTCTGTCACACTTAGGCCTAGGTGAATATGATGACGTGTATTCTGTCATTGTACTTTGGTCCTACGGCGGCAGTAAGGGCAAATGGTTGGTGTTCGAGTTTTTTCCAGATAAAAAACGGCACTAGACAAGGCTGCCCCCTATCGCCACTGATCTTTGTCTTGGCTCTAGAACCCTTATTGTGCAAAATCCGTCAAAGTTAAGAAATAGAGGGTGTACAAGCGGGTAGAGGACAACATAAGGTAGCAGCCTACGCAGATGATCTGCTTTTTTATGTTACAAATCCTGACAGAACAATCCCATCATTCTTAGAGGCTATCAGAGAATATGGAGAGGTATCGTATTTCAAAATAAATGTGTCGAAGTCGGAGGCATTAAATGTGTCTATATCAGGGACTGGATGGAATCATATGAGATCTTCCTTTCCTTTTCAGTGGAATAATAAATCGTTGGTGTATCTTGGGATTCACATGACAGCAGACCCGAAGGACTTGTTTGAGGCAAATTTTACTCCATTCCTAAAATCAATTAAAGCAGACTTACAAAAATGGCAGACACTTATTTTGTCATGGTTCGGGAGATGCAGTGCATTGAAAATGAACGTATTGCCAAGGTTACTGTATGCTATTCAGGCTGTTCCGATAGCAATACCGTTGACATTTTTTGCACAAGTCAGGGCAGTGTTCAGAACTTTTGTGTGGGCTAGAAAATCCCCGCGTATAGGGATGCAGATCTTAACCCTCCCGAAGGTGAGAGGAGGAGTGGGGTTGCCGGATCTGTTGTGGTATTATAGAGCAGCGCATCTGACGCGAGTGATGGAATGGCACTGTAGTGGGACCTATAAACAGTGGGTGCAGCTGGAAAGGGAGGCCATGAACACCTCAGCGGCTCTAGCCCCATGGACCCCTATATCAAAAGATGATAAAATACATTTACATCCGACGATAGGGGCAACGGTAAGCGAAGCAACCAAAGCACAAAAAAATAGTTCGGTAGCACCAACAATATCCCCAATGACTCCCTTAGGGGATAATGTAAACTTCCCCCCAGGTAGTTCAGGTAGTTCTAATGCTAAAATTATAGGCTTAATTATTGGGGGTAGAGGACGATTATGTGACATATGGACCCACAGGGAACCACCAACGATGACAGAAATGCTAGCGTGGCCTGAAGGAAATCTAGATGCATTCAGTGCTTACCAGGTCAGACATTATCTAAAACAAATGCAGAAGATAGGCTATATCCCACGCCCTTTAACGCCATTTGAGACTTTGTGCAGAGCAGAGGACAGAATACAACATGCACTATCATACATATATGCACTTCTGGGGACATCGCAAGACTTGGAACCACTTAAATTCCTGCAAAAATGGGAAGGAGAGCTAGGAATCTCCTTTAATCAGCAACAAATAAACAAAATCTTGAGATTGACTCATAAGGCATCGATAGCAAGCAGGTATCAAGAAATCAGTTATAAGGTTTTAGCCAGATGGTACCGCGTCCCAGCGACATTACATAGAATAGATAGAAAACATCAGGATAGGTGCTGGAGATGCGGAGAGGAGGGTGGAACAATGGTGCACATTTTTTGGACGTGTCCAGCAATAAAGAGTTTCTGGGATGAGATGGCTCGTATAACAGAGAACCTAACCTCGACTAAGGTACGGAATGACCCCGTGCTATGTTTATTACATGGCACGGGGAGTTCAGTTAAGAAATACAGGAACTCTTTATTGATGCATCTATTGAATGCGGCAAAAGCCTGCATACCAGCATTATGGAGACAAACACAGCCGCCCACAGTGCAGCTATGGGCTGCTAAAATTAGGGAAATTCATGGGATGGAAATGTTAACAGCAGCACGCATGTGCACGGAAGAACGCTGTAGGCTTAGATGGCAAGCATGGTCACAATATACGTGTTCAGAGGAATATTTACGACTGATAAGTTAAATATGGAATATGAAGTCTAGGTGACCGGGAATGGAGGAAGGTGGACAGGGGAGTAGGAAGGGGACTAGAGAGCAGAAGAGGGGGGTTTCCCCCCCTCTCTCCTCTCCCCTTTTTTTTTTTTTTTTTTGTTCTCTTTTCCCCCCCGATCCCGCCCCCCTTACGGAGTGTCAGTGGAGGGATCTTTAGAAGCCTGACGTTTGAGTCAGGTGGGGTATTATACATGGAATATATGGGGATGGTATGGAATGATGAATGTTGTGTGCAAGAATCGGCTTCGCTTCCCACCCTCAGGGGTGAGGGGGAGGTGGGGGGTTTACCCCCCCCCCTTCTTTTTTTCCCCTCCTTTTTTTTTTTTTTTTGCACTAAACAGCGGTGGATTCGAGATTTGTTGTGGGGTAGTGGGTCAGCAATTTAATTTGATATCTACAATGTGGGTTGGGGGTTGGGAGGGAGGACAGTATCTATGTGGTATTTAGAAGTGAACACGGTGCACGTTCAATTTTCCTTGCACATCGAGGAACGAAGAGAAATGAAGCACAAATTTAATTCACTTTCTTTTTTTTTTTTTTTTCTTGGTGTTTTGCACTGTGATCTTTGGATATGAGGCATGAAGTGGGGGGATGTTAAGTAATTCATACATGAGTTTTTGCAATGTGGGTGAGGATTGTATGGGGGTGTGTTATGATGTGGTATTTATTAACATGTCACTGAAGGTGGACTCGGGGGGGGGGGGACTTACCCCCCCCTTTTTTTTTTTTTTTGGAGCACAGAGCACATTAATTTAATTTCCTCCCGCGTATATATATATATATATATATATATGAGGAATACAGAAGAAGGAATCTTAACACGATTGGATTCTGGGGGTTTTTTTTTTTTTTTTTCCTTTTTTTTTTTTTTTGGAGCACAGAGCACATTAATTTAATTTCCTCCCGCGTATATATATATATATATATATGAGGAATACAGAAGAAGGAATCTTAACACGATTGGATTCTGGGGTTTTTTTTTTTTTTGGAGCACAGAGCACATTAATTTAATTTCCTCCCGCGTATATATACAGTGGGTACGGAAAGTATTCAGACCCCCTTAAATTTTTCACTCTTTGTTATATTGCAGCCATTTGCTAAAATCATTTAAGTTCATTCTTCTTCCTCATGAATGTACACATAGCACCCCATACTGACAGAAAAACACAGAATTGTTGACATTGTTGCAGATTTATTAAAAAAGAAAAACTGAAATATCACATGGTCCTAAGTATTCAGACCCTTTGCTGTGACACTCATATATTTAACTCCGGTGCTTTCCATTTCTTCTGATCATCCTTGAGATGGTTCTACACCTTCATTTGAGTCCAGCTGTGTTTGATTATACTGATTGGACTTGATTAGGAAAGCCACACACCTGTCTATATAAGACCTTCCAGATCACAATGCATGTCAGAGCAAATGAGAATTATGAGGTCAAAGGAACTGCCTGAAGAGCTCAGAGACAGAATTGTGGCAAGGCACAGATCTGGCCAAGGTTACAAAAAGATTTCTGCTGCACTTAAGGTTCCTAAGAGCACAGTGGCCTCCATAATCCTCAAATGGAAGACGTTTGGGACGACCAGAACCCTTCCTAGAGCTGGCCGTCCGGCCAAACTGAGCTATCGGAGAAGAGCCTTGGTGAGAGAGGTAAAGAAGAACCCAAAGATCACTGTGGCTGAGCTCCAGAGATGCAGTCAGGAGATGGGAGAAAGTTGTAGAAAGTCAACCATCACTGCAGCCCTCCACCAGTCTGGGCTTTATGGCAGAGTGGCCCGACGGAAGCCTCTTCTCAGTGTAAGACGCATGAAAGCCCGCATGGAGTTTGCTAAAAAAAACCTGAAGGACTCCAAGATGGTGAGAAATAAGATTCTCTGGTCTGATGAGACCAAAATAGAACTTTTTGGCCTTAATTCTAAGCGGTATGTGTGGAGAAAACCAGGCACTGCTCATCACCTGTCCAATACAGTCCCAACAGTGAAGCATGGTGGTGGCAACATCATGCTGTGGGGGTGTTTTTCAGCTGCAGGGACAGGACGACTGATTGCAATCGAGGGAAAGATGAATGCGGCCAAGTACAGGGATATCCTGGACAAAAACCTTCTCCAGAGTGCTCTGGACCTCAGACTGGGCCGAAGGTTTACCTTCCAACAAGACAATGACCCCAAGCACACAGCTAAAATAACGAAGGAGTGGCTTCACAACAACTCCGTGACTGTTCTTGAAAGGCCCAGCCAGAGCCCTGACTTAAACCCAATTGAGCATCTCTGGAGAGACCTAAAAATGGCTGTCCACCAACGTTTACCATCCAACCTGACAGAACTGGAGAGGATCTGCAAGGAGGAATGGCAGAGGATCCCCAAATCCAGGTGTGAAAGACTTGTTGCATCTTTCCCAAAAAGACTCCTGGCTGTATTAGATCAAAAGGGGGCTTCTACTAAATACTGAGCAAAGGGTCTGAATACTTAGGACCATGTGATATTTCAGTTTTTCTTTTTTAATAAATCTGCAACAATGTCAACAATTCTGTGTTTTTCTGTCAGTATGGGGTGCTATGTGTACATTCATGAGGAAGAAGAATGAACTTAAATGATTTTAGCAAATGGCTGCAATATAACAAAGAGTGAAAAATTTAAGGGGGTCTGAATACTTTCCGTACCCACTGTATATATATGAGGAATAAAGAAGAAGGAATCTTAACACGATTGGATTTTTGGGTTTTTTTTTGTTCCTTTTCTGAGGGGGGGTTAGGGGGGGAGGCCGGGAGAGCATTGTATGTTTTGTGGATTTTATGTAATTAATATGTAATGTATTGAAAAAACAATAAATGTTTGAATTAAAAAAAAAAAAAAAAAGAGGCTTTTGTTTGCATCAAGTAGGTTTTCCATACCAATGCAAGTCTATTGAAATGCAAAATCTGCATTAGGCACAGGTAAATGCAGGTCAGAAGGAGGTCAAGTGCACCTGTCAATAAAATAGTGAGAGCTGTATCATCACTGCTCTTCCTATATCACTAATTAAGAATAGCTTAATAATCTATCATAGACTGCTGCTGATATAGGTAATGTGAACCTTGATTGTAAAATGGTGAAGCTATCAGCGCTGCTCTAAAAAAACCAAAGCGCTGACCAAAAAAATAAATATATACCTATAAATATATATATATGTGTAAACGACAAATCTTTAATGTGCATTAACAATACATTACTATATAATAATACATAATAAATAAATAAAAGTGCCGGTGCAATATCACTGAACTGAAGTGCAAATACATGAAACAACTGAAAAAAGTCTTTTGGATTTGGTCAGATAAAGTCCTTATGCATAAAGTGCTTGTGCTCTTAAACAGCTGAAAATAGATGATCCTTATAAAAGTGCTTATGCTTGAATACTTCATAGTGCAGACCAATCCGTGCTCCCCTTTGTGTCCCCACTCTGAAGCTTCAGATGACGCCTAGTAGGAGGGGCGAAACACGTCAAGAAGGAATCTAGCGTCAGACGTCATTTCTGGTCGGTGGAACGCACCAACGTCATTTCTGGTATAGTAGTGAACTGCATGCTGAGACGGCACTCTCCTACTATACGGCTTAGCGCATTACTATCATCAGATGTAAGTGTAATACTTTTGCTTTTTATTCTTAATAAATGGTTTTACGCTATGGAGGCTCTTCTTTGATTATATTTGGATACCGGAGAGTCCAGGAATCACAGGAGATAAAGCCATTCCCCACTGTCTGAGTCCACTGGGAGAACCTGGGAGAAATTCTTGTTCCAGCATCTACTAAGTGGCAAAGCAAAGTCTCTGAATATACGTTTGATCTCCCCATTGTTTGGTGAGTGGGGACACAAGAGGGGAGCATGGAGTGGTATTCACTATTAAATATTCAAGCACAAGAACTTTTATAAGGATCATCTATTTTCAGCTGTTTAAGAGCACAAGCACTTTACGCATAAGGACTTTATCTGACCAAATCCAAAAGACTTTTTTCAGTTGTTTCATGAATTTGCACTTCAGTTCAGTGATATAGCACCGGCATTTTAATGTATTTAATTATTATGTATTATTATATAGTAATTAGGGTTGAGCGGACACCTAGATGTCCGTGTTCGACGGGTTCGGCCGAACTTTAAAAAAAAGTCCGGGTCCGTGTCCCGGACTTTTACCGAACTTTTCCCGGACACCGAACCCCATTGAAGTCAATGGGGACCCGAACTTTAAGGCACTAAAATGGCTCTAAAACACCAAAGGAAAGGGCTAGAGTGCTGCAAATGGCAGCAAAACGTAATTAAGAGCATGGCAAGTGCTCTGCAAACAAATGTGGATAGGGAAATAACTTAAAACAACAAAAAAAAACAGAAAAATAAAACAATGTTCTTCTTCATCTCTGAAGGACGAGGCCCATATGGAGTAGGAGGGAGGTTGAGGTGGTGGTGGATGTGGCGGTGACATAGGCGTGCGCACAGGGTGTGCTGGGTGTGCCTGGGCACACCCTAATCACCTAGGGCACATAGCATTGCCAGTGAGGAGATGGGAAAGATCTCCCTGGGACCTGCTCTGCTCTATTTCTCCTTGCCTACAGGTACATGGCCCCGATACATTACTCTCCCTGCTGGCAAACACATGCATGTGTATTTCAACTTTGGGGTGCACACCTTAATGCAATAGGCTGCGCACACCTATGGGCGGTGTAGGTGGAAGCGGCGGTGGAGGAGGACCAGGGCCGGATTAACAGCATCATGGGCTTGGTGCTGAGGATTTTGAAGGGCCTTAGGGCCGTGCCTTGCCATGCACCCAGAGGAGGAAGGGTGCAGCCATGCATGCCTAATTCAACATGGGATGCTGTCTCTGAAGCCCATAAACACATCCATGCATCGCCAACTGTCCCTCCTTGTCCGGCCTTCACGCTGTGTGGGGAGGTTCTGAGGGTGCTGCCTGGGGAAGCGAGCATAGAAGCCAGACTTCTGTGTTTACAAGTGACAGAAGAGCGGTAACAGTGAATATGGCCAACCCGGGGCCTATATAAAAGGTAGGGGCCTGGAGCTGCAGCTCCAATAGACCCTACATTAATCTGGCCCTGAGGAGGAGGACGAGGTAGCCAACACTGCTTCTTTTCACAAATTTTAAATGAGGGTACACCCCAAAAGAGTGAGAAAGAGCAAAAATGGAACAATGGGTGGGTAAGGTCGGTATCCATTGCTATTCTGCATAAGGTACGGAAAAGTCCCGTGGGATCCATGCCTGGTTCATTTTAATGAACGTGAGCTTGTCCACATTGTCTCTGGACAGGCGGCTGCGCTTGTCTGTTATAACGCCCCCAGCCGTGCTAAATACCCGTTCAGATAATACACTGGCTGCAGGGCACGCCAGCACCTCCAAGGCGTAAAGGGCAAGCTCAGGCCATGTGCCCAATTTGGAGACCCAGAAGTTGAAGGGGGCAGACCCGTCATTCACTACATGTAGGCGTGTGCACACATACTGCTCCACCATGTTGGTAAAATGCTGCCTCCTGCTAAGACGTTCCATCTGAGCTGCTGGTGCTGCTGTTTGTTGTGGCGTGCTGACAAAGCTTTTCCACATTTCGGCCATGCTAACCCTGCCTTCTGAGGTGCTGGCGGTGCCCTGGTTGCGTTGGCGACCTCCTCCTCCTCCTCCTCTGCCTTGTGCTTCCACTGTGGCCCCGCTGTCAGATGGGAATGCCAGCAGCATGGCGTCTACCAGCGTGCGCTTGTACTCGCGCATCTTGCGATCGCGCTCCAGTGAGTGAATTAAGGACGGTACGTTGTCCTTGTAACGGGGATCCAGCAGCGTGGCCACCCAGTAATCAGCACAAGTTAGAATGTGGGCAACTCGGCGGTCGTTGTGGAGACACTGCAGCATGTAATCGCTCATGTGTGCCAGGCTGCCCAGAGGCGACGAAAGGCTGTCCTCTGTGGGAGGTGTATGGTCCGTGTCCTCTGTATCCCCCCAGCCACGCACCAGTGATGGCCATGAGCTGGCCTGGGTGCCACCCTGCTGTGAACATGGTTCCATCTCCTCCTCCAGCTCCTCCTCCTCCTCATCCTCCTCATCCTCCAGAACTGTGCCCCTGCTGGACAATTGCGTCCCTGGCGTTTGCGTGTGCAGGAACCCACCCTCGGAGCCCCTTGCGAATGACTGCCCTGAAAGCCTTGGAAATGTTACCTCTTCATCCTCCTCCTCCTCCTCATCCTGTGCCACATCCTCTTCCATCATCGCCCGAATTGTTTTTTCAAGGAGGCATAGAAGTGGGATAGTTAAGCTGAGAACGGCGTCATTGCCACTGGCCATGTTGGTGGAGTACTCAAAACAGCGCAACAAGGCACACAGGTCTCGCATGGAGGCCCAGTTATTGGTGGTGAAGTGGTGCTGTTCCGCAGAGCGACTCACGCGTGCGTGCTGCAGCTGAAACTCCACTATGGCCTGCTGCTGCTCGCACAGTCTTTCCAGCATGTGCAAGGTGGAGTTCCACCTTGTGGGCACGTCACATATGAGGCGGTGAGCGGGAAGGCCGAAGTTACGCTGCAGCGCTGCCAGGCGAGCAGCAGCAGGGTGAGAACGCCGAAAGTGCGCACAAACGGCCCGCACTTTCTGCAGCAGCTCTGACATATCGGGGTAGTTTTTAAGGAACCTCTGCACCACCAAATTCAGCACATGCGCCAGGCAAGGGATGTGCGTCAAACCGGCTAGGCCCAGAGCTGCTATGAGATTTCGCCCGTTATCGCACACCACCAGGCCGGGCTTGAGGCTCGCTGGCAGCAACCACTCATTTGTCTGCTGTTCCATGCTCCTCCACAACTCCTGCGCGGTGTGTGGTTTGTCCCCCAAACAGGCAAGTTGTAAAACTGCCTGCTGTCGTTTACCCCTGGCCGTGCTGAAGTTGGTGGTGAAGGTGTTACGCTGTCCGGATGAGGAGGCGGTAGAGGATGAGGAAGCGGAGTAGGAGGAGTTAGGAACAGGAGGCAAACTGAAGCGCCCTGCAATCCTCGGTGGTGGAAGGACATGCGCCAAATTGCTATCCGCCTCAGGCCCATCCGCCACTGCATTTACCCAGTGTGCCGTTAGGGAGATATAACGCCCCTGACCGTGCTTACTGGTCCACGTATCCGTAGTTAGGTGGACCTTGGCACAGATGGCGTTGCGCAGTGCACACCTGATTTTTTCCCCCACTTGGTTGTGCAGGGAAGGGATGGCTTGCCTGGAAAAGTAGTGGCGGCTGGGCACGACGTACTGTGGGACAGCCACCGACATAAGGTTTTTAAAACTGTGCGTCTCCACCAGACGGAATGACAGCATTTCAAAGGCCAATAATTTTGAAATGCTGGCATTCAGGGCCAGGGATCGCGGGTGGGTAGGGGGGTACTTCCTCTTCCTCTCAAGTGTTTGGGAGATGGAAAGCTGAACGCTTCCACGGGACATTGTGGAGATGGTTGTTGGTGACCCAGGTGGTGGTGTTGCTGACAGATCGTCTGTTTGCGGGGTGGCAGGTGCCGGTATCACTACAGATGTGGCTGGAGCGGCCGAGACTGCAGCAGAAGAGGAAGCAGGATGAGCCAGAGACGTTTCTTGGTTTTGAAGGTGTGTACTCCACTGCAGCTCGTGCTTTGCACTTAGATGCCTGATCATGCAGGTTGTGCTCAGGTTGAGAAGGTTCATGCCTCGCTTCAAGCTCTGATTGCACAGGGTGCAAACCACTCGTGTCCTGTCATCAGCACATTTTCTAAAGAACTTCCACGCTAGAGAACTCCTTTGAGCTGACTTTGGTGCGCTCGTTCCCTTGCTGCGTTGGGCAGTAGCGGGCGTAGTGTCTAGGGCACGGCCGCTCCGCTTCTGCACCCTGCTCCCTCTTCTGCTGTGCTGGTGGCTCTGTGCGACCACCGCCTCTTCCTCCAAACTACTCAGTTCACCTGCATGACGTTCATTCCATGTGGGGTCGAGGACCTCATCGTCCTCCACATCATCTTCCACCCAGTCTTCACCCCTGCCCTCCTTGTCGGTCTCCACAATGCTGAACGCCGCAGCAGTTGGCACCTGCGTTTCGTCATCATCGGAGACGTGCTGCGATGATCCTTGCATGTACTCATCTTGAGGAATAAGTGGTTGGGCATCGCTGCACTCAATCTCTTCCACTTCTGGGGCAGGGCTAGGTGGATGGCCCTGGGAAACCCTGCTGACAGAGTCCTCAAAAAGAATAAGAGACTGCTGTATGGCTTGGGGCTCAGACTGCTGGCCTGATTTGCAAGGGGGTGAGGTGAAAGACGGTTGGACATTGGCTGCAGGTGCCAACTCTGACCTTTCTGCAGTAGACTGGGTGGGAGACAATGTGAAGGAACTGGAGGCACTGTCAGCAGCAAACCAATCTACTATCGCCTCAACTTGTTCTGGCCTCATCACTTCTAGGGGCGTTTGATGCCCTACCAAATACTGATGCAGGTTCTGTCGCCTACTCACACTTGAGGAAGGTGTTTCACTTGTGCGTGTAGCTGGCACAGATCGACCATGTCCTCTCCTTGCAACAGGAGCTCTACCAGCAGCACCACGACCCAGGCCACGGCCCTTATTTGACGGTCTCCTCATATTTCTGTAATTTAAGATCTTGCCCTAGAAAGGTTTTTATTGAATAGCGGAATAGAAAATATGATCCAAAAAAAGTGTATGTATATCACACGTACACAACCACACTAGGCCCCAATTACTATTGTTTGTACCCCTAAAAGGCTAGATGAGGAGTAGGGGGAGTATGGAACAGGCAGCACCCTCAAACCTTCAGAAGTATGAGATGAACCCCAACAACTTGGAAAGGTGGATCTCTCTCACACGTACCGACACAGACTATCCCGCAATTCAATTGATCCTCAAAGGTTTTTATTGAATAGCGGAATAGGAAATATGATCAAAAAAAGTGTATGTATCTCGCACGTACACAACCACACTAGGCCCCAATTACTATTGTTTGTACCCCTAAAAGGCTAGATGAGGAGTAGGGGGGGTATGGAACAGGCAGCACCCTCAAACCTTCAGAAGTATGAGATGAACCCCAACAACTTGGAAAGGTGGATCTCTCTCACACGTACCGACACAGACTATCCCGCAATTCAATTGATCCTCAAAGGTTTTTATTGAATAGCGGAATAGGAAATATGATCAAAAAAAGTGTATGTATCTCGCACGTACACAACCACACTAGGCCCCAATTACTATTGTTTGTACCCCTAAAAGGCTAGATGAGGAGTAGGGGGGGTATGGAACAGGCAGCACCCTCAAACCTTCAGAAGTATGAGATGAACCCCAACAACTTGGAAAGGTGGATCTCTCTCACACGTACCGACACAGACTATCCCGCAATTCAATTGATCCCCAAAGGTTTTTATTGAATAGCGGAATAGGAAATATGATCAAAAAAAGTGTATGTATCTCACACGTACAGAAACACACTAGGCCCCAATTACTATTGTTTGTACACCTAAAAGGATGGATGAGGAGGAGGAGGAGTATGGAACAGGCAGCACCCTCAAAGCTTCAGAAGTATGAGATGAACCCCAAAAACTTGGAAAGGTGGATCTCACACGTACCGACACAGACTATTCCGCAATTTAATTGATCCCCAAAGGTTTTTATTGAATAGCGGAATAGGAAATATGATCAAAAAATGTGTATGTATCTCACACGTACAGAAGCACACTAGGCCCCAATTACTATTGTTTGTACACCTAAAAGGATGGATGAGGAGGAGGAGGAGTATGGAACAGGCAGCACCCTCAAAGCTTCAGAAGTATGAGATGAACCCCAAAAACTTGGAAAGGTGGATCTCACACGTACCGACACAGACTATCCCGCAATTTAATTGATCCCCAAAGGTTTTTATTGAATAGCGGAATAGGAAATATGATCAAAAAATGTGTATGTATCTCACACGTACAGAAGCACACTAGGCCCCAATTACTATTGTTTGTACACCTAAAAGGATGGATGAGGAGGAGGAGGAGTATGGAACAGGCAGCACCCTCAAAGCTTCAGAAGTATGAGATGAACCCCAAAAACTTGGAAAGGTGGATCTCACACGTACCGACACAGACTATCCCGCAATTTAATTGATCCCCAAAGGTTTTTATTGAATAGCGGAATAGGAAATATGATCAAAAAATGTGTATGTATCTCACACGTACAGAAGCACACTAGGCCCCAATTACTATTGTTTGTACACCTAAAAGGATGGATGAGGAGGAGGAGGAGTATGGAACAGGCAGCACCCTCAAAGCTTCAGAAGTATGAGATGAACCCCAAAAACTTGGAAAGGTGGATCTCACACGTACCGACACAGACTATTCCGCAATTTAATTGATCCCCAAAGGTTTTTATTGAATAGCGGAATAGGAAATATGATCAAAAAATGTGTATGTATCTCACACGTACAGAAGCACACTAGGCCCCAATTACTATTGTTTGTACACCTAAAAGGATGGATGAGGAGGAGGAGGAGTATGGAACAGGCAGCACCCTCAAAGCTTCAGAAGTATGAGATGAACCCCAAAAACTTGGAAAGGTGGATCTCACACGTACCGACACAGACTATCCCGCAATTTAATTGATCCCCAAAGGTTTTTATTGAATAGCGGAATAGGAAATATGATCAAAAAAAGTGTATGTATCTCGCACGTACACAACCACACTAGGCCCCAATTACTATTGTTTGTACCCCTAAAAGGCTAGATGAGGAGTAGGGGGGGTATGGAACAGGCAGCACCCTCAAACCTTCAGAAGTATGAGATGAACCCCAACAACTTGGAAAGGTGGATCTCTCTCACACGTACCGACACAGACTATCCCGCAATTCAATTGATCCTCAAAGGTTTTTATTGAATAGCGGAATAGGAAATATGATCAAAAAAAGTGTATGTATCTCGCACGTACACAACCACACTAGGCCCCAATTACTATTGTTTGTACCCCTAAAAGGCTAGATGAGGAGTAGGGGGGGTATGGAACAGGCAGCACCCTCAAACCTTCAGAAGTATGAGATGAACCCCAACAACTTGGAAAGGTGGATCTCTCTCACACGTACCAACACAGACTATCCCCCAATTTAACTGATCCCCAGAGGTTTTTGATTAAATAGCGGAATAGAAAATATGATCCCAAAAAAGTGTATGTATATCACACGTACACAACCACACTAGGCCCCAATTACTATTGTTTGTACCCCTAAAAGGCTAGGAGTAGGGGGAGTATGGAACAGGCAGCACCCTCAAACCTTCAGAAGTATGAGATGAACCCCAACAACTTGGAAAGGTGGATCTCTCTCACACGTACCAACACAGACTATCCCCCAATTTAACTGATCCCCAAAGGTTTTTGATTAAATAGCGGAATAGAAAATATGATCCCAAAAAAGTGTATGTATATCACACGTACACAACCACACTAGGCCCCAATTACTATTGTTTGTACCCCTAAAAGGCTAGGAGTAGGGGGAGTATGGAACAGGCAGCACCCTCAAACCTTCAGAAGTATGAGATGAACCCCAACAACTTGGAAAGGTGGATCTCTCTCACACGTACCAACACAGACTATCCCCCAATTTAACTGATCCCCAGAGGTTTTTGATTAAATAGCGGAATAGAAAATATGATCCCAAAAAAGTGTATGTATATCACACGTACACAACCACACTAGGCCCCAATTACTATTGTTTGTACCCCTAAAAGGCTAGGAGTAGGGGGAGTATGGAACAGGCAGCACCCTCAAACCTTCAGAAGTATGAGATGAACCCCAACAACTTGGAAAGGTGGATCTCTCTCACACGTACCAACACAGACTATCCCCCAATTTAACTGATCCCCAGAGGTTTTTGATTAAATAGCGGAATAGAAAATATGATCCCAAAAAAGTGTATGTATATCACACGTACACAACCACACTAGGCCCCAATTACTATTGTTTGTACCCCTAAAAGGCTAGGAGTAGGGGGAGTATGGAACAGGCAGCACCCTCAAACCTTCAGAAGTATGAGATGAACCCCAACAACTTGGAAAGGTGGATCTCTCTCACACGTACCAACACAGACTATCCCCCAATTTAACTGATCCCCAGAGGTTTTTGATTAAATAGCGGAATAGAAAATATGATCCCAAAAAAGTGTATGTATATCACACGTACACAACCACACTAGGCCCCAATTACTATTGTTTGTACCCCTAAAAGGCTAGGAGTAGGGGGGAGTATGGAACAGGCAGCACCCTCAAACCTTCAGAAGTATGAGATGAACCCCAACAACTTGGAAAGGTGGATCTCTCTCACACGTACCAACACAGACTATCCCCCAATTTAACTGATCCCCAGAGGTTTTTGATTAAATAGCGGAATAGAAAATATGATCCCAAAAAAGTGTATGTATATCACACGTACACAACCACACTAGGCCCCAATTACTATTGTTTGTACCCCTAAAAGGCTAGGAGTAGGGGGGAGTATGGAACAGGCAGCACCCTCAAACCTTCAGAAGTATGAGATGAACCCCAACAACTTGGAAAGGTGGATCTCTCTCACACGTACCAACACAGACTATCCCCCAATTTAACTGATCCCCAGAGGTTTTTGATTAAATAGCGGAATAGAAAATATGATCCCAAAAAAGTGTATGTATATCACACGTACACAACCACACTAGGCCCCAATTACTATTGTTTGTACCCCTAAAAGGCTAGGAGTAGGGGGAGTATGGAACAGGCAGCACCCTCAAACCTTCAGAAGTATGAGATGAACCCCAACAACTTGGAAAGGTGGATCTCTCTCACACGTACCAACACAGACTATCCCCCAATTTAACTGATCCCCAGAGGTTTTTGATTAAATAGCGGAATAGAAAATATGATCCCAAAAAAGTGTATGTATATCACACGTACACAACCACACTAGGCCCCAATTACTATTGTTTGTACCCCTAAAAGGCTAGGAGTAGGGGGGAGTATGGAACAGGCAGCACCCTCAAACCTTCAGAAGTATGAGATGAACCCCAACAACTTGGAAAGGTGGATCTCTCTCACACGTACCAACACAGACTATCCCCCAATTTAACTGATCCCCAGAGGTTTTTGATTAAATAGCGGAATAGAAAATATGATCCCAAAAAAGTGTATGTATATCACACGTACACAACCACACTAGGCCCCAATTACTATTGTTTGTACCCCTAAAAGGCTAGGAGTAGGGGGGAGTATGGAACAGGCAGCACCCTCAAACCTTCAGAAGTATGAGATGAACCCCAACAACTTGGAAAGGTGGATCTCTCTCACACGTACCAACACAGACTATCCCCCAATTTAACTGATCCCCAGAGGTTTTTGATTAAATAGCGGAATAGAAAATATGATCCCAAAAAAGTGTATGTATATCACACGTACACAACCACACTAGGCCCCAATTACTATTGTTTGTACCCCTAAAAGGCTAGGAGTAGGGGGAGTATGGAACAGGCAGCACCCTCAAACCTTCAGAAGTATGAGATGAACCCCAACAACTTGGAAAGGTGGATCTCTCTCACACGTACCAACACAGACTATCCCCCAATTTAACTGATCCCCAGAGGTTTTTGATTAAATAGCGGAATAGAAAATATGATCCCAAAAAAGTGTATGTATATCACACGTACACAACCACACTAGGCCCCAATTACTATTGTTTGTACCCCTAAAAGGCTAGGAGTAGGGGGAGTATGGAACAGGCAGCACCCTCAAACCTTCAGAAGTATGAGATGAACCCCAACAACTTGGAAAGGTGGATCTCTCTCACACGTACCAACACAGACTATCCCCCAATTTAACTGATCCCCAAAGGTTTTTGATTAAATAGCGGAATAGAAAATATGATCCCAAAAAAGTGTATGTATATCACACGTACACAACCACACTAGGCCCCAATTACTATTGTTTGTACCCCTAAAAGGCTAGGAGTAGGGGGAGTATGGAACAGGCAGCACCCTCAAACCTTCAGAAGTATGAGATGAACCCCAACAACTTGGAAAGGTGGATCTCTCTCACACGTACCAACACAGACTATCCCCCAATTTAACTGATCCCCAAAGGTTTTTGATTAAATAGCGGAATAGAAAATATGATCCCAAAAAAGTGTATGTATATCACACGTACACAACCACACTAGGCCCCAATTACTATTGTTTGTACCCCTAAAAGGCTAGGAGTAGGGGGAGTATGGAACAGGCAGCACCCTCAAACCTTCAGAAGTATGAGATGAACCCCAACAACTTGGAAAGGTGGATCTCTCTCACACGTACCAACACAGACTATCCCCCAATTTAACTGATCCCCAGAGGTTTTTGATTAAATAGCGGAATAGAAAATATGATCCCAAAAAGTGTATGTATATCACACGTACACAACCACACTAGGCCCCAATTACTATTGTTTGTACCCCTAAAAGGCTAGGAGTAGGGGGAGTATGGAACAGGCAGCACCCTCAAACCTTCAGAAGTATGAGATGAACCCCAACAACTTGGAAAGGTGGATCTCTCTCACACGTACCAACACAGACTATCCCCCAATTTAACTGATCCCCAGAGGTTTTTGATTAAATAGCGGAATAGAAAATATGATCCCAAAAAAGTGTATGTATATCACACGTACACAACCACACTAGGCCCCAATTACTATTGTTTGTACCCCTAAAAGGCTAGGAGTAGGGGGAGTATGGAACAGGCAGCACCCTCAAACCTTCAGAAGTATGAGATGAACCCCAACAACTTGGAAAGGTGGATCTCTCTCACACGTACCAACACAGACTATCCCCCAATTTAACTGATCCCCAGAGGTTTTTGATTAAATAGCGGAATAGAAAATATGATCCCAAAAAAGTGTATGTATATCACACGTACACAACCACACTAGGCCCCAATTACTATTGTTTGTACCCCTAAAAGGCTAGGAGTAGGGGGGAGTATGGAACAGGCAGCACCCTCAAACCTTCAGAAGTATGAGATGAACCCCAACAACTTGGAAAGGTGGATCTCTCTCACACGTACCAACACAGACTATCCCCCAATTTAACTGATCCCCAGAGGTTTTTGATTAAATAGCGGAATAGAAAATATGATCCCAAAAAAGTGTATGTATATCACACGTACACAACCACACTAGGCCCCAATTACTATTGTTTGTACCCCTAAAAGGCTAGGAGTAGGGGGGAGTATGGAACAGGCAGCACCCTCAAACCTTCAGAAGTATGAGATGAACCCCAACAACTTGGAAAGGTGGATCTCTCTCACACGTACCAACACAGACTATCCCCCAATTTAACTGATCCCCAGAGGTTTTTGATTAAATAGCGGAATAGAAAATATGATCCCAAAAAAGTGTATGTATATCACACGTACACAACCACACTAGGCCCCAATTACTATTGTTTGTACCCCTAAAAGGCTAGGAGTAGGGGGAGTATGGAACAGGCAGCACCCTCAAACCTTCAGAAGTATGAGATGAACCCCAACAACTTGGAAAGGTGGATCTCTCTCACACGTACCAACACAGACTATCCCCCAATTTAACTGATCCCCAGAGGTTTTTGATTAAATAGCGGAATAGAAAATATGATCCCAAAAAAGTGTATGTATATCACACGTACACAACCACACTAGGCCCCAATTACTATTGTTTGTACCCCTAAAAGGCTAGGAGTAGGGGGAGTATGGAACAGGCAGCACCCTCAAACCTTCAGAAGTATGAGATGAACCCCAACAACTTGGAAAGGTGGATCTCTCTCACACGTACCAACACAGACTATCCCCCAATTTAACTGATCCCCAGAGGTTTTTGATTAAATAGCGGAATAGAAAATATGATCCCAAAAAAGTGTATGTATATCACACGTACACAACCACACTAGGCCCCAATTACTATTGTTTGTACCCCTAAAAGGCTAGGAGTAGGGGGAGTATGGAACAGGCAGCACCCTCAAACCTTCAGAAGTATGAGATGAACCCCAACAACTTGGAAAGGTGGATCTCTCTCACACGTACCAACACAGACTATCCCCCAATTTAACTGATCCCCAGAGGTTTTTGATTAAATAGCGGAATAGAAAATATGATCCCAAAAAAGTGTATGTATATCACACGTACACAACCACACTAGGCCCCAATTACTATTGTTTGTACCCCTAAAAGGCTAGGAGTAGGGGGGATTATGGAACAGGCAGCACCCTCAAACCTTCAGAAGTATGAGATGAACCCCAACAACTTGGAAAGGTGGATCTCTCTCACACGTACCAACACAGACTATCCCCCAATTTAACTGATCCCCAGAGGTTTTTGATTAAATAGCGGAATAGAAAATATGATCCCAAAAAAGTGTATGTATATCACACGTACACAACCACACTAGGCCCCAATTACTATTGTTTGTACCCCTAAAAGGCTAGGAGTAGGGGGGAGTATGGAACAGGCAGCACCCTCAAACCTTCAGAAGTATGAGATGAACCCCAACAACTTGGAAAGGTGGATCTCTCTCACACGTACCAACACAGACTATCCCCCAATTTAACTGATCCCCAGAGGTTTTTGATTAAATAGCGGAATAGAAAATATGATCCCAAAAAAGTGTATGTATATCACACGTACACAACCACACTAGGCCCCAATTACTATTGTTTGTACCCCTAAAAGGCTAGGAGTAGGGGGAGTATGGAACAGGCAGCACCCTCAAACCTTCAGAAGTATGAGATGAACCCCAACAACTTGGAAAGGTGGATCTCTCTCACACGTACCAACACAGACTATCCCCCAATTTAACTGATCCCCAGAGGTTTTTGATTAAATAGCGGAATAGAAAATATGATCCCAAAAAAGTGTATGTATATCACACGTACACAACCACACTAGGCCCCAATTACTATTGTTTGTACCCCTAAAAGGCTAGGAGTAGGGGGGAGTATGGAACAGGCAGCACCCTCAAACCTTCAGAAGTATGAGATGAACCCCAACAACTTGGAAAGGTGGATCTCTCTCACACGTACCAACACAGACTATCCCCCAATTTAACTGATCCCCAAAGGTTTTTGATTAAATAGCGGAATAGAAAATATGATCCCAAAAAAGTGTATGTATATCACACGTACACAACCACACTAGGCCCCAATTACTATTGTTTGTACCCCTAAAAGGCTAGATGAGGAGTAGGGGGAGTATGGAACAGGCAGCACCCTCAAACCTTCAGTATGAGATTGTGTTCACTGTACCCCACAAAGATTGAGTTCACTGCACCCCACAATGATTGTGTTCACTGCACCCCACAAAGATTGTGTTCACTGCACCTCACAAAGATTGTGTTCACTGTACCCCCCAAAGATTGTGTTCACTGCACCCCACAAAGATTCTGTTCACTGTACCCCACAAAGATTGTGTTCACTGCACCCCAAAAAGATTGTGTTCACTGCACCCCAAAAAGGATGTTGTTCACTGCACCCCAAAAAGGATTTTGTTCACTGCACCCCAAAAAGGATGTTGTTCACTCCACCCCAAAAAGATTGTGTTCACTGCACCCCACAAAGATTGTGTTCACTGCACCCCAAAAAGATTGTGTTCACTGCACCCCAAAAATGATTTTGTTCACTGCACCCCAAAAAGGATTTTGTTCACTGCACCCCAAAAAGGATGTTGTTCACTCCACCCCAAAAAGATTGTGTTCACTGCACCCCAAAAAGATTGTGTTCACTGCACCCCACAAAGGATTTTGTTCACTGCACCCCAAAAAGATTGTGTTCACTGCACCCCAAAAAGGATGTTGTTCACTGCACCCCAAAAAGGATTTTGTTCACTGCACCCCAAAAAGATTGTGTTCACTGCACCCCACAAAGGATTTTGTTCACTGCACCCCACAAAGATTGTGTTCACTGCACACCAAAAAGGATTGTGTTCACTGCACCCCAAAAAGATTTTGTTCACTGCACCCCAAAAAGATTGTGTTCACTGCAGCCCAAAAAGATTGTGTTCACTGCAGCCCAAAAAGATTGTGTTCACTGCAGCCCAAAAAGATTGTGTTCACTGCAGCTCACACACAGAAAAATGGATGTGGATCACTGACACCTGCCTATCTCCAATCCCACACCACACAGCAATATCGATTGTAGTTTGTAGAACACAGTTTCCCTAAAATTCAGCAGACTCTGTCCCTAACAGGATTGAGAAGAGATCGTAGATCAGGATTGAGTGCAGATTCACCCCACCCCCCACACAGCAATATCGATTGTAGTTTGTAGAACACAGTTTCCCTAAAATTCAGCAGACTCTGTCCCTAACAGGATTGAGAAGAGATCGTAGATCAGGATTGAGTGCAGATTCACCCCACCCCCCACACAGCAATATCGATTGTAGTTTGTAGAACACAGTTTCCCTAAAATTCAGCAGACTCTGTCCCTAACAGGATTGAGAAGAGATCGTAGATCAGGATTGAGTGCAGATTCACCCCACCCCCCACACAGCAATATCGATTGTAGTTTGTAGAAGACACTGACCCTATATAATTCAGCAGACTCTATCCCTAAAATGCCTACAACTCGCCCTGCCTAAACACTCCGACCTGTCCCTCAATTCTATCCGGACACAAATGGTTTTTTCCTGCCTATCTTTCCCTAATCAGCAGCCAGCACGTTGATGTGTGCTCTGTCCCTGAATCTAAGCAGCATAATGACGCCGCTGCGGCTGCCTCGAACTTATAAAGACTTGGTCACATGCTTCAGACGGCCAATCACAGCTACTGAGACATTTGCAGGCATGGCTGGGATGGCTTAAGGCACACCAGTTAAACGATTGTTGATTGGCTGTTGAAAGCCCGCCATGAAAAGAGCGCCAAAGCATGCAAAACCCGGAAATAAAACGACCGAACACGGATTTTTACCCGAACATACAGTAAAGTGTCCGTGTCCGTGTTCGGGTACAAAAAATCCAATTATTCGGTACGAACACGAATAATACAGTCCGTGTTCGCTCAACACTAATAGTAATGTATTGTTATTGCACATTGAAGATTTGTCGTTTACATATATACAGTATATATATTTATTTGGTCACTAGAGCAGCGCTGATAGCTTCACCATTTTTCACCTGTCAATAAATCCTGAATAATCACTGAAACATCTCAAACTGATGTCAGAACAAATGACAGTGCTAAAAAATAACAAAGGCACCTCCATTTATTCACCTGCTAAAATACCCCTAAATTACATCACATTGGGCTAGCAAATAAGGTTGGGCTAAATCCATATTTGCGCATTATTGGACATACAATGCTGATCTGACCACACAGGTACCACTCTTGACTGTTGGTTCTACTTATTCCAGGAGGAACTCTGGGGATGGGGACCTCCCCAACTAATGTTCCATTTGATGGTGGTCATGTGAATTTCAGAAACCAGTTTCATAATCAAAGAATTGGAACTCAATTAGGCCAAAAATGACCTCAAAATATGTCAACACACAGACTGAAAGATCTTTAACCTGTGTATGTTTAATTACAATACATTTTCCTAAATAAAACAGGATTAACTGGCATAAAGATGTTCCTACAGAGAAAAACCTAAGACAAATCAGCAGGTTGCAAAAACCATGAGCAAAATAAATATACTTTCTAGCTTTAATTCTCATCCAGAAGACTACAAAAGCCTGGTATTTTCATTACACCAACACCGGAGCCCTCAAGATTTAATCCTATCAATTCCAGGACAACAGGTAAGATTCTTTATCGCTCAAAGAACAACTCACAGGGAAATAATCCCGTAATCACTTTATATATCTCTTCAAAGTTATCAAGCAGGAAGGAAACCACCTAAATGCCCTCTTCAGAGTTGTCAGTGAGAACGCAAAGAACAAAAACCCTTTGCTGCCATACCTGGGGGCTTCCCTCCTCTCTGCTCTGTACTATTGCGACACAGAGCCCTGGGAAGAAGTTATATTACATATTGTAACATATCGTAACTTCCTCCCAGGTTCCTCCCCCTATAAGCGTTGCGTCTGGTGTAGACTTCTTCTTCGTCAGACGCAACGCATTTAGGGGCGGAGCCCATTATCTGATGTCACTTCACGGCCATCCCTCTCTGTGATTCCTTGTGTTTTCAGCCCGCACAGCTCGATGTGCTTTTCATGTGAGTGGTTCCTTTTACCTTCTCGTGTAAATACATTTTAAACAGAGAGCACTAGATCTCGTCCCCTCTTTTCCATATATACTCACGCTGAGAGAGATTGAGGGTGCACGGAAGGAGTGGGAGGATTGGTGTAATTTAGATCTTCATACTCCTACTAACATCAGGAGTGCTATTGATCCCTAGAGGGGAACTGCTGGTTCTGACCTGCTGGTGAAACAAGGGTCGGAATGGGAGTTAAGCGGCCATCCATTTTTGGTGGAGGAGAGCACAAGTACTTTATATTGGAAAAAAGCATCAGCCCTTTTTTCTATATTTTGCACATTTTTGCATATTTGCACAATTACCTTGCACTGGCACAAGAGGCTTCACTTCAATAAGACACTAAAACAATAGCTGAAACAATACTGGACTATTATCTTATATCTGTTCTTTTGCACAAGTATTATTATAGTTAAATATATAGAAATATTGGTGGCACACCTAAAACATAGTATTGTGATATCTGAAATACTATTGAAAGGATTCCGAAATGTGATTCTTCCACGTTCAGGAGAGGGAGGTTGAAGCTCACCTAAATGCGGCAGCTCCTAAACTCTGTTGTACATTGACACATAGGCTTTAATGGAGTTTAGTTTAGCAGCTTTGACAAAAAAACGTCAGGTTTAGGAGCTGCCAGTGTAGGCTAGTGTACATGAAGCCTGTACTGTGACATACTGTAGCAGAGCATGCTCCCCTCCTTTCAGGGACTGGGCCGCACATAATGACCCCAAACACACTTCCAAGATGACCACTGCCTTGCTAAAGAAGCTGAGGGTGAAGGTGATGGACTGGCCAAGCATGTCTCCAGACCTAAACCCTATTGAGTCTCTGTGGGGCATCCTCAAATGGAAGGTAGAGGAGCGCAAGGTCTCTAACATCCACCAGCTCCATGATGTCTTCATCGAGGAGTGGAAGAGGACTCCAGTGGCAACCTGTGAAGCTCTGGTGAACTCCATGCCCAAGAGGGTTAAGGCAATGCTGGGAAATATTGGTGACCATACGAAATATTGAAACTTTGGACATTTTGACCTAGGGGTGTACTCACTTTTGTTGCCAGTGGTTTAAAAATCAATGGCTGTGTGTTGAGTTATTTTGAGGGGACAGCATATTTACACTGTTATACAAACTGTAAACTCACTACTTTACAATGTAGCAAAGTGTCATTTCTTCAGTGTTGTCACATGAAAAGATATATTAAAATATTTACAAAATTGTAAGGAGTGTACTCACTTTTTTGAGATGCTGTAGATATCTGTGCATAATTAAAGCAATAACATACAATTGGAGATTATACTGATATCATTATTCTAACATCCCCTATAGATTGACTGGTGAATGGCACCTGTAGCTAATCTTGCATGTAAATGCTCATACAAATTTAAAATGATGTTTATAATGATGCCAATAAAATAAAATATACTTATATTTAAAATAATTAATTATTTCAGAAAGAAGTGACATTGGATAATGGGTTCAACCCCCTATACGCGTTGCGTCTGGCGTAGACTTCTTCTTCGTCAGACGCAACGCATTTAGGGGCGGAGCCCATTATCTGATGTCACTTCACGGCCATCCGTCTCTGTGATTCCTTGTGTTTTCAGCCCACACAGCTCGATGTGCTTTTCATGTGAGTGGTTCCTCTTACCTTCTCATGTAAATACATTTTAAACAGAGAGCACTAGATCTCGTCCTCTCTTTTCCATATATACTCACGCTGAGAGAGATCAAGGGTGCACGGAAGGAGTGGGAGGATTGGTGTAACTTAGATCTTCATACTCCTACTAACATCAGGAGTGCTATTGATCCCCAGAGGGGAACTGCTGGTTCTGACCTGCTGGTGAAACAAGGGTCAGAACGGGAGTTAAGCGGCAATCCATTTTTGGTGGAGGAGAGCACAAGTACTTTATATTGGAAAAGAGCATCAGCACTTTTTTCTATATTTTGCACATTTTTGCTTATTTGCACAATTACCTTTCACTGGCACAACAGGCTTCACTTCAATAAGGCACTAAAACAATAGCTGAAACAATACTGGACTATTATCTTATATCTGTTCTTTTGCACAAGTATTATTATAGTTAAATATATAGAAATATTGGTGGCACACCTAAAGCATAGTATTGTGATATCTGAAATACTATTGAAAGGATTCCGAAATGTGATTCTTCCACGTTCAGGAGAGGGAGGTTGAAGCTCACCTAAATGCGGCAGCTCCTAAACTCTGTTGTACATTGACACATAGGCTTTAATGGAGTTTTAGTTTAGTTTAGTTTAGTTTAGAGGTCAAAGGAGGTGGCGCTGTTAGTTTTTCTAGTATAATGTTCTTAGTTAACTATGAGGACTACAAAACTTGTTTCTGTTATCTTGACACGGAAGAACTATTGAGACTTGTCACCCCAAAACAGGAAATATGTTACTCACAGAATCACAAGGAGAAAATAAAATAAATATAGCTAGAAATACAGCCACCAAATTTAGGGACTGGTACATTGCAATTGCTGTTTGGGGTTTTGATATATGTTAAAGGGTTTAGCAACAGTTTGAAAGTTTTTATGTAGTAAACAAACTGGGAAGATTCCAGTCACTTTCTGGGTGCCAATTTAGGGAATAGTGATGTCGCGAACCTAAAATTTGCCGTTCGCGAACGGCGAACGCGAACATCGGCAAATGTTCGCGAACCGGGCGAACCGCCATAGACTTCAATAGGCAGGCGAATTTTAAAACCCACAGGGACTCTTTCTGGCCACAATAGTGATGGAAAAGTTGTTTCAAGGGGACTAACACCTGGACTGTGGCATGCCGGAGGGGGATCCATGGCAAAACTCCCATGGAAAATTACGTAGTTGACGCAGAGTCGGGTTTTATTCCATAAAGGGCATAAATCCCCTAACATTCCTAAATTGTTTGGAATAACGTGCTTTAAAACATCCAGTGTGCGTATACGATCAGGTATGATGTTGTATCGATCAGGTAGTGTAAGGGTTACGCCCGCTTCACAGAGACAGACCAAACTCCCTGTTTAATGCACCGCAAACAACCGCAAACAGACCAGAACCGACCAAAATGGGACAGGAACTGGGCTTTAAGGGTTAGGGTTAGGTTTAGTGTTAGGGGCAAGGGTTAGGGTTACGGTGAGATACTTAGGGTTAGAGTTAGTAACCCTACCCCTACGCCTCTAACCCTAACCGTCTAACCCTAAGCACTAAAAATAACCCTAACCCTAGCCCTAACCCTAACCCTAGCCCTAACCCTAATTCTAATTTTTTTTCTGGTTCTGGACATGCTACAGAGCTGAAACTTCACAGGTACACTTTTTAGACCCCCAGACACCGAATCACACAAAAAAAAGTTCTTAAAATTGTCATTTTTTTATAGAGAGCCAATTATTGGAAAAATTAAAAAAAAAATAAATAAATAAATTTCTTTGGATTTAGCGTCTGGGGGGGGGGGGGGTCTAAAAAGTGCACCTGTGAAGTTTCAGCTCTGTAGCATGTCCGGAACCAGAAAAAAATTACCAATTAGGGTTAGGGCTAGGGTTAGGGTTAGGGCTAGGGTTAGGGCTAGGGTTAGGGCTAGGGTTAGGGTTAGGGCTAGGGTTATTTTTATGGCTAGGCTTAGAGGGTTAGGGTTAGAGGGTTATGGTTAGAGGGTAAGGGTTAGGTTTAGTGTTAGGGGATAGGGTTAGGGTTACGGTGAGATACTTAGGGTTAGAGTTAGTAGCCCTACCCCTACCCCTCTAACCCTAACCCTCTAACCCTAAGCACTAAAAATAACCCTAACCTTAGCCCTGACCCTAACCCTAGCCCTAACCCTAGCCCTAGCCCTAGCCCAAACCCTAATTCAATTTTTTTTTCTGGTTCTGGACATGCTACAGAGCTGAAACTTCACAGGTACACTTTTTAGACCCCCCAGACAATAAATCGCACAAAAAATGTTCTTAAAAATTGTCCTTTTTGATAGAGAGCCAATTATTGGAAAAAAAAAAAAATAAATAAAAAAAAAAAATTTCTTTGGATTTAGCGTCTGGGGGGTCTAAAAAGTGTACCTGTGAAGTTTCAGCTCTGTAGCATGTCCGGAACCAGAAACAAATTACGAATTAGGGTTAGGGCTAGGGCTAGGGCTAGGGTTAGGGTTAGGGCTAGGGTTAGGATTAGGGTTAGGGCTAGGGTTAGGTTTAGGGTTAGGGTTATTTTTATGGCTAGGCTTAGAGGGTTAGGGTTAAGGTTAGAGGGTTAGGGTTAGGGTTAGGTTTAGTGTTAGGTCGATAGGGTTAGGGTTACGGTGAGATACTTAGGGTTAGAGTTAGTAACCCTACCCCTCTAACCCTAACCCTCTAACCCTAAGCACTAAAAATTACCCTAACCTTAGCCCTGACCCTAACCCTAGCCCTAACCCTAATTCTAATTTTTTTTCTGGTTCTGGACATGCTACAGAGCTGAAACTTCACAGGTACACCTTTTAGACCCCCCAGACAATAAATCCAAAGAATTTTTTTTTTTTTCCAATAATTGGCTCTCTATCAAAAATGACAATTTTTAAGAACTTTTTTTTTGTGTGTGATTTAGTGTCTGGGGGGGGGGGGGTCTAAAAAGTGTACATGTGAAGTTTCTGCATGTCCAGAACCAGAAAAAAAGA